>NC_045697.1:36990380-38201840 GCF_009834535.1 Camelus ferus
GCGCCCGGGGCAGAGCTCAGGACAGGAGAGGGGAGGGGGCTCCACGGCCGGCCGGGCCCTCTAGCTACCCACCCTTCCCGACATGTCGCGCTCCTTCTATGTCGACTCGCTCATCATCAAGGACTCCTCAAGGCCCGCGCCCTCGCTGCCTGAGCCGCACCCCGGGCCAGATTTCTTCATCCCGCTGGGCATGCCGTCCCCGTTGGTGATGTCTGTGTCCGGACCAGGCTGCCCGTCCCGCAAGAGCGGCGCGTTCTGCGTTTGCCCGCTCTGCGTCACTTCGCACCTGCACCCCTCTCGGGGGCCCGCGAGCTCCGGCGGCGCGGGCGCAGGGAACGGGAGTGCAGGGGCTGGGGGTGGCGGGGCGGCTGGAACCGCCGGGGCCCTGCCTCTGCTCAAGAGTCAGTTTTCTTCAGGTTCTGGGGACGCTCAGTTTTGCCCGCGCGTGAGCCACGCGCACCATCACCACCACCCGCCGCAGCACCACCATCACCATCACCAGCCCCAGCAGCCTGGCTCGGCCGCCGCCGCTGCGGCCGCGGCGGCAGCGGCGGCGGCCGCGGCGGCCTTGGGGCATCCGCAGCACCACGCACCTGTCTGCACCGCCACCACCTACAACGTGGCGGATCCGCGGAGATTCCACTGCCTCACCATGGGTAGGGCGGGGTCTCTGGGCACCTGCGCGCCGCGCGGTGCGGGATCCCGGGAGCAAACTTTCTGCCTCCAGTGGAGGAAGTGGGAGCCCGGGGGGCGGGGTGGGGAGGGAGGAGGGGCTTTTAGTGTATCTGTGGAGTCGTTCCCAGAAGTTCCACGAAGATGGAAGTTAGCCTGCCAGCCTCTCCAAGCAGCCTGGTACGCCTCACTCCCAGTGCCTGGTGCCCGAGTCTTGTGTAATACCGGGGCCCTTGGGACTTCAAACTTGAGGGCTGAGGGCTGAGAAACCGCAGGTTAGCTGGCTGAGGTCCGGGGTGGGTGTTTGAACTTAGGTGTGGCATTCCGGCGTCGGGGCTGGCTAAAAGCGCTTCGAGGTTTTGACTAAGCCTCCCTGCCTTTCTGCTAGGCTTGAAGAGAGATGACCGGACAATGTAACGCCTCCCCCCGACCCCAAACTTTAATCCTCTGACTTTAAGTCCCGAACATCAAAGGCCTTCACTTGCTTTGGGCGCCTCTGTCCTTCCCAGCTAAGTAACGATGTGTCTTGAAATGAGAAACTGTGAGGGATGGATACAGGTGTTCGGCTGAGCTTCGCAGGTGGTTCCTTGAGAGGCATGCGTTGCAAAGGATGGCACGTGGGGTAGGAGCACCTCTCCCGAAAATTACCTCTCTTACCCTCTCTTCGCCCGTCTGCAGGGGGCTCGGACGCCAGCCAGGTACCCAACGGCAAGAGGATGAGGACGGCGTTCACTAGCACGCAGCTCCTGGAGCTGGAGCGGGAATTCTCTTCCAACATGTATCTGTCTCGACTCCGGAGGATTGAAATCGCCACGTACCTGAACCTGTCGGAGAAGCAGGTGAAAATCTGGTTTCAGAACCGCCGGGTGAAGCATAAGAAGGAAGGGAAGGGCACGCAGAGGAACAGTCACGCGGGCTGCAAGTGCATAGGCAGTCAGGCGCACTACGGGCGGTCTGAGGATGAGGACTCCTTGTCGCCGGCCTCGGCCAACGATGACAAGGAGATTTCCCCCTTATGAGGGAGGGCCACCCCCTCTCGCCACATGCTCCGGGCATCCCTAACAGCGCCCGACGAGGCGGATACCAGCGGCCAAAACCCTCCCCCTTTCGGGGGGGGTCCCACCTGGAGAAGGTGCAGACAAGCATACCGGGGGGTGTACATGCTGGGCCTGACCCTCCACGTCTCCTCCTTGACCTATTTGTTTGCGGCTCCACTCGCAGTTATAGATCTTTTTTTTTTTAATGTAAATAATCTAGATTCAACTCAGTCTTGTCATATAACAAAGAAAAACAGGGTTGGTTTAACACTGTATGGGGGTTTTTTGAAAGCGCATGTCATTTCCTTTTCCCTGCTGTCTTTCAGAACCTGATAAGAACACCAGGTTTCTTGATTATTTTTTGTTGTTAGTTTTTTTTTTAATGAAAGTATTAAGTTGCAAATAACTTAGAAAATTAAACCCTGTAGGTCTTGCTTTCTGAAATTTTCCTGGGGACAGTTTGAAATCCAAGGTGCTGGAAGTCCCTTTGTGAATAGTTTTATATAAAACTTATATTTATATTTATTTAAATAAATGAAACAAAATCAAGGTTTTAAATTTGTGGTATTTGCTCTTCCCAGCTTCTCCTGTCTCTCTCACCTTCATATCTAGAGAAAGGCATGGGCAGGAAAAAAAAAGTATTCTGAGAATTTAGAGGGAAGTGTTGACTAGAACTTGGTAATGTGGGTCTCTTGGTTGAGGGAGTTTGTGGCTTTATATGATTTGTGTCACCGAAACTTCTACCAAGAAGAAATCTTTAGTCATGATGCCACATACTAGGTAGTACACTGCATCCTTCAAAATATCTCACTTCCTCACAGTTAAATAGGATAAATCATTTCATTTAGAATGACACTGACAATCAATTACAGCCAACTCTTTTATTTAGCAGGTGAAGGGGAAAATCCTTACCTAGTATATATTTTCTGTAGCAGTCCCCATGCCCCTTTTCCCCCTTCTTTATCTCTCTTAATATTAAAACCTGAATTATGTGAAGGAATTTGAATAGTCAGAATTGTTTTAGGAAGAGCAACAATCCATCAAACAGATTGGAAGCAGACACAGGAAAAGTGACAAATAATGCTGTAAGTGACCAGAAACAATACCGTTTTTGGTTATTCATCTAGTTGAAAAATTGGCTAGTTTTCACCACTGCCAAAAAGACAAAAGTTCAGGGATAGAGAATTATTGTGTCCAAAGACTTACATTCTCACTTTTCCAAAATAGCTCAGAGGTGCCTTTGGACTTTTGAGTCCGCCGCCCTGGTCTCCCTAACTTTAACCGAAATTGGCTCCCTTCTAGTCTCTCTTCCAAGGACCCTGCAGAGTTAATTCCTGCAAGCCTGGCTATGGAGAAGAATTACTCTGGCTCTGCCTTCAGCAAGGCAACCTGATTCTCTCCTAATCGCAGCCAGGTCTTATCCTCTAAGGGAGAGAGTGAAGCTGGAAACATGGAAACTAGGAGATCTCATTCCCTGCAAGCTGAGTCCCACAAATACTCACTGGTGTTATTTCTGATTATTTTCTGTAAAGATGTCACCAAGAGGTTCAATCTATATAGGAACTGTTCACAACACACATAGACACACTTCTTCAGGTCTGATTTACTATAGGTCTGTAGGAACTGAAACCTCACCAGGTGGGGTTGAGGCTCTAGTGTTCGAATGAGGAGAAGGGAGGGAGGATGTGACTAGGTTCCCCTGGCCAGGGACTCTCCCCCACCCCTCCCTCACGCACGCACACACACACTCCAGAGGCTCAGGAGAAGGAAAGTCCTCTTTCAGACTCTGAGACCTGTTGTCAACTCTCATTCGGCTGTTGGCCAGGGGCAGGCAGGGGGAGGAGATGCCGGATGGTGTCCTACAGAATAGTGTACTGCCGCTGCTTTGTGCAGTGACCTGGTCCTGGTCCTGCGTGGTGGTTTCATCTGACTCTCCTGCCCCGGGCCTGGGAGACTCAGGCCCTGGATCGATCTCAATCTCAATCTCCCCCTCTCTCCCCACCTCCCACATCTGTCTCTCTCACAGCCTCAGGCCCCTCGCCCTGCCAGCTGTGAAGCAGAAGAGGTGCCGGCTTGCTGACTTTCCCAAAGATCCTGTCTCCCTCCTTGCAAATAAACTGGTCTCTCCAGGCACCAGTACAGGGGTGGGAGAAATGAGGTTTCTAAGCGCAAAGAATGAACATCTAAGGAAGAATTCCTTCGCAGGAAATAATAAGAAGGTCAAAGAGCCTCAGCTGCAGCTCGCAGCTCTTCGTGCTCCTGCCCAAAGCAAAGCCTCATCTGTGAAGTGGACAGACACCCCCGTCCCCCCTCCCATCTACACCCAGCCTGGCCCCTCTGTCGGCCGGCGTTCGGGCCTGGTCCTCCCCAAGTCCCTGCCCAGCCAGGGACTTGGGGAGGGCCTCTGCGCCCTGCCTGACTGCCCCCATCCCACCCCAGGCCCTGCGCCCTGCCCCGGAGCAGGGAACCACCCACTTGCCACATCTGATGCTGCACCCAGCTCCACCTTCCTGCAAGGGAGACTTGGAGCCAGTCCTCCTTGCCTGGTTTTGGGCTGCATGCATGGTCTCAGGCCCTCTCGCTCCTGCCTTTGGGGAAATTTTTTAGGAAAGACAATAAACACTGGATTTCCTGACCAGAGGCAAAAAAGATTCAGGCAGAAGTTGGACATTATCCAAAGAAAGGTCCTCCAGGATTCCCAGGCAGGTCCTTCTTGTTCTAAGACATTTGAGCCGAGTGGATCTTCTTGTCACTTTCAGAGTGGATCACGAGGTCTACTTGTCTACTATCTTACACCTCCCCAACACCCCCCCCCCAACAGTTGATGTTTTTGAGGTTTGTGAATAAGGCTTTGGGGATCTGTCTAATTTTAGATTAAGAACACCTAAGCCAACACTCAGACACACAAATACTCTGCTAAACAGTCTTGATATCAAACACCCTAAAAGAAGTGTCCCCAGATTTACTCGAGAGGAATGTCTGAGATGTGTGGGGTCACATTTGACTGTTTTTCTACCTGGGAAGCACTAGATGGCTAGCTAGCTTTTCAACAAGCCCCACTTGAAACACTGAACTCTGTTCCCCAAAACATGGACTCTTAGAAGGTCTATACACACATAATGGAAAGAGAGAAAGAGAATGAAAATAAGAATTGGAAATCAGAACCTTGTTCCACTAAGAGAAAATAAGTGAGCAGCAGGAGCCTTTAGCATGGATGAATCCACCTCTTTAAACAGGAAAAACTGAGGGTTAGGGGGGTGTGGACAGCGGGAAGAATGACCACCTGCCGTTGTGTCCTGAACCACTCCAGACATTCCTAGGAAAGAAGAGGAGCAGAGACCTTTCCCCTTCACCCTCCCACTCAGTGACCAACACAAGCCCAAGGCCAATGGCCTAACAATGATAGTGGCGCTCAGCAAGGCTTCTGGATTGCAAACCATGCCCAGGGCAGAAGCGGCCCAGCAGCTCATCCCTGGGGTGTTCAGGGCCCAGGTGATAGAGACACTGGGGATGGTGGACATCACTCCCTCTCCTTATTCTGAAGTGGTCTGAAGTGATCATCATAGTTTAGTCCCCCTGCCCCCACCCCCAAACACATCCCCCTAAAGATAACCAAAGATATTTTAGGGGACACAAAAAGGGATGAGGAGATGTGAAGTCTTTGATTTCTTGCATCCTCCTTCCTTTCCTCACTCCCACTCCTCACCAGTGCTGTCCAGTTTTATCTAATCAGGATTAGAAGTGCAGTTTGCTTGTCCCACACTGACTGTGGTCAGAGAATTGCCAGAAAGCTGATTACTCCAACTAAAGGTGGTCACAGAGGGCAGCAGGGTCTGTGTGTTTCTGTGTGTTTCTGTGTGTATATGGACATATGCATATGTGTGTGTGGGTGTGGGGGAACTCTATTGGTGGTGGTCATATATGTGGAAAGAGAAGTTTTGTTTTGTTTTGCTTCCCACTTCTATCTTTCCTGCAGTTTCCACTCATTTTTCATGATACTGCTTGGGAGATTTCTTTGAGGGAGATGGGAAGATGCTGAGCTGGGCTAGGGGGAGGAGAAAAAAGCTGACCATCCAGGGAAGACTACAGACAGCTCTAGGCAAGACCTCAGGTCCAGCCCTAGCTATGTAAGATAAAGGGGAAGAATGATACTCCTAATAGGACCTATTTGCTAGACGAAATTGGGTTTAAAGGAGCAATCACTGCTTTAAAAGGAGCTCCTCCCATCCTCTCCAAACACAGCCTAAAGCTATCCTAGACTGAATGCAGCTCAGTGCATCAAAGCAATTGCTCCTTTATTATTCACAGGGAATCTTTGAATGTACCTGTTAAGGTGACAGACCTCTTAAAAGGGAACATTTTTCCATGCAATTAAATGGTGCATTTACTAGGCTTCTATTAACATAATTTAATATAAATCTATTTCATAAATCTTTAGGCTTACATTACTGAAAATTGAGCTGCTCTGAAAAAAAAAAATACCCACGTCTCTTCCTTAAATTAAATAGAATAGAATCCAAAAACTTGCTATTCTAAGCCAGCTTGGAAATATTAAAAGTAGAGGAATCTTTTGTATTGTCTTTTGTTAATGGTAGAGATATGAAGAAAAGAGTCAGCTTGTTTCACAGAAGATGAGGAATTCCACAGAAACTCCGGGCTCCCCATCCAAGGCCCTGGCACTAGGAGTGGGTAACAAAGGTTGGAACTGGGAAGGAGCAAAGAAAACAGAACTTAAAGAGATCTCTTAGGAACAGAGTTGAATCAGAGCTCCAGTGAAGAAACAGAACCCTGACTCACATTTGGAAGCAATGTTCTGGGAGAGAAAATCCAAAGCCTGTGAGTCCTCACAGTCCTGTAAGCTACTCCACATGGAGGGAGATACCCTGGTCTGTTCCCACAGCTGGACTTCTTCTTCTCAAGTGCACTCTCCAAAAGCCTGGGCATCCCACTGTTTCTAAAAACAGTGTTCTGTGTGCCCTTATATTGATGTCAATGCCTGCCCTTCTGCACTGGGCATTGCTTTTCTTCAAGCCCAGCCCTATATTTCCCTAAACCCTTGTCCTACCTTTGTTGAGTCTTCTAAATCCCAAACTCAGGAAGGCCCCAGGGGCTCCTCTGAGTGAATCCCAACAGATCGGAAGTGTGTGCTGTGTGCTTAGGAAAGTAACTAGTTTCAGATTAATGAAGCAGTGACAATTTCAATCTGCTTAAAGGCGGAGGTTGGCACTGCCCAGGCCTGAGCGTGGGGAGCTCGCCAGGCTGGGCTTTATATTGTCCGCTTTTCTGAAGAGCAGACAAAGATGGATAGAGAGACATTGAAAAGCAGGGGGCGTATTTCAAACAGCCCCATAAAGAGGGCTGTCACTTTAAGACAAGAACCATAGTGCTTTGATGACTTTGTATTAGCTGCCCCATTTCAAATAAGAAACTCAAGTCTCTAGTGAGAGGGAGGAAAAAGGGGACTGGGAGAGGGAGAGCGAGAGAGAGAGGCAGAGGCGGGAGAGAGAGAGAGAGAGGGAGAGGCAGAGACAGAGAATGCAGCGGGTCTCATTCTTAGGCACTCACTATTTGGTTTCTGAAGTTCAGGGAGAAACAAGCCACAGCAGGTGCAGAGAAAACAGGCAGGTGGGAGCTACTCCCTATGGGAAAGAGCTCCCTGCCCATGGGCGGCAGCCGGCTCCGAGGATCTGAAGCCAGCTTGGCCTCAGTTTGCTGGGAAGGGCTCAAGAGGGACGTGCAGCTCTGCTGGCCCCAGACCGCTGAGGATTATAATGGAAATTTTTGAGAGCGTGAAAAAGAAATAATAGGAAGGAGGGGGAGGGCAGGCTTTTGGAGTCCACCTTCACAAAGCCTAATTTAAATTGTTTGGGGTCAAGCAGCAGCAAGCCACCTCCTCCCTTTCCTCCTTAATTAATTAATGACCACGATTAATTATTAGGGTCTTGCATCTCAAGACTTCAAAATGTCTTCCCCCAGGGGCTGATGAGTTGCTTGAGCCAGACACGTGGTTCTAATTTAGGAGAAGAAAGTTGAATGTTGGCAGTGTTGTCAGTCTGTCTCCTGTCTGCTTCTCTCTTGGTCTCTCTTTGCCTATGCTCTTTTCGCCCTCTTGGACTCTTTTTACCTTGGTGTCTGTCTCTGTCTCTTTATCTCTCTCTCTCTCCTCTTTGTTCTCCAGGCCCCTCTCCTCAACCTCCTCCAGTCTCCCGATTCTGGTTCAACCCTCTCAACTCCAAGGACCCCAGCTGTCCGAGAAGAGGGGAGGATGCGGGCACCTCGGAATCTCGTCGTCTAGTCAGTGGCCGGAAGTGAAGGGACAGCAGTATAATCTCACCGGCTGGATACACAGGTTATTGACAGTTTAGATTTTTTTTTTTTCCTGCTAAAGAAACCTTTTTTAAGGACACAAGAGCCGGGAGCAGGAGATCGCGCTGGCTCTGAAGGCCGGCGAAAGGGCTCCCCCGACAGTGGCGCTGGAGGGAGAAGCGTTTAGTCACTGTTTCATTAGGCACTATTTGAACCTTGCAACGTGGTAATTTCTGGGGCAAGCTGAAAAGGGGGGATTATGTAGGAGGGACACAAGGAAATTAGCGAACGGTTAATTTAACTCAGTTTTCTGCTAGACTTTTCGATACATTCCTAATTGACTGAGGGGCAGGTGAAGCTCCCGCCCCATGCAGGCTCATTCACGGTGGGAATAAATGGTTCTTTTTCAACTCACACTGCTCACAATATATCATCAAGGAAAAGACATGCAATGAATATGTTGATTTTTTTATTAATGGAATTACACCCTGCCATGCAGGTGTGAGGGTAAAAACCTATACTGCAATGAAGTAAGATTAACAATGAAATTAGAATTTTATTAGCTTTATATGTCACATAGACCTGGATTTGAACTGTCAAAACAAGCAACAAGAAAAGATATTCTGAAGGCAGCCCTGCCAATCAACTAGGAGAAATGTTACAGTGTCTATCCAAATCACACTCAGCTTCAGTTCCTTTAACATTTCCCTTGGGCCTTAATGCTGGTGGCAAATGGGCAGAGGGCCTCCCATGGTCTCTGGACCTGCAGGTAGAAGCTGAAAACACCACTTGGGCTCCGGAGGCCCCGCCTAAAGCAGGCCCCAGCCCAAGGTAGAGGGGCCAGGATGGGAGGTCAGCCAGAAGGGCCTTAGGCTTCGCATCCTCTAAATCTGCTGCTGCCCAGGCTGGCCGTGACCCGAGCAAATGAAGAGAAAAGTCAGGGTGCGGGCTGGAGGCAGAGTAGGGCGTCCCTTGGAAACCGCAGTGGGTTTTGTTACCCCGGGGTCCCAGGGAGCTTCCGCACTGCTACCTGGGTCTGGCAGGCGCAGAGGTGCCCTATGCAAATGGTTCACTATTAGGCGAGAAAGAAATACTTCAAATGGCCCTTTGTAACCTTCTATAGAAAATCGAGGTACTCTGCATGACAAAGCACAATTAAGCTTTCTATTCAGGAGTTCTGCAGCTGGTAGCCCATTGGGAAAGTGGGAGGAAACTCGAATATATTAATAGTGTGGCAAAAGTTTTTTTGTGTGCGTGTCCTTTTCTGGGTCGGCGGTGGGGAGGGGCGGTGGGTGGACCCGGAGGGGAAGAAGGCTCCGCCTTGGATCCCTGCCACCTGAACAACCTCGCCTCTGCCCACGTGGAGAGCCCTGCTGGTCTGGTAGTCAGGGCATTCTACAAGGTCGCGGCGACCCCCGCGCGCAGAACTGGGATGGGCGGACCCTGCAGGCACCAGCGCCAGGGCGGGGCGGGACGCCTGCCCTAGCCTAGCCTCCTCGTCCTCCGAAAGCTGGGCTGAGACCCGGCGCCCGACTGTTCTTGGTTCCCCCGCTCAGGATGGGAGGCTCCCCAGCCCCGTGCTTCGCCCAGACGCCCGGGCAGGTGGTGCACACTGGAGCTCAGCAGGGGAATGCTGCGGTGGGAAAAGAGACATGGGAAGAGCAGAGCCAGATTTTCTGTTCAGCTCCAATTTTCTCCCATAGTTGAAGTTCACTTCCTAACCATTTATTTTTACAGACCTCAGGGAGAATTTTTTGCTACTTAAAGTAAGAATGGCCCTTAGCCAACTGTGCTGGTTATTCTCCATTTGCCGGTCTAGATCCACCTCCACCTTCCTCTGTCTTGCCGGGTGCCAGCAGACACTGGCCGCTGTGGATTGTATTACATCCTCTATTAACTGCATCACCTGCAGCCTCTTGCCTCTGGCTTCCATTTGGGCTTGGTGAATGAGTGGCACTGCATAATCACAGAACAACCTGATGCGAGAGAAGCGGAGGTATACTGATTGTGTCTGGGGATGCTGCATTGGCCCAGTTCTGCAGTTGCTGCTACTTTCCAGAGATTCCCATTCTGAGAGCCTCTTTGCCAAGGCTCAAGCTCTTAATCAGGCTCCTCCTGCACCTTCATGAAAAACGGTGGCAGTATCTTCCAGTTTCTACTGGTCCCATAGGTTCATCAAAATTCTTGTTAGTTCCCTCAGCCCTGCACATGCCTATACAAATAGTCATTTTGTTGAAAAATTCTTCAAAAATCCCAGCTTAAAGCGGTTGCCTAGTGGCTGCCCAGCCATGTTATGCTTCAGTCAATCTCTTCTCTAACAGCCAGGTCAATTGTCTCCTCACCTTCGCTGGGACGTCTCTTAATGAGAGGAGTTGTCTCAGCCCATTCTGTTTTCGACAGCTTCGACTATTAGGAACATTTATTTGTGTTGTATCAGAATCTTCCTTTGGTAATTTCTATCCATGGGTCCTACCTAGTTCTTTCGTCATAGGACTTCTAGGTGTCTGCCTTCTTTCCTATTCCCAACTGCAACCTCCTTTATGACAGCAACTGCATCTTTCATCTCTACATCCTCATCAACACATCACAATGCCTAGTACATAGTAGATGCCCCCAAAATACTCACTGGATCAATGCATCATTCTGCTTCCAAGCCTCCACCAGTTGCCTCAAACATGGAGGTTAGAAACAGCTATATTTCATTGTAGCTATATGTACATACAAATAACAAATATATATGAAAAATATATATACATACATAGACTAAATATCCTATATATAGAGTAAATATAGATAGGATATAGAGAAGGTTCTAGAATCAGTCTTCATGCTCTACTGTTTACTAGCAGTGTGACCTTGGGCAATTCACTTAACCTCTCTTCTATTTTCCTCACTTGTAATATGGGGGTAATTAATAAGTATCTCCCTCATAGGGTGATGAGGACTAAATAAGGAAATACACATAAAGATAGATATTTAGTTAAGTTAGAGAAGGTCTAACTGAAAAAAAACTTTGAAATAAAGACCTGAAGGGAGTGTGAGTCCTGACCATGTGACTTGCTGGGGCAAGAGATTTCCAAACAGATGTAAAGAATTCCAAGCAAACGCCTAGGTGGGAAGATGCCTGAAATTGTTGAGAAATAATGAAGAGGCAGAGTGGCTAGAGTAGAGTGAGGGTGTATGTGTGTGTGTTTGGGGAGGGGTGGGAGGGACAGAGTGATGATGGGGTGGGACCCATAGGTCAGAGTGAGGACTTGGGCTTTTATTTTTAGTTAACTGGGAAGCTTTTGGAGGATTTGAGCAGAGGAGTGATGTGGTATGACTTATGAGTAATCTGGATGAATTTGGCTATGTTAAAGAAGCAGAGAAGTTAAGATGCTGTTAAATAAAGCCAGGTAAGAGATGACCGTGTCCTCACATGGTAGAAGGGATGAAGGGAGCTTTTGGGCATATCTTTTATAAGGTCACTAATGCCATTCATGAGGGTTCTGCCATCATGACTTAATCACCTCCCAAAGAACTCCACCATGTAATACCATCATATTGGGTTTTGGGATCTTAACATATGAATTTGTGGGGTATGCAAAATTCAGTCTATAGCATCATGCCTGAATAAAGCTCACCTCACACACATAGGGCACGTCACAATCTTCTTGCACTTAGGAACACTAAATAGCAGTTTAGCACTAGGGTTTTTTTGTTTTGTTTTGTTTTGTTTTAATTGTGGTGAAATATACATGACATAAAATTTAGCATTTTAATTATTTTTAAGTGTATGGTTCAGCGGCATTAGGAACTTACACATTGTTGTGCAACTATCATCACCATCATTACTCCCCAGAACATTTTCATTTTCCCAAACTGAAACTCCATGCCCATTAAACAATAATTTTCCAATCCACTGCTCCTCAGCCCTGGCAACCATTATTCTCCTTTCTGTTTCTATGAATTTGACTCCTCCTGGTACCTCATATAATAAAATCATACAATATGTGTCCTTTTGTCACTAACCTATTTCACTGAAAACAAGGTTTCCAACATTCATCCATGCTGTAGCTTATGTCAGAACATCTTTCCTTTTTAAAGCTGAATAACACTTCATTATACGTATACACCACATTTTGTTTATCGATTTCTCTATTAATGGACATCTGGGTTGTCTCCACCTTTGTCTATTGTGAATAACGCTGTCATGAATGCAGGTACAAAAAAATCTCTTTGAGTTCCCTGCTTTCACTTCTTTTGGTATATACCCAGGAATGGAATTGGTGTATCATATGGTAATTTTATGCCTAATTTTTTTTCAGAATTGCCACACTGTTTTCCACAGCAGTTACACCATTTTATATTCCCACCAGCAATGTAGAAGGGTTCCGATTTCTCCATACCCTTAATAACACTTGGATTTTGTTTTTGTTTTTGCTTTTTGATATAAGCATCCTAAAAGATGTATAGTGGTATCTTATTGTGGCTTTGATTTGATTTTTTTTCCTGATGATTAATGATTTTGAGTACCTTTCACGTGTTTATTGGCCTTTTGTATATTTTCTTTGGAGAAATGTCTGTTTAAAACCTTTGCCTATTTATTAATCAGATTATTTTGTTGTTATTGAGTTCTAAGAGTTCTCTCTATATTCTGGGTATCATTCTCTTATCAAATATATGATTTACAAATATTTTCTCCCATTTCTATGGGTTGCCTTTTCACTCTGTTGATAATGTCGTTTGATACAAAAAGTTTTTAGTTTTGATGAAGTCCAACTTAATTTTTTTCTTTTGCTGCCTGTGTTTTTGCTGCTATATGCAAATAATCACTGCCAAATCCAATGTTATGAAGGTTTCCTGCTATGTTTTCTTCTAAGAGTTTTACAGTTTAAGCTCTTATATTTGGGTTTTTAATCCACTTTGAGTTTATTTATTCTTAAAATAATTTTAAAATTTTAATTGAAAAACACATAAAAATTACCACCTTAACCATTTTCAAGTATATAGTCCAATAGTTCATATATATTTGCACTGTTGTGTTACCGATCTCCAGAACTTTTTTGTCTTATGGTACTTGGTAACCACCATTCTACTATCTGTGTCAGTGAATTTGACTACTTTAGATATCTCATATGAGTGGAATCACATAGTGTTTGTTCTTTTGTGTCTGGCTTATTTCACGTAGCATAATGTTTTCAAGGTTCATCTGAGTTGTAGCATGTGACAGCATTTCCATTTTTAAGACTGCATAGTATTTCGTTGTGTTTATATACCACATTTTGTTTATCAGCTCATCCACTGATGGACATTTGGGTTGCTTCCACCTTTTGGCTATTGTGAATAGTACTGTTCTGAACATGGGTGTACAAATATCTTTTTGAGATCCAGCTTTAGATTATTTTGGATTATACCTAGAAGTGGGATCACTGGATCACATGGTAGTTCTATTTCTAATTTTTTTGAGGAAACACTGTAGTGTTTTTCATAGTGGTTGTTCCATTTTTCAATCCTCCCAACAATACAAAATGGTCCAGCTTCTCCACATCCCTGCCAATACTTGTTATTTTCTGTGGCTTTTTTTTTTTTTTTTTGGTATTATCTATCCTAATGGTATAAAGTAATATCTCATTATGAGTTTGATTTGCATTTCTGTGGTGATTAGTGATACTGAGCATCTTTTCATAGTCTTGTTGGCCATTTGTGTATCTTCTTTGGAGAAGTGTCTATTCAATTTCTTTGCCCATTTTCTCATTGGGTTATTTGATTTTTTTTTGTTGTTTAGTTGTAGGAGTTCTTTATTTATTCTGGATATTAACCCTTTATTAGGTTATGATTTGCAAATATTTTCTCCCATTCTGTAGGTTGCCTTCCATTCTGTTAATTCTGTCCTTTGATGCACAAAAGTTTAAACTTTTGATTTGTCCCAGTTGTCTATTTTCTTCTTCTGTTGCTTGTGCTTTTGGTGTCACATTCAAGAAATTGTCAAGTTCAATGTCATGAAGATTTTCCCCTGTGTTTTCTTCAAGGAGTTTTATATTTTTAGGTCTTACATTGAGGTATTTAATTTATTTAGAGTTAAAGTTTGTTTATGGTATAAATAAGAATCCAGCTTTCTTTTTTTGTACTTGAATAGTCACTGTCCTTTCTCCATCGAATGCTCTTGGCACCCTTGTTGAAAATTATTTGACATTTATTTCTGGGTAATTTATTCTATTCCATTGATCTATATGTCTGTCTGTATGCCAGTACCATTTTTTTTTAACACCATAGCTTTGAAGTTAAGTTTTGTAATCAGAAAGTGTGACATCTCCAACTTTATCCTTCTTTTTCAAGATTGTTTTGGCAATTTGTGGGTCTCGAGATTTTATGTGAATTTTAGGATGAATTTTTTTATCTCTGCAAAAAAATGTCATTGGGATTTGGACAGGAGTCACATTGAATTTATAGATTGTTTTGAGTGATATACACATCTTAACAATACTAAGTCTTCCAATCCAGAAACATGAGGTGTTGCTTCATTTATTTGTGCTGTTAATTTCTTTCAGCAATGTTTTGTAGTTTTCAGTATATACAAGTTTTTTGGGAGGTCCTGTTAAACAGCAAAATTACCAACAAGTACAAAATTTGGGCAGTGGCACTAATAAACTGAAAATGGTACACTTAATTACTATATAAGAGGTGAAGCATTGCCTTGTTCCACCTCAGATGAGACCATATACCTTGGATGACCCAAATTCTTCCCTCCTCTGCACATGTCCACAAATGACTGAGAAAGTGAGATGATCATTGATTTGGGGGTTACAAATAAATTATAGTAACTAGGTGAATTGACAAATACGGAATCTGCAAATAATAAGGATCAATTATATGTAGAAGTAAAGTGCATGTGACCATAGCACAGAAGCTGGGAGGGAAAGATAGAAGAATGCTGTTATAAGGATCTCCTGCAATAGATAAAGTTCTTACACTATACATGGTATAATATTACTTGGAGGGAGACTGTGACAGTAAGGATGCATACTGTAAACCCCAAAGCAACAACCAAACCAAGTCAAACCAAAGCAGAATAAATGACAAGAGGTATAATGAATAGGCTACCAAGGACTGTAAGATGCAATAATAAAAAGTAATTCTAGAGGGATATCAAGGAATAAAGGAACGAAAAAGTTCATTAGTGAAGGCATAATGATTGAAGAAAGAAATATAGCAAATTTGACATGTTGTTTCATATTCTGAGCATATTATGAGAAGGACAACTGGAATTCCTTATGGGAGGACAGCCGGGACAGGCAGTCTTTCTACTCGTGTCCTGGTCTCCTCTTCCCAAGGATGGTGATGAGTCTGTCCTCCCCTCCTGTAATCCTAATGACCAAGAGCTCACATTGTTGAGGGATGACTGGCCTGGGAAATGGCAGCTTTTAGTCTAGGAAAACTTTTTTTCCCCATGTGATTAGTTTGTGATAATTAGCTGGTGTTATCAAGCAGGAATGGCTTTAGCTATGTTTTAAATAAACTATGCCGGGCTACTGAGTAATACCAACATATTTCCATAGGATTAACTGAAAGCAAACTTCAAAAAACTGCTCCTGGACTTATGCCCAGAGCCAGTGTGTATAGCTTCTCTAAATAGATGAGGATTATATTAGTAAATATGAAAAGTGAAGCTCAAAGAGTCCAAAGACATAGCTTTAAAGAAATTATACTTTTTAAAATGCCTGAAAATGTCATCACCCAAATACAGAGATAATGCTTACTGAGACAGAGTTTTAGAAATGTGAATTAATGTGTGTAAAATTGCTTCTTAAAACAGTAAACAACTAAGAAAATAATCACAAAGAATAAGCTTAATCAAAGAGTAAGAATAATCACAAAATGATTTTGGCTTTTATGACCTGTTCAGTTTTGAGAAGCATAGGAACAAGTTCACACTCAGAATGCATTCTTGGTCAGTGCCAGGGTTACTTTTATAATTATTTTTGAATTTTAGCTTCCTCCTCCCGTACATATAGAGATATTCAAGACATGGGTACATACAAAATGTTTGTGTTTTTTAAAAAAACTTTCCTCCATGTTGAAAGCTTTATAGCACCAAACAATTTCCTTTTAATTGTTTTGGTTTCCTAGACTTTCCTTGTGGAGTTGAAGTTGCTAAATCTCTTTCTCAAAGCACACTGCATTAGGTCTGGTCTTAGAGGTACCCATACCTTAGCCAAAATTCCTTTCTAAACTTCTATTTCTAATAAGAATTTTTAGTATGCTAAAAACAGAAAGAAATTGTTTTGAATTAATAAAGGATATTTGTCAGAAACTAGTATCTTATTGAATGGTGAAACATTCACACTATCCTCATTAAAGTAGGGAACAAGAAAAGCTACCCATTTTAATCATTTTACTTAATCATTTTCTGTAGGTTCTAGCAAGCCATAAGAAAAGAAAGTGAATCAAGAACTACCAATATTAAAAAGGAAGAGATTAAATTATATATTATAGTTTCTATTTGAATATAAGTTATCTATAACATAATTAATACACTATAATCATATTATTAATTTATTTCTTATATATTAATTATATAATATGACATAATTATTATATATAATCATGATGTTTTATATATGTATACACAAAGAGTTAAACTGTTACTCAGAAGCATAGGAAAAGTTTCCAGAAAAGTTTCCAAACTTTTGAACTCAGCAGCTCAATAGCATTTCTCAAAAACCTTATTCAATGTGCAGAGGGTATGGACTTTCAGTTTACTGAGAAATTCACACATCTGTAAGAAATCGTGCAAATGAAACTGAAATCACAGGAGGTGCATAGTCACAATGTACCAAATGTGTAGCTAAAAAGATTATACATTTTATTTTAATTATTTGTTGGGAAATAGTTCATTGTCTATAATGTATGAATTTTTGTTTTAATCTGTCAACTTCTGAGGAAGGGAGTATAAGAGGACATAGTTTTTAAGGTATATTTTATAACCCCTAGAACTCTTTGATCAGAGGAGTTAACAACAAAACATATCTATAGAACTGAAATTCAGAATACAGTATTTAAAAAAAAAGTGATTTTTGTGGGCCTAAGTGGATTTTGAATTTACAGTCTTGTTCTCTAATAGACCTTGAATTTAAAATAAAGAAATAGGATATCTTTTTTCTTTATATTGCTTTTGAAGCACTACAAATGAAATTATATCTTCCTTAGAACACTCATAAAGCTATATAATTTCATAAGCTATATTTGAAAATAAGGGTTACTTTCAAGCTTATCAAGAACTTCAAAACATTTCACCTTCTTTAAGGTGGAATTTGTGCATGAAGAGAGCACTATATAGAAAATAAGGGCCTACCTGGCTTTTTGCTCTGGCTCCTTTTCGTATGAGCTGTGTGTCCTTGGGCAACTGTTTAACCTCTCTGATCTTCAGTTTTCTTTATCTGTAAAGTTGAGGGAGTGGTGGAAATTAAATGAGATGATACATGCACAGTGCTTTGTAAGCTACAAAACACTGTGCAAATACTGAATTATGAGCCAGGTTTTTCCAAATTCCAACAGCTATGAGAAGAATAAAAATAGAAGACACAATATTTATATTATCTGTTCTAGGCAATGAACAAGAAGATGGCCAGGATGGTGAAAGATGTCAAGACCTTAGTCATCAGAGATGTGGTTGAAGGAACTAAGGCTGTTAATCTGAAATATTTGTTTCATCCAGACATGTTATCACCTCTCCTCACCCATTTTCCTCTCATCGTAACATTCCCTTAGTCTAAAAATCAGAAAGAGCAAAGGCTTATGTGTTCAGGTGAGGTCCTTAGCTGACTTCTCTGTGCTTACAGAATCCTTTCAATCTGTAAGAGGGGTAGGGGGCATTCAGATATAGTCTCAAAACAAAAGTCAACATGCAGATCTTGGGGGCAAGGTGAAGAAAACGGAAATGGAGTAGGAGGACATCAGACAGAAGTTGAACCTCTGAGGCACACTTGGACTGAAGGTATTCAGTGGCAGGTCTGGATGCCCTGGGGAATTCTCAGAAGACGATGGCTAGCAATGGTAATGCGGTATGGGAAGCTGATGTCTAGTTAGAAAATTGCTCAGGAATGCACAAATTAAGATTGATGTTTGGAGCTCCAATTTCCATACTTTCTATTGTTTCTCTTTTCTCATAATAACCAGTCTCTCTTTCTACCTCTAATTCAATCAAGTAAGACACAGTGAGTTTAATGAGTTTTGATTTTTCCCAGTCAGGAAGACCTGTCAATATTTCATAGGTAAGCAGAAAGAGGCAGTAAAATAGCCCTATTAAAATATTTTAGTCACTTCTGAGGAACCAAAGACAGGTTCCTTTTTGCAAAGCTTTATTCTCTTTGTATGAATTTCTCTCTTTGCTGATTTGTCTTTTGTGATTACTCAAAGATCAGGCAGCTCACATAATGCACATGAGTCAGTTTTATGGAGCCAGCAGGGCAGCCTGTTGGCTTGTCTTCATAGCTGTCAAGCTGTAATTAAGTTGTCAAAAAATTTCAGCTGGCTACCTGTTTACAGCACAAGCAAGTGGTTGCTGGTATCAAACTATTTGTGAATACAGAATTTTTGCACATTTCTTTGGCTAAAATGGCATCATTTATAAAAAGACTATTGGTATATATTCCTAGAAAAATTTGTTGTATTTCAAATGGACTTAAAAAAAAAAAAACATTCTTCACACCAAAGTCTTATTTGCTATTTAAAGACCTATTTGTTTTAGCTGCCTACCTGTGCTGGGTGACAAAGGACAGTACCTCTTCCTGTAAACCATTTTAATATTCCTGTTTCTCAAGAGAAATTTTCCCTAAGTAAACATGATTATTGGTGCTGGGGTGCTGTATTTCGTAATTATAGTTTAAAAATCACTCCTTGTCTTACATTCCTCTTTATATATATATATATATATATATATATATATATATATATATATATATGCTATATAATCTATATGTATGATATATATTCCATAGTTTTTCATCTTTTCCTACATCCTACATGCAGAGAACCACAATTCTACAAATGACTGAAGTGAATATATTTTATGATACATTTATTTCTCTCTCCAAGCTCTGAGAGAAAAACTGGCTAGAAGCCAATGACTATTAAGAACTCATTTCTTGCCAAACAGCTACTGTATTTCTTTAAAACATCATAGACCTGCCATTGTAACAACTTGGAAAGTAGATTAAAATCACTACCATCCTTTTCCACCCCCCCAGCAATTTTACATTTCAATGCCTCCACTGAACACTTTAGGAATATTCCACAGGACTCAGAATTTTCAAATTTAATTTGCAGGCTAGAAAGTTGAATGGTAGGGATGTAAACTCTTGGAAGGTTTAACTAAACTCCTTTTCCTTCTGCCCCTAAGTGTAGGCATTCCCTAAGATTCTGTCCTTCTCTTGTTCTTCATTCTTCTTCAGGGCTCTCACTTCTCCCATGGGATCAGTGATGCCTTTTACAAGGACAATTGACAGATCTAAGATCTCTTTTTTCTGTGTGGTAAAATATATACAACATAAAATTTATCATGTTAATCATTTTTCCAGTGTTTCCTTCAGAGGCATTACATACATTCGAATTGTTGTGCAACCATCACCACCATTCATCTCCAGGAGTTTTTGTCTTCCCAAATTGAAACTCTATCCATTAAACAATCATTCTTCATTCTCTCCTCCCCGCAGCCCCTGGCAATCACCATTCTACTTTCTGTCTCCATGAACTTGACTACTCTAGGAACCTCATGTAAGTGGAATCATACAGTATTTATCTTTTTGTGAATGGCTTTTTCACTTAGTATAATGTCTTTCAAGGTTCGCTCATATTTGTAGCATGTTTCAGACTTCTATTCCTTTTTAAGGCTGAATATTTCATTGTATGTATATGCTACCTTGTTTATCCACTCATTTGCTGATGGACATTTGGGTTGTTTCCACCTTTTGGCTATTGCGGATAATGCTGCTGCGAACATGGGTGTACAAGTATCTATTCTAATGTCTCTTCTAGCAACCTCTGTCCTGAGCATCATCGCCACATTTCCAACTGTTACTGGATACTTTCGCTTAGCTCCGCCATGGCTGATCCCTCCTAAATGAAACCCATTCCCCCAGCAACTCAGGCTTAAGACATACAAGGTATCTTTTACTTTTCATCCACTTTCAGCAACACTACCTAAACATAGCCCTTAAGATTTCTGATTAATATATTAATATCCTTAATTAATTAATTAGAAACCTCCATTAAATAGGCTGTGTGTTTTCCTGCCCCGACATCGTAGCTGTGCCATTATCTGTACTTGGAGAGCCCTTCTTTCCCTCTGCATCTCTCACCATCTCCTTTAGACACCTCCTGTGCACTCCAGCACACACTAATTCCTCCCTTTCCTCCATCTCTTTAGCAATTATTACAAATTTTTCTTCTGGTCCTTGGCAAATAACTGCCTTGGAATTATTTGTCCATCTTGGAGATTGTACATCTTGGAGAGCAAGGACTACATCACTTACTTATCAATTCTACAGTGACTGGCTATCTACTATGTTTTTGGCTCTGTGCAAGCGTTATAAACTGGCATGGAGCATGCTTTTAAGATGCTCACATTTAAGTGAAGATGTAACACAAAAGCAAATCATTATAATTCAACATAAAAATGGCTTTAGTGTTAACACTTTTTCAAGAAAATTTTTATTGATGTATAGTCAGTTACAATGTATCAATTTCTGGTGTACAGCATAATGTTCCAGTCATGCATATACATACATATATTTGTTTTCATGTTCTTTTTCATTTGCAAATCTCAAACTCCCAAAATTTACCCCTTCCCTCCCCTTTTCCCTCAGTAACCATTAGATTGTTTACTATGTCTGTGAGTCTGTTTCTGTTTTGTAGATTGTAGTTTTGATTTGCATTTCTCTAATAATTAGCAATATTGAGCAGAAAATGGCTTTAGAAAAGCCTTGGGCAGAAAAAGAATCCCTAACTCTATCTGAAGGAATTGAAGGCGGCTTATATTTCTTGACATTTCCACAATGACAAATGGCCTGCTGAAAATCAGAGAAGTTCCTTGTAGGTGATAATTCATGATTTTCACAATTCCTTTTTTTGGTATCCCTAGAGAAGCCATTAGCCTTTTCATGCATTTGCCTCCAGGATCTAGCCGTACATTCTGAACTACTGATTGTTAGGGGAAACAGTCTGGACCTAAGGAATTGGAATGATAACTCTCACCCACAATTTCACTTATGATGGATACATGTAAATGCCCCTCCCTGGGAGGCAGTGCCCCTGTGGGCAGAGAAGGGTCAGGATACAAGGTCTACGTCCCAGAAGCCTGGATGGTTGATGCGGGACGTGTGATTTGGAGAGTAACACAGGTGGCAGCACTCAGGTATCACTCAGTTCTCAAGAGAAGGCAGGGTACAAATTTGAGATTGTCTTTTTTTTTTTTTTCCTTCAGGGATTCCAGATATATTTTCTGGAGAGAAAGATACAGTAATAGTGATAACCTTTATATGCTTGCTGACTATTTTTTTCCCTTAGTGCCTGTCAGATTGTCTGGCACATAACAGTTCCTCAAATGTTGCTGTAGAAATTCCAAAAATTATCCTACTTGAATTCACTACAATTTCAGGGAGTCTAACCCAAACTTTTCATCTGTTTATTGTCTTTTTACAATCTCCTAGGTTATCTAATTAAGTGTTGCCATTATGAGTTCAAGTTCTCAACTATAATATCCTCCATGTAAAATTATAAAGTATTGTTCTAACTTTGTCCTGATTCCTGGGCATTCTTTAACTGTGATAGATTATGTCATTTCTGATGGGGGTGGGAAACTGATAAAGAGCTATCTTCATTCCACTTCCCTTCTCAGGAGACCCACACCCCAAAGCCTGCTCAATACAGCTGGTTTCATAGGTTAAAGAAGGATAAACCTTTTCTTGCCTCTGAAAGAAAAAGCAGGCTTGAAAATCTGCCCCTACTGGGACATCATCCCAGCTCATTAATGCTGTGCCTACTGATGGTCCTCACCTGTCTGTACAGTTAAATGTGAGGCTGTTCATTTCTCCATCCATCAACAATCACTTGTTGAAAGTCTACATGAGGGGCCCTGGATAAATCAAACAAATGGTGTTTACCTTTACGGAGCTGATAATCCCATGGATGACACAGACAAAGTGAAGTCACAAGAGAAAAGAAATTAGAAACTGTGATAAGTTCTATGAAGGAAGCACAGATGCCAGTGACAGAGAAAAAGAGAAAAAGGGTCCTCTGAGTTTGCTCAGAGAAGGGCGTTCCAAGGAGGTGACATTTAAGTTGACAGAAAGATGAGAAGGTGTCAGACATCCTTCAAGTAGAGGGAAGATTGTCCCATGGAAGACAGAGCAGTGTGTGTGAGGGCCCTGGTAGGGTGGGCTGGTAGAGAGGGGAGCTACAGAGCACAAACCCAGAGCACAAGGGGCAGTATGTTATGGTTGATAAAGAGTACAGACTGGTACCAGAATCCCCAGGTTCGAGTCCCAATTCGGTCTCTTACTAATGTTGTAACCTCATATGAGTTGCAAGTTCCATGCCTCCGTTTCCTTATCTATAAAAAGGGAATTAAAAATAATATCTATCTTACAGGATTTCAAGAGAAGCCATAGTTTTTTATATAAAATTTCCCAATTTTTAAACTTTGTCCACTAATTTTAAAAGAATGTTTAAAGATACTGAGCGAGTGAAAGCTGTTTTTGAATTCATTATGGCTTGAGGCTTACCAGTTTGCAGTCTTTTTAAATTCAGGGCCTCCAGTGCCATACTACATGGTTTTGATTTTTCCCTCATGTGTTGTGGGAATTCACTGAGGTGACACGGCTCCATCTATGTTTTAAAGATGATGTGACTGTCTACCAGAAATGTAACGGTTAGAGAGGGCAGCAGTGAGGCAGTAAGATCTTTGATGCAGTTTCTGGAAGGACCCCAGAACACTTTAATGACCCAACTCAGCTTTCTTTTCCCAGTTGCTTTCTTTTCTATCCGACCCATCCAGAGTCCCCTTAGTCCAGGGTCATTCATTGTGAGATTGTCCCAGACCTTCAGTCATTCACTTAAGAAAGAAAAAAGACTATATATATATTTTTAGAACAGGTTTAGGCTCATAGCAAATTTGAGCATAAGGTATAGATTTTCCATATGCCCTCAGCCCCCGTACATGCATAGTGTCCCCCATTTTCAACCTCTCCTACCAGAGGGGTGCATTTGTTATAGCTGATGAACCTACACTGACACATCACTGTCACTCTAAGTCCCTAGCTCACATTAGGGTTCACTCTTGGTATTATCCACCCTATGGGTTCGGATAACTGTGTAATGCCACCATCACAGCATCATACATTCAACATGCGAATTCACACATGGTAAAATTATTTGTCTCTTAAGTCTCACTGATTTTATGGTAGACAGGAATTTTCAACAATCACCAGGCTTATTAGGAAAATCTTACAAATGAGAAAATCTAACCTACAACTAATTTTGCAACGCAGTGAAATGTGTGCGAATACTAAGTAAGAGTGATATAATGCAATGTTTTTTAAACATTTAATTACCATTCATTCATTTTGATTTTATTAATTAAAAAAAAATTCAGGTCTGAAATTTCTTCCATGCACCCTGAGCCCCCGAGAACCTTAGGCCTTGAGCCCAATGGCCTGAAGCACGGGCTAGCTCCACACTCCCCAGTCCCAGTTATCCCAGTCTGTCTATCCCACCTCTCCCAGTCCCTGCAGGCTGGAGCCATGTTCTGAATCTCTGCCCAGGGCTGGGCCTCTATAGCTTTGCCTTCCTTTTGCCAACTGCAGGAGGCTGGAGGCTTGCCCCACAGTTCAAGGGACAGAGTCCTAGGAAACCATCCCAGATGACCTGACCTGCTCACCTGCCTCCTCAGTATTGTCAGCCACTGGATCCCCCTCCCCTTAGCCTGGGAACCCAGGGGCCAGTAAAGGCCCAAGGGCCAGATCTATTATGCTTCTTGGACACTGTGCCTATCTAGGCAGCACCATTTCAGTTATCCAGCCTCCCTTCAACTCTGAAACTCAAGGTTGAGATGGAACCATTCTGCCTTCCCTGAATCCTTTTTCCCACTTCCTCTCCAACAGACCATCTGGGACTGAGTTCCTTTACATTTGCTTGTGTGATTATTTGGATTGAAGTCTGTCTCCTTTGCTATCGTATAAACTCTGCAACGTCAGGGCCCAAAACTTGTTTTGCACAGCATTACATCCCAGAGTCTAACACAACGCCAGGTACTCAGTAGGTTCTCAAAAAATATTTATAAGATAAATGGATGATACTGAGATGCTGTTTCTATTCTGCCTTGTTCTCTTTTGTCTCTTCCCCTTTCCATGTTCTCCCAGTTCCTCTTCTTTCTTGTCCTCCTCAAATTCTTAATCTAATCTCTTTACCTGACAAGAGACATTTTCGCTTTCCTTGTTAATGTATTTTGAAGCAGAGAGCTGCTATTTTTCCCTCCAAATTTTTGTCTTCATTTTCAAATGTGTAGTCTTATAATGCTGTTCCCCCGCCAAAAGTAACTTCAGCAAATGGAATCATGTATAATACTTTGAAACACAGTAACGTTGAAAGAAAAAATGAGAGGAGAAAGAGAAGAATTCTGCTTTGATCTGGAAAAAAGAGAGTGGGAAATATGTGTCAAATTTTTAAAACTTAGAAACTAGAATGTTCTGATGTTCTACGTCTCTCAAAAGCTGATAAATATATTTTCCTTTGGAAACTGTTTGCCTGTGAAATTACTTTCATGCTTCAAATTCATTTTGGTCTTTTAGCCTATGTAAGCTACTGAAGCAGAAATTAAGTTAGAAAATTCTTGTCAGGGTTAGATATGGCAATAACCCATTAATCTATGCCTCTTTAAGATGAGACTATTTCTGGAATAAAAGTTTTTAATTCCTAAAATGTTTGTCATCTGAGGCCCTCCAATTAACAGCAGATACAAATGGTTTTACTTTCTTGTGGACAAAATGTAATATTTTGTATTAGTAGTGTTTCTTCTGGAAGCTCTAGCCAAGTTCACTGTCAGCCTTGTGAGGCAGGGAGGGACGTACGCACTTAGACCAAGAGACTTTCTATTTTGCAAGGGAAGCAGTGGATACCAAAAAGTAAAGTTACCTGACAGCATTTTTTAGAGGAACAAATAAAACTATGGAGAACTCTAGGAAAGCCCAGATTTCCCTTCTGGGGATCATTAACTCTGAGGAATTAATGGAAAAGTGAAAGCTTGGTTTGTCCCACATTGCCAAGTTTTTTAACCCTTTATCTTACTTAGAATACTGGACTATTCCCTACTCTTTTATACTATTAGGGCATACGTTTAGAGAAGCTTTCCTGGCATTTTGTGTTGGTCAAACATGGAGAAAGCGGAGTGTGGCAGAAGCAGTAGGCAGCTGAGTTCCCTCGAGTCCTGGCCCTGCCAACAATGAGCTGCGTGCCCTTGGACACGTCATTCACTCCTCCAACCTCAGCTCCTCAGCCAGTAAGAAGAGGTGGAACAAATGATCATGAAGCCATTTTTTTAGTTGTAACCATCAACACCTTGATTCTTTTCCTTTATTTACTTTTTTGTTTTGTTCTTTTTTGTTTTGTTTTGTTTTTTGGGGGGGAGGTAATTAGGTTTATTTATTTATTAATTATTATATTTAATGGAAGCACTGGAGATTGAACCCAGGACCTCGTGCATGCTAAGCACACACTCTACCACTGAGCCACTCCCCCCAGGAGGCTGTTTTGTTCTTTATAATGGGCTTACAAGAAACAACTCACGAGAGAAGATGTGAAGTCACAATTGATACACATGCCTTTCTCCCTTCTGGTTTTGTTGGGTATCTAATGACTCCTTGGTTCTAAAAACTTCTCTGCTTTTTGTGTTTCCTCACAAAAAAGGAGCAGCTAACAACCAGGCTGGGTCATAAAAGAGTGGCCATCCTGCTCAGCGGTGGGAAATCCTTTTGTGCGGCAGGGGCAGAATTGGTGGCTGGCTGACAGGTAAAGGCACTGCAGGGGGTGCCTGAACGTTGTTGCCCGGATTAACCAGCTGCCTGGATCTTGACTGCAAACCACAGGGACAGCAAATGGCTGCCTTTCACTCTGCTTCGCTGTTAAATCATACCAATATACGCGTACCAAATTTCTAGAGAATAATGTGTACAATATGGGGAACATAGTGACACCCAAAGGCACTGTCCTAGCGAGACCTGAATGGGCACAGAGGAATGTGCTCTTTCTCTTTGGGGTGTGTAGCTTGACCTCCTTTTTTTTTTTTTTTTCTTTCTTTTCTTCTTTCCTTTCTTCTTTCCTTTCTTCCCCAAACAAATAACTAAAATTGCTCTTAGCAAAACTGGGAACTCCACTGGTTTTTAACACTGAAGTGTTCAGTCATAGCCGGATTTCAGGTCTCAAATAATGTCACCAGAGTCCAGCCCAACTCTTGGCTAGACTTTTCCCTATGTTGGCCTTGCCATCAAACAGACCCTTCTTGGAAAAGTGAAGGCCAGTGGAACAGCCGGCCTAATCTTCAAAACTTGCACTTAGCAGCACAGAGAGTACCCATTGCCTGGTCCCTTCAGCAAAAGTTGTGGGACTGGCTCAGAGCCAGGCTGACTGGGTGGAATGCCATCCCTGAACCAGTCACAGTGGCTGGGGAGGGAGGCAGGGTGCATGGTTGCTCTGGTTGGCTGGATCTTAGTTAAAGATCAACACAAATATCTGAGATTGTGGTCGACTCCACCTATCTCGGTTGCAGGGACTGAGAGTCACAGGGGAAGGGGTAACATGTCCAGAGAGAAAGGAGGGATGCCATTACCCCAAGGAGAGTGAATTAATGCTGGGCAGGCTAAGAGAAGCAATACTCACATTATCCCACAATATGAATCTCTTCATTGAGAACAATAAGTGAAGGAGGACTGGGCAAGCAGAGAGGACCAGGGGATTAACACGTATAGGTTGGATCCTTCACTAACCCAGGATTACCTTGGACCAAGTACTAAATCAGCTGTCCACATCTCTCATTATTGTCATCATATCACAAATTAGAATTCTTACAAATCCTTAGAAAGCTGCTCCTTACAATGAGTACACAGAGTTTTTGTACACTATTGTTTAAATGTTGAAAAGGGTTCCTTTTTTTCTTCTTTCACTGCATTTTGTCTTTTCATGGTGTGCAATTTTGCTGCATTTATAATCATTATGTACTTTGTTTTGGGAGAAAGCATTTTGTCATAAAAGCTTTTCATACAACCAGAGGAATGATCAGCTTCACTATCAATATTCTACCACAACCTGTTTTTTTCCCTTGAGATTATTGAAAATCAGTTGCAAAACTCAGATATATAGCAATTGAAAAAGAAAACTGAAAGCAATTAGATTCTCTTAATCGAGAAATAATTAATTTGTGCATGACAATATTACATACTATAAAAGAGACTCCATGTATTCCTCTCCCTTTTCCTTTCACAGTTATCATTTAAATCTAGCTTTGTTTGTGATATAATAATGTAGAGCTTGTGCACAAAGTGAGACTAAACTAACGCAAAGACTTCCCTTATGAATAGGAAAAAATGAATGTTTTTTTTTTAATTTAAAGGAAACTGTATTTAAAATGAAATTTTTGGAAAATATAATAAAGTCAAATATAAATATTGTGAACTAGATGTTTCTTAAGAAACTTCTGAAATGAATAGTCACCATCTGGAACTATTTACAATGAGAAGAAGGTAAGCATGCACCTGCTCCTTTCTTTAAAAAGATGTAATCTCTGTACCAAATTATAAACAAGTATGGTAGTTTCCATAAAAATGCAATATTCAATTTGCCAAACTGTTTAGAAAAATATTGATAAGAAGGCAGATGGTTTATAAAAGTGTGCTTCTAAAAGGCTTAGTCTGTTTTCAGATTTCTTTGCTTACGTGTAATTTTTAAAATCTAATACTCTTCAAAGTGAGTGCATGTTCTACATTTTTAAAGACAAGCACAAACCTGGATGGACACTGCTACTGCCGCTGCCACCACCTCACTCAAGATGTTGATTTGCCCTGGACCACAATTTAGATCCTCCACAATATGTATTGAACCTATAATCCTTACAGCTTTGATAGAGTGACTGCTTTAGTGGCTGCCTTAATGGCTTCCTGTATCCACATCCTTTGCGATATGTCATTGCAGCAACTTGCACAAAGAGGTGGAGTCTTTTCCCCAATCCTCTGAAGCAAGGCTGCATTTGTGACTTGCTTTGGCCAACAGAACGAAGGAGAAGGGGCCGCGTACCAGCTCCAGGCGAAGACCTCCAGAGCCTTTGTATACTTTGATCTTCTTTCCTGGAGCCCTGCCACAGCCCTGTGAATGAGCCCGGGCTAGCCTGCTGGACGATGAGACCACATGGAGGAGGGTCCAGGTATTCCTGCAAAGGCCATCCTAGAACAACTCACAGCCAACCAATTCCCCATCCTGTGAGAAGGACAGCCAAAATCAGCAGAGTTGCCTGTATCACAGTCCTTAGCCTTTTGCCTACACAAGGCTTTTCATTTCTCCATGACTAATGAATGACAGGGGGTGATGCAAGTTGCTAAAGGATTTTGAGAGCTTCTGGCTGCTGTCCTGGAGACAGGTACAGCTGCAGGGATATAGTTTAAATGTGAAGATGCTGGAATTTATAGGTAGATCTTGATATGCAGGTTGGATGCTCTACATACATGAAATAGGAAAAACACACTGAGTGGATGTAGAAATATGGTTAATTTGCTGACGAGGATAATCTTTTAATAATTTCAGCATATTTTTAAATTTAATTATAACTGAAGCTAATCTCTGCTGAAATCCATTCTTTCTAAAAGTGAATTCTTATTTCTGAAGTTGGTTCCACATGCTATGTATTCTTTTAAAATATTCAATTATTACTTATGAATTAATTCTACTTGTTTCCTAGCTAATTCAGCTTTATTAGAGTAGGTTTACTATAATTGTGTTGTATTAACTCCATTATCAGACTGACCTGATAGCTATTAAAGCTGAATTTCAAAGGATAAAGCAATCAAAGGTTATTTTTTGTATTTGTGATGATCATTGCTAGTTATTTCCCTGGCATTCATCTTCCACTTTTCCTCTAACCATACTCCAAAATTTCTTTCCCCAAGTCTTGTGATTTGGGTGGGAAAAATCTTACTACAGATTCCAGGGATAGGCTGATTGGCTTATATCCCATGGCCTCATGTGTTGGTTCTGGGGTGAAGCACAACACAGTCAAAGCTAATAAAATACAAGGAGATGCTTGTTGGACTTCCAGTGTGGAGAAGCTTGCCTGTTTCCCTGCATGGTGTGAGAAATGGAATTATGGGAGTTATTTTTCTATAAGAGTTGCAGAGGGCCACAAAATGGAGCCTAAGGATGAGGCTCTACCACAGAAAGCAAGTAAGAGAGAGAGGAAAAAAAAAACAAAAGCTCCTTGGAAACATTGTTTAAGGGGCTGGATACAGCTTTGCCTGAAGTTAACATTGCTTCTGGAGTTTTTGTCCCTGGTAAAGCCCATTAACAATTCCCAGGAAATAAAAATGGAATCTGAGTAATAAAATAAAGTCTAACCTTTTTCTTCCTTTGTGCTTCACCTAGTTTCACTAGCTCATCTGGTGCTGTGTGCAGAGGCCTCCCATAGCCCTTCAGACCAGAGATCCTCCTGCAGAATGGCTGCATTGACAGCTCAGTTGTCGGGGGGAGATGGGGTGTGTGCAGAAGCGTGCACCTGGCACTGAGCTCATCCCTCCACCCCCTCCCCCTTCTGGCTGATGAGAACCCTATAAAGCAGCCCCCACTACGGCTGCCTGGAGAGCGTGGACCCCAGAGCGTGAGCTCACACCTCTCCATTCTTTGATCCAAGAATAAAGCTTTCTTTTGCCTCTGAATCTCAG
This sequence comes from Camelus ferus, assembly GCF_009834535.1. Classification (NCBI taxonomy): domain Eukaryota; kingdom Metazoa; phylum Chordata; class Mammalia; order Artiodactyla; family Camelidae; genus Camelus; species Camelus ferus. The sequence continues at coordinate 37,020,349 of NC_045697.1, forward strand.
TTGCTGCCACCACACCAGGGCTTTTGCCCCCCTCATTGACCTCCAGGCTCAACATAGCCTTCTCCATAGTCACTTTAATCTGGTAAAGGAAAGTGGGCAGCCCTGTGAGCCTACAGGCGAGATGAGGAAAAGGCCCAGGTAATGAGGACCATCTGACAGATGGAATGAGGACACTTGATGCAAATTCAGGAAAGGTCCTCAGGGATGCCTGAGTGTAAAAGGGTCTCAAGTAGGTAGTGACGGGTGACTTGACCTCTCTTCCAGTTAGCACTGTTCTCTCTGAAGGGAGTTGGGGTGCCCTGTGAGCCACTTGTAAGACCAGGAAACCTGGCTCAGGAAGCCCTGTGAGCTGCTGGCAAGACGAGGAAATTGCAGACTGCCTGACCACTGTTCTTAATCCTCAGGGCTCCTCCCCCCTCTGCTTGAGAGTGAGGCTTGGGTGATTCTTACTCCACCGAGGTCCCCCTGGCTCTCCTCCCAGTTTCAGCACAAAGTGTCAACTGCCCGAGCGATCTTGTGGGTACCCTGTGGGATTCCCTTGCATTCTTAGCCCTCACGTGGTGGGAGATCCAGAAATTCCCTCTGAAAACAGAGCCACTGCGCTGCTCCCTAATGGACCACAGGGGTGGGGAACTGGAGGCGCAGGAGCTCAGGCCCTGAAGCCTCCTGCAGCACATTCTGAATGAAGGACTTACATCTCAAGCATGGTCCATTACAAATTCAAGGGGGACCCTCAGTTATATCAGAGTCCGCACCACTTGGACGCCTCCTATTTGGGCCTTTGAGGAATCCATGAACAGTTGGTTCTGGTTCCAAATTCCTGAACTGGAAATCTTCTTTGGGTCAAATCTTGTGGTATTTGCCTGCCAACAAATCACTCCAACTGAGGGGTAGTTGAAAGCAAATCCAAAACAGAACATCTAAGGTATGGGCAATCCATTACGGTGTATTTTGCAAAATTGGAAGTTTTTCAGGTATCATTCCCTGACCCAAAAACATTTAATCCTCCTATGTAATACAGCCTGGCTCCAATGCCAGCTGGGAGATGGGGAAAGTTGGTTCATCAATGGGTCTCTAAATATTACAGCACCATTTTATAATTGGACCTGCTATGCCAGACACAAAGGAAATGGGATGGAACTCCCCATAATGAGTTTTTCATGGCCTTATATATCCGAGTAAAGGCCTTCAAAAGGGATATGGGCTCTCCTCCACTGAGGTAATACCAGTCCTTGACCCTCCTCCTGAAGACCTTCTTGATCTCCTCCCCAGCCCTCCTCCTCCCTGCCACCTTCCTTCATATGTCCTGATTTGTGCCACCGGCCAGAGGAACCCCCTCCAGACCAGCCCCCTGCCCCAGAACCCAGCAGCAAGTACAGGAAGCAGGACTGATCCCAGCCAGGGTCCAACAACCCACTAAGAAAAGTATTCCCTTTGGGCAGGTTCCTGATGGAGGAGGACACATCCAGGTGTACGTCTTGTTTACCACTTCCTACATGTGTAACCGGAAAAGTCATAGTAAGGGGTTGAGGGAGAGTCCAGAGGGGTTCCTGAATCTAATTAGAAGAATCTTTCAGACCCATGACCTTACCTGGGCTGACATCCAGAGCCTCCTCAATGTAGTCCTACCACAGAAGAAAGGGCCAGAGGAAAGTAAAGCAGCAGACAAAATGCAGGTCATGCTATTTTCAGACTGGAGAACCAAGCAGTCCCAGATTACAAATGTAACTGGGACCACTAAGACACTGAGGAAGGGAGAGGCAGACAGAGGCTGACCCATTATAACAGCAAGATCCTAAAGGGAATCCAGGCAGCAGGAAAGAAGCCTGTCCATTGGAATAAGCTGAAGGAAACCAATCAGGAGCCAAGGAAAACCTTTCAGCATTCCTAGAGCGCCTCAGGGAATGCCTCGGAATCTACACTTCCACTGACCTTGAGTCATTGGAAGGGAATGCAATCTTGAGGTCATAATTCATTTCCCAAAGTGCCCCCCAACCTTAGGTGTAAACTTCAGAAACTGGAATTAGAACTGTTGTCGAACCCAAGTTTGTGTGCTCAAAGCACAGTGAGGCCAAGCAATCTGAAACATCAGAGTCTGGAGCAGAGAAAGGTTTACTGCAAGGGCCAATCAAGGAGAGTGGGTGACTTGTGCTCAAAAAGCTGGTGTGTGTGTGTGTGTGTGTGTGTGTGTGTGTGTGTGTACTTTCCTCTGATTGGTTAGTGGTGAGGTAACAAACAGTTCAATCATCAGCCTTCTGGTTCTGACTACTCGGGGGTCCACCGGCTTGTGCTCAGCCTGAAGTTACCATCGTCTACCTGCGTGGTGGCCTTAGTTCCTGTAGAACACTCAGAGATCTGTGTCAGATTATATACGTCCCTTGAGGAGGAACCAGGACCTTGCTTGAGGAGGACCTTCCCCTTGAGGAGGAACCAGGACCATCACTGCGCTATTGTTTCTTGATTGCCTTTCCTTTGTTTCTGCATTTCTTCACTTCTCTAATTCATAATTGATTGAATCTGACCTTTGGAACTCAGGGAAGGTCTAAAAGGCTGAAAGCCTTTTTCCTACAAATGAGGAATGGGGGACACTGAAAGGCTTCTGTACCCAGGAGGGTCCCACAGGGTTCCGCTCAGTTTCAGAGCCAGACACCCCTACCTCTTGTCTGGTTGAGGTTGCCTACTGGGTGTTTAATATCCAAGATATAGAGGAGGAAAAGCCAGAGAATAAAAAGGCCTGGAGCAAGCCCACCTACTAGCTGTTGCCCTCCAATGCCAATCAGTCATCAGGGAAATCTAGACCTGTGGAGACTCAGCTCTGTGAGCGACCCCCGGCTCCCACCAAGAGATAGCAAGCCAAGGAAACTAAGACCCAATCAGTGCACCAAATGTAAACAAAAGGGACTCTGGAAGGGAGAATGCCCTCACCGTGCCAGAAGAGGGGATGGAAATGGCAGAGCCCAGCCACTACCCTTGAAGGCAGATGGTCCAAAGAGATGAAGAATGATGGGTCTAGGGGATTCAAAGCCGGCATTTCGACTGACCCCGAGGAGCCCTGGCTGATGTTGGACATAAAGGGAAAGCCTGTGAAATTCTTAGTCAACACCAGATCAGGAAAACCTAGTCACAAGATTTGTAAAATTATGACGGTATTAAGGAAGGCCCAAGACCAGGCATTCATAGAGCCATGAGGAGCAAATTGGATGAATACACTCTCACCTATTTTTTCCTATACTTTCTGGAATGCTCTATACCCCTGCTAGGAAGGGCTATCTTACATAAATTGAGAGCTACTACCCTCCTAACAGGAGACAAACTGGAGACTGATATCCCCTTAGACAAAGGGCACAAGATGATGATGTTAATGGCTGAGGACAAACCTCCCTAGACAGAGCACATTGACTCCCATGGAGTAAATCCCGAGGTCTGGGCCCAGGGATGGGTGGGACAAGCTCTAGGAGCCATCTAACACCCACCTAAAACCCAGACATACATGGCCCAGTAGCAAACAGTATCCTCTCCATCGGGAGGCCTTGTGGGCATTGCCCCTGTTATACAGGGCCTGATGGACCAGGGCTTATTAGACCACGCCAATCAGCCTGTAACAGCCCATTCTCCTCATAAACCCAGCTGAAGAGTGCTGGATGGTACAGGACCTCGGGGCAGTCAGTGAAGCCACTAAAGATATACATCCAGTAGTTTCTAATCCCTACACCCTACTGGCCACTCTACTGTCCACTAGAACCTAATATTCTGTATTAAATTTAAAAGATGCCTTCTTCTGTATTCCATTAGCCCCAGAATCACAGGAAATTTTTGCTTTTGAGTGGCAGGACCCAAATACGCAACCACAGCAACAATACTTCTGGACAGTTCTGCCCCAAGGTTTCAAAAATCCCCTCAACCATCTTCAGGGAAACTTTAGCTAATGACCTAAAAGATCTACATCTGGAGGAGGGTTCCAGATGTAAGTGGATGACACTCTGATTGCCAGCCCTACTCAGGAGGCCTCTGACAAAGATTCTGTAACCACCCTGAACCTCCTAGCTGATAAAAGATATAAGGTGTCCAAGAAAAAGTCTTAAATCTCAAAAGCTAGGTGACCTACCTAGGCTTCATTCTCACGGAAGATCAGAGAAGCCTACCCCAGGAAGGGAAAGAGGCCATTTGCAGCCTCACCTCTCCTAAAACTGGAAGACAGCTTAGGGGTTTCCTGGGGGTGGCTGGGTTTTGCCACATCTGGATCCCTAACTATGGTCCAATAGCAAGGGCTCTATACAAAAAATTGAAAGGAAAGGATGATGATCCTTTTGAATGGAATTCAGAATGTGAGGGATCTTTCAAACATTAAAAAAGCGATTACTTCAAGCCCCTGCCCTGGCCCTCCCAGACTTAGCTAAACCTTTTGATCTTTATACTCATGAGAGAAGAGGAATCACCCTTGGAGATATTAGCTCAAAGACTGGGATCCCTTAGTTGTGTGGTTGCTTATTTCTCTAAACAATTAGATCAAATGGTTAAGGGATGGCCTTCTTGCTTCTGGGCAGGAGCAGCTACTACAGCCTGGTTAAAGGAGGCTGAAAAGTTAATAGTCAATCAATGGTATGGATGCCACACCAGGTTCAGGCTTTAGTAAGTTCTAAACGAACAGAATGGCTAACCCTCAGAAAGCCGATTCAAGTTCAGGCTGTGCTTTTAAACAGCCCATTAGTGACACACTTGCAGCAACATGGATGGACCTAGAGATATCATACTAAGTGAAGTAAGTCAGACAAAGACAAACATCATGTGATATCACTTATATATGAAATCTTGGGAGAAGGGTATAGCTCAAGTGGTAGAGCACACACTCAGCACCCAGGAGGTCAGGGGTTCAAACCCCAGTACCTTCTCCAAGCAGAAATCAGTGAAGAAGCATAATGACCTCCCCCTCATATATATGAAATCTTTTAAAAATGGCACAATATGAACTTATTTATAAAACAGAAATGGATTCACAGACACAGAAAACATATTTATGGTTATGGGGTGGGGAAGAGGGAGGGATAAATTAGGAGTTTGGGATTAGCAGATACAAACTACTATATATAAAATAGATAAACAACAAGGTCCTACTGTTTAGCACAGGGAACTATATTCAACATCTTATAATAACCTATAATGATAAAGAATATGAAAAAGAACATATATATATAACTGAATCACTATGCTGCACACCAGAAATTAACACAACATTGTAAATCAACTGTACTTTAATTTAAAAAAAAAAACAAAAACCAAACAGCACAAAGAACCTCTCACGCACTAAATCCTGCCACCCTGCTACCCTCAGAAATGGGGCCCCTGCAGTATGATTGTATAGAAACCATAGCGATGATCTATCCCTGTTGCCCTGAACTGGAAAGTGAGCATCTCCCAAACACTGATGAGGACTGGTTCACAGATGGGGTCAGTTTTTGGAGAGAGGGAAAAAAAAGCTGCTATATAAAGTGATCTCCCAGACTCAGGTCATAGAGGCATGAAGCCTACCCCCAGGGACTTCTGCCTAAAAGGCTGAGCTGGTAGCCCTCACCTAAGCCTTATAGGTCAGGACAGGGAAGGTTTTAAGTGTTTACACAGACTCCCAGTATGTGTATGCCATCCTATGCACACATGGGGCTATTGGAAGGAAAGAGGTATACTGACTGCAGAGAATAAGCAGGTGAAACATGGCTTGATCGTCTTGAGACTCCTAGAAGCAGTGCAACTTCTGAAAAAAGTGGGAGTGATTCACTGCTGGGGTCATCATAAAGAGAATACAGAGGTAAATAAAGGAAAACAAAGCAGATGAAACTACCAAAAAAAAAAAAAAAAAAAGGCAGCCCTAGATCCAGTAACTTGGCAGCTACCCCTCATACCTGAGAGGCCAGATCCATCTAATGACTTCACAGTCAATACAGAGGAAGAATTAGACAAAGCCCAGAGACGGGGCTTCAGTAGACATCTAGGATGCCATGGGTGGCTAGTTAATGAGCAATGGCAATACTTTCCCCAAACCACAGACTGTCAAGGGAGGCTTGTATAGGTACTTGTTACGGGAGGGAAGCCCAATGTAACTGGCTAGTTGAGATCATGGTAACTCCTGGCATGAAAAGTATACTCGGTCAGATAGTTGAGACCTGCTGCATCTGCCCAATGAACAGCGCCAACACCAGACTCCCCAGAGGCCCCCAGATAAAGCCCATTCAGACCAGAGGGACATATCCTGAGGAAGACTGGCAGACTGATTTTGCTGTCATGCTGAGACATGACAATACCAGCACTTTTAGGTATCTCTTGGTGCTAGTGGACATATTTTCAAGGTGGGTAGAATCTTTCCCCACTAGAACGGAAATGGAAATGGCAGCCCAAATGACTAAAGTATTACTAAAAGAGATAATCCCCAGGTTTGGGCTCCCAGGATCCCTACAGAGTAATAATGACCCAGCATTCCTTCTTCCAGTAACAAAAGGAATAACAGGTGCCCAGGGCATAAAATGGACCTTACACTCAGCCTTGAGACCCCATCATGGGGGAAAGTAGAGCGATCCAGTCAGACCTTATAATGGGCCTTAGCCAACCCAACTGTGTCAGGGGAACTCAAGAAGACTGGATCAAGTTACTCCCAATTGCCTTTCTCTGTATGTGGTTAGCCACAGGGGATACGTTATAGTTAAATTTGAACTCATATATGGTAGACCCATCCCCCAAGCCCGAGAGAAGGGACACCTTAGCCCCCTTGAAATGGAACAACTCAATATGCCCTTCAGGTAGGAGAAACCATGAAAGCCCTCCGTGCATGTGGTAACCAGGTGCTGCCTGCACCCACTGACCCGGCCCTCCCCTTCTGGCCAGGAGACTGGGTGCATCTGAAAACCAGCAGCCCATGAGATCAGCTCACTCCTAAGTGGAACGGAGCCCACTTAGTGATGCTAACCAGCCATTCTGCCCTGACATTGCAGGGGATCACTCCGTGTGTACATCACACTCGAGTGAAGAGGGTCCCTGAGCTCCAACCTCCAGAGAGACAACCTGGGGCAACAGACCCTCTTAACTACTGATTTGAGCCTCTCTCTGAAACTTCTCTTCCTGAAAAACAATAAAAGTGTCCCATAAGGACAGACTACTAATTATTGGAATCAATGCACTAATAGGGGTGCTAGTGACGTTGGCCAGGTGAACTGTATATAACTCTGTTACCACAAAAAAGAAAGGTAACAGCCACGATGATGTTGGTGGCCCATGTGACCAGTCTTGACTTCAAGCTGTTACAGAGAAGTCCACTGCCTTCCTGGCCGGTATGGTTGGATAACCAAATTGCCCTAGATTATCTGTTAGCTCCCCAGGGAGGGGCATGCACTGGCCACTGTGCTGTTTTGATGTAAGTGGACTAATTTATGAAAGCACAGACAACTGGAAAAAGCAACCTGGCTGGCAGAAACCAGGCTGCATAGTCTGGATGAACTAACATGGAGCGAGGGTAATCAGGACCTCTCCGGTGTCACCGGGTTCCTACCTCTCCTGTGCCCTTAATGACCATTATTGTCTTGCTAATGTTTGGGCCTCACAACCTAAATCACCTGGTGTTCTGTGTCTCTAAAGATTAGACAAATGGTGGCGGCTCAGGGATACAGACAGTCAGGGCTGAGTACTGGTGACAACCCAACACATCTAAAGGCAGCTGGCGGGAAGCTCTGCTCCTCTCCCCAGGGTTAGGACGATGCCCCAAATCAGCAGGAATCAGTTACAGAAGACGGACTTGTGCCTCTGAAGAATGAGGAGCAGGACAAAAGGCAGGGGAGGGATTTGTCACCAGCAAAGCCCATTAATAATTACAGGAAATAAAACTAGAATCTGGGTAATAAACAAAGTCTAACCTTTTCATCCTTTTCTTTGTGCTTGGTCCAGTTTCACTTGCTCACAGGGAGCTGCCTGCAGAGTCCTCGCACCCAGCCCTTCAGGCCAGAGTTCCTAGTGCCAAACGGCTGTGCGGACGCCTCAGTGCGGTGGCCTGCGCGCAGAAGGGCTGCTCACGACACCCGGATTCAAGATGGCGGCCGTGTGCAGAGCCGCTGCCCCTGGCACCGCGACCTGAAGGGGGAGCAGCCCCCCTGGGCCTGCGCCTGCGCCTGCGCCCGCCCAGCGGGAAGTGCGCCCCTCCCTGCTGCGGAGAACCCTGTGAAGAGCCCCGCCCACGGCCTTCGGGGAGAGTGTGGACTCTGAGAGCTGAACCTGCCCATTTTTTGATCTAAGAATAAAGCTTTCCTTTGCTTCTGAACAGAACTCAGTCTCATTCTATTGGCACCACTGACACGAGACAGGAGGACCCTGGTTGGCAACCAAATTGGGAGCATCGGTAACATTTTCACTTAACACGACTAGTAAATCCCCTTTATTATTTAAACCAAAATGAGTTGTTTTCTTCACTTACAACCGAAAGATGAATGACTGATACACTCTCTCTCTTATTTTTAGCTTTGCTTTAAGCCCCCTAGTTCAGGTTCTTCTTGCTTGGACTATTGCAGGAGCCTCTTAATTACCCTCCCTACTTCTAATCCGTGTCCCTGTGATTTGTAGTTTGTTACTGGGTTAATACCTTTTAGGCACAGCTATAATCAAACCCTTTTGCCCCCAAATAGCAGTGGGGGCAGAAAGTCAAACATCTTTTGACATTCTAGGCCTGCTCAGAGTGTGCCATGAGTACTCCTTAGGGCTTCCTGTGACTTCCACTCCATGTTGGTAAGTACAGAAGCTATTTTTGTATTCTTTTCTTTATTTAACAGCTCAGCAGTGTTTTTAATGTTGATTGCTCTCTCCTAAGACATTTCTCTTCCCTTTGTTTCTGTGATGCAGCATTCTCCACTTTTGGTCTTCTCCATCTATTCAATCATTAAATGTTGGAGTTTTTCCAGATTGTTTTCTAGGACTGTTGCTCTTCTTAGTCCATACGCATTTGCTGAGCTTCTCAACTCCCATGACCTAAAACTCCTTTTAAATGCTAATGACTCTAAATCTAAGCCTTCAACTGGACTTCACTAAGTTTCAGACACCGACAGCCACTTGCCCACTGGACATCTTAATCTCAGACTCGTCACTTTCTCCTCAAACTTGCACTTCCTCTAGGATTCCTAGCCCCATGAATAGTTCTCACCATCTATCTAGGGGCTCAAGTCTGAAATTTGGAAGTTATGCTTGGCTCTTCCACCTCCCTAATCCTTCAAATGTAATCAAACCCCAGATCCTGTCAAGTCTACTGGCTAAAGATCTCTTTCTGTTCCTACTGTCATCCTCCAGTACAAGCCAAAATCCCCTGTCTCTGTTCTACTAACTAGTCTCTTAACTGGTTTCCCTGCTTCTACTCTGTCTCCTTTCTTCCCTCTCTCCACCTGAGCTATCTTTTAAAAATGCAAAATATGATCGTGCCACTCTCTTGCATACAATCTCTCAATGACTGCCCAATGCCCTTAGAATCAGGTCCAAATTCATACCACAGCCCATAAGGCTCCAATGAGCCAGCCCCTGCCGACCCCTCCAACCTCACCCTGGGACTATTCCCCTTTTTTTTTTAACCCGGCTCACCACACTCTGCTTTGTCCTGAGGCTACACCAAGGCTGTTTTCTGTACCATCGATATTCTTAACTCGCCTTTCTGCTGCCTAACCCCAAGGCCCGGGCACAGGCATCCTTCCCTAACGCCCCCAAATTGTCGGCAAACCTCTTCCTACCCTGAATGTCACTGCACCTCGCTTTTCAAAGAATCATCACAGTTGTGAAGACCTGTTCAATGTCTGTCTACTCTCCTGGACTTTAAGCTCCATGAGGGTGGGGACTGTGTCTGTTTTGTAACCTTTGCCTCTAAAACTTTCTTTTTCATTGAAAAGAAAATGAAATTTTAAAAAAACATGAAAATTTCATGTTTATATAAACATACAGAATGAGAAATAAGCTTAAAAGGAAGGTAAATGTTGTGCATAAAATGAATTTCCTAAATATATACCTAGCTTGTAAAATAAAGAGGTGTATACAGATGCCCTTTTAAAAAATATTTAAAACCCATTATTTAAATAAGCCTCTTATAAGGCAATAAACTGGGGAAAGCAAAGAAGTAAAAACTCTCAAATCTCTCAAACATTTCTGAGTTTTGTGCCTATTTGTAACAGTGGAGGGAACTGCTGACGAGAAAGTTAGATAGGTGATGTAAATAGGGAGGCAATTGCTAACTACAACGTTACAAGTTAAAATTTGAATTATAAACGTTGACTAATTGTCATTACATGTGGTTTCTTTTGATAAGATCCTTTTAAATGTAGTCTAAATTTTAATTTAATGCACTTAAAAAGAAAATTTATGCCATTTATTAAAAGAAAATGTGGGCTGATTGTTAGTTCAGCCTTTGTGTTTGGGGTAAATGAGTAAGAATCTTCCAGCGCCTAAACTTTTCTTAGGTGGTAAACTCAGGTTCTTGGAAATCTTTATTAACTCTTTTTAGCCACCTGAACATTGTTCAAAAAGCTACTGTTTGAAAACTGTGCTGATGAAGAAGATGGGAGAGACCAGAACACAAATGATGTAATTCTCCTGATTCACTCTGTAAGTATTATTCCCTATGTTAGTAGGTTATCGGAGCTTTAGAATCTATATCAAATACAGATGATCAGGTTTTTTTTTTTAATTAGCACACTATAACCACTTTTAGGGTAAAAAATATACTAAACATATTATTAGGTATTTTGTCATCTTAATGATAATAATTGAGACTATTCATAGCACTATTCTAAGTGCCTTGCATACATGACATTGTTTAAGTTTCACAACAATACAGTGGAGGCTTTTGAGTCTCAGAGAGGTTAAGTAATTTGATCACAGTTACACAGCTAGGGAGAGCTAGAATTACAAACCATATTTTCTAACTCCAAAGCCTGTAGATTTAGCCACAGTGATGTACTGACACTCATCAGATCATGAATTTGAATGTCACTATTCTGGAAAGGCATGGCAACGATGATTCCAATTTCTGATAATGCGATAATAAGTTTAATTTGATACTATATATAATGTTTATAATTTCCCACAGCGAATTTTTTTTTCTCATAAAGAGTTTTAGCAATCAAAAACATTTCCTTCTTCCAGGAAATGAGAGGACTTCTCTAACCAGGGAAACTTGATGGCTATCAGTTTGATTTCCAAACACGTCTGTTTTAAAATCATTTAAATTCCATCTATGTAGATAAGCCTTCCCATCTATTTTCCTATCTGTTATCTCCCTATCAGGTATTCCTTCTAGATATCCTGGAAGTCAGGGTATCAGTCTGATGGGAAGAGCTTCACAGAGCACAGCTGGGATCCGCCCTGGGGAAGGTGAACTAGATGCGTACTTCAAATATGGAAAATTTTCCCCAAAATAGGTGCAATTTAAGCATAGAGTTGGGAAGCATAGAATTGCAGTTTAAGCATACAGTTGTTGAGTACCGATCACGGGCCAGCTGCTGTGCTCCCGACTTCTATCTGGTTTTCCATCTTCCTACGGCCCTTCTCCCTGACCCAAGCCTCCTGTGCTAGCATCTGGGGTTCTACTGAAACATATGTAAATCTCATTTTTTCCCAGCCTGTGTGCAAAGACACATCATTAGTGTCCCACTGGCAGTGAAAAGAGAGCCAGATGGGCTGGTTTCTAAGCCCAGCTCTCAGTAGCAGGGCCATTAAATGGGTTTCCATCACCCCACCTCTATGCCTTGCCCCAGTTCTGTGATCACCCCGGATTACACCTCAGGACAGAAGTAGACTGGGTGAGTGAGGGGAAAGGTATTCATAGGCTGCAGAGGTCCAGAAAAATTCCAACACAGCAGATAGGAGAAATAATAAAAGTCGTGAGTGCTTGGGAATTTGCAACCTGCCCTACTCTACCTTTGTAACCACCAGCCCAAGCAAAATAATACTAGTGCATCACACAGAGAAGGAAACTGAGACTCAGATTGTGACACCCACGGTCTCCCGAGGACTGCAAGCTAGGATCTGAGACCTAAAGCATCTGACTTGAATCCCACACTCCACTGCAGATCTGTGAAGGAGCACGAAGGCTGGCATCCAGGAACTCCTTGCTTATTAGAGACCCAGGATTAGGCAGCTCCAAGCCCAGACCTGAGGGCTGAGACCAGCAGGGCACATTGCCCTCTGTCTTTCTGGACAATATAGTCTCACTTCTTCTGGGACTCAGTCCAACAACTATTCCTCCTCTTGGTTGTACTTTTAAATCTCTTCTCTTCACTTATTCACAGGTTTTCTTTACCTTGAAATCAGAATCAAAAATCTTTCCTTGGCCTTGATACTCCTTTAAGCACACACCTTATCTCTCTGTTCTTTTTTGCCCAGCGTCTAAACAGTGATCCACACGAGGGTAGGAGGAGTGGGAGTTATTGTTTAATGGGTATGGAGTTCACTTTTACAAGATGAAAAGAGTTATGAAGGTGAGTGGTGGTGACAGCTGGCATTATAAATGTATTTAATATTACTGTACTGTATACTAAACAATGGTTAAGATGATACATTTTATGTTACGTGTATTTTACCACAATAAAAAAAAAAAAGTGGGAAAAAGTAGTCTCCACCACATGCCCCTACTAGGATGAGCAGTGGGGGTTTCCTGGGAGACAGGACGTTGGGTGTCCAGGCAACTAGGACAGTTACTGACAACAGCACCCCCTTGTCATTCTTCACTCTGGGCTTTGTTCAGATTTAACCTTAGAAATCTGCCTTTCTCCTTCTCCATCCACTGAAATGGACAGTAGCAGCTAAACCTAGTGATCTTCTTCTTCTTTTTTTTTTTTCTTCAGTTCTACAGCATTTGATTGATGAATTTCTCCTTGAAATTTCTTCTTTTTTCTTTCTTTACCCTCAGTAGCTTATGATTTTCTTTCTCCTAATAACTTCTCTCTGTCTCCTTCATTGACTCTTTCTTCTGCTATCAAATTCATGCCTCAGACCCCATGAGGTCAGGCAGGTCTGGGTTCAAGTTCTAACCCTTTATCTTTGAGCTCTGTTAATGCAAGTTGTGCAATCCCCCTTAATCTTAGCGTTCTGGTCTATAATACAGACCAGACCTGCCTACTACTTACTTACACTGTAGGATTGGGAAAGGAATATTTAGAATGTTTAAGGTAGTTCTTGTTAGAAAGTAAGCTCCCAGTAAAAGGAAATATTGTTACTATCTCATCATCTTTTGAAGCTTCAACTTCCTTTTCTATGCAGCTCGCTGAACTGCAGCTTCAGTACTCTTTCTAGTGCCGTGACCATATTCTAATTGCCGTCTTCACCAGACTGTCGTCCAGCTCTGTCAACTCCAAATATTTAAGACTCAAGCCATCATCTTCCCCTCAAACCAACTCTAAGATTCAGTGTCTCTTCCTGCTTCCACAGTTCCCAGGGATCCAAGTTCAAGCGCTTCTGGATGTCCTTGGCTCACTCTTCCCTCTCCTCACCCACATCTAGCCAGTTTCAAATCTGATTAATTCCATCTGAGGCACATTTCGTATTCCCAGTGTCGCTGTTGGGCCCCCTACCTCCCACTTTAGTACCTCATTAGCTTGTAGCTGGACTATTTTCAGTAGCCTCTTAACTGACTTCTAAACCCATCGAGATACTTGGTGCCAATTTCTGCCTGAATAATTTTCCTAATGCAAAACTCTAAAAGACCTTCAGAGTCAAAGAAAATATAAACTCATTAGTATGACTTTCAGGGCTAAAGTTTCAAGCTTTTCCAAAATGGCTCCACAAACTGATTAGCCCACATTATTTGCTTAATAAGAGCTTTTTAACTATTCAGACTCCAACAAATTGCTAGAGAAATACCGCGCTGTTTCCTCAACATTCTTTTTTGAAGGGGCAGGAGGTAATTGGGTTTACTTATTTGTTTATTTTTAATTTTTTCATAGGGGTACTGGGGATTGAACCCAGAACCTCATGCATGCTAAGCATGAGCTGTACCACTGAGCTATACCCTCCCCTCTTGTTTCCTCAACATTCTTTAATCAGGATTTTGTCCCCACCCTCCAGAAACTTTGCTCTTTACAAGGGCATTGTTGACCTCACACGAGGAAATCCTATAATCTCTCTTCCCGGCATCCATGTTACCCCACCTCTTGGCAATAGGGTTTTGTCCTTCCTTATGCCCTTCCTTTCCTTTGTCACAGGGAATGGTGGCAAGGGTGATTCCAAGGTTGTCAGACTGAGGACCCAGAAGAACAGAGGTCTGAATGTGGGAAGAAAGGAGCTGGAAATATAGAATGGTGATTGGAAAGTGGGATACTTGACTGAGACTACGGGAGTGTGCATCACAAAGAGTATGGAATGACAGAATCTACAGATGACCATGGCAGTGTAGGACTGAAGAAGACAAAAAATCATTACAGATGAAGAGGTTAAGAAAATGAGAGTCCAAGATATTGGGAGAATATTGTAGGTATTGAAATCAGCAAGTATTATGATAGGACCACATAAAACCCTTAATACCTGTTATAGTCAATTAAATGGGGGAGAAGGCATTATACAGAGATGCCCTGAGAGGAATGTGTAGACTAGGGCATTACTCTTAGAATGCATTCTCATGCTGTATAGTCTAGATCAGAGGTCAGCAGACTTTTGCTGTAAAGGATAGGTAGTAAATACATGAACCTTTTGGTTCACACAGTCTCTATGGCAACTGCTCAGTTCTGCCTCTGCAGCAAGAAACAGCCATAGACATACATAAATGAACAAGCCTGGCTGTGTTCCAATAAAACTTTATTTATAAAAACAGGTGGCATGCTGCATTTGGTCCACAAGCTGTATTTTCCCTGGTCTCTGGTCTAGATCAGTGCTGCCCAATAGTTCAAGCCACAAATGCAGGTCACAGATAATTTTACATTTTCTGTAGCTATGCTAAAATTGTAAGAATCATGCAAGGTTAATTTTCATAATATATTTTATTTAACACAATATGTCCAAAATATCCTTATTTCTGTGTAGTGAACATTAAAAAGTGTTGAGTTATTTTACATTCTTTTTTTTTTCAGACTGAGTTTTCTAAATCTCGTGTATTTGTAGCACATCTCAATTCACAGAAGCCACATTTCAAGTTACATAGGGCTACTATATTGGAAAATGCAGATCTGCTTTTTTTTTTTTTTTCTAGCTTACTAAAGATCTCAAGCTAAATGAAAACTAGGGAGAACTTTGCTGAATTTATATTGAACCATTGGCTTTCGGTCTCTAAAGCCTGTTCTTTTTCGGTAGTAAGATATTATTTGTTTTTGGCAATGTTGATTTGGTTTTAGTGGAGTATCAGTTAAGGTAGGCTGTATCATGCTGCGGTAACAAGCAGCCCCAGTGGCTTAAAATAAGCAAGCACGGTGTATTCTAACACAACTTAACATAACCAAGCGCGTAAGCAAAATGTCCAATGTAAGTCAATCATCCAATGAGTCAGGTTCATAGAGGCTCCATTTTGACACATGATTCAAGTCGTCAGGGGCCGGAAAGGAACTTTTAAATTTGTTTATTTGGAAGTATAACATATTTCCTTTGCTCACATTTCATTGGCCAAAGCAAGTCACATGGCAACTTCTAACTTGAAGGATGGCAGGAAAGTGAAGTCTTACCTTGTGCTTAAAGATTGGGAACTTGTGTGATTAGCCCTAATGTCTATTACAAGTTGGTGGCCTGCAGACTTCCCCAAATACCAAGATTTGAGAAATAACCATCATGTAATGGGTGACTATTCTATGCCAAGGAGTGCTCCTTTAGTATTTACGACTTTGGAAGTTTAGCAGGAGGTTATTTCACTAAAAAACCCATTATCACTTTGATGAAAATGTGGAAAGTTTGTGCCATATTGCCAGAGTATTCAGTCTTGTTCCACTTAGGATGAAGCATTCTGAGATAGATTTCCTTTAAAGTTGTAGCACCAGGAACAAGTAAGATGGCAATGGAATCCAAAACAGAAGGCAATTTAACTCTCTTTTCCACATCTGGTGTGTAAAACTCACACACTGGACAAGTAGGGTCAGGAACTTTTCAATAAATAATGCTGGGATAATTCATTATTCAAATGGGTGGAGGAGGGGAAGTAGATTCCGATATCACCCTGTATTCAAATGTCAGTTCTGTGTAGATTAAAGACAAAAGCAAAACTCTAAAAGTTTTAGGGGAAAATATAAGAAAATATCTTAGTGAGTCCAAGGTTGGGAAGAATGTATTAAGACACAAAATAACAACAACAAAAAAGAAGACACAAAATGCCCAAAGCATTTATCCATTAATTACTTTATTCATTCATTTTACAAATATTTACTGCGAATCTACTAGATGCCAGGCACTGATGTAAGCACTGGGAACAAGAAGAGGATAAGATAATTCTTCGTACCAGAGAACTTAGAGTCTAGTGGAACCATAAGTCAAGGAATAATACATTTAATTACAGGAAGATGGAAAAGCTTCTAAAGAACAAAAGATGTTACCAACAAAATGACAATGTAGATCATAGGCTGGAAGAAGATACTTACAAGTTACAAAAAGGACTAGAATCTGGAATGTATAGTACCCTTTTCTAATCAAAAAGAAGAAGACAGACAATCCGATAGAAAAATGAGCAAATGATACAGGAAAAGAAAGCTAAATGTCAATAAACATGAAGAGATTTTCAGCATCATTCATAACAAGGGAAATACAAATTATACAATCACAAGATACAATTTAATGCAGAGAAGATTAGCAAAAATCACGTCTGACAAAACCACGTGTTAGCTGGGTTGTGGACCAGTGGGGCTGCTTATGAAAGGCTGAGGAGAATGCAAATAAATATGACTATTTTGGAGAGCAACCTGGCGATTTATATTAAGGCTAAAAATATTCCTGCCCTCCCATCCAGTAATTCTACTTCCCAGTACGCACCCCAGTGAAATTCTTGTACACTGGTTCAAGGGGAAAAACACTGATTATTGCAGTACTGTTTGTGAAGACACGAAAACAATAAACATCTTCACCAATAGGAAACTGAATGAATAAATACACTGTGAGATGTTCGTGCTGTGGAATAATATTAAATAGTTAAAATGAATGACCTTGAGTTGCCTGTACCAAAATGGATAAATTTCAAAAGCAGTTTTGAGTATAAAAACCAAAACCAATAATAAAAACAAACACCATATACTATGTTTTGGAGTTCTAAAATTTGTAGAACAGTGCTGTATCTTGTTTATGAATATAAATACAGATTATAAAAGGATAAAAACATACAAGTGCATGAAAATATTAAATTTTGGGGGCAGGGGGAGACAGGAAATGGGAAAGAAGAGGGATCTGTAATTGATTATAGTTGTTTCAAAACAATCAGAATGTTGCAGAAAAAAATTGAAATTATAATACAAACATTTTAAAATTTGACTCATTTAAGAATAAGTGGTTGATCTTGAATCTGTCTTCCATGAACCCAAATGAGGGAGCAGGGATTGTCTGCAAACAGACACAGGGGAATATTTTGGGATGATAGAAAAGTTCCAAGGTTTGGTTGTGGTGGTGGCTGTACAACTTTTTACATTTACTAAAAATTTTCAGACTGTTCACTTACAATGGATGACTTTCATGGTATGCATTTATATACCTCAAGAAAACTGTTAAAATCTACGTATCTGAAAGGACCTTTTCCAACATGGTTTTAAGGCAGATTTTTGTAGGAGGGAACCCCAATATCTTGTTTCTCTGGCTGTGTTTCGTGTACGTATATGCCTAAGAACGTCCTTTTTGGGAATTCAGTTTATACTAGTTAATCATATGTGTATGTTCATGATATTAGCGTTTAACGGTAATGGACATGTTTGGATTTCCATGGATACTTCTGTAATAATTTCATAAAGTGAGAGTTTATGGAATACTGGGTTTCAGATCAAATTTTTATGACATTTAGTGTAAAAGTTAAGGAGAGGGGTGATTAAGCTTCATGGAAATTCGGAGTAATTGATTATTAGCCTTTCAGCAAGTAAAATCTCCATATTAGTGAGGAAAATTTTAATTATAATTAAAACTTACTAAAACTTTTGAGATTTGTGAAACCAATAAAAATCCATTTGAAAATTTCAAAAAAAAAGTGGTTGATGTTTTGTATACTTTCTATAAATAAGAACACTTTCCCATGTAACCACAATACAATCATCAAAATGATGAAATTAATATTAACATTATGAAGTTTACTGTACAGGAATTATGCTACAATAAGGGTGTTAAAAAATATTAACATTGCTGCTTTCTCATCTTCAGACCCCCTTCGAGTTGTGCCACTTACATCAAAAGGATTCGATTCAGAATCCAGCATTGCATTTCATTGTTGTGACTCCTAACTCCAAACTCCGCAGTCTTTTGTTGACTTTTATGACCTGTTGCTTTTGAAGATTTCAGGTCAGTTCTTTTGTAGAATGTCCTTTAATTTGGATTTTTCTGGTATTTCCTTGTGATTAGACTGTACATCTTTAGCAGGAATATCACAAAAGTGATGATGTATTTTTCTCATTGTATGTTGGATGGTGACAATTTCAGTTTGTCCTGTTACTAATGATGTTCATTTTGATCACATGATTACAGTGGTGTCTGCCAACTTCCTCCACTGTGAAGGTACTCTCTTCTTTATAATTAATAGCTATAGAAATATCCCATTTCTCTTCAAACTCTCAAGTTATTCATTTATTTATTTAAGTCTATATGGACTCATGATTCCTGTTTTATTAAATAGGTTATAATTTCTTATTATTATTATTTAATTTTACCTTCAAATCATGTTCGTATTGACCATTGGGAGACCATTCAAGCTCACATATGGTCCTTTAACAGGTTCTCATCACTACTTAAGCAGTTTTTTTAGTTTCTAGCACAAGATGTTCCAGGCTTATCTTGTACTTTCCTTCTCAGTCCTAGTTCTAGAAGTAGCCAATTCTTCAGGAAGCCTCCATTGCTCTTAGTGGAGAATAGTGTGTAGAAGTCAAGATCTGAGCACTAGGTATGCTCATCTTTATTGAGGTGACACTGCTCCCAGCGAACAGAGCCAGGGAATATACATATGTACATGTGTATACACACATTTATATCTATATTTATTTTTTGTTGATCCATGCATATGGAAAACCATATGTTCTCACCAAAACACAACTAATTCCAAGCCAACACTATAGAATTTATTCTTGTTCTCTCTTTCCATTGAAACCTGGCTCCTGTTACTCTTACTATATTTGTTCCTTTGATCAATTCCTAGGAATATAGCTCATCTCCCATCTCCTCTATCACCCTTTCTCTCATGTGGAAGACCTCTCTCCTGTTTGGGCTCTGACTTCCCATACCAGGGGCTGCCCTTCTGAGTAAGCACCCTCCTCACTGGTCCTGGGCCCTGACATTCCATGCCCTTCCCTTCATGTGGGCATCCCACATATCTATTGTGCGCAGACTTTGCTTCTCCGTGCTGGGCACTGTGGCTCCCTCTCTCCCAATCATGGTCTGTCCACTTAAAAGGAGAGAGCAGGGGAGGAGAAGGGAGAGAGGAGATGGGGAGGAAGGGAAGAGGAGGGAAGAGGGGAGAAAAGCAGGGGAGGGATATAGAGGGGAATGGAGGGAAGAAAGGGAAAAGAAAGGAAAAAAGGATGAGCAACGTGTAATATTTTATCTCATTTAAAAACACAAAGGCAAATGTGAAATGTTCAGACTTGACAAACTCTGGCTAATTAATGGGTATATGAATGTTTTCTACAGTATCCTCTGTGGTTTGCTTTTCAAACTACACGTGGTAAAGTTTTTTTCTTTTAAAATTTCCAATCCATTATAGCCTAGTATCTTTGTAAATATAATAAAAATTACTATCTAGAAAAGTGAAACAAAAAACCCAAAGACAAAAAAATAGGTCCCCTAATTTTTATCATTAGAGTCAACAGACATAAGGTGACTGAAATGGCTATGAAAGTTTCTAAACGCTTTCTCTCAGTTTCCACACGCTTCTTGTTGTTGACCAGAGCACAGTTGTATAAACAAGCAGCCCATCCTGCCCACAGTTTGAGTAGTGCCGTAGCCCAGACTTTTCTCCTGCTTGACGTGCAATATATGTAAAAAAAAAAAAAAAAAAAAAAAAAGATTAAAAAAAGTCATAAACCAAGGGCCTGGCTTCTACTTTGAAAAGACACAGGTGTACTCTTGAATGGTGGATGTCTAGGTGAGGACTCTGGGTTGCCTTTTGCAGGCATTTATTCCACTATCAGAATACCTTGCCAAAAAATAATGGTGTTTAGGGACTGGTGAGGCTGCTCTGATCTTGATTTCCCAGAATCTAGGGAGGAAAGGAGGAAGGAGGGAGAAGATGAGAATGGCATGGCGGCAGGGTGGCAGACCAGAGCCATTAGAAAGCCTCCTACAAAACCGGAGAAGGTCTGTGTGGGGAGGAAGAGTGCACACACTTGGATTCTATTGGAAAAGCTGCCTGTGTGTCTCTGGAGCTTCCGTAAATGAGACCAGCTCCTTCCCAGTCCTGGTCTCAGTTCCTGAGTCTGAGTCACTGATGAGGGCTGGCGGCTGCTCTGAAAACCCCACCTTTGGCTCATTGGGATGCAGACCCCGCCAGTTCCCTGCGAGTCTTGTCTTCTGTCATCTGTGCAGAGATTTGACAGTCCCTGTTGTTCCTGGGACCCTTGTAAACAAAACCCTGGTGGAAGAGGAAAGATAAGGAACAGATGTGATCATCACAATCTGAAAAACAAAACGAACCAAAACGGTTTTCTCCACTGGCCAGTATGAATAGGGCTCAGGCCAGCTTGCTATGGAGTTTGACTTCCTGGCATGGGCGCTCTGAGTGCGCAGTGAGCGTCCTCAGCACAGAAAGAACTGGGCTCACGTCTGTGTTTCCTTTGAAGGTGTATGTTTTCAGAGCAGCTGTTTTCATTTTAAAAAGTGTCAGGCTTTCCCCAGGAGCCTCAAAGATTGTTTCTTTAAAGTGTGAGTTTTCCAGCAAAATATTTACCAGAATTTTTTTAAAGTACATTTAACTTGGAATTTTCCATAATAGTTGCAAGTATTTTTTTTTAATGAACTTTTTAGTGCATCCATGTGGAAAAGATTATTTTTTATATTTCCTCTGCTAGAAGGCTTCAGATTGCATTTTCCTTCAGGCTAATGGTGTTGCTTGCTATTGGTGGCTGACAAGCCATCTTGAGTGGTGGCTTGAGAATCTTCTAGAGGCCAGGGTGAGGCCCGGACACCACTCCCAGGTGGTCTGAGAGCAGGGTGTTCAGAAGCCAACTCCTAGCATTTGGGTCTGGAATCATTTCTTAGAGCAGTACAGCTTGTTATATGGGACTGTTTTCCTTCCAATGTATGAACTGGGATTGTTGGCTGCATGTGCTCATTAAGAAAACCCATGTCACTTGTCACAAGTGTAAAAAGAATGTTTTAAATGTTGCTGGAAAACTTTCAGCTCGTTCATGTCCCTGCCTGGGTCCTCTCTGTGATTTTCCCTGTTCCTCCCCTGCCAAGGTGCCAAGTGGAGTTCTTTCTGATGCAGAATGATTGCGAGGTTTCAACCAGGTAATGGATGAAGTCATCCATGTGGATGACTAACATTGTAAAGTTCTTCAGGAATGGGTTGAGGGGGGTTCCTGGGCTGGGTTTCTGCTAGTGTGGCCAAGAAATGAGATTTATAACAACCCCTCAAGGACTTAATACTCTCAAGGCCATGCCCCCAGTGGAATTTATTAAATACAGAGGCTTATTCTAAAGCAAAGACCTTGATGGGTATAAAGGTAGAGGAGGGTAAAAAAAAAAAAAAAATACCAGCCTTTATTTCTAAATATTTATTCAGGACAGGATTTTTCCTAAGGAACCTCAATTCATACGAAATTTTTCTGATGCTGTTTGAGCCTATTTATTTTAATTTCTAATTACAGCAGAAAATGTCTAATGAGATCCTTCTGCATTTGTAGCTAACATGGCTATGAACACCACCAACTGAAGACTTTGAAACTGTTCCGCATTCCTTAGGATATTTTCATCAGTTTTTGCCTCTTCCTTCTATGTTTATTTTGTGAAAGAAGCTAGCACTAGTATTGAAACAATGGCATAATGGAAAACTAACTCTAGGCAATAAGTATTAACTGGCATTCAAAATAATATGATTCCTAAGAGAGTCAAAAGACAAGCCACAGATTGGGAGAAGTTGTTTGCAAACATATTTGATAAAGGACTTGTATCCAAAAAATACAAGGAAATCTTAAAACTCAGCAATAAAAAAGCAAACAATCCAGTTAAAAAATAGGCAGAAAATCTGGAAATCCACCAAAGAAGATAAACAGATGGACTAAGCATATGAAAAGGTGCTTGACATCTATCTATACCATTAGGGAAAATTGAAAATTAAAAAAACAACAATGAGATATCACTATACACTTCTTAGAATGGTGAAAATTGAAAACACTGACAACACCAAATGCTAGTGAGGATGTGGAGCAACAGGAACTCTCATTCCTTTTTAGTAGGAATGCAAAACAGTACAGCCATTTTGGAAGACCGTTTGGCAGTCTCTTACAAAGTTAAACATAGTCTTACCAAATGGTCCAGCAACCACGCTCCTAGGTGTGTACCCAAATGGAAACTTATGTTCATACAAAATCCTGTACACAAATATTTATAGCAGCTTTATTCATAATTGGTTGGAAACAACGAAGGTACTTGTGACAGGCAAATGAATAAACAAACTGTGGAACATTATGCAGTGGAATATTATTCAATCATAAAAAGAATGAGCTATCAACTCATGAAAAGACATGGAGGAAATTTAAAGGTGTATTTCTAAGTGAAAGTAACTGATCTATAAAGGCTACATACTTTATGATTTAAACTATATGATATTCTGGAAAAGGCAAAACTACAGAGACAGTAAAAAGATCAGTGGTTGCCAGGGGTTGAGAGGTGTGGAAGTGAGGAATGAATAGGTGAAGCACAGAGGATTTTTAGGCTGGCAAAACTATTCTGTATGATACTATAATGGTGAACACATGACAGTGTGCATTTGTCAAAAGCCACAGAAATATATGACAGAATGAATTGTAATATAAACTATGGCTTTTATTAATAATAATACATCAATATTGGTTCATCAATTGGCCACACTAATGTAAGATGTTAATGATAGGGGAAATGGTTTGTCTGTATGGGAGGGGTATATGGGAACTCTGTATTATCTGCTCACTTTTTCTGTAAACCTAAAACTATCCTAAAAAGTTATGTCTATTAATTAAAAACAACAACAAAGATGATATGACCCAAAGTAGCCAGTTTTCATCATAAAGGAGAACTCTGTCTTCTGCTACATCTCATTTCTGTACTGGTTACCTGAGGGCTCTTGGCTACGAGGTGCCCAGTAAAGACTATCGAGTGAATACGTTCACCAAGGTGTAGGCAATAAAACTCTACTCTCATGTCTTTATGCTCTATTTAAACAGATAAATCTTGAACAAATGCAAACCACTGTAGTAACAGTTAATATGTGTGGACCATCCAATGTCTGCCAGGCATTTTTCTAGACCCTTAATATGCTGTAATTCATTCTGTCCTCAGAGCAACCCTGTGAAATAGTTACGTGTTTTACAGGTGAAGAAACTTGACCACGGAGAGTTTATGTAATTTGTCCAAGGTTACAGGACCAATAAGTGATAGAATCAGTTTCTGAACCCAGAAAGTCTAGCTCAGGAGGCCACGCTCTTTTGACAATTCTGCTAAAATAGGAGCTGTGGGAATAAGGACATGTAGCAGCAGGGACCTTTTATTCTTGTAGATACCTGTTCCTTAGCAACGGGCCTGGCACATGGTAAACAATGTAGAAACTATGTTTGTTGAATGAATGAGTAAATGAATGAACAAATGAGTGAGTGAATGAATGAATGAAAACCATAGTAACGTGAAGAGAATGGAAATCTGAGAATGGGATGTGATTCCGTGTGCCTGTTATTTTTGCTTGGGATTAATTCGCAGACCTTCTCCGCTGGGATCCTGGCTGACATACACTTGTGGGGTTGACTGGATTATATAATTGCTGTTTTCTGTCTCTGACTACTGTGATTATGACTCAAGTAGTGGATACATTTACGGTGCTATGTAAATAATAATTATTTTAATTATGGTTTGACCTGTACGATATATTCTAACAACATGGCTGACTGTGCATTTGTGTATATGCACTCTTGAGAGTGGTGGAAAAAGTCTCCTATTATGAAAGTACAAAGGAATCTCCCCTCTATGCCTGTGGTAATTTTAGAATTATAACATAGAGAAGTACAATACCACTGTAATTATAGCAAGTCTGCAGAAAGAAATGGCTTTGAAATAGTATATAATCTAAGTGTATTGCATTTTGATAATATAAAGTTTGATTTTATTGGCAATATTTTATTTTTGATGCCGGGAAAAACTAGTAATGGCAATTTTTCAGGCTCTCTATAATAGTATGAAAGTGCCTCGTAGATTAAAGTGCAATTTAAGCAACATAGTTTGTGTACGGTGCTTAGCCAAGTGCCTGGCATGTAGTAAGTGCTCAGTAAGTACTAGGTATGGTGACAGCATACAGTCTAAGTAAGTGTTCGATGCAAACGATGTGCTGTATGCATTTTTAAAATGATCTTCACAAAGAACTCAAATTTGATCCACATGGCACCTAGGAGATCTTTATCAATGACAGTGACATTATTTTTTGCACTTGAAATGCACAAGGGACCATCTTAGACATTGGAGGGGGTGGAGAATGGTTGGGGCCCATGGGCAGGACCCAAAGGTGCACAGCAGAGTACCTGCTTCTGGGGAATGTACAATGAAGTGAAAGAGACAAGACACTCATGGACAGTCATAGAGCTCTCAGTACTCAACGACGTGCCAGGCACAGTTCTAAGTGCTTTGCTCGTGCTGCCCCATCACGTCTTCACACAGGTGAGGAAATGGAGGCTCAGGAAAGGTAAGTGAGGTGTCACAGACAGCAAGCAGCAGATTCTAGTCTAGGCTGTCTGATCCAGAGTCCGCTCTCCTGACCTGACATTAAAGTGCCCTCCCCCTTAAGGGTATGCAAATAGCAGTAATACCAGAATAACCTTCAGGGACGGGTGAGAAAACCCACTGTGGGAACATTCTAGCCAAGCAATTGGGAAGACTTCTCCAAGGATGGGAATTTGAGTTGCATTTTGGAAGATTTGGGGAACAGAATATCAAGTAAGAGAGAACAGCTTCCTGGAGACAGACACACACCCTCCCACACACCCCCATTCTGGGGTAAGCTCCTCCTCTGAGCTCCTCTATCAACTCTGCTGTAACCCGAAGTACCTTTTACACCACTGCCTGTTTAGCTGTCCTTCCCCTTGTTAAATATAAGCTCTTTGAGGACAGAGATCTGCCTGCCTGGACATTCTCTGTATTCTATGCACCTAGGAGACCCTCAAGGATTTACTGATATGATCTCCCACCAAATTTTTTTTCCCTGAAATTAGCTACTTAACACAACAAAATGAGTACATTTAATTTAAAATACCATATGCCCTACAGAAATGCCTGTTTATATAGTGTGAAGATATGTTGAACATGCAGCTCATTATTTGAAACATACTTTCGTGGCTAAATCAGTAGGATTACTGGAGCCAAAGTAAACCTTTTAAATGTACATGCCATGAGGGATGAATGCCTTCCAATTATCTGGAAAGTTAATTTTAAACGAAAATGACAATAAAGCCTGCTCTTGTTCTCATTTGAATACTCTGTACTTTCCGTTCTCCTCACATCCAGAGGGTGCTTAGCCTCTCCGGTCCAGCAGGAAACTTACAACAGTGGTTGTCAGATGGGTGCTATTAGATGAAGTAGACAATAGAGGGAAATCAGGTGAGCACAAGAGAGGCTGAACATATTTAAGACATGCACAAAATTACCAACTTATCATCATTAATGTATTCTCAAAATTCTTGCCAGGAACACTAATTTTTGCATTATCAAATTCTGTCCCCGTTGTTACTGAAATGTTAGAATATTTGAAGCATGTTCTTTCTTACACCAAAGTTACTGAGCCAGCTGACCCCTAACGCCTACACCACTCCCCAGGAATTATGTAAGCCCTTGAGAAAAGGGCGTTCCCTCTTGGAAGACATTAGGATGCTTCTTGCGGGTATGGAGGGTTATTTGATTCTTTAAAACATTTTATTTCCTGGAATACCCACACCTTCCCCCAGGGACTAAGACATTTTACCTCTCTTTAGGTAAACTCTGTCTTTTTCTGGCAATTCCTCACTCATGGGCAAGCTTTGGGCTGCTTGCCTAAACGTTGTCGGTTCATCCGTCAAGCCCACTTCTGGTCATGTTTTTTCTGTGCACCTGCTTCCTTCAGTGGATGTCAAAACTCCACACTCAAAGATGATATTAAACACTACTTAACTCATAGTCTGAAATAGGCTGGAGTCATTCACTTGTTCTTTTGATAAACATTCGGTGAGTGTCCTGTCTGCCAGGCACAGGGGCTAGAGTAGTTTATGAAGCAGACGAGTTCCCAGTTTTCATAAACTTTACAGTCTAATGGGAGAGATAGAGAGAGAGGGAAAAAAAGGAAACACATGTGTAACAACAAACTGCTTTAAGCACTGTGTGATTAGCTCTGTGAAGGGAAGAGTATGAGAGAGGGGTCGGGGACTCACTAAGGACAAGGACAGACTTTAAATCTGAGATTTAAAGGGTTGTCAGGAAGAGTTGGGAAGAAGGTGGGATAGAGTGAGGTTTTGCAGGCTTAGAGAGAGCGGTATGCAGGTCCAGAGTGGGAAACAGCTTGATAAATTTTAAGAAGGAAAAGACTAGTGTACAAAAAGAGAAAGAGTGATATGCAGTGACACTGGAGGGGTTCGTGGGGTCATATTTATGAGTCTGGGTTTTGTTTTAAATTCAATGAGAAGACTCTTAAGTGGGAAGGGAAACTGGTCAGATTTATGAAAGAGCACACTACCCATGAAAATGGCTCAAATTAAACAAACATAAACATCAAGTGCTGGCAAGGATACAAAGCAAATGGAATGCTCACACCTTGCTAGTGAGAACATAAATTGGTACAACTACTTGGGAAATTGGCAGTATTTACTAAAACATGCACACCCAACAGAAATGCACACGTGGAGTCAGGCATGAGAATGTTTACAGCAGTATTACCCTTGATGCCTAAAAACTGGAAACTGTTCAAGTATCCATCAACAGTAGAACGAGTAAATAAATTGTGGCAAATTCACAAAATGGAACACGTCCCAGAAATGAGCATAAACAAATTACAACTGCAAGCAACATGGATGAATACCATTAACAAAATGTTGAGTGAAAGGAACCAGAAACAGAATGTATATATGATTCTCTTTATCTAAAGTTTTAAAGCCACCTGTGATGTTGGAAATTAGGACATGGGTACATTTGGAAGGCAGGCAGCATGGAAAAGGGTGTGAAGGGGTTACTGAGATACTGATCACAAGTGTGTTCGTTTTATGTAAAATCACTGAGTTATACAGTATGGCTTGTGTTCTTTTTGTATGTATGTTATATTTCAACAACATATATATTTCATTTGCATAAAAATTAAGAATTTACATTTTAAAAGGAGCATGCTGACCGTTGTGCAGAGGATGAATTGACAGTAGGCATGAGCAGATACAGAGAAGCAACTGGAGGGTGATTCCTAGTGAGAGGACTCTCTTGGGACCAGGTGGACAGAGTGGAGATTGAGAGGAAAGAACAGATTTGAGATACTCTTAGAAGGTAAAAATCAATAAAACTTGCTAATGGCCTGAATATGGGGATAAGGGAGAAGAAAGAAGAAAATGAACTCCTAGATTTGGGACCTGGGCAACTGAGGGCTGGCTGGCTGGCGTCATTATCTGAGATGGGAAAGACTAGGGGAGAATCAAGTTTGGGTGAAAATCTTAAGTTTTTTTTTAATTTCAGTATAGTCAGTTTACAATGTTGTGTCGATTTCTGGACTACAGCATAATGTTTCGGTCATATAAATACATGTGTATTCCTTTTCATATTCTTTTTCATTATAGGTTACTACAAGATATTGAATATAGTTGCCTGTGCTATATAGCATAAACTTGTTTATCTATTTTATACGTAGTAGTTAGTATCTGCAAATCTTGAATTCCCTTTTTATCCCTTCCCACCCCGTAAAATCTATAGTTTGTGAATGAAGATTTCCCACCACCTCTACTGATGCAAGGCTGGATCCCCAGGGAATTGGAGAAGGTCAAAATGGTTCGGAACACTTGGAGCCTTGCCAGTCCTGAACTCTCTGGATGGAAAAAGGAGGACCATTCCTACTCAGAATGACATACTCTCTTCCTGGGAGTCCACCGTCTATCAAATTTCTTCCCATCCCTGTAGCTCTGGATCTAACAAACTCCTGCCACCAGGAAGGTGGCAAGGATATTCTCAGCATTACTCTCCTAGCCAGAAAGTAGAAAATTCCCATCTCTTCCCCTAAGGTCATAGAAAGTTGAAATTAAGACTTTTACTTGTAAAGAAAGGAAAGGAACCCAAATACCCACCAGAGGACATGAGGGAAGAAAAAGTGAAAAAGAGTGTTTTCTGAGTTGTCCAGGTTCAACCCAAACAATGGATGTTGAAAGATCTGCAGAGCTAGAGTGGCTGGGTGCAGGCTAGGTGTCCAGGCAAGGCTGGGAAGCGCAACAGGCTTTATAGGCGATGCCAAGGATTCTGGAACTTGGTCTTGTTGTACTGGAGGACTACTGAAAGGCTTTGAGTAGCGCAGTCCGGTTTGCATTTTAGATGGCTGTGTAGGGCAGCAGATAAGCTAGCATATTCAGAAACACTTTCAGAAGGTGTAAAATGGCATGGCAGTATGGGGTCATTTACAATGGATTGGAAAAACAGAAATTAAAGAAAAGTGACGTGACAGTGTAACTGAATAGACTTCAATTTAAAAAATTAAATAGAGAATGTATTTTTAAAAAAATAAAAGTGACCCATCTTTCCAGTGGTTTGTCGGGATTTTGAAAGTTCAAAATAACTATAACATTTATTTTTCATCCAACCTTCAGGTAATAATGTAGACTCAGGGCATTTGTCTTCTGGATGGTATATGTGATGGAGCTATAAGGGTGAGCCATTTGTCTCACAGCATTAGAGTGAAACTTGTAATGGTCACGGGAGGGCTGTGCATTTTAAGCAGTCATCTGGGCAGGTCACTGTGTTCAGAGACCAGCAGCACCCATCAGAAAAGCTCTTCTCTCTTCCAGGTAGGGTGGGGGCAGGGAATTCTTGAGTGGCCAATTCTACTTTCTCAAGTGTTATTGGAGTCTTAAGGGAAAGCAAACAGAACTCAGGCAGATAAGATAACCACTACTTGAAGCATGAGCCTGCAGTTTTAAATTGTCTTTTATTGGGAAATACAGTCAATCTCATTTAAAGGCCAGGACAAAAGTTAAATATTTAAGCACCTTGCGATAGACAATTCACTTATTAAGTATGCAGAATTGATGTGAATTTCTGCCTGCAATAAGAGGCTAGTTTAATATGCTAGATATTAGGTTAAACTGTATTAATTCCTGATATCCAGTTGTTTGTGGACCTAGAGAAACAGCAGTTACAAATGCCAGAGTTGTCAAATCTAATCCTGATTCTGGCAAATTCAGGTGACCCACAGGAATCCGAAGGAATTTATATTAGCCATTCCTTACTTTTTGCGTGTGTGATAGTCTGGTGTGTATTTAATTATCCAAGGAGTGTTGAAATATATCTTAAAAACAGATTTACTTTCATGTATTTTACAAATAAAATCATGCCATTGCACCCTTATTTAGTAGAAGATGGGTTAGTAGTAGAGAATGAAATTCAAAGATTGGAAGTCATCACAATCATATCTGAGTTCAACCAGAATGGAATAGGTATTGGATCTGAATGATCACGATTCTTCTTAAAGATGTGTGCATGTGTCACTTTAATTTCTAATGCTGTGAGACAAGTATTTGTGTCTGTGGTAACATGACTTAACCATCAAAACGTGAGTCTATCAGCTGGATATATCACTTTGGTTCAATTGACCTTAACACTCCTAAGTTACATAAGGGAGCTAACCCACAGTCACGATATCAGGTTTTTCACAGGTCTGCCATGGAAAATTATTTGATAAGAAATATTGGCTGGTACAAACTATTATGTACAGAATAAACAACGAGGTCCTACTGTACAGCACAGGGAACTATATTCAAAGGCTTATAGTAATGTGTAATGAAAAAGAATATGTGTATATATACGTTTAACTGAATCACTATGCTATACACTAGAAACTAACACAATATTGTAAAAAAATTTTTTTAAGTTTTTCCCTGATGCCTTCCAATTTTAGAGTACCGTCTTCCTGGGAGAGCTTCGGAAAGTTAAATCTTTTGGCTTCTCGATGCAGGAGAATTTTGTGAAAAATTTACTGTTTTTGCGGTAATAAATGCAGATCTTACTAGGACATTCCTCGCCAGCAGCTAAAGTTTTTGTTTCGGTGTTTGAGAATTCCAGCGACAGATGCAGACTGAGCATTATGAGGCACTGATTTTTGTTAGAGCAGCTCATTTTGGGCATTTCAAATTTGAGTTGAACTTACGTTCAGGTCTTGAGTTGTCTCTTTGAAGTTCCTGGGGGACTGCTGGATTTCAGTCTGCTCTAATGTTGGCCACAAAGTCAGGGGCTCTCAGCGCCTGCTTCTGATGGGGTGCATCCCCGACACCCGGATGCCTTTGCTGAAGCTCTTCCCTCTACCAGGGACATGTCTCTCACCTTTCTTCCCTGCTTATTTCTACTCACTCTTCAAATCTTAGCACACAGCTCCAGGAAGGCTTCCCCAGTCTCTGAGGTTTGGCAAAGTGCCTCGATTCCGTGCATTCACGGCCTTACAATCCGTACCTCGGTGTTATCACTGAATTTTTCACGGAAATTACCTGTCGACCTAGCACAGAGCCTGACACTTGGTTGGGGATGCAAACTGTCCTTTCAATTACTTCTTGCGCCCTCCTCCCCTCCCCGTTGTACTGATGCGTAAAACTTAATATTTCAAGGATGACGCCAGACAGGGTCAGACCTGCTGGTGGAACCTCAGCTTGCTGAGGGCTGGACTGGAACTGAACCGCTTTCTAGGGGTGACTGGGGAGTCTTGGGGAAGGGAGAGGCCCTGATCTGGCTTCTTTCCAGAACACTGGGGAACACTTGGCTTGGTTTCAGGCACTAATTGTGGACGCACCCAGAGCAGGCTGAGATTCTGAGCTGGCCTCTTGCGCCCTCTGGTGGTTTCAAATCACAGCTGAGCAGAGATAGAGCTCAACGGACTGGCTGGGTTTTGGCCAAGCAGGAATCAGCATTAACCATTTAGGCTTTTACCACACAGTGAAGTCATTTCATAAATACGTTTAGGGAGCAATAAAATAATTAACCAAATGCACACAGTAAGGAACTTGGGACCTCTCATGGGATCCCTGTAGGGCCTTGGGTCCTTTATTTTGTAGCGCACACTCTAACAGTCTGTATCTACCCAGTGGATAATTGAAAATGTGCCTTAATCAAAGGCGATCACTCTGTCATTGTCAGCCTGTGAAACATTAGCTCCGGGAGCTGGATGACAGTATATGTTTCTCTATCTCCCCAAGACAACTCCACCCCCCAGATGACCAAGAAACCAGCTTTGCGACTGTCACAAGAGTCTCGATTATATTCAAATTTTGTGATAACCAACCCCAGGGGAAACAAATTGTCTCTTCTGAGCAAGGACAGTTCCTTAGTTGAGGGTGTTCAATCATTCTGTGATTCAGTTTCAGAAGATTACTGTTCCCTTGGGGGCACTGAAAACTGTCATTTTCAGAAACAGGAGGGTGTGCTTTGCTACCTTTGTAACCACCCAAAGCATATACTTCTTGTGGGACCTACCTTTCTGAATGACTTAAAATAAGCGCAGAACATAGCTACTTTCCTCAGACTTGCCTGCAGCTTTAAATATCACTTTCCCAGGGAAGGGCCTTTGAGGCACTGGACCAGCTGAGGCCTGGGAGGCTGGCCTCCCGCAGCACCACATGACTGCAGAGCCCTCGTCAAGCCTGCCTTTTAATCAGGGCCTGGTCTGCTCTAGGCCTGTCTCCCCTCACCCTCAGTGCAGAGGTCTCGTTTGTGTCTCCAGCACAGCATCCCATGTCTCGCACAGTGCCTGGCACACGTGGTGCTGAGTAAACATCTGTGCCCTGACCCACACGATTCAGTGGGCTAAGTGCTGAGGAGACAGGCCACAGAAGGAAGCTGATTTTGATTCCTATTTTAGGGCTCTGAGGGACGCTTTCACTCAAATGGTGAGCAGAAAAATTATCTGATTAAAGACTCAATGACAGCTGGGTTGGAGGCTGAGCTGGGCACCCAGATGCCTTTGGACATCTGTAGCCACCTGAGGGCAGGGAGAGGACAAACTCTCTCAGAGTTTCGCTCATTAAATGCTTGAATCAATCAGAAACCTTCATCTCCTTGCTTCCTGGGGCTGCATCTCTCTGCCAAGAGCCTGGTGGAAGTTGGCCTAAAGTCTGTGGATGGTTTATCTGCAGGATTGTTCTGTGACCTCAACATGTGGGCATGAAGTTGACCTTTCTGAAGGCATATTACTTTTTTTTTGAAGGCTTATTTTTAAAGCACTAAAAATCAAATGAGGATGTAAAGATTTTGAGGATCTGGGATGCAGTAAAGACAGAAGGCCAGAAGCGTGCAGGCTGTAAGAATATAATGCAGGGTAAGAACAAGGTTATAATGAAGAATGAAAATACGAGACCAGGAGAAGGGATATAAAAAGAGAGCTAGAGTGGACTTTCTTTTGTCTCCTTCAAGTTTCCCTTTGTGTCACTGACTATCCAAAGACAAATTAAGTTGAACAAGCAGTGTGTCTGAGTGAGTGTTGTAAAATACACACACACACACACACACACACACACACATGCACACACTTAGAATCCCACAGGATCATCGTAAACGTGAGCCCATGGGCAGGGAGACATCCCGTCTCGGCAGTCTTAATGGGGATGTTGTGCAGCTGTGTATGTGTTCTCAGCCCTTCTCTCCCCAGACGCTTTTCAGTTTTGAGTAAGCATGGTTGTGTTTGTGGTTAGAACGAGCCAACCCTTTCTGACTTCATCTGTTAGGATCAAGCTTGGCTGCAAGTAACAGAAAAATTCAAAATAAGAGGCTTAACAAGATAGGGTTTTATTTCTTTTTCAAGAAGACAATAGGTAGTTTATCAGGGGCTGTTTGGAGCTTCACCGGTCAGGGACCTTCCGTCTTATCGCACAGTGTGTAGTTTCCATTTTCAAGGTTGTCTTATCATCTAAGGTGGTGGCAGAAGCCTGTTAGGCCCCTGCATTCCATCCAGCAAAAAGACTGGATTGAGTAGGATGTGCCCTGTATTATTAAGGACACTTCTTGGCAGTTGCCCCTGCAACTTCTGCTTACATCCTATTGGCCAGAACTTTTCTTCATGACTACAGCTACTTGCAAGAGAGACTATGAAAGGAAGATTTTGTCAGGAGGCAAAAAAATCTAGAGGCTCAATTACCAAGTAAGAAGGGAGAATGATCACTGGAGGACAATATGCAATCTTTTTTTTTTAAGGTGGCTATTTTTATTGATTTATTTATTTTAAAATTATTCTTTTTTCTTTTTTTTTTGTTTTGAATTATAGTCGGTTTACAATGTTGTGTTAATTTCAGGTGTACAGCATAGTGATTGAGGTACACATACATGAAATCTTTGTCCCTGGACTCATACATAATTTTTTGTAAAGTTGACTGAAAGTGAGTCCTGCCTCAGTCCCTCCAGGGCTTAGCAGTCCACATTCGACTTCCCTCTGTCTGATTCAAAACCCCTGCCCTCGGCCCTGGGGCCAGGGAAGCATCGCTCTTGCTAGGTTACTTGCTAGCTTCCCTGCCTCCTGGCATCGTCCAGGCTAATCTTGCCTGAATTTCATCCCCTCTCCAGTCCTGCCCCTCCTTAAATCAATTCGAGGACTTCCAGAGAATGAAGTCCAGACTCTCAGCGTGGCCTGTCTTCTCATTTTCAGTTGTTTTCTCTGATCCTTCCTGGCTCCTTCTGCCTTCCTGCCTGGAGTCCATCCTTTTGAGAGAGGCTGGGACATTGGGGGGGGGGGGTAATAGCTGGGAACCAAGCGGGATCTGGACTTTCACAAGTGCCAGTCATTCCAAACCTCTTTCGCTTCTGACAGCCTCATGCTCTCTCACCGCCAAGCCGGTGCACGTGAGCTAGATTCTGTTCCTCTTAGGTTCACAGAGATGTCCCTTCCCTCTAAGAAGCCCGCTCCGACCTCCAGGCTGACTCCTCCTACGTGCTCTGCCATCACTGTGCACCCCTAACACTGGCTTACTGCACCATATTGCAGCTTTGTGTTTAATTGATTGTTGGCTCAACTAGTCTATGAACTCTATGCAGGCAGGGCTGAATCCTTAGTGCTTGGCACAGAGTCATAGGCATTTTAGGCTCAGTATTTATTATGTTGAATTGGATAAAGACAAGCTTCTCCCAGGCCAGCCTGGAGATCCCAATTGCACACATTCTGGAGAATTTGGGGAGATTCTGTGACCCCTGATTCAAGACTTTGCCTGGTCTGCCTCCTCGAGCTGTCTTCTTCATAACAGTCTCATGAAGAAATGAGTGTTCCAATGCAGCTCTCTCAATACTGAGCAGTGAGACTGCCATGGGGGACACTGGTGGCTAGACAAGAGGATTCTAGCAAATTCCCTGAAGGCAAGGACCATATCCATTCTGTTTCCTACTGTAACCCTGATGTGTAATATAGAGCCAGACACAAGGCAGACGATCAACGACTGCTTCTTGAATCAGTGAATCACTCTCCAAAGTGGAGAAGAAACTCTGACGGGCACATGCTTTCAGTTTTTGTTGAGTTGAAAACTGGAAAAAGAAACTCTTCCAAAATCAAGGCTGGGGGAAGTCTGGTGGGGGAGGGTGGCTATGTGTGAGATGCATGCGTGGGACACCTTGCCCTGCCAAGTGCCTCCTCTCAAAGTCTGGGGGTCTCGTGCATAAGCCTGCAAGACACATCTAAGGCTCCCTCACTGAGCCTCACCCCGAGTTCCTCGACTGAGGCCTCAGCTCCCCTTTCTCCTTGTTTCTTACAGACTCTCTAGTTGGTGACGCCAGACCTGTCTTCTCATTTTCAATTGTTTTCTCTGATCCTTCCTGGCTCCTTCTGCCTTCCTGCCTGGGGTCCATCTTTTGAGAGAGCCTGGGACATTGGGGGGTAATAGCTGGGAACCAAGATGCCATGTCCCACCCTTCATTGAGAATATGAAATAGAAAACTAGACTGGCCTCCACCCAGCTCTTAAGACCAATCCAAGGGAAGCAGGAAACTGGAGATGAGCGTGATTGGCTAACTCTATGGCAAAGCCTGAAGAAGGAAGAGAAAGATAAAAAGTATTGAGTACCTTCCCGGGCTTCTTATACACCATCTCATTTAATCTTCACAACTATCTATGAAGGGATGTAGTGCAGGCATTTTGCCCATTTGCACAGATGCGGAGACTGGGGCTCAGAGACATGACCTGTCTTGACCGGATCATACTGTCAACTGAAGCCAGGTCATGGTCAGGCAAATCCTGGCACTGCTACATGCAAATTGCTTAACCCCTCTGACTTTGTTTGCACATCTATTAAATTGGGGTAATCATGCACAACCCACAGGGTTGTCTTGGGGATTAAATAACAATATCCTGATTAAATAATGTGGCTCATATTCAAACTTATGTACTATAATTAATGTAGTTGTGGAACCCTGATTCTACTGGCTTTATACTTTACAAGGTTTCTGCTGGAAGTTTTTTGTTTTTTTGCATCACAGGGCCTTGCTGTACTCCTGTACTCCTGGGACTTCCAGAGGACAAGGCCCTTTCTTCAGTCAAGCTGACCTAAACAGAGCCAGCCCCCCTTCCCCTCCCAGGCCACAGCTGTGTGTTGGAGAGCTGGATGCAGAGGCCCCTAATAAAGAGCAGACCTCCCAATCGCCTCGTTCCCTCCCCCTCCCCTCATGTGGGTTTTCAAATTAAAAGTAACTAAAAGCTAAGCCCCAAAGAGAAGGAGAGGTGAGTAGGAGGCGCAAAAACCTCCCCAAACTGAGGGAGCAGGGCTCTCTCCCTAGGAAAAGGGTATCCTCCAATCCAGATCCAGAGGTGCCCCAGTCCTCCCCCATCTTTCCCAGCTCTGCAGAGCATGGTCTCCCCTGGGCTGGGCTGGCAGGAGACCCAGCTCACAGTCTCTGGTCCTCAGGTCAGCACGCAGGCTGAGGCGTTAGGAACCCTAGGAGAGGGTGCCTCTGGTCTCAGCTACAGGAAACTGCTTTCTACTGCTCTGGAGACAAACCCCTGGAGAGCCCCAAGGAATTCAGAAGAGACCCTACACCCTTAGCCAGCCAGCGACGGAGAAGTGGAGGTGTTCCAGAAGTCCATGAGGGGGTACCTGTCACCCCAAGTTCCACAGGCCAGTCTGGACCCTTTTGGAGAACTCTTTCTTTTTCTAAGACGTATTCCCTCTGTATTCTGAGCGTGCAGAGGCTGGGAGCAAGCTTCCAAGCGTCAGCTGGGGCAGACCCGAGGCAAGGGTGGGGTCCTCGCCGGTCTCCCCGCGGGGACCCCACATCTGTGCGCCACATCCACAAGTCTTCTCCTTGCCTCCCCGACGAAGTTCCCTTCGCTAGGCCCAGGGAGGCGTCTCTTCCAGGGTCAGTCAAGAATTGAAGGGGGTGGGGGAAGAGAGAGTTAGCGCCTCCCTCAACCCCAACCACCAAACGGCCCTTCATTTTCATTTCAGGAAGCTAGAAATGTGCCCCCACCCCATCAACTTCATTTGAAAAAACAACTGCAAATTTGTTTAAATGTGATTTTCGCAACTAACGGCTTTGGTAACTGCTGAAACCATAGGTCTTCTAAAGCCTAAGGACCTTCTGAATCCTCCGAGGAAAGCAGCACTGGGGTCTGGAGCTGGAGAGCAGGGGCGGAGTAGGAGGAGAAACAAAAAGCCAACTCAGCGGGAAACGCCCACCAAAACCAAAGGTGTGACGCCCGGAGCTGGAGCGGCGGTCGCCCGGCAGTGGGGCGGGGGCCGAACGCGCGAGCCCAGGAGGCAGGGAAGGGGGAGATTTTGTTTTTTGTTTTTGTTTTCAGTGACCGTTTTGATTTGGTTGTAAAAACTTTGCAGGGCTGGCTCTACGATATCTCTTTATACCCTAGCCCCGAATTTCATAGTCGCCTGCGGGCCTAGACACGGGAGGCCACGCAAGAACCGCCACACTCTCCAAACGTGCCCGCCCAGCTCAACTCCCGAGTTGGGACTCCTTCCCAGAGGGTCGCAGCCTCCCAGACTCCGGGTTTGGGGAGAAAATCCCAATTCTTAACCTCATGATGATGGCTCAAGGGAAAAACACAAGAAGTTGAAAATCAATACCCGAGTGCAGGCTGGGACCTTGGCACAGCTGCCCAGGCTGGCGAAGGTCACTCCTCGGGGCGCACAGGGTGGCCTGGTCCCCTGCGATGCCCTGAGCAGAAACCAACGAGACGAGACCCCCTCAGTTCGCCTCGCCCAGGACATGCTTCTTGCCTGCTGCGGCTCCAGGACCACCCAGGACCCTAGGCATCAGGGGAACAATCTGGAAGGATCTTAGAACACCGGGAGAGCGAAGCTCGGTTCGCACCACCTTCCTGCGACTCCGGGGGCTGACTGACGCGCACAGACCCGACCTCTCCAAGCCTTGGACCCGCGGAGGGCGGACGGCAAGATTCAAACCCGCCTATGAGCAGTGGGAGGGATGGGTATGCAGGACTCGTTTTAAGGAAAGAACCGCCTCTTTTAGAGGGCCTCCAGCCTCGAGGTTGCTCCTGACCACTGGGTTTATTTTGCTTTTGCAGGAGAGACAGATGTTGACCTCAATCCGGTTTTGCTCGCCCGACTCGGCGAAATCTTTCCCCAACCATTTGCTTCCCTGAGCCACCCCCCACCGGTGCTCTATCCCGGGAGTCGGTTCCCCAGGCCTTTAAACCTTCTGGAATGTCACACATGGAAACCTTTAGCAAATGTTTGTTAATGATCATAACAAAGGCATCATTCAAATTAGGCAGGTAATTACTACCAGAAGGACAACTGGGTGCTCACTTGCTCATCCATGCTCTCAGCTTTAAACTCGAGAGGAGTTATGGCCTGAAGACACCCCCGCCCAGGCCGCTTTTTGGGCCCCTTTAAGAGTCTCTGAAATGAACTGTGAAGTTACCATTTGTGGGCGGGGAGCGCTGGGGCCCTGCGTCCTGGAGACCCCAGGCTGGGAGTTTCTCATCGACAAAGCAGGCCTTCCTGGGTAGGCTTCGTGCCTCGCCTCCTACCCTCTTGAGCACTTAGTATAAAAACGTATATCTCAGCTTGTCTTTATTACTAGCATGAAAGCCGGCACCCGCTTTAACCCTGTTATTGCGCATTCCGATTTTTTTTGGGGGGGTCTTTAACTCTTGTTCATTATCTACAAACATTACGGTATCCTGTTAGCATTCCGAACAAGGGGCTGCTCATATATTTGCCTTCAATGATTTCCTGAAGGAACATGTGGAAGTAATAGTGAGCAGTGCAGTCATCCGAAGTGAAGATGCACGAGAGGCCGTTGCGCAGAAGGGCTGGGGGAATGGGGCCTCTAGCCCAACCTCAGGCGTCTTCCCGAGCCTGACACCCAGGAGCCCGCCCCAGTTAAATACAGCACTCTTTGGAGTACTTCTCTGTGACCATCCCCTGCAGGCTGTCCCGTGTCCACCTTAACGAGGGAGAAGGTGATGGCTGTCCCACGTCTCAGTCCAAACCAGGAGGCCCTGGCCATTCTCAAGAGTGAGTGTGTTAAGTTGTGGGGGAGGGAATGAGGGGTGGGGGTAAGGGTGAGCACCCCCACCCAACAAGAGCATTCAAAATTAGAGAAGGCGGGGAAGGTGAACGCGCCCCCTCCCCCTCCCTCGCTTGGAAGACTCATTCCATCCTCGTTTGGTTCCTGGAGCGTCAGCGCCCCCTTTCCTTCGTGAGCAGGATCGCTCTCTCCTGGCGCTGTCTCTTGCCTCGCGCGCCGGACACAGCGTTTCAGCTCCGCTCTCTACCCCAGGGCATTAGTATGGTCCGACCCCCGCGGCGGGAGGGAGCGCGGGGAGAGTCAAATCGCACCCTCTGCCTGAACGCGGAGGTGGCAGGCTGGTTGTAGACGATTCCTCGAACGCTCAATCTTAAGCCTTTTTGTGTGCGTGATAGAAGCCAGGACAACCTCGCCCTGATAACCATGAAAACAAAGGCATGACAAGATAAGTACTCCAAGGGAGTAAAGGTCGTTCTGTCGGAGAACGTGCCAAACCTCCTTAGACCCTCGACTCTCTGTACCCTCCTTCAAACTTGTTTTCAAAACTATACAAAACCCCAAACCAAAAAACACCCATCATCTTCATATTAGACTCAACAGTTTGCCTAATCCCGTTAAAGGATTAGCAACTACACGGCACTTTCCCTAAAAGACCCCAGGTTCAAAACGACGCAGCAGCTTAGAGCCTCTTCCGACGGCCTCATTTCTAGTTGGGCTAGGAATTTTACAGAAGGGACACTCTTCGATTCCAGATTTATATTCCCTCCAGGCATTGACTGCAATTTTACCTTTTTTTTTTTTTTTTTTTTACTTTCAAAGAGGCTACAAAGCAACATAGCGTAGGAAAATCAGGAGGCAAACTCATTCTGGAAATGATGGGCAGTTTGTATTTTCACGAACCTCTTTCCCGGCAGAGCATCAACACCTCCTCCTTCCACCACCCCCACCCCATCTGGTCTCCTTCTCCCCGCCCCCAGTTGTTGTCGAAGTCTGGGGGCTGGGGCTGGACCCCCTGATTGCGTAAGAGCGAAAAACGAAGGCGCAATCTGGAGGCTGGACGATTCAGAGCGCACGGAGTTCGAGGGAAACTTTTATTTTGAAG
Organism: Camelus ferus; assembly: GCF_009834535.1. Taxonomy (NCBI): domain Eukaryota; kingdom Metazoa; phylum Chordata; class Mammalia; order Artiodactyla; family Camelidae; genus Camelus; species Camelus ferus. The sequence continues at coordinate 37,060,445 of NC_045697.1, forward strand.
AGGCCAAGGGGAGGGGGGGGGGCTTCATTTCCTGACAGCTATTTACTTAGAGCAAATGATTAGTTTTAGAAGGATGGACTATAACATTGAATCAATTACAAAACGCGGTTTTTGAGCCCATTACAGTTGGAGCTAGAGGGAGAGAAACAGAGGAGGGGACTACAGGAGAGGACTGAAGGCTGTGGACACAGTTTTTGCTCCATATGTAGGATTATCATTGCGAATTGACATAGGAGGAGAAGGTAAGGGAGGAGAAAAAGGATTTTTGTTTCTAAGAAGCCCCTAAGCAGGCCCTTTGGGCTAGAAGTGAAGTAACTTCACTTAAACTTTAGGCGATGAGAAAAAAAATATTGGTGTCGAATTCCAGTTGTGTGTCCAGAGAGTAATTTATTTTGAATAAACTTCACTTGGAAGGAAGATAACCATAGAGTTCGAAAGTCTAAGGATTTTTAAAAACACATTTTCCAGAGCTATTTTTAAAAAGCAGTGTTTTTCTAACAACTCTATAGCATCCCAAAGAAATTGTTTAGGCTTACATTTTTGAGGTTTCTTTTGGGATTGGGGGTGGTATTCGTGTATACTGGGACGAGCACCAAGTAATGCTGGGAGTCGGAGCAGAGGTGTTTGTCCTCTTCTTGGCAGTGGGTCCTGGAAGGCGACAGGTTTTTAATGAGTATTTTCATTCCTGCCCGCGGTTTGGCGGGACCGCGCTGCAGCGGGTGGTGTGGAGCGCGGCTGGAGGACGGAGGGAGGTGGGGAGAGAAGAGAGCGGAGTGGGGCGCAGAAGGAGTTGCGGGGAGCGGAGGCGTGAAGGGCTTGGCTGGGGAGGGCCGGATCTTGGGTGCCGGATGGGTGCACATGGGGCTGACCCAGGGCGCGTAATTACTGGACGGCGCTGCGCCCGCTGCGAGCCGGGCCAGACTCAGCACAACCGTGGCGGCTGCGAGACAAGCAGAGGGGGCGCGGATATGGGCGAGGGTTTGGGGAGATCCCTAGTGGTTTGTGGGATCAGTGAAGTGTGAGGAAGAGCGGGCGCCAGCCCCGCAGTGCGCTCAGGGTGCGCGCCCCAGCGCGGGGGCGACGGCGGCGAGGGCGGGCAGGCAGGCAGGCGGTCTGGAGTAATGACAAACACATTTGGCCCCGAGTGAAGAAGTCGTCGTCGCCTCGCATTCCAGCAACTAGGATTTGAGGAATTCGAACAGTGCTCCAAGGGGATCTCATTGTGCGCGGTGGTCTCCACCCCCATTCATTTCTGCGCGCCCCCTTTCTCGGTGGAACCGTTTCTGCAAAGACCGGGACTCTGCTGCTGCCCAGTCCTGGCCGCGGGAAGGAAAGAAGGAAGGTCGCCAAAAAAAGTGCAAAACTTCTTGTGAGTGAAGTTAGGGACAACTCGAAACGGAGAAACTTGGCTTCCAGGTAAGACAGAAAGGTGGGAGGCGAGCCGCCCTCACTACCTCCCTCGGGGCAACCGAGCCCCGCACCCCTCCTCTCGTGCCCCTTTCAGACCGGAGATGCGTGGCACTCGCCGCCTGCAGTCGCCCTGCACTGCTTCACCCTCTCTAGTGTCCCTGTTCCACTCTCTGTTCCTTCCTCTCTGCTCGCTTCGGAGCCGTCTCCTAGCGCCCCGCCTTCCACCACCGTCTATCCCCATGGAAATCGGCTTTTATACGAGAGATTAACTTCTCCAGGCAGCGCCAGGGGAGCGGGCGGTGTCCACTTGGCTCGGAAACAACTGGGATCAGCGGTTCCGTTAGGAAAGGGTCTGGGCCAGCTCAGAGCGAGAGGGAGTGTGGCCCGACCGGAGTCTAGCTGCTTGAGTGGGCCAGGAACCCGGACCGCCTGGCCAGGTGTGCAGGAGCTGCCAGTGCCCTGGCCAAGCGTCTCGGCCGTGGAAGAAGCGCTGGGTTGTCTGTCCGCTGTCCGTCTCTCCCACAGTCAGAGCGCCCGTACCGCATTTTACTCCCCTAGCCCTGCTAGGAACCCAGGATGTGCAGAAAGAGTGCCTGGAAGAACTTGCCACTAACTCCGTCTCTAAGGATGAGACGCAGACCCGGGCTGGAGAGGGAGCATGAATGGCCCTTATCAGGTCCTAACTGCCCCGCGCCCAGCCCAGCTGCCTGGAAAAGCCCCGGGCTGCACAGTGTGGGAAATGGCTTTTTGGCTCCGCAACCGAATTGCTCAACGTTTTGGACAGACTCGCTTTGCCGCAGTCTCTCTCGACCAGAACTAGGCAGCTTTTTAGAGCGGGGAGAGACATCCAGGGCAAACGGGGCACGACAACGAGCCTCACAGTTCACGGGACTAACACCTCAGAGCCCAGGGAGGCCCAGGGCCGCCGGAGGGGAGCAAGAGGCACCCCGGACGTGCGCACCCCATTCGCTGCTGCGCTGGCTCGGGTTTTAACATTCCCTCCCATCCCCAACCCCCACCTCCCTCTGACCCTCCTGGACCCTGATGCTGCTGTTTTGCATCTCTTCCCTCTTGGCTTCCTCCTTTCCACAATCCTCACGATGAAGTGGGCCCTTCCTCCACTCCCCGACAGGCTCAGGCCCGATCAGCCTCACAGACCCCCTGATGAGTCCCTGCTTCGGACTCTTGGACACTCTTGCTTTTGGTTTGACCCAAGTGTAGCTGGACTCCAGGACTGGAGTCCCAAGAGCAAGCAGGGTGGCGGGTTGGAGACAGAATACGAGGTGGGAGGAGGAACCGGGAAGGAGCCCTTAGCTGCCCCTCGGCCCTTCCACTAGCCCTTAAACCGAGAGGGACGCGAAGCGAAGCCCGACTCCCAGTCTCAGGTCCGCTTTCCTCCAGGGGCGAGGACTGGGAGGGGGGCGGGGGTTGGGGTAGGGGGGAGGGGCATCGGGCCAGGCTTTCCAGCTGCAAACGCGTCTGGCGCCGAGGCGGGCCCGTTTTGTGCCTCCTGGGGACCAGCCGTGGGCGGCGCGCAGCGTCGGGACGCGTCCTGGGGACGTGGTGGCCGGCGCCTTCCTGCAGACCCCAGTGGGTGGGACTCCCTCTGGCCCCCGGGGGGCTATGACAGGGTTATGTGTTGCTGGTGGAAAAGCGGCAATTCTGGGGGAAAAACCAAAAGCCGGTTCGATGACCGAAAGGTGCGGCTCTCAGCTTCCTTTGCATTTGGTCTTGTGGGGTCCTCGCGTATCATCAGCCGTCGGGGTGCAAGTAGGGGAGGTCCTGCGGTCTCGCCTCCCGCGCGGGATGCAGTCAGGGCAAATTGTTTTTTTCCCCACTGCTCTCTAGTCCGGGCTCGCTGGTGCTTGTCTTCTGCTGAAGTGGCTCGTTGGCATTTCTTTTTGTTTTAAACTAAGCAGTGAGCCAAGGATCCGTTGGAAAAGTAGACTGGAGTGGGTAGAGCACCTCGGAATTGGGGTGCTTCCTTTCCTGCCTACTGCAGTCTTCCCGGCGAAAGGGGAGTGAGGGGCGCAGGCGGCGCGCGTGTGCGCAAGGCAGCCTCGGCAAAGCGAGCGTCAGGCAAGTGGGCGCTGGGGAAGACTGGGTTCTTAAAAGCGGAGGGGGCGCAGCCTTGGTTCGAGCGGCCTTCTCCGCGAGTAGCTGCCCGCGGAGCCCGTGGCGCTTTCGGGCCCATAGGAGGCGCTGGCGCGCGACTGTAACCCTAAACCCCCCAGTCCTTCTCCCTCCACCCCGTCCGGCCCCCTCTGAGGTCTCAGCCGAAAACAATGCAAACACTAAGCGTCGTGCCTGGGGCGCAGCGGCCGCCGCAGTTCTGCGGCTAGGAGTGCACTAAAACCGGGAGCCGGCGGTCATTGCTCCCAGCCCCGGGGTGACCGAGCCGCCGAGGCCGTGGACCGGCTGGAGGTGGAGTGGCCCGCTCCGTGTTTGTTTGGGTGTGGTGGGTCCCGAGGCCGGACAGTGCCAACGCAGAACCTCCCCGGCGAAGGTGGGCGAGCCGCGGTCCCCGCTGCGCTGTCGGGGACCCGGAGCCTGAGCAGCCGGCGGGAGCTAGGAGCGAGCCGGGTAAGATTCGTGGGGCTGCCGCGCCCTCTAGCGGGCGTCCGGAGCACCGTCCCGCTCTCCGCCAGCCTCTGGCGGTCGGCGCCGCCGCGGGGTCGAAGCGCAGCGCTGAGACCCAGGGGCCCCAGGAAGACCAACCTCGGTCAACTTGGCGCCTCCTGGAGGCCTCGGATACACGCCTGGCAGGCACTGCGTGTGCCGGGGAGGAGCTGGGAAGGCTAGAGGGTCGGAGGTTACCGGGTTTAGGGATGTGGGTGAGGGCGCCATAATAATTAAATGTGGGGGAAGCGGGGGGAAGCGGAGGAAGGCGGAGGACATAGGGTTCCGGGCGCGTTTAGGGGTGCGTGGTCACCGATTTTTGTTTTTCAAGCCCCTCGAAAGTTCTCCTGCCGAGCAGGCGGCCATTTGCTGTTTGTTTGTTTTACGACCCTGTGTTATTGTGCAACAGGAACAGTCCTTTCCAACTAGCCCTCATTTGCAGGGCTGCCCGGCCCCCGCGGGGGGTTTACGAGGGGGTGACAATGGCCTGCTAACAGATTGGGTAGCGCGGCCGGGCCACGGCGTCGCGGCTCCCACCTACCACGGCCCAGGTGGTCTCCCTCCCGCGAGTGGGCGGAAACTTCGAGGTGGGGAGAGCTTTCGCCAAACAAAACCCTGAACCACCCAACCTCCTCCCGAGTGGCTTTTCCTGCTGAACCTTATACGCGACCTGGGACTGGCAGCGCCATTTTCCTGGCTCCCGAGGCCCAGTCGCCCTGGCGGACCCGCTGGCAGGGATGATGGTGATGGTGATGATGATCATGATGTCTGTCTCCCAGCGAATTCTCCCGGGGCCCTGTGGAGTGTTAGGCCTTTTTCGTCGGCAGTTTTCCTATTCCTGCATCTATTCTGCGGGCTTTGAACTGAGGTCACCATGAAACCCAAAAGTACAACGCAAGAAGGGAAGAGTTTGGAAGTAAGTATTTGGGACATTTTAGCACAGAACTTGCAGCGGCATCTGCGTCCGCACACACCCGGGACCGCCCATCCCTTGAACCAACACTGCCACCTGCTGGTCGCATTTGAGAACAGCAACAATTCTTTGCTGGAATGGGCTTCGCCGAGTTTCTAAGCAAGTCGTCGCTTCAGGAAGATGAATTTTTCTCTTGGTAGGATCAAGTGAAAGATGATGACTCATTTTCTTTTCCTATAAAGTTGCAAGAATCATTGAGCTGACAACATTTATTTTATGGACTTTTGGGTAGTCTTTCGCCTTAGTTGTTAATCCGTTGCATTTACGTAATGAGCAAAGCACTGACCTCCCATATCTGATTATCAGAGCCGACCTGGGAAGGAGATACGTGGGCATTTGCATTTCCTTTTACGAGCGAAGCCCTAGGGCTAGGGGCTTGGTGAGCTCAAGAGTACTGGAAGATGCTGTACCTAAGGCTGTCCCATTAGGAGTAATACCAGTTTGGTGACAGTTAAAAGGAAATGTCATTTTAATCTCCCATGGTTAAAATCTGTCCAGAGAGAGCAGAAAGGTTTATGAGCTCAGATTGTCCCATAAAATATTCCCATGTAAAAATACTTCAGCCCCCACCCATCACTGGAATGTCTAAGGGAACTCAAGGAGATAAAAACAAAACAGGCTCTGATGAGGTGCAGATCCCAGTAAAAACACCCTCGCTGAAGTCGCCACCAGGGTAGACCAGCGTTTGGATTGCCTGGGCTGAAGTTACAAGACCGAGTAGAACGTTTGTCACAGGGAAAAAACAGCATATATAATTTTCACAGTTAGAATTAACTTGGGAGAACTGAAATTAACTGAACCTTGGAAATCTGAATCTTGAAGTCGTCAGTGGCTTTTGGGACTGTGAGAGAGTCTTCTGTGGCCTCTAATCATGCCAGGGTGGGGTGAAATTCAATATTCGGTGGCTCTGCCGCGGGTTGCATTGTGCAGTTGGTGATCAGGAAGCCAGCTCTCTGGCTTTATGAGAAGAGTGCTTGCTTTCTCTCCTGGAAGCAGTGCCCTTGCATTGTTTGGCCTGTTTGCTCTCTGGCTTAGCACGTTGTCTTTGATTTTGGAGTCACAGTTAATGGCCCTTCACTTCTGTTTGCAGGGAAGAGATGGCAACTTGTTAAAGAGAAAGAATAGTGGCTGCAAACAGATTTGTTTCTCTGTTTACAACTACGTGACTGTAAATATTGGTTCAACTTAAAATGGTCTCGATAGCTACACCAGTCTCCACTGCATACAAGTTCAGATCCGATTCTTCAGTATGCAGGTGGTGCAGGGCTGGTCAGGTGGCCTCTGCTGGACTACCACAGTAGTTAGAATTTGAAGTAGCCACTCTGCTGTCCCTCTCATCTAAACATCCTCAGAGTCTGGAAGAAAAAAAAAAGAGTCAGTATGAAAAACAGTAGGGAACAGTTTCTGAAGCCCATTCAATTAAAAGCTAGAATTTAGTCTTTGTAGTAATAGTAATACAGTAAGGCCAGCCGGCAAAGTCAGGTGTTCTTAGTCCTGGTTTACAGAAGGAGAGACTGGGGTTCTGAGAGTTGGACTAGGTGTCAGATGTGAGATCAGAACCTAGTCCAATGCCATTTCCATCATGTCTTCTGAGAGAAGGCTTGAAGGACAAGAGAATGGGGGTGCGGGAGTGAACATGACAGAAATCTCTTTTCTCTGATGGTTTCTCTAACCTATGGCAATGAGTTGTGATTATAGAAGGTTGACGCTGAAGTCCAGTATATCCAACATATAGTTGGCATAAGAGCTATAATTACAGTTAAAAAAAAAAGATTTGGATGAAATCCATTATTTCTCCTTGCAAAGTGATTTATTCTTGCCGGCTCATAATGTGCAGTGTTTTTCTGAATCTGTAACCTCAACTGTTTATATTTGCACATCTGACTTTTGGATAAGCTCTAAGACAGGGGTTACTGATTAAGGATGAGCGTTTACTCCAGGGTAGAAAAGCACTGGAAGCAGCAAGACAGACTCCCAGAGAGTCTCACTCCAGGACAGCAGGGAAGGCTCCATTCTGTCCTGTTGTTTCCTGTTACCTCCCTGTAGGGCTAACACTCTGCAGTTATTCACCAGTAAATTGTCTGAGTTACAGATGAGTAATGACACGAAACTTCACATATACGCCTGGATTTCTAGCCAGAGAACCACTCTTATCAGAGAAGGGAGTTTGAAATCTTAAGCAAACACATGTTGGTTCTCAGTATTTGCATCATTATCGCTTGCTCTGGGACCCTGTTTTCATTGCCCACTTTGTATGTCAGTAAGTAATCCTTCCTGGCAGCGGGTCTCCCCTATCTGGATGCACAGTAGGAAATCTGGTGGGGCCTGGCCAGGGCAAAACGCTTCTCAAAGCCTGCGCTGTAAAAGCAGGGAGCCCCTCTCTTAAGCTCGGGAATGCTTTAAAGATGCATCATTGGCAAGGCCTGCTAAAGAAATGCAGGATATAAACGTGATAAAACCCAAGACATCAAGCTGGCTCTCGAGGGCTCCTTTGAAGTTCGCTAAGTGGATTATCAGTGGGAGGCTGATATTTATATGCACAAATACACAGGCCGTTACTGCTAATTGTGGTAAATCAGGCTGGCTGGCCTGGCTCTGGGGCCCGCTGTGCCCATCACCACAGCAGTGATGAAACCCTGTACCCCGGGTACGTGGCAGGATCCTCTGAAGCCATCAGCCAGCCAGCACTGTGCAGATGACATTTGGATTCACAGCACACAGTGCTTCTCTCATTGCAGTGAGCAGAGAAGGAAGGCAGGGCCCCAATTTGCATTAGGCAATAGGGGTTGGGGGGTAGGGGGGTAGGGGTTAGCACACAGGGCTGAAACACTGACCTTTCCTAGAGAGACCATATGGCGGATTGGAGAGAGCAAGGGCTTTGTATCACACACACTTGGTGTTAGAATCCTGACTTTATTACCAGCTGTGTGATTTCCGGTGTTTTGCTAAACTTCTCTGAGCCTCAGGCGGCACTTTTTAAAATCAACTATGTCACAGGGTTATTATTAACAAACATGGCACACACATGACAACTTTGGCTTAGGAAATACTGATTTCTCATTCCTGCCTTGGAGAAAACAGAATTATCATTTTTTTTCCTGTCCAACCCATTCCATCCCTGTTACCAGCATTCCATCTTTTACTCTGTTTTTCTTCCTCCTCCATTTTCCTGGTAGAATTTAATGAGGCAGAAATCTGATGTCTGCAAGTAGGCCACCTGGCCACCTCCAAGCAAAAATATATGCTCAGTCTCCACCAAAAACTACTAGGCTACTATTAATCTACTGGATCCTCTCCAACCAAAAAACCAAAACCAATCAAACAAACCAACAAACCAAAAAAAGGGGGGTGGGCAAACAAGGGCTAAACCCAGGCATACATTGAATTTCTCCTTTTTTTGATTTTGTTTTTTACATAGTTTACTTAGGAAGCATGTACACACATCTTAGTTTCCAAAGTTAGTGATGGAACAGATTAAGTCCTACAAACTCATTCCGTAGCACGAGTTGGAGTTTTGAGCCACTCAGGAGCCTGGAACAGCCCAGGCCAAGAGGCTCAGTGGAGCCTCTTCAATTGAAACTTGCGTGTTCAGTGGCCCCTACACCTGCAAGCTCATTCTCGACTTGGGGAAGATCATTTTTTCAATGACTTCACATGGGAAGTGAAGGGGGAGATGATAAAATGTGTGGGGTGTGCATGCAAAGACAAGGAGAAAGAAAAGGGGCCTTTTCAGAGGGTGGACCAGAAGAGACTCTTCAGTGGTTTTACTGCAGGGCAGTAGGATCTCTCCTTCAATTTTTCCCTTCCTTAATTTCCATTATTCTTCCTTCCTCATGCACTGCTTTTCCCTGTTCGTGTCTTAGGGACATTCACTGTCCATCTCTCTGTTTCTCTTCCATCCCCCAGAATTTGTTGCAGGACATCAGAGCGGAGAATTTGGTTTCTGCAGGTACTGTGTGTTACCTGTGTGAAAACGAGTCACCCAGCGAATTTTATCCTCTGGTTTGCTGCCTCCCCAAAACACAGGAATTTAGTCACAATTTTCTCTCTCATTTCCTCTCCCTTCACTTCCTTTAGTGTTCCTCCTTCCACGCCTGTGCCCTGGGCTTTCTGTGCTTTGTCGAGCCAGACTGTGAGTGCAGCAGGTCCTAGGAGAACTTGTGCTGGGAGCCCAGGCCTGAGCCTGGTACAGGCCTGTGTATCACAAAGTGTATCCTCCCAGTGACACTGCCTAGTGTGACTTTCACAACCTCTAGACCAGAATGGCTCTTAAATATTAAGATATTTGTTGGCAGCCCGAGCATCTTTCCCAAAGGTGGTAGAGGATGTGACCTTCATGTACTTTCTGTAGTGAAACACGAAGCAAATGACAACCCATTTTGAGCGAAAGCAGCTTGAATTTGGAAGTTGAGTAAATACATAGGTTTATTTGTTTTTTGCATTTTTAATTTAAATGGTTTAAAAAGAACAGTTCTTCTGTGCTTTTGGACACACTCCAAGACAATAAAGTGAGACTTTGCGGAATTTGAAAGCTGCATGCAATCAAAAGGGTTTTGCCTTCAGACGGCTCCTGTCATGATCCTGGGGCTGCACCAGGCTATCCCATTCCTGCCTCTTAGGCATTTGACTGTTTTAACCAGGAATCTTTTTTTTTTTTTTTCTTTAGTTGGAGTATAGTTGGTTTACAATGTTGTGTTAGTTTCTGTTAACCAGGAATCTTAAGCCAGGATGTGTGTGGGGGTTTTTTTTCAGTGGAGGTACTGGGGATTGAACTCAGGACCTTGTGCGTGCTAGGCATGCACTCTACCACTGAGCTGTACCCTCTTCGCCAAACCAGAATGTTTTTGACTAAAATAATTCTGTTAACATTTCTGCATAGTGCAAAGCTCAGAAAGAACTAGGCTCAGGGTTCGTTTCATTGGCTAATCCTGTTTCTGTTTGACATTTGACTTTTTCAGTTTTCCAGAACTATGGGGACTTCCCATCAGACACTTCTGGTCTTAGGCTGTCTCCTCACAGGTATGGATCCCAGTCCTCTCTGAGTTCCTTGTCCTGGGGAAGGTCTTGATCTCTAGGTTCTGTATTTGGGCGGGAGTGGGGGCGGTGGGGAGGGGTAGCTTATCTGTACTCTGCGAACGGTCCAAAAGAGGGAAGAGACGTAGAAACTACAGGGTGTGATCTAGAAAGACCTTCAGTCCCCTTTGCTGTACTGCACTCATTCCAATTCAAAAAGAATGCTCTCCAGTGGCAATTTTCGTATATGTATAATCACGGCATTGAAATATTGTGAGGAATAATGGTCTAAATTTGCCCACCACCCTCTTCTGTTCCCTGGGACATGGATTTCCAGTAGCGATGGATCTGAGAAATTCAGGAATGTTCAAAGGAAACAAATGCTAGAAAGTTCTCATCCAGGGAATCATACCTGCCTTAAGTTATACCTGTCTTAAGTGGAAGATGCTTTAATTGCTGTAAAATCTCAGAGCCACTTTTTCTCTTGAATTGAATTGAATGATTATTTGACCCTTGGGGAATCTTAACTAACTCTTTTCCACCAGGAGATCGCCATTGGGGCCATTTGTTGAAATATTTATTGTACCTTCTTAGTTTTCATCCAGATATTTATGAATTACAGATGTTCACCATGACACCAATGTTTTTCTAGCTCAAGGAGTCAACTTAAGCCCATTAGCATCTTCAGGTCTTATCTAGATGGAGATGGTGGAGTCGAGCAAGATCACTGATATAATAATTCTGAACTCCACTCAGTACACTCCATCTACAGGACCAGATGCACTTACAACTTCTGTCTTAACAAGCTGCACAGATCATAGGACACACTGAAGTTGGGTGGGATTCCCACATCAGGCTCCGAGGGAGGTTAGAGAACATTTATTGTGAGTGAATTGAGTCACAGTATCTCTTCCATCAGTTTTATCTACCAGGGAAGCTGGACTGACATTTTAGGTTCCAAGATGAGCTTTGAGTTTTCACTCTTGGGCTCGACTCATTCTTTTTTGAATTGGAATCCACATCATCCAGCTCTGGTTTCTGGAAGTCATTAGAGGGGAGGCATGCCAGAGTGTTGTGAGAAATGGAAGAAGCGGAATTCTTGAGCACAAATCCGCCTTGTGCTTTGTTCAGCCAGTCTCCCGGCCCCTGTTCTCATCCTGTTTCTCTGCAGGGAACGTGGACAATAAAGAACCCATATGTGCTAGAGCCTGTGCTGTCTTGGGATATTTTAGGGTTACACGTAAGAGTGTAAAATATGGAATTGGAGTCAGATGTCCTCTATCCATTTGAGTGTTTGGAGGGGTGAATCCGGGGCAGGGGGCAGGAGTCGGGGTGGTCGGTGGGGCTGCCGAGGCATGTTGAAGCGTTTGCAGCACTCAGATGCAGTGGCTGTTATAATGGTGGGCCTTTCATGGGCATCCCGGCTAACGGATTTTTGCGTAGAAATGGTCATTGTTCATAGAAACTGCTCTGGGTGAGATCGTCCTTTTGGGCTGCATCCTATTCAGAGCATGTTTCCTTTTCCAGGGCCCAGCCTAATCCTCTGCCAGCTTTCATTACCCTCCATCCTTCCAAATGATAATGAAAAGGTTGTGCAGCTGAATTCATCCTTTTCTCTGAGATGCTTTGGGGAGAGTGAAGTGAGCTGGCAGTACCCCATGTCTGAAGAAGAGAACCCCAACGTGGAAATCAGAAACGAGGAGAACAACAGTGGCCTTTTTGTGAAGGTGCTGGAGGTGGTCAGTGCCTCGGCGGCCCACACGGGTTTGTACACCTGCTATTACAATCACACAGCAGATGGAGGAGAGCGAGATTGAAGGCAGACGCATCTACATCTATGTGCCGGGTGAGCCTCCTGTGTCCCTGGGCCATGCTTGCTGTTGGCCCGTCCCACCAGTTAACTGTATGAAAATTTTTTAAAAGAATAAAAATAGTAAGTATTCATTGGAGGAAATTTGAAAACTGCAGGCAGACATACAAGCTAAAATCAAGATCACTCATAATGTCATAATCCCGAAATACTTATTGTTAACATTTTGGAACTGTATTAAGTTTTGAACATCATTTTTATTGTGGCATCTTTTATTGGCATGGTGCAAAAAAATCTGAAATATACTCATCTCTATTCAGTTCAATCAAATGCAACAAATATTAACTGTATTTACTGAGTGTTAGAAACTGTACTGTCAGAGACACAAAAATTAATTCCGTAGGCTTTTTCTTGGAGTTGCTTATAGTTCATAAAATAGCTCCCAAATAACCATGCTGTTTTTCATATTCAATGAAACATATACAGGCATACTTTGGAGATAGCGTGCATTCGGTTCCAGACCACCGCAATAAAACAAATATCACGATAGAGCGAGTCCCACAACTTTTTTTAGTTTTCCAGTGCATATAAAAGTTATGTTTACATTATATCATAGCCTGTAACTGTGGAATAGCATTATGTCTACAAAAAGTGCATGCTTTAATTTAAAAATATTTTATTGCTAGAAATACTAACCATCATCTGAGCCTTCAGCAAGTTGTAGTCTTTTTGCAATAGTAGCATCAAAAATCACTGATCACAGATCACCGTAACAAATATAATAATAATGAAAAAGTTCAAAATATGACAAGAATTACCAAAATGTGACACAGAGACATCGAGTGAGCAAAAGCTGTTGGAAAAAATGGCACGGATAGATTTTCTTGGTGCAGTGTTGCCACAAACTTTCAGTTTGTAAGAAATGCAGTATCTGCGAAGGGCAATGAAGCAAAGTGTCAGTGGGGTGACACTTCTGGATATATGTGTGAAGGTAAAATTCATACCTGACATGATTAATGCCAAAGGGATAAACTTTTGGCATGTATGTATAAAGGTGAAATGGAGCCCTGATATATTTTTCTTTCTTTTTTAAACCTCAGACCCAGATGTAGCCTTCGTACCTCTAGGGATGACAGATTATTTGGTCATCGTGGAGGATGATGATTCCGCCATCATCCCTTGTCGCACGACTGATCCGGAGACTCCAGTGACATTGCTCAGCGGTGACAACGTGGTGCACGCCTCCTATGACAGCAGACAAGGCTTTAACGGAACCTTCACCGTTGGGCCCTATATCTGTGAGGCCACCGTCAGAGGGAAGAAGTTCCAGACCATCCCATTCAATGTTTATGCTTTAAAAGGTACTTGTACCCTCTTCTTCCCTCTTTAAATAAGGGTTACAGACAAAATAATTGGATGCATGTAGGATTGTAGGATTTAAAAAAAAAAATCCTAGTCCCCAGTGATGGAAACTCCAAATTCTGATATGGGGGCCTTGGGACCCCACCTTTACCACACAATGTTAGGCTGATCTCTGTGGCTGCAATATTACGAAGCTTAGCATTACCAAAGGAAAAAGCTTTCCTACCCCTGTGGGAGTTTGTGTTTCATCAGTTGACTTCAAAATGCTGTAAGGAATTCTTTTCTTGCCTAAGCCTCTTACTGTTTTGGTCACATTCCTGACTACAAAGGCCCTAACAACACACACACACCTGCGGGGATTGGACGTGTCGGTTAATTTTAGTAACTTAAGAGACATGATTTTGATTTTTTGGAAAAGCTTGTAGTTGTCGACTTCATCTCTTTGATGTGAGTGGTTAATGCGAACAGGAAAGTGTACACCATATTTGGGTCAACAGATTTATCAAACACTTATGTGTAGGTATGGCGTTAGCGAGAGTGCACTGCTTAACTCTTGTGAAGGGTTTATTTTAGGCCGGGCCCTGTGCTAGGTTCTCAAAGGGCTTAGAATAACTGGGGGCAGTGTGGGAGAGAAGAGGAGAATAAATGATGGGGCAAGTCCCTAGAGGGGTGCAGGTCAGTAAAGACTGGCTGAGTAATGAGTAAATCCATCAATAAAGGTGATTGCAAAAGTCCAGTTGTAATTAACCCAAATGCTTGGGAATGAGATTGTGGTGTTCTGTCCAATTGGAATTTATTTTTACTACTGTTATTGTTTGTTTGTGTGTGTGCATATGTGTGTGTGTGTGTGTGTGCGTGCCATTTTTTATTATAGCTACCTGCCAAATTATGTATGTCAACACGAATCAAGGCTTCTGAGATTTTAATAATTTTGTCTTGGTCAAAATGGTTTGCAAATTATTTTTCAGGGTTTTCTTAATAAACAAAAAACCCAAACTTTGTAAGATGCCAACTATACTATGAATATTTAGGCCTTTGTGTTTGTTCTTTTTTAAATAGCAACATCAGAACTTGACCTGGAAATGGAAGCTCTGAAAACTGTGTATAAGTCAGGGGAATTGATTGTGGTCACCTGCGCCGTCTTTAACAACGAAGTAGTTGACCTTCAGTGGACTTACCCTGGACAAGTGGTAGGTGGCCTCATGGCTCCTGGTGGCATGGTGTGGGCACAGCAGGGCTCCCAAGACCCGTCATAGGTGGGGCACGACACTGACCTTTTTAGACCTCAACTTCCTGTTTCTACATTGAGCATGCGTGACGAGATGACTTTATGGCTCCTGGAGCAATGGGAGAGCCTGAGATGATGAGGGCTCAGCCAGGCCCTTCAGAATCCATGGAAATTTCCCACTGAGCCTCCCTTCTCATAAGTCAGAGAGAAACAGGAAGGTTCTATGGCTGCAAGATCACAGCCCTACAATTAGAAAGCAAAGAATGAATGGATTTTAAAATTTGCTAATTGCTGAGAGAGCTATGAATTCTCCTTTTCTTGGCTCCCATGCCTTTGGGTTTTGAGGCATTGGATAATGTTGATTGCCTGCCCTCTTCTGTTTCTGCTTTGTGGACACCCACAAGAATTCTGCCTCCTGCCTGCCTAGTCTTCCTTTGCATGATTTCCCTTCAGGGAACAGGCATAACTTGAATCATTCAACAAAGATTTAGTGATGTTTGCTAAATCCCAAGCGTGCTGTGAGAAGCTGGCCCATGCACAGGAAGAGGGCGAAGGCAGGAGTGGAGATGGACATGGGGATGGGGAGCCACTGTGCTCTCTGGTCACTGGGGGTTTGCAGATAGGGTCTCATTCATTCTGATGTATTGTGGTAGATATGTGTGAACCGTGTGTAAAAGGCTATGATGGTGCCACGCAGATACAATGGACAGTGTTTAACGTGGTGGCCTTATGGAGCACAAAGCCCAGATATGTATATACATGGTGATTTTTCTTTCCTTCACTCCTGGTTTGCAGCTTTCTGCTCCTTGCTCTTTTTTTGACATTTGATAATCTCTCCTTTTATCCATTCCCCGCCCCCCTTGCTTTTGCTGCCCTGTTCCTTTCTCTCCAGGGCGTGTGGTTGGAAGTTGGGCGTTTTCACATACGACCTTATAAACCTCATGTACTGAAGAGACATTCATAGACCAATATGCATACATCTTCCCTGAAATATGAAGCTATTTGATTTTTCTGTTCATGCTGGATTGTCTTTAATCCTTAAAACATAAGCATATCATTTATTGGAGATAGACATATCCCCACCAAAAACCAAGGTACATGTTGTTTGGCCCAGAATATATAATCAAAGTATTGGTTTATAAATCACATTTTTGGCTTGATGTTAAAAATATTGCAGGTTTATTGTTGTAACTTCATAAAATTTAGAGAAACAGGAAAAGCCACTATTTAGAACACCCTCATTATAATTTTAGGGAGAGAAATCTTTTAAATACTCTGTATACATAGATACATGTAATAATTAATAGGATTGTACTTTAAATAGTGCTTTGTTATATATTTTTCTTTTGGCAGTATAGCACAAACACATTATGTTATTAAATATCCTTTTAAAACAGGATTTTCAAAGGAATAAGCTTTAAAAAGATTTTTTTATTAGACTATTTTTTGGAGCGGTTCTAGGTTTATGGCAAAACTGAGTGGGAAGCACAAGGCTTTTCCGGTAACCCCTGGGCTCACCCCTCACCTATCACCAGCTTCCCCACAGGGCAGTACACTTGTTACAACCCACGAACCTGCACCGCTGCATCGCGATCCACCAGTCCGTAGCTTACGCGAGGGTTCACTCTGAGGAGCTAGCTTGTTAAAGTCGGCTTTCCTCCCCTCCTGCTGCAGAAGGGCAAAGGCGTCACGATGCTGGAGGAAACCAAGGTCCCGTACATCAAATTGGTGTACACTCTGAGGGTCCCCGAGGCCACGGTGAAAGACAGCGGAGATTACGAATGTGCTGCCCGCCAGGCCACCAAGGAGGTCAAAGAAATGAAGAAAGTCACCATTTCTGTCCATGGTACATTCTGCTTTCTAAAATGTCCATTGGCCGTGCTGCTCGGGGTCCGCTGTGTGGTCATCATTGTTTAATGGAAATTCTCCCCTGTACAGAGAAAGGGTTTATTGAAATCAAACCCAACTTCAGCCCATTGGAAGCTGTCAACCTGCATGAAGTCAAACATTTTGTGGTAGATGTGCAGGCCTACCCACCTCCCAAGATATCCTGGCTGAAGGACAACCTGACTCTGATTGAGAATCTCACGGAGATCACTACGGACGTAGAAAAGATTCAGGAAATAAGGTAAAGAAATACCCTCCTGCAAGTATGCCTTTTTGTTTTACTGGGCATCCCTAGATAGACTGAGGATTGTGGGTGTCTTACAACCCAAACCAAGAAAATCTAGCGATCGGAAATAGGAGATACTGGGACTCAAGGACCTTTGACGATAACATTGCAATGTGTTCATAGTATGTTGGTAAGTATTTAACAACGAAATGAGAAGAAAGAAGAACTGAAAATCTCTGCTCCCAATGAAAGACAGGTCCCTGGATTCAGCAAGGGGTGGAGGAAAGAAAGTAAAATTGGACCCACTTGGACTGAATATATGTTCCCTGATATCCATCACCCATATTGCAAGTAGAGATGTATGGTGATTCCAGTTCCAGGGCAGTTATCACACAAAGCTACATGAAACAAAGCATCATTGGCTTAATTTGAAATGCTTTTGCCCCAGTGAGGCCTCCACAGGAAATAAGAGCAACGTCTGGCTAAATTTGGTTAGGAGGAAACAGACAATGGGTAGTCTAGATCCCTGCCTCTGATGAGACCGTAGACCACTCTCATCTCTTCACTAGTGGTGGAGTTTTGTGTAAGTCACCCTTCAGCCTCAGTTTCCTCATCTGTAATGTAGGGTTAGTTACACCTTATGTCCTTCAAGGTGAGGAACTGGTTCAGATGCTATTTTGAGGTCTCTTGCAGTTTTAAGCTTTGATTGGAATCTAAGAGTAGAAGGTACCTCTTGAAGGGCCCGGCTAACCCAGCCCTGTGCCCTTGTCAGAAGCTATCCCAGGGAGACAAAAGTCACTCCTCTATTTCAAGCCTTCAGGGAAGAAGAGACAGAACCTCTCTCATTGGTTCACTTAACCTCAGGATTTGCTTTCTTCTTCATGAACTAAATTTCATGTGTAACTGAGAAGTGGCAGTCTGGGGAAATGGAGTGTGACAACCTCTGTGGAACAGGGATGGAAAAAGTGGGATACTGACTCAGGAAGGCTTTCTGATGGCATGAAATGGGGATGCACAGAGAGGTGGGCAATGCCTGAACTTTCCAGGAGACTGTGAGGCCTGAGAGGACTAGGGGGAGCCTGTCTGCCAGCTGTCCTTGGTAGCAACGGCCAGACTGTGGCCGCTAACTGAGCGGTTCAGGAAAGCTGCCTGAGGTGCTTCGTGGGTTCCTCCAGCACATACTTTTCTGGTCCCCATGACAGCCCAGGGAACAAGGATGCACATGATGGAGGGTATCTGGCTTACCCAGAACTGGTGGATCCACCAGTTTTCTTGAGTGAATGAGCACAGAAAATGAATGACAGAAATCTGGTCCTTGGCAGGAGGGGTGCTTAGGGGACCCTAAGGAAGTCCACTTGGGAAGTGTGTCCAGTGTGGTGCGGCAGAGGGAAAGCCAGCCCAGCACACTCTCATTGCAGGTTCCAGCACCTGGCATCTTGGGGTGGGAGACTACATTTGCAGGGTATTTCTGAGCCTCTGATGAATGTTTTCATGTAGATTATTTCATTGAATGAATTCTCACAATGACACTGTGCCTTGCATAGTTATTCTATGCTGCACATAAGGAGACTGAGGCTTGGAGAATTTCAGTAATGCCCAGTGTCCTCCCTCCATGACCAGTGCTCTTCCTCTCCACCCCACCTGCTGTTCCAAATTTTTTGTTTGTTTGTTTTGGTTAATGGAGGTATGGGGAATTGAACCCAGGACCTTGTGCATGCTAAGCATGTGCTCTACCACTGAGCTATACCCCCACTCCCCACTGTGCTTTTTTGTCATCAAACGGGTAAATACTTTATTGATATGTGCGTGCGCGCGCGCGCGCGCGCGCACACACACACACACACACACACACACACACACACACACACACTCTCATTCATGGCCAAATGTCATTTATAATATGTGGAAGAGATCTTTTGGGGAAACTTCCCTTTAATAAAGTATGAAGGAATATTTTTCTCTATTTTTTTAAAGAGGTGAATCCTCTGCTTTAAAAACATCCAAGCATAAAGAAGGTGCATTGTAAGAAGCCTTACTCCACTCCTGTCCCCATGTGCCTGGTCCCACTGTTCCCCACCCACAGGGGAATACTTCTATTAGTTTTTTAACATTCTTATGAAACTTTCTAGAGTTTCTTTAAGCAGGAATTTTATATCCCAGCGACCTCTTCCTATCAATACAGAGACTGTGGCCTCATTCTTTCTTCCAAGGATGCTCTGTTGTTTAGCTGACCACTCAAATGATGGATAGAGGAAGCAAGTTTTTTTTTTAAGATAAAAATCAAGGGCTTAAAAAAAGTTGGTTGCATGTGTTTATTGCTGTTTAAAGGTCAGGCCTTAGCAGAGCTGACTGCTCTTGTAGTCACATAAGCCACTGTTCTTCTCAGACTGTCTGGTCTTCTGTTTAAGAATTAAGCATCTATGACTCAAGACATTCCATGTGCAGAAAATGTATCAAAAATCCCAGTAACGTGGTGATAAGAGCAAGGACAAAAGACGTTTTTACTTTTTTATGAAAACAGAATTTAAATTGGAGACGGACATTGCGGTTGGAATTTAGTTGGCTACTCCTTGCTGAAACGAAGTCCTCTTCTTTTAAGGTATCGAAGCAAATTAAAGCTGATCCGGGCCAAGGAAGAAGACAGTGGCCATTATACCATCGTAGTTGAAAACGAGGATGACATGAAGAGCTACACGTTTGAACTCTTAACTCAAGGTCTGGAAGGGCCGTAGGAAGATGATGCCAGCTCGGCGAGGGGAGCCTGGCATCTTCTCCCAGGTCGTGGAGGGAAAAGCTGCCCTTTTAGGGGAGAAGTAGGGACCGTGGATGTCCCGTGTCAGGGACAGCTCCGAACTCCGAGGCTCCAGTAGCTTCTTTGTCACCACCTGCTTCTCAGTCTGATACCTCTAGTTCTGGGAAGAGTGAAATGATGCTTTTTGGTCTACATGACCTTAGACTGTTCTGGAGTGTTTTGGCCTTTTTGCTTAGCTTTCATTGTAGACCTCATACAGTGGCCCTTACCAGAAAGCAGTGCCCAACTCTATTTAGATTCCGGTGCTGAGCACACCTGTTCCCTGAGTACCTGCCTTGGGCCAGGTACTGTCTTAGGTGGGCTCTTCTGCCCCTTTGTCAATCTGTGATACAAGTACCAGCATATTTCTAACTTATTTGATCACAGGTTAAAAACAAAATCTTTAAAACCTGGTAATATCCCACAGGTGCACTTTGGTAAACGCTGCTTTAGATTATACCGTTTAGATGAATCCATTAGATGAATCCAAACTATCATATAGTTTTAAAGAGCCTCCTCGCCTTTCCACCCAAGTAACTACAGGGCTTTTTGCTTTCTTCACTCCAGATTTAAACACCACAGGGCACAAATGCCAAAACACTCAAACTGTGACCATTCTTCTACCAAGTGGGTCTGTCCAAACGGGAGTGTTACTGTGCACACGACCGGTCCCAGCCCCCTCCCGGGTGGTTACTTGATTTGTCGGTTTGAGTGTCACATGGACAAGTTCTGAACTCGTTCCATTTTGTTGTGCCCACAAGTTCTGGGACAGGAACCATTCAATGCCGATTTCTTTTCACCTCTTGCAGTTCCGTCATCCATTCTGGACTTGGTCGACGACCACCATGGCTCTAACGGGGGACAGACAGTGAGATGTGCAGCTGAAGGGACCCCTCTTCCTGACATTGAGTGGATGATTTGCAAGGATATTAAGAAGTATGGAAACCAGATGTTCCTTTTTGTGGTCAGAATGTTTCTTCCTTGGCACAGAGGACTTCAAATGCATTTTATTTCTTTTGCTGCCCTCCTCCTTTTTTTTTTTGCATTTATGATTCTTATTTGGCCTGAGTCTCATAAACTGCAAGATAGGGTTCTGAACATGGAACTTGTGTGTGTGTCTGTGCACATATGTGCACTCTGTGTTCATGAATAGCTGTAAGAAGGTGTATAGTTTTCATTAGATCATCAAGAAAGGGTGAATTTAAAAAACTGTGGGAAGAGGATTGTTACTACCCTGGCCCACATTTCCACCGCACATTTTGCACATGGTGAACTTTATTTGCTGGCTAGATTGGCGTTTGAATGAAATTGCTGCCCAGATGACTTCTCATTACCTGCTGCATGGTGAGGGTTACCTGACCGGCTCCTCCTTCACCTGCCTTCCTCCACCTTCCCCCAGGGGCACATGAGCTGCGTGTTCATACCTCCAACCCTGGCATGGCGACTGCGGTGCTCCGAAGCCTCGACTGCTTCTCCTGGGGGCCAAGCCTCCTAGACCTACTCCCTCTTAGGCCTAAGGCACCGACCAGACTTGGATCTTGGCTGAAGCTGGACTCTGTTTCTCTTAACTTAGCCAGGGCATTGCTCCAACCCTAGTGACACCTGAAGGGGTCTTCACAGTGTGGGTGGAGAGAAGGGTGGGCACCAGGCCTTTTGGAAGGTGTGGGAAGTTGGGATAGTTAGACGTTCTTGAAGACTAGCTTGTTTATGGGCTCAGGGCTTGTGATGGGTGGTTGTATTTGATTGAACTTGTTTATCTCCACCTTGCCTTCATAAACAGCTAACTTTTAATTATCCATGTGGAGGTTATGCTCTCTTGGAGAACAGGTTTTAATGTTAATCTGCACATAAAATAAGAAAATCAGGCTGTAGCCCCTCCACCCCAATGCAGACAAGGTCATGACCACTTGCCATCTTAGTTGATTCTAAGCTCCACTCACCCCTGTGACTCCCTGTAATTGGCTCTATATCCATGTTCTTTTTCTCTCTCCAGATGTAATAATGAAACTTCATGGACGATTTTGGCCAACAATATCTCCAACATCATCACGGAGGTCCACCCCCGAGACAGGAGCACGGTGGAGGGCCAGGTGACATTTGCCAAAGTGGAGGAGACCATTGCAGTTCGATGCCTGGCAAAGAACCTCCTTGGGGCTGAGAGCCGAGAACTGAAGCTGGTGGCGCCCAGTGAGTGCTCATGAGTCAGGACAACACTAAGTCACCAGCCACGCCCTTCCTTCTTCTGGTGGGACTTTGAATCCCAGAGGGTCCGGTGGGAATGAAGGTCCCTTGGCAGAAATTCAGCTCTGGATGCTCTTAAAGGGCCTTCTCTGGGCATCCGTGTGGGAGCCTTTTCTTTCAGATTCAGATCCCAAACCATATCCTGTAGTGGCTCCTCAGCATTTTGCTTGTCTAATTACCCAGTCTCTTTGATCTGAGTGTGGGGACAGAGGACAGGGAAGGAGCATCTTCTCCCTTGTTGCTCCTTATAACAGTTAAGACAGATTGAATTCTTTAAAAAAAAAAAATCAGTGAAGCCAAAAGCAGTATGAATAAACTGCCACCTTTCAAAGTAAACTGAACTTAAGTTCCTGAACTAATGGTAGCTCTCAGTCTCATTTACCAATCTTTATATTCCAATTCACATTCTGTCCACAAGGTTAATGCTGGAGCAACTTTGGAAAAAGTACCGTGTTCCCAATTGAATGTTGTCCCTTTCCCTTCTAAGGGAGGAGTTGGCGTAGTTTCATGCATGTAGGTAATTGAGAGCTGGTCTCGTCCATCCCTAAAATAAGCCAGGCAGCTCTCATACTTCCCTACCAGCAGTGAGAGATTTCTGGCCCAGAAACAGCCACCCGGCCTTCCTGCCCTCCTGCGTGTTCGTACAAATTCTCCACCATGCCTCTCTCTCTGTCTCGTCCTCCAGCTCTGCGATCTGAACTCACAGTGGCAGCTGCAGTCCTGGTGCTGCTGGTGATCGTGATCATCTCCCTCATTGTCCTGGTTGTCATTTGGAAACAGGTAGATATTTTCTTAGAGAGTAAAAATCTCTGAAACCAATAACAAGAAGAAAAGCATCCTAGTTCAGTGCTCGGCACAGAGGAGGAGCCCAGTAATTACATGATGAGTGCATGTTGTTGAATCCACCATGTCCAGTCACTTTGGTGCTGTGGTACATTTGGATGTGGGTAATTTACCAGTTACCTGTCCTGGTCATTTATAGAAACCAAGGTATGAAATTCGTTGGAGGGTCATTGAATCAATCAGCCCCGATGGACATGAATATATTTATGTGGACCCAATGCAGCTGCCTTATGACTCGAGATGGGAGTTTCCAAGAGATGGACTAGTGCTTGGTAAGCTCTTACCAGGGAGATCTCCCAAGACTCCCTCTGACACAGCTTTACTCTTTACAGGCCTGCGGTGGAATAAAGGATCTGAACTTGTGCTTAGTAAGAGCTTGGCATTAGAAATCGGCTTTCAGAAACATTTCTGTCTTGAAAATGAGTTAATTGAATCACTGTAATGATTTTTTTAAAAACCTCATCCATAACAAATTATAGTTAAACAGCATTTTACAAAAAGAGAAGAGAATATGAGGAAGCGTGCCAAAGATACCCATCAAAGTGGCTTTGCTTTGGAAATGGTACCAACTGAATATGAGATGAATTTCAGTGACTGAAATGGAACAGATGAGATGAATGAGAATAATTGCAAAATATATTTTGATCCAGTACATCCTGAGGATGTATTAGATACTACTTTAAAATACAGAGTATAAAAAATAAGTACATCTTAAAGCAAAATATGAAAAAATAGTCATGCCAACTTATCACAAACTTTTCAAGTATTTCAATCTTGGGTTTAGACCAAGTGCATGAAGCTTTAGTCCAAGGGATTTTTTTTTTTCAGTCTCATTCTGAATGAATGAAAACAGGACAAAGACAAGTGAAAGTTAGATCTAGAAGTTGTGTCATCATGAATATTCTAATAGTGTGTACTTTGGAGGATGTCAAAGGCATTTTTAAATTATCCACTTGTCTCATTCCAAAATACAGCAAAGGTGGGTCTTCTTAGAGAGCTACTTAATCTGAGATCGAACAAGACACCCTGGCTGCTCCCATTCAAATACTTACACCTGAGAACTAAGCTTTATTATATTTTCTTTCTTGTTTTACAAAAAGGGATGAGGAGCTTAGGGAATAAAATACAGAGAAAAAGGGCAACCAACATCCCGAATGTGCCAAGAGGCATTTCCGCATCGCTCTGCTCCTGTGTATTGTCGAGTTGCTGGGGAGGCAGTACCCTTTCAGGAATGATTTCCAGCCATGCAGATACGCAGTCACAGGCATTGTTGGCTGTCAGTGTCCTTTATGAGTGGAATCGCTCCCTGGCTTGGCTCTATGTGATGAGACTGACCACTCTGGGAAACGTCCCTTTAGGCTGTGAGCTGTTTAAGAGTGGCGATGACAGCTTCTGTTTCATTTTGTAGCTCCCAACATTGTGGCAAAGTGTGTTCCTTGGGTGTGTTTTAGCCTTTGCTCCTCCTGGTCTTCCTAACAAACGGGAAGCAAGGGCGCCAGCCCGAAGTTTATTTCATCACTGCTTGGAATCAGTGATGTCTTGAATATTGAAGAAGTTCCAGTGGATAAGGGCTTATTGATGCAAAAGATGCCCCTGTTTGCGTGCAGAAAACAGAAGGGTAGGAGGTTTGGGCGAGAGCCACAGAAGGCAAGTGCTTTCTGAGCGCCCACGATCTGGCCCAGCTCTCTAGCTGGGAGACAGAGTGCTCACGCCAGGGAGGGCTGCACCCTCCTCTCTCCCGTCTGTGTTTTCCTTTCCTTTGCAAATGTTATTTGACAAAAGCAATTATACTAATTTCCTTCCCTGTGGGCTCAATTCTGGTTTTGACATGATGACTTGGAGGGATCATTATGCTTCCTCCATACGGGAAAAACACCACCCAGCTGTGCACCCACGAGCGCTGGCCATGGTAAAGAAAGCTGATGAGATGCCTGACTTCTGTGCCTGTTGATGGTTCTGGTCGCCCACAGGTCGTATCCTGGGGTCTGGTGCATTTGGGAAAGTGGTTGAAGGAACTGCCTATGGATTAAGCCGGTCCCAACCTGTCATGAAAGTAGCTGTGAAGATGCTAAAACGTAAGTGCCCCTTTCTGGGGACTTTTTGAATATGGGGAGATTAAGTAAATGGCTCAAAATCACACAGCCAGTAAATGCCAAATGTAGGACTAGATCTTGGTTCTTTTCACTCTAGGTTTTATGTGTATTTAGATTCTTTTGTCAGTTAGGTTTATTTAGATTGTTCTTGTTGCCTGTATGTTGGAAAATCAAGAGTTATTTTTAGTGACTTCTTTTTATGTTAAAGCCTGGGGATGAGCTATTATGAGTCACTGATCTGTTTCTCTTTTAGACCCTTGGTAAATAAAATGATATCTAGTCATAGGATTAGCCATGTTTTGGGCTTTTTCTGGGTAGTAGATAGCTTGGTTGAACTGATATGTGATTTATTTCTTCAACAGCCACAGCCAGATCCAGTGAGAAACAAGCTCTCATGTCTGAACTGAAGATAATGACCCACCTGGGGCCACATTTAAACATTGTGAACTTGCTAGGGAGCCTGTACCAAGTCAGGTAGGCTTGCTCACCTGAGACTGAGGATTTTCATAGAGCGCTGTGCTTGTGAAAACTGTCCAGGCTTTTTCACCCCCCACCCTGTACCTCCAGACATGGCAGTGAATACAAGTTCCTTGGATGGAGTCCTTGCCTGGATTCCATTACTTGAGGGAAGCTCACTGTTTGAGCAATTTCTCTTGCCCAGGCAAACACAGCGACTCATGGCTTTTCTGTTCTTTGTTTTTATACTGATCTCTGGCTGGTTTTGGTCCCTCCAGGTCCCATTTACATCATCACTGAGTATTGCTTCTACGGGGATTTGGTCAACTATTTGCATAAGAATAGGGACAGCTTCCTGAGCCGCCACCCAGAGAAGCCAAAGAAAGAGCTGGACATTTTTGGATTGAACCCTGGGGATGAAAGCACACGGAGGTAGGTGTGCAGAGAGGTGCTGCTGTGAATGACGATCTTACGAGCCTCACCAGCGAGAGAACCCATGTCCTGATAGAGGCCATGTCTGAGATTCAGAGCCTGGTGGTAGCAGGACTTAGAGTCCCCGTCCCTGCTCCGTCATCCCATAACGTGATGCTGATAGATACCTGGTGTCTGCAGGTGTTTTGGACCAGGTTATCATGTTGGGGATAGGTTTGCTGATAGGTTAGAATGAGAGTGAGAGTTGGAATCATTCTGGGAGCCATATTGCTGTTTATGTGTGGTCTACTCACGACCTCCACATGCGTCTCCGCCAGGGATGTCTCAGTGCTAGTGTCTTGTGGGAATCTGAGGATTTCCAAGCTTAAGACGCAGGTCCTTGCTGAACCTGGGCCTGTAAGTCAAGCCAGTGAAGTGATGATCCCCACTGTGGAAACCTATACGTGTCTGCAAAGATCTCTGTAGATAGGAATTTCTGTCAGATCAGACAGTACGTGAGT
This sequence comes from Camelus ferus, assembly GCF_009834535.1. Lineage (NCBI taxonomy): Eukaryota > Metazoa > Chordata > Mammalia > Artiodactyla > Camelidae > Camelus > Camelus ferus. Next base: position 37,086,329 of record NC_045697.1, read on the forward strand.
TCACTTCATATTAAATTATTCAACGGGCACCAAATTGCTGCTAAACTTATTGAGTAGCAGGAGTTGTCTGCCCAAGCCAGTTGGTCACATGGTGCAGGTCAGTGGCCTGTAAACCGGAAAGCAGAGCACAGACACAGCTGAGCTGAGCTGAGCTGCTCTGCGTGTTCGTGTGGTCGTCGCCGAGTGCTCGTCCCCCCGCTAGACCCCACGGGAGGGCGCGGCTGGCTGTGCTTTTGCTCCCCCGCCGCCCCTGCGCCCACCGCTGCCTTGCACAGCTGATCACCATCTACCAAATGTGGGATGATCGCTCCAGAGGGGCACCCTGGATAAGGTTTCTTTTTGTGTTTTTACAGTTACGTTATTTTATCTTTTGAAAACAATGGGGACTACATGGACATGAAGCAAGCTGATACTACACAGTACGTCCCCATGCTGGAGAGGAAAGAGGTGTCTAAATACTCAGACATCCAGAGATCACTGTATGATCGCCCAGCCTCGTACAAGAAGAAGTCGATGCTAGGTAAAGTATCTTTGTTCCTGTTTTGGGTGTTGTGATTGTCCAGTGATTTAAAATGATGCTTAAAATACTCCAAAGATAGTGAGCAGGCAGGGTAAGTAGGACTGCCAGGCCACAGGGTCCCTAACCGCAGATCTACAAGGCCGGGCCCGGGACATGTTTTTAAAGGTCTGCAGCCTGTGAATTGAAAAAGAAGAAAAAGAATAAAGACAGACCTAATGTAACAAATTTTTCAGACTCTAAGTGAAATTATTTTATTTTATTAGTTTAATTTTATTGTATATTTTTACTTTTTTCTTAGTTTTTTTTGAGATATAGTTGACATATGGGACTGTGTAAGTTTAAGGTGTACAGCGTAGTGATTTGACTTACATACATCATGAAATGATGACCACAGTAGATTTAGTGAGCATCCATCATCTCATATAGATACAAAGTAAAAGAAAAAAAATTATTTTCCTTGTGATGAGAACTCAGTATTTACTCTCTTACCTTTCATATAAAACATACAGCAGTGTTAATTATATTAATCCTGTTGTATATTACATCCCTGTAATGTGTCTTTAAATGTAATTGTTTAAAGAATTATTTGTTTGAATATAATGATATTCTTTTTTTGGGTGTTAACATGTTTTTTTATTTTTCCTTTAATTGAAACTATGGTGATGACTGATGTTTTTTCTCAGTGCCCTTACTTGGCAAAATTAAAAGCTGACAATCTTACATTGGATCCTAATGTTATTTTTTTAATTTAATTATATAAATCCCTAATATCTGTGAGTTCTATAGCCTTTGCTTTTAGCTTTGCTGATATCCCAGTTTGTGACAGAAACTGGAAAGTGGACAATTTGAGGTTATATTTTCTGACAAAGGGGTTGAGTGTTTCTACTGAATGTCATTTGAAGGAAGATCTGTCTGTTTTCAAAGCAGACGAGCATGTGGCAAGGTTGAATTGATTTATAAACTCCGGGGAGCCTAGCTGATGCCCATACCAGATGGACCACCCTACATCTGCTGCGGGGGTGGCCCCTCCAGGGTTCTAGTCTAATCACAGGCTTGGAGTCGGGAGGAGGCTGTGAGATGGAGCTGGTGGTGACTTGCTCCCTAATCTTGTATTACTGGGTCTGAGTCCTCCCATTGGTCCATGCAAAAGGCATTGAGCTGCCATGGAAATTGTTTTGAAAATCACTGATGTACTCTGAATGCTTTCAGGGTTCTTAAGTGAAAGGTACAATTCATTAAAAAAAAAAGAAAAAGAAAAAGAATGTGCTTGTTTTGCAAAGCATAGTACATAATAATATTTTCCACTCCTGCAGTTCCAAGTTCCACTCACTTCTCATTGCCAACTGGGGAGACTTCCAAGCCCTTTTTAAAGATTAGCCAATGAGACTTGTCGGAACCAACACTTCCTTTCCCTCCTGTATTGTTAAAAATAGTTTACATTGCTTCCCAGGCTGGACCTGGCTTCAGATGTAGGGGGGACCTGATTCATGCTCAGCCCAGGCCCAGTTGGCAGGCAGACCATTGCTTTCTGGCTGGAAAAATGTGAATGGCTGCAGCTACTCTGCAGTTGCCTGAAATTTTTCAAAAAACACTGAGAACTGCTGGCCTAGAGCGCCTCCTTCCTCGAAAACCCTGGGACCCTTCCAGATGGGACCAACTGGGGAAGGGGAACTACATGCAAAGTCTTTGGCACTACTCGTTAAGATCGCCACCTCTAGTGGCTGGTGGCTAATTTTATTCATGAAGTAAGCCAAGTACTACGAAGGTGGCTTTAAAAAGGAAAAAAAGCTATTCCTAGAAGCTGCTTTTTTAAAGAGCCTTCATGTACATTCATCATGGGAGATTGGGGCACATGTGTGCGAGTGTGCGTGTGTGTGTTTTAAAAGTGGCTGAGGGGATTCGTTAACTAAGGTTGAAAAAAGAAATTTGGGAGGCAAACGGCAAAATACATGTAAGAATCTTGAGACTGGTCCTCATAGAGATACATATGTATTTAAACCAGGTATATGTTTCTGTGGATGTATTTCTTTTTAAAGAGAGAACTTTTGCATAGTTGACACACCCACCTGTGATGTCTAGAAATTCTAAAAGAAAATACTTTTGGTATGTTCTTTGAGTAAGCCTCCACAGCCTGAGTGGTCCAGCCGTGAGGGAGTGTCACGGTGGGCGATGTTTCATGTCATCCGCCAGCTCCAACACGCTTAATTCCTTTCCTGCAGACTCTGAAGTCAAAAACCTCCTGTCAGATGATAACTCAGAAGGCCTTACTCTGTTGGATTTGTTGAGCTTTACCTATCAAGTTGCCCGAGGAATGGAGTTTTTGGCTTCAAAAAATGTAAGTGTGCTCAAGGGGGAAATCTCTCTTGAGACTCAGGCCACAGATCTGAGTGAGGTCAGCGTATGAGGGAGATCTTGGAGAAGCCACTAGCAAAGGTTGCATCTCTCTTCCTCTTCGCCAAAGCAGGGCAGGGAGTTTGACATGATCAGGTGTCTACTTTTCTCCAGAGCTCTCTCCTTCTTGGTGGTGGAGGGTGAGGATTGGGACTAAGGCCGGGAGAGGTGAGCTCTTCATGCCAGGACAGCCTCCCTGAGGTCTGCCTGGCAGCTCCAAGCGCCCCCATGAAGTGGCCAGTCTTGCAGGGGTGATGCTGTCCAGCAGCAGATGGACTGACCTCGGCATTGTTTCTTCCCATTTTCTGTGCAGTGTGTCCACCGGGACCTGGCTGCTCGCAACGTCCTCCTGGCACAAGGGAAGATCGTGAAGATCTGTGACTTTGGTCTGGCCAGAGACATCATGCATGATTCGAACTATGTGTCGAAAGGCAGCGTAAGTGCTCTTGCCACCTTTTGCGTGCTCACCCTCCCCGACATGAATCTCTGAAAGCAGATATTGCTTCTAGCCTTTCAGAGCCCAGATCTTTAACACGGAGCCCATGAGCTTCACAAACAGACTCCGGGGGTCAGTTATGAAAAGCGCAGGTTCTGCAGATGGGCTGCCCGGCTGTGGGCAGCAGCCCCAGCACTCACTAGTGTGGGCACTTGGGGCAAGTGACGTGGCCATTCTGTGCCTCGATTTCCCTTTCTGTATCAGGGAAGTGACGTTGTACCTGTCTCTTGAGTTGCCGGGGGAATTAGATCAGTGGATTCAAGTAAAATGCTTAGGACAGTGCCTGGCCCACACAGAGCACCCAGTAAGTGGTAACTATCAATGTGGAAATTGTGCATTTATTTCCAAGGAGAATGCCTTTAACTTTTATCAAAATCCAGATGGCATCCATGACCCCTAAAATGTTGAAACCATTTGTGTTAATACATCTTAGAAGCATAATTTCCTTAAAGATACTCATTCTGGTTTCCCCCTCGCCCCCCTTATTGGAGGCACTGGGGATTGAACCCAGGACCTCATGCATGCCAAGCATGTGCGCTACTCCTGAGCTATTTCCCCAACTCCCAAGGTCATCATTCTGTACTACACTTGAACCTTCTCCCCACCATGTCCAACTCTAAGCAGAGGAAGTAGCTTGGGATACATCTGCCACCTGTAGGTACAATTCCAAATCACCCCACTGCACTGGTTGTGAGTCTGCTCACGGCGTTGCTGCCCAGCCCTGCAGGACTCTGGTCTCTGTCTGTGCTCTGCATGTTTTATGTACTGTGTGGCCATGACCTGTAGCTTTAGGCATCTTGCACAAATCAATGGACTGTTCTAAAAGGTCATGGATCTCTGTTATCTCCTCACAATCTTAGGCGGCTGAAGGATGCTACTTGTGGCTACTTTCTATATCTACCTCAGTTTAATATTTCCACTGATGTTTGGACCAGCCTCTCAAAAGAGGCTGCAAAATTATCATAATATTATATTTTTGTATTAGTAGGAAATGATTCTTACAGTTCCAAAATGTAATTAGCTCTCAGATCACTGGGTCTGTTCTTAATTTTATTTCTAGGAACACCAGAAAATAGGGGACAGGTCCATTTAGGGCTCACACTTTTTGGGTACAAATTCAGGATGAAGTATCTTTGGATATTAGTCCTTGGGAGGGCATAAGAGGCAACAGTGACCATCCATCATTCATCAGATATGTACTGAGCACCCATTAGGTGCCAGGTACTCTTCTGGGTGTGGAGAATACAGACGTGAACAAAACAACAGAGACACGCATGTGGGGCAAGGTTACTAGGGTGTTCTTACTAGCGTTATTATTAGCCCAGAGAGGACGCCTTTCTGCTTCTGCTGCTGTAGATCACTGGTGCGTACACCGGGTTTAATGTCCTCCCCTCTTCCCTGCAGACCTTTCTCCCAGTGAAGTGGATGGCCCCTGAAAGCATCTTCGACAACCTCTACACCACCCTGAGTGACGTCTGGTCTTACGGCATTCTGCTCTGGGAGATCTTTTCCCTTGGTACGAGCCTGACATCTCTGCTTGTTTGGGTTGTTCTGGAAAAACACTAGGAGGGAGACACCGTGTTTTCCCCGCTCCAGGGTGTGAACAATGTTATGATATCTGGTGTGAGTCAAGTGCACTGCAGCCGATTTACGTCATGTTGTGCACTTAACGATATCTATGTCTGCCGGTGCGGATGGAGAAGGGGTCTTGGGCAGCTGCACCCTCACCCCTGGCCTTTGCACCTCCTCTCCTTTGGGCTGCATCAGAGAGACTTTCTCCTACTGGAGATGCTCTTGATGACATCCACTGACTGTCTGCTTCTCCGTCTTGGACTTTGGGTTGAGTGGGTTCACCAGTGAGAGTCGCCCATCCCTCACCATGGTGAGGGATACTTGGTGAGAGGTAGTGCAGTGAGGGCAAGGGCACGGCTCCCTTCCTGGTCATCGCTCTGGAGGAGAGAGACCTAGTCATTCAGTCAGTCAGGCCCCAGGTCCTGAGCAACACAGGTGCCCCGAGCTGCCAGGTGAGGGCCCTGTGCGAGGGGTGATTCAGGGTTCTGACCTCCGGACACTTCACCTGGGGAGGTATGACTTACCCACTTAGTGGTCAGCTGTGTGGTCCTCATTTAAAATTCTAACAGAAGCCCAGAGGAAAGAGGAAGGAGTCCTGGAGTAGTTTTGGAAGGAAGCTAAACTTGACCTGGCCTTGGCCACAAAAATGTGAAATGTTTCATGAATTTACTGTCATCCTGATGTGATAGTAAAGGGCTTCCCTGCCTGGCATCCCTTTTCTGTCCCTCCATTGAGGTCACTGTGGGTCATCCTAGGGTGTGGCGTAACTGAGGCTCAGTGTTCCATTAGAAGCAGAGAATTATCTAGACATTTCAAGACTTCTGCCTTAATTATTTGAACATTTCTGATGAAAATGAGTTTTTTGGCCTCAGTGATTCATAATTTCTCTGGCTTTTCTATTTTGCTTCGTATAGATAGATCCAGGAGTCAGAAATATTGAAAAGCACTCTTTTAGACATGTAGAATTTTTGCCAGGGGTGTCTGAACTCGACCAACCTAGAAATGCTGGTTAAATTTAAGAATTGGTGGGGGAGGGTACAGCTCAGTGGTATAGCGCATGCTTAGCATGCGTCAGATCCTGTGTTCAATCTCTAGTACCTCCATTAAAACAAACAAACCAACAAACCAAATTACCTCCCCACCAAACAAAAACCAAAAAAGAATTAAATTTAATTTAAAAAAATAGTTGGACAAAAGTTTTAAAAATTAAAAAAAAAACAAAAAAAGTTGGGCAGGGCTATGAAATCAAGGAGATGATAATAGTTTCCTTGAAAGAACCAACGCCTTGAAGTGGGGATCCCCAGACGATTTCTAAAGATGCTGTATCCCCCTAAGTGTTTCAGCAACTTACCACGTGGTTGTCAGTCCTGCTGTTTTCTTCTTGGGCTCTCAGGTGGCACCCCCTACCCTGGCATGATGGTGGATTCTACTTTCTACAATAAGATCAAGAGTGGGTACCGGATGGCCAAGCCTGACCACGCCACCAGTGAAGTGTGAGCCCCCTCCCCATCCTGTGGGCCTGTGCTCATGCCCAGTGGGTCCGTGGGGGCGGGCGGTGCCCGGGCGTTGCTCCCTGTGCCCACTCTGAGTCCTGTGCCTCCCCAGCTACGAGATCATGGTGAAATGCTGGAACAGTGAGCCGGAGAAGAGACCCTCGTTTTACCACCTGAGTGAGATTGTGGAGAATCTGCTGCCTGGACAATATAAAAAGGTTTGTCTGGGCCTCAAAAGATGGATGGGTGGAAAGGAATGGGTAAAGGAAGGGGACGATAGCCGGTCATTATGCTGGCAAGCAGTACTGTTCAGCAATGTTTTAAAGAGATGTTTTCAAAGGAGGAAAAAGATTGTGTGATTCAGTGGCTGGAGCTTCATGGAATGCTCCCCGGGGCCCCTGGTAGTAAGGATGAATGAAGACTCTCCCCTTCCTGAAAGGTTCCCTTTCATCCTAAGTGTGCAACACCTGTGAGCACTTTATTCTCCACATGTTTGAGTAGCTGAAGCTACTGTGCAGTTAGAAGTCTCAGGGCATCTGCAGCCATTAAATGGCTAATTTGAATGCACTTAAATCCATACGAAATTGGCTTTTACCAGCTGACTGGAAGGAACAATCTCAGCTGTTATCTGTGGCTCCAGCTGGTTTTTTGTGGAATAGGAAGTATTGTTCAAAGGAACAAATGTAATTTCATGGAACCAAGCAGGATATGATAATGAATGAAACAACTTTTCTGCTGAGATGCTGAGAAGGAAATCTAGGCACACTTGTATCATAAGCTCAATTTCTTACATTCAGATTAGTCACCATGTAGAGTTTCCATACTTACTGCTCTTCCTTCTTCTCAAGGAGGAGCAGTGTTATCAGAACTGGAAGTTAAATATTTTTCTTTATTGATGATCTCACTGCCCAGTACAGTTGCTGTAAGTGAGGCAGAAGGACATTAACCATAGGTTAGTCAAAGACACTCTGGTTGGTGAAGATATGTTGATGGGGATGGACTGGTACTATTGTTGAAAATAAGGTCTTTGTAGATCAATGGTCCCTAAGTTTTGAGTCAGATTTCCCCAGTGTTTAGGGATCAGAAAGGTTTCAGATTTGGTGCTCCCAGTGGAAGTCCTCATCACCTCTTGGACCTATCCAAACCCCTGGAGTGACTACGTGATATGTAGAAGGGTCCATGCTAGTCCCAGAAGAAGGCAGTGTGTGTGTAGGGGGCATAGCTGTAGCTACTGTCTGAGAAGGGTTCTTGGTATCTTAAGACCTGCCAGCAGGAGATCTCTGCCATTCGTGGCCCTTTCTTCATGTCCCACATTTCTGGGGACAGCTGACATCTGACTCTCCTTCAGTTGTCAAAACCCACATCTGTTTGGAAACACAGGCAGTTAGACAATAGTAAGTTCTGAGGGTCTGCATTCTTCTTTTTAGTTCTGTCAATTGCACTTGAGTAACTATATGAAATGAATGTTTACAGAGTTACGAAAAGATCCACCTGGACTTCCTGAAGAGCGACCATCCCGCCGTGGCACGCATGCGCGTGGACTCCGACAATGCCTACATTGGCGTCACCTACAAAAACGAAGAGGACAAGCTGAAGGACTGGGAGGGGGGCCTCGACGAGCAGAGGCTGAGCGCAGACAGCGGCTACATCATCCCCTTGCCCGACATCGACCCTGTTCCTGAGGAGGAAGACCTTGGCAAGAGGAACAGACACAGGTAGCTGGCGCGACCTCAGCTTCGGGCGGAGCCCCGCCCCTGCCCCAGCACACCTGAAGGGGCGACGCCCTTGCCCCTTGTGAGGCCCTCCCCGGGGCGAATCTGTCCTGGGGGAGCCAGTGCAAGAATCCCCCAGGGGTCTATTTAGTTTTGGAAATGCTTCCCAGATGATTTTTTTTTTTAATTAAGAAAAGTTTATTCAAATATAGTTAATTTACAATATATTAGTTTCAGGTGTACAATGTAGTAATTGATTTTTTTATAGATTACACACCATATGGAGTTATTATAAAATACTGAACTATGTTCCCTGTGCTGTACTTTACATCTCTGTGATTTATTTATCTTATAACTGGTAGTCTGTACCTCTGAATCCCCTTCACCTACTTTGCCCCTCCTTCCACTCCTCTCCCCTCTGGTAACCCCTAGTTTGTTCTCTATACTTGTGAGTCTGTTTCTGTTTCATTTGTTCATTTTTTTTGTCTTTCAGATTGCACACATAAGCGAAAACATACAGTATTTGTCTTTCTCTGTCTGACTTATTTCATTAAGCATAATACCCTCCAGGTCCATCCATGTTGTCACAAATGGCAAGATTTCATTCTTTTTTATGGCTTAGTAATACTACATTGGGGTGCATGTATCTTTTTAATTAGTGATTTCATTTTCTTTGGCTAAATTCCCAGGAGTGGAATTGCTGGATCACATGGTAGTTCTATTTTTAATTTTAAAGGACCTCCATACTGTTTTCCGTAGTGGCTGCACCAATTTACATTTCTACCAGCAGTGCATAAGGGTTCCCGTTTCTCCACATACTCACCAGCACTTGTTATTTCTTGTCTTTTTGATGATAGCTATTCTGACAGGTGTAAGGTGATATCTCGTGCTTTTGATATGCATTTCTCTGATGATTAGTGATGTTGAGTATCTTTTCATGAGCCTGTTGACATGTATATCATCTATATGTCTTTGGAAAAATGCCTATTCAGGTCCTCTGCCCATTTTTAAATTGGATTACTTGTGGGCTTTTTTTTTTTTTTTTTTGATACTGAAGTGTTTGAGTCCTTTATATATTTTGGTTATTAATCCTTTATCAGACATATTGTTTGCACATATCTTCTCTCATTCGGTAGGTTGCCTTTCGTTGTGCTGATGGTTTCCTTTGCTGTGCAAAAGCTTTTTAGTTTGATTAGATTTCATGTTTATTTTTTGCTTTTGTTGCTCTTGGCTGAGGAGACTGATCCAAAAAATATTGCTGACACCAATGTCCAAGAGCGTACTGCCTGTATTTGCCCCCTGGAGCTGGCAGAGATGTAGGACAGGGAGGGATGTGCTTCCCTGGTGGAGAATCTTTGATCTAAGTCCTCAGGTAATTTGATCAGACTGACACAGCAACTGTGATATTGAAACTGTATAGGCCTCTCTTTCTGTTTTCTTACTCAGTCATTGAACTGAGGAGAAAGCTGGGAGTCTGGCTGTACTGGGCTGTTTGACACTATATCAGCAGTTCTTTTTTTTTTTTTTTTTTTCTTTTTGTATATATATATATTATTGAGGTATATAGTCAGTTTACAATGTTGTATCAATTTCTGGTGTACAGCATAATGCTTCAGTCATACATGAATGTTCATGTATTCATTTTCATATTCTTTTTCACCACAAGTTACTACAGGATATTGAATATAGTTCCTTGTGCTATACAGTATGAACTTGTTGTTTGTCTATTTTATATATATATTAGGTAGTATCTGCAAGTCTGGAACTCCCAATTTATCTGTTAAATATTTTGTTTATTATTTAAATGACTTTATTTCGATTGGGGGGTAATTAGGTTTATTTAGTTTTAAAGGAGATACTGGGGATTGAACCCAGGACCTCATGCATGCTAAGCACACACTATACCACTGAGCTATACCCTCCCCCTGTCAGCAGTTCTTACTCCTTGCTGCAAGCTGGAACCACCTGGGGAGATTTGGAAGCTAATATCCAAGCCTCCCCCAGACCAACAAATGTGAATCTTTGGGAGTGAGGCCCAAGCACTCTCTGGCTGATTTGTTCTTTCTTTCTAACTTTGTAATATGGGAAATTTCCAACATGCATGGTTCAAATAGCATAGTGAACTGTCAGGTATCCATCACTCAACTTCAGTGTCTATGAACTCATGGCCTGTCTGCACACATAGCCATATCTACTCCTTCTCTACCACTCCCCTCTGGGTTATTTTGAAGCAGATCCTAGCCGTCACATCATTTCATCCATAAATATTTCAGCATGTATCTCAAAAAGAGGCTCTATTTTTTAAAATAACTAGTTATTAAAAATAACAGTGATACTATTATTTCACCCCCCCTCCACATCCACAGTAGTTAAGAACATCAGATATCCAGTGTTCCAATTTCCTTAATTCTCTCATAAATATTATTTTATGTTTGGTTTGTTCTATTCAAGACCTTCATAAGAGTCACACATGGCCCTTGGTTGGTAGAGTTCTCTAAGTTCGTCCTGCCTTTTTTGGCCCCTTTGCATGTTATTTGTGTAAAAACCAGAGCATTTGCATATAGAGTTCCCACATTTAGAACTTTGCTGATTGCATTACCATTGTGTGTTTTATCACATTTTTGTCTCCTATATTTGTTGTAAACTGGTAGTTAGTCTAAAGGCTTAATCTGACTTGGCAGATTTTTGGCAAGTGTGCTTCAAAGATGGTGCTATGTACAGGAGGTGCATTCTGTCCAGTTGTCTCTCTTTTTGCAACAGTACTAGCCATTGGTGGTCATACGTTGACTCATTAATTTATTACCAAGGTGATGCTAATGCACAGCCAGGACTAGACCTAGCGGTGTACATGGGCCAGACGAAGGGGCCATGCCCCAGTTCTTTGTCCTCTATGCATCGCCCCTGGACAGAGGCAGGAGAAGATGATGATAGAGTGGCCCCTGGTTCAAGGCCCAAATTGCTTATGAGTCTCTCTTTTTTTCCCCCTTCATTCAGGGTGTTGCTTTCTCTGCCCCATTCAGCAGACTACATACAATTATTTAGGCAGAAGCACATGGCATTATTTTGGAGGCTTAGAAGTGTGATTTCTCTCAACCAATTTAGGTATAAGATATAGACAGCCCTTGTTTATTTGTATGCAGTGGGTAATTTTAAAAGTATAATTTTTGTTTGTTTTTGTTTTTGGCATGTGTTACGAGATTTGGAGATGGGGAAAGTGGCCTGACTTACCTTTCTACTTATCCTTTGCTCAGAACAGTTTTTAAATGTACTTATATTCCTTTAGCAAACAGTGTTTCTCTAAGCTTTGGGTAGTTCTGGGGTAGGGGGCAGGCTGAGCAGTGGGTCTTGGAGCCCTGTCCCCCAGATTTGTCATCTATTTGGTTACTTTGTGTTTGGGAGCTCTGACTATTTCAACTGTAAAAGAGGGTTTTGCTTATAAATAAAGTTAGAAAATTACATTGGGATAAATAACATAAGAAAGGTGCCAAGAACTTTTCTAGGGGTGCACAAGGCTGGTCTTTAGAACTTGACACATGTTCCAAGGGAGAATAATTCTAGTTGACAGGTAATTGTTGTATTACATAACTAGAACTTCTGCAAGGGTGATGATACATTTGATCTTCTTTGAATCACACGAAGTATGTCCCAGATAACTATACCAGGTCATACTGTGGCCCAGCTGGGCTGAACGTGGTAAGGGTCTTAGCTTGGGCTGTCATAACACAATACCACAGACTAAGGGACTTGAACAACAGGAATTTATTTATTGTATTTCTGGAGGCTGCAAGTTCAAGATTAAGGTGTTGGCAGGTTTGGTTTCTCCTGAGGCCTCTTTCCTTGGCTTGCACGTGGCCACCTTCTCACTGTGCCCTCACTTGGGCTTTTTCTATATGTGTATTTCTGGTGTCTCATCCTCTTGTTATAAGGACACCAATCCTGTTGGGTTAGTGTCCCGCCTTTATTACCTCATTTATCCTTAATTACCTCCTTAAAGGTCCTGTCTCCAAATATGGTCACAATGGGGGTCAGGGTTTTAGCCTATGAATTTGGGGGGACACATTCAGCCCATAAAAGTGAGGGGGGATCCCAGACTTGGGCTGCTCTGGGTGTAGGCAGCCAGGAGTGAGCATGGTGGCCCTGTGGAACCCTCTCCTCAAGGCTCAAGATGTATGGCCTTGGGAGGGGAGTGGGCCTAAGGAATCAGGACTTGGGGGTGCTAGGTCAGAGCCTATCAGGAGCCAGGCCCTGGGCTATAAGGTGGGCACTGTGGCTCAGGGACCAGATATAAGCCCAGTCGTCAGCATGAGGAACCGCTCTGAAGCCTGACGAGCAGCAAGGATGATGTGGGGCTGGGTCATGGGGGAAGTTAGCTCTCTCTGTGCCCACACTCCTGCCTTCCTCTGTGAGATGCACTGGCAGAGAGAGGAGTAAGCCAGGCCCAGGGGAGCCAGTGCCAGGGAGACTGACTCCGCCACAGGGCCCAGCTGTGGAATTCATCCCAAGAGGGAGGCTAGTGGTCCAAATCACAGCATCCAAGGAAGTGTCATCAACACAGGTCCTAGCTGGGCTGGGGTCAATATAATATCCAAGGGTTGACTCAGGCCTCCAGCCATTGGCCAAGATCCCAGGAACTGGGCCTCCTGGGAAGAGGGGTGGTCAGGACTAGTCAAGACCAGCTAAGGGGACTGGGGTTTAGTGAGGCCCTGGGACCAGGGCGTAAGTTGGGAGGGAGGGTGGAGTACAAATAGGAACTGAGCGAAAGCTCAGTCCTAGGGAAGGGCCCAATCTGGGGAGTTGTGAAGGGGGACCTCCGTCCAGTAGTCCCATAGGTTCTAAGGGTTCTCTGGGCTGCAGGGGCCTGGGGGAGGATGGAAGCAGACTGTTTCCTGTGGGCTGGGCTCAGTTCTCTGCTTGGAAACTGACATGGAAAGGAAGGGAGAGAGGCTGAGGGTCAGGCCTGGCCTGCCAGGCAGGAAATAGCTGAAGGGGTCGAAAGCCCCTATTTGATGTGTGTGTGTGTGTGTGTGTGTGTGTGTGTGTGTGTGTGTGTGTGTCTGAGGTGCCTTCCCACCTTCACCAGCCTGACGCTATGGCTTATATGCTGCGTGTACAGCATTGTGCTGCAGCCTCACAGGGGAGAGGTGAAGCATGGTCCTGCCGTCAGCAGATGATGATCACTCAGAGCGAAAAGAGATCCATGCAAATTTAGCAACACAAGACAAGATAACAATAAGACAGTAAGAGTTCAGAGACAGGAAGACCAACAGGCCATACTGACAGTCTGGAGATTTTAGAGAAGATTTAGATTTTTGTGAAAATTTTTAAATGTCCAGAAAAAGTGAAGGAACACATCTACCACTTAAATTTAGCAGTTGTTAATATTGTGCCATGTTTGTCTTGTCTGTCTGTCCATCTGCCTACCTATATACATAAAATAGGTGTCGTGTGTATCACACACTCATACTTTTTTTTTCTTGCTAAATCACTTGAAACTCCACACATTTCCTAAGAATAAGGATACTTTCCTATGTAGCCATAATAGCATGATCACATGTGAGAAAATTAACAGCTATTCCCTAATATCATCTAATATCCAGGCCCTATTCACATTCAGGTAAGAGCTTGAATAATAATAGCGATGTCATAGCTAACGTTTACTGAGGACTTACTATGTGCTAGGCACTGTGCTCAGTGCTTTATGGCTATTACCTCATTTAATCACTCCAACAAACAGGACTATTGTCAGGCACTGTTGTCATGCTGTTTTTGAGGCAAGGGAGCAAGTTCAGGAGGTTAAGTGACTTTTGTGATGTCCCACAACTGATATGTGGTTGACCATTCTAGATCTAAGGTTTTCTGACTCTAGAACTCCCCCCTCAGTAAGTAAAGAGCCTTCACCTAGGCCTTCAAGACTCAAAGAGGGTGGATGTAGGAGGAGAGAAGAAGGGGAGGAGGGGAGAGAGGGCATTTCCCGGGCCTGGGTGAGATCCTGAGACCACAGTTTAGACATTCAGGAGGTTTCAGAGCGAGCAACCTACTGGCCTGGCTGCACTTCGCCCCTGGTTTCATCCTTCTGCTTTTTCTTTCCTAGGCTTTTTGTTCAGGCCTTGCTTGTTTTCTGTTCCACTAGGATTGAGTAGAGAATGTAGAAATTGTCACAGCTTGTTAGCAGCTTTGGTGAAAGGCTTGGCAGAAGAGAGGGGGCACTCAGGAGTAGGGATGCCCTGTGGATCCGGGTTTCCCATGTGGCCCGCTGCAGTGCAGTGGGCGATGGGTCTGGCTTGGTGGCAGAACCTTGCCCGACTGGGTAGCCTGAGTTTGAATGCAGAAGGATCTCACAGGAAGAGCTCCTTTGGGGGAGCCTTTCCAGCAGGCCACCCTGGAAACGTCTCCATGGTCTCCTTGGTCTGACCTTGACCTTTCCTCCTCCAGCTCGCAGACGTCTGAAGAGAGTGCCATTGAGACAGGCTCCAGCAGTTCCACCTTCATCAAGAGAGGGGACGAGACCATCGAGGATATCGACATGATGGACGACATTGGCATAGACTCCTCAGACCTGGTGGAGGACAGCTTCCTGTAACTGGCAGATTCGGGGGGGACCCTCCACTCTCCTGGAACCACCTTGGATCCTTTTAAGAAAACCACTTTATTGCAATGCAAAATTTGAGAAGAGGACTTGGATGATGTGTGAAGAGGGGTTCCCGGCCAAGGGCCTCAGGGAACCTTCTGAATAGGAAGGAATGGGCTATTTTGAAATGAACTTTTTCAGCGTTGCCTCTCGCAAGTGCTTCAGTAGCATCTCAGCGGCGTGCGAAGTTTGGAGGTAGATAGACAAGGAAATCATGGGCCACGGAAGACGAACTTTGTGTTTCAAGGGCATTGGTGAGATTCCAACGTACACAATTTTTACTGCAACAAAACTCCAGCATTGTAATTATGTAAATAACTCTAACCAAGGATGTGTTTTGATTTGTATTAACTATCTTCTCTGGACTTCTGAAGAGACCACTCAACCCATCCATGTACTTCCTGCTGGAAACCTGGTATCAGCTGCTGTTGAACTTTCTTGTGAAGTACATGCAAAACCACTTTTGAACCTTAAAAGGTACTGGTACTATAGCATTTAATTTTTTTTTTTTTTAGTGTTAAAGAGATAAAGGATAATAATTAACCAACCTTGTTTATTAGATTTGGGTCATTTATAAACCCGACAACTCATTTTCATATTGTAATCTACGTTTATAATAATACTACTGTTATCGGTAATGCTAAATGTGTAATATGTAATACGTTTTCCCTACAAAAAAAAGCACAATTTAAAAAAAAAATCCTTACTAAGTAGGTGACAAGTTTGACAGTTTTTGACATTTCTATTAAATAACATGTTTCTCTAGAAAATACGGTTATAGCTTTAGTGGATTAAATTTAGCTGAACATAGAGAACAAAGTAAAAGTAGTGTCTTCCAGGAAGTCAGAGTTTTTAACCGTGTACTGAATAGCTTCCCTAATCCATTGTACTAAAAACAATTAACTGCCCTCTGAAGTAATGGGATTTAAAATAAATAAACAAGCCCCTAAATCCTAAATATTAAGGCATGAGTCTACGCCTAACATGACTTGTCATGTTATTACTCGGTGGAAAAGATAATCATCAGCAAAAAGACTGGATTTGCAGAGGTTTTTTTCATACCTGGTGATAACTCTGGTGGATCTCAACATATATATATATATTTGATTCTGTGAACCCTAAAAGAGTCAGAAGGATTCCCTGAACAGGAGCCCCCTTCCTTCATCTCTTACCCCCAAGAGAAATAGTTTGAAATTCTGAGACAATAAAGGCGTTCACAGTGAAGGCTGTGTGCCTTAGCCTGGACTCGGTCTCCAAATGTAACTGTCAACCAGGATCACCAGACTCTAGGTCCTCATCCCAGAGATTCTGAATGGTGAGGTCTGGGGGAGCAGAGACTTGTATTTTCACAAACATCCTGGCTGTTCTGATCAGCCAGACTTGGGAAACACCAACATAGACGGCAGAAAGTTGCCATGGGAAAAAAATAATTTGAAATTAGGAACTGGGCTAGAAATCAACCATGTAGGAAACCTACTGTTTAAATCTTGGCTCTGGGTCAGTGATGTTTAATGCCATTTATCTATCAATTGCTACCCTTCATTTAACTTTCCAGTCTTAACTGAGGCTGAGCAAGTGAAACCTTGGCTTTTCAGATCTTCTCACTACATGAGGGAACTGAATTCCCTCCCCACCAACTTCCCCCCAAAGGGATGTGCAAATGTTGCAATTCAGTGTACCAAGTCTCTAAAACCAGGTCAATATTTTGGTGCAAAAAATGGAAAGTTTTACTGGTATCTTGGGGTTAGATGGGAGGACAGATTGTCACATCCATCCAAACTGTCAAACCGGTTGGTGTGGGTTCTTTGGCATTCTCTGCAATGCCGCTTAATTGCTGATACCATATGAATGAAACATGGGCTGTGATTACTGCAATCACTGTACGTGCTCCTGGCAGGTGATGCGTTGGAAGATGTAGAAGCAATCACAAGGTACTTGACTACCTACTGGTATAATCTCAATGCAAGCCCCACCTTTCTTACGGTAAGCGTGAAGACTGAGCCATATTGGGCAATTAAAAAAGAAACCCTGACTAGGTTCTGTAGAGCCCATTAGACTTGAAATACATTTGTGTTTCTAGAATCACAGCTCAAGCACTCTGTTTATCTCTCCCTCTCCCTTGTACAGCCTTCTTTTGTTGGTGCTTTGCACTTTGATGTCCTTTGAGTCTTGAGTGACATCATGAAGCTGGATGAAAATTCTCAGACCATCAGGGTCTAGTCCTCACGAACGCTCTCACCTGAGTTTGTGTGTGACTGCATTTTTTTTTTTTTAATGTAACAGTGTTTTCAGTGTATCGTAGATTTGTTTCCTTTTTGGCCTCCTGCAAAGTCCCCAGATGAAAATTTGTCAATGCTTCCTGCTTTCTATTTTTATGAAGACAATCAAAGTTGGCCTGAGAAACACAATTTGTGACTTTTCAAATGATCGATGATGTCCTTAAAATGTGGTCTGCCAATCTGTACAAAACGGTCCTATTTTTGTGAAGAGGGACGTGAGATAAAATGATGTTATACATCAATATGTATATATGTATTTCTATATAGACTTGGAGAATACTGCCAAAACATTTATGACAAGCTGTATCACTGCCTTTGTTTATATTTTTTTAACTGTGATGTTCCCCACAGGCACATTAACTGTTGCACTTTTGATTGTCCAAAATTTTTATTTTAGAAATAATAAAGAGAAAAATACGTACATGTTCCCAAACAGTGGTGTGGTGAATGTTTGAGAACTAACTCTATAGGAAGGGTCTGCCAATACAATTGTATTACAAATGCCCCATTCATGTTTTTGTTTTAAGACATGTAAATGAAGATCTTTATATTTCAATAAATAAGATATATACGTATAATTTAAAGTTATGCTAAAGTTCCAGCATTGTTGTCTTTAGTTTAACCATAAATTACAGCAATCCTGTTTAATTTACTTTCTTAGCAACATTCCAGTAGGACTCTGTATTGTGGTTTTCATGAAGCTGATAGGAAATTTTAGATTTAAATATTATTTGAGCTAGTTAGTTCTCAGACCCAGTATTTGACTTCAAGATGACTGGCCCTTGGCTCATCCTTATCCTGTCTTTTCTTTGTTATAATAGTACTTTCATGTGTGGTATTTTTTCCCCTACACAAGTACAGGGTTGCATTTACTGTGGACACCATTCAGACTATGCAGAAGGATGTAAAGTAAAAGGTTAAAGTCTTTTTTCACCATAGCTTCTTCCCTGTCTTGGTCCCAGTTCCCAGAGATGGAATTGCATCTTTTCTCTTCCTTCCTTCCTTCCTTCCTTTTTATTTCTCTTTCTCTCTCTCTTTTTCTCTTTCTTTCTATTTTTTCAGAACTGCGTCTTCTGTGTGTTTTTATCCTTTCAGCCCCTTTCGGTGCATCTGCTTATATACATATATATACATCTCTATTTTTGCTTCATATTTTACCTAAATGAGATTGCATTTTATGTAATGCTTTGTAATATGCTTTGTTCTTTTTCTTTTTAAAAAAACAGACAATTTTTTTAGACCAGTTTTAAGTTCACAGCAAAACTGAGCAAAGGTACAGATTTCCCTTCTTCCCTCCACTCCCACACATGCACAGCTTCACATCCCCCCCAGAGTGGTACCTTTGTTACAGTTGATGAACCTACATTGACACGTCATTATCACCAGAGTCCACAGTGTTTTTTTCTTTTAATGCTGTATTTTAGAGATATCTGTCAGAAGATAGACAGACCTCCCTCATTTTTTATCAGCAGCATAGTATCCCATTATGTAAATATACCATAATTTATGCAATCATGTTCCTGTAGATAGATTTATAGTTTCTAGTCCTTTGCTATTTAAATGACTCATGAAAATCCTTGCACGTACATACATCCTTGTGCACATATAGTAGTGTTTTGTCAGGATAGATTCCTAGAAATCAACCTGCTAGGCCAAAGCAGGTGCAGAAATAAATTGACATTGAGCCCAAGCCTTCAGATATGATTGTCACAGTAAGTTCTTGAATGGCTGCACGTGAATCACCTGCTCTGCCAGTTCCCTGCCGTTTTCTAGGATTTCCTCTGCCTCACATTGCTCAGTGGGATGTGATGTGTGTGGCAGGATGTGGGTTTTTGTGTTCTAAAGCACGCCGAATCAAAAGACTTTAGGAACTAAAAAATCAAAAAACAAAAAACAACTCACCTCGTTTTCAACTCATGGATAATGGAAGTTGATTATGCTAATAATTGGAATATAGCACCCTGTTCCAACATAACTCCTTGTTGCCCAAGTTCAGGTAGCCTGCAGATCAAAGCACACTTCCTTGCAGTTAAGGCTGGAAGGAGCGTGGCTGCAGGTTGCGTATTGGATCAGCCTCTGTTCCAGCCCCAGGAGGGAGGCAGATCGTAGGGAGCAATAATCCTGCTGATGAAACAATAGCGGCCTAATCTAGCATCAAATCGGGGCTCCAAGCCTGTGGAGAGGTCTTTTTGTTCTCCTTTTTAATGTATAATTCTACCTCTTAATTTAATGCAGGCAGTTCTGCCTATTTTATACAGTATGGTAACAAAAAATGGCTTTTACTATTGGAAGATTTTAAAACTGTTTCAAGATCCTTCTCACTTTTGCTTATTTTGATTCTTACAATAGTGTGTTGAGGAAGGGAAGACTTTATAGCTGAGGAAATCACTTGATTTCTAAAAATCATAACAATTCCAGTAATGGGAACCTTGGGATTAGAAATTCCAAATACACTAATTCCAATGTTGTTTGCGCTACAACAAACAGTGGAAAAGCAAGAGTTACTGGGAAATGTCAGCGTTCAGAAATAAGTTGCTTTGCTTCTTGAAATATTTCAAAAGACAACTGATGGACTAGCCGGCCTGCAGAACTGTTTTGCATTTCTGTGTAAGAGCAATTTCTTTTCAGGCTCTACTACAACAGTTCTAATAATGGATATTATGATTTTAATAGCTATGTGGTTCATAAAATGCAGGTCAGGAAAATGGCTTAGAATATCTGAAACCATCATAAAACTAGGCAATTTTCCCTGGGATAACGGAGTGATAGAAATAAATGCTTCATTATCACTGACTTCAAATACATACAAGGATTAAGTCCAACCACATTGTTACAGCAAAATTAATATACTGTGTTTATAATAGACACACTTTTTTCACCCTCAGCCTTAAAATATATATGAAAATTATATATATATGTGTGTGGGTATATATATATATATATATATCTCCTTAATTAGCAGATTACAGCATTCTGTTCCACCCAGTTACATAAACAGTATCCGTGTCCTGAAGAATAATGAACGCATCCCCCATGTATTCCTACATGGATAATGTTTCCATCATCCACATTCTTGTCTACATATATAGTGACAGAGACATCAAGGACACATGGTCTCACATGGCTGGGGGAGTATATTTGCTCCCTGTTTCTGGTAATAGGCTAATTGGAATTTTAAAAAGATTTGCCACATTATCCTGGCAGATGGTATTTTGCTTTATCATTATTCATGGGTATTAATGACTTCCCTCTGGAGCATGTGTATCCTGTCTATTTTGAATTTCATTACATTTCATGCTGACTGCTCCAAACAGAATCAGATCCAGTATTTTCTGTGCAGGGCCTTAAGCTGCAGATCGTTTGGTTGGTCCAAGTTTCAGGCTCGATGAGGAAGTAAGTAACTTTTCTTGGAAATGAAGAAAACCTTTCCCCCCCCATCTTGAGGATTGCATTACATTTCTTATCTTGTTGAGCTTGCTATCCCGCAGGATGGCGTGCGATATCTGGTGTATTTGAAGACAATTCCAGAGTGGGTGCATCTTTCCCTAGCCTGAGGTTATTGGACATCCTTTCTTCCTAGAGAGGCTGGGGTTTGGTTTTCTAAATGGAGAAAATGCATGAGAACATGATGCAGTGATCTGGCCCCAGAAAGTCATTTTTTAATTAATTCCTTCAACAAATATATATTAGAGAACAGCCTTGCCTTTGTTTTGTTGATCTCTAGAATGCTTATACCTAAATTAGGCAGCTGGCAGACTTTCCACCTGGCTAATTACCTGAGGGGAACATTATGTGACAGCAGAGCAGCAAGCAGAAAATTGTGGTGGGAGCAGGCCAGAGTCCTTGCTTGGGAGGAACAAAGAGCCTGGGGAGTAGGACATACAGTATAGCTTACTGGAGCCTTCTGATAAAACGAAAGCTTTTCTGCAACCAGAGTTCACAAGTGGTGTCCGAACATTTGTGAACGGAAGCTAGGGCTGGGGGAGCCAGACCGGGTGGCCTTACTTCCTGCAATCCCTGTCTTGGTTTGATTCCAGACAACATGGCCACCTTCACATCCATCCTCCCAAACTTTTATCCCTCTCTTCTTTGGTGTTATTGAGCTAGGCACTGTTTTAGGTACTGGGATTCAGAAATTAATACAATAGACAACCACGTCTCCGTATCATGGAAGACAGAGACAGACTCCAGAGCAGAGTGCAGATTCGTTGGATGGCCAGTTTAATGAAGACAATGTCTTCTTCTGGGATGGAGGTTGGTCAGATTTGCCTGCAATTTTAAAAGATTGGTGTTTCCTAAGCTTAGGGTTCTGCAGCTGTGACACAAACCCATTCCCTGTGTACCATCCACCTAGGCCACTTGTATTGTCCCCATAGGGCTTTGGGGGCAGGGCAAACTAACATAAAGTTTGTGCTGTTTACTGTACTGTAAGTACAGTAAATCCTTTGTTTCTGACCTAGGAGTCTTGTAGTCTTTTGACAGCATCCATGAAACTATGGGGAACTAACTTATTAGCTTACAAGTAGGATAAAATCTCAGACCCTTTACAGTCTTGACACTGACCCAACAGAGTACCAGTCAAGTAAGATCTCTCTTATCTTCTTTATTTCTTCCCCAAATGATATCCTTCTCCCCTGAACTTTGGAGGGCCTGGAGGTAACAAAGTGAGTATGGGAGGAATTAAAAAGAAAGCTCTAGTTAGGGAAAATAGACAAGGAATTCATCATATCCATCTCTTTACCACTGCAGCCTTTACTTCTTCAGGAGGTCCAAGGTGGAGAAATAGAAATTAAAACTTCACATGAAGTCTAGAGTTTACAGTTAGTATACTGGAGGAAGTGGAGAATATTTTATTATCTATGCATGGCAAGAAATGTCAGTGAGTTGATTCTAAATTTTATCTAAAGGGACAGGAAGAATGAACTTTACAGAACAGGTATAAAGGGGGATTTTTTGGGACACCAATAAATAAAGATTATTTTCTATTCTTACACCTGTTCAACCCAACCATTCTACTTCAACTCTATAGAAAACAGGAAGGGAAATAAAAGGCAATTTCCCATTCCTAGCTAGAATGATTGTGTTTTAGTGCTGCCGTTTGGCTTCTATTATAACTCCTTTTGCAACCAGAGTGAGACTCTAGTGATGGTTGAGTCTAAGAAATGTGCCTGGTGAGGTGACAGCATCACCACGCAGTAAGGTTGTGACACTCTAGTTGTGATTTTAGAAACAAGGATCCTTCCAAATTAAACCATAAAGTGGTATTTTGGGTGACTTGTCTAAAAAGACATTTCTTTAATCATTATTCAACAATCATTTTCCATGTATTATGTTAAGTCCCAGGGATACTGATGTCACTAATGTTCAGTGAACACTGTGGTGAATCGAATTATACTTCACAACTATATTCCTCTCCCTCATCTTCACAGGAGGACTAGATATTTTCACTTTGTTGATGTTAGGCTTGACCATGTGACTCTCTTTTATTAACAGGATAATAATAGATTATTATTATTATTATGATACAATAGATACTCGAAATTTGCTTGTGTCAAAGGGCTTATGCTCTTGACATCTTAACAATATTGAGTCTTCCAATCTGTAAACATGCTACATTTCTTCATCTACTTAGATCTTCTTTATTTTAACAGTAATATTTTGTAGTGTTTGGTGTACTTACATATATCTTGTTTTTTCTGAATATTTCATTTTTGATGTAATTATAAATGGCATTATTTTCTTTTTCTATTTGAAGCTAGTGTATAGAAATGTAATGATCTTATATTCTACAACTCTGTAGATTCCTAAGGATTTTTTTTTAACATAGACAATGATGTTATCTGTAAGAAAATACAATTTTAAAATTCTTCCTTTCCAATTTGGATGCCTTTTATTTATTTTACTTATCTTATTGCAGTGACTAGGAATTCTAGTACAAAGTTGAATGGAAATGGTGAAAGCTGATTAGGAAAGCTTTTTTCTGCATCTGATGAAATTATCATAAAAAATTGAGATTATCATTCTTTTTTCATTTGTTAACATGGTGAACTATATTGACTGATTTCCAAAAGCTAAGCAATTTTGCATTTCTGGGTTAAATTTCTCTGAGTTGTGATTATTATTCTTTTTATATATTGCTGGACTAATTTGATAATGTTTTAAGGATTTTAAAATTTATGTTTATAATGAATACTGGCCCGTAGTTTTCTGTTCTTGTCATATCTTTCCTTGGTTTGGTGTCAAGGCAATAATGGCCTCATAGAATGAGTTGGGACATATTTCTTCCTTCTCTAGTTTCTGAAAGAGTTTTATGTAGAATTGGTATTATTTCTTTTTTAAATGTTTGATATAATTTACCATTAAATTCACCTGGGCCTGGAAGTTTCTTTGTTGGAAGGTTGTAAATTAAGAATTCAATTTCCTTAATAGATAAAGGGCTATTCATGTTATTTACTTATTCTTGAGTAAGTTGGATAATTTGTATTTTTGAAAGAATATGTCCATATCAATTATGAATTTTTTAGCATAAAGTTATTGAATTTATTACCATAAAGTTGTTGATAACATTCCTTATTATTATTTAATATTGTAAGTTTTGTAATGTTATATCCTCATTTATTCATGATATTAATTTGTGTCTTACTGGTGATATTGATTAGAAGTCTATCAATTTTAGCGATAGTTTCAAAGAATCAGCTTTTGGCTTCATTGTTTGTCTTTTCTCTATTGTTTGTTCCATTTCTATTTCATTGATTTTTTTTTAACTGTTACTTCTTTTCCTTTCTTTTGTTTGAATTTTTTCTTTCTTTTCTAGTTTCTTAAGGTAGAAGCTTAGTTAATTTATTTGAGACCTTAATACTTTCTAATGTAAGAATTCAGTGCTATACATTTCCCTCTAAGTATTATTTTAGATGCATCCTACGAATTTTGATAAAATGCAGTATGATATATAGTTCAAAGTACTATCAGAGTACAGAGAAAAGAGCTTTTAATTAATCTGGGGAATATTGCAGAGAAGCGTTTGAACTGGGCTTTGAGGGAATTTTTTTCTAGGCAGAGAGGAAGGTAGGAGCATTCTAAGCCAAAAGAACAATATTCCTGGCTTCATGAATAGACCTTTCCTTTATAAAGTGTACTGGTGAATATTTAATATCTTTAGTCTACAGATAGAACATGTCTTTGAAAGGCAGGATCAAGAGGCTGAAAGTTTGGCTCTTGAAGTTATCCTCTTAGTTGATATCATTTTAAATGAGAATGGTATTGGTCCAAAAAAGAGTCATAAGAAGGACTGTCATGTGAAGTTCTTGGGTACTGATCAGACTAAAGGCAAAATGAGGTACAAATGGAAGCAAGGGCAGTGGTCTGGTTACAACTCTTAGATATGGGTACCAAGTCATTAAGATGCATAAATTTATCAGAGAAATATTACCTTGGAAGCTCCAACTTCTGATCTACTTTTACAGCCATGAGATCTTTATCTCTGCATAATTTCTTACCCTCTGCAGCAGAAATTATAGATTGGTTCATGCAACAACTTTTCTATATATTGTTTTTATTGCTTTTTCCTAATATGAAAGCTGGAAAGCAGCTAGGGTTTGCCATGTCACAGGATTGTGGTCAATACAATGTTGGTATAATTTCTGAAGAGGACTTCCATGTTGCACTAAAAAGGGAAAAATTTCAGAAAAAGTTTTTTCTCTCTCACTTTGTCCTTCCCATTTCTTCCTGCCTGGAACTTGAAGACACTGCATGGAGTTGCAGCTGCCATTTTTTGACCAGGAAATTAAAAAGCACACACTAAAAATGGCAGTCCAAGAGACAAAGTCAGTCTCCTTGATGACATTCATGCACAGGTGCATTAGTTCTGACCTACATACTTCCAGATTCCTTTTTTGCAAGACAGACATGCATGTTTAAATGACAGTTTTTATGTTTTCTGTCACTTGCAACAAATGCATTCAAAACTCAAAGTGATGCAACCCTTTTGCCACAAATGAGAAAGCTGTATGGGAATGTTTGTAATTCCAATCTTTAACGTACTTTCTTCACTGGGCTTCCAAGACATCAACCTCCCTTGGTTTTTCTCCTGCACTACTGGTTGCTTTTTCTCAGTCTCTTTGCTGATCCTTCTCTTCTCCTGGCCTCTATTTATGTTGGAGCGCCCTAAGGCTATGTCTTTGAATTTCTTTTTTTGGTCTCATCTATCCTCATAGCTTCACACAGCATCGAAATTCTGACAATTCCTAAACATCTATTTCCAACCCAGTCCTCTCTCCTGAACTACAGATTCTTGTGTCCAACTACCTACTCAACATCTTCATTTGGATGTCAAAGAGTTGACCTCTTAACCTCAAAACTTGACTTCTACTTCTTCCCTTAAGCTGATCTACCTCAGTCTCCCTCATCTCCACTGATGGCAACTCTAATCTTCCAGTTGCTTATGCCCCAAATTTTGGAGTCATTCTTGACAATTCTTTTTCTCTTTCTCACACTTTTCATCTAATATGTCAAGACTTTGGCTCTACCTTAAGCATATCCAGGATGTATTTAGAATCTGACCACTACCTCCATTGTAAAGCCACCATCCTGCGCCAAGCCACCATCACCTTTCACCTGGACTCCTGCAGTATCTTCCTAAAACGTCTATCTTGCTTTGCTCTTTTCCGTTCCATGACAGACTGTTTTCAATATAGCAGCCAGAGTGACCCTTCTAAGATGAAGTCAGATCATGCTCACCCCTTTGCTCAAATGATTCTTCATTTTACTCAAAGTAAAACATAAAGTGTCTAAAATAGCTGTCAAAGTCCTGCAAGATCCAGCCTCTGCCACCTCTCCGCCTTCTCCTGTTCTCTCCCTCGCCTTCTCCCTTCCAACCTTACTGGCCTCATTGCTGTTTCCAGAACACAAGGGCAAATCCATGTTATGGCCTTTGAACTGGTTGTTCCCTTTGCCTGGAATGTTCCTCCCTTAGCCATGCTTGGATAATTCCCTCAGTTTACACGTGTGCTCAACTTCACCCTTTCCATGAAGCTGGCCATCGCTGCTGATTTAATATTGACATCGGCACCATCCACAGCCCAGCCCATGCTGCCCCTGCCCGCAGCACTTCCTGTCTCACCCTGCTCTACTTTCTCTCCCCGCCAACCCTGAACCCAGCTTGTAACCTTCTAACTCAATATATGGTTTATCAATGAGCTCATTGCTATTTTCTGTCTCCTCTGCTAGATTGTAAGCTACATGATGGCAGGATTTGTATCTGCTTTTTCACTGATGCATCCCCGGTGCCTAGAATAATGTCTGTTCCAGAGTAAATGCTTAGTAAATATTTGTTGTAAGATTAAATGAATCCCTCACCCACAAAGGGAGGAGTTACAGTAGGATTTAGGGCAGCAGACTAACTGAGAAAGCAACTCTGGAGGTCAAATTCAATGCTGACCCAAAGCTCCTGCCCATGTGCCACAATACAAATGCCTATGACATAATGGCTGGGCTTTTCTCTAGTTTAAAAAAAATAAAAGGGACAGCAAACACTATAGCAAATGTGTGGGATGTTTTTAGCAGGGACACATCTGAAAAGTGCTGAAAAAAGTGTTTAAGTAGATTGTCTCTTGAATCAAGAAAAATCAAACCCTCCATTGAGGGCTATTTGCCACCATAACATCCTTTATAGACCTATGGGAAGAATCACATTTTTATTTTAAATAAAATCTGGAATTTTACTGGTCATTACTCTGCCAAGGAAAGAAAATTAAAATTCAAGTTATTTGAAGCCTGGACACACTTGCATGATTAGCTAGGCCGTGTAAAAGTTAGTGGCTTTGTTCTTCCTCCTGTGTAAGCAGGTCCAGGCCCTAGAAAGATGGGACCAGGTTATAATTGTTTCTGAAAAGTGTGCTACAAAAATGGATGGTCTGTCCAAGCCTGGAGTGAAGCAGAAGCAAGAAGAGCCGGAGGCAGAGGAATTTCTGGTCGTGAGCACTAGTGGAATGAAGTGTGTGGGTGGCCTTGGGTGGTGGCTGTTTTCATAAGAAATACACTTGCGTATTTGTGGAACTTGGGGTGAATTTCTGAGAAACACTGACTTTTACCTCACTAAGATTGAGAATTTGTTCCACTTCTGGTATGAATAAGCAAATGTTGTTTAGTCTCAATTCCTCTCCAGATTCAGAACTCTGGTTAGGTTTCGATGGGGGCTACTTGGCAAAGAACCCAGTCCATCCACAGAGGCGTGCTTCAGCGAGGAGGGCGGCACACAAGGGTTTTGCTCCAGCTGAGGGCTGGCCACTTGATAGCGCGCTTCTGTGTTAATGACACTACAGTGGAAATTCTTTATCCTTGTAGCTGTACTGTAGAATGGGGACCAGGGGACCTCCACAGAGCCGGGAATCCTGAGTGCCTCCTTAAATTTTGCACCAGAGGCATCTCACTGGCCTCACCTTGTCGTGGTCCTGCTATACTCTGTTCTCATTCTGAACCACTGGGAGCTGGCATTAAATGCTCCAGGAAATCTAGAATTTCCTCATGCTGAGTTCCTTTAAATAGTGTCACCATCTTGATTCTGATGTTTCTGATTGTGAACAAGCCTTTCCTTGTTAGCATCTTGAAACTGTGGAGAGCTCTTGGTGAAAATTGTTATTTTTTAGAATAACAATAATATCATTTTCTGCTGGAAAAGGGCATTTTCCTTCTACTTCCTTTTCTCTCCCCAACAGTTTATCTTTCCTTTTCCCTTAAACATGATTTATTCCATTTCTGTTGCCAAATCATTGTGTTTATAACAATAGTAATTAAGAATCTGATGGGAAGTTTTTATAAACTAGCAATTGGCTTTCAATAAAGACTTAAGGGTCAAAATCTGTTTAGCTGAACTCCTGAAAAGTTCTAACTAGAATGATCATAAATCCAGTTTTTTTTTTAATACATTAGAGGAGCCTTTTATTGATTTTTCTTTTTAAATGTAGAGTTTTGTACATGATACTGCATTAAGAAAAACCAACCAGTCCAGCTCCTTGTAGTTCTATCCCTGTTGCTTAGACTAGATTGCAGGAATTTACTCAGATTATGATAAGAAATCCTGCACCTGCATAGGGTTGATGCTCCATAAATATGATGCGTGGACCAACT
This sequence comes from Camelus ferus, assembly GCF_009834535.1. Lineage (NCBI taxonomy): Eukaryota > Metazoa > Chordata > Mammalia > Artiodactyla > Camelidae > Camelus > Camelus ferus. Next base: position 37,114,544 of record NC_045697.1, read on the forward strand.
AGATCATCAGAAAAAATTCATAAGTTGGTTTTGCTGGGGAAAGTCATTAGCCAATCAGAGTCTGAGGGCTAATCATAATAATGAATATGCTTATAATACGCAAAGACTGCTATCACATTTTTTTTCATTTTTCAGCTTTATTAGGTAGTATTGTTACAATTTGACTGCACATATACAATATATTGCATGTAAATACATATATACAATATACTGCCCATTTTTTTTAGTTTACATATATGTACTGATCATTGTTTCTAAGAATAGTTTAGAGCTTTAGCTTTTTAAACTTACATAGTTATCAAAGGAATAAAGCCAACCACAAAATAAGAATCAACAGAATGTGGTAATCCAATCATAAAGGACAGTCAAATGTGCTTACACATATTCAAGAAATTAATCATCTAAGTTATAAATAATAGGTAGTTCATTTGTGTCCCCCCCTTTTTTTTAGATTCCACATGTAAGTGATATTATATGGCATTTTTCTTTCTCTTTCCAGCCCACTTCACTTAGAATGATGATCTCCAGGTGCATCCATGTTGCTGCAAATGGCATTATTTTATTCTTTTTTATGGCTGAGTAGTATCACATATCTTAAATAAGGCTCATGATAACCACATGAACCAACTCTTATTATTATTCCTATACAGTTGACCCTTGAACAACACAAATGTTGGGGTATCCACCCTCGGTCCAGTTGAAAATTCATGCATAACTTGTAGTAGACCCTCCATATTGGAGGTGCCTCTGTATCTGTGGTTCTACATCCACAAATTTATCCAACCTTGGACTGCATAGTGCTGTAGTATTTATTATTGTGAAAAAAATCTGTGTATAAGTGGACCCGTGAAGTTCAAACCCATGTTATTCAAGGGTCAAAATGATTTATTTTAGAAGCAAAAGAAAATTCAAAGAATGTAGTAATATTTAGAATTATGAAGGAAGACTTGTGATTTGTGACCAGGTCTTAATTGATAAAGGGCACAGAAAGGTTAATGCCATTGAAAGAGAATTTTTATTACTTACATTTCCTGCGAGGAGGGAGCACACATCAGGCCATGTAGGGCCATATGGAGAAGCACCAGAGTTGGCCAGGAGGCAGCATGAAGAGGGAAAAGCATAGGCACCACCTTACTAGGGTTTGTGTTGGGAGGGCAAGGAGGACAAACAGTTTGTGGTTGGCTAGCTTGGATAATTCCAGCAAATTTGGGGGCTTCAGGGCTTTTCCAAGATCAAGATGTCTGACATCTGGCCCTGGGTTGATTTATAACAGGGGAAATATGACTTGGTTTGTAAGAGTGAGATAAAGGAGACAGTTGGGGGTATGGGCTTGAGATCTGGAGAGTTTGTAATATGATTTTTGTGCACCTGAGAAAGCTGGATTGCAGGGCAGATGTAGACAGCTTTGGTCATCAGTCTGGCCCTGTAACTAATGAATGCCAAATAGACAAGTGCAGGCCACGAAAATACAATTAGGACAAAAGGGCATCAGTGCAGGAGCCTGACTCCAGGTGCCAAGCTCTTTCCATGAAAACACCTAAACTCCATCAAATTCTCCCCATTCGAGCCTCTGCATCCCTTACCCAACTCCAAATCTCCTCATTTGCAACATCACTTACTGACACTTCCAGCCACTTGGTTGCTTTAGTTAGAATCCTGACCCATCTGCTACATCCTTCAGTTCTACTCCCAATTACCTCTTAGATTTGTCCTCCTCTTTCTTTATGCCTACTACCCTGGCCTTGGGACAGCCTATCTTGAATTCTAAGTCTCATAATCCTATACCTACACCCAACCCTGCTTCATCCTGTTTCCAGAATGAGTTTTTGTAAATGACAGATTTGATTGCATTTCTTCCTTGCTTACATCCTACATGCCTCCTTATCACCTTCAAATTTCTCAGCAGAATATAAAGGGTCTTTCATGATCCATTTCTTGCCCATCACCTATCTGGCTGTCCTACAACACTATGATGTTGTGTCCATCTACTGACCTGAGCCACAATCCTAGGACTAGTGCATTTTACTGAATATTTGGAGAATGAAGAGATAGAGAGAGATTGAAATTCTTAACCAAACTGGTTCTCCCAAAGAACTGAGTTTCAAAATCATGACCCTTAAATAGGGCACCATGGCTCTCTTTCTTACCTATGGTTTCCCTGTGGCTGTGACCACAGCCCTAGACAGCTGTGGGGTTTGGATTTCAGAGCCCTAGGCCAGGGGCTGTCTGCATCTGGTCACTCATGGTAACAAGCTGGGGACAGACCTGGGCAGGAGCTGCTGGGTTGGAGAGAAGATCCAGAATAAGGACACATCTAAGGAATCTCTTGGTGAGGGTGGAGTGTCAGGATATGTGAGCTGGGAGAGGGGGGCTTGGAGAAGGGGGTCCCTTAAAGGGTAGGTCCTGGAGAGCAGGCATACAGAGAGGACATTTTTACAAGTTTCTAATTATATTTATTTGGAGTTTTCCTCTGACCGTTTGAAGCTGTTAACAAGCAGGAAAAAAAAAAAAAAAGAATTGAGTCTCATTGGTGTACAGGAAATGGACTCACGGGTATTTTTATTTTGGTTGATGTTAACTTTCTTTTGCAAGGTCTATACGATTCTTGTGCTTAGAATAGGGATTATAATGCATTCAAGGTATCAGTTTCTTCTAGTTTAAATCTCTTATAGTTCAAGAACCAGGCCTGGAAGAGTCACTGGACTGCAGATTGTTTCAAGTACCACAAGGGGTTGCTAGAGAGCAACAAAGCTTTAAAGAAACTTCTTTAAAATTTCCCCCTTTGGCCACATCCTCATTTCCTTAGTCTTGGTAGAAAGCAAGATGTTTTCTTCCATTTGGGGGTTATATTTACTTAGTGGATACGGCTCTGCAGTGGGTTACCCATACTTGTCTGCTTGTAATAATTTTCTTTATACCAGTCCCTCAAAGAGCTTTATCTGTCTTTCCTCCTGTTTGGAGGGGCTCCCAATATGCTTTCCTATTCCTCAACTACTTGAATGTGATCTAAATCAACACGGTCTTCAGAAGAAAGGAATAAGTTTGGCCCCATGTATCCACCAGAGAACAAGCTAGCTCACCAACATCTCTGTGTCAGTTACTAAAGGATGCCTCTTATGGATGAAGAAATTGTAAAAAAGTACCACTGCTTCTGAGGTGATCTAGTCTGACCTTAAGGAAGACTTTGGGAGCTAAGCTTAGGCTGGATTTCAGCCCTCACTCACTCCCTTAGCCAGGCAACCTGGAGACAAAATTCTGGAAGAATCAGTAGACCAAAGAGAACTAAGAATAACATGAGGTTTATTTACATATTTTAAAATTTTTTTTCCTGGAAATTTTGTGAGGGAACTTTGTACAGAGTGTGCTTGCAGCTGAGATGTTTGCACTTTCCACATTGTCTGAAACATCCTAAACGTTGCAATTATTCAATTATAGCTGTTAGATCTTAATCACAATGAGCACTGTTTCTGTATTTCTTTTATGTTCATGGAATTAACATTCTCTTGTGATTCAAAGATGCTCAATTGCTAACAGACTCCCAAGGGGAGGTATTTAGGATGATATACTTTGGCTGTTGTGTTGCCAGTTCAAGATATTGCAAGAAACATAGAAAATTTCCCTGATGATATATGAAAGAGCTTTTTGTTCCTTCATGCACCAGCCTAGCCTGATTTATTCCTTCCTGTGCATCCCTGCACAGTCTCCTTCTTGAATTCACTCTCTCGACTGATTATGACAAGAATGATCTATCAGTTAGATTATGTATGACTGCATAAACCACAAAATCCAAACATCAATAGCTTATCCAGCATAGAGGCTCATTTTTAATTTCACATAACGGAAGCCTGGGAGTCACCTAGGCTATAGTAATTCCACAGACATCAGAGACCAGAAACTCTCTTCCTGTCCATTTCTCCCCACTTTATGTGCAGCTCTTATCTCCAAAATTACCTCATGGTCTAAGATGGCCACTGGAGCCCCAGCCATCAAGCCCAAGTTCCAGTGAGAAAATAAAGGAAGGTACATGCCTCTTGCTGAGTCAGCCCCCTCAAGAGTCTCATTCAGCAACTTCCATTTATAACCCATTTGCCATCCCTATCTGGGAAATGTAGTTTTCTGGCTAGACACGCTAAGAGTCTTGACAACATATGAGCCTGTTATTAAGGCAGGAGGGAGAATGGACATGGGGTAGGCTACTAGCAGCCTCTACCACATATAAGAATTCAATCGCCCAGGAGAATACAGAGATTAGGAAACAAAATGCAAGCAGAGTAACACATGGAGAGTTGCTGTGTTGTCCTCACAGTCACAGAATGGCTATCTATTCAGTGGCTGTTAGGCGGAGTCCCACCACCTCTCTTTTCTTGACCCCACCTAGCTTCACTTACCATCAGTCTGTTCCCTAGTCCCAGTGCTGTCCTCTCTCCTGGGTTCCAGATGCACATAGCCAATTACTGACTCGATAACTCCTCCTGGAGGACACACAGAACCCTCAGTTCATGAGGTCCCCAAATGAGCCTGGAGACCTGCTCCTCCTCCAGTGTCCGTGTACCAACTGCTCAAGCCCCAGACCTGGAAGTCACTTTGACTCCTTCCTCTGGCTCTACACTGTCCATGTTCTGCTTCCTCATGAACCCTCCCCCCACTCCATCTCCATGACCACCACCAAGGTCAACCTCGCATCACTTCTCACTTGGACAGCTACCACAGCTTCTTGACTGGCCTAGCCTTGTCCATTCTGCCTTCCTTCTAATCCACGCTCCACACAGCAGCCAGATAAATTATTGTTTAAAACTCCCATAAACCCAATTATGTCACTCCATAGCTTGCTGCCAACCAGTGGCTTCGTGTTGCCCTTAGGGAGAAGTCCAGTCAATAACGAGGACTAACAGGCCCTGAGTGCTCTGGCCTCTGCCCACATCACTTTGCATCACTCTCCCCTTCACTCTGGCACAGCCTTGTTGGTCTCGGCCATGAGCTAAGTCCTTTTCCGTCTCAGATCTTGGCACGGGCAGTTCTCCCTGCCTGGAATGCTCTCTCCTGGGATCCCTACCTCTTCACTTAGTGAATGGCCATGCATTATGTGAGGTCTCAGATCCATACCAGATTACCTTTGGCCCCCGTAGCTCACTGTACTCGTCCTTTGACACCTTCATCTGCTTTCTAATTACCTGCTAAACTGTAAGTTCATTGAAGGCCGCCCCCCCTCTGTCTTGTTCCTTTCTGTATTCCCCAGGCCTGGCACAGAACTTGGCACATATTCACTCGATGACACGATCCTTCATTCATTTACTCACTAACTCAAAAATATTTGTTGATCTCCCTGTCCTCATTTACAGTTCAGTGGTGGGGAAGGACTTGGTAAACTAAGTACCCAAATAGTCACTTCATAAGAGTTCTGATCAGGGCTGCAAGTAGAAGAAGGGACTTAAGAACATACATTAAAGTGGGATCCGGCCTTATCTTGGAGGGATGAGGAGGAGGGAAAGTGAGCTTTCTATCAAGGACATAAATAGGAACGTTTTTGCCATCTCAGCATTTTTTTTTTTTTTAATGGAGGCCCAGGGGATTGAACCTAGGACCTCGTGCACGCCAAGCATGGGCTCTACCACTGAGCTATACTCCCTACTCCAGCCATCTCAACGTTAACCTTCCCCTGCACCACAACCCCTAGCCTTACAATGGACCAACAATTATAAACCCAGTGTGAGACAGTTCAATTCAATTGAAATCTTTTCTAAACCCATTGGTTACCATAGTGCTGTCTTCTTAGAGCCTCTGATGTCATAAAAAATAATCTAGGAATTTGCTGCTAATTCCTCTGCCTCTCCCTCCACCATTTTCCTGTGCAGTTTTCTACCCTCAGACTCTCTCTGCCGTCTTAGGGTGGTTCTGTGCTCGTTGGAACTTGGGTGGAACAAGGCTCCATACACCAAGCTATACATGCCCCCCCCATCCACCACCCCCTGGGCTCCTGAACTGGGTCACCATGGAGAAGGGAGGCTGTGGCGGCCCGTTTGAGCTTGCAGCCTGTGGCAGCCCGAGGACAAAGAGCCAGAGGGGCTCTGAGAGGGTAAGGGGGCGGGCAGTCTTAGGGTGCTTGCCTTAAAGCTCTCTTTACACAAATAAAAAGAGTAGTTTCTAAAATTGCTTTTATTCAAGTTTATATAAAATTGAAGGAATATATACATAATGAAAGAATAAGAACACTGAGGAGGGCTTGAGGGCAGCTCTGATGACGATTAAGGGGTGGTTAGCCACCTACTAATTCTCCTCCACACCAGCCATCCTTTGACATCAGCTGTTGCTTGCAACCTGCTAATATCCTCGAGATGCGATGAGCCTTTGCTGGCAGCTAGGCGCTGCTCTGTCTTAGAAAGTCAGCCCAGGAACAATGATAAAGTTCCTGGCTGGAATTTGGCGATCAGAGACTTCATTTTGTGGGTCTTCATCTTTGGACAGCCAGATTTCTTGAGAGCAAACCTCCACCTCCCTTACCCACAAGGTAAGAATTTCATGGGGAATCTTTGGGCAGAAGGCTGGGGGGAGCCCACCCCACCCAGACCCAGCCAGGTCCAGGCTTCTTACCTGAGTGGATACGTAATCCCCATGTATGGAAACCCTTTGGAGAATGCTTTACTTCCTGTCCAGAGCAACAAGCTGGCCACAAGGGGGAAGCATCACACAGAGAGAGCGCTCTGGCTGGGCCTGCTCTTTGTTCTGACTTTCCTATTGTCATCCAGGAAAGGGAGGCAGGTGAGGCCCACGACAGGCGGCTGCTGTTCAGCTGTGACCAGGTCTGCCTGCGGTCTGATCATGGCCATGTAGCTCATGGACACGCTATGAATAGTAATTAACATTCAGAAATATGCAGGATCTAATTTATTAATGAAATTAAGCAAATCACTGAAAAAGATGAGGATAGGTGGCAAATTTGTAGATTCAGAAGATTCATCATTAGTTGAAAACTTGGAATCAGAAGATCTGGTTCCAGTGCTGGCCCTGAAGTGAACTCACTGGGACGTCTTTTAGCCTCATGGTCCCCAAAGTCTCTTTTTCATGGTCCCCAAAGTCTCTGTCTCATTACAAGGCTGGTGTGAGGATGAAGCAAGAGAATATGGGCGAAAGCACTTAGAAAAATGGCAAAGCAGGACTGGAAGTTTACTGGCACTACAATTTAGGTGAGTGAAGAAACTGCAGCTCATTATTTATACTGTTGTGATCTTTCCAAGGTGGGTAGTGCTTGTGTGTGTGACTCAATTTAGTTTAAATCTAACTTAGTTTAAATAGCTCAATTTAATCATTTAGACCATTTCTTTGGACCATGGTCCCAATTGTCCTGGTTCACCAGGACTTTCCCAGTTTTAAAACTCAAGTCCAGTGCCTGGGAATCCCCCTCAGTCCCAGGAAAACCAGGACTCAGCTCAACACAAGTCTCTTTGGGACCAATGCTCAGGCTTTCCAACCCCTCTCCTCCTCTCTTCTTTAAGAGGGCACTGGTGGTTTGCCTGACTCAGCAGTGAAGAGGAGCCCAGGTCTTTGGGTCCCCGTGGAATCCTCTGGATCCTGTCTACCTGTCTTGAGGGTAGCAGACCGGGGCAGCTTCGGAGACAGCTTGGACTCCCACCCTCTCTGGCTCTTGTTTGGGGCCTTTGATCTCAAAGTCTCTATCTACTCCATCTAGCTTTGCCCTCAGGCCAGGTCCCCAGCCCTTATGCCCCTGCAGGATGTCTCTCTAGGCTGGGGCACTTCTGGTCACCTGCTCACTATGCGGGGGACTGGGAGAACCAAAAGTCCTGCCTTAGGCTCATTTGATTACCCTCCACTGCCACAATGTCCATCCCTGCTCTTGTCATTTAGAAGTGACAGCATCAGGTGTGGGCTTTCCCCAGAGACTTGAAACCTCCCCCCAGGATGTCAGGGGAAGCGTGCGCTAGCCCAGATGTATTCAGTCTTCCTCGTTCATATCTGGGTGTTTATCCTGCCTGGGATAGGCAGAATTCTAAGATGACCCCACGGTGATTCCTGGCCCACGGTGAACTCACACCTACTCCTAGTACTCAGTAAAACACTAATCCAGGGGCTGCTGTGAAGGGATTTTGCAGATCAGTTGACCTCAAGAGAGGGAGATGACCCAGGTGGGCCAGATCTACTTACATGAGCCCTTTTGTGGAGGCTGGAGACAGAGCAGTCAGAGATTGAAAGCATGAGGCACACGACAAGGACCTGAGGGCAGCCTGCATTGCTGAGACAACCCCGGGTGACAGCTAGCAGGACAGCAGGACCCTCATCCTCCGACTGCAAAAAAAGGAATTCTAACAGCTAGAACAAGCTTTGAAGCAGATCTTCCCCTAGCTGATCCTCCAGGTAGAAACAGAGCCAGCTGGACCCTTGACTTCTGCTTCACGAGACCTTGAACTGAGGATCAGCTAGAACATGTTGGGCTCCTGACCCATGGAAACTAAGATAATGAGTCTGTGTTATTTTAAGCCACTAAGTTTGTGGTAGTTTGTTACACAGCGTAGAAAATCAGTATGATGCCCTTCCTTAGGGAAAGGACCCCAAGATGGGGAAGGAAGCGCTGTTTTTACCTTCCTTCCTTCTCAGCCCTTTTCCTCCTTTTTTCTCCCTATCATTCTCCCAGTTGGAAGGGGCAGGCTTTCCCTCCCCTAGAACAACCAGCCCTGTGGCCTTGCTGCCACGTGAGAAGGATTCTTCTCTACAGTTTCAAGGAAATCTATGATCCAAGACCTCTAGACACGAATCGACTCCTGCTCTGGATGTTCTAGAATGACTTGGAACTGAAGACAGCCAATGGTTAATATGGTGGTTTACTAGTCCCCAAATATTTTCCCATTATATGCTCACTACAAAGATGTAAATATTTATACATGACTGGTAAATGCAGAAAAGCTGGTGTTGTTTCTGAACAATGAGCAAAATAATTTTTACTGCTTACCACTAGGGGCACTCAGCAATGTTTTAGGGTCTATTAGAAGTCACAGAATCAAAGTAGTGCTTTATACTGAAGGGTTGATTTTACTCATAGATTAAAAGAAGCTAAGTGCTTTTGATATGTCATTTAAAGCATATTTGTAGTATTTAAAAGAAATAGTTATCGGTTTTGGAGAAGAATGGAATATATGCATGAAATTTCAAGACAAAAACAGGTGATTTCAAAGCGTTCATAGACTTGTCTTAGGCTCTGATGTGGGACTCCAGGACCACGTGACCCTTCTCTTCTACCATTGCCAACCCACTGGGAGATATTTTTAGAAGTCCATTGCCCATCCATATGGAGGAAAGGAAAGGGGAGGGAGAAAGGAGGAGGAGTTGCCACCTAGGAATTTATGGGAAGACTGAAGAATTGGTTGCAGTGAGATTGGTTCACTGCCATGGTTAAAGTCATAGAATCATAAAATATTCAAACTGAGAGCTTTATGAGCTAGTTTTTGGGTACATAAATGATACTATGCTTTCTTTTGGTCCTTTTTTGGTACATTTTTGGGGTACATTTTTGAGGTACATTTGGTACATTTTCAAATATTCAACCAGAGGTGCCTTTCCCTCAGGGAGGGTCAGGATTTTATGGTTGGAATACACAGAGAAATAAGGAGTCAAAGTTGAGGATTTGGTGGCCAAAATAGACTCTTGATGCCCATTGCAGCAGTAGCTTTTGGGAAAGCCACACATTGAATTACAAGAGCCAGGCCCTTGAGAGAAAAAATAATGTATTTTTCCAAATGCCAAAAGCTTGTCTTTAAATATTCAGTACCAGAGCTTGGAGGACTGAACATAATTGTTTTTTTTCCTCTAAACTAAAGAGTTAGAAGAATGTAGGCTATGACAAATTCAATTTCCTGCCATACAGGAAGGCAATTTCAAATTTTCTGAACTAGCAGGAGGAGTTTGGGGGGAAAGGAGAGAAGGGAGTTAGACAAAGTAAAGGACCCTGGGAGAAGGTGGGCAAGGGACACTCTGTGGGCAGGTTTAGGGGTGAGAAGACAGAAGAAGTTTCTACCCCATATCCTGTGGGGAGGGAGCTTGGCAAGTTTCCTATACGATGAAAGGTTAAATTAAATCCTTAAATTCTGTGAGATCTTCCAGGTCTGAAATTCTATGATTCTAAATCTTCTTATGCAGATTGGGTGGATATTTTAAAAATCCAGATTATTAGCTTTGCTGGGATTTTCTGAGTTTCTTCTGATTGTAAACTATCTGTCGTATTGAGGTTATAGGAATTACAGAGGGGTGTGAGGTAGGGATCAAGATTCCTCTGCTCATGACTCCCTTTTCTATCCTGAATTGAGGTGTGGATTGTCAGCTCTGAGGACCACTATGGGAACTCTGAGTCTCAGAAGCATTTGGATTTTCTTCTTTGTACTTAGAGAGTAATTCCGGGAAGCATAACTGAGATCAGTGGGGAAAAAATATCCCAGTGAGGAGATCCACAGCAACTTTTGATCAACTCTTAATTTTATACTTCATTTTTTAAAAAGAGCTGGGGTACAGGTTATGTACCCTATACATTCACCCATTTAAAGTGTACAATTCCATGGTTGCTAGTATAGTTACAGATATGTGCAGCCATCAACATGGTCAATTTTAAAACGTTTTCATCACCCCAAAATGAAGCACCATATGCCTCGGCTATCATCCCCTTCCTCCCCAGAACCCTTCTCCTTCAGTTGATTTACAATATTGTGTTATTTTCACCTGTCCAGCAAAGTAATTCAGCTATACATATATAGATAGATAGATACATGTTTCCCAATTCTTTTCCATTATAAGTTATTACAAGATGTTGAATACAGTTCCCTGTGCAATATAGTAAATCCTTGTTGCTTATCAGTTTTATATATAGTGTTGTATAATCCATAGTATTGATATGCCATATCTTATCTATCCATTTGTCAGATGATGGGCATTTGTATTGTTTCCAATTCTTCATTTTATGTGTCCTGTAGTGCCTGGGATTCTACCACTAGGCACCAAACAATAAGACCCATTTCCCTTTCCTGAAGACATAGGTGGCTTAGGAAAACCTGGTATGTATGGGACTCAGACAAATCAAGTTCCGTATTGTCAAGTGATGTGTCATGTTGCTCATGACAGAACTTCAAGGATGCTGAGCGTCTTATGTTCCCTCAGAGGTGATCAGGATCAGGAAACTCGACTTACATTTACCAAATTTACTAGAAACACTAACCAAAACCACCTAATAAGTCAGGAAGCTATTTTATGAATTTGCAATATCTCCAGACAGACCTGGAATCAGGAGTTGGCTGGTTAATACATGCTCTGCCTGTAGGAAAGTCTACATGAGAAGTCAGATTACTACCAGAAGGTTGCTTTGTGAGTATCGCTGCAGGTCCAGAGGACTGGATAACTCTAAGGAATTGACATGTAAGCTGTAATAGCTGAACACACTTTGATGTGTCTGATAGGCATTCTTTTGTTCAGGACACTCTACTTCTCAGTAGTGCTGGATTAACACTGACCAACTCTTGCTGTTTTCACCATTTCCTTCCCATTGCAAATTGACCCCTGGCTTTCTCTGTACACTGAGATTTTATTATGTAATCATTTAGAACAGTAATAGCCAAACTTTTTTTTATTGTGCACCCCTGTGATTAAAACTTTTTGGGTGCTAACCACACATATATTTATTTGTTTATAAATTATATTGCATGTACTACTATCAATTTGTATATTAAAATGAATGTTTATTTATTTCTCTAAATTAAAGTGAATCTAAATGGAAATGTTATTATTTTTTTTTTCTATGCCCTAGATTGTCTTGTCTTCTCCATTTAAAGAACACGGTTTTAGAATTTTGTGTTTTTGCGTTAAATCCATCCCAGACCTAAAGTTACACTTTAGTCATCTGATTTTTCACTTGGATTGACTCTTATTTGTACCGACCTTACAAATCCATCTTTTAAAGCAGGTTATTTAGATGAGATCAGAAAGGCTACTTTATCTGTTTTATATTAATTCCATTACTTTCTATTTTAAGTAAGGTGACATTTTCTATTCATTTCCCGAAAATCCAAGGGGCAGTCTATTGTAGCCTTCTAGTCACAGACTAAAATCTTACAGGGGAGCTAATGTTCTGCACTTAGGCTTCTCTGAGAAGAGAAATGGTGGCAGATGAGTTTCTGGGGGTGGCACTCCTAGCAGGAATGTGGGTTAATGGCACCAAGATGGTGAAATTTGGGTTAGTAATAGAACTTGGAAGTTGGCAAGAATCATTGAGAGGGAAAGCTCTCAGAAGCAGGCAGCACTCTGCCTGCCTAACTATGCTCCCTAATGTATTGATTGAACTGAAGAGATGCTCAGAGGAACTGAAGTGAAGTGGATCCCCAGAGCAGAGAACATGATGGTTCCAGAAAATTTGGTGGTCATAATTGAGAGACACCAGTAAATTCGGATTTAGGAACCCTGGAGAGAACACTTCGGGCTCAAAATAAAGGATGGTTGGGTTCCAGATGAAAAGGAACCTGCTTCCTGAGAGACCAAGCTTGCTAAAAGATAAAATTCTATCCTTGGACTATATCAGCAATTTTTAATGTTGGTTGCAAATCTGAATCATCAGAGGAGCAGTTAAAATTCCTGACGCCTTAGTCACACCCTCCAGAGATTCCAACTTCATTTGTCTGGGCTGAGGCTTGGCTAATGGGATTTTTTCACTTTTTTAAACTACAGATGATTCTAATATGCCAAGGTTGGGAACCACTGGACTAGAGGGTAGAAGAAAAGAGTTACTTAAGAAGTTACAGGAGGAAACTTGGAGGGAAGAAGAGGGACCCGGAACAGCCTAAGCAATCCTAGAAGTGTGAACCACGGAACATTTCATGACCTCATGGAAGAGCTTTCCATGACACTGTGAAGAGGGTATTTGGAAAGAGAAGGCAGTAGGGGAAAGGCTGGGATTTCTATGGCACCTCAAGAAGGTGGCCATGGAACTTTCTACTTGGGGGCTACCTTTGGTCTTGGTTACAACAGTAGCTGGGACCCAGTACTGCTTTGAGAGTATAGTGCAGGACGCAGAGAAGAGGCTCCATCAATGGCATCTTCATTTGGATTCTTTTCCTTTTCAGTCTTCTCTGGCCTCACTGCACAGGGATACTCCATCTTATGTCCCTTCCATTCCACCATTTTCCAGGCATAGGAAGGAAGGCAAGAGAATGGCTTCTCCTGATCTAGAAAGACCTGGGAGCATCTGGTGTATGATCTTCGGTAGGCATGGGAGTGAGTATTTAGCAGCTGCATTTCCCAAAGTGAATTCCTTGGATGTTGCTTCCTCAAGACGTTCTCCTCTGTATCCATGCAAGCTTGGGAAATGCAGGGAGCTTCAGTACCCTCGTTGAGATTCACACTGCCCCTCAGGAGAGAAAATGCTCTGAGATCTCCCGCAGAAAGAGACCTGTTTGTTTTTCTTTAACCCTCGTGTTCCAACTCATCTGGCCATGGAATTGTTTTTTTCTGTTCAGCACATTAACATCTTGCCTCTTTCTCATGACACACTTTTGGGAAACTGCCCCAGAAACTACAATCAGTGGCTTCATTCACAAAGGACAAAGAAGGCAGCTGCATCCTGTACACACGAAACAGGGCAAGAACCCCAGTTGGGCCCTGGCCTCTCGCTGAAACTGTGCCCTTTTCCACCCCCTCCGCCGCCCTCCTTCCCGTTGCCATGGCAACGCCCCTAGAGAGTTAGGACCAGGCCCTCTATTTCTTTCCTACACCCCTCCTCCCTACCCCCCTTTGTGTCTAGAAGAGTGCTGAACACGCAGTAGGTGATGTTTTGAAACATTGATTGATTGAGAGTTTGAGGGGGTTCATTTGAACTGTCTGCAGGTGGGCTGGGGAGGAGGAGACAGCATCCCATGGTTTGCTTCTCTGTATCTGGGAGAAGAGCAGGCGAGAGGGTGGGAGAGTGCAGGTCTGGAAGCTCACACAGCCTTGGCATTGCCTGGGTCTTGTGTTTTGTTTTGTTTTTAAAGTTTGATCACAAATATTTCACAAATTAAGGATGGCGAAGGGCACATCCAGAAAAGAAAACATTTTTATCTCTTGGTATGTTTGGTTCAGGGGTGAATTTTTCTGTCAATAGAATTTCTGGTCATGTTGCTTGCTAGGATGTTGTTTTTATAATAAATAATTTTCTTTTAAGTTTGGGAAGAAAAGCGTGTCCTACTTTCTCCTCTGTCTCTAACTGGTGACCATGTTTTCAAAGACCCAAACCAGGACACAGCCTGATTAATGGCCTCATAGGATATTTGACATACACAGTGTGTGTGTGTGTGTGTGTGTGTGTGCGCGCTTAGATTTATTTTTTTATGGAGGTAACATTGGTTTATAACACTATGTATGTTTCATGTGTAAAGCGTTATACTTCTACTTCTATATACTTATACTCTACAGTGTGCTCACCACCAGAAATTTAGTTTCCATCTGTCACCTAGTGACCCCCTTTACCCATTTGGTCCTCCTCCCCATCCCCCACCCCTTTCCCTCTGGTAAACTCTACTCCGATCTGGGGTAGTGTATTAGAAATGAGGGTGCCAGCCTGAGAAAATCAAGTGTCCTAGCTGTCATGCCTGGATGCCTCATGAGCGGCACCGTTTCTGAACTACAAAGACAGTGAAGCCAATTTTGGTATCCACTGATGAAACCTGGTACTACCCATATATCTTCTAAATTGATTCCACATTTAAAAATTTATTTATTGCTGCAAAGTCGAGAGCAGCCTTCCCAGAGAGGGGGAAAAGACAGAAATTCTGTTCAGTGTCTAAGTGCATGAAAGACCTGGTTATCTCCAGTCTGCTCTGCTTCCCCAGCCCGGGCTCAGGCACGCTATGAATGAAGGGTTTGTGGGCATCTGCTTGATGCAAACCCAGTGCCTGGGAAAGCCTCACACTGCAGGTTCTGTCTCCCGGTCGGCTGAGAAGGCTTCCCAGGGTCTGAAAGTGCCAATTCTTAAGGCGTGAGCCCTGGTGGAAGGATAATTTAAATCAGCCAGTTCTCATTTTCTTAAGTGTGAAAAAAGGCGGGAGATTAAAAGTGTATGCTGTGTGCATGTGATGGGCTAGCATTTGTGGAGTATATGCTATGTGCTGAGAATTTTATCTATATACCTATAAGATAAGATACCTATATCTAATAAATAGATATCAATTTACACATCTCTATCTGTATGTCTCTATATATAAAATATATAGAGACATACAGATATATATGTTTATTTCAGATACATATCTGTCTATACATCACTATATATCTGCATATGTATCAATATATCTATATTTCTCATTTTCTTTTATGTTTACAACTTTGTTTTTTTAAAAAACATTTTATTTTTTATTTTTTGATTGTGGGAGGTAATTAGGTTCATTTTATTTTTTATTTTCAAACAACTTTATTATGGTATAAATTCTGTACAGTAAACTACACATATTTCAGATGTACAATTTGATGAATTTTGATAGTTGTATACATCTGTGAAACCACTGCCACAATCAAGATACCTAACATTTTCATCTCTCCCCACGAGGTGCAGATTTTGGACTCCCCATTTATCCCTTCCCACCCCCTTTTCTCACTGGTAACCATAAGTCTGTTCAGTATGTCTGTGAGTCTATTTCTGGTTTGTAAATAAGTTCATTTGTGTCTTTTTTTTAGATTCCACATATAAGCGATATCATATGATATTTCTCTTTCTGGCTTACTTCACTTAGAATGATGATCTCCAGGTCCATCCATGTTGCTGCAAATGACATTGGTTTATTCTTTTTTATGGCTGAGTAATATTCCACTCTGTGTGTGTGTGTGTGTGTGTGTGTGTGTGTGTGTGTGTGTGTGTGTACACCACATCTTCTTTATCCAGTCATCTATTGATGGACACTTAGTCTGTTTCCATGTTTTGGCTATTGTAAATAGTGCTTCCATGAACATTGGGGTGTATGTGCTTTTTTGAATTATATTTTCCTTCAGGCATATATGCCCAGGAGTGGGATTGCTGGATCACATGGTAAGTTTATTTTTAGTTTTTTAGGGAACCTCCATACTGTCCTCCATAGTAGCGGCATCAATTTACATTCCCACCAACAGTACACCAGGGTTCCTTTTTCTCCACACCCTCTCCAGCATTTATTGTTTGTGGACTTTTTAATCATGGCCATTCTGACTGGTGTGAGGTGATATCTCATTGTAGTTTTGATTTACATTTCTCTGACAGTTAGCAATGTTGAGCATCTTTTCATGTGCTTGTTGGCCATCTGGATATCTTCTTTAGAGAGATGTCTATTTAGGTCTTCTGCCCATTTTTTGATTGGAAATTAGTTCCTTATTGGTCACATCATTTGTAAATATTTTCTCCCATTCTGTAGGTTGTCTTTCATTTTGTTGATAGTATCCTGTGCAAAAGCTTTTAAGTTTAATTAGGTCCCATTTGTTTATTTTTGCTTTTATTTCCATTACTCTTAAGAGCTGGTTTGAGAAAAATATTGTTAATTTATGTTAAAGAGTGTTCTGCCTATGTTTTTCTCTAGGAGTTTTATACTATGTGGTTTTACTTTTAGATCTTTAATACATTTCAAGTTTATTTTTGTATATGATGTTAGAGGATGTTCTAATTTCAGTCTTTTCCAGGTAGCTGTCCAGTTTTCCCAGCACCACTTATTGAAGAGACTGTCCTTTCTCCACATTATATATTCTTGCCTCCTTTGTCATAGATTAATTGGCCATAAGTGCATGGGTTTATTTCTGGACTTTCTATCCTGTTCCATTGATCTATGTATCTGTTTTTGTGCCAGTACCATACTGTTTTGATTACTGTAGCTTTGTAGTATAGTCTGAAGTCAGGGAGCATGATACTCCCCCAGCTCTGTTCTTTTTCAAAATTGTTTTGGCTATTCAGGGTCTTTTGTGTTTCCATAAAAATTTCAACATTTTTTTTTTTTTTTTTGGTTCCAGCTCTGTGAAAAATGTCATTAGCAATTTGATAGGGACTGCATTGACTCTGTATGTTGCCTTGGGCAGTATGGTCATTTTAATGATATTGATTCTTCCAATCTAAGAATACGGTATATCTTTCCATCTATTTATGTCATCTTGAGTTTCTTTCATCAGTGTCTTATGGTTTTTGGTGTACAGATCCTTTGCCTCCATCGGTTTGTTTGTTTGTTTGTTTATTTAAGGAAGGTCTGGGGATTGAACCCAGGACCTCATGCATACTAAGCCTGTGCCCTACCACTGAGCTATACCCTCTCCTCCTTAGAATTTTGTTTTAATACTTACAAGGAAAAAAGGAAATGGAGGCTGAAAGTGGGTAAATAAAAAACTTCCCAGGGTCACACAGAGGATAAGCAGTAGGGCCCTGTCCCCAGCACAGGTCTGGCTGATGCAGAAGAGTTCTTTACTGCACCATGTTTTCTACCATATCAACCTTTAGAATCACCAGAAATTTGTGGATTAAGGCAGGAATGAGATTGCAAACATCAGCCAATAAATAGTGCAGTCAGCCCAATCCCCACCTGAAATTCTTGTGTGAAAATCTCACTTTCTCCTATCCTTCTGCTGACTTTTAAAGACTTCCTGCATTGAAGCTGGCTTTTGACCCCAACTGTGCCCTCCAATCCATGGACCCTTCCCCTGTCCCATCAGATTCCCCCTGTCTTTCCTAGATTCATCTTTTTTTTTTTTTTTTAACATTTTTTATTGATTTATAATCATTTTACAATGTTGTGTCAAATTCCAGTGTTCAGCACAATTTTTCAATTATTCATGGACATATACACACTCATTGTCACATTTTTTTCTCTGTGAGTTATCATAACATTTTGTGTATATTTCCCTGTGCTATACAGTGTAGTCTATTCTACAATTTTGAAATCCCAGTCTATCCCTTCCCACCCTCCACCCCCCTGGTAACCACAAGTCTGTATTCTCTGTCTGTGAGTCTATTTCTGTCCTTTATTTACGCTTTGTTTTTGTTTGTTTGTTTGCTTTTGTTTTTGTTTTTTAGATTCCACATATGAGCGATCTCATATGGTATTTTTCTTTCTCTTTCTGGCTTACTTCACTTAGAATGACATTCTCCAGGAGCATCCATGTTGCTGCAAATGGCATTATGTTGTCGGTTTTTATGGCTGAGTAGTATTCCATTGTATAAATATACCACCTCTTCTTTATCAAGTCACCTGTTGATGGACATTTAGGCTGTTTCCATGTTTTGGCTATTGTAAATAGTGCTGCTATGAACATTGGGGTGCAGGTGTCATCCTGAAGTAGATTTCCTTCTGGATACAAGCCCAGGAGTGGGATTCCTGGGTCATATGGTAAGTCTATTCCTAGTCTTTTGAGGAATCTCCACACTGTTTTCCATAGTGGCTGCACCAAACTGCATTCCCACCAGCAGTGTAGGAGGGTTCCCCTTTCTCCACAGCCTCTCCAGCATTTGTCATTTGTGGATTTTTGAATGACGGCCATTCTGACTGGTGTGAGGTGATACCTCATTGTAGTTTTGATTTGCATTTCTCTGATAATTAGTGATATTGAGCATTTTTTCATGTGCTTTTTGATCATTTGTATGTCTTCCTAGGAGAATTGCTTGTTTAGGTCTTCTGCCCATTTTTGGATTGGGTTGTTTATTTTTTTCTTATTGAGTCGTATGAGCTGCTTATATATTCTGGAGATCAAGCCTTTGTCGGTTTCACTTGCAAAAATTTTCTCCCATTCCGTAGGTTTTCTTCTTGTTTTATTTCTGGTTTCCTTTGCTGTGCAGAAGCTTGTAAGTTTCATTAGGTCCCATTTGTTTATTCTTGCTTTTATTTCTTCTAGGAGAAAATTTTTGAAATGTATGTCAGATAATGTTTTGCCTATGTTTTCCTCTAGGAGGTTTATTGTATCTTGTCTTATGTTTAAGTCTTTAATCCATTTTGAGTTGATTTTTGTATATGGTGTAAGGGAGTGTTCTAGCTTCATTGTTTTACATGCTGCTGTCCAGTTTCCCCAACACCATTTGCTGAAGAGACTGTCTTTATTCCAATGTATATTCTTGCCTCCTTTGTCAAAGATGAGTTGACCAAAAGTTTGTGGGTTCATTTCTGGGCTCTCTATTCTGTTCCATTGGTCTATATGTCTGTTTTGGTACCAATACCATGCTGTCTTGATGACTGTAGCTCTATAGTATTGCCTGAAGTCTGGGAGAGTTATTCCTCCAGCCTCTTTCTTTCTCTTCAGTAATGCTTTGGCAATTCTAGGTCTTTGATGGTTCCATATGAATTTTATTATGATTTTTTCTAGTTCTGTGAAATATGTCCTGGGTAATTGGATAGGGATTGCATTAAATCTGTAGATTGCCTTGGGCAGTGTGACCATTTTAACAATATTGATTCTTCCAATCCAAGAGCATGGAATATCTTTCCATTTTTTAAAGTCTTCTTTAATTTCCGTCATCAATGGTTTATAGTTTTCTGTGTATAATTCTTTCACCTCCTTGGTTAGATTTATTCCCAGATATTTTATTACTTTGGGTGCTATTTTAAAGGGGATTGTTTCTTTACTTTCTTCTTCTGTTGATTTATCGTTAGTGTAAAGAAATGCAACTGATTTTTGAACGTTAATTTTGTAACCTGCTACCTTGCTGAATTCTTCAATCAGCTCTAGTAGCTTTTGTGTGGACCTTCTAGGGTTTTCTATATATAGTAACATGTCATCAGCATATAATGACACTTTTACCTCTTCTTTTCCAATTTGGATCCCTTTTATTTCTTTCTCTTGCCTGACTGCTGTGGCTAGGACTTCCAGGACTATGTTGAATAGGAGTGGTGATAGTGGGCATCCTTGTCTTGTCCCAGATTTTAGTGGGAAGCTTTTGAGTTTTTCACCATTGAATACTATGCTGGCTGTAGGTTTGTCATATATAGCTTTTATTATGTTGAGATATGTTCCCTCTATACCCACTTTGGTGAGAGTTTTTATCATAAATGGGTGTTGAATTTGATCAAATGCTTTTTCTGCATCGATTGAGATGATCATGTGGTTTTTGTCCTTTATCTTGTTGATGTGATGTATTACACTGATTGATTTGCATATGTTGAGCCAGCCTTGTGTCCCTGGGATGAACCCCACTTGGTCATGATGTATAATCTTTTTTATGTGTTGTTGGATTCTATTTGCTAAAATTTTGGTGAGGATTTTGGCGTCTATGTTCATCAGTGATATTGGCCTATAATTGTCTTTTTTTGTAGTGTCTTTGCCTGGTTTTGGTATCAGGGTGATGGTGGCTTCATAGAATGAGTTTGGGAGTATTCCCTCCTTTTCAATCATCTGGAAGAGTTTGAGAAGGACTGGTATGAGTTCTTCTTTGTATGTTTGGTAGAATTCCCCGGTGAAGCCGTCCGGTCCTGGACTTTTATTTGTAGAGAGGTTTTTAATTGCTATTTCTATTTCCTTTCTAGTGATCGGATTGTTCAAGTGTTCAGATTCTTCTTGATTCAGTTTTGGTGGACAGTATGTTTCCAGAAACTTGTCCATCTCCTCTAGGTTATCCAGTTTGGTTCCATATAGTTTTCATAATATTCTCGTATGATATTCTGTATTTCTATTTTGTTTGTTGTAATTTCTCCATTTTCCTTTCTTATTTAGCTAATTTGTGCTCTCTCTTTTTTCTTCTTTGTGAGTTTGGCCAGAGGTTTGTCGATTTTATTTACTTTTTCAAAAAACCAGCTTTTGGTTTGGATGATTTTTTCTATGGTCTTGTTAATCTCTATTGTATTTAATTCCTCTCTGATCTTTATTATTTCCTTCCTTCTGCTGCTTTTTGGGGCTTTTTGTTCTTCTTTTTCTAATTCATTCAGGTGGTGGGTTAAATTGTTTATTTGAGATTGTTCTTCTTTTTTGAGGAAGGCCTGTATCGCTATAAACTTCCCTCTTAGCACTGCCTTTGCTGTGTCCCATAGGTTTTGAGTGGTTGTGCTTTCATTATCATTTGTCTCAAGGTATTTTTTAATTTCAGCTTTGATTTCCTCATTGATCCATTGTTTTTTCAATAATATATTGTTTAATCTCCATGCTTTCCTTTTTTTCTCCTTTGTTTCTCTGTTGTTGATTTCCAGTTTCATGGCATTGTGGTCAGTAAAGATGCTTGAGATAATTTCTATCTTCTTAAAATTGTTGAGGTTTCTTTTGTGCCCAAGTACATGATCGATCCTGGAAAATGTTCCATGTGCACTTGAAAAGAATGTATATCCTATTTTTGGGGGGTGTAATGCTCTGAAAATATCCACCAAATCTAGTTTTTCTATTGTAGTATTTAATTTCTCTGTTGCCTTGTTTATTTTCTGTCTGGAAGATCTGTCTAGTGATGTTAATGCAGTGTTAAAATCTCCAACTATGATTGTATTCCCATCAATATCCCCCTTTATCTCTGTTAGTAATTCTTGTATGTACTTAGGTGCTCCTATATTGGGTGCATATATATTAACGAGTGTAATATCCTCATCTTGTATCACTCCTTTAATCATTATAAAATGTCCTTCTTTATCTTTCTTTATGGCCTTTGTTTTAAAGTCTATTTTGTCTGAAATCAGTACTGCAACACCTGCTTTTTTGGCTTTTCCATTTGCATGGAATATCCTTTTCCATCCTTTCACTCTCAATCTATATGTGTCCTTCTCCCTAAAGTGGGTCTCTTGTATGCAGCATATTGAAGGTTCTTGCTTTATTATCCAGTCTGCCACTCTGTGTCTTTTGACTGGAGCATTTAGTCCATTAACATTTACAGTAATTAATGGTAGATGTGTGTTTATTGCCATTTTGAACTTATCTTTGCAGTTGAATTGGTATATCCTCTTTGTTCCTTTCTTCTTCCTTTTGTGGTTTGGTAATTTTCCTTTGTATTATCATGGATTTTATTTAATTTTTGTGACTCCTTTGTAAATTTTTGGCTTGTGGTTACCCTTTTTTTGTAAATCTGTCAACCCATTACTATAACTGTTTTTATTAAACTGATAGTAACATGATCTCAAACCCATCCTACTGTTAAAAAAATTTAAAAAAGAAAGAAAAAAATATTCTATATTTCCCTGCCTCCCTCTCCCACTCTCAGTGATTTGTATGTCTTCTTTTATAATTTCATGTTTACTTTATTTGTAATTCATGAGTTATCACCTTTCCAGTTGTGTGTTTCTCGTTTCTGTAGCATCCTGCTGCTTTTCTATTTAGAATAGCCCTTTCAATATTTCTTTTAGCATGGGTTTAGTGTTGCTAAACTCCTGCAGCTTTTTTTTTTGTCTGTGAAACTCTTTATTTCTCCTTCTATCCTCAAGGATAGCCTTGCTGGATAAAGGATCCTAGGCTGCATCTTTTTTTCATTCAGGGCTTTGAATATATCTTGCCACTCCCTTCTGGCCTGTAGTGTTTGTGTAGAGAAATCAGCTGAGAGCCTTATGGGGGTTCCCTTGTAACTTACTCTTTGCTTTTCTCTTGCTGCCTTTAGAATCATTTCTTTATCCTTGACTCTGGCCATCTTGATTATGATATGTCTTGGTGTGGGTCTATTTGGGTTCTTCCTGTTTGGGACCCTATGAGCTTCCTGTACTTGGATATCTGATTCCTTCTTTAAGTTTGGGAAGTTTTCAGTCATGATTTCTTCAAAAACCTTTTCAATCCCCTTTGATCTTTCTTCTCCTTCTGAGACCCCTATTATGCGAAGATTGGGACGCTTTATATTATCCCATAGGTCCCTTATGCTATTTTCATTATTTTTTATTTGCTTCTCTTGTAGTTCTTCTGAATGGGTGCTTTCTATTGCCCTGTCTTCTAGATCACTAATTCGTTCCTCTGCATTATCTAGTCGGCTTTGCACAGCTATTAGATCATTCCTCATCTCTGTCAATGAGTTTACCCATTCTACTTGGCTCTTCTTTATAGCTTCAATTTCATTTTTGACATATTTTATATCTCTAAACACTATCTCTTTTAATTCCTTCAGCAATTCGATCACTCCTTTTTTGAAATCTTGATCTAGTAGGCTATCGATGTCTATTTCGTTGATCTTTCTTTCAGGGGATTTCTCTTGTTCTTTTAATTGGGAAAGGTTTTTCTGCTTCTTCATCTTGCTCATACCTCTTTGGCACTGTGGTTTATGGAGTATCAGTTGTTTATTTTGGTCCTTAAGGATTTTATCTATCTGATGCCTATTTAGGAATAGAACTTACGAAAAAAAGAAAAAAAAATAAGAGATAGAGAGAAAGAATTTTAAAAGAAGGGAGAAAGAGGGTTTGAAAACAGTGTATAATGAATAATAGAAGAGTGAGTTGAAGCAGAGTATTAATCAGGTTGAGACGTCCTTTTAAAACCTTTACAAAAAAAGGGGGGGGGGGATGAGTAGATGTATTTGAAACCTGTGTCTAATCAATAGCAGGACATCAAAACCCAAGAGAAATAGAAATGAATTAAGAAGTAAAGATTAAGAGAGTAATAGAAAATAGAACAGGTAAAAACAGATTTAAAAAAAAGGGGGGGGGGTGGGTTTGTCGGTGTTCTCCTGGAGTCTGTGTGTTTTTAATGTGAAGTCTTTCTGTCTTCGTCCTGTTTTGGAAGCTCAGCTTGCTGTTTTCAGAGGCCCTCCGTTGGCGCCCTCTTCTGTGCTGCTCCCAGCACCTGTCGGCAAGCAGATCGCGCCTCCTCCTAACACTGGGTCAGGTGCAGCTCTCTGCTGTGGGCGGGCGGGTCGCTGCCCCTCCGGATGCCGCAGTCAGATGTTGCAGACTGGCCGGGTAGGAGAGCGGGTCGTGCCCCCTCCCAGCACCTCGGTCAGGGGTTGTGTTCCTGCCCGAAAGGCGGGGGGCCGCTCTCCCTCTACCTGCACCGCCGGTAGTTCCGCTCTCTGTGCGGCTGCGCGCTCCGCCCTGGTCAGCCCTCCGCGGGTGGGCTCGGGGAAGACCGAGGGACAGCCCTGTCTCTGCTCCGAGCCAAAACCCAGCTCCTTGTTTGTCTTTGTGGAGCAAGTTCTCTGAGGGACCAGGATGGAAGGATCCTATCTGCCCCGGGCTGCAGGCCAGTCTCAGTCTGGCCTTTGAGGCTGCTAAGCCCTTCGGTGCGGATGCAGGTTTCGCCCCCGCCCCCGCCTGAGTGCTAAGCGCGGAGGATATGGCGGCTGTGCCTGAGCCCCGCCTCTCTTCCCCCAAAAACTTTCCGCGGGTTTTCAGAGATGGGGGTGTGCACCCTTCCCCCGAGAGCACATCAACCTTGCTGTTTTATGGAGGGCCCAGGTTGTTCTGCCCTGTGCACCCACAGCCACGGCGCGCAGCCCCTTGCGTTCCCCCGGGGCTGCCTCCGTGCAGCCACTTCCATCCTCTGCCCGGCTTGTGCAGCCTGGCCCTGCCCGCCGCTGCCGGCCCGCGTCTCAGGCTGGGTGTCGGGGGACGCTCTGTGCCCGTTTAACTTAGTTCTGTTAGTCAAGGGCTGCTCTGTACAGATCCGAGCCTCGGAGGCTCCCCCTCCGTCCCGCTGGCCTCTCAGTTGGAGAGGGGAGACCCAGCGAGCGAGCGCCAGTCCTCCTTTGCCGCTCCCTCCCCGCGGGACCCGTCCCGCGCTGCTTTGCCTTTTGTTCTTTCTTTTTTCCTTTTCTCCTACCAGATTTTTGGCGTCTTTATCTTTTGAAGAGGGCGATGTTCTGTCGGAGTTCCACAGGTGCTCTGGTTGGCTGAGTGGGTCTGTAGATGTGGGTCTTGGTGTATTTGTGGGAGAGGGTGACCTGCGAGCGTCCTACTCCGCCATCTTCTCCGTCTCTCCCGTAGATTCATCTTTATAGCTATTCTCTTGTAAATACGGCCAACCCCTTCTGTTACCTTTCTGTCCTACCTGTCTCACAATTCTGGAAAAACCCAGCCCCAACCACCTGCCTTCTCCATGCCTACTCCCAAATGATTGAGAGATTCAGGAGAAAATCTCATAGATTGATATCATTTCAAATATGCTCATTTCAGTAATGTTCAATAATCTCTATGCTGCCTGGTAATCTTATTGTGTCTTTCTAATCTGCTTACTCTCCTTCACTCCACAGATTCCAGACCTCCCCATTTCTCCAACACCCCTCACTCCGGGCTGATAACTTAGCTTTAACCGCTCAGAGAAAACAGGTACGGTTCAAGAGGAGCGCCAGCCTCTTCCCACCGCCATATCCACACATCTCGCAGCATCTGCACCTCCCTCACCTGGCCAGTGATCTGCTGCTGTCAGCTCAGCCAGGGACTGGGGCCTCCGTTCTCCACAGGGGCCTCTCTGGGTCCCAAAGGCAGCTTGCAAGAGGGAAGGATGATTGGATGACTCACTACCTTTGGTGACCTCTCTCAAAAGTCACGCAGCATCTTTTCCAATGTGCTCTACTGGCTAAGGCAGTTGCACAGACCTGCCCAGGGACTAAGGGAGAGGGGTATGTGCTTCACCACTTGATGGAGGAATGGCAGGTTCTGGAAGTGCCTGTGGGCAGATCTATAATCCTGATCATTCTAGGAAAGAAAAATCTCCCATGACTTACTCTTTTTCTTCCTAGTCATCATTGAGGGTCTGGTTGCAACATCACCCTCCTCCCTAGATTAGGTGCCCCAGAAATAATCAAGGCATTTCCTTTGCTTCTTTGTGGCTCTTATCATGATTTTACAGCGTACAGTGTTTTCTGTGGCATTTTTGTTTGCCATCTGTTTTTTTTATCCTTATTTATTGTTGAAGTGTAGTTGATTTACAGTGTTAATTTCAGGTGTATAGCAAAGCAATTCAGTTATACATATACATACATACATATGTACATACATACATACATGTATTTTCAGTTTCTTTTCCATTACGTGTTTGCCAACTATTGCTTCTTGTCTGTCTCTGGCATAGACTATAAGCTTCTTGAGGACAGGACTGTGTTTTTCTCATTCACCTCTGATCTGCAGCACCTATCTCAGTTCCTGGCACATGGCAAGTGCTAAATAAACACTCATCAAATGAATCATCTAATAAATACTGAGTAAAAATCTGCCTCTCTCCAACCCCCAGCTCTCCCCACCAAAAAACCCCATGAATTCAAGTGGTATTTGGTCATGAGTTCATTTTGAATTCATACATTAAATGGCTGCAGATGGAAAGAAATGGAACACAACTTGCAGTTACGACTTTGTAAATGGCTAAAAACTTCTTGGTGTTGATTCTACTGTTGTTGGTAGATGTTCAACCCAGAAAACCACAGCATCACACAGGCATTACTCCAAGGGAGGCTCTTTTTTTAAATTTTAGTTTTATTGAAATGTAGTTGATTTATAATGTCAGTTTCAGGTGTACAGCATAGTGATTCAGTTGTACATATAGATACACACACACACACATATTTTCAGATTCTTATCCATTATAGCTTATCACAAGATATTGAATATAGTTCCCTGTGCTATACAGTAGGTCCTTGTTGTTTATTTTATATATAGTACTGTGTATCTGTTAATCCCAAACTCCTAATTTATCCCCCCTCCCTCAAATGAGGTTCTTTTTAAACCAAAGGGAGATTTTATTTGAGAGGCTGTTGGCTCAAAGAGCCTGGTTGTTACTCAAAGGGTGGATGTAGTAACCTCCAGCCAAAGGGGATCTGGAGATGTCATAGAAGGAACTCCTCTCCCTGAATTTTCAAACTACACACCTTCAGAGACTTTTGACATCCAATCAAATTAAAGAGGTATAAATAATTTCTTTAAAGTCAGAATCCTAAACTGTTAGGGAACCAATAGTACAGTTTTAGGGGGGGATGAGATGAGGACATTGGTGGGTGGGGACCCTGAAGAAGGGGGATCTGGTGGGATGGGGGATGGGGAAAAGTATTGAACAAGGACAAGCTTCTTGCCAGGTGCTTCGCATCATCATTTCATCTAAAGCTTGCTGCAGTCCTGTGAGGTAGGGAGTGGTACTCCCATGTGAAAGACAGAGAGGTAAAACACCTTGACCAAAGGGGCAGAGCTCACAAGTGGAAGTGTTAGCAATCTTTTCCCCAGAGGCAGTGGTTCCCGAGCCTGCACATTTTTTCCTGTACCAGACCCGCAGTGTCAAACAAGAGGCATCAGCGAGCTTTTATTGTGGGGTCTCAGGCGCACTGAGCACTGAGTGAATGGTGGTCCAGCAGGAACCACACATACTGCATCCACTTGGAATATGGTTGTGATACAGGCCAATTTTTCCAAGTCTTGAAGTTACAAGATTCGACAGATGCCAGTGGCAGAACAAAATGGCATGTTATTTCTGAATGTTGATTTTCCAAAATGTAGCAAAACCCTGAAAATTCTTCTTATCCTATTCTTCAAGGAAATCAGAAATGACCAGAATTATACATGAGGATGGTCACTGTGGTGTTACCTACAAAAAAAAAAAAAAAAAAAAAAAAAAAAAAAAAAAAAAAAGGAAGGAAAGAAGGAAGGAAGGGAAGGAGGAGAGACTCCAAGATGCTACATGTGTTTCTCTCTGATAAGTTGAATTATGGGCATTTTAAATGATTTTCTTTTTGCATTTGTAGTTTTGATTTCTAACAAGCATGTAATATGTATTTTTTCTTAGTAGTAGGTGTTATCTCCTAGTGTCCTTTCACACTGCTCATAAAGGTGACCTTAACCAGTCCTGCCACTTACCCTTTGAATGTTCTCGAACAAGTTGCTTACATTTCTTTGTGTCTTGGTTTCTTTATTAGTGAAATGGGGATGATAATGTCTGTGCTATTTAA
Source organism: Camelus ferus (assembly GCF_009834535.1). NCBI lineage: Eukaryota > Metazoa > Chordata > Mammalia > Artiodactyla > Camelidae > Camelus > Camelus ferus. Next base: position 37,142,301 of record NC_045697.1, read on the forward strand.
TCCACTGTGTTGGAAGAGCATTGCATGAAAAAATGTGTGCAAAAATACTTTGGAAAGAATCAATATGGCATGGATATAAAATGTTCTTAGTGTGGTTATTTCTGGTCTTGGTAGGGAAGTAGGACACAGGGGTGGGATCTAAGAACAGGATGGAATCATCAGTTCACCTCTCACAAGCTACAAAATTGTCTTAAGGAAAAAAATGACTTTTCTGATTCAGACAGTGCTGCATTCTTTTATCAAGTTTCTGATTAAGATTAAAAGGTTTCTGCTAAACTCTGGAAAACAAAATATGAAATGTGTTTCTTTTTCTGTTACATTAAGTTAATTTTATTATCTGATGCTCAAAGTTAAAATGTTTCCTACTGAGCCAGGTTTTTCTTTTTGGCTTCAGATACATTCATTGTGACATTTACCCACATTTTTGCATTTATATTCAAAACCTCCCAGAGAATATATAACCATGATTATTCTTTTGTTATTTTTTTTCAAGTTACTGTGATTGCATTGTTAATATGCTTCAGCTCATGGGCCCTGCTGGCTTGTCATCATTAGACACCTTCATAGAACTCTACTAAAAAAAAAAAAAAAAAAAAAAAAAATCACACGATGAAGATAAAACCACTTATTTAAGTCACTTTGTATGAATTAAGTAATGAGAGTGGAGTCACATAACTCTTCCTCAAGTATAATTCTGAAGCGCTTTTGTGTTTCTTGGCATTTGAATATTTCATTGTCAGCCTCTAGAATTATGAAATGAAAAGACAATATGAGTTTTTGCTGTTGTATAATGTGTACAATATTGAAGATAAATGCTCATTAATCTGTGCTTTCAACTTATTTACATCTCCTCCTTTTTTATTGTTAGACAGTGTAACTCCAGCATTACAGACCGTTTTGAAAAATGAGAAAAACACAACCATCTCATCATTTGAATTTAACTACTTTCCCTTTTTCGTATTCACCGTCCATCTTTCTCCCTTCATGTACACAGCTTTCCATGGCTGCAGACTTAGTATGTACACAGTTTTTGTAGGGGGGTTGTAGGAGGTAATTAAGTTTATTTATTTATTTAATTTATTAATTTATTATGGAGGTACTGGGAATTGAACCTAGGACCTTGTGCATGCTAGGCATGCACTCTACCACTAGAGCTAAACCCTCCCCCTTGTATACAATTTTGAATATGAATTTTTGGAGTTACATTTCAAAGAGGGTGCTTTTCAGGTACAGAAAAATTGCCCAAGTTATATCTCTACATTTCATCAAAACTTGACTATGTTCGAAAAACCCTGAGATCAGGAGACCCTGCGGGAAGGAAAACCCTCTGGATAGGGGGTCGGGAACAAGATCTGATGTGGTGGTGACTGATGTCTTCTCAGATGGTCCTTGATTAAAATTTTGAGTATTTTTAGCTCCTATTTTGATGAAAATCCTATGATTTGCACTGTCTCAGAACAATTTCAACAACGCAATGGATTTCACAACTAGGGTAAACTCACGTGCTATCATGTTTCAAGTTTGTGGTAGGTGGATTGCAAACATGGCCCCAATCTTTCACCCCTCCTTATATCTTCACCCTTTGCAACATGACTTCACAACTATTCCCATTAAGATATAGAATCTGTTTCCCCATCCCTGGAATGTGGGCTGGGCTCCTGGTAAGCTTTGACCAATGAGATGCAGTGGAAGTGACTGAGTGGTAGTTCTGAGCCTAGGACTCAGAGATTGTGTGCACACCCTCACTAGCCTGGGCTAGCCTGCTGGAGGAGGAGAGACTGCGTGGATTAGGGCCAAGTCAGCCCAACAGAGGTCTGGGCCCCAACCAACCACCAGCTGATCAGAGACGCTTAGGTGAACCAAGGAAAGATGAGCCAAGGCTGACCTAGATGAGCAGAAATGTGGCAAGGCTGGCTCAGCTGAGAAATCATTACCTAGTTGCTATTTTAAGCCACTAAGTCGTGGGTGATTTATTGTACGGCATTATTTTGGTAATCCATAACTAATATAAAGTTCTATCACATTTTGACATTTTGCACAATTCTAATTTATCCCTTTGAGTTTCTATTGTTACAATAAGTTGTCAAATTGGAGTGGGGGTTGTATAGAGAGGACATATACTTTGCTTCCATTGTCTTCATACATCTTCCACAAGAGGCCAAGGATTGGTAGACACTATAGATTGAGAAGTATTTCGAATCCCCATTGAATACTGCAGCTCAGACAATCTACCCTCAGGCTCTCAAGATTCTTTCTTCAATAGGGTGAATGTGAGGCAGGATTGACTTTGTTTTATTTTTTCCTTTTTTCTATCAAAACTATCAAGCCTATAATCTCTTCTCAACAGATTTTCAAGTGAGCGGGAAACTGGAAAAGATAAATGAAAGCTGGAGTGGTATTGTTAAAGGAGAAATGATCTCCATAGCTGCCAGGTACCATCTAATGAACCTCAGAATCAGGCCGGGGCCCTGATAATAGAAACGCCCAATTCACAGGGATCTAACAAAACCACCTGGAATTTAAGCAGTTTACCCTTTTGTAGGGGAGGTGCTGCTGCTGCTGCTGTTATTTATTTTCATTCTAATTTTAAATGATTTAGGGTCTAGATGTACCTTCATTCAGATGCAGCATTTCCCAGTACAGTACATGTAAGTCAGATTCCTCGTAGGGAATTATGTTGTTGGCAGGCTCATCTCACAGGTCAAGCAAGTCCCCAGACAGAGCAACAACCCCTCAGCAAGCAGCGAGGACAGCAGCAGCCAGTCTCGTCCTGCACATGCCACTGCGTCCCTGATTTCTTGTGAATATGCTCTGATGAAGAGGTTGGTACTACCCATCTGAGGAAGAGGGAGAATGAATTAAATCTGCTCTTCCTCTATTTTTAAAAGATTCATTTTATTTGTTCCATTGTAAAAAAATAGCATACAATTATTATCCTTTTTTAATTAGAAAAATTATTTCTACTGCTTTCACACATCCTACTGTTGAGGAAACATTCTTACATGTATAACTGAGGTAACATACTGTCACACGCTCTGTTTAAAGGCAAAGCACCCCAGGTAAAGCTGATTGGCTGTCCGGGGCACACACCTTATGGGATCTCACTTCCTGGAAAAGATACATTCACCCCAATGTTCATAGTAGCACTATTTACAACAGCCAAGATATGGAAGCAACCTAAATGTCCATCGACAAATGACTGGATAAAGATGTGGGGTGTGTGTGTGTGTGTGTGTGTGTGTGTGTGTGTGTGTGTGTGTGATGGAATATTACTCAGCCATAAAAAATAATAAAATAATGCCATTTGCAGCAACATGAATGAACCTAGAGATTATCATACTAAGTGAATAGTCAGACAGAAAAAGACAAATACCACATGATATCACTTATATGTGGAATATAAACAAAAATGACACAGATGAACTTATTTACAAAACTGAAACAGACTCACAGACATAGAAAGCAAACTTATGGTTACTATAGGGGAGAACAGGGAGTGAGGGATAAACTGGGAGTCTGGGACTGGCAGATACAAACTACTGTGTACAGAATAGATAAACAGCAAGGTCCTACTGTATGACACAGGGAACTATATTCAACGGCTTGTAGTAACCTGTAATAAAAAAATATGAAAAAGTATATGTATGTATAACTGAATCACTATGTTGTACACCAGAAACTAATACAACATTGTAAATTAACTATACTTCAATTAAAAAATGTTAAAAAAAAAGAAGTATCATCTCCAAAAATGTTAAGGGGGTTCCAAAAAAATCATTGCATTCAATATTATAGCTGTAGTGATGGAGAATATTTTCTTTAAGAAATGAAAAACTAAGAAGAAAATGCCACGGAACACCACTGGCTTGTCAGTCTAGGCAGGCAGAAAAGACATTGCTGTAAGTCTGGCTCCTTGATACCCGGAAGACCCTCTAGTCCAAGCTTTTAATATGCTTCCTATGTTTTCACTAGATGCTTCTTTTCTGCTGCTTTTCCCTCATCCTTTTCCATATTTCACACCAGAGGACATGGTACAGCCTTTAAACTCCCTGAACAGGAGCAAATCCAGTATCCTCTGATTTCTTCCCAAAAGGAACTCTAACCCAGCAGATAGCCCGGCGCTTCATTCTCGTAAATGCTCTACTCCAGTCATGAAAAAACTCAATAGGACCCAGATGAATCCAATGAATAGAGGAAGAAATCTATTGATTTTTGGAGTGTTATGTGCCTCGGATCAATCAGGGATTATGAAGCCCAGACCTCCCACTGTAGACAGGAAGCTGGACGTGAGTCCTTCATAGCATTTTGTCCATTTACTCCGTAGGTAAAGACAGCTGTGCGCCTCTGCTGCGCATGCTCATCGGTAGTATCGTAAATTATCCCTCCGGCAATGAGGAACTAAGACATCGCCATCAGAGCGCATACCGTCACTGCCCAGGGCGTGTGCACCCAGGGCGGCGTCTTCAGCCTTGGGTTGGGGCGATTGAGCACTAAGAACGGACTCCGTACAAAGCCTCTGTATTCATGGCGGCAGGGGTGGCGCCCCACAATTATTTTTTTTTTTTAAGTTGTAAAATACAGAAAAGTTGAAGGAAGGAAAGTAGACCCTCATAATCCTATGAGTAGTTTTGGAGCATTTATTTCCAGCCTTACAGATTTTTTTCTAGACATAATTGGAAATGCAAATGAATAAACAAACGGAAGACACTCACATAAAACCTGAATAAGGGGAAGAACAAAGTCAGAAGTTCAAGTGGATCTGGAAGCACATGGTCATTCCCTCCTCTAGAAAAGGAGGGCAATCACAGTGTCAAATGTGGTGGTGGACAGAGCAGAGTGAAGCTGTGGACGGATAGGCTTAGGGTGGGACCTGGCAGAGAGCAAAATTCACCGTTAACAACAGAGCGATCATCAATGTGGAGCTTTGTGAGTGCGAGGTCCTGTTCTAGTCACTTTCTATATGTTGACTCATTTGATCCTTCTGAGTAAGGTGTTACTATTATCCCCATTTACACAGGAGGAAATATTAAGTAAACGTTCCCGAGGGTGGAGCTGGGGTTCAAATCCATGCCCTCTGTATAGTGTCCGTGCTCTTAAACGCTCCGTGACGATTTTATTAGTTTCTTTATTATAATTATCAATCTAAACTCCCCACAGGACCCCACAGCAGGCACCTTGGCGGTTTAGGAGCCCATTTGACACAGCTGTGGAGAATTTCACCTGGCCATTGCAATCATTTATTGGCTTGCAAGCACGTTCCTCTGAACCTGAAATCGGCCATTTGTCATTACTATTCATTTCTTCTATCGCCTATCAGTACCTTTTCTTCTTTCCACTTTTCTTTCAGAACACAATAAATTATATTCAGACGGCAGTCTTGGGGGAAACTTCCCTATCCTCCCTCAACAACAAAGCTGATGGATGGGCGCGAAAACCCCGGGGAAGCAGCATCTGCTGTAACTCAAGGATCCCCGCCCGAACTGAGGGTGAAATTAACAGACATGGAGCGGTTTGCAGCTCAACATTTGTGCAAGTCTGGCACATGCACACATCATTAGCAACTCTATTTGAGAAGCAAGATCAAGGAGGTGAGCGGGAGAGGGGATCTCATTAAAGAGATATTGAAGAAAGAGGAAATTCAGAGCGTTTAGGTAAAGCTTCATGGCTAAAATAAATTAACCAGGGAGCAAAGCAAATAGCCAGATACGTTTGGGAGGTGTCGACAAGACAATTCGAATAATTTTGCCTCTGCACCTCCGAAAATAAAGTCATGTCGTGCATTGAACTCCCCAGAATGGCTGCCTCTTTCAGCTAGCTCCGCAGGCTAAAATGAAGCCTTTATGAGGACAAAGATTTTGCTGTCCTGTTCATTGCTGTAATCTGAACTCATAGAACTTAAAATTAAATATTCATGGAATAAGTTAATGTATACTTGTTCAAAGCTTACCTTGACCCGAGCTAGGCAGGTAAGGTTTAGGATGTTCAGCAGGAATCAAAGCAATATGCATGCCGGAAAAATGGTAACCTCGAACTAAAATTGATTCTTAATTAAAGTATATGGAATCAGTGGTGGAATATGAGTGGAATGCCTTTCGTGTGCCCACCATTATTCTAGGCGATGGAGGAGATACAATAGAAGCACAATCACATTGTGACCGGCCAGGCACGTTCTAAGTTTATTACTGATGGCTTCCTATTGGCCAGACATGTTGTAAGTTCATTACTAGCATTAGTGTGTTCTATTCCCTCAACAGCACCTATGGGGTAGGCAGATAGGTACGTAGGTATGAGTGTAATCATCTCCATTTGAAATACAAGGCAATCGGTGCCATGTCAATTTAGTAACTTGCCCAGAGGCTAGCAAAGGTGGAGCTGGTAGTCCCTCGGCCATGCTTTTTACTGCTGTTCTCTGTGTTCTCAGCCCATTAGGAATTTACTTTTCATTTGAGGACACAAAGGAACACATATGAAGCAGAGAACAATTAAGTCTTAAACTCTGTGGCCCTGGCAGCAAAAAGGGAGAGCAGCAAGTGTAGGCTGGAGTTTTGAGAGAGAACTTCTGGAAGGATGCTGTACTGGATCTGTCTTGAGCTTCATTGCTGGTTTTTTCGTACATCCATCTCTCCACCCACCCATCTACTATCCACTCATCCTCCTGTCCACTTAGCTAACAAGCATTCACTGGGCTCCAACTATGTGCCAGGCCCTGAACACAGAGGTGGTGGATTTTGTGCTGTAGTAGTCATATTTTAGCAGTCTTAGCTTCTCTGCCTGAGAGGGCTGAGATGAAACCACACACACACTCACACAGAGGGCCTTCCCTAGGAAGGACAGTGTGGTGCTGTCTGCCAAAACTGAGAATGCTCGTACCTTAGTCCAGCAATCCCACCTGCTGGAATTTACCTGTGGTGAAGGGACCTGTGCACAAAGGCGTTCTCTGCACTACTGTTTTCAACATCAAAGTATTTGAAAAGCCACACACTCATCAAAAGGGAACTGCTCATCTATTTCATATATGGTAGTTAGTATTTATCCCTCCACTCTCCCATTTCTCCGCCTCCCCACCCCTCTGCCCTGTAACTGCAGGTGTGTTTTCTGTCTGTGAGTTTCTGTTGTACAGCACAGGGAACTATATTCAATACCTTGTAATAGCCTATAATGGAAAAGAACATGAAAAGGAGTATATATATATGCATACATATGTATATCTGAGTCACTATGCCGTACACCAGAAATTAACACAACATTGTAAACTGACTATTACTTCAATAAAAAAAAATTAAGAAAGGAAACTGCTTAAATAAAACAGGGTAGTACACCCAAAGAGATTACTAAGCAGCTATAAATAGGAGTGAAGAAGCTAAAATGAGAATATCTTTAAAACATTTAAATGAAAAAAAATAACAGAGCATATGGATAGTAGGCTACCATTTGGGTAAAAGATGGAAAATACAAACATGCTCAGTAGGATATCTAGAAAATATCTCTAGAAAGATACACCAGATACTGGTAACACCTGCGGCTTTCAGTGGGGAGAGCAGGTAGTTGAATGGCAGGAGGGGCAGGAGGGATTTTCACTGAATACCCTTTTGTGTGTTTGGAATTTTGAACCTTGTAAATGTATTGCCTATATTCTCCTTCCCCAAAACGTTTTTTTCTTTCAAAAATGCATGCACACAGACCCACGTATTAGTGGTACATCTGTGAGCGCCAGAGATTTTGTTTTGATCCCCCAATCTCTCAAGGCTCTGAGAAAGGTGTCCTGGGTACCAGGATGGGGTGACAGTCTGGAACCCACACAGCTGGACTTGCACCTGAAGTGCTGTGACATTTGGTTTTCATCCTCGGCTGGCCCAGGCACCCTCTCGGGGCTCCTCTTCTTCCTCAGCCAGGGAGCTTCTTCCCACTCTTTGGGTTTGCAAGTTGGAAGAGGGTGGTTAGGGTGGGCCTCACGGAGAAGGTGACATTTGTGCAAGGCTTGAGGTCAGTGACAGAATGTGTTCCGAGGTCTCAGGAGAAGGGGGCTCCAGAAGGATAGAAGAGCAAGTTCAAAGAATCGGAGGCAGATGTGTGCCTGGCTGGCTGGCAGATGTGCCTAGGATGGAATAAACAAAAGGGAGGGGAGAGACAGACAGAAGAGTAACCGGCACTTTGTGTGGGGATGATGTGGACTGGAGAGCCTTCCACCCCCTTCCTTGAGATTCCACATCCAGATACTGGCTGTTTGTCCATCTCATGTCCCAACTCTACTGACTGCTGCCTGGTTCCTAAGGCCCAGTCCCTCCCTGCACTCAGATCTGGTATTGGTGTCCCAGTGATCGCTCCAGGGAACCGGTCTCTCCCAGGGCAGGGGATGGAGACGCGAATTCCGGTCTGGGCTAGAGGATGCGGCCACTTCAGTCCCTGTTGGGCTTCCTGATCTTTCTTAAACAGCACACCTTTACCTCAGGGGCCCCTGCACTTGGGATTCCTCATCCTCAGTCCCTCCTCCCCCACCTCGTGTGACTCGCTCCCTAGTTCACTCAGATGAGATGTCTCCAATGTCATCCTCAGGCCTCAGGAAGGCCTTCCCCAACCTCCCGATGTAAGACAGCGCCTCCAACCCCCCATCCCCTTACTCGCCTGGACGTCTTCACTACATACGTGGACGTGTTTGTTGTCTGTTTCTCCCGCTTGAATACCAGCTTAGGGGCAGTTAGGACTTCATCGAGAAACCTGATACCAGCGGGTGGTTTGGCCTCCTGGTACTTGTCTCAGTGAGTAAGTCTGGTTCCAGATTTTGGCTCCTCCCAGTCAACTCCACCCCCCTGGAGAACTAGCCTCTGCGGGGCTGGAGTGGACAGTCTCAGGAATTAGGAGGGGACATGCAGGCAGACAGAAGGGCACTATGGACAGGCACCCCAGGAACAGCTTTCCCCAACTCCATTCTCTATCCCAAAGCGAGAAGCATAGAGATGGAAGGCAGTGTTCACCCACATTTCACGGGAAGCAAATACAGCATGCTTTCATCTGCTCAGAATCCTACTTCCCTTGATCTTAGCAGAGCTTTAAGAGGAGTATGAAGTGCTTGTAATTTATTTAAGAGTTCTGATGATTGTTGTGAGGCAGCAATCTACTTTATTCTTACTGATTCTTCATTCTTTTTTTTTTTTTTTAACCCCCTTAACGTGGGCACAGGGGATTGAATCCAGGACCTTGTGCTTGCCAAGCATGCATTCTATCACTGAGCTATATCCCCTGGCCTCTGATTCTTCATTCTTGAGAAGCAGCTTTGATACTAGTAGACTGAAATTCAAATTCTGGCTCTGACACTTGCTGACATTGGGCAAATCAAGCCTTTCTGGGCTGTCTTCTCACCCTAAGATGGGCTGTGGGGAGTGGGAATCCGAGGTAGTCTCTACCTCCCACCATTGGCAGATGTGAAGTGTGGAGTACCACCTTTGGTATGTATTAAGTGCTTATTTAAAGTTCAGCCCTCTCCTCCTTCCTCAGTCTTCATCCTCCTCTCCCACCGTAAAAGGTCTTTTCCATGTACTTAGTGGTCCAAGAAGTTAATACTTGCCTGTAAACTGTGAGGATTTGAAAATACAGCACATGATCCTTGAGTTCTTCATCATTCATTATGCACTTTGATGTTCAATGTTCTGGTCACAGGTCTAATATCTGAAAGAGCAGATCATTTAATATATGTATGTATTTTTGCTGTTGCAGTCACCCTAAATGTTAGTCAGTCTTTTCACAAATGTGTAGGTATGTTAGTCAAGGTATAGGCTCAGATGCTATAACAAAATACCCCCAAATACAAGAGCTTTAATATGATAGGAGCTTGTGTCTTATATAATAATCTAGAAATAGGTGGCAAATCTAGGAGGGCATCCAGAGACCTAGGTCCTTCTCTCTTGTTGCTCTGCTAGCCTCTAGGTGGTGTTTTTGTTCACATGATCAAAGCTAGAGCAATACCACTCTATAGACATCCCAGTTAGAGAGAAGTAGGAGGGAGAGGAAGACCACGATGAGTCATTTTCTTTTAAGGAAATTGCATTTGAATTCCTTTGGTGTAAATGTAGTCATATGACCATGTATGGCTGCAAGAGAACTCTTGAGGGCATTTCAGGGAACTTCCTGCCTTCTCCTGCTTGGTCCATTAAGCTAGGGAATGGCACTGTCACTGTGGATGGTGTCCTATGGGTAATGTCTCACATTTGTTGGCTGCTCTCTCATTGATAAAGCAGGTTCACATGTATCAACAAGTCTGTAAACTAACCAAGGATAGGGCCTGAGTCTTATTTCCCTCTGTGGCCACGGCAGTGCTTTCCACATAGTAGGTCCCTTCTACATTTCCATGGGATGAATGCTTGTGTTGGTTCTCAGGACAGCTGGGAAGGGTGGGCAGGACAGGTGCTCTCCCCAGGGAATAGGCCCGGAGACTCTGGCTCAGGGAGGCTGAGGGACAGACTGCATGTCACAGAGCTAAGAAGCAGTGCAGCAGGGAGCGGGACAACGGTTTCCAGGTTTCTCTGTGTTTCTTACATCGCCCAGTACCTCGTTCAGTCCTTCGGCTGCCTTCTCTCTGAATCCAAAGCACTCACTCACAGGCACTTCAGAGGGCCATGTATCATTTTTTTTCTCTCAGAAGAAGCCTCAGTCTTTTCTTCAAGGAATAAATTCAGAACTTGAGAGAATGGGTCTGGTTCTTACTCTCTTTCAGGAAGCGTGGAAACACATCCTTTAAAAAATGCACTTCCTCTTCTTGAAAATATAAGTGGGCCTTCTTCCCCTGCATCCTTGCTACAGAGAATTTGGTCACAGGTCTGTTTTATCACTTGATTTTTCTGAAAAATGAACAGGACCAGAGAAACTTGCTTCAGAGCCCCCAAGGCCTGACCTTGTCCTGGGTCCCCAAAACCTATGTCTTTCTCTCTTTGCACAGTTGGACTGAGGTCAATTCTATCCTCTGGGGATGACCTCTGGTTCTGATTCCTATGGACCCTAAGATTCACTACCCACTTTGCCCCCCACACTGGATCCTCATGTTCTTCAATTCCCTCTCTTGATAAATGGCACCAGTTTATTCGTAAAAATCCCAGGAGACACCACTTCCTCCTGTGGCCGGTAGACTGTAAAATGTGCCCCCCACCACCCAGCCCGCAATGGTCTCCACCTCCTGATGTTCACACTCTGATGTAGCGCCCTCTGTTGAGGGTGGGTAGGATCTGTGATTTGCTCCTAACACACAGAAAATGGCAAAGGTGATGGGCTGTCACTGCTGTGATTAGGGTACATAAGACTGTCTTCTGTCTTGCTATGTCTTTCTCTCACTGACTTTGATAAAGCAAGCTGTTATGTTGGGGAGGTTCACAAGGCAAGGAGCTGAAGGCAGCCTCCAACCAATAGCCATCAAGGAATTGAAGCCCTCAACCCCATTGAATTCTGCCAATAACCATGTGAGCTTGGAAGTGGATCCTTCTCCAGTCCAGCCTTCAGATGAGATCCCAGCCCTGGCTGACAAGCCTGATTGCAGCGTAATGAGATACTTTGAAGCAGAGGTCTCCAATGAACCATGCCTGGGTTTCTAACAGATAAAAAAATGCAAGATAATGAGTGTGTATTGTTTTAAAGCCACTACACTGGTGTTAATTTGTTGCACAGCGATAGATAACTAGCCCATTTCATGGCATCTCATTAGGCACCAAGTTCTATTGATTCTTCCTGTCAGACCTCTGGAATCTCTATGTTCTCCTGCACTTCTGGTGCCTCTGCCTTGTGTCAGTCCTCATCAGCCCCCATTTGAATAAGACAATGGCCTCCTGTATCAGTCAGGGTCCCAGCAGGAACCAGAGGCAGTCTCAGAAGGCCTAACTGAAGAGCCATGTGGACAGGGTAGGGGCACCCCGGGGCTGGCAACAGCAAGGCACTGTTATCATCCCAGACCCAAAGGGCAAGGGGAGCGAGCGGTGATACCAGAGTCTGGTGGAGGCTGGCATGGCAAAGGGGTTGTCCCTCCAGAGTCGGGGCTTTAGGCAGAGAGAACAGAGTTGTTGCCAAACAGCGGGAATGCAAGAGGCACAGGTAAGTAAGTATCGCAGCCGCTCTCTCCTCCTGTCCTCCAGTCTCTCAGTCTCCCATTCAGAAGCCGGACTTGTCTTCTCCTGCACTTGGAATGGGACTTATACCATCTGTAGCCCTGGTTCACAGGCCTTCTGACCCAGACTGAATTATACCGCTGGCTTTCCTGGGTCTGCAGCTTGCAGATGGCAAACTGGGACTTCTCACCCTCCGTAATCATGAAAGCCAATTCCTAATAATAAACCATACTCTCTCTCTATAAATATTATGTGTGTGTGTGTGTGTGTGTGTGTGTGTGTGTGTGTGTGTATGTGCCATCTGGGAAACCTAGCACTTCGACTTGGAACCCATGTTTGCTGGTCACCTCCTTTTTGTCTTAAGAGCAGGGACTTCGGTTTATTTGTCCTCTTATCCCCAAGGGTCCAGCACAAATAGAGCCCAAGTTGCTCCTGGCATCACAGCAAGCCCTGTGGTGGGAGAAAGCCCTCAGTCAGGTGATGCAGCAGAGAGGTGGTGAGCGGTCAGTGGACTGATGCCGGGATGCGGGGTTGGGGGCAGCAGTGGGGTCTGCTACTCCTGGCCTCCTGGATTGGGAGAGGAAGGGAGTGTGAAATGGTTGTTTCCCATTTAAAAACACCTGCTCCCGGGGTCAATCTGCTTCCTTGAGACAGGCTCAGCAAGTATTTTTAGAACAGGCTTAGCAAGTATTTTTAGAAGAATACAAGAAGGGTCAGGACTTCTAGACATTAGTTTTAGTAATTATTAACCGCACTTCCACTCTGAAAAGGGTCCTGTTTTGGACAGTAAATTAATTGATCATACTACCCATAGAAAATGGCTGTGGCTGCACCCACCCCCACTATGTAATGCAGAAGGTGGGGAGAATCAGGACTGCAGTATGTTGGGGGCTCCCCTCTCCTCTATTGGCACAGGAGAGCTGGATACTCAGAGGGCCAGGAAGGGTACCCTCATCCCATTCAACAACCTGCAGCCTGCCATGTCCCTGCCCTCCAAGTGCCCCTCCACTTGTCTAGCCTTCAGTGCATCCTTGCTTCCCAGGTCCCAGACAAATTTTTCTGGGACTAGAGGCTGCCCCAGATGCCCAGTCAGTTGGGACCTTGACCTTCCCATCTCTTTCAGCCCCTTTTTCCTGGACCGAGCTTCCTGATCCTTCTCTGACCTCTGGCACTCACATTTTTGCCAAGAGGCCCACTCCATGCCCCACATGCTTGGCTCAGACTATTTGAGTCCCAGCATGACGTTGGACTTGAGTTAATCGCACCACCTGGCCTTGGAGCCAGGCTCCTGGACCTTCCCTGGGAAGGCTCGCCCTCTACTCTCTTGGATGCTTTTCTCTCACTTCCATCTGGAGTAGGTCCTGCAATTCCCAGTGTATCCTGTGACCAAGACTGTCTGGATTATAACAAGATTTGGCAGAGACTGTGCTGAAATAAATGAGAAAAACTGATAGGGCTAGGAATGGTGAGTTCCATGAGATTCATTCATTTGCTCATTTATTCCTAAATTTGCTCAAACATCATTGAAATATCTAGCAACACGGTTCTGGATCCACAATAGATATTTGTGGGATTGTACAGGTAGGGGGCAGGTACAGGGCTTCTGACAACCAGGTGGGTGAGAGTGGGGGACACAGCAACCTGAATCCCTTTCCCACTCAACTTAGGGTGTCGAGTCCCCTCAGGACTCAGAAAGGATGGAGTGTGATGTATGTAGTGCATGAGCTACATGACTCTGGGGATAATCATAATGTTGAGGTTTTTTTTAAATAAATTTTTTTTTCAGGGAGGCAGTAATTAGGTTTACTTATTTATTTTTTAAATAATTTTTTTAAAAACAGAGGTACTGGAGGTTGAACCTAGGATCTCATGCAGGCTAAGCATGCAGCCTACCACTGAGCTCTTCACACCCCACCAAGATCTTCTTTTGCTCTGGCTTGGAGTTTCTAAGAAGCATGTCATCCTGGCCCTTTTCTACTCCCTATTACTCCTTGCTTGATGTGCTCCAGACCTGGCCATTCACACAAAGGACCTGACTCCTCATTCTATGTAAGTCAAGGTAAAAGAGAACACTATTAAGGGCATATTTCTTTTTTTTTTTTTCTTTTTTTAATTGAAGCACAGTCAGTTATGATGTGTCAATTTCTGATGTACTGCATAATGTCCCAGCCATGCATATACATACATGTAGTTGTTTTCATTTCTTTTTCATTAAAGGTTATTACAGCCTATTGAATATAGTTCCCTGTTCAGTGTGTATTTCAAGCATTGGCAGATAAGGCTTTGGACAAGGGTAGAAGTGGGCAGAAATTCACACAGCAGAGTGGGAACCGACAGAAAGGAAGTGGGTCCTAGGGGGTCGGTGGCACCAAAATCTAGAGAGGCCCGGACGGCTTCCCTGAAGGACGGCTCAGAGCTGGCCTCTTCGTGGAGTCCTGGGCAGCCTCAGACAGCGGTTGGCTCCTCCAGCAGCACATCCTGAAAAGAATCATTCTCCCATTGCTGAGTGCCACGCCCACTGTCCTCTGGGAGACCAGGAGCAGGGAGGGGTTCAGTTTCTTGCCTTTTCCCCATTTCTTGCTCCTGGAGGGAAAATGAAAAGGAGAGTGCCAGTCAGAGGACTTCAAAGTGTTGCTGGAGAATAGTTTCTTGTCTCGAGCAGGAGACAGAATTCAAGAGTGAGGCAAAGTAAAGTGAAAGTAAGTTTATTTAGAGAGATACACACTCCACAGGCAAGGTGCAGGCCATCTCAAAAGGTGAGGGAGAGAGGGAGACCAAAAGATGTGGGAGTGTTTAGTTTAAAGTAAAAGTAGATACACACTCCACAGACATATTGTGGGCCATCCCAGAAGGCAAGAAAGAGAGCAACCATGAGGTGCAGAGTTAGTTTTTATAGGCTCCGTAATTCCATATGCTAATGAGGTAGGAGGATTATTCCAACTACTTTGGGGAAGGGGCAAAGATTTCCAGGAATTGGGCCCCCACCCACTTTTTGACCTTTTGTGTTCAGCCTGTGAGTGCACCATGAGCCTCAGAGTCTACTGGAAGTGGGACCTTCCACCATCCTGGTTGTAACCAGTTTGTCCTGCCCTCGGTTGCTGTGTCATTCCTTCAGTGGTTGTGCCCTGTCCCCTTCCCTCCTGTCTCAAAACCATATTAAGTCCAGGGCTACCTGAGTCTGAGGACAGTGCCATTAATGCAGAGTCCTTTGTTTGTGTATCCAAACTTCTGGTGAAGGGCAGGTTAATCTAGTTCTATTATTTACCACTAAATTATCGATTGAGTAGCTATGTGTATCTACCTCAGCTTATTCTGTTTAATATGAGTGTTAACTTATTCAGTGACTATCCCTAAGGAAGATGCCCATAGCTCCTTAGAAGATTGTACAGGATCCCTTTCTTTTTCTTCCAAATTATTTTAAAATGCAACAGTTGGGGCATTTATCAAGCATTTTAAAGTTATTATTGGATGCTTCTTACAACTTACCAGAGAGTGGCAACATTTATGAGGGTCTTCCCAAATGTACGCTAGGACTTTTATTTGCATTTTGAAGGAACTCAAATAAATGTAAGGATCCTAAGGGGGGTGCAAATCATTTTAAGAGAGAGATATTAAGAAAATGTAAATGTTCCACTTTACATAATTAACGAAGACAGCTAAAGAGCTGTCCTGGCAGCGAGCACACCTTTCAAAGTGTCTTAAGTATGTCTGTGCCAAGAACACTGGGTGAAGGGGAGAGTGGGCACCCCAACCCTGTAGTTGTCCATTCCTAGTGCATTCCAGCCTCACATCTAGTCCCAGTGACCCAGGGATGAGCAATATTAAAAGGGATGCCCTTCCTCATTTCTGTTAGTTTCTCTGATCATATGACTTTCCCTTCCCCTGCGTAAGACAGTTGAGGGAGGGTGGGTGGTTGATTCCAACAGCCAAATAACCAAAGTCTGGGATTGCTTCTGGGGACTAGAGCTCTAGGAGTATGGTGGGGTGGAGTTGGATTGGGGAGCCTCTAACAAGCTTGATAGCACATAATCTTGAATGCCTAAGCATCTCAGCACTGCCTCATTTATTGGGATTCTTGCCATGCCCGTGTTCTAGAGTGGGAACCCAACAAAAATCCTTGTTCTCATGGACCTTACCTTCTAATGGAGGTTATAGGCAGACAACGAATCACATACATAAGTAAAGTACATAGTAAATTTGAATGTAATAATGCAATGGAAAAAAAAATAAAATAAGGAAAGGACATAGGGAGTGCCAGGGCAGGGGACTGTGATTGCAATTTTGAAAGGGGTGGGTCAAGTTGGCCTCAATGAGAATACACCATTTAAGCAAAAACTTCAGAGAAATGAAGGCATCAGGAGTGCAGAGAAGTGGGGGAAAGTGTCTTGGCAGAGGGCAGATGAGCAGAGGCCTGGAGACAAGAACATACCTGGAGGACCCAATGGCCACCACAGAGGCCAGGGTGCTGGAGCAGAGGAAGAGCTGGGCAAAGGGGGAGATTAGGTCAGAGATGTATCAGGGACCATAAGGACTTGAAAGCTGCTGGGGAGACGGATTTTTCTGAGCAATATGGGAAATGGGGTGAGTGTTTTTGGCAGTAGAGTGACATGATCTGACTTATTTTAACAGGATAACTCTGTGTGGAGAACAGCTATGGGGAGGAGGTGAGACCAGAAGCAGGGAGGACAGTTAGGAGGCTACTGAAATAATCCAGGCCCGAGAGAGCGTGTCTTGGACCAGGGGAGGGTTTTTCCACCTGCTCACTATTGATATTTTAGGCTGGACAGCTTGTTGTGAGGGGCGGTCCTGTGCTTTGAGGGATGTTTGGCAGCATCCCTGGCCTCTATCCATTAGATGCCAGTAGTGCCCTCCTAATTGTGACAACCCAAAGTGCCTCCAGATGTTGCCAAATATCCACTGGGAGGTGAAATTAGCAAACATAGGGGACAACCCCTGGACTAGGGTGACAGCGTGGAGGTATGAGAAGTGATCTGATTCAGGATTTGTTGAGTTTAGCGAGACAGAGGAGTTAAGGCCTGAATGACTTGAGGGACAGAGCTACCATTGATGGAGATGGGGAAGACCATTCGTGAGATAAGTGTGAAGGCAGGGCTGTCTGGGGTTCACATGAGAAGTCTGCACTGGAGTGAAAGACATGCATTACTAATTGCTTTTACATAATTTTAGAAGAGGTAGAAAGGAGTTCATGGTTAAGATCACGAAGTTATTGTGTGTGCTTAGCATGCACGAGGTCCTGGGTTCAGTCCCCAATACCTTCTAAATAAATAAGTTAGTAAAGAAAGAATTTTTTTTTACTACCTCCCCGCTCTACTTACCTCCCCTCAAAAAAAAAAAAAAAAAAAAAAAAGATCACAGAGTTATTAATGGTGTTACAATGATCACAGGGAAGGAGGCATTGCCAAAGGGTCTGAGGACCTTGAGATCATAGACTTATTCTATGAGCTCAAGCACACTCAGGTTTGAGACTTAGAGTAACATGCATCTTATCTCAATGAGGGTTAGTGGCCACTTTGCACTTTAGATTGTTTCTGTTAGGAGATGTCACCAGGATATCTCTGGAACTTTAAACCAAAGCAGTGGGCAAGAGCCAAGCCTCTACACTCTATAGCCTTGGGTCAATATAGCATTATTTACTACTGCACATTTGCTTTAATTATTCAATATTTGGTTCTACCCTATAAAAGAGGACAGGATGGTTTGAAGAAGTACCTGGCACCCTAACACTTTGCGTATCTGATATATCAAAGTGAAAAAAATCATTTTCCCTTGGTTACAAAAATTTCATTGTGCTGTACCTACAATTCTTTGGCTATAGCCTGAGCTAAGAAGTATTTTGCTGAAGCACAGGTGTATATAGAAACTTCTTATCTGTCTGAAGATATAAGCAACCACAGGAAGTTTGGAACATGTGGCTAAGACTGTTCTCTTGGTTTCCTTGTCAGATTCTCTTGCTGTTCTGCAGGGGATGTGTTGCTTTGTGTGTGGTTTCTGCTGCTCCTCTCTTCCTAAACTTTCAGAAGAAGATCTTCCTACTTCACTGTTGAACAATTTTCCTAAAAGAAGATGGTGCCCTGTTTTTCGATTAGTCAGAAGATCTTTTAATGCCTGGAGAGACAATAAAATCTCTCTATTTCAGAATGTAGGTGGCAGGGGAGTGGAGTCAGGAGGGAGAGAGAGGAAAAGCCCTAACTTTAATGAAAATTCAGAGCTAAAGAATTTTGGTTTTACTTTATTTCTTTTAAGTAAATATAATAACAAAAAC
The DNA here is from genome assembly GCF_009834535.1 of Camelus ferus. Taxonomy (NCBI): domain Eukaryota; kingdom Metazoa; phylum Chordata; class Mammalia; order Artiodactyla; family Camelidae; genus Camelus; species Camelus ferus. The sequence goes on from NC_045697.1 coordinate 37,160,667, forward strand.
TAAGCTAATAAAAATTCTTTAAGTAGGAGTCCTGCTGGAATACACTTTAATAAGTGTGAGAAATATGTAATGTTTGCACATTATTGCTAAAGTGCTTTTTAAAAATATCCTGCAAAGGGAATTTTTTTTTGAGTGTCTATGTTATTAAATTGGTACATTAAATAAATGCAATTCCCCAAAGTCTGTTAGTGGGTTACAGTCAATAACGAGGACCTTAAGGCTTGCCCACTTGCCTCGTTGAGGTGATCCCTGTGACAGAGGGATGATATTTTAAACATAAATTAAGGTTAAGAATAATAGAAATAATTAATCATAAGGGCTTTGTGTTTTTTTTTTAAATTTATGCTATAGGTCCATTAAATCATAAGATTATTTTACCTTTTTAAGTTCAGATGAACTAAGCATTGCTCTGTTTTTGTTTGTTTGTTTTTCATCTGATTAAAGAAGCACAGGCAGAATTGCCTACATTATATTCAGGGCCTAAGAACTGGTGTCTTCACTTTCTTACCACATCCTCAGCAAAACCACTGCGAGAAGTCTTCCTAATTCCCCCAAACAAAATGTTTGTAGACACTTAGGAGACTTCTAGAGTCTGTCCAATAGAACTTTCTGCCATGATGGAAATGTTTTATATCTGCTCAGTCCAATATGGCAGCCACCAGCCATATGGGGCTTTTGAGCACTTGAAATATGACTAGTGCTGATGAGCTGACTTTTTAATTTAAATTAACTTTAATTTTGATAGCTATATGTAGCTCACAGCTAACATATTGGACAACTCAGATTCTAGACAGTGTACTAAAGAAACAGAATTCTATATAAACTTCAGATCATCCTTTCCCTCTTTCTTCTCCTCTGCATCTCTGCCATTCTTCTAGCCTTCCTTCCTTAAACATGCTCTGAGTATCTCCCTCATGTAGGCTCTGTGCTTGGTACCAGGGAGTAGATATTAGAGAGATTTCTCTGCCTTCAAGGAATTAACAAAGGTTGGATGACAGTGACAGGGTGTAGGAAGAACAGGTGTATAGTCAGGGCCCAATGAGCACATGGGTATGGTTCTCATCCTCAAATATTTTTATACCATGGGTACCCAATTTTGCTAAATTTTATTTTTTAATGTTGATTATTCATCAAAATCATCATCAAAAGTAGCCCAGTGAGGTATATCAAGAAAAGTCAACGAAGGATGGGTGACTCTGAGATCCTAGGGATGTGGAATGAAGAAACAGAGAAATAGGAATAAGAGGAACTGGCGGTTAGTCAGGGAGGGAGAGGAAGGGGAGGCTCTGGTTAGAGGGGTAATGTGATAGGTTTAAATGAGTGAGGATTGAGGAAGCCAGGGAAGAATTGGTGCAGGAGGTTGCAGAGCATGAGGCTGGGAGTCTAGAGGGAAGCGTGAGTTCTCGGGTCACAGTTTGTCTTGGCCTGAGAATTAGGCCAAGAAAACTAGTCAGGAAGGTCTTGGATCTTTTGTATACATTATTGCAAAAGGGTGTTCTGGGATAGACCCAGAATAGCCAGGAATTAAATAGAGGCTGACAACATGTTGGCCAGTCAGGCAGAAGGAAGCCTGGGTCCATGCCTCAGGACCTCCAGTGTGTCCTTGTTCCTTGTACTCTGATTGCTGTCTGGGTGTGACGTTTCCAATGAGTCATCTCTGAAAAGGACAAGCAAACAATTCTGCTTTGGGCACATATTTATGGAATGAGGGAATTAAAGGAAAAGACCTGGATTCCTGTGAGTAAGTTAAAGAAGACAATACCCAGTACTTGAGCAATGGTTGTGAAGGAGGTGGAGGGTCTAAGACAGCAGATGTCATATTGAAGATTTGCTGAGCACCAAGGGTTCTAGTCATCATTCATCCATTTATTCATTCAACTGACATCTATTTAAGACATTTAATATGCCAGTAACATGGACATAGTAGGGAAGAAGACTTATGATGCGTAGGGGGAGATAGATGTTTAGCAAATAATTATACAATCTAAAATAGTTGATTTAAATTTTCAATGTCAGCTCTGAAGAGAAGTTACAGGGTGCATTATAGGGAAATTTGACCTAATCTGGCAATCATGGAAGGATACTCTGAGGAGGCAACATGTTAGTTGAATAGTTGTTTGGGCCAGATTGGAAGAGAAGGCTTTTTAAGCAGAGGAAACAATGCATTATGCTCCTTCTTGGCTCCTTTTGCAACTGGCATTATGTAGCCATTTATTTGATTACTTGTCTACAATTCTGTCTCCCCATCTAGACTGTCTTACCCAAGAGACTGGGAGTTGTCTTGGTCTTGGTCACTGCAGCACCTTCAGTGTCCAGCCCAGTGCCTGACACGTATCAGGTGCTTAGTAAAAACTTACTGGTTATAAAAATGTATAACACTTATAACATATAAAGCTCAGAAGTGGGAAGGAATTCAGGCCATTGGAGAATCTGAAAGGAGGCTGGTGTGGGAAAGTGTAGAGTGAGGGATGGAGAGGTTCAAAATAGGGATATAAAAGTTATTCTAGGCCCTAGGGACTATGTGAAGGATTCTGGGAATCTGTCCTTAAACCAGTGGGAAACTATAGAAAAGTACTAAGTAAGGAAGTGATGAAATCAGATTTGGATTTTAAAATATTTTCCTGGTTGCTCTGTGAGGAGTAGATTGGAAGGAAGCAAGAGTGGATACAGCAAGGTCAATTAGGATGCTTATGTAGTGGTTCAGGTGAAGCATGATGGTGTCTTGGACTATGGAGATGGAAAGAGAAGTGAATAGATACAAGAGATCAACTAGAAAGACAAATACCCTAATTGAAAAATGGTCAAGAGATCTGAATAGACTCTTCTTCAAAGAAAATATACAAATGGCCAAAAAGCACATGAAAAGATGTTCAACATCATTAGCCATCAGGGAATGCAAATCAAAACTCCAATGAGATACCCCTTCACAACCACTGGGATGGCTAGAGTGAAAAACAGAAATAATAATAAATGTTCATGATTATATGGAGAAATTAGAACTCTCAAACACTGCTGATTAGAGTGTAATATGGTATAGCCACTTTGGAAAGCAGTCTGGCAGTTCCTCAAAAGGTTAAATTTAGAGTTCAGTATTACCCAGAAATTCCAATTCTAGGTACAAAATCAGGAAAAATGAAAAAACGTCCACACAAAAAGTTGTACACACCTGTTCATACTACGTTATTCATAATAACCAAAAGTGGTATCACCCAAATGTCCATCAACTGATGAATAGATAAATAAAATATGGGGAGTGATTACCATAGTGGACTGTTTTGTTTTGTTTTTTTGTTTTTACCGTATTCCCCCCAAAGAACATTGATTTAGAAGTCACCTACAGGTGAGAGAGAAACTTTGTGGAAGTTCAGGATTCCAGTGAAGAAGTTCCACCACACCAGGATGTGAGGATGGTTCAATACTCACAAATCAATATGAAATATAAAAATCATACAATCATCTCAATAGATGCAGAAAAAGCATTTGAAAAATTCAACATTATTTCATGTTAAAAACTCACATGACTATAGTTAACAAAACTATATTGCATATTTGAAAGTTGTTAAAGATTAAATCTTAAAAGTTCTCATCTCAAGAAAAAAAATTGTAGCTATGTATGGTGATGAATGTTAACTAAACTTATTGTGGTGACCATTTCACAATATATAATATATGTATTCACCTGAAACCAATAAAATGTTATATGTCAATTTTATCTCAAAACCCCCCCTCAAAATTGGGTATTGAAGGAACATACCTGAACATTATAAAGTCCATATATGACAAACTCACAGCTAACACTATATTCAACAGTGAAAGGTTGAAAGCTTTCTCTTTAAGATCAGGGACAAGACAAGGGTTCCATTCTCATCACTCCTTTCAATTTAGTACTGGAAGCCCTAACCAAAGTTATTAGGCAAGAGAAAGTAATAGAAGGCATCCAAATTGGAAAGGAAGAAGTAAAATTGTCTCTATTTTCAGATGGTATGATCTTGTAGATAGAAAATCATAAAGATTCCCCATACGCTGAAAAAAAAAACCCTGTTAGAATTAATAAATTCAATAAAGTTGCAGGCTACAAAATTAACATACAATAATCAGTTGATTACTATATACTAACAATGAAATATCTTAAAAAGAAATAAGGAAAATAATTCTAATTATGATAGCTTCAAGAACAATAAAAAAACTTAGGAATAAATTGAACAAGGGGATGAAAGATCTCTACACTGATACAATACAACTTTGATGAAAGAAATTGAAGATGACAAGATTAAATGGAAAGATATCCCATTTTCATGAATCACAAGAATCAATATTTTAAAATGTCCACACTACTCAAAGCCATCTATAGATTCAGTCAAATCCTTATCAAAGTTCTAATGACATTTTTTATATAAATAGAAAAAACAATCCTAAAATTCAGGTGGAACCACAAAAGATCCCGAAGAGCAAAAGCAATCCTGAGGAAGAGGAACAAAGCTGGGGACAATACATTTCCTGATCTCAAATTATATTTCAAAGCTGTACTAATCAAAGCAGCATGGTGTTGGCTTAAAAATAGACATATAAGCCAATGCAACAGATTTGAGAGCCCAGAAATAAACCCATGCGAATATGGTCAACTAATATTTGACAAGGGAGTCAAGCATCCTCAATGGGAAGGGATAGTCTTGTCAATAAATAATGTTTAGAGAACTGGATATCTTCATGCAAAAGAAAGAAATCAAACCCCTATCCTACCACTCACAAAAATTCACACCAAATGAATTAAAGACTTAAATTCAAGAATTAAAACTGTTCAAATGGCAATTATTTGAGGATATGATACCAAAAGCTCAAGCAACAAAAGCAGAAATCAGCAAGTGGGATTATATCAAGCTAAAAAAAGCTTCTGCTCAATAAGAGAAACAATCAACAAATGACAAATGCTGGAGAGGCTGTGGAGAAAAGGGAACCCTCCTACACTGCTGGTGGGAATGCAGTTTGGTGCAGCCACTGTGGAAAACAGTATGGAGACTCCTCAAAAGACTAGGAATAAACTTACCATATGACCCAGTCATCCTGCTCCTGGGCATATATCCAGAAGGAACCCTACTTCAAAATGATACCTGCACCCCAATGTTCATAGCAGCACTATTTACAACAGCCAAGACATGGAAACAGCCTAAATGTCCATCAAGAGATGGCTGGATAAAGAAGCTGTGGTATATTCATACAACGGAATACTACTCAGCCATAAACACTGACAACGTAACGTCATTTGCAGCAACAAGGATGTCCCTGGAGAATGTCATTCTAAGTGAAGTAAGCCAGAAAGAGAAAGAAAAATACCATATGAGATCTCTTATATGTGGAATCTGAAAAAAAAATTAAAAAACATAAATACAAAACAGAAACAGACTCATAGACATAGAATACAAACTTGTGGTTGCCAAGGGGGTGGGGGGTGGGAAGGGACAGACTGGGATTTCAAATTTTGTAGATACTGACAGGCATATGCAGAATAGATAAACAAGATTATACTGTATGGCACAGGGAAATATATACAAGATCTTGTGGTAGCTCACAGTGAAAAAAAAAGTGACAATGAATATATGTATGTTCATGTATAACTGAAAAATTGTGCTCTACACTGGAATTTGACACAACATTGTAAAATGACTATAACTCAATAAAAAAATTTTAGAAAAAAAGAAAAAAAAGAGAAACAATCAACAAAATGAGACAACCTGCAGAATGAGAGAAAAATATTTGCAAACCATCCATCTGATAAAGGGTTAATGTCCAAAAATATAAAGAACTTATACAACTTAATAGCAAAAAATCAAATAACCCAATTAAAAAACGGGCAGACGACGTGAATAGACATTTTTCCAAAGAAGATATATAAATGTGCAATAGGTACATGAAAAGATGCTCAACATCACTAATCATCAGGGAAATACAAATCAAAATCAAAATGAGATATCACCTCACATCTGTTTTAATGACTATCATCAAAAAAGATAAGAGATAATAAGTCTTGACTGGGCTGTGGAGATAAGGGAACACCTGTGCCCTGTTATTTGGAATGTAATTGGCATAGCCACTATGGGAATAGTGTGAAGTTTTCCTCAAAAATTAAAAATAGAACTACTATATCATCCAGGAATCCTACTTCTGGATATATATACAGGGAAATGAAATCACTGTCTGAAAGAGTTATCAGCATTCCCAGGTTCATTGCAGCATTAATCACAGTAGCCAAGGTATGGAAATAATCTAAGTGTTCACTGACAGATGAATTTATAAGGAAATGTGGTACCCAGATGTATATGTGGAATACTAAAAGAAGAAAATCCTGCTATTTTGGCAGCATGGGTGAAGCTTGAGGGCATTCTGCTAAGTGAAATAAGTCAGATTGAGAAAGACAGGTACAATATGATCTCACCTATATGCAGAATTTTCTAAAAGAGAAAATGACAACAGGAATGAAGGGCACAGGAAGCAGAGATGGGAAAGCATAGAAGAGAAAATATAAGTAATAAATCTGAATGCTTTGAAAGTTGTATCTAAGAGCCCCAGGAAAGTGTTTCCTCACGTGGAACCTGTAGTTTGGGCACAGGAGGTTGAGGAAATCCCATTAGTAGCTACAGTTGGGTTATTTAAGCAACCATCCATGGAGGGGGACAATTCCGAGCTTTCCTGGAAGCACTTCAACTTTCAAGACTCTTTTATCTGCCATGTCATTAGGGGAACCAGCATGGCAGCCGTTAGATTAACGTAATAGACTTTTATATCGCATTTATCAATATCCTTATAGCAGCGATACCGTGCAGAAATGCCAGCAGGGGATGTACAAAGTGTGTAACCAGTGAGAGGGAGATCAGTGGGAAGCACAGGGAGTTGAAGGCTCTGGATATGTGTCAAATAATAATAGCTTCCCTCAGGGTCCCCATGACATGGCAGATGAGAGGGTCTTTAAAGTTTAACTGCCCCGACCGGAGAGGCTAGCTGGAATCATTCCCCGGGCGAACAATCAGAGAACGGACAAAAACACTCTTAGGCAGGCTGATGGATTAAGGAGAAAAGGCTGTCTATGAGTGGCATATGTGATAGGTTTGCGATGGTTAATCCCTTTTCTGTCCTGAGGCTTGGGGATGCTCTGTGATGTCCCCATGACTTGAGAGAGGGAAGAGTTAGGGGCCCCTGAAAGTGGAGCAGCAGGAATTGATTGTGCAAGTCAGCCCATGTCTCGAGGAGTAAGTGTCAGACTCGAGGGTGAGTTATCAGCAGGTCATACTTGACGATAGACCCAGGCCACATTCTCGACAGCTTTATTGGTGGTAAAGGTGATATTTTGATCTCTGTCTGCGCAGCGGAGGTAATTATCTGAACATGGTTGGAGAGCATGGGTGTTATTTCTCGGGCTCCCTAAAGCACTACGATCCATTGCTTGACCTGGAGCCATGAGACATCGACAAGGTGGAGCATTTGGACAGCAAAGTAACAGGTGGAAAGTAAGACTTCTGAAGTTGTCTTGCTCCGGGTAGCTGTAAGCCTTAGGCTTAGTTAAGTGGGATTTCTACCTGTGGGGGCCGTTGCTCCTGTCAAAGCTGTTCACAGGGGTGACTGGTTTTGTTCTGTTGTGGGTCTGAGTGAACATGTACTTTTTCAGTCTCAGGGTACTGAGTGCTGCCAGTTGACTTGAAGCTTTGCACACACTGCTTGGTATAGACACTGGTTTGTGGGCAAGGCTGTGTCAAAGATTAGATCATTTTAAGCATGAGCAAGCAGAGCAATATTTGCTGCCTTTATTGTGTTTCTTAGCTGTGTCTGCAGGCAGAGACTTCAAACGAATAACAACAACAAAAAACAGATGAGAAAAAAGCTAAGATTCACGCATGCTACGGAACTCTAATGTATGAGGTAATGGCTTAAACTGTTAATGTCAGATCAGACCTAGGAGACAGTGTGGCACAAGACACCCCCAAATCTGCTAACTGCCTTCAAGGCCTCAGGAGGCAACTTGAGATGTTACCCAAACTATTGGACTTGTCTGTTGGTTCTTAACATGTGGTTTCATACTGACTCTGGATTTGTTGATTATATATGCTCTGATCATGGCTTTAGATGGTTTCACCACAAGGGTGGTGGGTTTTTGATAAACAGACCAGAAAAAAAAAAAAGGAAGGGAAAAAGAATAAGAACTTTTATTATAAAGAAAATGTGTCATCTTCTTGAGATGAGGCAGAGAAACAAATCAAACTACTGCACACCCAAAGTTCAAGATGCAATTAACAGGACCCATTCCTGGAACGTTCTGTGGCTAGAAATCAGATTGCTCTGGAAATTAAAGAGGAACTAGAGTGGCATGAAAAATATGCTTCCTTTCTCCCACCAGGATAGGCATATAGAAAGAATGAAAGTGAAATACAGGAAAGCAGCCTGACAGAGCTGGAGGAAGAGAACGTTTTCCTTAGAAGAAAGGGTAATGTATTTCAGACATGGAAAGGAAGAAAATCTAGAAGCCTGAGATTGAGAAACAGAAACAGGAGGTGCATACAGATGTAATGATCCTTAACAAGGGAGTTAGGAAGGAGATGTTTTAGTTGTCATAAGATCTGAAGAGATGGATTGGGGATCAATGAAATCTGCCATATGAAAAGAGGCAAGTGGGCACCAATGATTCATACAAAGAAGCATGCAGGTTTCGCCTGTTCCCTGGGGATTCCTGACCAGTATGTTTATAGAATGACCCCACTAAGGAAGACCTAGCAAAGATAAGACTTACCCAGGGAAGGCAGGCAAGCCTGGGTTAGAAGACTCTGAGTTTCCAGGGAAACAATGAAATGGTTCCCTTTCCCACCCCTAATGTAGCACAAAAATCACATGGAAAAACCCCAAATTCTTTATTTTCTAATTGTCTTACAAAGTCCACTTTTTTTTTTTTGGCCAATCTCCATCCTTCCTTTCTGCAAAAGTGATTAAGAAAACACTCATTTCTTGTGTAGGCTGTCTTGTGGAAAGTATATGCCCTCTGGCTAGGTTATTTTAATTTTGACTAAACTGAGAAGACTGGAAACTTGGAAGGAGATCGGTATACCTCCGGGTGCCCGCTCCAAACACTTGTTCCTCACTTGTAAAACTAGGAGAAAGTATGCTCTCTACCCCAACAAGTGTACGTGCTGCCCACAGCCCCTCCCCAACTCAGTCTTAGAATAGGTGGGAGATTCTAGTCAGGTCCTGCAAAGGTGATGCTCTTTGTCACAAATGCCACACCCTAGACTGTGTGCTCTTTCTGTCCTACTCTGTGACAGGGTGATTGCTCTGTAACAGGGTGATTGCTCTGATAAAAAAAAAAAAAAAAAAAAGCTTTTCTGAACCCAGTACATCCAGAGGATCCCCCAGCACTGGGTTGTTGCTATGACAAAATTGTGTCTCCCCAAATTCATGTATTGAAGCCTTAACCCCCAATGTGATGGTATTTGGAGATGGAATCTTTGTAAGATAATTAGATTTAGGTGAGGTCTTGAGGTTGGGGCCCTCATGATGGGATAAGTGTCCTTATAAAAAGAGGAAGAGACAGCAGAGCTCATTGTCTATCCTGCCATGTGCAAGCCAGGAGGAGAGCTTGCACCAGAACCCAGCAAGGCTGGTGCTCTGATCTCGGACTTCCAGCCCCTAGAACTGTAAGAAAATACATTTCTGCTGTTTAACCCACCAAGTCTTTGGCATTTTGCTGTGGCAGCTCTTGAAAAATAATGTGGTCCCTTGTCCAAGTGCAGTTGTCCCTTGAACAGCACAAGTTTGAACCGTGCAGATTTTGTCAATAGTAAATACTTTGGTCCTATATGACCCATGGGATGAATTCAGGGGGCCTCCTGTGAGTTACACTCAGATTTTTAACTGTGTGGAGGGTTCGTGCCCCAACCTTGAGTTGTTCAAAGGTCAATGGTACTTCTGAAGCCCAAGGACATTCCTGCCCTTGGAGTTTATGAGACAACATATTATCCTGATGAATTCCTGTTTTATCTCAAGCCATATTTGATTAGAGTTTCTATCGCTTACAACCAGAGGAGGCCTGATTAACCCCATACTGATAAAGAAGTAGGATTCAGCCAGTAAAGGAAGGAGAGAAAATACATTCTGAAAGTACAGAGGCACAGAAAACCAAGGGTGGCTGGAGTGGAGGCTTGAGGGGCAGACAGGAGCCAGGTCACAGAAGGTCTTAAACGCTGTAGCATGAGACCTGGGGTAGGGAGGTATTGAAATAATCTAAGCAGGGAAGTGAGATGATCATGCTCAGATTTTTGAAAAATAACTGGCCCTAGGAGGATGTAGATTGGGAGGAAGTAAGTTAGAATGCAGGATGGGATTCTACAAGAGAAATGATGATGCCTGAACTAAGAGTTTAACCATGGGGAGATGCCCAGATTCAAGGGCACTTTTTAGAAGGCAAAGTTGACCAGTCTTGGTGACCAATTAGTGCTCAAAGCTGAGAGGGAGGGAGAAATCGAGGGCAACTTCCACGTGTCTTGGGCAGGTGATTGAACAAATGGTGTTGCCTGTTATAGGGACAGAAGATACAGACTGAGGGCAGGTTGGAGAGGCGGATAAGATGGGCTCAGTTTGGCACGTGTACATTCAGGAAGGCACTGGGGGCTTTTGCTAAGATGGTGTCCAGTATGACATATGGGGCTGCAGCTGTGGAAAAGTCCAGGCTGGGGGGTTACTATGGGCACACTGAGACTGTCCAGAGGGAGGAGGGAGGAGACTAGAAATGAGAAAGAGGACCCTTAGATGAGACAGGGAAGGAGTGGCCCAGGGAGGAGGAAAAACAGGAAATAGAGGTGTCAGTGGGGAGGTCTTATTCATGAGTGCCAAAGGCAGCAAGAGAGCAAGCCAAATGAGGATGGAGGGGTTTTCACTGGCTGTCAGTGGGTCACTGGTGATCTTGGAGAGATAGACCCCATTCAAAGAGCACAGAGGGGTAAGATAGTGGAGGTCCAAGTGGTTATGGGTTGAGGAATAAACAGGGGAGGGGGGCCTTGGGGTGAGACAATGGCAAGAGTGAACGTGTGGACTGCTCCTTTGAGAAATTTGGTTTTCAAGGAAAGAAGGAGATAGGGGCTGGAAGGGTGTTCATGTGCTGAAAGAACATTTGTTTATTTGTTTGTTTAACAAAAAGGATTTCAGCATATTTTTGTACCGAGAGGATAAAATTTACATAAAGAATTCAACTGCAAGGGGAAGAAGTTGATTGATATGGTCATTTGTAAATAATTATTGAGCACTTACTAAGTGCCATGTGGTTGGTGAACAGCAGCCAGGGTCTTGAGGCTCCTATGTTCTAGCAGCTCAAGGTCATGGGGGTGGAGGAGTGAATGGCAGAGGATGTGGGGGGAAAGGTGAGGCTTGTCCAAGGGGAGGAATTCCAAGTTCATGGAGGCAGGAAGGAAGAAGGAGACAATGAATGCGGATACAGGTAACTTCATTGATACAGGAGCAGGAAACTGATGGTGCCTCCGCTCTTTTGTAAAGTAGGTAGTGAAGTTATGTGTTGCACAGAGGAGAGGAATGTGGGGAGAAAAGTTTGAGAAAGGTAGACTTGGAATTCTTAATCGATGTGGGGTCAGAAGCTGACTAAATAGAACCAGATGACTAAAGAGACATGTGAAATATTGAGGGTTTGACTGAAACCAAAGACTGTAAATGTATAATGTCCCAAATCCATGATGTTCGATTTTCTCCAGCAGAGTCTCGCTACCTGGGACAGGCTCTCGGAAGGTGGGCCAAGGACTGGCTGTGCGTTTGTGTTATTACTAAGTTCATTCACTTAAATCACCACCTTGATTGCTTGATGGTAGATGCCTAGAACTTGGCATTGAAGATCTGGCGACCAAGCCCAGGCTTCAGGGAAGGGAGTACTGTGATGATTTAGCAACGCCTCCGGGGCGCTGGATTATGGAGACAAAAGGGCCATATTTATGCCGACTCTGAGCCAAATGACCCCAAAGCTCATCCAGCTAAAACACTACAATGTGTGTATTAGGGCCACTGAAGACATTGACGCCCTGTGAGCTTACTCTTACCTGGTGGCTCAGGTAGTATTTTGAGATACTGATCAATAGGTTTGTTTTTTCTCTCCATTCCCTTTTTCTTTCTGCCTGTGCTTGGGGCATGTGTGTTTCAGTAGGAGAGCAGATAGCAAGCAAATCTTTCTGTCCTTGTTTTCCAAAAACCTAAACTCCCAAGGTGAGTGGATTAGGCTATAGAGACAGTGTTTTGGCCAGAAGAAAGGGTGAATCTGGACATATTGGCTTCCTAGGACTGCCATAACAAAGTCCCAAAACCCGAGCAGTTTGAAACAGTAAACATTTCCTGTCTCACAGTTCCAGAGGCTAAGGGTCCAAAATTAAGGTGTCAGTAGGGCCATGCTCTCCCTGATGGCTCTAGGGAAGAACCCTTCCTCCCCTCTCCCAGCTTCCGGTGTTGGCTGGCAGTGCTTGGAATTCCTTAGCCTACAGACATCCCAGTCTCATGACTGTCTCCTACCTGCGTGTCTTCACGTGGTCCTCACACTGTGCCTGTCCATCTCTGCATCCAAATACCCTCTTCTGGTAAGAACACCCATCAAATGGGACTAGAGCCCACCTTAATAATCCAATTTTAACTTCATTCCCTCTGTAAAGACCCTATTTCTAAATAAGGTAACATTCCGAGGTACTTGGGGTTAGGATTTCCACATATATTTTTAGGAGGAACACCATTCAACCCAAAACACTGGACTTTCTCTCCATCTGCTCCGGATCAACTGGCTTCCTGCCATAGTGGAAGGGGTGGCAGTAAGATCCAAGAGAGAAAGGCCTCAGTGATGGGTATCCAGTTAGAAAGACCATGGGCCACCCAGGCCCTGGGTGACCATGTCAACAGGGCCAACTTCATGACTATCTGTGTGAACTGAGATGCCTTCTCTACGGACCCCCCAGATGCCCTGACACCCTGGAACACACACGTGGTGGAGGGTGCTTATCTCACAAAGAAATCAGGTTTATCATTTAAAATTATGAGAGATCATTTAAAATGTTATGTGTCTTGTGTAGTTAAGCGTGTGAACCAAGGTTTACGCCCACTACACCTGTCATTGACGCCCCCCCAACCCCCAGCAGAGCTGTTGTTAAGGCTTGTACCTCTTTTCACCCAGGCTCTCAACAAGCCAGATACTGACCTTGCCAGCAGTTATGTTTTCTAGAAAATGTGTATCACTGACTACTTGCTTTTTCTCTCCCCTACAGATTTTTCTGTTCAATACAGCTAGAATCGATATTGGTGAACGGTAAATGCTATATGAAAAAGAAAACTATTGCATTTTTAAAAGAAACAGATAGTGGACCCTGGAAAATAATCTGCCTGGTCACTTCTTCTTTTTCTTTCTCTTCTTTTCCCTCTCTTTTCAAAGAATAAAATCTCTGTTATTTGATACGTATTATAGACAGAATCCAAAGGAAAAAAAGATCTATGGAAAAGAAGATGATTTCATCATTCAAGAAGGAATTGTGTTAGAGCTGGAAAGCATGCAGTAATTTTCTAGAGTAAAAAGCAATTTCCCTCAAATATAAGTCATAACTTTTTATCCTGTTCATGGTTTGGCAGCTTCCACGTTTCCCCAGGAAAATAACCCCCCATTTCCTGACCTTGCTTTGAAAGTTAGATTTGGGAAACCTGCCACACAGCTCACCCACAGTCATTGATTTCCGGGAGGAAGTCTCATCCTGTGACAGATCAACAGCTGGGGGTGCCCCAGGCCCTGCTCTCACCCCCTTTTATATCTAATCGGCTGTGTGATCTCAGAGGGAAAATAAACTTAGGGCTTCCATTTTGCTTATCTTATTAGAAAATGCAGTTTAAAAAAAAATCAAGCATGCATTCTTCAATCATTTTTTAAAATCAAATACTGAGTGCCTACCATGAGACAGGCAGGAGGGACACAGTGAGGAAGATGGAATTCCCCATCTGGGAAGACAGGCATATGTGTTAAGCGGAAACCTAGATAAATGCTAAGAAAGGAGGTACCAGGTGTTATATAAATGAGTAAAAGGGAAATTTGAGCTGGTCTGGGATCCAGGGAAAGATTCTAAGGAAGGAGTTGTGATCTGTAGACAAGTAGGAGTTAACCAAGCGAAGGCATAGGGAGTGAGCATTTCAGGCAGAGGGTCTAGCATATGCAAGACTGTGATGTGGGAGGGAACACAGTGTACGCGAAAGACTGAAAGACGGGTGCAGAGTGGTGTGATGAGGCTGGAAGGTAGACAGAGCCAGAGCGTGCACACTCAGGGCCTTCCAGGCCATGATAAAGACTTGGTCTTTATCCCAAAGTGAAGAATGGGAAGCGTGTGTATGTTTGTGTGTGTGTGTGTGTGTGTGTGTGTGTGTGCGCGTGATATCACCCAACCACGTCATCCCTCAGGCGACAGGCACCATAAAAAGTGAGTCTCTAAAATTCTTTGAGATTCTAATTTTAAGAACAGTTTTTGGTCTATGAGATCCTTGGGTGTGTCACTTAGGTCCCCATCCATCTGCAGAGGACCAAGACTGAGCTGTCATCAGTATGTGAGCCCTCTGCTGCTATAAGCTTGCCTCTACCGGATGATACTGTTTTTATTAAAATACAGACGAGTAGATAATCATATAGCTCATCTGCAAAGATGCACATCAAAATGTTATTTTTGGGTTATGGGATTTGCCAGTGACTTTCAATTTTCTTTTTTAGTACATTTTATATTCTCCAAGGCTTGGAGAGTTATTTTTCAAAGAGCTTATTAAAAATACAATGGAAGGTAGGTGTGTGTCAGAGTCACATACAAGTCACCAGGCACACAGGACCTTTCTGTTTGGGAATTGAGAAGGATGAGATCAAGTTACTATAAGGAATACAAAGTAAGAAAGGTGCTATGGACTGAATTGTGTCCCCTCAAATTCCTATGTTGAAGCTCTAACCTCCAGAGTGGCTGTATTTGGAGTAAGGAGGTAATTAAGGTTAAATGAGGATACAAAGGTCCCTGATCTCATAGGATTAGTGTCCCTACAGGAGCAGACACCAGAGAGCTTACTGTCACTCTGCCATGTGAAGTCACAGCAAAGATGGTGGCCATCTACAAAGCTTCCATCTACAAGGAGGCTGGCTCTTCCTAGAAACTGAATCTCCATACATCCTGCCCTTGGACTTCTCAGCCTCCAGAATTTCAAGAAGTAAATGTTGTTTAAGCCATCCAGCCTAGGGCACTTTGTTACGGCAGTCCAAAATGATTGCGACAAAGAGGGTTAAACTCTATGGTGGTACTTTTTCTAGGAAGACTTCATAGGAAAGGAGGAATGTTAAGTTACACCCTGTTCAGCTTCATTACATTTCAAGTGATCTATGTTTCTTTATGAAGAAAATTCATGTCACCATCTAACCTTTATCTAAATAAATAAATAAAGCCAATAGATCCCAGTACGAAGTACTTAAAGCGTGTTGAGTGTGTCCTAATATGCATCCACGTGTACGTAATGCTTGGAAGGACAGAAACTCTGGCCCCAAATAAGATTTGAGCCAAATTTTCTATCCTCTGAGACTCAAACTAACAGGGATTTTGCACTGCATTCTATGCTGAAGGGTCTTGGCACCCAGACTCCTAGGGGACTTCATTCTCCGAGGAAGGCAACATTACAGGGGGAGCCCACATGTGAGAAGGGTCTCTTGCCCAGGCAGAAACAGGTAGTGTCTCAGAGGAAGTGATGTTAAAACCAAATTCTGAAGAATGGATACGAGTTCACCAAGTGGATGAGGGGAGAGAGAGAGAAAGAGAAAGGGCTCTTTTATAAGCCCACATGGGTAGGAACTGTGTCTTCTAATTTTCTGTGCCTGGTATGTAGCTGATGCTCAAAAACAGTTTGTAGAGTGGATGGGTAGAGGGACATGGAGAGCACAGGAAACAGTATGTGCAAAGGCACTGGGGCCAGAAGCAGCATGAGATGTCTGAAAAATTCCAAGTTGTCTGATACCGTTGGAGCTGAGAGTGTATGTGTGTGTGTGTGGGGGGGGTAGGTAGTGTGGAGGATGGAAGGGAGGCCGGACAAGAAGGGAGTGAAGCACAAAGGAGATGAGTTTGGGGAGCTGAGTCATGTGGGGCCTTTTACACTGAACTTGGACGTCTAGAAGTGGTTCTGTGGCAATGGCATCGTAGATTTGTTGGCAGGTGGCAGAATCAGAGTAGTAACCCAGGTCTTGGGATCCTAGCCTCCATTTCCTCCATTTCTAACCAACACCTTTCTCTTTACCCATCTTTACCTATGACTTTGCAGGGGTGTGTCTGGTGCCAGAGGTTTGAGGGCTTGGCCAGGCAGGGACATAAATCTCAGCAGGTTTTCCAAAGCTCAGTCCTCAGGCAGAGCTGTAAAAGCTGTCTCCTCTTTCTCTTTCCCTCTGTCACTCTTCTTCACATCTGGTGTCCCCACTGCTCACCGCCCCTGACATGGTGCAGCTGCTCTCTGAGTGGCACATTGCAGTTTGGGGGTTGATGGGTAGAAAACTGGAGAAGCTCTGAGGTCAATCTGAGATAGGGAGGTGAGCCCAAGAGGTACCTTCTGTGACCATAGGGTGGTTGTGTCCAGTGATGACCAGGGGAGGGGTTGGCGTTCCTGTCTCCCTGGAGCCAGCAGAGGATACTGAGAAGAGCGTGGAAGGCTGGCTGGGAGCGTTGGAGATCAGGAGAGTTTTGTGAGCTCCATGGAGCAACACAGAAGATGGGCTTTGTGTGTTAGAAACCATGAGGACTGGGTGCCGGGAGGCAGTTCTGAAGGAAGGTGATTCCCCACTGATTTGTCAAGGATGTGGGTGAGTAGAAAAGTCTTACCTGTCTGCCTCTGTGCCACCCCCAACCCCATGCACAGGCACCAGGCACAGCCAGATTCTGCCTTCATCTCCGGGTCCCTGACTGGTGGGAACAGCAATAAGAAGCTTCCCACCATAGGGGTCCCCCGTAGTGTGAAAAGCCCCACCCCGCTGCCAGGCTCTATGGTGACTCATGCAAACTAGATAAAGAGCCCCCTTCTCTAGACACTCTACAGCCACCTGCTGTGAACAGCCTTTATCGCCACTTTGCCTGTCCCCCCATGCCCTGCAATAAATCACACGTCCAAAAGAGACACTCTGGAGGAATTCCGTGATTCAAGAATAAAACATGGGCAGGTGTATTCTCAAAGTGCATTTTCTAGACTGCTCTTAGTTGCATGTGAACCCGAACAAGCCCAAATCAAAGGTGCCATTGCCCCTCTCCCTCCATCTCTGTCATGAGTCACCCCAGTATCTGAGCCTCAGGATGAGACCCCAGATGCTTCTGTGGGGCTCATTCTCTGCATGCTACAGATGGTTCTCCCTTCATACATATTTCATCTGTTTGAGTGTGTGTGGTTTGGGGCGAATAAAAGCATAGTGATTTTTGTGTCTCCAGCTTTGCCTTCAATATTTAGAGATTGTATTTCCACCAAAGCCTCCGAGATGTAACTAAATGCAGACAATCCTTGCCAACATGCCGGCGAGCTCTCTGCAGAGAGGAGGCTCGGGGTTGTAGATTCCCATTAGCAAAATTGGCATCTCATCCTCTATTCTCCCCAATGGGCCCTTGCATGAAGCTGAAATGCCAAGTTCTTTCCCCCGAGAAATGTTTCCCTCCCACAGTACATTTTGATCAGACATGTCACACGTCCCCAACTGTAACCAACTATCTCTCCACCAGCCTCCCATATGGTATCTGACATCAGATGAGCTCATCACATGCAGAAGTGCTGGGGCCATAAATCTTTCAAAAGATTAAACAGAGCCACCAAATCAGACACCAAAGTGGGGATTCGAAAACACTGTGAATGACAAAGACAAAAGCTGTTCAGATCTCCTGGCAGATTAAGAAATTATCAGAAATGGCCAGAAGTTCTGTAATTGGGCTGGGTCTATCCCATTCAGATCTTCTGACAGCGTTTATCTGTCTCTTTTGATCTCCCAAGGAGATCTTAAAAAGGGTAGTTGAATAGAAATAGTCATTTTGAATATTTTTACTTCCACCTCTATCTCCTCTGATCATTGTCACCATACTGCTTAAAATCTGATGGCTCCCAGGACATCATCCCAGGAAAAAGCACATATTTCTTAGCATGCAAATCTCTTCCAAACCCACCTCACCATACTTTCCTGGTCCCTTGTCGGTTGCACACTTAGGCTTGAATTATATTTGACAGCTTGGGGCTCATGCATCTCAACACCACGTGTCTTTGCTTATGCTGTCCAATGCTGCAACGCCATTCCACAAGTTGTGTCTTTGGTCTTCTCCATCTCATTCTGCCGGAGCTCCCTCCAGGAGACACTCTTACTGCAGGAGAATTTGAGCTTGCGTACCTACCTTACAAAAGTCTTCAGGAATTTCTTTATTATAACACTGTCAGACAGTATTGTTACTCTTTGCTCACATATCTGCTCCTTTGCTGGACTGTGAGCTCCCATCTTGATGTCTGAGCCTATTCTTTGCAACCCTGGCTCATAGCAGGGGGTCAATGAATATTTGCTGGATTTCATGGAATGGAACGGAGTGGAATTACATTTTAAAGAAGAGGTGGAATGCCCGATGTGTATGTGATTGATAAATCCCGATGGATTGTTCTGGCAGGGTTTAGAGTAGGTTTACATCGTTACATAAATAACTTTGAAGAAAAAATGAATTGTAGAATTCTTAAGGAAGCAAAACTACAATATTTTACTTGAATACTTACTGGTATTATTCATTCATTCAACTATGACACAAGTGAACTTATTTATAAAACAGAAACAGACTCACAAACATAGAAAGCAAATTTATGGATACCTGCGGAGGTGGGGGAAGGGGGTGGGATGGGATTAACTGGGAGTTTGAGATTTGCAGATACTAACTACTATATATAAAATAGATAAACAACAAGTTTATACTGTATAGCACAGGGAACTATATTCAATATCTTGTAGTAATCTACAATAAAAAAGAATATGAAAAGGAATATGTGTATGTATATGTATGACTGAAGCATTATGCTGTGCACCAGAAATTGGCACAATGTTGTAAAAACTGACTATACATCAATTAAAAAAACCCAAAAGTACTGCTTATGGAAGGCATGCTACAGTGTTCTAGATATCAGGGATTCAGCTGCAAACCAGATAGATAAAACCTCCTGCCTTCAGGGAACTTACATTTTACAACTCAGAGCACAGTGGTTAGTGTGGGCTCTGGGTTCAATTCCCAGCTTCATCATCACTTACTAGCTGTGCAATCTTGGGAAAATTACTTTGCCCCAGTTTCCTCACCTGTGAAGTGGAGATAAATAATAGTGCCTGCTTCATAGGGTTGTTGCAGACATAGATAACTTAATATATATGAAGCACTTAGAATAACGCTCGGCATACAGTATACACTCAGCAGATGTTCATTACTATTATCTGCCAGTTCATTTCACAGCTGAAAAAACAGAGGCAGAGACTCTACATTGGATGGTTGCTCTCATCTTTCACTCAGGTGCCCTCAGAAGAAATCAGCCTGTAAACACTTGTATTCCCTCTGTTACTTTCCTGGAACCGCCCCCTCCATCCCTTGCTGGCTCCCGGCCCTTTTCCCTGATTAACACTTACTTGTCCTTAAGGTCTTAGCTGAGAATCATTCCATATGGGAAGCCTACGAATATAGAAATCAGAGCTGCTGAAATGAGATGATGTCGGGTTCGCTGCAGAGTGCCCATCCAGATAAATACACTGACGTTATGTTTAGAAGTAGATCATTCAGATGAGCTCTCGACTGTGCACCAATCTCATGGCTCAACTCTGTGTCCTCCGGATAGAGCCCGTGGGGAATTCCGGGCAGTTTCTGACGGAATGGAAATCACCTCTCCAGAGTGTTCGATGCAGGGTCTTGTCACTCACTACCTGTGTGTCCTTGAACAAGTTCTCTTGTGTCTCCCTATTTTAGCTTTATCATCTGCAGAAGGGGAACATGTTGTACAGATAACTGTCTCATTAAGTCAAAGTGAGAACAAAATGGGACAATTATGCACAGCTTCAGTACAGTGCCCGGAATATAGCAAGCATTCAATACATGACAGTAATTCTTATTAATTCTTATTTAATGGTTATTTTTTTATGAGTTCCTTTGCTGCCTTGTCCAATTACTGGACTTCCTATTTGGTATTTAAATGCCAACTCTGGAAAGGAGCAAGTGTCTCAGCAAATATTCTCCTTAATATGAATTGCTTTTTTAACTTTCATAAAAGACTTTGTAAAACGTACGAATCTACTGCATTTTACCCCCAGTTCCTTTCTTCTTCCCTTCAATAAATGCTTTTTGAGCATATCGGTAGAGATCGGCCAGATTTACTGCAATAACAATCTCTAAATCTCAGTGACTTAAGACAGAAAAGGTTCATTTCTTGTTCATGTTATGTACCCATGGAGGGCTGGCAAGGGGGCTCTGCTCATCGAAGCAACTCAGTGACCCTGGGGATGGGGCAGCTATCATCTGAAATACTGTTGTTACTCATGACCAGCGGAAAAAGAGAGCTGTGGATGGTTTGAAACCAGCAAATAGGTGCCTCAGCCTAGAAGTGGCCCTCATCACTGTACCTGCCACTCACTGGGCACCGGTCACCTGCCCCACCCATTCCCAAGGGAGCTGGCAGTGCAATTCCAAGAAGTAGGGAGTGGGGGGGTGGGAGGAGGATTCCAGTGCAATTCAAGAAATGGAGGGATTCCAGTACAATTCTAGGAAAAGCCATATTTGACTAGGATGACAGCCACAAGATACCAACTATATGCAAAGCACTGTGACAGCCTGGGTCAAAGACAGAAGACACACAAGCTGCAGCCTTGCTCCTCAGGTGACCTACAATCTGGCAGGAGAGACATGGCAGCATGAAACAAGATACTGCTTCTGAGCCTCCAGCCGCATTCCACCTGAGCCTGGAGGTGATTAATTCTCCCAGCACTGCTTTGGACATCGAAGAAATTCATTACCAGGGGCCTGGCAGGGACTGTAAAGATGTTACTTGGGAAGATGAGAACCAGGGTAGTAATAGCTCATCCTTTTTAAAGTTCTCTTGAAGCCTGTCATCATCAGCCACATCATTTATTTAAACATCTATCTGTCTATGTGATGGGCCAAGCAAGCAGCCGGCGTTGTCCTGCCCTGGTGGGGATTGTGGGAACTAGGGAGTCACAGGCAGACCACGCACGACTGTGGGCAGGGGTGGGGAGTGAGACACGCCCAGACATACTCACACCCTGTCTCACACGTGACTCGGCCTTTCAATCACAGTCATTAGGCACTAATTTGGTGGAGAAGACAGGGAAGGCAGTGTGGGGAAGCAGAGGCAGAAGCCTGGGTCCTGCCTCCAAGATGCTTATGATACAGTTAGAGAGAGAACACAGAGATGCAGGGAGAATTACAAAATCAAAATATAGCAGAGATTAGTGCCTGAATGGGGGACTCAGACCTGTTCTGTTGCATCTAGGAGAGAAAAGAAGCTCCCCTGGTGAGAGCAGTCCAGGGGCACAATCGGAGGAGGCAGACCCCCTTTCACCCTGAGGATGGGTAAGTTTTTGGTTGATGGAGAAAAGGGATGGCATGGACCACAGTACACGATAGTGGTTAGGGAGGAAGGGGAAAGGTCCAAGGAGGGTTTGCCCAGAAGAGCGGCTTTGTGCAGCTGAGCGGTAATCAGAAAGGAAGGGAGACTGGAGATGTATTGTAGTTTCCAGGGTTGAATTTATCCATGGGGCAGCGAGGGCTTTTTGAAAGGAGGCAAACTAATATTTATGAAGCACTGACAATTTTAGGTCAAGGCTGGTATTAGACACCTTACATATATTAGTATATTTTATCTTCACACTAGCTCTTGGAGGTTAGCAGAGAAAACTGAGGCTCAGCGATCACCTGAGAATAAAAGGCAGAGTTGAGAGTGGCACCCAGGACTGTGTGGCATTAAACCTCGTGCCTTTTCGATCACATACACTGACTGCCCATGAAGACTGTGGGCTGGGAACATGAGGTAGTGACACGACACATTAAGATCAAGCAAACGGCATTATTTACAACAGCCAAGACCTGGAAGCAACCGGAATGTCCATTGACAGATGACTGGATAAAGAAGATGTGGTTTATATATGCAATGGAATACAAGTCAGCTATTAAAAACGAATGAAATAATGCCATTTGCAGCAACGTGGATGAACCTAGAGATTATTATCCTAAGTGAAGTAAGTCAGACAGAGAAAGACAAGTCATTTTATCACTTATATGTGGAATCTATAAAATGACACAAATGAACTTATTTACAAAATAGAAACAGACTCACAGACACAGAGAACAAATTCACGACTACCAAAGGGGAAAGGGTGGGGAGGGATAAATTAGGAGTTTGGGATTAGCAGATACTAACTTCTATATATAAAATAGATAAACAACAAGGTGCTACTGTATAGCACAGGGAACTATATTTAATATCTTATAATTAGCTGTAATGAAAAAGAATATGAAAAAGAATATACATATATATATATAAAACTGAATCACTATGATGTACACCAGAAACTAACTCAACGTAAACTTACTATAATTCAACAAAATATATGTATATATATGTATGTTTAAAAAGAAAGAGCAAGCAAACTGTATAGAAGACAGATGAGGGAAGAGAGACTGGTGGCAGGGACATTGATAAGGAGACAATTATACAGATCAAAATTTTGAGGGAAGGGCCTGAATTGAGATAATGAGGAGGAAGTTGCAAATTGGGAGGAAAGATGATGACACACTGAGTTTGGAGAAGACAGGTACCCAGGTTGTCATCTGGTGTCATGAGACCAGATTCAGGACATGTTTAGGGTTAGAAGCCCAGGCACCACGTGACCTTCGGCCAGCGACTTAGCCTCCAGAAACCTCTATTTCCCCCTCCATCTGGATTACAGTAGGAACTGATGAAGGAAAGTTGAATGATGTCCAAGAAACAGTCAGAGCACCTGAGTAGTGGTACCTGACATTTTATTACAGGGAGGGGGCAGAGATTAGGAATGTGCCTTCTTCGAGGCTGGCAAGTCCCACAGTGAGTTGCCTGGTGGGGCTCTGGAAACTCTGCCTGCAGCTTCTATTGTGACAGTTTGTCTGACTGATTCCCTTGGGTTTGCACATTTGGACAGTACACCTACCCTTTTGCACCCCCACCTCCATGGAGGTCTTCCATGGTTCAGGAGAAAGCTGGCCTGCCCTGTGATATGGTGAGCTTGGGGTCTCAGGATTCCCAGAATGAGGAAGAAATGGACCCACCCACCCGTTCACTGTGCTTATGAAGCTCGTAAGCCGCTTCTGTACATCAGCAGATGACACTCTCTTTGTGTGGAGTCATTGCATGTCCTCTACTAAGCGAGGGCTTAGGAAAAGAGACCCTCAAGCCCCAAGCATTATCTCCACAAGGTCACATAAACACTCCCTGCTCTTATCATCCAGCAATGTTATCTGGTGCCAAGAGGATTTCATAAACAAACTTAAATGTGCAATAAAAAAAAGTCCCCACGCTAGACAAGCAATCATATTTCTACATATTAAAAGCCCCAATGAATTACAAACATAGCAACCAGGTTTGTCCTCATAAAAGTCATTCTGCCACCCTCAGACTCATCGTAAAAAGATCTATATTAAAAATCAGCATCATCATATCCATAAAAGATTGAAGCAAAAAAATGTAATGTTGGATCTGATTCTTGCAGAGCCTAAGGCAACCCTAGCAGGATTCCAGGCTCCCAAGCTTGTCAGGGTAACCGAAGGGTCTGAAACAGCTCATTATTTAATAAAACTGAGGAGTCCCTGAAACCATACACTTGTGTATAACTCTTTAGAAACTGAAGAATGATCAGAAAAGCATAGCTGAAGGTTTTACCATTCTGTTAACACTCTTGCCACCCACCACTCTGGCCCCAAATCTTGAGAATCTAAGTACTAATCACCTTGATATTTATTTTATTCACACACGCCTGCATATTTCATCAAAATCAGTTATCAGTTGCCGGCGACATCTCCTGTTGTCACAATCACCCGGCTTTTTCCCTCTTTTTCTGCTTGCGCCTCTTATTAAAGCCAGTTTGAATTCCTGTCCCCGGGCCTAAGAGAGGTCTGGTAAGTGGGTAAATTGACATAGAGTGGGTTGGTAGCTTCTTTCATGGAGGTTACCTTTTTGACCTCTGAACAGGCCCACCTTGAGAAGAGGTTTGGGGACACCTGCTTTAGGGCCTGTCTGTCACGGGCAGAAGCAGCTGGCCTGTCTCACGGGATAACGTTTGCAGGGCTGTGTCAACAGGTGTAGTGGAAATGAGGGCCACCAGTTCTCAGATAGGGAAACCATGGAGGTTTCTTTCTGCCCTCTGACTTGCTTGTGGGGCCATGGGAAACTCCATAATGTTTGAATAAAACACTAGGTTACAGGGAGTAAAACCAGGGCAAAATACTTGGATTTGAGATTAGCACGGGAAATCTCTGACCTGGAACTGCCCATAATTTTTCCCAACCTGGCTGCTTTCCCAGAGGGTGTCTCCAAGTTATCAGCCGGGCCTGGGCTTCCAGAATTAGGACAGGGAGAAGTCATACATTTTCCCTTGTTACTTTTGCCCATAATTATCGTCACTCTAGCCAGATTAGTTTGAGGAAAGAAGCCAAGACATGGGGAGGAAATTAGTGTGGGCTGTGAGGCAGGGGTCTGTTTTTTCTTGGGGCATTAGATGGGACCATCGTCTTCCCCCTCCAGGATGACTTCTATCCCTTTATCTCCATCCCCTCTGACTTCTGACAGCCTCCAAGGCATGCTCTGAAGTTAAGATGGGAAGCAGAGGAGAAAATGTCTCACCAACCTTGGAAGGACTGTAATTCTGAGATTTGAAGAGAGTGTGCCAAGATATCCCTGTTAATTAAACTCATTTCGATTGGAATTTATACCTTATCCACTTCCTAAGATGTTATTGGCAGCTTCCAACAAAAGATGCAGATATAAGAGAGCCAAAATTCAATCATTTAATCAGAATTCAGTGAGACTCTAACATGTGCAAGGTATCAGGGCTGGGGGAGTCCATCCTTATGCAGAAAGCCAGGGCTTTGGAAGAGTTTATGGCTGTGTAACAGACAAGTTATTTAATATCTTTGAGCATCACTTTCCTCTGCTGTAAAACAAAGTTGATAATCACAGCACCTACCTCACAGGACTGTCGCAGCGATTTAAGTATATGTAAAGTTTATGCACAGCCTCTGGCAGTTAGATGAGCACGTAATACACAGTAACTATTGCAGTGATCATTTCTGAACTAGGAAAGAAGATGGTGATGGGGACATTTTCCTGCTCTGTAGGAGGCACAGAGGTGGGGAAGGACTCGAAGCGTCTGGAGAGGAGCACACAGGATTCTGAGTGAGTAAGGGTACAAGCAATGGGAAGAAAAAAGAAGGCTGCACATGGCTTCACTTCGAATTTATCCTGTTGGCCATGAAAAACCATAGAAGCCCTAAGTGACTTGGTAATTTAGAAAAATCTTATTGATAATAATGTAGAGGAGAAACAGAGGTAGGAAGAGAAGGAGGCAGTTATGTGTCTGTTGTAAGATAGGAAGTAGAGATGAAAATAACCCTTTTAGGACCATGGCAGTGGAGAGGGAAAGTCAGGGACAGATTGCAAAGCTTCTGGCGTGTGTTGGGTGGGATACTCCACTAGAACGTCAGCTCCATGAAAGCAGGGGTCTTGGTTTTGTACACTGATGTGTCCCAAGCACTTGGAACAGTGACTGGCACATAGGAAGTGCTCGATAAACATTTGTCAAACGAGTGAGTGGATGGTAGTGATATTAAACAAGGAAGGAAATGTAGGGGGACTAGCAAGTTTGAGGGTGAAGAAAGTGAGTCATTATTCCAGCTGTGCTGATGTCTCAGAGACCTGTGGGACATCCAAGTGAAAATGTTTCTGGTGGAAAATGGAAATTTGGGCTGGATACTCAGGAGGGAAAGTGGGGCTGGAGTTGAGTTTTGGAAATGTTGGCCCATGAGACATAGTTGAAATCCCGGAATGGTTAAGATCAACCTGGGAAAGTGTACAGAATGAGAAGAGAAATCAGTCAAGAATGGAAATGTGGGTGAAGACTCACACTTGAGACGGGCGGGAGGGATACAGGAAGAAGAGCCAAGGAGATGGAGAAAGACTGGATATAAGAGTAGGAGACGGTATAGGGCGTTGTGTTACAGACTCCGAGAAGTAGCTTCAAGAAAGCAGTAGCAGTGTCAGCTGCTGTGGAGGGTTTGGGTAGAAAGAGGATCAGAGAGCGCTGCTTGATCTGGGGGTTTGGATGTCATCAGTGAGCCTACAAGCTGTGGAGATAGACACTGGCTCACACCTCCCTTGGTGACCAGTAGAAGGGTTTTCTGACCATTTTCTACTTCCTTTTTCCAAAGGATCAGCAAGTGATTCCAAATAGTTTAAATTAAATGCAAAACCAAATAGGCACATTCGTGCCGTCCTTAGGAATAACTTCCAATTTGTAATGTCCTTGCTCAGCAATAATGTCACCAATTGAAAAATCAGATTAAAAAATAGAAATGTTCCAGTTCTAATAATGTTGTTCACTTTCCCATTTGGCTTGCATGTGATATTTTGGGTTATTCCTATAATGATGAAGAGCACTCTAATCTACACAATTTGGGAGCAAGTTGTTGCCTCGGAGAACTTTAAATTGGGTGTGTTCTTGCCTCTATGTCTCTGAAAACTTTATCTTTCTTAAATGTCATTTGCTGCACTTCAGATATGCAAACCTTAGAGTGAAACTCCAAGAGGCAATGATTTCTTTTTACAGCCATGATTAGATTCGTCTAAATCATTTGGTCAGCCCAGACGGTTGTATTAAAATCTTTTAAAAAAATGATAGAAACCAGAACATGCTATCTAAAGTATACATCCTCTCCTGATGTTTGGGAAAGCCAATGACACATCCTTCATATGCAAGACCCTCATTCTCAGGACTGTTACATATGGATAATCAAGTGACGGTTACCCATTTTTACATAAACTTGACCTTCCCTCGCTCAGCCGCTCGTCGGAGGAGGACTGGCCCCGAGGAAGGGTGCCCGGATTTGCAGCCTTGTGTAAGATTGATAGAGCGCAGTATTCCTGTTCATATAAATATTTTAAGTTGGAAAAAACCCTTTTGTTATTTTTCCCTCTGCCTAAGAAATACTTCCACGAGCTCTTCCCATAACAGAGCCTTTCTCTGCCTTCAGTAACTCTGCCCCGGGTGACAAGGAAATAGCTTCTTGGCAGTGTTGGTTTTCCACAACTGTTTTAAAAATGGTGAGAGAATATGCAGAGCCACAGCACTTTAAGGCGAATAGAAAAGCTCCTCGTTTCCTGTAAACTCTTCATCCTTTCTCCTTGCCATTTCCGGATGTGGGGAAAACAAACCAGAGCTTTAATATGGAAGAAAGTGTACCCATCACGCTATTAACCTCAGCGAGTCCAATCTCTTTGAAAGTTTCTAATTTCCTTCCCATTGTGTTCTGGTGCGACCTGTAACCTAGATTCTTAACCAAGAATCGCTTCTTCTGGGAAGACCTCTGTGACCGATTCCAGGCACAGGTCTCTCCCTTCCTGTGGTGTGTGTATATGAGTATGTGTCTGTGTGCGTGCATGTGTGACTTAGCTTCTTCCCCCTTTATTCTTCTCTGTTATTTTCTATTTGTTCATTCAGATATTTGCCTCCCTATCCCTCTCATTAATCTGCAGAATCCTCCAGAACTAGGACTGTATCTTTTTCTTTAGTTTTAGTTCAAGGTCTCTAGCCAGAGATTAGGCATCAAAGAAGAGTTTGATCAGCACTCTTGGAGGAAATGTTGTTAGGACAGGAAACCAGATGCCAGGATCTGGGATGGTACCCCTTCCTCCTGATAAGTACATTTTGCTCTGTGATTCTTACCCTGGGCTTCAGTGGGGATCCATGAATCCTCTGAAATGGTACCAAAACTTTAGCCAAATTGTGCTTGTGTGTGTGTGTGCTTGAGTACTTTTCTGGGGACAAAGTCTTTAGCTGTCATCAGATTTGAAAGGGTCTAAGATCCTCTAAGGCTTGAGGAGTGAGCCCCCTCCCTCCCCTCAGTACTGGCAAATAGACAGAGCGAGGACCCAGTGCTTTTCCAGAACCAGCCAAGGGTCTTCCAGATGTGAGGAATTTTGCCATTAAAAGCCTGAGGGATGAGGTGGAGTTGGGGAAGAAGGGTTCTGATTTGGCCAGAGCGCAAAGGGCAATTTGGTTGGGAGACTCTGGGGTCCTGGAATGCACGGATCCTCTTCTGTGGTTATCACACATGACCGAAACATCCTGTGTGTTTGGCATTCGTCTTTCCCCCTCTCCCCACCGAAGCTCTTGCTTCTGTTGGCTTTTTTAGGCTGTATCCCAGTTATGCATCCTAGTAACAATGATCTCCTGAATATATTCTGGACATTAACTGCTGACATGGAAGCAAGTCCTTGGGAAGAAGATTTGGAAGAAGGGAAAAAGAAAGAGAAAGATACAAAAACATAAAGATACAATATGCAGCCAGCCCCTAAATATATAGCAGATTATGACAATGGCATAGAGAGCCTCCTATGCCGCTTAAAGGGAAAAGAGCACACTAACCTGGAAACAGAAAGATGAGAGATTTTTAAGTGCGTGTTTCAAGTAAATTACCTTAGTTCATTAGCATCAGTATTTCTAGGAACACTTGGGACTGGTCTGAATCAGTCTCTGCTGACTCCATTAGGACACCAATGAGTGTGTAGCTGAAGTGGGATCACAGAGAGAGAGGCTGAGAGATCTGTGATTTAGAAGGTGGGCAGTTCTCCTCTGAGAGGTTCAAGTGTCCTTTAACTTCACAAAAACAGGTCCTCACAAGCTCAGCTGCCAAGGCAGCCCCTGGTTAAAAGATGCAGAGTCGGGTCCTTCATGGACCCGAATGGCAGGCTCGTTGGAAATTTGCTCTGGTGGTTCTCTCGTTACCATAGCAACCACTCAAATGCAGGGGAGAGTACATTTGTTCATTTTAACAATTATTCTATTATTTATACTGAGGTATCTTTGAGAGGATGATCTATTTCTGGGGAGGAGCCAGAAAAGCTATTCCTGAGACAAAAAAGGCCATTAACCACAGGTGCCCCAAAGTGGAAATAACACGTATGCTAATCACTAGGGCACCAGCCCTTCCCACCTCGCCTGGAGGGAGATCTTCAGTCCCGGATGGGATTTTCTGCTATTCACAGAAGAGGGGAATGGCAGGTCTCACTTATCAAACCCCATTTTCAGCAATCTGCAGACATTTCTTCTTTGCCAGACCTTTTTCTCTTTTTGATTCAAGATTGTTTTTTTTCCCACGGTGCATGGTTCGTTATACTTAATTACCTAGAATATGTCACTACATCCAAATGGAAAGTAGCTTTTTTAAAAAACTCACCTAAGAAAACTTTTGTTTGTCTCTGAAAACATAATACACAATCTTGGTTTAAAAAGTAATGAATTTCATTTTTGACAAATCTTGCCAAATAAATGAATAAGTAAACGAGCAAACACATAGGCAAGCAAATAAATAAGTCCCCCAATCCTTTAATATTTAGTGTGAGTAATTTGATTTACTTCTAATTTTTGCTGATTTGATTCCAGGGATTAGAGTATAAGGTTTAGGAATGGGGGCAATTCCTGCAGAGAAATACAGAGTAAGAGAAAATTTCAATCAAGGAAGCAGAGATATATGGTCAAAGATATTCCTCTAAAAGGGTTATTATTACATAATTGTGTGATATATATAATTGTGTATATAGTAATTTAGCACATGCAGAAAATATAGCACATATGTAATACATGTACATTACAACTACCTGAAAGTTCAAAAATGGGAAATTGGTTTCTCATGGTTTATACAAACAACAGAATATCTGCAGCCATTATCCAGTAGGAATGATGACGTAGGTAAACCTGTTGACATAGAATGATGCCTATGATGTATTGAGCTTTTAAAAAGTGAAAAAGGAAGAAAAAAGAAAAATAAAGGGCCAATTAAAAACAAGGTGTATTTTATCATCAAATTTTGCTTTAAAAATCTTCTGTGTCTACCTATACTTATATTTATAGAGAAAAAATTAGAAGCAGAATTGTGGAGGGTTTAATAGTCGTTATCTCTGGTGATGGGACTGTGTGTGCTCTTTCTTATTTTTTTCCTTCCTTCATAGATTGTGAGCAGAATCATGATAGGATTGTATCCTGTGATTTATTAATTACCTGTTATGTGTCAGACATTATATTATGTGCTGGGGATATAATGGTAAATGAGAGACTTGGCCCCTGTTCTCATACAACTTACGTCTTACGGCCAGGTATATCAGTCAGAGTTCTTAGTTGCAAACAACAGAAGCCCCTCTGCCTGGTTTAAGCAGAAATCTGATTTATCAAAGGAGATCAGTCCCTGCCCAGAATTGCTGGGAGACCTGTAGAACCAGATTCAAGGCTGAGTTTTTACAAACAATACTCCAAACCGTATCACAGACTTGACCTGCTAAGGTAGCTACCTTTGCTGTTGTTGCCTTTACCAAACAGGAAATGGAAGGAACTTGACTTTACTGCAGCTCCTACGGCTCCAGCCTCACTGCTACTTTTGCATCGAGAACTTGTCTTTATAACTCCTGCTACTCCTGAAAGCTGAACACATAGGCCGCTACCTGCACCAGCAAAGATGGAAGTTCCATGATATGTGAAGTCCTATGTATAGATAATCAGATGATTGCCAGAGCCTAGGTCACATGTTTGCATCCTAGCTGACGAGGAGGCTGGGAATTTGGGTTCTAATTTTTGGGTTCTGAATTCAACAGGAATGACAATGGGGAAAAGGTACACATTGACAAGAATGAATTCATAATGTGGGAATCTCCCCCATCAGAGAAAGGCTCTTTGGATGATGACCAACAGTCGGGTATCTGACAAAGGTGCTCCTAGGCCATTTATAGCAGTTGGAACTTTTGAAGTTACATGTGATGAAAACCCAGGTTTCATTACAAACAAGGTTAAGAAAAAGAGGAAATTAATTTACTCACAAAACTGAAAAAGTCCAGATTCATACTGGTTTCTGTTGTGCTTGGATGAAGGGCCTCAAATGATGTCATCAGTTAGCAGTCTCTCTCTTTCATGTCAGATTGACTTGGAGAGCACAATGGCCCCTAGGACTCACACAACATCACCTGAGAATTATCAGCAGAAATAGAACATTTCTTCAGGCATGAAGGACTTTGGTCGATCCAGTTCAGATCATATGCCCATCCTCCAACAATCATGTGACAAGGGTTCTAGGTCACACACACATCTTGATCCAGTCATATGTCAGGGACCTGGGTCATATGCCCACTTTATGGCTGGGGGTGTGATGGTGTCAACTCCTCTCCAAATATAGGTTAGGTTCCCCTCAGATAAAAGTTATATCCTGGCTCCACCACTTACTAGCTCTATCATCTTGGGAAAGTCACTTAATTTCTCTGAGCTTCAGTTTTCTTATCTGCAAAATGGGAATAATAAGAGTGTCCACTTCATAAGGTTGTTATAAAGTTTAAAAGAATTCTTATCTGTAAAGCACAGGAAAAATGTTGGGCATGTAATTAGTAGTCACGTAAATTTTTGCTATTACAATTCTATTCTGTTAGAAGAAGGGGAAGAAATAACAGGGAGGTGAAACCTACACATTTCAACCACAACCTGGATCAGGCAGCTGAAAATGTGAGTCTGGAATTTGAAAAGAGGTCTTGGTCAGTCTGCTGAATGCAAGAGTTCTCTCAACTACAGTGCTCCAGGAAGACAGGAGAGCTTCTGACTTCTTGAGGGAGAAAGTATGGAGGAGCAGGGAGATGAGGAGGGACAGAACATAGCTTTACAAGTGGATGAAACTTACAACCCCATTATTTTTCATATGATGCCCCATTCCTCAGAAATGCAACTTGCCAGTGTTAAAAAATGCTCTTTTTTTGTGTGATATATTCCTACCTTGTGTCTAAGTCTTTTTCAGAGTCTTCTGAACTCTATACACATCAGGGATTTTTAAAAGATAACAGATCATTTGACCACATTTAAATGAAAGATTTTAGTGCACATAAGGAAACTACAGAAAAAGTTAACATATGGGTGACAGACTGGAACTAAATGCAACGTCTGAAATTGACAGGGATTTGTATCCAGAATATGAAGAACTCCTAAATCAAAACCAGTAAAAGATGTGAGTAGAAAGTGAGAGTTATTTACCCCAGAGATACCCACGAACGGGTCCATTATGTAATCTGCCAAAGAATATTCCTAGAAGTGGTATTTTAATTTTTGGAATTTGCAACCAACTGAGATATTAATCAGTAGGGTTTTGATACAGTAGACTACTACACAGGAAACAAAAGCTCTGAACTTGATGTACAAACAGCAACATGAATAGGTCCTAAAAACAATATTGAGCAAAAAATTAAGGGAAAAAAAGAGATCTTTAAGTTAACATCTCTTGGTAAATTATAAATGCAAATATATATAAAATAACACTATGAATTTAGTAAGGATATAAGAATGTTTAAAAACACAAATATATTAGAGTGCCTGGTTTTGGGAAAAGGGAATGGGAGGGAGAAGAGAATTGAAAAGTAAATGGAAAAATGTCTTCCTTTCTTTCCATTATCTTCTGAAAGAGAGAGTGTATGTATGAGAATTTCTCAAATCTCAACCAATTCAAAGGCTGAAAAGTTGGAGGAAGTAATATTTTGGGGGCATACAAAATAGTTTCACTTGTGTGAAACCTGGATATGCAATTAATTGGATTACACATCGGATATGCAATTAATTAGTATATCCCTTTGTCTCTTCCTTCAAGTTATATACGGAATCTGCCTATTTCTTTCCAGTTCTGCTGCTACAACCTTGGTCTAATCCATTGTCTTCTCATGCCAAACTAACACAGTTGTCTCCAAACAAGTTTCCTTGTCTCGCCAGGCCCCACCCCCAAATCTCCCACCTCCAATCAAATCTCCAAATAGGAGCCAAAGTGATCTTGTCAATGCCTCATTCAGGTCTTATTACTGTTTAACTAAGAACCCACCAATGGTTTCCCATCTAACAGAATAACCTTTTGTATACAGAGGTCTACAAGGCTCGCCGTGACCTGGCACTGCCCCCACCCACTAGCACACCTCTGTGAACTCAGATCCTATCTCAGGGCCTTTGTCCTTGCCACTTTCTCAGCCCAGAAACCGAATTCCTGCTCAAGATCACCTCGTCAGAGACATCTTCACTGATCGTCCTCTCTAAAATAGCAAAGCCTTTTCTCCTTCCTTTCTATCCCTCTTTACCTGTTTTATTTTCTCCATGGTGTTTGTCACCACCCAACAGAATATTTGTTGCCAGATGCCTTTACCCACTAGAAAGCAAGTGCCTTGAGGATAGGGACATCTTTGGATTTCCTACTCAATTTTCAGTGCACTCAATAAATTCTTGTTGTGTGAATAAACCAATGAATGAATGAATGAATGAAGTGAACAAGGAGAAAGAGACAGAGACAGGCAGACAAAGGCAGAGAAATCCTGCTCTCTGTTGGAGCCACCATGCTTGAAGTAAGAATGATTCTTTTGGACTAATCCTTCTCCTTGTCCTTCCCCCTTCCAGACTTCCTCCCTGGCTTTCTTTCAAGTGTGGATATTGATCGAGAAGCAAAACAGAGTGGAGGCTTATCCTGACTCTGCTTAGGAAGTGGCACCTACAAGTACTTTCTTATTTCTACCAACCCTGGGAAGAAACTGCACATTTGAGGAAGCGAAGTACTTTTTCAAACAGGTGTTGACAGCTCCAAAAATAGACATTAATTTTTTCTTCCTATTTTAAAACCACATGTCCGTTGCAGAACATTTAGAAACTGCAGGTAAGCAAAAAGTAGAAAATACAAATATCCAGGAACTTCATATCCTGAAATGATATCTGATAATATTCTGATTTATTCCTTTGCAATTTATTTTTCTGTAGATATTCACTTCTCCATGTTCACACCCACCTTAAAAAAAAGAAGAAAAATGGAATTTAAAAAAAATGAAACGTTATGAGAAAGGTATTTCACTTTTGTGATTTTCCTTCCAAGAAAACAGAACCTTCGCCTAATTATGAGAAAACCATCAAGCAAATCCCAGTTGAGGGACATTCTACAAAACATCTGACTCTGAATCCTCAAAACTTTCAAGATCAATGAAAAGAAAGTTTGAGAAACTATCACAACCAAGAGGAGACATGCAATGTTACACGGGATCCTGGATGCGATCCTTGAACAGAGCAAGAACATTAAGAGGAAACTGAGGAAATCAGACTAAAACATGAGTTAGGTAATAACAAAATATAAATACTAGTTCATTAATTGTGAAAAAGGTACCACAGAAGCAGAAGAGGTAAATAATAGAGGAAATGGTGTGAGTGTGTGTGTGTTGGGGGGATGGAGTGTATGAAAACCCTGTACCAGCCTCATAATTTTTCTGTAAATCTAGAAAGTTTATTTTTAAATTGACACTTGGCATACTACACCTGAAATATATCAGTGCCCTGCATAAAGGAAAAATAAAGATGGCTCTGGAAATGCCTCATGGTTAGGAGAATTTTTCATCGCAATTCAGAATATACCTTCCCTTCCCAATCACTGTTGAGTGAGGCAGGTAGAAAGAGCTTGTTTCTGGGGAAGGAAAACCCTGAGTTGTGTAATTAGCGCTCTGTCAGATATAGCCTCAGGATTTACATGTTTTGCCATGTTTACGTTTCAGCTTAGAGCTCAGTCGTGTTATTTTAAGATCGTTGGCCTTTACAGGAAAAGGGAAGCATGGAAAACACATCAATTTTTCTTAAACTACATGTCTAACAAAAATGATTTACATGGAAGTGAGCGATCAGACAACACTTGGAAGTCAACCGTCCTGCTCTGTTGGCGTGGAATTTCCTTGTTTGAAGAAAAGCTTTTTACATAGTCCATGAAAAGAAGGTTCGTTTCCCTCTGATTTCCTCCTCTGAAAAGGGTGAAAAGTTGGATCTATTTTGCAATCATTTCCCACCCTAAGATATGATAAATAATACATGTGTATTTATTCTGTATGGAAATATGATAGATAGACAGATATAGACATCTATCTCTGTATAGAGGGAGCTATAATACACATGATCTAATTTCTCTATATACACAGTATACGCTAGATCATATTATGTGTCAGAGCTCTTTCTCTCTCTCAAGCATAATACAAATACCCATAAGGCAAACACCCCTGTACTCATCACGCAGTTCAAGACAGAGAGAATTTCAGCATCTTTGAATCCTCCATTGTACTTCTCCCATCTCTCATCCTTTCCCAGGAGATAACCACTGTCCTGAATTTTATATTTATTATTCTCTTGTGTTCTTTATAGTTATTACCAGACCAAAATCTATCTCTAAACAACATCTTTTGAGTTTTGTGTATTTTTGGATTTATATAAATGAAGTGAGACTGAATGAATACCTCTGTGCTTTGTTTTTTCACTCAACAGGTTGGATGTTTTTAGTATGTGTTTATTTGCTGCTTATGTTTTCTTTTAAATATATTTTTATAATTTATATCAACTTCTCTATTGAGTTGCTTATCATTTTCTTATGAAATTATAGGAGTTTTAAAATATTTACATTTTGGATACTAATCATTTGTTGGTTATTTGTATGGCAAGCTTTTTTTTTCTAGTTTTAGCTTATGGCTTTCTTTATGGCCTTCTGAATAGAGCTCTTAACTTTCATTGAATCAAATAAAATTTTTCTTTATAGCTTGTGCTTTTGTGTCTTGTTTAAGAAAGTCTTCCCTACTTCAAGTCTCTTGAGATAGTCTCTCTTATTTTCTTCTAAAAGCTTAATATTTTTTAGATTCACATTTATGTGCTTGATTCAGCTACAATTCACATTTGTGTAAGATGAGAGAATTAGCCCCATTTTTTTTTTGGAAGATATTTCTTTGTTGTCTTCTGATTTTCAATTTTTTTTTTCCTTAAGGGAGGCACTGGGGATTGAACTCAGGACCTTGTGCACATCAGGTACACACTCTACCACTGAGCTATTCCTCTCACTCTGTCTCTTGATTTTCAAAGCTGCTGTTGAGTTTTCAGTCTAACTATTCTTTTCCATATGATACATCTTTTCTCCTTTAAAGGATCTTTTCTTTGTTATTGTGATCTGTAGTTTAATCATTATGGACCCAAGTTTGGGTTTCTTTGCTTGTGACTGGGACTTCCTGAATCTGCATTTGTGGAGAATTCTTGGCTAATATCTCTTTAATGTTACATCTTCCCCACTTTCTATATTATTTCCCTGTGATATCCTACTCGATGTATTTTTAGCCTCCTGACTCTGCCTCCTGGGTATCTCAAACTGTCACATAGTCCATGATACAGTCTCTTTACTGCATTTTTGTCAATTTCCTCAGATCTATCTTCTGGTTCACTAATTCTCTTGTCAGCTGTTTCTAATATGATACATACTACATCTGCTGAGTCTGATTTTATTTATGTACTTTTTTATTTTAAAAGTTCTATTTGACTTTTCTTCATACTTGCCTACTCATTAAAAAAGCTTTTTAATGTGAAAACCTTCAAACACACTTCAAAGTAAAGAGAATAGTATAGTAAACCCCAGTGTATCCATTATCCAGCTTCAACAATGAACAATTCACAGCTAATCCTGTGTCCTCTATATCTCTGCCTACTTTCCCTCCCACTCCACATAATTCTGAAGCAAATCCCAGACATCAGATCCTTTTATTTGTAATAGTTAAATAACAGACAAATATTTTCCTTTTAAAACAAACAATACCACTTTCTTAACCTCTTGAAAACCCATTGCAATTCTTTACTATCAAATATTCCCAGTCTTTAAAAAAATACTTTCTGGTTCCTTGATCATACTTTTTAATCTCTCCTTTAATTTCTTTGAATATAATTAAATACATTTAATTAAAATTTTATATTTAATTTTCCAAACCTATTATTGCTGTGGGTTTGGTATTGTTATATTTGTTATTTCTGCTGCTTTTTGCTCATAGTGGGTTTGTTTCCTCATGTGTCTGGGGGTTTTTGTTTCTTGTTGTTTGTTGTTTTCTTACTGTGAGCTTATGGTTAATGAAATTTTTCTGTAGGAAATTTTTGAGGCTTGGATTAGTTCCCACTGGAATTAATCATTCCCCCAGAGATTTGTGATTGCGTCTTCCAGTCACCTTGCTTCATTACTAACCTGTAATCATTTAAATTCAGTTCTCAGGTTAGGTTTTTCAGGCCACCTAAGTAGGATGAATTCTGACACAAAACCTATGTGATGGTCGCCTTGTGGTTAGTAACTCTCAGAGGAGATTTCACTTTCCTTTTTTACCCAGAGTCAAAGCTGAGAGAGGCAAGAGTTCTTACTGGGTCCTTGCCATGATGTTAAATTTATTTTTCCAGTTTGCCTTCACTGAGGCTGTTGCCTTTTGTAGGACTTATTCTATGCAAGGGTCTCAATTTGCCTTCCTTGATTGCCTGAACCCCAGGCATTGTCTCCTGTCCCCAGCACATATTTATATCCTGTTAAAATAAAAAATTCTTCACAACCATGTATTGGCAGATTTCCTGAAGACAAGATTTAACTTTCATGCCCAGTTACTGCTTTGGATTCATGCCTTTTTACTATTTTTATCCAATGAGTATTTCTTTCATTTTCTTTAACTCAGCTAAGCATTTAAAATTGTATTATGAATATTTCATCCAGCATTTTAAGGTGTTCTGTACCAGGATTCCTCAGGACAACCACTGTACCATCACATTCCCAGAAAGAGGACTCCAAATTATGTCTTATGCCCCACCACGCTGACTGCCTGAAATTAGCCTCCTTCAAAGAGTCTCCCAGCTGTTCCCAAGAACTTTCCCATTCAGGGGTTGCCTGATGGGCTCCTAGGTTCAGATCCTTTCCAGCCTGCACTTTTCTGTTCTGCCTTCTTCATCAGACCATCACACCACTCCTGCTGCTGACCCTCATGAGTTCCTCATTCTGCTTCCGGAAGCTGTCCTTCACTGGACCACCACTGTCACTACCATTATTGGTCTTGGGCTGAGACACTGTTCCTCCTTTTCTTATTTTATCCTGGACATTAAATTGACCCTTGTCCCCAGTTCTCTAAAGCACAGAGGGTGTGAGAGAGAATTATAACACACAGATCTGCTGACAACTACCGCCAGGTGCCAGCCCCATCCTGAGGTCTTCTGGGTCACCTGCCTCCCTGCATCTCCCCAGCCGGTCGCCATGTGACAATGGCTAGCTTACTTTCTAATATCCAGAGCCTCGTACTCATGGCTGGGATTTGGAGTCCAGGCTAATATTCAGCGTGCAGGAGAGAGGGATTTTCACTCTCTTCTTCCCAAGCCAAGTCCCATCTTCCCAGTCTCTATTTTCCTTTCCAGGAAGGAGTGCCTTCCGTGGTCCTGGGAAAGAGGAATTTTTTGTTCCTTCAGAAAAGTCCAAGGGAATAGGGACCTTACCTTATGAGCCCCCTCCACTTTCAAGACACCCCAGCACTAGCCTGACATTAGCGCATTGTCCAACATTTGGATCTTTTACTCTCATGCAGCACCATGTGTAGGATTTTACCAGTCGTGTTTAGTTGAGATTGCACTGATTCTAGTTCATTCCTTTTTCTGATGTCTTATGGACGATGACTTAGAAAAGAAACATATACAAATTTCTCCAAAGACACATAATACTAAAGAGGTACCGAGCAGTCTAAGTCGTATTTAGAATAACTGCTCTCTAAGGGACGAATTGTCTGCAGAGATGCAGCTTTCTTTCAAACGTCTTCCAAATTGACCTGACTAAACAGAACACTACATTTTAAAATTCAGGTTATTTCCCTGCACTGAGGCTTTTCTCATGAACAGTAAGTGGAATATGTCTTATATTTGCATAACTAATAGTTCCCAAAGTGATGGCTGTTCCAGAAAAAACAAACAAATAAACGAACAAAGACAATAACCTGTCTCAAAAGTAAATGCAAATCTTCACCTGGGGCCTCCTTCTCCTATAAACACACTTACAAAGTAAAAGCTGCAACCTTCTAAATTGCAGTTTTCCAACCACTGTGTTCATACATTTTCCAATAAAAATCTTCGTTTCATCTGAGACACCCCTTTACGTATCTTTCTTAATATACCACAAAACAATATCGTACTCTTAGTAGACCCTTATTAAATGTATGTTCATGCCACACATGAGTGTGGATTGTTGTTAATGTGAATAATTTGACTCATAGCGTCTTTCTTCCTACCCTTCCAAGGACGGGGGGGCTTTGATGGGATATGGGGCACTTGAGACCTTTAAATCCCTGCTTTGCCAAATATTGTGTGACCTTGGCTAACTTATTTTCTCTAAGCTTCAGTTTCCTTGTGAAAGTGTTGCTATATGAAAGAACTTAGCCAAATGGTTAAATAAATATTAACACTCTCCTCTCTGTCCCTCTGCCATCTCTCAGCATCAAAATGCTAGAGGCCATTTGGCTCTGGGGATGGCCAGGTGAAGGCAGGTCCCAGACCAGTCATGCCCACACTTCTGAGTTCTATGGATGGTTTGTCATTGTATTGTAACATTCCCAATTCAGACATTCTTCTTGGTGGCCCTTCTAGACATGTGTGGGCTGCTCTGAGAAATAAGAAAAGGATCAGGGAAGGCCAGAGCCCTATAAATCAGTATTTTTCAAACTGTTGGTTTTAACTCATTAGAGAATCCAGAAATTAATTTAGTGGACAACTAGCAGTTTAAAAAATTAAATAGTAAAATAGAAAGAAATGTTCATAGTGAGAGGAAGTAATATTTAGTGAAGCTTTTGTACAAAATGAGTCACATTTTGTGTACAATCTATACCTTACAGTAGGTTGCATCAGAAAAATTTGAGAAACACTGCTTTGAAATCCTGCAAAAATGAAGTAACATTGATGAATATTCCAAATAAACAATAATAGCATGCCCCATGTAGTAGACCGATTGCCTTATTCACCCCAGTTCTTCACTCCTCTGTGGCGACATTCTTCCCTGAGAAATTTTCTGTGCATTCCCATTCAGACCCTGCACTCAGTCATGTGACTTGGTTTAGCCAGTAACATATTAGCAAATGAGATGCAAGCAGAGGTGTGAAGAGACCTCATGAACCTAGGTTTGCTCTTGCCCTTCACCATCACCAAGAGAACAAGTCAGGCTAGTCTACTGGAGGATGAGAACCACACAGAGAAGAGTGGAATTGCCCTAGTCTCCCAGCCAAGGTCTCCTAGACCTGGTGACAGCCAGCCAGCAACTACACCTAGGAGGAAGCCCAGAGAAGACCAGAAGAGCTGCCCAGCCAAACACAGTCCAAATTGCCTATTCATGACTTAAATAAGTGTTTTTTTTGTATACAATGAATTGTTTGTCATGGAACATTATTGTGGCAATAGGTACTTGATATCCCCCATTGGGAGACCTTAGTCAATAATAATATTCATAATAATAATAATTACAATAAAATATGCACCAAATTTTCAAAGACCATCTCCTTAGGTAATTTCAAACAACACTTCTCATCTTCATGTTTCATGTTGCACTGGGAGCCACAAAAGGGCTTTAACTTGAGAAAGGGCTTATTTGGGGCAGGGTATAGCTCAGGGGTAGAATGTGTGCCTAGCATGCCCAAAGTCCTAGGTTCGATCCCCTGCACCTCCATCAAAATAAATAAATAAAAACCTAATTACCTCCCCCTTAAAGAAAAAAGAAAAAAAAAAAAAAAAGAAAGGGCTTGTTCAATTGCTTTAATAGAAGACAAGATGGCGGAGGAAGTCTTCCTGCCCAAGGTCACTCAACCAGGTTCTGTTACCAAGAGAGCTGGATTCAAAAACTCAAGAATTCTACTGAACATGTCTGACCTCCCCCATTTCCCAAAATGAAAGCTCCAGTTCCTGCCCATTCTTCTGGATCTACCTCAATTTTCATAAAAGTTCCTGTGGGAT
The DNA here is from genome assembly GCF_009834535.1 of Camelus ferus. Lineage (NCBI taxonomy): Eukaryota > Metazoa > Chordata > Mammalia > Artiodactyla > Camelidae > Camelus > Camelus ferus. The sequence goes on from NC_045697.1 coordinate 37,201,795, forward strand.
ATCAGTTTGAATAATTAGAATCGACATTTTGCTTGCAAGCAAAACAGAGAGGCCCTTTCCTCAGGAAACCACAATGACACAAATATCCTCTGAGTACATGTTGTCCTCCAAATAACCCGATTTGTTTTCCCTAAATTTGCATTTTCATTTGATCATTAAAGATGAGTTTGTCTTTGTAACAGGAGACTTGTGATTCCCTTGACTAGTCTAGTCTGTCCTGTTGATTATCACAGCAAGGTCCTGGGGCCATTTGCTCAGTGAACATTCAGTTTCCAGGGGCTACCAGTTCTTTAACAAAAGATGCTCCCCAAATTAGTGCTCACTTCGGCAATCAATGGTAAGCAGTGATGTCACACATATCTCATATAAGTGTCCTATCATGGCTTATGACTCTGAAAGAAGGCAAATTTATCTGGGCACCTTCTCTGTAGCGGGTATGCTGGGAATAAGACCCAATCCCTGCCATCAAAGAGGAGCTATTCTGCAATTGTTTGATGTATTTGTCTCTGTGACCCCAAGGAAGGCATCAATATTTCAGCTCTTTGATGACTTAATTTAAGTAGCACACTGGGATTTTACCCACTCCTTACAAAATTTTCTTCGATTTTTTTTTTTTTTGACAGCTTGCTGTCATTTGTGTCTTCTGATGCTTTATTTTGAGTTGTTTTGGAGTTTGCATTTGGTACAGGTAGGTATCCAATAAAAATCTTCATTAAATGAATGTAGAAACAATCAGAGGTTTTAAACGCTTCAAAATGATGGATGGTCAATTGGTTTGATAGAATTCATAGGAGAAAATTACACGTGTTGGTTTGTGTGCACACTGAAATACTTACAAGAATCTCAACTAATATATATTTTTAAGAACATAAGTACTTTTTCAGCTAAGGATCTTAGGTTGACTTGAATCAAATATGACTTACATTTCCTCCAGTGCTTAAAGCTTGGTTTGAAGCTTAAGTACTTGGGTTCAAAGTATTTCAGCTTTTAACGAAAATCCTTTGGATTCCATCAAAATCGTAGATTAAGTATGCTTACCCCAATCCCCTGCTTCACAAAATGGGCTGCAAATCTATTTTAGTAAATGTTTTACATAAGCCCTTTCTTGAGAAATGGTTAGTAAGTAAATTTAAGATAATCTATTCTAGTTAGAAAAACAAAACATTTCTGAATGCATTTCAACTAAGATTTGTTTTATTAAGGGTATTTTTCATTAACCTTGAAACCATTCAAATTACACAGAAATAAAATTGTTTAAAAAAATAATTTTGCCTTACTGGTGCACTTAAATTTTCTTCTTTTTCTTTCATGTGTTAGTTATCACATGTCTTCATGTGTTATGAATTTATTATTTTTAAAGAATACTTATGACATGAGAGCTGATTGTTACATTATCACCAATACTTGTGACCACAGATTGACACGCACATGCATTATTCATGTTTTTGTTTAGGGTTAGATTCTTTTTACTCTAAGTGACTAATCTGTTCAGTCTAAAAGAGCTCATAAAGGGTTTTAAGATTAATCTGTATCACTATTCCTTGATTATGGATACAATTCATCATGCATTCTAAGTCTGTTTTCTACTCTTGGGGAGACCAATGGGGTGGGTGATCATATAGAATAATATAATTATAGTATTGTAGAGCTGGAAAGAACTCAGTGTAATCTTCATTTCACACAGGCAATGATTGGGCTTATAGTTTAAGTGATATGTTCACTCTTCTAACCTTATATACAAAGATAATTTCAGAATTGTTGCACCTCGAGACGGCAGTTGGGGTAACTTATACATACTTATCCCCAGTGAGTCTTTTACCAACCACCTGTCCTCTTCCCAGAATGCAGTACAAGAGTGAACTACCAGGCTGCCCACAGGAGATACAGATGGGTAGTATGTTTGATGTGAAACTATGGTGTCTTCTCCATCACTCATATAACACACATGATGCTGAGAGCTCACAACAGAAACCAAAGTATCGGGAACAAGATGACCAGAAGGGAATAAAGAACAATTCCATAGGGGATAACATGCCAATTTTATTCTTGCAAATATTGACTTAGTACTAGGCGCTGAATGTTTGTGTCCCCTCAAAATCCCTATGTTGAATCCTAACCTCCAAAGTGATAGTATTTGGAGGCGTGGCTTTTAGTGTTTAGATCATGAGGGTGGAGCCCTTATGAATGGAATTAGTCCTGCTATTAGTCCTCTTTTGTATGGTTATAAAAGAGACCCCAAGAATTCCCTCTCACCCTCTGCCCTATGAGGACACAAGGAGGGAAAAGAGGGTATCTATGAACCAGAAAGCAGGTCTCACCAGACCCAGGCTCCAGAACCATAAGAAATAAGTGTTTGTTGTTCAAGCCCTCCCATCCATGGTAGTTTTGTTACAGCAACCCAAACAGACTAAGATACTTATGAATCAAACTTTTTGCTAGAATTGACAGGTGGTAGTTTCTCAGAGACAGAGGGTTTCACAACCATCTGCCACCCAAGACCAGATGTATAAATGGCACAGACATGTCTAAGGCTTGTGAGTCTCTTGACTGAGATGGTGACACATGGGCTGGATGAGGTTCCTGGCTCATGATCAATTCTGGTAACATGGCAAAACTTGCCGGTTGGCAATTAGGAAAAGCTTCTTGAAAAGTAAATTCCCTATTGAAAATTACCAGTGTTCAGGTGATTAGTTGAATCTGTTTCTTGGGTTTGAGGAGACAATGGAGAATAGCAGGAAGGACCAAGGCTTTAGAGGGAGACAAACCTGGATTTGAACTTCGCTCTACTACATGGTAGCTATGTGACTTCTCTGTAAAATGGGGGTAATGATACTGTCCTTGCAATATGATTTTAAGAATTAGATGCTAGTGCATTTAAGATAAATAAATACCCAATGAGTCACAGTTACTAACTTCCCTCCATCCATGTGAAGGAGGACAATGATGTATAATGATCTTTATTCCTTATTAGATGCCAGGCAAAAACTTTATAAACTCTCTTTTCGAATCTTTATAACAATCCTTAGACTCAGGTATTATTGATATTTTTTATAAACAGGAAACGTAGATTCAGTAAAGTAGCCTACCAAAGTCACCTGGAAAGTGAGCTGCAGAGGAAGGGTTCAAATCCAGATCTGTCCCCCTTTTCACTGGTACCCTACATTCTCTCCCCACTTCCTTTGTGAGATCCTGATTCCACTCCATAGATGGTCATTCTTTCCATGTCTGTTTAGGCTGAAAGAGAAGCCATGATTAGCTAATGAAGATGATTTAAAACTACCAGAATTAATTCTGAAATGCCTGCGAGGGGGAAAAGTACTAATTTCTGCAGTTTGACTGGGGACCCTCAGGAACCCAGGTGTAACTAGAAGGCAGTGAGACAGATGTTTGACTTTTAGCTTAAACAGTGGAATTTTTAGTGCTCTGTGTTTGTTTTAGAACATATTTTATAGCAGTTGCTGTTGAAATGATGGGAAGATAGAAATCTCTTTTAGCATTTGGAAGTACTTCTTTTTCATTTTCTTTGGAGTGGCAATGTTACGACTGGCTTCAGAAGATGAAGTTTTTAAGACATGTATGCTAACTTCCGACGTTAGCTGATTTCCTTTAGCTCTGCTATAGTAAAATTCAGGTAAACACAATTTTATTCCATGCCTTCCATTAACAAGGTCAAAAGATTACAACATACAAAGCCATGTTCCTTTCAGTCTAACAAAGCATTTAGCTGGGATTACACTTACTGTCTTGGAGTTTTCTTGCTTCTTAAATCTTGTTCTGATTTCCTTGGTTGAGGTTGTCTAGTAACTCTTTGTTACCTGAACTTGTAGCTAGAGATAGTGGTTAAAGGGCAGCCTGAAGACACTCTCTTGTGTGCTGGGCTCCTGCAGGTCTCGGGGTGCTAAAATTTGGGAAATGATCTTATAGCAAAAATACTTAAAGCCTAATTTGTAGACTAGCATGCCGATGGTAGCATTGTAGCACCGAACTTGTTACATTGCTGATTTGTCCTTTTGTTAATATTACTCTATCTGGAAAGACAAATAACAGTTAATCCATCAACAAATGTTTTAGGAATGTTTAAAGAGTATCTCCCACACTATGGACACCGTGGCAGTTACACGGAGGTGTAGTATAGTGGAATGAGCAAGGGTTCCTGGAGAAGAAAGCTCAAGTCTGCTGCTGATGGCGGTGATGATGATGAATGATGATGACGATGGGGATGTTAATGGTGGTGATGATCAATCACTGAGCATCTTTCATGTATCAGAATCAAGAATCAGCCTAAATTGTTTCTAAAACCCCTACTCTTTCTAACATGCCCCCACTTCCTTGTAACCAGCACAGTTCTATAGCATGGTAGATATTCTGTAGGTAGTTCACTTTAATGTCCCATTGCTAGGAAGTAACAGGGTTGGGGACACCAGTGATGTGACATCAGACATGTAAATTAAGTCCCTTCACCTCTCTAAGCTTTGTTTTTCTAAGAATAATTATACCTATGAGGTATCAAAGGGTAGAGGCTTATACAAAGTACCAGATGCCTGGAAGACATTTCATAATTGGTAGTAATTATTAATATTATTACTATTATTAGACAGAGCCTTGCCCTCTAAGAAGCCTCAGTGACATGGAAGGGAGTTTTAAGAAGAATACGATCATTAGTAAGTACCCAAAACTTCAGGATAGTAAGAACGGGTAATAATTTGTTGTTACCATGGAGTTACTGGAAAAGGAACTCAGATAGGTCATGACGCTGGGCATGATGAACTAATGGAAATTCATGCACTTCTTCCCTGTGCATATAGTGCACAAGTCAAGGCCATGCATCATGCTCTTTTTCACTGATTCCACGTTGGGACTGCGCTAACACGGATTTCCTGAGCTTCAACTCCCTTGTCCTTGGGTAGCTATGTTTACATCCCTGTGGCAAACTCAGATCCATTGTTTCCGTCATCCCATTCTCCTGAAGCTGCCCTCCATGCCACAGCTTCCCTTCTGCCCAGGTGAGGCTGATTATGTTCCCAGGGAAGCTTTTCCCAACCTTAGCCTCAGGATTTGTGAGAAGAAGGCACTAAAAAGTTATAGTCTACTGACTGGCTGCACATGGAGATTGAACTGATGGGCACCTTCTCCTCTGTGACTTGCTGAACTGTGGTTGTCATTAGCTTTGTTTTCTAGCTTGTTATCAGTGGATAGAGAGGCAATAAAATGCTGCTCCATTTTGCAGAGACAATTGTTCCAGAGAATTTCAGTACTTGCTTTGGTCTTTGTTAGTTTGGGACAAATTTAAATTATGTGAACAAATCTTCCTTCTCCGGAATATTTCAGTTTTTATGTTTTTCCCCTTGATTGCTCTCAGTCTGCATGAGAGCAGTACTGGACCTCAGATGCCCTCTTATTGGGGCATCTCAAAGACCTTTACTGAAAAACATCTCAGAGGTGATTTTTAACTAATTAACTAATTAATTATCATATAGAATTTAAAAAATAAGTAATACATATTTATGGTGGTTTTCAAATGGAACAAAAGGGTAAATAGTGAAAAGTAGGTCTCTTTTCCTGATTTCCTTTCCCATTTTTTTTTTTTTACAATAAATGGGTGGCATAATACAATCCAATCTGAACATAGATGAAATTTGAGGTTTTTTATTATGATAAATGAATATTTCTACTTGATCAAAGCTGTAAATTCACAGACAAAGAATGACACCTGCAACTAAACATGTTATTATCAACAACCACAGAAGCAATACATAGAGAAGGAGATCAAAGAAAAGTAAATGGAGAATCCAGGGAAGGTGGGTGGAGCGACACTCACCCTTGACATGACTCCTTGAGACCCACTTTGTCATTTCCAAGTCACCATGCGACTAGCTGATGGACAGACTTTTTAGGGAATTTCAGGGTGAAATGTAAAATGGAAGTTGTCTCTTCCCCCAATTAACTCTTCAAAAAAACCCACCTCCTGTGTCTACCTTACTAGAATAATTCGTAAGGATAGCCAAAGTCCTCTGCTCTAGCTTTGCAAAATAACTTCAAAAATTATTTGGAGGGAATGATAAAATCTGTATGGTCATCTCAGAGTTCAAGAAAAGTTTCCTATTTCCCTGGCCATCCTGACATTCTTATTACTTCTCAGCATGAAACTAAGGACAGAAGAATCTTAGGTGTTTACCCTAAGGTGTTACCCTTAAGTGTTTCTTCCAAATACCAATTCCCATTAAAAAAAAAAAAAAGAAAGAAAGAAAGACAAAGAAAAAAACAGAAACAAACAAATGAAAACTCCAAAAGTCCAAGGAAAGCCTCAAGAGGACGTCTGTGGCCCTAGGCTGCTCTCAACTTTCTTCATAAGCCTGATTTCCTTGGGTCTGCTGGGTTTGGCCCAGAATAAATACAAACCATTCTTTTCTCATGACTTTTGCTTTTCATTCCCTACCCAAGAGTATTATGACCAATGTGGTCATTGGAAGATCAATTAAGCATCTCAAGAAAAGATACTGTTTCAAAGTTAAAATATTTCACACATGGATTATAAATGATAAATTCTACCTCTACCCCACTTCCACTCTTCACCCTCCTTATAGTCTCTAGGCTTTGAAGCTTTTCTCCAATAAAACTAACAAATCAACATGTTAGGAATGCATTTAATCTTGGGCCAACCAGAACCAAGATTTAATCATTATGAATTAACTAATTAATACTATAATTAACCATGTCTGTTCCAATGACTATTCTACAACAGTAAATAAATGATGCAGTATGTATTTGTCAGATGAGTTAGTCTCTCCAATTCTCCACTCTCTTCTCCATAACCTAGTCCTTCTTTTTTTCCCATTTAATTTCTAAATTTATTTAAAATTATGTACCACAGCAAGTGACTCATCACAGGAGAATCTGCCTCTCCAGCAGTATGTAGTCCCTGGCATATAAATTTCATTTAAGGACAGATTCTAAGTTTCTTGAGGCCAGGCTCTGCATCTTACATCATGTTATATCTGCAGCCCCTAACATGCTACTGACAACTGAGTGAGTTTGTAGTTGGAGGAACAGATCAAGCAGGAGTGGATGAGTGGGTTGATGAGAAGGATGCTATGAAATTTGAACTTAGTATATGAAATAAAAGGTTCAAAAGTTTAGGAAGGTCAAGGGCATTACAGACCTCAAAGATAATCATAAAGATTAAAACAGCAGCTGGGAGATAATGTATCCAGATTCCTTGGAAAAGTGAAGACCACAGCAAATCATTAGAAGTTTCTAACACTTTTTTAAGTTAGAGGACTAAAATTGTGTATTGCTTCTTTCCAATGTCAGTTGTGAAAATCAGTCTACCTTCCAGACATGTTTGGAATATATGAGTTGCCCATCTGCCTTTTTTGCTATTTCTTGAGAAAGATTATGCTCAGAATCATTAGAAAAGTAATTCCCTCTTGATTTTTCAAGAAAATCCCAGATGTGACCTGCACATTGATAACGGAGAATTTAGTTTGCTGGCAAGAGCTGAATTGGATTTTGGTTGTATTTTTTAAGTAGAGTTGCTATAGTTTCTTTTTTCAAGGACAAATTCAAATATCTTCTTTCCTCTTGTCCAAGACTGTTTCTCTGATGGGAAACTCCATTGGAATAGAAATAGATTTTAGGTGGCAAAAAAGTCCAATTGACAAATATTTTTTAAAAACCCACTGGTGAGATCAAAGTACCAAATTCAACTCCGAAAAAGTATTCCTGGAAATGTAGGATCAATTCCCTAATCTCTCTCTCAATAATAGTACCTGAGAGAGGCTGAGCAAGGATGCAAATCAGATACTGGAAATTAAGTTACTTTGTTTAAAATGACCAATTCCACAGTGGAATTTAATCACATGAACCCTGGCATTATTTAAACACCAGACCACATGATCCAATGGCACAAACTGTCAACCGTGTACTATCCTGCACGTATGAAGATTGCCTGGATGTTGCTTTGCACTGAAGTAATGATTATAAATTTCAATTGGTTAATACAAGAGATGGGCCTTATTTGTTAAAGTAACTTGTGTGAGAAAAGAAAATTGTTAAGAAATACATGTTGTCACATACCTTTACATTTAGACCAACAGTGGGCTCTGGATGTGAGCCTGGGACAGTATTAATACGTTCTCTTTAACATGAGTGAAACCTATGAAGTAAAAACTTTTGCCCAGGAGATAAACTTCTGAAATAACCCCCAAAGTAAATATAAAATAACCACTACAGAAACAAGAGTGCGATGATATTTAAACTTCCCTTCTGAAATAGTTGATAGAATTCAAAGGAAATAATGGCACCTCAGGGACTTTAGGAAAAAATATGCATATTAAGAAAAACAGGAGGGGAATTTGCAAACAGGGAAATAGTCATGTTGGGCTGGTAGGATCATGGATGGGTTTTGCTCTCTCTTATTTCCTCCAATTTTATAAACTGTTGGAACAAAAAGAAAATGTCTCAATTGTGCTCTTAGTTCCAGAGTATGATTGATAGAGTCAGAATGCTCTGGGCATCTGTTTGTTCCCTGTAATGGTCTACTGTTTGCAGAAGTTATTTTGGGGTTTTTATTAAGACCTGGAGGAAAAGAAGAAGGGGTCTGTGTGTAGGGTGTGTGTGTGTGTGTGTTTGTGTGTGTGTGTGTACAGTTCTGTCTTATTGAGCTGTCCTTTTTTGCTGCATGAAAGAACATTTTCTTTGTCCATATTCTCTTTCTCTCCTTTGATACCTATTCTCTAGGACAACTTGCTGAAAAACAATCTCCAGTCAACAAAAGATCCCCTGGGTAGAAGGCATTATGTTTTCGTATTCTATGTCATTGTCTCTACTGTAAAAACAATATTATATTCTGCAGAAAAACACATGATGGTTACACACTTCAGCAAACTTTATAGGTTAAGATAACTCTAAACTTAGCAGGTTAAGATAATTTTCAAGTCATTGCCAAAATGCAATAAAAATACAGCACTTTGTTCTCTACCAATAGTCATTCTAAGATAGTAAATTATAGCCTTATATTTAAAGATAACATTGAGAGAGAAGATAACAGTGAACAGTGGAGGAGGTGGGGAAGTATGTATTCAAGACTTTGCTACTCTTAGTCTCCCAGCAGGTTTCAGACTCAGTTTCCCCATCTGTGCAATGGCCAAAATGTTCTTTACCTGACTCCGAGGACTGACGTGAAAATGCTCTACAAGAACTGGCTGTTTTCATAGTTTTGTGTAGGGTTTTTGTGGTTTTGTTGTTGTTGTTTTGGGTTTTTTGATTTGTTTATTTGTTTTTGTCTCTCAGCAAACCACAAGAAGTAATTTTCCACTCTCTTCAAGAACAGGTCCTGCTCATCTTAGCTCACTCTAGCATATATCCTAGCCTAGAAAATGAAAGATTTCATGCTCCCCTGTCCTAGGACTCAAAGACGTGGACCTACATGCAATCAGAGACCTCTTAAGCTACGGAGAGCATTATTTCCAGTGAATCTCGGTGCTTGGTGAAGCCAGAGGGACCCTCCAAAGCCGCTGTCTCAGGCACTAAGTCTTTCCAAATGAGAGCTCCTTGCTGGCACTGGGGCTGAATCACTCTCTCGCAGTAAACTTCCATCCACCAAAATGTCTCTGGAGAACCTCAGTTTATCATCATCCGTAGAAAATAGGAAGCCTGCACAAAGCTTTCTAAATCCCTAATTCACTTGGTGGGATCTTGAAACCAGTCATGGCTGAGGGCAGAAACAGGGGGAAATGAACCCCAGGCGGACTTAGGAAATATGGGAGCTAGCACTTGCCTTGACATCCAGCTTCTTTATGGTCTGTCTTTTTGATTTGCCATATTTTCCCTTAAGTATTTTGATGGGATTTTGCAGTTGTTCACAAGAAAAGGTAGGGATTTCAGGGTATGACTTCCTTCCCTTCAAGGATACAGCAATAGAAACACAGGGAGTTCTTGGTCTACCCACAGGACAGAGGGAAAATTCTAGTGGTCTCTGAATGACCAGCTGAGGAGCTGGGAGGCAGGCATTTCGCTGTGGGAACAGGGAGGCCTGGGCACAGGATGAGGAGAAGGGAGCCATGAAGACTGGGTGGGGTGCCTTCAGGAAGGGCTTGCAAACCAGAGTCTGAGAACTGTCTCCACTGAAAGACAGAATGAAACAAGCAGAAGCAAAACTGAACGAAGATTTGGTTGACGGCTGGGACTGAGTTGTTTTAAGCTTGGGGCAGTATTAAATTCTTAATAATCTCATAGGGTTGTTAGGTTGCTGGAGGAGATGACACACCAAATTTTCTCCATTAAAAGTGGGCAAAACAGATCCATTTCTGCCTGCAGGAAACATATGGGGGAGTAGATATTAATCTTGTAGTTACCTAGACTGATAATGGTTATAGGAGAAGTACCACAGATGACAGAAAACCACAGGGAGCTCAGAGAACATCCACGGATCTCACCACAACCGTTGTAGCTGTGGGTCTGTAAAAGATTTCCTGACGTGGAGACCTTTGGGTTGAGACCAGCAGGCTGAGGTATGAGAGAACGAGAAACATCTCTGTGAGCTGTAGGGACAGCCAGAGTCCTCAGAAGATGGCCTTAAAGGGACAATTCTGTGATGAGGAGAGGGTGTTGGAGAGAAGCTTTTGTCATGGATTGCAGGTTCCTGAGGACCAGGAGGGAAAGTTTGGAAGAGAAGGAAATCATGGGAGGCTGAGTGAAGGCTTGCTCCCCTCCAGCCCCCTTCCCTACACGGGATTGATGAAGTAATCCATTCTCTGAATTCACCACACTGTTCCAAAGTGGATCCTGAATTTCACATCTTTTGACTTTTACGCAACCTGAACTTTGTCAGAAAGAACTAGAAACCCTTAAAAGTAACTGTGAATACCCAGAGGAGTCTTAACAGAGAACTCTTGGGGAACTTGGGAAATGGAAAAAAATCAACCAAAAAGCTCCTTCTCAGGGGCTGCTGAGGAACAGGGGTTTGGGATAGAGGGTCTACTGCCTCATGCTGCCGGAAAAGGGAGCAAGTGACTGTTCCATTTGGGAATGAAAAACCTCTAGCTTAGAAAGAGGAATCTCAGATTGACTCAGTCACTCAGATGGAAGGCATTTCATGGTTTGGCAGTATGGACGTTTTCTGCTTTATCTGGTTTTCAAAGAAGCATCTAGTCCTGCTCAGTCCAGAATGGTAGCCACTAGGCACAGATGGCTATTGAGCACTTGAAATGTGGCTTGTCCAAATTGAGATGTGCTATAGGTCTAAAACACACACTGGAGTTCAAAGACTTAATATGAAAAAAAAATGCATGCAAAAAGATCTTATTAAGAATCTTTATTGACTACTCTGTGAAATGATGATGTCCTGGATATACTGGACTCAGTAAAATACATGATTAAAATTAATTTCTCCTCTTTATTTTTCCTTTTCTTAGATGTGTGGGTCTTAGAAAGTTTAGAATGGCGTGGTCACACCTGTGAACACTAGCACTGGTCTAGTCAGACAGACCATCACATTCCCTATCTCATCTCGCCTCCCAGACAGCAACTTTACCCACAACAGCAACATAACGCAGATGATTGGTTCTGGAAGAGAAGTACCATGTAATTCCATATTCGTTTCAATACGCTGCGTTTCCCCCACCTCAACAATCTGAGACAGAGTGAAAAATACATGTGGCCTGTCTAAACCGTAGGCTTGAGTATCTGCTTCCTTGACGTTCCTGTTGATGGAGGGAGGGGTCTGCTGCTGTTCTGTCTGCTCCCCTGAGCTCTTCATCTGCCTGGCATGCCCGACACCGGTGCATTGAGAATTGTTTCTGCCAGTGCTGCCTTTCACAGATGTAGCTTTGGGGAAGGACCTGCAACAGTTCTCAGAGCATCAGGGGAAAAGACATCGTCAATTTTTCCCTTCCAAATGCAGTGTTTACAAATGCAGCTGTGAAGGGCTCGCTTCCCCTCGGCACCTAGAGGCACACTCACCACCTTTGTTCTCCTTGAGACTGGGAAAGGCCTCTCCCAGGGGAATCTGCATTTTAAGATGGAATTCTTCAAAGCTCCAAAAGCCTACAGTATGCAAAAATTAAAAAAAGGCATTTAATGAGGTAATTTCAAACTTGATGGCAGAGAGTGAGGACAATTTTGTCCCCTGCTCCCTCTCCTTGTCAAGTCAGCCCGAGGAAACGTCTCAAGTTAATCTTAAAAATGAGCTATTGGAAATGGATTTGGAGTAGAATTCTAAAGGCATAGAGGGCTCTGGCTTGAGAGAGAGGAGGCGAGATCCTTAGAGTAATAGCTAGCATTTATGTAGCCTTGTTACCAGCCTAGCTCTGCTGTAAGCATTAATTCACTTCATCTTCATAACAGTCCTACAGGGTGAATGTAATTGCTATTTCCATTTTACAGAAGTGCAAACTGAGGCAAGGGGGCATTACACCCGTTTTTTAACACCATTCGCTGATAAATGACAAGACTACTTAGGGCCTCACCCCGGCCCGCACTTGTATCCGCTATCCTTCACTGTCTCCCAGCGGGAAGGGAGTGCAGGAGAAGTCGGCAAGTTTGGCTTCATCTGTCTGTTGAATCAGCCAATGTAATCTTCCTGCAGATGAGTTCCAAAACTTTATGAGCCTGCAGACATTTTTTGTAGCCTCTGAAATATTCATGATCCTTCCTACACTTAATGCAAGGGCTCAGAGTGCCTGGGCTTCCCTCAGCGTTGATGGAAAGCGTATTGCGTGGTCGATAACTTCCTATACGTGGTATTTTAAACTGCGGCTCTCTAAAATATAAGTTTCAACTATACACAAAATAGATACATAGCAGGGTCCTACTCTACAGCACAGGGATCTACATTCAATATCTTATAATAACTTATAATGGAAAATAATATATACATTAATGCATAACTGAATCACTTTGCAGTACACCAGAAATTAACACAACACTGTAAATCAACTGTACTTCAATAAATAAAGAAATAAAAATAAATAAATAAATAAATAAATAACAAAGGAGGAAAAAAGTGTAAGCTTCATGAGGGAGGGGTGTTTCTTGTCATTGTGTTCTCCATTCCCGGGACAGTGTCTGGCTTCTAATTGGCTTTCACTAACTACAGCTAACCCTTTCCTTCAAGTCCTACTTGAGTAGAAATGAAAAAGTTAATACCATTCCCTTTCCAAAGAAGTAAGGGGACAGTTACTCAATAGATTATATTATTTATTATCTCTTATATAATCTTTTAAATCCTTTCACCCCAGAAACTTTAATTACCAATGGGCAAATGTTTCTATAATTTCTTTGACCATAATTCTGATGTCACAGTCAAATAATTGGACTTGTAAATTTTAACAAGAATAACTACAAGCAAGTAAACAAACTAAATAATGCAAACATTCTTACTGAACCGGCTTTCTTGGATTAAAAAGAAATATTTTTGGTAACTGATAATTTCAGAGAACCCATTATGTTCTCTTCATTGCATGAATCCCTCCTCAAAAAGGATAAAACAAATATTTGCTTTTTATGAGTTAAAATTGCAACATGTATAAATAATTGGTTTCCAATGGTGCATGCAAATAACATCAGAATTTGTTTTAAATGTGGAAGCAGTTGTGGAATATAATTACACAGTATGCAATTCAACACCCTCTTGCTCATTAATATATATGGACCCTCTAATAGAGGTTCATTATTTCTTGGGAGTCAAATCTGGCAGGTCAGATCCAAAGAAGGTAATTTTCCCTGGTCATCAAATAGATACTAGTTTCAAAAGTAAATCAATAGCCGTATCCAAATCAATTCCAACATTTAGAAAAGAGGTCCACTTAAAACCCAAATTCCAATTTGATTAGTACTTTGCAAGAAATATTAATTATAGGGATATAAAACAGGCTATGTAAAGCTTACCTCTTCTCATTCAACCCCTCCTCCTTCCATTTCAGTGGATAGTAGGGAAAAGGGCATGTTGGCTTTGGTTTCAGTGGTTGGGGATGGGTGAAAAAAGCTTTCTGTATTTATGTAACTAGTGTGTATATTTGTGTGGGCCTACTCACAACTGTTCCTGGCGTCGTTGCAAAATTCATGGTGACTTCTTCATTTTGCAAATTTTGCAAACTTTGGCTTACTCACATTTGTAATTCTAAACTGCAATTAAAATTCTGTGGCTTTGTGCCCTTGTCTTGAGAGCATTCGCTTCTGGGTAACCTGTAAAGAAGAGAAGAGGGAATGAGTGGGTCCTTTTTTTGGATTTTAATTCTTATTTTTTATTGAACTGTAGTTGATTTACAATGTTAGTTTCGTGTGTACCACAAAGCAATTCAGTTATACATATATATATATATATATATATATATATATATATATATATATATATATATATATTCAGATTCTTTTCCATTACAGATCATTTGAGTGGGCTCTCATAAACTCTCTTAAGCTAGCCAGGTTGGCTCCCAGTGCCAGCTTTGGAAGTGAAAACACATAGGCTCCAAAGCCCTTGGGTAACGCCTGCCATGTTTGTTACCTTGTCTCCCGCTGTGGCTCCCCCATCCTCATCCCTACTCTCATGTAATTCATAAGCTGATCTTGAAGTCTGAAGAGGACCTGGTCAGATGGAGAAGGGCAGGGATGGGGAAGGTGTTTCAGGGATTGTGAACAACCCGAGCCAATGTTCAAAGGCCAGGGGGAGATGGCACATTTAAGGAGCTGTGAGTGGGGTGGAAACAATGGAGCACTGTTTGCACGTGAAGATGAGGCTGGAGCACCAGGCAGGGTGAGATGGTAGGCAGTTGGGCATAAGACACACTGCCACCTCCAAATCAATGGCAACATCCAGAATAGCAAGGCCCACCCAAAAGTCAAACCCCAATTTGATTAGTGCTTAGAAAGAAATGCTGTCAATGAGTATTGAAAATATGCTATGTAGCGCTTACTTCATTTCATTGGCCCTCGCCCTTCTGTTTAATGGTTAGAGCAGGCTAACACTTAGGTTTAAACTTATTCTGAAGGTCAAGGCCACTTGTGGAAAGTTTTTGAAGATGAGAGCAACAAAATTAGATTTCAATTTTAGAGACAAAAAACATTCTAAAGATTCGGTAATGGAGAGGAAAAGAGAGAGAGAGAGAGACAGAGGGAAAGAAAGAGAGAGAAGGAGGGATGGCTGGTTAGATCTTTAAGAAGTAGAATTAATAGTCTTTAATGACCTGACAAAGGGGGTGAGTTTAGACTGACACCCAGGTTTCCAGGGCAGACAACTTAAAGGATGATAATGCCATTGATCAAAACAGGTACTATTAACTATTATTAACTATTATAATTATTGTTAGGGCACAAATATGGGCCTGGGAATGGAAACTTTAAAAAATAAAAGATACTGTGACTTTATCGAGATTTTCCTGCAGCATGGAACTCTAATGTGCACTGTGCACAGCTGAAACAGGAAAAACCACATCATTAAAAGCAACAATGGGATGTCCACCTCCCAGCTCCACTCCGTGGTTCTGATTTAATTGGTTAGGATGGGGCCAGGCATTGTTTTGTTTTTTTTTTTTTTAATTTTCTCATGATTAAAAAAAAAACACACACAACATGAAATTTACCCTCTTAACAAATTTTTAAGGGTACCGTACAGTATTGTTAACTATATACACATTGTTGAAGAGCAGATCTCTAGAACTTTTTCATTTTGAAAGATTGAAACTCTCTTCTTGTTGAATAGCAACTCCCCATTTCTCCTTCTTCCTAGTCCCTGGCAACCACCGTTCTGTTTTCTGCTTCTGTGGCTTTAACTACTTTAGTTACCTCTTGTAAGTAGAGTCATACAGCATTTGTTCCTTTGTAACTAATTTTATGTAGCATAAAGTCCTCAAGTTTCATCCGTGTTGTAGCATAAAGCAGTATTTCCTTCTCTTTTAAAGCTGAATGATATTCCATTGGGGAACATACTGCATCTTCTGTACCCATTCATCTGTTGATGAACATTTAGGTTGGTTTCCTATCTTAGCCATTATGAACTGTGCTGCAGTGAACACTGGAGTGTAAATATCTCTTCGAGATCCTGATTTCTTTTGGGTAGATACCTAAAAGTAGGATTATTGAATCACATGATAGTTCTATTTTTTAATTTTTTTTTAGGAATATCCATACTATTTTCCACAATGGCTGCACAATTTTACACTTCTACCAATGATGCTCAAATTTCCAATTTCTCCACATCCTCCCCAAGGTTTGTTATTTTCTGGTTTTTGTTTTTATAATGGCCATCCCAATAGATGTGAAGTGATATCTCATTGTAGTTTCAACTTGCATTTCCCTACGATTCATTACGCTGAATACATTTTCATGTAACTGTTGGCCATCTGAATGTTTTTGTTTTTTTTGGAGAAATGTCTATTCAAGCGCTTTGTGGATTATTTGGTGTTTTGCTATTGAGCTGTAGGAGTTACTTATTTATTTTGGATATTAACCTCTTATCACATGTATGGTTTGTGAATATTTTCTCCCATCCAGTAGGTTTCCTTCTCATTTTGTTGACCGCATCCTTTGCTCTATGAAAGCTTTTTTGTTTCAGAGTCCCATTTGTATATTTTGCTTTTGTTGCCTGTGCTTTTGGTGTCATAGTCAAGACATCATAGGTATTAAGTATTTTTATAAAGCTCCTCCAGATGACTTCAATGTGCAGCCAAGAGAACCATTGGTCTAGAATGCACCTTGCTATGGCATAAAGCCGATGGTTCCACCTGGGCGTGAAAGCGATCTCAGTCAATCAGGCCAGCAGCTAACCACGTTTATTTCCTATTTGGCATGAGAACCCTCAAAGGAGGGATGTGTCTACATTTCGGGATTGGACAGGGGTGAAGCAGGGAGAATGTAGTTTGAAAGATCACTATTGTTATCAAATTTTATTTCTGAGTAATAATTTTTTTTCATGACTTAAACTAGAAAGAGTAAAGCTCAGCAAAATCTTTCTTACTCCTAAATAGTGATCTAAAGGATGTATGTGTGTATTATGTGTACACAAAGTGAAAATGTCAGGAGGTGGTATCTGCAATTTAATTTTAAGTAGGATTAAAAGTTTAGGAAACCAGGTATAGAGAGTTAGTCCCTGACTATATGTTCATTTATTCATGAAATATTGATTGAGTCCCTCCTAGATGTCAGTGCCTTTCTGGATCTTCTAGCTTTATTTATTCCAATCTATTAGCCCAGGGAAGTAAGTATTATTATACCCATTTTACAGACAAAAGTGTGGCAAAGAATGGTGCAACATAGTCACACAGTTAAGAAGTGGCTAGACCGTCAATTCCATAAGGTCCAGGATCTTTGTCCTGCCCACTGGGTGTCCCTAATCCCAGAAGAGTGTCTGGTATATTGTAAGCATCCAAAATATATTTGGATGAGGTTCTATCAGCTGTGTCTGGATCTGCTGTTGACCCTTTGTAACTAGGCGCTCTCAGCTCATCCTCTCCAGGGCCAGCCTTGCCTTCCTCCTCTTAGTTCTGAGGAAGCTTCTCCCCCCGACAAACCCCCACCCTTCCAGCCAGCTTTCCATGGTTGCATCTTATTCTGTGAGGCTGTGGGGGTTGCATCTGACTAGGTCGTTGAGCACATTGTGAAGAGGGTATTTATTCATCCAGGAAATATCCATTTACATACCAAACTCTGGTTGATTTGGAAGGTTAGACGGGAACAATAACTACTCTGTGTCCACAGGCCAGGGAGCTAACTATACCAAACTCAACAGTAGTTAACAAAATATTATGTCGTAGTAGTAACAGAGTGACAATCAGGAAAGAGTTTCAGTGAAAATACACAGAACGCCCTATATTGACCAGGCTATCTTAGCTTCAGCCCTTCACCAAAATTATTTTCACTGGTATTTTAAAAATCTTTGCACTATATTTCCAAAATATGCTTAGGAAAAAAAAAAAAAAAAAAGAACTTGTTTCTATAACCTAAATGTGAAGGCTTCCAGGGTGGAAACAAAAAAGAAATGGAAGACACTGTTTTCTATCATTTTTATTTTATCATTTTAGAGCACGCGGATGAGGATTCGGGAAATCTTCGTGTCACTCTCTTAATAAAGCCACAGTGAGCACTTCATGCTGCTTCCACTTCCCACACACAAACTTTCTAATTATAAAAGGACCTTTTCAGACTTATTCAGGGCATATAATCTTATTTGCAGCTCCTAATTGGAGGACTGTGTTTGTTGAAAAGAACAGAAGTCTTCAGTCATTTAGAATAAAGCTGGCTCATCAACCCCTGTGGGAAGAAAAGAACTATTTATTTTATCCGTTAATCCCAAATACAAACACAATAAAGCTGTCTTTTCTAATAGTGACCTATTTCATGTTAAATTGGGATAAAGCTAGCTTTGCTGAATAAGACTATTGTAGTCAACAAAAAAGTCAATCTTATTAGGATTCCCATTGAATACTTTCCAATAACTTATCTTTTAAAATGCTGAACCCAAATCCCAGCTGAATTCTTTATGTTTTCTGACACAAAATGCAAATCTGGAAGGGAAATAACCTCAACTAGTGAGCCCCATCTAGTGACAGGGAAGTAAATTGCTGTTCAAAACTGGGTCTGCAATTCTCCCATCTTTAATCTGATTTTTACATTCTTCTATCTGTGCCTATGCCCTTATGTTTCTGTTCCTCTCTGGTTTTTTTTTTCCTTTTTGCCTATAACTTTTATTTCTGAGCATAGACAAGATTTTATACCAAGCAAATTTTTTTCTTGGTAACTTAAATTTTAGTCTTTAAAAAATTACCTTGCTTAAAATTAGCCAGATTTCCCCATTTACTGTTGAATTTTAAAATGTGGGCAGCCAGATAAAACTACTATGTATAGAATAGATGAACAGCAAGGTCCTGCTGTATAGCACAGGGAGCTATATTCAATGGCTTATAGTAACCTGTAATGAAAAAGAATATGAAAAAGTATATACACATGTAACTGACTCACTATGCTGTACACCAGAAACTAAATACAACATTGTAAATAAACTATACTTCAACTTAAAAAAAAAGATTAAAAAATAAAAATAAAATTTGGACAGCCATGTTCCTTGAATAGCACTACATAGCATTTATGGATTAAACTATTTGATGTAAATAATATTATTCATTTATCCTATGTATTTAATCAAAAGACTCCAAAGGTTCTTTACTCCTAAGAACTTTAGAGGAACAAGACTGGGTCATGGAAAAATTCAGTGAGAACACCTAAGGACATTAAAGTTCTCAAAGCCTGAAAGGGGAGGGTGTAGCTCAGTGGTAGAGTACATGCTTAACATGCATGAAGTCCTGGGTTCAATCCCCAGAACCTCTGTTATCATAGCCTAGTTTCTTGGACAATATCTACATTCAATGGTTGTACTGGCTCAGAGGTCAGTTTCTTTTAGCCAGCTACATTAGAAGTTAATTTTGGCGTGTCTGCATGCCACATTTCTGCATTTCTTGACTTTTATTACCACAATAATAAACATATCAAAAACGAAATAAGACCTACTTCAAGGATCAACTCCAGTCATACATGGGAAATGTTTTTGTTAGTGATTCTGCCTTATAAATGCCAACCTTCTTTGTTCCCAGAAAAAACAAGTGGATGATAGCCATATATCATTTTAAAATGCAGAAGAACAGATTCCTCAATTTATCTACACTTGAGTTACTTTCAAAATATCTTTCCACTGGCCTAGGTGCCCACACACCAGAAGCAGACGTAGGTATAGGAGGTTCTGGGTTATGGAGGAAAGAGCCAAGGACTCAAGTTCACGTCCTAACATTACCCTTCACTGGCCGCATGACCTTGGGAAAGTCATACCTCCCATCAAGTTCCCATGAGCTCAGGCTCTGAAGCAGACACATGCTTGCTCCTCCACCTCCGAGCTGCTGGACTTCAGACAAAGTACTTCTCTAAGCCTTAACTTGCTTAATGTGTGTCATGATATTTACTTCATAGCATTGTTATGAGGAATTGATGGAATAAAGAATGTGCAGTGCTGAGCTCAGGTTCTGGCACATAACAGAGAGCTCAGTGAGTATTATTATTACTTACAAAATGGAGGGACCAGCATCCACCTCTCAAGACCTTTGGGAAGACTCAACAAGATGACATTTGGGAATGTGTTGGTCAGCTCTACAGCACTCTGTAAATAATCTGGATGAGAACACTCAGAGAAGGCCTAAAGAAAGAAGGGAGGAGATTGTAGTTGGAGAACACGGGGCTTTTGTAGATCAGCACATGCTTTATGGGCTGAGTAACATTTTTGTAGGTCTCATGATTTGTATTGTGGACTTCCATTTTATTTGGGGATGGAAATTTCTGAAGAGAATAGAACAATAGAGTTGGAAGAGGGGGTTCTATAATTTGGTTTCTTCATTCTATTTAGGAAACAAATGCCCCTTTCTTTGTTCCAAAGAGCTCTTTGCTCATTTAAGATTTTTTTTTTTTTTTTAGGAATTTTAAATGCTTTCTTTAATGTCTGCCTTTGCTTCTGGATGATAAACACCATGAGGATGGGATGATGGCTGTCTGGTCCCCACTGTACCCTTAGCCACAGCTCAGGGTCCAGCACAGTGTCTGGTACATTGTGTATATAAGGTAATTGCTGACAAGCTCAGAGATGCCACATAGCAAGGAAGTTGAGAGCATGGACTCTGCAGAGAGGAAAAGCTGGGTACAAATTTGATCTCTTTTGTTTAATTCCTGTGTGACCTTGGGCAAGTTACTTAGCGTCTCTGATTCTCAGTTTCCTTATCTGTAAAATAGGACTAATAATGATAGGACCTATTCCATAGGGCTGTTGCTGAGATTATGAGCTAATTCATGAAAAGTGCCTAAAACAATGTAACTCTATTAATTTATCAAAATGACCAATATAACAAAGTCAATTACAGGGAGTTCTGGAACTAGAATCCTACAGAGATCTTGTTTTTTTTTATTTTTATTCCTCCAATATCCCTCAACCTCTCTGCCCAGACCACTTTCTAAAATCATTAAATCTAATCAGACAAAAATAGTGACACAAAATAAAGTATTGGGTGGTTCACTTAGAGGTGCTGCAATGTCTCAAAGTACTAGCAGCGAGTTTCAGGAACTCATTTGAATGGTGGTAAGGGCTTATTATTGCTAATAACCTCCCGGAGTCTAAAGCACAGAGCTGAACAGAGCATTTCATATTTTGCTCTAACAGTTGGTCCTTAAGGGTTTGACGATCAGATGCAGGCATGGCTGGATTATGAAAATGGCATGTTCAAAAATATCTCTGCAGCTCACTCCTAGGTGACTTTCAGCAAGTGAACTGTTAGCCTCCTGGAAGATTAGACGTCAAGATAATTAGCTCTCTGCCACATGGACTCTATTTTTCAAATCTCATTCTCCTTTCTTCCCTATGTCGCTTAGTTGACACAACTCATGATTACTTCATGCCTGAGTTCTTCAATTTCTTGTCAGCGCCCTCATAAACCATCTCCTATTCATGACTTATCACACCTAACACTCAATTCACACTATTAACTTTGATGTTGTATTTTACAATCAGTGTGTGTTCAAACATCATAGAAAACAAAGATCAAGTTAGACAGGTAAACCAGATATCGGAGGTTTGCCTATGCTAACCCATCCTCTTGTCTCTCTTTGCTCTTCAAAAGCCAATGTGCCACGGAGGAAGTGAAATGCATGTTTTCCCATTTCATCTCGTGACCAGATGGCTGTGAATTTCTTCTTTCTTTGTCTAATGTTGGAGTCTGAGATTTCCCATTTCATTTTTCTATATGACCTGGACTTGGCCTTATGCAACTCGGGAATAACTTTCTCTTTTCTATCATAAATGGAGCCAATGAAAAGCTAGACTGAAAAAGAAAAAAGATGGAATGGGAATTATCCAAAGGAACCATACAATTATAGAAATTCTGACTGGGAGAACATGGAAATGCTGTCTGTCCACCTCCTTGCACCTTAACCTGCCCCACACCAATCCAGCAGGTAATTTGGGCTCCTTTTTCCAAAGAATTCACAGAATACCATGCCTCTGCCCTCCATTTAAGAAAGTTCTTCATTTATACAGCTCAATACCTTTTCTCTCTCTAGTTCGGACTCTTTCCTTTGTGTTGTGAGGAAGAAGAGTTGGTTAGCTTCATGTCACCTAGAAATACAGATCTTCCTTGACTTGTCATGGGGTTACATCCCAACAAACCCAATGGAAGTTGAAGATATCATAGGTCAAAAATGCGTTTAATACACCTCACCCACAGAACATCACAGCTTAGCCTAGCCCAACTTAAACATGCTCAGAACATGGATAGTAGCCTGCAGTTGGGCAAAAATCATCTAACAGAGAGCCTATTTCATAATAAAGTATTGAATATTTCATGTAACTTATTGAATACTGTCCTGAAAATGGAAAGCAGAGTGGTCGTCTGTGTACAGAGTGACTGTAAGTGCATCAGTTGTTGCCCTGTGATGGCATGGCCAACTGGGAGCTGCAGTGGCTGCCACTGCCCAGCATCATGAGGGAGTGTCCTACCGTTTGCCACTAGCCCTGGAAAAAAGCACAATTCAAAATTCCAACATATGGTTTCTCGTGAGTGCGTTATCACTGTTGCACCATCATAAAGTTGAAAAATCACTAAGTTGAGCCATCGTTAGTTGAGACGTCTCACCTCCCGGCCCCTTCCCTCTCCTGGACCTGTGGAGTTTGCTTTCCCACTTCCCTGCTGTTGCACAACTTGATTAATTGTGGAAATTCCAGGATTTCCTGAAAGTGATCTTGAACTGAACCAGTGTTCGAGGTAGAAGAAACAAGGATGAGGAAAGTTTTTCCTCTTTTCTTTCCTTTGCCAGCATCACGGCACCATTCCTTAGATGCTGACTACTTCCTTCCCGCACCCCCACCTCACAGCTCAGAAAATGTGGGATCAGATCAAAGGCCTACCAAACAGCCTTTAGCTTTGTGCTTGGCTCCAAAATCCAGCTCTTCTCGAAGCTCTAAGGAAGGGCCTGGTTCCTAAGAGTCTTCTAAGATTTATTCAGACTCAGGAATTGTTCCCTGGAGACCTAAAACATGCAGGGAATTTCCTCTACCCCACTCCCACCTGCACTCTTGTACATAGGTCCTTAGTTCATTTATTTTTAATGCTGAGCACAACTTGCTGAGCTATTTCAACAGCATCTATCTTAATTTCTATATACCAGCCACCAGTCCATTGAACACCGAGTGGCCTGGCAACATGCGTAATGAAAAGAGCACAAGTTTGGGGGTCAGGCTGACCTTGGTCTCATGCTCCACTATTTCGTTTGCTGCAGAATGACTTTGGTCAAGTTCCTTTACCTCTAAGCTTCCGGTTTCTTCTGTGTAAAATAGAGCTAATACCAACTTGGGGGTTTGACACTAGGATTAAAGAGAGACTTAACCCATGGAAAGCGCCCAGCACAGTGCCTGGAGTGCATTCATTGCTTTAATCCATTTCTCTCCTCCACTGGCTACAGGGACAGAGCTATCCAGCACCACACGTATTCATCAACTTCATCTCTTACACTGAGCTGCTGTCACAGCCACCCTCCTCGCAGCCGTTAAAAGCAGTCAGTGACTGTAACTATAAGGGTCTCTGTCATGTACTTGCTCTGCACTCAGATGAGAGGACAGAAAGGCAGGAGGACTCATGGTCCCGTCTCGAGGCGCCTGCAACACAGAAGCCCAGCAGCACAAGTGAGGCCTTTTCACGAACATCTCAGCCCGCAGGCATAGTAGGACTGGATGAAGATTTTGGAAGGGCTAAACACTAAGGAGATAATGATGCTGCCATCCCCGTATATAATTAAAAATAAAAATAAAAACAGCACCAGACCATAATTAAGTGTAAAGAAGAAGAACCATGTTCTGATATTTTCCCCATTGTGATGACAATCCTAGTACTTCTTTTGAAATATTAATTTTCAATTTTTTTTCAAAAAGATGTTTTTTGGGTGCCCTCATTTTGTAGGTAACTAGTCTGCTTATAGCATAATGCAACATGACCCCAAAGGCTGTCCTAACTTTCAGTGACCGCATCAGAAGGCAGGCCGAGAGCAGAGAGGCTGGAGAGGAAAGGGTCTCCATAATTCACAAACTACTTGACAAATCCCACAAATAATGGAAAAGTGGTTGTACATTTTAAGGCAAGATCAAATCCACATATAAAAAGGTAAATTGACACTCTTTCCAAACCTGTGGGTTGACTGGGATGGACTTTGCACAAACAGGACAAAGGAAAGGTCATATTTAGATCAGCAAGTTGCAGAGTCAATTACATATTATGCCTTAAAAGCTGACCTCACCCCTGAACTGCACCATCTGGGTCTATTACAATGGAGACAAGTTGCAAAGAACAATGGCGACATGACACATTCACCAGGACGCAGAGGCACTGGTTTTCCTTGTTCTTTCGTTTTTTTTAATGGAAGAGGTTCTCTCTGAAGGACACAGACCCACTCTAAGGCAAGGTTAGCAGTACCTGGTGAGGCTTATTTGGAGATCAAGCCAACAACCCTTACATTTGGAGCCATTCACCTTTATACTACAAGTCAAAGAGAGAAGCACCAGGAATAGCCCAGAAACCCTGACAGGGAACTTTCTCAGGCAGAGATGAAAACAATTTACATAGCCACTGTAAATAGTTAATAAAATCCTTTTTACAGTCCATCTCCTTAGATTTCCATTACATCCTGTTCTGTTTCAAACATGCATTTTTCTTTTGGATTGTTAGGCAATAAAGAGTCAAGCCATTTATCAAACGATGTCTTCGTATTCCTTTCAAATGTTTTACCATTTTCAGGAAATACTGCGTCTGCTATAATTAATCTCTCAGTAGAAAGTTGTTTTAGAAAGACTCCAGGACAGCGGAAAGAAAAGTCTTTTCTTCGTAGAGTTTTTTGGTTCTTGTGAGTGGAAACGTTCAGAAACAGACGCTGGTGGTATCATCACATGTTGCAAACTGTTCATTTCGGATAAAGAGGTAAAAAACAATGAAGGACATTCTCACTTGCCCAAAACTGTCCTGTGACGGAGCTGGGGTTAAGTGGGCCCCAGAGGCAACTCGGTGTTGTGCTGAGAGTAACTTCAGAGCAAGGTTGGGTGTCCACAGTTCTTATATTTGACAATGGGAACGGGAAGACCTGAGAGAAGCCCCTTGAGGGGTTCCCATCCCCTACCCCCTTGGCATCAGTAATACCAGCTACTACTTGGCGTTTTCCACGTATCAGATGTTGTTCCAAACATTTTACACATATTCAATACTCACTTGATATTATGATGATTTTATCTTAACATTAATACCTGAGGAAGGTACTGATATTATCTTAATTTTCAGATCAGTAAACTGATGCCAAGGCAGACTCCCCAAGGGGTGAGGCCAGGAACCAACACCGGGCAGCTTGATTGAGCCCAACCTCACGGTCTAGCCTCTGCAGGCAGCGGGATGGACTGTCTTCAATTCTCACCATCTCGTTTGTGCTGACACACAGTAGGGCTGTCAGTCAGCTCTTTCTGCAGAAGTACACAGAGGTACGTGGGTGCTAGGTGGTTGGCCAAATATCAAATACGAAATAATTAAGTTATTAAGCGAAATAGTTAAGAACTCAGTTTCTTTGATTTTTTTTAGGCCAACTTTTCCTCCTTTCCAGCCTTCTTCCACTTCATGTAAAAAAAATAAAACCAACAAAACCAAAACAATTGCTTTGCTTCTTTCTATGATCATAGAAAAGGGTAGAAGTTTTCATTGGTTGGTAACACGAAGCAGATCAAGCCCCACTCCGGGCCTGGGTTCTGCTCAAAACAGCCATGGCTCTGGTCCTCGAAGGTAAATATGTGGTTTAATTGGTCTCACATCTGAATTGAAGGTTTTGAAGTGGCTTAATCTCACCCTCAGACAGATGAATAATAAATAAATATTAGGAAGTGCTCCCAACTTTAGGGTATGCAAGGGAACCATTTGGAAAATTAGAGAATCTGGATGATCTCTAGAAGAACATTGTAGTTTCCTCCAAGAAACTTGATGGAAATGATCATATCTCCAGTGTCAAGGTTACATTTGTGTTTGTTTCATTTTAGCTTTTAAATAGATATACTAAGGGCTCAGGTGGCTTTTGTGGGCCAATCTGATCCCAAGATCAACCTCAGTCTGAGCCATTAAGGCATCATTTCATCTGCCTGACAATTCGACGTACTAACCAGAGTGTTTTCTTCCCACATGAGGGGAAAGTTTGGTTGTGATGTTGTGATGAAACCACAGGCAATGCAGTGCACAGGTAGGACTCAGCCTCCACCAAGGTCACTTGATTAAGCAGGCCATCATCTTCACGCGTGGAAAACCTTGAATCACACAAATGCCATCTGTATTTATCAGAGTGCAGGAAAGAGGAAGAGATGGCTCATGCCAAACGGGTATTTAGGAGAGTTTTTTTTTAATTTAAATTTAATCGTATTTATTTTGTTTGTTTTGGTTTTTGGAGGGAGGGGAGGTAATTAAGTTTATTTATTTATTTATTTTAATGGAGGTACTGGGGATTGAACCCAGGACCCTGTGCATGCTAAGTACATGCTCTACCACTGAGCTATACTCTCCCCTGCTAGGAGAGTTTAACAAAGGGAACGTTTTACAAAGATGGGGGCAGGGTAAGATATGGGTAGTGGATTAAAAGCTATAAACTATTACATACAAAATAAATAAATAAGGATATATTAGGCAGCACAGGGAATATAGCCACTATTTTATAATAATTATAAATGGAGTATTATCTATAAAAATTTTGAATCACTATATTGTGCACCTGAAACTAATATATTGTTAATGAACTATACTGCAATTTAAAAAGTCATAAACTTTCAAACAATATGGAAAAAATGTGAACAATGGTAGGCTAAGTGAAGAAACAAGATATAAAATTATTCAAACGTCATGTTTATGACTGTTAAATATGTTGACTATTAACAAGAAATAAGCAAAAATCATAAGTTGTATTTAGGTTATGGGCATTTTTTTCTTTTTTGCTAAACTTGCAGTGGTATTATTCCATATTTGTAATGCAAAAATAAATAAAAGACCTTTTAAAGACTTAAAAAAAAAGATGCAGGCAGAGTTTAGGGAGACAACACAAGAGATGGTGCAGTACCCCAGGGCTAACACCAGCTAGGAGCTGTCACCCTTAGATTTAAAGTGAATGGTTTATGGCAACCAGAGAGAGGGCCATGTGA
Source organism: Camelus ferus (assembly GCF_009834535.1). NCBI lineage: Eukaryota > Metazoa > Chordata > Mammalia > Artiodactyla > Camelidae > Camelus > Camelus ferus. Next base: position 37,229,015 of record NC_045697.1, read on the forward strand.
CAAGGCCTGTGCCTTCACAGAAACCCCCAGTGAACCCACACAGAGGGAGACAGGGGACCGGATACTCCAGCTCCAACTCCCCCGCCCATTGACCAAACCCAGCCAGAGGACAAGGCAGCCTACAGGTGCAGTCCTCGGGGAGAGCCTGCCAGAGCCCAGCGCAGGGACGAGGGGCAGAGGGAAGATACCCAGCTCATCATCTCATTAAGTTTCTGGGGTCCAATAACATCAGCCTGCCCTCCTGCTGTGCCATGAGTCATTTAATAAAGAAGTAATTAGGGAAAAAAGCCCTCTGTAAATGTGGAATTAGGTGGCTAATTTTATGCGATGGCAGAAACCAGTGTTGTAAATTCTTCATTGTGTTTTTTGAGTCAGAACTGGATGCAGCCAAGAGTTTTAGGGATAAGAACCTCCGAACAGGCCCTCGGATACCTGGCAAGGGAGAGCTGGTGGCAGTCTGCTCCTGCCAGGACAATGGTCACGATAAAACAAGAACTTAGGTGTAAGAAGGAGGGTCATGGGAGTTGAAATTATTGGCATGAAAGCTCTTGGAGGAATCCAATGCATTGAGAGGCCTGTATTTTAATGGAATTAATAAAGCCGGATTTTGTTCTGTCCTACATTGTTTTGTGTGGTTTCCTTTAGCAGTTTAGGCAGAAGACCAGTCAGAAGGAGGGGAGGTGGGGAAATCTGAAGCGGCATCCAGGGGCACTTTAGAGATGCCCAAAGTCAATGAAGACAGCCAGAAATCATGATGAACCCAGCTCCCAATCCTGTGGCTAGAGCCTGTCTTACCAAAGACGGAGGCCATTTGGTGTTTGGATAACAGCATGATGTGCTGTTGGAAGCAAAGGTTTCAGAGTCCAACTATTAGCTGGGTCACCTTGAGCAAGTTACATAATCAATAGAATAGTTTCTCGCTCAGTGAAAGGGAGGCAATACCTGTTTCTCCCTAGGGTTGTTTTGTGAATTAAAGGAGATCATGTATTAAAAATGCTTGAGACAGTATCTAGCACATAATTGGTGTTCAATAAATAGCATATGTGTGTCTATAAACGTATTCATATATATAGACACATATATGCATATCTATTTATAACTAGAACCATCTGGTCTTTATGAGGGGTTGGAGTTGTCATGACTGGTCACAGGGCCCTTTGGCCATGAGAAGAAGGAAGAGGGTGACAAAAGGCTCTTCCTTTTTTCTTTCTCTTTCTAGCTACCCATCTCCAAAAACGTTGTCTACTCAAGTTAGCTCTCTTCTTCCAGCTATGTCCCCAATTCTCCCTGACCCTGTATCCTGACACACATGTATCCACACATGCCCTTGAGAGGTTTTTCTCTTTTAAAAATTCGGATTGAGTAATTAACATACAGTTATTCCTTTAACAGTAAGTTTTTTGCAATTTAGGATATAACCAAGATTTAGATGCTCCATTTCTCTTCCACTCTCTTCTCCCATCTCACAAATTGCTTTATTGTGAAAGTGACAGTGTTTTCCCAAAGGTCTGATATGATTTGAGAGCAGAGGTCAGGAAATTCTGTTTGTTACGCTTTCATTTGGCCAGAATGGAACTAAAGATTTCAATTTAGCGGATATATTTGTTTGTTTCACTTATTACTGACAAGAGAATGTACCTTAGCCTATTCATGAATGTCGGTTTTAAAATGTTATATGTTTTTAATATTTTTAAGGGATTTTGAAATGTGTTGCCTTGGGTGATGAAAGCAAAAAGAAAAGGTTCCACAGCTGTGCCAGCTCCTTAGTAATTTCATTCTTGGGCCCATATCCTTGAAAGGTATTGACCCCTACAAACAGCTATTACTGTAAAAGTTGACAGGCGAGTTTAACCTCCTAATTGTATTCAGTGCATCATGCATCTGACCTTGCAGAGACAACTTGATGAGTTTCTGCCATATTAATTATTCCATGCGGTTTTGCGATGAATGATCCTTTAACGGTCAGAACCTGGTGGATGAATGCATGAAGCCTTTTCAGGCTCCAGGGAAGAAGCCACAATGGCAATTTAAAAGCACCCAACATAAATTTCCACTACCAGCTTTATGGGGTTTTTTTTCCCTAAAATGGTGAAAAAAGACCTCTGGAGTGATTTTGTATTTGTCTTACTCTGTTAGTTTTCACAAATTTTTAACAATTTCTTTTTCAAATATCTTTGAAACTATGAGGCCTTCTCTGAAATGCTCTCCTTCAATTGTTATGCATTTTATAATCAATATATTTGTCACTAAACAATGTTACCTTTGACACCCGACTCTTAACTATGTCTTAAGTGTTATTAATGAGATCTAATGTGCAAAGGTTTATCTAATTTTCCCTCCTAATATTCTTTGTCTGAGGTTGAGTTTGTCTTTCTAATGAACTAGACAGCAGTCATGATCGCTGAGCAGTCTTCCTTCTTACCCATTTGTTGGATTCATGCAATTTACATTTTCCCTCTTCCTCTCCTTCGTCACCTGTGTGTGTCTTTTTCCTCTCCCTGTACTCAGATTCCTTCCCGAACCATTTTGAGCCATTTCTGAATTCGACCTGAACATTTCCAATGGCTGTGTTTGGAAGGCTTCTCAGCCCATTTTCACTTAGTGTGTGAGGATATTAAGCGGAAGTCCCTTGTACCAAAACTGGATTCCAGAATCCAATTTTTTCCTGCTCCCTGTCTCCCTCTATTGCTTAGTTCTTTTGATTCAACAACTCTCTCTAGCCAGATTTTCTTCAATGACAAACTGTAACTGTATAGAAATCATATAATTCAGATGGAGTCTCAAGTATCCCATTTCCATCCCCATGTCTATTTATGCATGTGTGTGGGTACTGAGTATGTGCTTTGTGCCAGGCATTGTGTGAAGCAATTTACACTTAATCCGCACAACAATCCTGCAACGCAGATACTGGAATGGAGACTTGACTGATGAGCGACAACTTAGAGGGTTGAAATGATTCATTGAATTGGGTTTATTCACCTGAGTTGATACTAGTGGACCTGAAATTAAAACACAGCTTTCTTTACCTGACTCTAGAGTGTGCTTTTACCCACAACACCATGCTGAAAAATGTAAAAACTTAAGGCACTTGGGGTTTTGGTGCCTGTCCTGGGTACACTGAGAAGCAGTGATAGAGAACTTAAGTTTGGAGCCTGGATTCAAAATCTGTCTCCTTCACTTACTGGTTGTGTGATGTTGGACAAGTTACGTTACTTTTCTTTACTGTGGTTTCCTCATCTATAAATAGCGAGGAAAATATTAGCAACACAAAACTCCTTGGGCCACATGGAGGATCAGGTTCATGTAAAACATTTAGGTCAGCCAGACACATAGTAGGTGCTCTTTAAAAGCAACAATGATAAAAACAGCTCAATAAATATTAGCAAGTATTGTCATTATTGCCAAATAAGCTCCAAAATAGAGCTGATGTGGTGTCGACTCTCAGTGATTGCTGTAAGGATGTTCGTTGAGCCTTTGAAATTCTGAGGTTCTCTGGTTGTATCTTGCTGATAAAATCAACTTCTTAGTCCTCAGCCTAGAACACAGTGGCAGAAGAGGACCAGGGGACACTTCCTTGGGTGTAGAGACTGGGCATGGTATCGAAAGAGCAGGAATGGTAAGTCTTGCCCTTCATCCCCTGCAAAAAGTGTGCGGGTATATGGATAAGACCAGAAGGGGGAATTAAGCAATCTCGCTTCTATTAACTGGTGCTGCAGGCTTCTTATCCATACTTGGGTAATTAACATATCTAAAGCTCAAGCTCCTTATCCTCTCTAGGAAGAGGAGGATACCATATCTATGCAAACTAATTTCAGAGAAGGATTAGAGAGCAGCAGCAGAAGTTAAAAATTGAAAGGAGGATTATAGCTTTCTATCACCAATGGACTCTCCTCTAGGGAGCAGGAAATGGATAGGGCCAAGCCAGATAGGTAGTTACTAGGGGATGACTAAACGGATATCTGGCAATCGGTAGGATGCTTACTACAGGCAAGGACTTGCCCTTGACATCATGCAAAGATGAATAAAGAATAAAGTCCTGTCTTAAAGAGGTTACTTGCTCACTTACTTAGCAAGCAAGATATAAAACAATAACTAATAATAAAGGAGTTTATATACTGGGTGAGGTATTCAAACCAAAAGGCTAGAGGGCAAATTTTCCAGTTGTAAACCCGAGCTGCACCATTTAATTATGTATAGCTGTTATATTACAGGACTTGGTTGGATTAATTTGGTCTCAATCTTCAACAGTGTGTAAACATTTAAGTAGAATTCTTAAGATTTAACCTAAACTCATTTTGAAAAGTTAATTTTAGTTTCCCTGGAGGGTGGGGAGGTCATAGACACTGTTGAGAATTTATCAAAAGTTCTGAAGCATCTCCCAGGAAACTGCACAAAACCCTCCAAATCTGCCTATAGTTGTAGAGGTTGACAAAGCCTCTAAAATCCATCCATGAATCCCTAGCAGGAGCAACCATTTTACAGGTACTCTGTTACCCATAGTTTCCCAAAACTTACCAGATCTCAGTGATTTTTTGTTATTGTTGTTGTTAGGTTTAGCTGTTTTAAATAATGCTATAGTCGTGATTTTTGGAATTAAAATATCTTAGAAAACAGAAAAGAACCTCAAAAGGATTTTAAACATATTATGGGAGGAATTGCTATTGGTTCCTCCAATATCTATTGTCTGCTTCTTCCATAGAAAACTAACTTTCAACTGGGCACAACAAAATGAAGACCACATTTTCCATCCTCTCCAGGTGTTGCCATGTCCCCAAGTTCTAACCAATGGCTGTAGATAGAAGTGTTGTGAAGCTGCCTCTGAACCCTCCTCAGCAAAATACTCAAGAGTGCCCTTTTCTTCTCTTTTCTCTCTTCCTCCATCCAGCTGCTTGAAATATGGATCTGATGGCTGAATGTCCTCTTGGGCTATGAGACAAGGGACACCACCCAGAGGTCACAGATCTGAGAGGAGAAAGCAGCCTGAATCTTCAAGGAGCAGGGAGGAGAGCTATCACTGTAGTCTTGGATATTAGCTTCTGGACTTTGACCTAAGAGGGAACAAAACTTCCCTGTTTAAGTTGCTGCTCTTTTCAGTTTTCCTATTACTTTTAGCTAAACCTAATTCTAATTTACAGACAGAATCCCTAGCACTTTAAAGCTGGTATCATCTTGCCTCCTGTCATGCATTGATGCTAATGAGAATAATCTGTCTTCTCATTCTGGTAGCTTTTAAGGTTACCTCTGTATGTTTTGCAGTTTCTCATCAATGTGTATAGGTGTGGATTTGTTTTCATCTATCCTGTTAAGTCCTTGGTGTTCCTGATCTCTCATACCCTTTTTTTCAGTCCTGAGAAATTCTCAGCTGTCACCTCTTTGAATACTGTGCCTTCCTTCACATTTCCTCTAGCCTCCTCTGAATCTCCTCTTCAAAATTTATTGGAGTCTCCCAATCAAGACTTCATGTGTCACTGAATGAACTCATCTTCAAAACAGAAACAGACTTGCAGACATAGTTAACAATCTTATGGATACTGGGGGAAAGGGGATGGGAAGGGATAAATTCGGGAGTTTGAGATTTGCAAATATTAACTACTATATAAAAAAAGATAAGCAAATTTCTTCTGTATAGCATATGAAGTATAGTCAATATTTTGCAATAACCTTTAATGAAAAAGAATATGAAAGTGAATGTATGTATACATATGTATGGCTGGGACATTGTGCTGTGCACCAGAAATTGATACATTGAAACTAACTGTACTCTAATTAGAAAAAAAAAAGACTTCATGTGTCACAACTGCACTTCCAATCTTCTTAAAATCTCTGCATTGCATGATTTTTAATTTTATCTTCTTAATACCTCTTTTGATGGTGAACAAACACATTTATTCCATCCATTGAATTTTTCATTGCATTTTTTCCCCTTGGAATTTCTTGCAGACAATGTACAGTTGAGTTTTGGTTTTTTTAATCAACTCCGATAATCTCTATCTTTTAATTAGTGTATTTGGACCATTCATATTTAAAGTGATTATTGACGTAGTTGGATTAATACCAACCATGTTTGTAACTCTTTTCTATTTGTTGCATTTTTCTTTGTTTTTTTCCTCTTCCTTTTCTGTCTTCTTTGATGTTAATTGAGTAGTTTTCATGATTCCACTTTATCTTCCCTCTTAGCATATCAATTCTGATGATTGCTTTGTTTCTCTTTAGATTTTTACTTCTCTTTTAATGTGTCTTGCAATTTTTTTGTTGAAAGATGGACATGATATATCAGGTAATAGGAACTAAGGTAAATAAGATTTTGGCATGAAGTTCTATGTTAATCTGGCTAAAAGTTGGGCTCTGTTTGTTTTCTGTAGCTACAGCGTCCACAGGTTTCAAATTATTTTAGCATCCTTGTTTTTGTCTTTCCTCTTGGCTTCTCTAAAAACTCCTCCTCAGAGAGTCTTCATCTTGCAACTCTTTCAACTGGGAGCCATTGTTATTGTGCTGGAGCACTGTGGATGTGTGGAAAGGTGAGGGACAGAGAAAGTGCTCTATAATCTTATTTAATCAAACTGTCTTTTAGTAGGCTGTGTGTCCCTGAGCTAAGAGTTTCACAAATGTTTCTCAACTTTTTTCCTCTCTTATGGAATAGGAGAGATGTCCTTCTCCCTAGCCAAGATAAGGCCCTGATAAATTCGTTTCCCCGGAAAATAAGCATTTGCTATGGAAAAAAAAAAAAAAACTCTGGGTGTATTTCATAAGGTTTACTCTTTCCTTCCTCCTGCCTGAGCCACAGAGAGCTATTTCTCAGATTATGACTGTAAGAACCTGGTGGGGTTCCTAGAGGAAAAACCCATGAAAATGTGGGGGGATCTTCCCGAGACTGAATCCCCAGGAGTTTTTCACTCTCATTTGTCCATACTCAGTCCCCAGCAACACATCAGAATTACTATTTGAGAATTCCTACCAGGTTATGGCTCCAGCATCTTCTGCCCCAGATAATCAAATCTTGGCTATGACTCTCTGAATTCACCTCTCTACTTCTCCGATAGGTTCATGAAAAGTTGTTGATTTTCAATTTGTTCAGCTTTCTGTTGTTGTAAGTTTAGGAGTGATGACTTTCAAGCTCTTTACATGTTAGAACTGAAACCAGAAGTCATTTGGGGGATTTCTATTAATCTATGTATTCTGCATATTTTTATTGTCATTATATTATTATTATTATTTCTTCCTCTCTGTATAATGACTTTTGGTTCTTTTTTATGGATGCCAGTCCTTTCTCTATTTCTTAGATGTCTTTAAATACGCTTACATAGTCATTTTCAGATAGGTCCATTTGAAAAACAAGTGCCAGTGAAATAATAGCCGGTTTCCAGGAGTGAATTGCTCTCTTGATTTTTATGTTGTTGGCTAACTTCCTTAGATTTATTTTTCCTTTTTTTAAAATTTTTTAATAACCTAAAAAAAAATGGGGGTGCTGGGGTTTGAACCCAGGACCTCACACAGGCTAAGCACAACCTCTACCACTGAGCTATACCCTCATCCTCCCTTCTGTGTTTTAGAATTTTGATTTACAGGTCCATCTTGAGCAGAAGGGCTTTGTTTTCTTTCTCTAATATCATCCCTCCTTTTATTTTGTGGACGTCTCAATTAGACCCCAGGGGTTCTTGATTAAGAATTCTGCATTTCTGTTGGAATCTCAGGGCACCTGTCTTTTGGTGAGGTTGACAACAGCACCTCTCCAGTCACCCACTCCAGCCGGCAGGAGCAGGGACCTGGGTCTGCTTTCTCCCTTTTCCCCACGTAGGGAGCTTTATATTAGATCCATCTATATTTCAGCTCCATCCATAACTCAGGTGTGGGAGCTCACCTCCCGCTTTGTTTCCTGATTTGCGCTACTGATTCATGCCAAATTTACCTTGTTTTGGAATGAGGGATATGTCTGTTTCAGTTTTCTGAAAATTAAATTTTCTTTTAAAATTTGATCTACCATTTATTTGGAGTAGACCATGGCCTAAAAGCATGAATTTACAGCACCCTCTGGCCCAGAAGACATATTTCAGGTATCTTAGCAACAACTCTATGAAATATACAAAGTCAGGCTTTCTGCACCCATTTCACAAATGCAGAGAGAGCATAACAGGTGCTCAGCGGCAAGGTTGGAACTGGTGAGAGGGTGGTCTGTCTCCAGCAGGTGATATTCATAATTACATCAAACCTGAGATGTTCATAGCTCAGCCTCCAATATTTTTCTTGTTTACAATGGAATCTGGAATGTAATGGAGAAGTTCTACAGTGGGTAGGCCAAATGTCCCATTTACAACTGAATTGCCAGGTATTTCTACTTTAGAACCAGTGGTTTCTTTTTGTTTTCTTTTATAAGTTTCTTTTCTTCTTAAAATTTTATGCTTCTCATGAAAGGGGTGTAATGAGATTTATTTATTTACTTTTTAACAGAGGTACTGGGGATTGAACCCAGGACTTCATGCATACTAATCATGTGCTCTACCGCTGAGGTGTACCCTCCACCTAGAAGCACTGGTTTCTGCTAGAGATTTCTGAGCCATTGGCTGAGTTTCATGACATTCTTTCATTGTATCAGTTCCTTCATGTGCTCCATGCTGAGAAACGTGGGTGGATTCCATTTCCTTCTCCTCAATTTTCAGTCACACACAGACAATTTCTAATGACTTCAAATCCACTCCACTCAGGCTCCCTCTCTAATCTTAAATCTTTGTCAGATTTCATCACCTAGAGATTGGAGCCCCTGTGCATTTGTGGAGGAGGAAGAAGGGAGGGGGAGTGTCTATGTTTATACTTTGCTTGATTTTTATGGCCTTCACTACCCAAAGCTGTGTGAAATTGAGGGCAACACAGTTGGCCTGAACCCTGGAGCCATCTGTTCAAACTGTTCAAGATATTGGTGGTTGACTGTTTACTAAACAGACTACCCTGAGTGGCAGCCCCAAAGGCTGAGGCCGGGGCTTCTGTTAATCGTTAGGCATTTAACAAACAGTTGGGGCCTTGCTGGCTTTGCTATCATTGCTTTCAGAAGCAACGTTCCATCTCCTGCCGTCAGCCACAGAGCGAGAGATGGGCTTGCTGCTGTGTTGACGGTGAGGATTTCCAGCAGGCTTGGGCTGCCCCACCCAAGCAGTGGTGGGCATGTCATTCTGCAGGAGATGTGACATGTGTGCTTTTGTTGTTGACTTTATCTTTGCCAGCACACGTGGGTGTCTAACGTTGGCTGGGAAGCTGTGCTCTAGGGTGGAGCAAAGGTTTAATTTTGTTGACAATTTAATGCTGGGAGAGATATGTGCTTTGGTGAGGTCTCTCCCTTGAAACTTTTGCCCTTTCTCTAATCCTTTGCGTAAATACTGCCTTGAAAACCATGTATGAAGTATCTGCGAAAGCATGTGAAACTGTTGGTAAACAGTCATGATGAATAACACTTACTCATGGTCATATTGTTGAGCCTGAGTTTCTTTTTCATGGGATTTACTGTCTGGTGCAAATCTTTGTGAAACGGCAGGCACAAAGTTGAACCCCTCTGCCTAATTCTTTTGACAGATTAGAGTTTGTGACAGAAAGGGCAATTCAGCCTTGGGAATGGCATGGATGTGAAAAACTTCTCCCAAAGTTTCTGTATTTCAAATAGCAATAATTACTAATTGAAAGTATAAAACCATGAAAATAATCATGAAGTCACAGAAAGTTGGACACAGCCCAGGACAATCCAAATTTCTGGTTAAAGAGGGAAAAGGAAAATTTGGAGGCAAGTGAGCCTCAGATATAATGGTGTGCAGGAGCTGGCTGGCATGGCTCTTAAGAGCATTTTGTTTTTCTCTCTCCTCAGCTCTGTTTTGGGGTCGATAAGTTTGGTGGCTTCAAATCAGCTATAGTCAGAGTATTTACTGCAGTGAAATCGTCAAATGCTACCAATCAGGGCTTTCCCCTACAGAGAGCCAATTGTTAAACGTTTACTAGTGTATTGCTGAATGTGGAAGACTAGTTCTTAATTTCAGTTCCAAAGAGGGATAGAGGTTATATCATTTCACAAATTAAAAACATGTCACAAACAAGCTAAATGTCCTTCGACAGATGACTGGGTAAAGAAGTTGTGGTATAGTTATACAATGGAAAACTACTCAGCCATAAAAAAGAATGAAATAATGTGGATGGACCTGGAAATTATTATTCTAAGTGAAGTAAGCCAGAAAGAGAAAGAAAAATACCATATGATATCACTCATATGTGGAATCCAAAAAAACCCAAAAGACACAAATGAATTTATTTACAAAACAGAAACAGACCCAAAGACATAGAAAACAAACTTATGGTTAATGGTGGGGAAGGGATGAATTGGGAGTTGTAGATTTTCAGATACTAACTACTACATATAAAATAGATAAACAGCAAATTTATACTGTATAGCACAGGAAACTATATCTAATATCTTGTAATAACCTATAACAAAAAAGAATATGAAAACATATGTAAGTGTATGACTGAAACATTATACAGTACACCAGAAACTGAGACAACATTGTAAACTGACTATACTTCAATTAAAAAAAAAGTAAAAAAGCAAAAGCAAAGAAACAAATCAAAAAAGACATGTCACAGTTAAAGAGATGTTCACAGAAAAGTAACAAGAGTTTGACTCCATGACATGCCTGAGTCAATATATAACCTCTGAATTTAAACTCAGTCCTTCTTTCTGCATAAAAACACATTATATACGAAATAAAGCCATTTTAGAGATCTGAGGTGGTGATGCAGGGAGTATATACAGTGTAAGCAACTGACAGATCTTAGCCATTATATGCTGCTTGGTTTTATTGGTTTTGCTCATTTTATTCATTCCTTATTCATATAACAAAACATACTGGGTACCTCCTGTATGTTATGTCAGCTGATAAACAGAAACAGACATGGCTACTGTCTTCATGGCACTACAGTCTAGAAGAAAAAACAGATATTAATCAAATTGGCATACAGAAGCATATAATTACAAACTATAGTAGATTTTATAAAGGGAAAGCAGAGGGTGCTAAGAAAACATAAATTAATGATTTGATCTAGACAGACAGCCGACGGGTGGGAGAGGTGTCAATGAGAAAGTATGGACTGCACTAATTCTGAAGGACTGGTAGGAGTTTAACGTGGTGAATGCCAAGTGGGTGATAGAGGAGGTTTAAGCAGAGAGAACAAGTGTGCATAGTCCTGCAATGTATAGTAACACATGTTCTTTTAAGAAAATTAAAGGTGGGCTGTACAGCGGGGGAACATGGGGCAGGGGTGGTGGCACTCAACGAGCTATGTTAATACATTTATATTAGTCTAAGAGGTGCAGAAGACTATTGGATCATATTTGTGCTTTCTTCAAAAGAAAATTCACGTTGGCTACAATATAGAGAACTGATTGGAAGAGGAAGAGAGGAGATAAGGATACAAGTTTAAGGCTATTATTGCATATTCCAGGTGAGAAATAATGGAATCCTGGACAAGGATAATGGCAGGAGTGATGAGGTTAAGGAGGTACATTGAAGAGATGTTTAGGATAGAAAATTGAAGATACCTGATGATGCATTACATATAGGGGTAGCAAGAAGGAGGGGCCTTGTCAAGGATGACCCTGAGATTTTTGGCTTTGGAGATTGAATTGATCATTTCTCTGCTTACTAAGACTGAGAACCAGAAGTGGGGCAGACGCGATGAGTCTGGATTTCGATATGTGGAGTTAAAGTACATTTTCAACATCTATAATGCAGATGTCTAGTAGATCCTTTGGAGATACAGATTTGGAGCAGCATGGAGATGTCTAGAGCTATCTGAATGTGGGTGGTAACTGAGGCCATGGTCACAATGAGGTCCTCCAAGGGGAGAGTTACAGAGTGAGAAGAGGAGAGGGCCCACGAGTTACCCTGAGAAATGTAAATATTTAATGACCCAGTAGAAGAGCATGAGCCTGCAAAGGAGTGATGGAGTAGTCAGGGAGGAAAATCAAGAGAGACGGGGCTGAGGTGAGAAAGGGGATTAACCAGAGTAAATGGATCTTGTTGAGGGGAATGAAAATGTTGTAAAACTGATTTATGGTGATGGTTACATCACTTAGTAAACTTACTAAAAAGCACCGAATTGGACAGTTGAAGTAGGTGATTTTTATGATATATAAAAGATACCTCCATAACCCTACTAAACAACAACAGTGACAAGAGAGTGTGGAACGAAAGAAAAGAAAGGATGGGAGTCTTTCAAGAAGGTAGAGGTTCATGTGGGTTAAATGTAGATAAGTTTAGTAAGATAAAGACTAATGATCATTAACAAATTGAGAACTTTCAACAGACATGTTAATGAAAAAACAATGGTCCAATATTGAATAATGTAATACTGTAAAAATACTGACCTAGATTTTTAAATGATATCTTCCAGATAAACAGCAAGGTCCTGCTATATAGCACAGGGAACTATATTCAGTACCTTGTAACGGCCTATAATGAAAAAAAATATGAAAAGGAATATATATGTATAACTAAATCACTATGTTATACACCAGAAACTAACACAATATTGTAAATTGACTATAGTTTAATTTTTTAATTTTAAAAATAAATGATATCTTCAAAATCATGAGAAGATGTACATGGCTCATTCCCTCCCTGATCTCAAATAAAAAGCCTACCTAAAGGTGTTTGTTATGCCCTCTGCCTCATATGGCAACGAGGAAATGGATTCTGACAAGGCAATTCTGTTACAACTGGAAGCCCTGTTTATTTGTGGTAAGAATTAGGCCCCATATGTGATCAAACAAATGTTTACTCTAGAAGTCTGAGACACTCAGAGAATATTGTAAAACTCTTCTTTAACTGATCTGATGGTTACAAAGGAATTAGGGTCAGAGAATAATCATCTTAATAAACATAAGATCAGTATCTCATCCAGCATTTGGCACTGAGTAGGTGTTCAATAACTATTGGTTGATGACCAAGCTCAGAAGTTAGAAAAATGAGAGCGTTCATGTCATTATTTAGATCTACAATGAAAATGACTACAGTAGCAAAGCTCAGAAGAGCACAATATCATATCAAAGGAAAAACAGATCTATGGGGGTAATTTACCAGCTCAGTCCATTTAGAAAGCATTCACTAAGTCTTCATTAGTTCTTACTCATTTTTCACTTGATTACCCAAATCAGTTTAAACTAGTCAGCCAAGATAGACATGTAAATAAATCCTTATTTTACCTTAGCCATCTTCTGGGATTTATTTTTGCTGGAAATATGGCCTTATTTCACTTATTATCTTTTATTTGAACCATTAGTCTGAAAATGATATTTATTCCATTTTGATTCCCTGTCCTAACCAATAAATAACCTAAACTAGGCCACACTCAAGAAAACATGCACTGAGAGATTTTTTCAACTGAGCTCCTCAATGTCGGTAGCTGTGGAAGGCTGTTGACATGTGATTGCCAATCCAAATTGTTAATGAAACATTTCAACTGAATTTTAAATGACTTTTCTAAATTGGTTTTGAGGAAATGCTTAACTCCGGCCATTCAATGTTTACTAAATTTCCGGAACTCATCTTATACTTACAATAGCAACTCAACATTATTCTCTGAGAACAGGAAATCAGGGAATAGAACTACAGTTGATGGAGATGTTTCTGAAGAAGGAAGTTGGCGAGGACAGAGATGACCTAGAAATGACCAGTTTTCGACAGAATTTTAGATAAGGATCCATCTGGGTGGAGTGATTGTGGTGTTCTGTTAGATCGGACTTCTTTTGTATGTCTACCCTACTGACGCTTGTGTTTCTCCTAGCTGGAATTTGTAATGTTAGAATAATTGTTCTGGGTTAGACAATATCAGAGAGGTATTTGGGCCAAGCAGCAAGCACACAAAATTAGGACATCTGCTCTTCACCCAAATGATCAAAGCTCTCCATTCAGTAGCACTAAAGAAGTTTGGTGATTCTCTCATGGGTACATACTCTTCTGTTCTCACAAGTCAAGTTGCCTGTTTACCAAGAGGCCACTGTCTCTGTATCTGTTATTGCTATTATGTAATTAATTTGTATATAAAGATTACACAGTGAGATGCCATATCAGAGAGAAATCACCATTTCTATGAAAACTAGGTTGAATGTTTTGAACAGATTCACTAAGACGAGTTGTCCTACAATGCTGGTGGATTAGGTATGAACAAAGCAACTGGAAAGCTGGTGGGGAAGGATATTAAAAAGTGTAATTTCTGTTTAAAGTTCCTTATAAGTCTTTTAAAGTTTTCATTTCACTTAAAGAAATCAAAACCAGAAATAGTGTACAATGCAATATGGGACCATTTATAGAAGAAATTTAACATGGAACACTAATCACAAGACAAGGTCTGGGGATAAAATCAATAGGTTAGTGAAATAGCACTCTCTCATATGTTTTAAATTTGAATAAAATGCTTAAGGCATGTAAAAATAATTTTCTATAGCACTTCACTTTCACCAATATTTTTGATGACCCAATTAACATAGGGTAGGAGGACTTCAGCTGTTCTTGTGTTTTTCCCAAGACACCATCTATTTCCTTTGTCTAAAATACCCGCCTCTCTTCCCACATGTACTTCCTCATAGTCCTCTCTTTTTCTCTGTTTTATTTAACTCTTATTCATCTTTCAAGTCCTAAGACTCTAACTCCAGCTCAAATGCTAACTCTTAGGAGGAACATTTCCTAGCTGTTTTTTTCTTATTAAAATTTTATTTTATTTCAACCTATAAGTACTGCTGTTTGTTTGAAGTGCTCACATAAATCTATTCCATCCAAAAAATAATTGTAAAGTGCTTCTAGCAGTGCAAGCACAGTTGGAATGGCCTATGCAAAGGTTTCCCACTAGAATCTGAAGAAATTTTAAATGTAATAAAATCACAAACTGGATGTTTCTATTCTTTGGACCACTAGAGATTTTCAAAATCACTTTGATTTTTAAAATCCATCAATTATTTTCCAGGTCATTCTCAGCTCCTCTGTGTTGAGTACATTACTTTAGGACTATAATTAGGCATAGTTTTTATTGCATTCTAATAATTTATTTAACACACTTTATTATCTTTGGATCCCTTTAGGGTCAGTCTCCATTTGTTGTCCTTTTCTCTTGAGAATAATTCACATTTTCCTGTTTCTTCATATGTCAAGTAATTTTGTAGGATCATATCCTGGACAATGTGAATGTTATATTGTGGTGACTCTGGGTTATGCTATATTCCTCTAAAGAGTATTGACTTTGTTTTAGCAGGGAATTTACTTAGCTGGATTCAACATGCAAACTCTGTCTTTTGGGCAGCAACTCAAATCTGTGTTCAGTTCCTTCATCCTTAGTTGATCTGTCTACTATCTACACGACACATGCATTGTTCAGGAGGCAGATAGAGACTCAGGCAGAGTTTACATACAGGATTTAGGCTCGCTCTCTCTCTCTTTCTCTCTCTAATTCTTTCCTTTTTGTGCTCCCCCTGTCACTCACCAGTGATTTTTTAAAAATAATATTTTAGCCTTTCCACCCCTCTTGGCACCTCCAGTCTAGAAGCCATTAAAATAGGAAACTCATCCAGTGCTGTTTTCTTCTTCCAAGTGTCAATCCCTTTCTAGAAGCTTCCTGCTCTTGTTCACTCTTCAGTTTCTTCAAATCATTGTTGTTGCTGTGTTTTGTTTTGCTTTACCCAGAGTCTATAGTTGTGGTCTGTGAGAGAAGTGGTCGGCTAGGAGCTTACACACCCACCAGAAGTGGAAGCATCTTATTGTCTTCATGCTTCTATGTCTAAAAAACATCTGATACATTGCGGAGGCCCTCAGGAAACATTCTGTGTTGGATAGAATTCAGTAGAAGTGCATCACTAAAATGAACACATATATTAAAGGCAAGGGAGGATGAAAGCTTCTTCTCATTAGTTTATATTAATTTTTTAAAATAATAACTAGACTTTAGAAGGCATAAAGATCTTAATCAAGGGGCCTTGAAAAATAAGACCAGTAAGTTCCTGTGGTGGCCAGAGTTGACGTGAGCCTGGATGCCACTAAAGGCAGGCCCAGGGCCAATGCATCCATGGGGTCAAGAAGCATCTGGGAGAGTTTTAACTTGTCCAGTCCTGGACACAATTCCACCCATGAAGTAAGTTTCTCTAGCCCTTGGTGTTATTAAGCCTCCAAGTGAATATCTGCCTCATGAGAAATCTTGAAAAATCTGTTAAAGTTAGTTAAGAGAATAACAGAGTCACATTTGGCTAAAAGATGATAAACAGAGCAGCACAATAAACAGCAATTACCCACCAGGGAGGTGTCTGCAGGGGTACCGGGGGGCTGGGACTGGGCTTTTTCTCATTTACCATCTTTATTAATGACCTGGAAGGGGTGTCAGCAGCTTGCTAATGAAGTGGCAGCCAGGCCTGCAGTGGGAGCCACTGTGGCTGCAAAGAGAAGAATACAAACCAGGCTAGTATAACTTAGGGCATCAGGCAGCAAAATCAAAGGCCTGAGATTCAGCAAGGAGGGAATATTGTAACTGTCACGAGAAGAATAATCAGAAGCATAGCTTTCTGACGACGCGGAGTAGAGACAAATGAGAAGAAAAAAAAAACCTGGAAAGAATGTGAAAATGTCAGGCTGAAAGAAGGCAACTGATGGATGGCAGTTATGAGATGGAATCCCATTAACAATGGCTTCCCACCTTCTGACTCTGCAGACTATAAATGTCGTTGAGATGTGAAAGGACCAGGGAGGTTCCAAGACCCCAGGGACGAGGGAGGGCTCTGGTCCCTGTAATGCCTTCATAGTTCCCATGGTTCTCTGCAATGGCGGTTTCCCCATCTGAGACTAGCCCAGGCCAAGCCTGGCAGCCCCAGCCTGGCAGCCCCTTTCTGGTCCTGGTCCACAGGGAGAATATAGGAGCGAGAATACAGGATGTTAGGATCCCTGACTATCTCATGCAAAGAATTACCTTCCATCCAGAGTCATTTGCATATTTAATGAACGTCACAGCTCTTGGGTCTATCGTTTATTCATTCATTCATTTTTGTTTGTCTCCCTACAAGAACATGAGGCTCCATGAAGACAGAGACCTCATTTGTCATGTGCAACTCTGCAGTCTCTACTTTGAGGACAATACCTGGCTCCTAATAATGAGGAAATAAATATTTGCTGAATGAATGATTGAAAAAAATGAATCTTGTCCTCTGTGCTCATTTTACAAGGGAGGAAACAGTCACAAAGAGACATGGTGACTTGACTGTAGTCACACAGGGGGAGGGTGAACCTTGGCCTGGAAACCAGGTCTTCTGACTCCCAGCACCACTCTCAGTCCTCACCTCCTTCTGGGTTTTAACCCAAAGTCACCTTCTCAGGGGGCCTTCTCTGCCCCCCACACCGTGGGGAAAAAAAACTCCAATCCTTCCACCAGCCAACATTCCACATTCTTTTCGTAGTTCTATTCTGTGCTCTCCCCAACCCATGAACACATCATGACTCTCTATATTTTACCTTGTTCATTGTGTGTCCCCTCCTTGTGGAACACAGCATGCATAAGAGTAGGCATTTGGGTCTGTTGTGTTTACTGCTGCATCCCCAGCACCCAGCACAACACCCAGCATGTAGTTGATAATAAATATTTGCTACTGAGCAATGAACAGGCAAGACTTTGGCTCTCAGCCTTGAGGGACACATTAGGACCCAGTTTCCACAAGTTGGATGCAACTCAAATGAGGGGCTAGTAGAGAGAGATGTTTAGAACTAAACTTGTGTTCTCAGTACCTTTGGCCTTTGGGCAGGTTTTTCTGAGTCTTGGTTCTCTCGTCTACGGAACAGGATGTCATGATGATTAAATGACCCTGTTTCTGTAGACCCCCCCAGCATGTGTCTGTTACATAGTAGGTGCTCAATAAACACGATTTCTCTCTTGCTCTTAACTGTCTCTAGGAGGATTCACAATAGCGTCCTTGGGTCTAAGAATCCAAGGAAACATGGAAAGCCCTTGGAAATGAGGGCTGAGGAAGTAGACATTACATCAGTGTGGAGCATGTTAGGGGACGAGTGAGAAGGCACCTTCCTGCTCCCCTTCAGTCCCTGCCCTGGCCTTGACATCTGAGCCAGGTCATGCACACTTGACTCTGAGGGCTGGAGACAGTCTGTTCATCGTGGCAAAGGGAAAGCGGTAACAGGCTGGGCTCTGGGAACATCTGCAAAGGCGAAGTAGGTTGGGAAGCCGGGCTTCTGAGAAAGCGAGGCCAGTGAGGCCGAGGGAGTTCATGGCAGGTTGCCTCCTTGTCTTCCTGTTTAGAGGCCAGTGCTGTCACATGACCAGGTGAAATGCCCCCTTGAAAGGGCAGGACAGGAGCTTCAGGGTCCCTGCGTGTGAGCTGTTTTCTGCCCGGGGAGTAGGAGGAGAGTCTCCCCATCCAGGCTGACTTGCAGTTTTATTCAATTCCTCTGAGCACAGCTGGGTCACGGGAAGAGAGCAGCTGCCTATGGAGGAACAATGTGGGTGTTGGATACACCGCTCCCTCCCACCCCCCACCACCGGGCACTGCGGGCCCTAGACCTCCAGCACCTGCCCCGACTAGGGCCCCGGTGGGAGGCAGTATATGCACCATGGTTAAGGCACTGGCTTCTTGTCCCATCTCTGTCATTTACTAGTTGGGGCAGGTGACTTAACTTATTTAAGCTGTTTTCCCATCTGTAAAATGGGCATACTGACCACAACTACTTCATGGAGTTGATAGGGGTCCTAAGTGAGATGATCCACGTAAATTGTCTGACACATGGAAAGTGCTCAGTAAACATGAATTATTGCCATTGGCGCTGCTGCTGCTGGAGACACAGCATAGACAAAATGTCTGCCCTATGTTCCGCAGGGGATGGCAAACAACGAACAAGATGGAAACATACAGGGTATGTTAGTCATGGTAAGTGCTCAGGACGGAAACTGAGCCAGGAAGGCAATGTGGCATGTTGTCTGGTGGAGCGGGTGGAGTTTTCTTTCCACAGGGGCCCCAGGGAAGGCCTCCTGAGAAGGTGACTTTGGGTCAAAGCCCAGAAGGAGGTGAGGACTGAGAGTGGAGCTGGGCATCAGAACTGGGTTCCAGGCCAGGTTCACCCTCCCTGGTGTGACTACAGTCAAGTCACCATGTCCCTTTGTGACTGTTTCTTCCTTTGTAAAGTGAGCACAGAAGACAGGATTCATTTTTTCAATCATTCACTCAGCAAATATTTGTTTCCTGATGACTCTGGGTCAGGGCCAGCCCTAGACATGGATGTTGCAGAGATGACCATGATGGATGAGGCCCTTGTCTCATGCAACTGCATGTTCTTGTGGGGAAGACAGATAATATATAAATGAATAAGTGAACATCTTTGATAGACCTACGAGGTATGAAGTGAATAGAAAACATGAAATGACTCCGGGTGGGAAGTCTTTCTCCGAGTGGCATCATCAGGATCCTAACGTCCTGTGTTCCCCGTCCTGCTACGCTCCTGCCTGTGACATCTCCTCCAGGCAGGTTCTGTCCTGTCAGACCATGAGGTCCTCAGAACGAGAGAAACACTCAACTGCTAACAAGTCCCACCCACCCTGTGCAGGAAACGAGACCCGGGCTTGCGGCTTCTTTCCAAAGACGTGGTAATTGACAGTGAGGTCTGGTGAACTCGGCCCACGGACAGTCGGCAGGTGCACACGGTATTCTGGCGCTTGGAGAACACTCACCTCACAGAAACAAGCTGCAGCTTGCAGGAGATGTTAGGCAGACACTTTCCACCTCTCCTACCTTTGCAAACAAGTTACTAGCAGTTTTACATTTTCCCTTAGGGGAACCAGTGCTGATTCACCTTGGCGCCTTTCTGGCACTAAGCCATCTAGTCCTGCTTACAGCTCCTTAGCTAAAAAAAGAGGAAAGGAAGGAAAGCAAGGAGGAGGGAGGGAGGAAGGAAGGACAGAGAAAAAGAAAGGAAGGAAGGAAGGAAGGCAGGAAGGAAGAAAGAGAAAGGAAAAAGAAAGAAAGAGAGAGAGAAAAAAAATGCTACCTTAAAGTCTTGCTACAAAACAGATTGAACCTCCCCTTAATAATAACCTTTGATGAGTGAGTTCTTTGGGATCACATGTCTCTAAAGACTTTCAGTACTTTTTCTGACATTTCTGCTTCTTGTAGAGATTCAGAGGAAAAAGTGCTTGGCTGCATTAGCACATTAAGGAAAGGGTCTAAGCTTTCTTCACTATCATAATCTGCACTTTTCTTTCACGTCCTCCAAGTTACTGGAAATCGAGATTCAAGGGATTCAAGGCTTTCAAGTCACAGCCTAGAACAGAGTGGCAATTTGTATGTTACACTCAACCCCAAGTTCCTGCATTTGAATCTGTCAAATAAAATTTCTTAATAGTAACAACAGCAGCTCACATACGTTGAGGCACAGATCTGTGCCCTGACGAGCACCATCTCTCTTAACTTGAATCACCTTGATCCCCTTAGGGACTCACCGTCCCAGCACTGGCTTCGACTGAGTAGGTTGGTCCGCCTAATTTCAGAATTCAACTCTTATGTGAACCACATTCTCCCGTATCAGTAAAGGGGATACTGCCTTGCTCCTTTGTCTTATATCTCATGAGTTCCGCGCTTTGTCAGGGAAGGGAAGGGAATTGTAGGCTGTTGGGCTCTCTCTGACCCTAAGAGGAGCTTAGTTCACATAGCTGCATTCCACACACTCACCACCCCCACAGCCTGTAGGATGGTCGCATCCTTTTCTCCATCACAGAAAACATGGTGTGTACCGTTGTGACCTCCCTGAGAACAGGAGCTGGGCAGGCGTTGGCCTCCCTGATAAGATAGAAAGTGAGGCCCACCAGCAGTCAGAGCTCACTGTGGATGGAAGGCCAGACCTTGCATTTAGGAGAAAGCAGAGTTCAGAACCCACCAAGTCCACGGTTCCCTCGCACGGGGCTCATCGTCCGTGCTGCAGCTGACTGGTTCGGGGTGGGGGCCGGACCCAGGAGCAGTCCGTCTGCAGAGGTGTGAGGCCTGGCGCGAAGACAGCAACAGGGGCAGTGTCATTATTAAAGATAACGACAATGACTACTATTTATCAGCCATTTACCATGTACCAGGCATTTCGCTAATTGCTTAACACTCATTATCTGACTTAGCTCCACTACATCAAGTGTTTTATTATCACCATTTATAGATGTGGAAACTAAGTCACACAGGGAGGAAGAAAACTTGGCCAGAAGAGATAGAGATAGAAAGATCAGAGAGAGAGAGAGGTAATTCACATGCACAGTTGAACTTTGAACAACATGGGGGTTAGGGGCACTGACCCCCCCATCCCCCAGTTGAAAATCCACATGTAAATTTACAGTCGCCCCTCCATATCCATGGTTCCTCTGCACCTGCAGATTAGCCAACCACATATCATGTCATACCGGAGTATGTATTTATGGAAAAAAATCTGCAATTAACAGGACCCACATAGTTCCAACTCGCGTTGTTCAAGGATCGACTGTAAAATGCAATGTTGTGACTATCAGCATGAGCTCAGGGACTAGAATGCCTATACTTGAACTTGTTACACTTGGACCTGATCTTCGGCACACCCCTAACCTAGGCCAATATGGCAGCTACTTCAAAGGATTGCTACCAAGTTTGGATGGGTTCGTACTCGTAAACAGCTTAGAAAAGTGCCTGGCACCTAATATATATGTTCAATAAATATTGGCAATTAGGACCATTCCTTCTCCTTGCCCATAAATAACTCTGTGACATCACATAACGGTAAAGTTGTCAAATCAAAAATGACTTTCCTAGGATGGCAATGATCATCATCATCATTATTATTATTTTATTATCTCTCAAGTGCATGATGGATGGACAATATTTCTTTCCACGAAGAGGGAGCTCCACGTGTGTTACCCTGGGGTTGCCCCTCTGCCTACTCACTTCCTCCTCCCTATTCGTTCATTCGATGAATATTTATTGAACACCTTTCCTGTGCCAGGTAGCTTTCCAAAGTATTGGGAACATAGCTGCAAACAAACTGCTGCAGGAAAAAATTTGTGGACAAAATCCCTGCCCTCATGGAACCTGTCTTCAAAAGAATGATGTATTTCCCGCATGTTCTGATTTTTCTTCGTATTTTGATGCCCTTCTGCTGTCCTTCTTCTGAATCTGGATCTGGGCACTGTCCCCTTGTCACAGTTTCACAGGGCTACATTGAAAAAGAGATGTGAAGAAAGACGTCATCTGATTGGTCCTTTTGGAAGATGACGCTTGGGGCCCAGCTCCTATCTCTTCTGCAGGGACACAGACACTTCTGTGCTCCTGCACACTTGTCAGCTTCAGAGGGGCCACATCTTTGGTCATCCAGGCTTGTCCATGACTGAGTGAGCTGATTGCCTAATTCTGGAATCTAGTCTCAAAATACCCAACTGCTTGCATATATAAGCCACATTCTCCAATATTAGCTTTATCAGTGAAAAAAAGATTTCATTACCTGGCTGCCTTATGTTTTTGTCTGACTTCTCAAATGGCTCAGAAGTTGATCATGGAAGAGGAACTCTGTTTACTGGGCTCTCTCAATTTCCACCAAAGCTTCCCTTGGACCGCTGTGCTCTGTAAACACAGCAGGCACTATTTAATACATAGTTAATGGGCAACTTCATATCCAGCATCAGTCAAGGACTGACGAATGTTCGTTACAAAATAAGTGGCAAGAAAATCTCTCTTATCTAGAGGAGAACTCTAAATGGTTTAATTTACTGAGCCAGGCATAAAAGCATCGGGGAATCAAAGGTGTGCTTAAAAACTTGAGTGGGTGTTTTCTGTTGCCTGTTTACAGTGAATGATGAGCATTACTCAACAGTTAATGGCAGACATTAGATTGTAATTATACATTAATTATAATGCATATGCTTAAATGCAAACTTGTTTTATACGTATGCACACTGCTTACAGTCATTCCTAGTTTCAGTTTTATAGCACACAAGGAATCTTGGCTTAGCTCAAGAGGGCACGACCAATCTTACATTTCTAAAACTCAATTCATATCAATGTACTTCAGTATGAAAAAGACAAGATCATCTACATGGCACATTGGTAGTGGAAGATGGACTAGAAACATGGAAATTGTGTCCAAAAACGAAATGGAAATATTTTCTGATCTTCAAATTGGAAGGTTTGACTCCTTGATCTGATCTTCAAAATCTTTTTTTTTCATATTTCTACAAATCCCTAAGCTTCATAGGTGTTTGTCTAGCCAAACCAAACAAGATAAGTTTTTCTTACGAACCAGCTGCTTTCATCCAGCTTAGAATCACACATTCCAGGGTAGCAAAAATGAACACCAAAGAGCGACCTAATTTTAAACCCTTTTACAGTCACAGAAATATCTGTGTTATCCAACATTTTTTAAAAAGAAATATTGATTTAAGAGCATATAAAATATTCCTTTATTTAATTCAAAGAATTCAGTGCAGTCACCATGGTTACAAGTTGACTTACAGTTTGCCAGACTTCCTACCATTAACTTTCCCTACGTCCTCCTCTCGGGCTTGCTTCAGTCTTACCTTTCTCCACAATCCTCCTTCAATATTCCCATCTTCAACTTGACCCACCTGGTCAGACCTGCTGATCCAACTCTGAAGCCCTCTCGGCAGCCCTCTGTGATCAGGCTTCTTTTTTGGAAAACAAAAATTTTCTTCAAGCTAATGGAGGTGATAGTAGTGAAAAGCTAGAGCCATTTGTTTAGTGTTCACCTTATTCAACAAACTTTTCTGATCCCCAGGTATATTGAAAAGACTATGATGTAAGGATGACCAAGGCACTCTCCGGTCCAAGGTGCTCAGAAATGAGGTAAGGATCCGTAGTATCTGAGAGGCTTCTTACCACTTCCTCTTCCTGTACCCATGGCAGACACTGATAATCAATCACAGCATTTCTTTCCACACTGAACTCAGACTCAACATCACAGTCCATTTCAACCCAGTGCTCTAAGAAGCTACCATCAGTGAACCGGATTCAACATCTGAGATCCAATGAAGCATATTTACCATGCCCAGAATCAGACGTGAGATAGAGGGTGGGATTGGAGAGGAATAATAGATTATCCCAGGCAGACTCTTTGGAGCGAGATCTGGTTAAAGCAGGCTTCTTGATTCATGGAAGCTGACACTGTAAGCATCAGTACAGCCAGTTCTCATCACACCAGGCACCATGCTAAGTGATCTCATGCAACATCTCATGTGACCCTCATGACAATCCTCTGAGGTCAGTGCCACCATTATCTCCAGTTTGAAGAAGAGAAAACCTATCTACAGCAAGACCACATCACGCACCCCAAGTCTCACAACTGGAGTGATGAAGCACGTGAATACGAAGTCAGGCTAGCTCAAGAGCAACGCAAGTTTCAAAGTG
Source organism: Camelus ferus (assembly GCF_009834535.1). Classification (NCBI taxonomy): domain Eukaryota; kingdom Metazoa; phylum Chordata; class Mammalia; order Artiodactyla; family Camelidae; genus Camelus; species Camelus ferus. Next base: position 37,253,439 of record NC_045697.1, read on the forward strand.
GAGCATGAGCCACTGGGACATCTAGCTTCTCTATCTCTACATTTATTTTTTGTCCAAAAACAAAACATGTATTATGCAGTAAACATGTCACTGGCACCCTCAGTTTGAATGTCAAACGGGCACTTGTCACACACAGCATGGGAGACACCCCATAGGTGGAGAGCAGGTATCCAAGGCAGAGGGTTGGCCATGGTGCCCTCTTTCTTCCATCCTCTTTAGCTCCCGAGAGTAAACTGTTCACACTGCCTGGTTGCTATGTGGTCCTAGACAGGAGACTCAGCAGTCCTTTCTATTGAGATGGATGAAAATGTTTTGAACCACCAGAGTTGCACATGTTGTCTTATGAAAAAGTTCTGAACAGACTTGTCAAACTTAAAGATGAGTTCCACATTTTCTTTTATAAGAACAAAGTGTTTCATATTTCAGACCTTTACTAGGATGACAAATAATACCAAGTAGATATTTTTGAGAAAATAAACACTTCATCTGTCCCCTCAAGGTAAAGATAACGTTTTAATCAGTCACAAAGTTTTTCTAAAGAAACTTATATATGAAAAGAGCATTTTGAAAATGGTTTGAATTTTTCATCTGTTGGCACAGTGTAAGTGTGCTACATGTCAGCAGTCTTTAGAAGTTGAAAATATAATTTTTAACCTGTTTAAAGAGCTTCCAAACAAAGAGTTTCAGTGGGTTTTGAGCTGTTCGTTAAAAATGCTAACAGTATAAGGACAGCGCAAGATTATTTTGTAAGAACAACTGATAGACATCAAGGAAGATGAAAATTTCCCAGCCAAATTTCAACAAAATTTGCATAATTTACAAATGAGATTAAAAAAAAACTATCATGATGTATTAATTCCAGCCAACGGTGCATTTCTGCTTTTAGTCTCTGTGTCCCCTGGTGAGGAACTTTTTCAGTTTTGACAGTCTTGAAAACCAAGATTTGAACTCCTTTGCTCTACTTTAGAATCAGCTAGAATCAGATCATCAAATTGTTTTCTCATAATGGATTAAACCAAGATTTACTGAACCACTGCTTTTGCTAAAAAGTATTCATTCTTTTTGATGAAAGCAAAATATTTTGCACTGTTAAAAAATAAAATTAAAATCAGTGTAAGAATACTATTTCATCTTTTATCTCTCTTTGCACATTTTCCTTTTGTTGTTGTTGTTTTTACTCTACAGAGCACACTGGCAGGGCAGTCCATGTAGGCAATTTATAAACAGATATAAATATATTGGCAGTGTGCTTAACATCTTTTTAATTAAAGCCATACAGCCAAAACAGAATTTGGGGAACCTGTTATAATATTCCCTGCAGCTTTGAGACACGCAGTCAGTGAAAGGGAGTGGAGTCACCGAAGAGCATCAGGCAGCCCTCAGCCTTACGTACTCACCTGTATGAAGGCTGATTCTGTTTTATAGATTGAATCTAATTGTGTTTCGCTATCAGATTAGAAACCAAGACCTCAGATCTCTCCCCAGTGGCCAGAGGCCCTCAGATTGCCCAAGGTAATCCCACAGGTTGACTGTGTCCGGGTCCCTCTCAGTAGGCGGCTGGGCTTGAGAAGGAAAACTCAGGAGGGTAGCCCCATTTCCTCCTAGACCCTCACCCTGGCTCCCTGAGCTGGTAGCGGTGACCCTAACCCTGCATTGCCCCAGCCCAGCTCAGTGTGGTCCCTGGCCATGTTCTCCCCCTGCCACTGTCAGCACAGATAATCCAGGTGTCCACAGAGGAATGAATCAGGAAGAATTAATCACCCCCTCACAGTTTCACAGCAGAAGGGGAAGATTGTCTAGAGCCTCACGGATCACGCGGAGCTGTTTGAACACGATCGGCTCTGGGCACACCGTCTGGAATTGGAGTCGTCTTCTCTCTCCCTCCTCTTTCCCCCCTTTCTCTGTGGGGTTTGGACGCCTCACCCTCCCAGGAGTCAACCCTCTCCACCCCGAGGCTTGTTTTGGGGCCTGATGACAGCAGGCGCTCATCTCCGCAGGCAACTAGCAAAACTGACTTTCTACCTGGAAGGCTTTCTTCGATCCATCCCCACTGAGGCCAGTGTAGGTGGTCTTTGAGTGTCTCAGTGCAGTTCACGAACGGAGCACCTGAGTGCTCAGGCCCGCTCGGAGGCCTTCGTTAACCTTGCAGTCTGCAGACACTTCCTGTCACATCAGCTGTTTTCCCTCTGGTTCCAGGACTTGTCCTCAGTTTACAGGGACCCTTTCCCAAGGCCCTGCCTCTCTGGACCCCTGTCTTCTTCCCCAATCTGGTTTTTTCCTTCCCACTTCTTTCTCCTGTCTCAGAAGAGCCTTAGGCTAAAAGGAATTTGTTCTTGGGGATAGTGGCAGTTGACTTAAAAGCATGAAGAGCTTTTCCTATTTCTCTTTTATTGTTTTCTCTTTTATATTTAATGGAGGTGCTGGGGATTGAACCCAGGACCTCGTGCATGCTCAGCATGCACTCTACCACTGAGCTATTTCCCTCTGCAACTCTATTTCCCTTTTGAAAACAAATTCTTAGAGAATAAGCAAACCAAATATGAGGTGATAGAAGCCAGAAGAGAGGTCATGGCTGGGGGCTGGGGGTGGAAGGGACTGTCTTAGGAGCCAGGCGGGAATCTTCTAGGGAAATAGAAATGTTCTTTCACTCGACCTGGGTCATCACAACACAGGTGCACCTATGCTAAAAATTCATGGAGATGTGCGCCCCAGATTTGTGCCCTTGACAGTGTGAAAATTATGTCAAATTTTAAAAGGAAAGTAAAAATACAATAAGCTGTGTTCTTCAGGGTGTGGGTGTTCCAAAGCTGGGAAGGTGCTCAGACAGGAGGTGCATAAAGTCACATGGACCTGTCAGCACCGAGCAGGCACCTTACTTCCTACCTGACACACCCCCGCCCAGGTTTGCTGGGCTCCATGGAAATTGCTGGATGGACTCAGCTGAGACTGACCCCGAGCAGAGCCCAGAATTTGAAATATTCGTTCTGAACACGATTGTAAACCAGACAATGCCCACTGCTCTATGCACAGGATCTCATTTAATCCCCACAATAATCCTGTGGTGGGGGGTGTTGTGCCCATTACACAGATGAGGAACCTGAACCCCCACGGCTGGGTAGGTGGTCCCGGGTCACAGAGGTCATCATGGAACAAGCTGATGCCCTCTTCACAACCCCACAGCACTGGCCTCTCAATTAGAATGTCCTTTGTGGATAATTTTTTTTTTCCATTCCAAAAAGTGACTCTTTTTCTTTGCTGATTGGGTGTTTCATTCCTTATGCTCTATTGTGACGACAGAAAAGTGACATCTTGAGTGACCACGGGTTCCCTGAGAAACGTTGCTCTGGGGACTTTGCCCTTCTCACCAATGAAGAAAAACGGAATTTAAAAGTCTCTAATTTAGTGTCCAAGACAGGAGTCTTGCCCTGCAGTGGCTCCCCTCCAGTTCTCTGCAGCAGTTGGCAGCCAGCACCTGAGGATTTTCCTCGGCATTTCTGATCCCTTGGGAGAGGACGCTTTAACTTTTTAAGGTGTAATTGAATAGGGGTGAACCCAAACCTTCTCAGAGTGATCTACACTGGCGCCTTTATGTAGCTGCTCTTCAGGTGCTGCGGTGTTTGCACCCTGCACACAGATCAGCAGGGTCCATCCTGTTCTCCCTGTGAGCAGAATGTGATGCTCTGAATCATCAGGGAGTCTCTGGTATATTGGGTAGAGCACAGCTGTGGCATCCTAGAGCTTGTTCTGTATCCTGCTCTGCCTCTTGGTATTCTTGAGTCCTTAAGCAAATTCCTTAACCTCTCTGAGCCTCATTTCCCTCATTTGTAAAATGAAGATGGTTACTGAAACAAACAATAACAATGCAGTTGTCCCGCCATATCCTTGGGGGATGGGTTCCCCCCCACCTCTCCCTGCATAAACAAAGATCTCAGGTGCTCAAGTCCCAGAGTTGGCCCTCCATATCCGCGATTCCTCATCCAAAGAGGGTTCAACCAACCGTGGCTCATGTAGTGCTGTACGTACTTATTGAAAAAAACCTGCCTTTAAGTGAACCAGAACAGTTCTAACCTATGTTGTTCAAGGGCCAACTGTACTCGTAATTCTGTTCTATGTGCCTGTTTTTTTGTGCCGAGCACTTTCCATACCCAGAGTCATTTACAACATTCTTACAGCCACTGTATGAACTCAGAATCACTGATATCCTCTGTTCACAGATTAACAAACTGAGGCACACGTGCATATTAAGTTGTGGAGTCAGGATTTAATTTGATCTGCCTGATCCGGAGCCTAATGTCCTAACTCCCATGCTTCTTCTATTCCCACTGCAGAATGTCGCTGTGAGGCATTTTTAATATTCGTGGCAGCACTTTGTAAACAATTAAGTGAAATAAAAATATTAATACCATTATTATTATTTTAATTACATGCAAGGAGAGTTAGAAATAAGAGACACAGTCCATGCCTTTGAGAAATGTAGAGACTTAAAGTTTAGAAAACACACACATACACACACACCAAAATATAAACTAAAAATGCCCAACTGTGTCAAGCACACAACCAACAAAAACTGTGCAGGGAAATAGCACACGTGCCCAGAGGATGCTGGAATCTCTAGAGCATCTGGAGCCAGATGGCTCTTGTGGGAAGATACCTCCCAGGAGTAGGCTGCTGTCTAACCGAGGGGAGAGAAGCACTCCGGGTTACAGGTAACTCCTGCTACACTCCAGGGGGATCTGGGCTTGGAGCCAACAGCACAGGCTGCCTGGGTAAGGAAGAGAACAAAAGTCAAGTGTGGCGCTTAGGGAGAGGCGGCAGAGAGGTGAGAGAGGTACTTGCCAGGGGCCTGTGAGACCACGTTATCTAAGGCCCTAGTTGGATTTGCAACCCTGTAATGAGCCACTGGGAGTGTCTAACAAGAGGCGTGATGGGGTTCAAAATACATCAGAGGAAGGCACACCGAAAAGGCTGGTGAAGAAAACAGCCCAAGGCGAGGAGTGTGTTACTAATAATTCAGGGACAAGATGGACATGCTTCCAGAGAGGAAAGAAATCTGCAATGGTTTGGGGAACTCTTAAAGAAGAATCCCCTGCAGGAACGTGGCCCCTTGAAGTCTGGATGGACAGCCTTTCACAGCCAGCACAAGCACAGCCTTCCCGCTGCCTGGCTGCCCTGGCGTAGCAGGCATACCATGCATATTTGTTGCCTAACCAGAGGTACCGAAGGACAGAATGGATACAGGATGCAAGACAAAAAGAGTCACTAATTACTACTGAGGGACCAGGATACTGGACACTGGAGGGACCAATGATGATGATGTAACAGTGAACGGGTGACATTCAGGAAAGAAATGATCTCAGGTAAATTTGGAAGTGGCAGATATATCTGGAGAGTCTTGGCTAGAAACAAGATACATGGTTCAGATAATGTGAGAAAGCAGGACTAGACATCTTTGGTGGACAAGTTGGTATTGGTTAAGATTCTAGTTTTCAAGCAACAGAAACTTATATTAGCTGATTTAGATAGAAGCTAATTTACTGAAATGATAGTTCTAAATCACCAAGTCACTGGGGAGTTTGGAGCATCAGGCAAAGAACATCTTAGATTCCTGACCCTCTGGGTGCCGGGCATTGGGCATCCCCATTTACTCCCGTGGTACCGCTGCCCCTGTAGACAGGTTGATACTGCCACCCCCTCTACCCAGGAAGAAGCCTTCCCTCCCCTTGATTTCTGCATCACAGAATCCCAGGAGCTGCATCTAATGGGCAGAACCTAAGTCATTACCACATCCCAGCAGCAAGAGAAGCCAAGACAGTATGGGAGCCTCTATAGCAGGGAAGGGTCTTGCTTTTCCTAGGATGACTGTGGCGGGGAAGGTGGTTTAGACTCGGCAGCCCACACCACACGTGTATTTCAGAAAGGCGAGGGGACAGTGGTGCAGTCAGAGCCGGCAGTGCCTGGGTTCGTCCCTCAAAAGAGTAGGGTAGGTGCTGCTGCGGTAGACCTGCCCTTCAATACTTGCAGACTCTCTCCCTTCAGCTTCAATCTAATGCCTGTAACTGAGACATCTGTTTACAATAAGAGACTGTTCCACTTTAAAATGCAAATATCCCTGGAAAGAAATACACATCACTTTGTTGTCACTTTTAAATTTTGGTGCATTCACTTTCAGGGCTGAGGGTTAGAAGCTGGCCCAGAAGGTTGGCAGGGCTCCAGACCAAATATAAATCCCTTGTAAAGATTTGTAGCCAGTCTTGCTTGGGGTTCCCCCTACCTTCTGCCACAATGCTCCACTATCAGGTTTTTTTTAACTCAGGGGCTCTCAGGAGCCTGATCAATTTGTGACAACACGACCAGCATGGTAAGTGCTTTGATGAGACAGAAATGATGGAGTGGAGAGAAAAGGAGTTTCGTTTTTTTGTGTTGCTCCTCCCATGCATGACGCCCCGAGGATGGGGCTCGATTCCCATTTCCAGATGCTGATCCTGGGGCTGGGGGATGTGATGTGCCCAAGGCCACACAGCTGGGATGGGGCAGAGATAGGTTTCAAAACCAGTTCTGTTGGTCTCCAAAGCCTGACAGCTGCCCCCACACTATGTTATCTCCCCACGAAAGGAGAGGGGACCTGAGTACCAAAGAGTGGGGGGAATGCGCACCTGCGGTCCCATGGATGAAAGCTGTCTGGGGGTATCCCGGGACTGATGTGCTGGATTTCTCTGGGGGACGGTTTGCAGGAAGAAGGGGGAGAGAAAGCCACACCAGAAAACTAACTCCTGCTTTGTGACGTCACCAGCACACAGACGCTTTTCTCAGGCACCTTTTGTTTGCAAATAACAGAGACCCAACTCAACTGATGGAAATGGAAATCGCTGGGTCATGAGTATAGAAAATGTGCTAAGAGTTCTCTTAATCTCTCCTTGCCTCTCAGCTTAGCTTTCCTCTGTCCACCTCAGTGCCAGGCAGCCTGTCCCCGTGTGGTGGCAGAGCTGGCCAGCCACAGTTCTAGACTCAGTTTTCACCAGCCAATCACTCCCTGCACCACCAGCTGAAACAGCAGGTCTCTAAGGGCTGCAGGTGTCTGGATTGTGCAGACCTGGCGTTCACGCCTGCCTCTGCAACCAAAGATTCATCACTTCATCTTCCTGCGGAACCTGAAAACGGCCCCCCACAGGAGCACCGAAGGGCTGGCACTGCAGGCAGGGACGCTGGAGAGGCCAAGCTACCAAAACCCACTAGGATGTAAGCTTCATAAAGACAGGGAGTTGATTTTTGTCTTGTTTTTAATTTGCTTTTTTCACTGATGGCTCCCCAGGTCTTCAAACAGGGCTGAGCACATGGTCAGCAAACTCGATAAACACTCATTGAACAAATGATGGAATAACTGAATAAACGTCCTTACAGACCATGATGCCAGGCGATGTGAGAGTGGGCACACTGTGCTTACGGATGAGCGTGGAGAGCAGAACCTCTGGTCCTTCAGCTGAGTCATGTGTCGGTGAACGAACGTGTCACTGCAGTGTTGGTGTTCAGAGCATGTCAATCACAGAGCTAAATGGAGGCCTGGAGCGCCAGGTTCTAATAAGAGCAGAGCTTTACAGTCTGGCGGCTCCCAGTCCTCCTCGTGTGAAGGATGATGTGTCCCTTTCTCTTACAGGGTTGTGTCTACAAGATCGATGTGCCTCAGGCTTTGCTGCCCTTTCTCCGCATGTTCCCCATGCGAAGCAGAAAGCCAGGGTGGTGATACCACTCACTTAGAATTCATGGCACTGGTCTGGTGGGAGCCTAGGAGGTGGCATTCCAGAATAACCAGTCGATTGCTGTTAATCAAGCCTTACTTTCTCTCTCATCAACATGCTATCCCAGTGCCCCAGAATTTACTTTGGGGCTCACAGGTACCTCAAATCCCCCAAATTACCCCCCACTCTCATTAGTCCCATTCGATTTTCCCTGGCATGTTGGACTTTTTGCACCAAAAAGGATGTGCTCAGTCAGCTTGTCTCAGTCAAACTTGAATTCCTCCTTAAAAAAAAAAAAAAAAGCTGCATAGACGTCGGATCTGGAAACACTTTCAGAGACAAAAACAAAAACAACCTTCAGAAAAATCACTGCAATATAGTGCCTAGTTAATATGCACCCAGTGTATTTTGCCTTTGTAGAAACAGCTTAATTTGTTGTAACGTGATGCAGCTATTAGCATTTGCTGTGCCCCTCCCCACCCCGGCAACCCCCTCCCCGCCACCGCCTCCTCCTCCTCCTTCTAGTTAATTCTGAGTAGAGATAAATCTTAAAACAGACTTGGAGGGCACAGCAGGGGCTCTGCAAAGTCATTTGGGTTTCGCTTTCACAGTGCCCCTTTGCTGTTTTCTGGGCAATTAGAATTGATATAAGAAGATAAAATGTTACTGAAGTGACTCATGAGCAGTCTAGACCCTGGATGAGAGGAATACTTAGTTCCTGACAAGGGGTTCCTTGGGCCCCCGTGGGGTTGACAAAACATCTCTCTTGCCCCAGTAACTGTCCTGAACACCACAGAAGGGCAGGTCAAAGACCCACACTCGGTGGGCTGTCAGTCCTCTAACTCTTACTGCAAGCATTCCAGAGAAGTAGACAAGCTTCCGAACTGTCTGCTCCTAAGCTGGAAACAAAGACTCCAGGAGTTGAACAATTCCTCCGGCACCACATCTGAGTCAGTGACAGAAGCTGAGTTTCACCACCTCAAAAACATGACAGTGTTGCACAGTGTTAACCCTCATGCCCCCCATATCCCTCCCTTGGTGTTGAGGTTTTGATCCTTGGCATTTTCTTCCTTGATCCAGGGAGTCACGTCCACTGTTAGTTTGCTGTTGTTACTGCTCTCCTTTTGACCTTCACGTGCCTTCTGCCACCCCATATTTCACTGACTGTAAGAACCCATCCATTATAAGATGAACCACTATTTTATGTAATGCTAAGAAAGAAGAAATGCTGTCAATTAAAGACAACATGGCATTGATTGTGATTTCAGAGATGTTAACATGTGGGGAGAAAAAAGTATCTTCTGGTCTTTAAAATGTAGTATGTTCATTGTCTGCCCAGATTCAGAACTTCAATCTTTTCTTCAGGATAGGGGTTTGGGAAAGCAGTTCTTTGTCGCCTCCAGCCTGGGGGTCCTACTGTGAGTTACCAATCGGGTACTCTGCTTCTCTGGCTGCAGAGTGAGAGCGAGAAACCCAAGTAGGGCAGAGCAGGGGACCGCCCTGGGACTTTCAGTCTGAGAGTAAGAGAAGAGAGTGCTTCCTCTCCACTGGTAGAGAAGACACGGGCCCCGGAGGTCTGGGCAGCCAGCATGCCAGCCTGGTGGAGACATGTGCCGCTTGTAAAAGGAGCAGCTGAGACAGAGATGGAAGCGTCTAGACAGGGTGGAGCTGTTTGAAGGCTTTAGTCTCTAAGACTGGATGCAACAGCTCCAATAAATAAATTGCCTCTTTGCTCAATTTGCAGTGGAGTTTTGCCCCTTGCTACAAGAAGCCTCTTTTTTGAAGACACCAAGAGAGCAGCTAAAGCAGCAGTGCCCCTCCCTCCTTCCTTAGGCTGACTCACCTTGAACCCACTGTGTTGTGAAGACAGGGACAGGAACGACCAGCGTCCCCTGCTTCTACTTTGGGAGTTAAACTACTGTCCCCCACGACCAGGGGCTATAAACACGAGGGTCCTGCCTGCTTCTTTACCAAGGAACTAGATTTGTTTTATTATTTTTTTTTTAATGTCGGTTTTCAATTTTTAAAGAAAGAGAAATCCAGAATACTCCCGGTGGCAGGAGTGGGGTAGGGAGAGGTCAAGGAAAAGAGCAAACACATCTTAAGAAAAAGAAAAAACAAACAAACAAAAATTTAAAAAGAACAACAATCTGACTTTCTTTCCTAACATCCCTTTTATTTTATTCCTGACTCTTTTTTTCCCCCAAAACTTGAGGGGTGGGAGAGGTAGGCAGGGGTTGAAAATTATGAATGGACTTCTCAGGAATTGTAGAAATGAAAATGTGGGTAAACAAAGCCCATCAGAACCCAGAGTTGTGTTCAGACAGTGATGCTCCCAGGTTACTGAGGCTTGCCAATGAATAATTTTCAAAAACGGTTCTGTGTAAACCTGTAAAAACCAACAGGGAACTACACTAATCCACTTCCCCTGTTTTAACTCTTCAAGTGTTCCCAGGGCCTCTGATTTTCTATTGCAGAGAAAGGTAAGTGGAAAATTGCTTTTGAGGTTTCTTTTGTACAGTAATAATCTTGGGCAGGACCCACCTTGCCGTGTCCTCGCGTGCACCTTGTAAATTGATTTCAGACTGCTCCCTTATTCAAAAACCCCATTCCCTTGGAAACCAGAAAGAAAATGAATAGTGGTAGAAAGCCCATTTTATTAGTATTAAGATCAAAACCTTCATTACACAAATATGTTTGACCTTCAGTGCCTTTTAAGTCAGAAATACACATTATGACTTAGTGTTAATCTCACATTTCTGCAATATTTTCCACTCAGATGGATCTCAAAGTTGTAGAGTTGTCTAACCCTTAATAGCAAACAAGCAAACAAAAAAAAAAACACTTCTTCCTCCTGCACCCAAGAATTTTATTACCCTTCCCCCTCTTTTGGGGGGGGGAAGTAATACTTCTGAATAGTTTTCTGAAAGTTTCTTAACTTTTTACATGGAGAAACGTTGAGTAGAGGTAATATTATTACCTTATGGGCCTTTGATCAGAGTTTTTCCCCCAAAGAATGCCTTTTTGTTGGAAAATACTGAATGAGAGAAAAGTATAGCCTTCCTCAAAGTGATCATTTTAGTATTATGCATCCATTGAGCCAGTCGGCTACCCATTTTCTTTCCAGAGGGGAGAAAGAAAAGAAATTTTAAATATAATCACCACGTATCACAATATCACCAGCTTGTGAAATTATCTGAACAATAACTATTTTTAATCTGATTCATTAGTGAAAATATTCACTCCACTAAAATATGAGCAGGAAATGCTCAAACACCTTTGTGGTTTCTGCAGTATCACCCTTCTCGCTCCCTGTTTCTATCTTTACATCTGGAGTCACTGAAGCCCTCCACAGGCCACTTCAACCTAGTTCAGTTTCTCAGCTACTTTGTAGAGTCACTCACCCTCATTCCAGTCCCAGTGTAGGCCAGTGAGGCTGGGATGGACCTCATCCACGGGCTTACACTCCCAGGTGCCCATGAGTAGCAGAGCACCCCCAGCCTCCCTTTCCGGTGTGGGCCAGAGGCCTGGCCTGCCTCCATTGCCCTCCAAGTCCCTGTTAGGACTGTAACCTCTATCTACTTGACGGGTTCTTACCAGTCTCCAAGGGTGAGCTCTCAAACATCTGGTTTTCTTGCCTTCACACCATCTCTTATCCCTTCCTCTGATGCCATTCATTTAAATTTTGGTGAGCTACCCTCTGCCATGTTCATAGATCATGTGGTCTGGGTAGATGTGACGTCTCAGCCCCAGCCCCAGCCCCAGCAGTTAACAAATAGCCCAAACCTGGCCAATTGGTGTATTTAATGCTTTGACCAGTTCACAGATGAGCAAATGACACAAGCTGGTCCAATGAAAATCAATCATGGGAGTTGGATTAAAATCATTGGATAGGAGAGGCCCTTTCCACTACACCATTTCTCAGCCATGACTCTACTGACATATAGGTTATTCTTTGTTGTGGGGGGCTGTCCTAATCATTATAAAATGTTTAACAGCATCCCTGGATTGAACCTACTAGTTGCTAATAGCAGCTTTCCCATCTCCGTTTGTGATCATCTAAAATGTCTCCCTCTCCAGGGGGAGAGGGGAACAAAACTTCCCACAGTTGAGAACCACTTCACTAGAATGAAACTGTGAGATGTGTCCCTGAAAGTGCCGGGGGACTTTATAGGAAGAAAATCTGCCTGATGGTGATGCCAACATATAGGAAGGTAGAGCCAAGAGAAGACACAGACCAAGACCAAACGACATGCTTTATGCTTTTAAGTTTTTTGTGCCCCTGTGCATTAAGCTAGCCCCACTCATTTTTGGGACTGAGGATGGGATAAAAATGTCTGCTCTCACCATTTCTATTCAACATTGTAGGTCCTCACCAAGGTCATCATGCAAGAACTACAAGTAAAAGACACAGAGATTGGAAAGAAAAACTGTTTTTAATAAAGGACAATATAACCTTCTAGAAAGAAGATAGAAAATTCCAAGAAATCTATTTTCAAAAACCCTATTAGAACTAATACATAAGTTTATAGTAACGTTGCAGGACAAAAATCAATGTACAGATTCCAATTGTATTTCTAGACACTAGCAATGAGTAATTATACATTGCAATTTAAAGCCAGTACTATTTAAAACAGCATTGAGAATATGAAATTCTCAGGGATTAATTTAACAAAATACATGTAAGACCTGGAACCTGAAAATTAAAGGGGAGATATAAGAGATTCATAGTTAGAAGACTAAAATTTGTTCAAATGTCAAATCTCTCCAAGTTAGTCTATAGATTCAATTTATCATAATCAAAAGCCAACAGTCTTTTTAAATAGAAATTGACAAGCTGATTCTAAAATTTATATGGAAATGCAAAAGACCTATAGTAGCCAAAAATTTTTTTATTAAAAAAAACCAAGTTTTTATACCACCTGATTCAATACCTGTTATAAAGCTACAGTAATAAAGACAGTGTCATATTAGCATAAATATAGATAAATAAATCAAAGGTATAGTATAGAGTGCTGAAATGGCTAATTGATTTTTTTTTTCAAAACTGTCAAGAAAATTCAGGGGGAAAGGACAATCTTTTCAATAAATGCTACAAAAACTATTGGCTATCCATATGTTCCTCCTCCACCAAAAAAAAAAAAAAAAAATGGGATCTCATTTATTATCTAACATCGTAAACAAAAATTAACTCAAAATGGTTCATAGATCTAGGTGTAAAACATAATACTATAAAATTCTGGAAGGAAACATAGAGAAAGGCTTCGTGATCTGAGGTTAAGTGAACAATTTTTAAAACAAAATTCAAAAAGAAGAAAGTATAAAAGAAAAAATACTAAATTTGATTTCATTGAAGATGTCACTCTTTAAGAGACACCATTAATAAAAGGAATATATTTGCAAAAATATATCTGCTAAAAGACTTGTATTTAGGATACATAAAAAAAGATTTCAACTCAACAAACAGAAGACAAGCTACCAAATAAAAAATTGGCGACAGATTTCAACAGATACTTTATCAAAAATATATATATGGATGGTAAACAAATACATGAAAAGATGCTCAAAATCATTAACCATTAGAGAAATACAACTTAAAACCAAATGGTGTACCATAATATACCTACCTGAATGACTAAATTAAAAAAGACTGATAATACCAATTGTTGGCAAGGGTGCAGAGCAATTGTAACTCTCATTTATCATTGCTGACAATGAAAATAATACAGCCATGTTGAAAAAGAGGTTGGCAACTTCTTAAAAACTAGGTGATTTACCATATGACTTAGCAAGTCCCTTCCTACATATTTGCCCAAGAGAAATGAAAACATATGAAGACTTATGTGTGAATGTTCTTTTCAGTTTTATTAATAAGATCCCTGAACTGGAAATAATGCAAATGTTCATCAATACATGAATGAATAAACAAATTATGGTATATCCATACAGTGGAATAGTAATTAGCAGTAAAAAGAAAAGAACTAATGATACATGGGCTATATTGCATGATGTTAAATTTACAAAGCACAAAGGACTATTATTCTATTTACATACTGTTCTAGAAAAAGCAAAATTCTGGTAATACAAAGCAAATCAGTGGTTCCCAGGGGTCAGTGTGTTGGGAAGTAGATTGACCTCAAAGAGCCATGAAGCAGCATTTAGAGTAATGAAAATGTTCTGTATCTATTTTGGTGGTAGTTACATGACTGCCACATTCGTCAAAACTCATTAAACTCTACCTCTAAAATAGATGTGTTGTATCATATGTAAATTTATCTCCATAAAGCTGCCCTCAAAACTCAAAGCATCTACACCTATTTATATGGAAATAAGAAGGATGCTGTGAACTAGAGGTCAGCAAACTTTTTCTTTAATGGACCAGACAATAAGTATTTGAGGTTTTTGCATGCATATAGCCTCTGTTACAACTACTCAGATCTGTCTTTGTAGCACAAAAGCAGGTACAGACAATAGGTAAATGAATGGGTGTGGCTGTGCTTTGACCAGACTTTAAGACACTGACATTTACATTTTACATCATTCCAACATGTCATGAAATATTATTCCTCCTCAGATTCCCACCCCTCCACCAACATTTAAAAATGTAAAATCCATTCTTAGCTAGCAGGCCACACAAAAACAGATGGGGGACCAGATTTGGCCCACAGCCTGTAGTTTGCCAACTCCTTCTATAAACATATGTTAGTAAAACTACAACACTTATGACTATATCAATGAGATGATGATGCAGGTGAAATTTCTAATATTCCATTCATGCTGACATGTTAGATATCAATGTTAGACTAAAAGAAACTCTATTTTTTTAAGTATTCTTCAACAGTACATATTTGTTTACTTATCAATGTTACTTTTGGAGTAATGGGCTTAAAAAATCAAGATAGTCTATTAAACATGATCAACTTTCAAAACTTAGGACATACATATAAATTCTCTTTTCTTTGTGAAAAAAACATTTAAATACTGTTAAATGATTTGCAAGAGCTTTAATAAATAGTCCAAACCCTACACTTTCATCCCCCTTTGTCTTCTGTCTAATTCTTAAGGTGATGACAGGGCCTTTGCACTTGCTATACCTTCTGTAATGTTCTTCTGCCACATGACATCACATCCAGTAAGTCTCTACTCAAAAATCCTCTTATTACTAAAGCCTTCAATAGCAAACTGCTTTTTTAAAAAAATTCTACTTTCCTTTTTCCCACATAGCACTTACTGCTATTTGTCACATTGTGTCCTGACTTGTTTATTCATTTATTTTCTGTATTTTCTCAGCAGAATAAGCTCTGTGAAGGTGGGGACTTTGCATTTGTCCATGCTGCCTAATCCCAGTGCTTAGAAGGATGTCTGGTGAATAGTTGGTGCACAATGTATGATTTGCTGAATGAATAATTTGAGAATGCACAAGAGAGTATGTCTTTTGTGGGAACAGCATCCGACAACTGCCATATAGCGAGCAAAAAGTTATGCTGAGAACCACTGGCCTGGGACCCCCAAGGATGGTGGGAGAACATTGGCTCACACCAGCCAGATGGCCCTGCCAGCGAGGAAGATGAGCAAATCTCATGAGGGGAGTGTGGTGCAACAGAGCCCTGAGAACCCCCAACGGAAAGATCTTTCCTTTCCTTTGGGAAATACATCTGGCAAGGTTTTGAGCAACCCTCATAATGGAGAACTTTTGGTTACCATGTCTTCTGCTGAAAAAGTAATGGCCATTTATTTTCCTCTTCCTTTGCTTAGCTTAACTAAATTCCTTTCTAACATTTTCTTGTTGAAACGCTTGTAAACAAAAAGGGCGACTCTTTCGTAGGTGGGTACGTCCCAGGTTGCAGAGAGGAGGGCTGAGTGAGGAAGTGTGTTTGATTCCCAGAAGGCAAGTCAAGCCTTCTGAGTTACGAGTGCCCACAGCACAAGGGTTATAACACAGCGTATTTCTTCATAAAGCCCATTTCACTGTCTCAGAGCTGTGGTGTCAAATTGTAGAAATCTATGCCTTTGAAGTTCTTGACATATAATGTTGACATTTTCAGGCTCTCGGTTCTGTGAGGAAAGATTAGAATGATGGTGGTGAACAGGAGTGACCTATAGAAAGACATTTCTAAAGTGGGAAAAACATTTTTTTAATGGAGAGAGAATTTTTCTTTTAAACTACGGGTTGACCATGAAGGAAAAAAAAAAAGAGAAAACAGATCAAAGAAACATACAAATGTGTTTTAATTTTCTTTACAAAATGTTATAGAAACTAACAAATACACACTTCGAGTAAATTTGTGTTTGAAACATCTTGTTCGAAGACTTGTTCTGACTCTTGGCCTTGAAAGAGACTATTAATAGGTTCTCTCTCTCTCTGCTACATATGATATTTAATTGAATCTAAGACACTTCTTTGCATTTTTAACATTTCTGAAATCAGAGTATCTTATAATGCATGGTGTCTCTCAATTATATTTGTCAGCAATTTTTCTTTCTTTGTAGTACATAAAATAACATTGAATCTCACACTTGACATCATCTTAGATTCCGTGAAATTAGCTATACATGAAACTTTTTATTTTTATTTTTATTATGCTCCCCATCAGGGACCATTCCTCCCTCCCAAAGCCAGTCCCCTACCCCCTCAATTCCTTATGAAGCTTACAGTGAAGTCCAACACAAAAGAAAGACTTTATACTATTGATTCACTGGCTTCGTGACAATGGTTCTTTTGTGATTATTAAGGCTCAATACTTCTAAATGGATAAGTTTTCTCTTATATTTTCAGAACCTACTTTCATAACTCACAGGAACAGTTATTATTAGCAAGCACCTCTTTAACTCGAGTGGCTGTGAATCTCTCAGCCTTGATCTTTTTCCCTTCCTTGGTTTTCTTTCCTTTCTGTAGCCAGATTCCTTACCTACTGACCATTTAGGCAATAAGTCTGGATTTAATCCAGGAATTGGTTTAGGAAATTATATAATATTTATGTCACATTTTACACATGTCCGGCAACAACTTATCCTGCAAGGAGTATGAGCATCACTTAAACGTTAAGAGTGGTGGTGGGCCAATGCTGGGGGCATCTTGCTTCAGGATCAGGTCGCCAGAGCTCAGGTCAGACTTCATGGGAAAAGCATGGACTCTGGAACCAGAGACCTGAGTTTGAATCCTGCCTCTGCCACTTGCTAATTGTATGAACTTATAGGCAAAATTGGAACCATCATATCTACCCTATAAGATTATTGTAAACACTGAATGTGTGGAAAGTGTTTGACTGTATGTAGGAGGGGCTTGAGAAATGGTGGTTAATAGCATGGTCACCATCTCATATCAGAGAGGCTGAGCCCAGGAGAAGTCTGGGGAGTTGCTGCACCCTTTAGCCTCCTCCAATACTTTTGTTCATTCATTTCAGATCTCAGTGCTCTGATATTTACACTTTTGCCCTGTCACATTCTAGACTCATACAAGCTTAGAGTTGCTCTCAGCTTCTCACGTGTTATCACCTATTTACGTTTATCTGTTATTACCTGTTTACATTTCAAAATAAATTTAAAATGAGCCAGACAGGCCTGGGTTGGAATTCTGGCTCTTCTGCTCACTGTCTGTGTCACTCAGGCCATGTGCTTAACCTGTGTGTTAATCAGGGTTCTCCAGAAAAGCAAGACCAATCGGATATAAGTGTGTACATACACACAAACACATATGTGCACACACACACACACACACACACACACACACACGTGGAATTGGCTCATGTGATTATGGAGACTGACAAGTCCCAAGATCTACAGGGTAGGTCAGAAGTGCAGCCCCAGGAAAGCTGATGGTATAGATCTAGTCCAAAAGCCAGCAGGCTCAAACCCCAGAAAGAGTGGAGTTCAGGTCAAGTCTGAAGGCAGGAAAAAGCCTGGGTCACAGTTCAAAGACAGTCAGGCTAAAAGAATTCTCTTTTACTCATGGAAGGGTCAGCCCTTTCGCTCTATTCAGGCAGTCACCTGATTGGACGAGGCCCACTCCCACCCGCAACCAGGAGAGCTATCTTGCTTTACTCAGTTGACTGATTTACATGTTAATCTCATTCAGACAACCTCATAGAAACAGCCAGAATTATGTTTGACCAAGTATATGGGACCCCACCTTGGCCCAGTGACGTTGACATGTAAAATTACCCATCACAATCTGTCTGAGTCTCACCGTCTTTTTGTAAAAAGGAGATAATAATCCTATGACATGATGGCATTGCTATCGGGAGCAAACGAGACCATATATTCAAGGTCCCTGGTATTCAGTAGAGGCCAGTGGTCCCCTCTCATTGTCCTTTCATATTCAATATTTCAGGCATTTGTGAACAGGTCAAGGAGGGCTGTCTTGGTCTTACATCTTTTCCTTTGCCCCTGAAAACCTGTTTGACTCATAATCTATCCCAGCTCAACTCAATCCCCTACATAAAAATGTCAATAGGTAATCTCCACAATCAAAGCAATCCTCTGTCAACTTCTTTGTGCCGTCTAAATATCACCCGGCAAGGAGAACAGACCAAATTTCACGCTTGGGGAAGAGTCCTGTCCCATAACCCAGTGTATCTCTGTCCATCACAGGCTGTTTCCTTCCTGTTTGGGTGTTCCTTTGTGATGCAAAGCGAATCCACCAACCCAAGCAGCCAAACTTTTTCCAGCCTGGAATGGAGTGTGAGCAGTGCCACTGCTCTGTCTGGCCGCTGCCGCTCTTGCAATGCAGATTGCTCAGGTAGGAAGCGGACAAGCTGGGCATTTCACTTGCTTGGTGCCTGGTGAGGACACTCATATATCACTTCAACATCACCCTGCGCTTTCTTCCTCAATATTCCACTTGGGCCTCTGTTTACATGATTACCGCATCTTCCTTCCAAACTACACCCTAACTTCGATTCTATTTCTTTCCACTATTACAATTTCCAGATTATAGTGATTTCTTTCCAGTGCACTTAATCTTAAGTAAATCAATGTAGTGATGCTATTTTCCATCAATTTAATCTTAAGTGAACTGAACCTTGTTTTCATTTGAGATGGGGAAGCTGTTACGTAAGGCCACACAGAGGACAAGGATGACTACAGTATGCTGGTCTGTGTTATCCTCAACCCAACAATATCTTCCCACTTTGACCTTGCTGGAGTCACTTTAGATCTAATCCCTGGTATTCACCTCACTTTGAGGCTCACTCACTTCACCAAAACCAAAAGCAAAGGAGAGATGGGTAACTTCATATATGCCTTTTCTGAGAAATCTTAAAATAACTAAAATCCATGGAAGAAAATATCTTTCTTCTTGTTTCAGTGCAATGTAATTACAGATCTTGAATTTAAATCTGAGTCGTCCTGTCTCAAATAAATATTTAACCCAATTGTATAGATTTGTACCCTTTGGGTCCTTTTTGAAAAATATGACATATCTAGCCAGCCAAGGTTACCAAGTGTTGTCAGAAAGACAGCTTGGTAAACAATCTTATGGTTACCGGGGAAAGGGGGTGGGAGGGGATAAAATTTGGGAGTTTGAGATTTACAAATATTAACCACTATATATAAAACTAGATTTTTTAAAAAGTTTCTTTTGTATAGCACAGGAAACTATGCTCAATACCTTGTAATAACCTTTAATGGAAAAAATATGAAAATGAATATACATGTATGTACATGCATGACTGGGACATTGTGCCGTACACCAGAGACTGACACATTGTAATTGACTGTACGTCAATTAAAAAGAAAGCAGCTTATAATGAGAAAGTCTGGACTTTCAGAAGACTACTGGTATACAACTTCCTGCCCTCCTGATACTTAAAACATTACATAAAGGCTGAAGATAATTTCAGTTGAAAATCCAAACAAAAGTATTCTCTTGGAAATGAGTCATCCTTTGACTGAATTAAATGGCCTCACACCCACAGCCAGCGTTCTCTGCCTTTGGTGGAATCCCAGGCCACACGTGGGGTGCTTGGCCCCAGGTTTCCGGCCTCGTGACTAGAACGAGGTGTTGGCAGAGTAGGGGGTAGTGGTCAGCGGAGTTGGCCACACCACGTCTTTCTCCCCTCGCTACCCTTTGAACAGGTGGTTCCCCTTAATGTCTTTGCTTTGCTCCCTGAAAGACTTGAACCCTCACTTGCACTCAGTTATTCATCTACTTCATTCCAAGGAAACGGGCCATCTGGTGTTTGTGTTGACAGTGCTTCTTTGCTGTTTCCAGATTGCACATAGGCTCAGAAAGTGAGCCTTACTATTAGAAGGTCAAGTGTTGCACCTCTGCTTAGCAACTACTAAATAAGGAAATGGGAGCCCAGGAGGAAAGCAGAATCTGGACCACATGAAACACTGAGTAATGGACAGCGTGTGAAGGACACATCTGACACCACACGCAGGCACCCCTCTTGAGGATAACCTGGAGAGCGGCGTCCCCTCCCTGCTGGCATTCACCCTGCGAATAGATGCTCTATGAGAACTCTACCTGCCTAGGATTGACTCAACAGTCTTTTCATCTTATTCACATATACACAGCCCAAATGATACCAGGCACCCGCTATGCTGGGTCAAATGCCCCATCCCTAGATGCCCTAATCCAGAGCTGGCATTTCTTCCCAAAACACGAATCCCACACCTCTGCTTCTGGGGATATTTGCCAGCCTGGTTATTGCTTCTTTACTTTAACTGATCATTCAAAACTCACCACCATCCACTGCCTGCATTGTACTCAACAAAATTCACACAACAGTTTCTAAAACTCTATCCCTGGTCTAATAGGGAAGAACATTGTGTATCAGAAAGATACATTAGGACATGTGACTTCTGGCCCAGATGGCTCCTGCTAGCTCATTCATTCATTCATTTGTTCATTCATCTGTCAAATGTTTTTTTGAGCGCCTGCTATGTGCCCGATATTGTTTCAGGTATGAGAATACAGTAGTGAACCAAGTAATGATGTTCCAGGCTCTTGTGATGATTACAGTCACATTGGGAGTGGGGTGGGGCCGTCAAAAACAAATGCACAAAGAAACAAGGACATTTCAGATTTTATCATGATTTCCACTACAAATAAAACCAGAGACTAATGTGGTTAAAAGGAATGGGAATTACTTTTTTCAATTTTTTTTTCTTTTTTTTAATGAATATTAGTAAAAAAAAATTTTTGTTCCCATTTGTATGTATATGTATGTCTGTGTAGTGATAGCACTTAAGATCTACTGTCTTAGTAAACTTCAACTATACATTACAGTATCATTAACTATAGCCATCATGCTATAGATTTCCAGAACTTACTTATCTTATAACTGGAAGTTTGAATTCTTTGACCAATATCTCCCCATTTCTCCAAACCCCAGCCTCTGGCAGCTCCTGGTCCACTCTCTGGTTCTGAGTACAACTTTTTCAGATTCCACATGTAGGTGAGATTGTACAGTATTTGTCTTTCTGTGTCTGGCTTATGTCATTTGGCATAATGTCCTCAAGGTTCATCTGTGTTGTTGCAAAAGCCAGGATTTTCATCTTTTTTAAGGCTGAGTAATATTTCATTATATGTATATACCACATTTTTCCTTGATTGATTTTATTTAGTTTTTTCATATTTTTAATTGAATGAAAGATTCTTTAAATTCTATAATGCTTTACAATTTTAAGAAGTTTCACACACGATTTCATATAATCCTGTAATAACCCTTATATACCAGATTTTTTTATCTATTCAATCATTGATGGACATTTAGGTTGCTTCCATATCTCGGCTATTGTGAATATTGCTGCAATGAACATGGGAGTGCAGATATCTCTTCCATATACTGTTTTCATTTTTTTAATATATATCCAGATGTACAATTGCTGGAAGATATGTTAGATCTATTTTAACTTTTTGAGGAAATGCCATACTTTTTTCCATAATGGCTGTACCAATTTACATTTCCATCAACACTGTACAAAAATTCCCTTTTCTCCACACTCCTTGTAAACATTTTATCTCTTGTCTTTTTGGTAATAGCTATCCTAACAGGTGTGAAGTGATATCTCGTGGTTTTGATTTGCATTTCCCTGATGATTATTTATATTGAGCATCTGTTGGTCATTTGTATGTCTTCTTTGGGAAACTGTAAATTCAGATCCTTTGCCTATTTTTTTTTTTTTTTTTTGCTAATGAGTTGTATGGGTTCCTGATATATTTTGGATATTAACTCCTTATCAGATATATGATTTGCAAATATTTTCTCCTATTTGGTAGGTTGCCCCTTTACTCTGTAGATTGTTTGTTTGCTGTACAGAAGCTTTTTAGCTTGATAGCTTGATGTAGTTATAGTCCCACTTAACTTTTGCTTTTGTTGCTTCTGCTTTCAGTGCCATATTAAAAAAAAAAAAAATCCTTAGTAAGACCAATGTCAAGGAGTTTATCCCCTCTGCTTTCTTCTAAGTGTTTTACTGTTTCAGGTCTTACAGTCAAATCTTTAATAAGTTTTCAGTTAAATTTTGTGAGTGATGTAAGATAAGGATTCAATTTCATTCTTTCACATGTGGATATCCAGTTTTCCTAACACATTTATTGAAGGGACTATCCTTTCTCCACTGCATATTCTTGTTGAAGATTAGTTGATCACATATGTGTGGCTTTATCCTGGGCTCTCTATTCTGTTCCATTGATCTGAGTCTGTTTTTGTTTCAGTTCCATACTGTTTGATATCTATAGCTTTACAATATAGTTGAAAATCAGGAAATGCAATGCCTCCAGCTTTATTCTTTCTCAAGATTGCTTGGCTATTTGGGGTCTTTTGTGGATCCCTAGTTTTGTTTTTTTTTTTAGTTCTGTGAAAAATGCTATTGGAATTTTTATAGATATTACATTGAATCTGTATATTGTTTTGAGTAGTATGGACATTTTAACTATATTAATTATTCCAGTCATGAACACAGGATCTCTTCTCATTTATTTTTGTTTTCAATTTCTTTCATCAGTGTCTTCTAGTTTTCAGTATACAGACCTTTCACCTCCTTGGTGAAATTTATTCCTGAGTATTTTTTTCTTTTTGATGCTATTATAAATGGAATTGTTTTCTTAATTTATTTTTTGGAGGGCATATTTTTAGTGTATAGAAATGCAAATCCATGGCCATTGTCTTTATACATCACATCTTTATCCAATCATCTATTGATGGACATCTAGGTTGCTACCATGTCTTGACTATTGTAAATAGTGCTGCTATGAACATTGAGAGGCCTGTAGTTTTACCAGCAGGACTCAGTAATAGTCAAAAAAATCTGCAGCCAAACCAAGGTAAGCTGACCTACCTCCGGGGTCATGGATGTGTGTGTCTCCCAGCAGGTCCCTGGTGGGAGAAGGACTATTCCTAGCTAGTCAGACAGACAAACCAGTGTCCCTGGAACCTTAGGGTGTTGTTCCTTCTGTCCACCAGGCTCTTCGTGCACATACATCTTCTTCCCCCTAGAACCTTCCTCTTCATCACTATTATGCTCCTTGCTGGTGGGTGACCTTGCTTCATCACTCAGTGACAGAGATACTTTCCAAGTTTATTTCTTCTGCTCCCCCCCCCCTTCTTCCTTTCTTTTCCCTCCTTACTGACTATCCGACATCTGGTTTCTCTGCTATCTTCTGAAGTCACCAGTTACCTAGTGCTTTTTTCTCTGCATCTGAAAAGCCCATCCAGCACTTTGCACTCACATTTCTCCCTCTGCCTGGAGCATGCATTTACGTCATACTGCTAAGAAGCCATCTACACAAGACACGTTGCTTTTCAGGATAGACTTGACCCGTAATTCTAAATGTGCTGTGGTTTCCTGGCAATGATTAGTCACTACCCTTTGCTGAGTGCTAAGGGCCAGAAACTCGTAAGCAATGTACACACATTAACTCGTTGAAACCTCACTTAGCCTATGAGGTGGGTACTCTTATCAGTCCCTTCTTGGCAGATGTGGAAAATAGACTCAAATAAATTAAGGAATTGGCCCAAGAGCACACAACTAGTAAGAGCCAGAGGTGGGGTTCAAACTTAGGGATTCAGACTACAGAAGCCCAGCTCTAGCCTCCGGCTTAGTCCAGCCAGGCCCCTTAGCACAGGGAGCAGCCCTTTCCTGTGTCCTTGTATTTTCGCACTGCGGTTTTCCATCATGATCTGAGTCAAGTTCCATTTCTATTACTTTTGCTCGTACTCTCTCTCCCAAACTGCTTTAATCTCTAAATCCCTGTTATTACATTCCTTCTTCTAACAACTCTGGCTTTTCTAAATATGCCTAATATCATGTCATAATTAAGGTTCTAACCCTAGCTCACATGCCCAAATCCTGAAAGCATCAAAGCAAAGTTGCCTAAGGCAGAGGCAAAGAAATGGAAATGCATTATTAGCATTTCAGCAGTGTCGTGGGAGCCCCACAAAGAACCAAATGCTGTGTGGTGCACAAAGACACCACCCAGTTCTCTAGATGGGGTCTGCTGATGACCCTTCTTTTAAAAAGGGATGTTGTGTTCTCATCGTGAATTTATCCAGAGGTCACTCCCGTGAGATGACTGCTCTTACGGATTGCTCCTGCCTGGGATCCTTCTGCTGGGGGAATGTCAGGCGGTATTTTAAGCTCACAGGGGAGGCAGGCTTTTAGCCACAATTCTGTAGGCCTGCTCCCAGTGACAACTCTAAGTGTGTCCTCAGGAAAAGGTCACTGGTTATCATGTCTTCTGCAGACAAGTCTATAGGAAAGAATAAGCCTTGAAGTTCTTTCCAAAGGTCACCCAACTCCAGGCCTACTTAAAGCCCCCACAGCTGCAGGCCTTCGGCCAAGGACTTTCAGAACACTGGAGGCCATCTGCAACAATCTTGGTAGAGGAAAGGTCTCAGCTGTCATGGGAGCCCCTGGGAGGAGGTTGGGGAGGAGCCAATCCCCTGGTCAGGATGATCTGTGCTCCCTGGGAACAGAATGCCCAAGGATATCTGTCAGCCACCTTGACCTTGCTCAGCTTTCTCCATGCTGCGTGAGTATGACTGCATCTTGGGTCCATCACCCTATCCATTCATTCTTCCTTCCTACCTTCCAGAAATCAATTTCATTTAACAAACATTTATTGACCATCTGCTATAAACAAGCACTCTGCTAGGAATGTGAGGTACATGTGATGAACACAGGTCTGTGATTCCAGCCCTAGCTGAGAGAGAAAAACAATAAACAAGTAAACATCTAAGTGGTTCATTATAATTAGAAGCATATTTACTAGGAAGTTAATAAAACATGAGCTTTGGGGTAAGCTTTGGGATTTCTGGTTTACACAAGCCTCTTCCATGCCCCCCCAGAGGCTGTGAATATGGGGTGGGGATGGAACACAGGCTGGGAATTTACTGATCAGCTTACACATTTTTGTAAAGTTTGCAAAAGTAATATATTTTTGTGTTCTCTTTCTTTGCATTCTCTTCCTTAGAAGGCTTCCCAAATGTGTAACCTTCGGCTGGATTACAATGTAAAGAGCTGTGCATAGATTACCACCTACACACAGAAGCGGAACCTGCATCCCAGCATTTTGTGGAAAAGTAAATGGGAGACATGTCTGCCGTTGCTGTAAACAAACCTGTTCTCATTTGCCTATTTTCTTTCACAATTGCTTCAGGTTTTCTTATATGCAAATAAAACTTGATAACCCTCCTTCTGGGGTGACAGTGGAACTTCTCCATCATTGTAAAGTCGAATTTAAAAGTAACCATGTGAGCAACTCATTGTAAACTGAACATCTGCCTTTTTAGCCTCTGCCTTCTTTACACAGAGAGAAAATAGGGAGGGGAAAAAAAAAGGTAAGGATGATGGGAAAACAGCATTAATATTCTTCTGAGAACTAGGACCTGAGTGGGCTCTTTAGATTGGAAATACAGCTGCAAGAAAATGCGGGGCAAGCCATGGAGTCAGGACCCAGTGAGGAGGCAGGGCTGGCCCCGGGGTTCCAGGCTGGAAGGGATCATGGGAGAGTCCTGCAGAATCTGGCCGGCAGTGACTATCAGGGCGAAGATGGGGACATTCTCATCAGCTCTCCAGCATGGAAGCTGGCTGTGTTCTGGAAACCTGGGTCTGGGACTTAAAGACTTTGTGAGGAGGCTTAGGTGAGTTGGGCAGAAGTTCTTCAGTAGTAAAGAGCTGCTTTCTACTGGAGCAAGTCATTTCCACACGGGAAAAAAAACGGGACCACAATAGGCAATGAGTAGTGTCATGGGCTGGATTGTGACCCTGCCAATTCATATACTGAAGTCCTAACTCGCCAGTACCTCAGAATGTTCACTGTATTTGGAGATAGGGTCTTTAAAGAGGTAATGAAGGTTAAATGAGGTCATTCATGTGGGGCCTAATCCGTTAGGAGTGGTGTCCTTATAAGAAGAGGAGATTTGTAAATAATAAGCTCATTTGTGTCACTTTTTTAGATTCTACATATAAATGATATATGGTATTTCTCTTTCTCTTTCTGGCTTGCTTCACTTAGTCTGATGATCTCCAGGTCATCCATGCTGCTGCAGATGGCATTATTTTAATTTTTTTAAGACTGAGTAGCATTCCATTGTATATATTTACCACAACTTCTTTATCCAATCATTTACCCTACAATTTACCAAAATAACTTTTTGTGAGAGTGAAATCCATCAAGGGAAATACTTCATTCCAACACAGATGTCCTATTATAAAAAGAGTAACTTAAGGACAGGGAGTACCAGAGACATGACTGATGGCTAGACAGATGATAGATGTATACTGTAGGTGCTATAGGTGTACTTTCCCATTTTGATAATAATATAATTTATTGTGGAAATTTAGGAAACACAGAAAAAACAGGAAGAAAAGCAAATCATGTGCATTTTCACCAGCCACATTTAACTATAGTTAACAGCATGGCGTGTATGTGTCTTCCCAGGAGGTAGGGGAAAAGAAAAACCTCTCTCAGAAATTCCAGTATCAAAAGAAAGCAACTTTAGCATTTTGTTGTAATTCCTCACAATTTTCCCCCTGTGTTTGCTATAGAGGGTTGTGCTTGTACAAAATACACTGATCTGAAGACAGAGTTAATATTCTGAAAGCTGATGAAAGACAACCATTTGTACTGCCTTTTCTATAGAAACTGTATTTTAAAGTAAACAAATAATTGATGAGGAAAAGTTCCTTTTCATAGAAGCATTCCTGCTGATAAATAACAGATGGAATGACAGAATTAGAAAATCACCATTACCTTAGGTTAGGCAAAGGATTTTTATACAGGAGATGAAAAATACAAAACATAAAAGAAAAATATTGATCAGTTATAAACATTTGCTCTTCAAAAGATACTTTAAGAAAAAGGAAACACAGCCATAGACTGAGAGAAATTATTTGTAAAACATACATCTAACAAAAGACTAGTATCTATAATATATAAGGAACTCATAACTCAATAATAAGACAATTAAAATGGATGAAAAATAAAATGGATGAAATAACTATAAATGGAGTATAAACTCTAAAAATTGTAAGTCAGTATGTTGTACATCTGAAACTTATATAATATTGTAAATCAACTATACTTCAATAAATAAATATGTTTCGAATGGATGAAAACTTGGACACCTCACTAAAGAAGTTTTAGACACACACACACACATATATATGGAAAGCAAACTGAACACATAAAAATGCTCAACATCATGAATAATTAGAGAAGTGAAACTTAAACTCATAATGTGATTGCACTACACATCCATGAGAACAGCTAAAATTGAGAAGACTACACATGAGGGTTAGCAAGGATGGCAAGCAATGGGCACTCTCTGCCACACAGCTCCGAATGTACAGCCACTCTAGGAAGTAAATTGGCCTCTTCTTACTAAGTAAAATATATACCTTCCCAGTGACCTAGCAGTTCTTCTCCTGGGTATTTACTCAAGAGAAATGAAAATACATGTCACAGAGATGTATATGCAGATTATCACAGTAGCTTTATTCCTAATAGCACAAACAGTAAGCAATCGGAATGTCAATCATCAACAGAAAATAGACTGTGATATATCTATAAACAAAATATAGCCTGAAGATAAAAATGAATAAACTACGGAGACCCACAATAGCATGGCCAAACCTTACAGCATTCTGCTAAGTGAAAGAAGCCAGACAGAAAAGATGACAATTATGAAAACATGAAATTCTGCAAGAGGAAAATAATAGTGACATAAAGCAGATCAGTGGTTTTTAGAGGCCAAGGCGGTTATTGATGGCAAAGAGGCATGAGGGGAGTTTTGGGGTGATAGAACTGTAACGGTGCTTGATCATGGTGCTGTATATATTCACACATTCGGGGTACTACATATACTGTGTGCTGTATATCCACGTGATGTTGTGTACTGTACACATTGGCCAACACTCATTGAACTGTATACTTTAAATGGGTGAAATGTGCTGTAAGTATACTGCACTTCAGTTAGCTGATCTGACATACCACTCTTTTTTTTTTACATTTTAAAATCTATTCAAGATATTTTTGTTGGTCTATGACGGTGATTCATATTTCTGCATCCATATGAATATATAGTTTTTGTGCATTTCATTGACTTTCCTTCCTTGATATTTTAAAGCATATTTGTGTATCTTGACTGAAGTATCATAGGAAAAATGTTTTTATTTGCAAGAATATGACATACCACTCTTAATAGTCTTGCCAAAGGGATCAAACCCAAGTCTGTTCAAGTCTCTGGGTCCAGCTGCCAGTTTTTAGGAAAGAGAGTGTTGCTGAAACACAGCCTTGGTATCCTACTTACCAAATTGAGACTTGAGGACAGAGTTTTGGGTGAAGTAGAAATGGCAGCTTTACTTCTTTGCCAGGCAAAAGAGGTGTCAGTGGGTTGATGCCTCTGAGACTGTGAACCTGCTTGGGAGAGGAGGCAATGGGTTTTAAAGTAAAAGTTCAAGAATTCAAAGGGCGGAGCTAATTTCCTTAGAGACTGCATATAGGGTAACAAATTGTTGCAATGTTGTTCTTAGTTTTGCGATGCAGTGGTCCCTTTCCCTCTGCTGGGTGTGAAGTTCACCTCCAGCTTTAGGATTCTCTTAATGTTCCTGTACCTAGACCAAAGGATGCATAAGAAGGGGCTCCATGGAAAAAGCCCTAGAGAAAAACTTGAGCAGTTTAAAGTCAGGTTGATAAATGCTTTTAGCTTTTTAAGCAGGCTGAATCCTGGGGTCGCCTGCTACAGGCTAAAGCCTGTAGCTTGAACAACAGGGTACAAGGAAACCACAAGGGGTCAAGAAGAAGGCACTGGGGTCAAGAGTAGGGAACTGGGGGCAAGAGCAGGGCACTAAGCACGATCCATGCATGCAGCACCATGAGGGGGTTGGGCAGACCACCCAAGCCCCCCTCCTCTCCAGCCCAACCCTGGTCAGCAAGAGCATGAGAAAAACCCTTGAAACCATGATACAGCTAAGCAGTTACAAACATCATTACAGATATCAGATGGTCACAGATGATGACAGTAGGGTCCTGCTCAGTTACAACTGGAGAAAAGAAGATGCTGAGCAGCACCATGATGTGCAAGCAACACAGTGCAGACTCTGGGACCCTCGGCAGGGCACACAGTCCAGGTTCTTTAACAGATAAATTATAAGGGAAAAATAGTAATAGAAAGGAAGCCTGTAGATTGAGACTTCGTGACATTCCAAGTTTAAAAAAATCAGAAAGACTGAACTCTGGCGTCTTGGTTGATGAGACATAAAGAAACATACGAAAGTGATGATTGTAAAAAGCAGGATAGTGATTATATTTGGAGGGTATGATGGGCTGAATTATGCACCCCCCCAATATATACGTTAAAGTCCTGACCTCCTGTACCTCAGAACATGACTGGATTTGGAGAAAAATCCTTCAAAGAGGTAATTAAAGTTAAATAAAGGCTTTAGGGTGGACCCTCGTCCAATATGACTGGTGTCCTTGTAAGAAGAGGAGATTGGGGCACATACACTCGCAGACACAGGAGAGACCACGTGAGGGCACAGCAAGAAGGCAGCCATCTGCAAGCCAGGAGGAGAGGCCTCCGAAGAAATCAACCTGCCAACACCTCCATCTTGGACTTCCAGCCTCCAGAAGTGAGGGGATAAATCTGTGTAGTTTAAACTACTCATTGGGTGGCAGCCCTAGCCAACAAACGGAGGGAGACAGGGACTTGCAGGTGGATGGAGCACAGGTGGGACACTTTGGGGTCACTGACAAAGTTCAATTTCTTATTCTGAGTGGTGGTTACAAGGGTGTTTGCCTTATAATAATTGTTAATCTCTGTATTTGTTTTGGGCAGTTTTCTGTGTCTTTTATTTTCTAAGAAAGGAGTTGAAAACAAAAATGGAAACAGAGATTAGTTGGAAACAAAGATTATCTAGGTAACAGGTAAGGCTGGTTTGGACTGGGGCAGGGGGTAGAGGAGTTGGTGAGAAGCGGGGTTGCTTGCTGAAGGATTTTTCTAGACTAGGAGGATGCAGGAGAGATAGGGGTCAAAATAACTGCCTTGAGGGTGACAGGGTGAAGGTTTACATGACTTGGTTGTGAGCTGGAAATTATTAAAGCTGGGTGATGGGAACATGGGTGCTCGTAACACTATTCTGTCGACTTTTATATATACTTCAAATTTTTCATGTTAAAAAATAAAATGAGGGAAAGTGCCAGTAAGAAACTAAAAAAAAAAAAAAAGCGTCTGTATCATTATTTCTCATAAGTTGTGCCCATTTAATATTTCAGTTGTCGCTTTTTAGGTCAGACTGGTTCTCCCACATGCATTTCGGCTCTTGTCTTGGAAGGTTTCTTTGCATCCTATTGAGGATGCTCAGTGAGGTTTTATCATGTTCCTCTGATTCTTATAAATCCTTTTTGAAGGTTTGCTATTCCTCTGAGTCTTTAGGATAATCTTATATTTTTCTTCTTCGGCAATATTTGTATAGGCCTCATGTGCCCTACTTTTTTTAAGGTTTCATCTTCAAAGGTAGGGACTTGCGTGCAGACTGTGTTTTCCAGAAGGACCAGACTTGAGGATGGTCACTGGCTCTGTTCCCTGTTCACCTGGATACCGGAGCTCCTTCTGAGAACTGCAGCTCAAGGGCATGTTTATTCAAAAGAGCCTGGTGTCTGTTATTCTGGCCCTTTTCAGAGCTGCCAGACCCATATCCCAGCTAACACGCGTGAACAATTACATGCCTTTTTGGGGCCTTATTTAACACCTTAGACCTTGCAATCGCTTCTAATCTGCACGGTTTCTCCCTGATACGTACTTGGAGACCCCAGACAAGGAAGTCTCTCCTTTTTATCCCTAGGTGGTTGCACACAACTCTGAAGTTGAGCAGTGGGGTGGGGCATGAAGCTGAGGGCAGCTTTTAAGCTGTTCGTGAGGGACTGTCTCATTTCAAACATCACATGATTGCAGGCCTGTACGTAAGTACGCCGTAGACTCCATTTAGGACAGGTAGCCCAGAGGATGCTATGCCTCCAGCATCCTCCATCCAGGCACCAGTCACCCCTCATCAGACTTTTATTTTATTTTATTTTATTTATTTTATTTTATTATTTTTATTTTATTTTATTTTTATTTTTTATTGAAGTATAGTTGATTCACAGTGTTGTGTTAGTTTCTGGTGTGCAGCATAGTGATTCAGTTTTACATATATATATTCTCAAGAGATAAGAGAGAGGTGGTATTAAAAATATTTAACAGTTGGTATGTCAAGGACATGGATCATGCAGAAGGTGTACTGGCCCTTACCCAGTACCTTGGCAAGTGATACTATCTCAGTACAGTGTGGGTGAGAGCACCTTAGACCCTCAGAACGGGTACAGGAGTTCTCTTCTGGTTGACATTCACAGTGTCCTGAGTGATGGGAACTTGGCCCAAGTCCCCCAAGCACCTAGATTTCAGTCCTCGTTCTAGCCTATGTGTCAGCCTATGGCTTGCCCCAAGTGATCCTCTTCCTTGTTGTGGCAGAGACGGCTTGTCATCTGTACACTCTCCATTCTCCCTTTCTTCTATGGTGTAGAAGTAACACAAGTTGAGAACCTCGTCACCCAGCTAAGGATTACATTTCCCAGCCTCCTTTGCAGCTATGTGTGGCCATGTGACTAAGATCAACACCAAAGGGATGGATGTGAGCCAAAGCCATGCCCTTAAAAGGAGTGGAACATGCCCTCCTCTCACCTCACTCTCCCATCTCACTGCCTGGAACGGAGACACGGCTTTGAAAGCTGAGACAGCCATTTCGTCTGCAGGAAGGAATCCAGGAGAGGAAATGCAGAGGACTTATAGAAGGACTTTGTTCTCTGAAGACTGTGGAGCTGCTGTAGCCTTCCCTAGCGGTTTCTTCTCTCACCCTGTATACCACCATTACACTCTCCTTAGGTGCAGCAAGGTGACTGCAGCATATAAACTACATACCAGTCGGGTAGACGCACACACCACACTCCACTTGGCAGAAATGAACTTTCATGTGCATATGAATCACCTGAAGATCTTGTTAAAATGCAGTCTTATTTCAGTAGATATGCGCTGGGGCCCGAAATTCAGCATTTCTAGCAATCTGTGATGCCAAATGCTGGTCCGAACACACTCTAAGTGAGGGTCTAAAGCACTGACCCTGGTTTCTGAACGGTCCCCCTATTTGCTCCATTTTCAGTCTGCAGGGCCGTCCAGGTCTCTGAAACAGGGTGCATCTCCCTCTCCCATCTCCTGCCCATGGTCTGTCAAACACGAGGATCCTTTCTGATGTGGTTCCTTGTCTTATATTGGCTTCTGCGTGACACTGCCAACTCCGTGTCTGTCTTGGTCTAAAGTTAGGCTTTCCTGCAGAATGAAAGCTTTGTCCAGATATACAGTCCCAGACAGTAGGTAGTCCTAGACCTTGGCAGGTAGCATCAGAGAAGTTATTCCCAGGCTAAAGTCATTATCCAAATGCCTCCTTCTCAGGGAGACCTTTCTTTCCAGGCCATTTTCTCTAAATTTGCCACCCACCCTGACATTTCCCTGCTTTATTCCATTCCCCCTACCCCTTGCCCTTAACGAACTTATTACCATCTAACATTTTACATGTTCATTTTATTTATTGTCTGTCTTATCCTACTAGGATGTAAGCTAAAATGTATTGGAATGGAATAGAAATAAAATGTATTTGGAGGACGAATGGATGAATGACAGGCAGGTGATGCTCATAAACAGAGAAACAGGGGCTGACAGAGATGCCTTCAGGGAGGTGGGATGGGAGATGGAACTCCTGTCTTTGTGGGGTACCAGGCAGGGTACCAAGGCAGGTCCTCAGACACCTCAAATAGCACAGTGATCTCATAGATAAGACCAGAGCCAAAGATCTGGCTACTCTTCCCCATCACTGCCATTAATCCTCATTTGTGGAATCTTACTCGTGATAGCCATCATCCAGCCTACAACTCTGCAGGATGGATACCATTGCCCCTGTTTGACGGGTGAAGATAGAGACTTAGAGAATGTAAATATGTATCCAAGAAGCAGAGTTGGGATCTAAATCCAAGACACTAGGGGTTTGATCTGGGAGTTTCAAAATAAAGCTGGGTCTGCCAGTGAAAGTCAAATGGCCCTAACTTTCAGGAAAGGAAGAGTGAAGAGGCTGTGACTTGGCAGTGCAAGTATCTTCCTGGGTTCTCTACCCCGGGGATTCTATTCTCATCTCTCCTCTGACCACTGGCCTTGGGCCTCTCTTCCAAGCATCTCCCTCAGGACAGCCTGCTGCTCTTCCTTCTGTGAAACAGACTATTCTAATGACACTAGCTCCCCACTCACCTTCAACTTTTCACAACTCCATCTGCCAGCAACGTCAGATCACTGGGCCACCTGACAGTCCCCTCCCCTTCCACAACCTGACAGAGATGAAGCAATGACCCAGAGGGTGCACACCCCGTCACCCCTCACACTGCACAATACAGTAGGGGACATCCCTTAATCTGTAATCACTTCAAGTGTCAGCAAATATTCGACACAGACGAAAGCATGGCCACTGTTCTTCCGAGGAAGATAATGCATCAATATCCACTTCCACTCAACTCCAGGCGCAAGCACTGAGTGCCTGCCAGAGAGCCCGCCTAAGATTCCCGCCCCTGCGGTGGGGTTCGGGGATTGGAGGAGGGAGTCCTTAAAGCTGAGGGAAGGATTTCTGGCTTCTGCTTTGCTCCCTGCCCCCAAGCTGTTATTAAAGCCTGCACATGTCTTCAAACAGCATCCACACCTGTGACCTGGCCCTTCTGCCCGGCAAGTGTCTGCCTCTATTATTAAAGCATCTTGCAATTACAGTGACGGGGAGAGGGCCTGGGCAACCTCAGCCTCCCTCTTTCCATGAGTGACACAAAATCATGCCTTGTGTTTAGAGAGCTCTTCTCTGAGGAACGCCAATGGCCTTCTAGACACAATCCCCTTCATTCGCCCAACAGCCTGATGAGGCCGACCAGGAACAGGTATCCTTTGTCAACCTTGTCTGCTCCTTTCCAGAGGAAAGAACCGAGGCCCAAAGAAATTCAGGTCAATCTGAACCTGAGAGACTGCTAGTAATAAACCCCGCGTCGTCTGACCCCTGCCTGCCAGTGGCCCATTCACCCCTTCCTGACAACGGCCTGAGCACAGTCGGGGATTTTTATGTTTCTATACACGAGGACCTAAGAACAGATCGGATTTCGTGAATCTGTGCTTCTTAGCCTAGTAGAACAGGTGAGCCAGCCTAAATGAAAGATGGAAGAGAATTCAGGGTTTCAAATAGATGAGAAGCCAGGAGACGAGGGGGGCAGGCGGAAGGGGCGGGTGAGCGCCGTAGGACCGGCTTCAAAGCTCGGAATCGCTGAGATCTCCGCTGATCGGAACCCCCGGGCGCAGAGGTGTGTGCTCAACAGCGGGCGTGAAACCCAGTGAACGGCGGTCCGTGACTCAGACGCAAGGATTAATGCCTCGTCTGTTCTTCAGGGTTCATCCGTTTTGAAATATTCAAAACAAAGGCAGAAGGCTGTGGTTTATGGTTCTGCTTTCTCAGATAGGGCAGCTCAGACGCCCAGGTTGTTGATAAATAAGGAGGAAGGGCATGGCACTGAATAGAATGATAACAGTCAACATTCATCAATCACTCACTCTGAGTCAGATATGACCATACACCTGCTTTATATTCAAGCTTCCCGACCAGCCTCTGAGGTCTTATTATTATCCCCATTGGACTTTTGAGAAAATTTAGGCTTAAGGAATATGGCTAATGGGCCCAATATACTTTGCCCAACTTTTCCTCTAATATTCCCAGACCTGTTCAAATTGTTCTGCAAGGAAAGACCGAATAATTTGTACAGCAAGGAGTTGCATGATGGACACCGGAATTTTTCATTCCCAAGAAAGCAAGTGAAATGTCAGGATGAATAGTCAATACAGGGAAGCATAGCCTACTTTCTAAAATTCAGGGACAGCATCCTGTCTGGAGAACTTCAACTTCCTTTTGAAAATCATCACCCTAATTCATTACATATTCAAACATCAAGGGATGATCTGTTAAGGTCCAGCATAAGCTGATTTTCCATTTGTTTCTTCGAAAATCAGCTCATAGCCAAATGAGACAAACAGTATTTTAGAAAGAAATTTGCAGTAGCTAGATTGTATCCCTCTGAGGGTGGGGACTGTATTTTTTATACTTCCTAGGACAGTACTCATCTCTTTCTTGCTCTGCTCCTGAAAGCATCTGGTACAGCCACAAAGACCTACCAGGCATGCAATTTGAGAGAGTGGGCAGAGCTTTAGACTAGGGGTCAGGAGACCTTGGGCAAATCATTTTGCTTATATGGGCCTCAGTTTCTTCATCTGTAAAATGGGAGTTCTGTTAATCTATTGTACCATGATTCCAAGAGCCCACTCTGGGACTCAGAAAACATCTGTTGTCACTGTTCAAAGTCAAGGGAAGGAGTGGTGCCTCGTTTTTACACCACCCACCCCTTCATTGCTTCCATCTCATGCATATCACAGGGTCCCTCTCCTGCTTCACTGCCTGTTAATAAAGCCAGAGACAAAGTAAGTGGAGTGGTTTGATGTCACTTTTCTTTGATAGACCTAAAGCTCCAGGAGAACAGGAACTTTGTTCTGCTCACCAGTGCATTCCCAGTGCTCAGCACAGAGCAGCTACTTAATAAGTAGTTGTAAAGAAATAATGAAAGAATATTTGTAATGAATAAATGAACACAGAGACATGTTTGGGAAGTCAAGAGGGGAGGCATCTTGGATTACAAAGAATTCAATTACAAAAACTTTCTAGAAAACATTCTATTTTAGAGATCTTTAAAAAAATTTTTTTTAACTTAGTAAATGGAAAAATATGGATAGATGAGATCCTGAAGGAATCCTAATGGCTAATGAGAATATGAAAAATTGTTTAATCTCCATTAATCAGAGAACCAAAAATTAGAACAATAAAATCACATTTTTCTCTATAAAATTAGGAAAAAAGAAAAGACAGTATCTCTCGATAGGGAGATGTTGATGGTGAAGACCATGGAAGACAATTTGATGTCTCCCTCAAAATGAAATATGAATACCATTTGGCTATCTGCTATGGGCTGATGTTTCTGTCCCCAAATTCATATGTTGAAACTTAACCCCTGAGGTGATAGTATTAGGAGGTGGGGCCTTTGGGAGTTGATTAGGTCAAGAGGATAAAACCTCATGAATGGGATCAGGGACCTTATAAATAAGAGACCCCAGAGAGCTAGCTAGCTCTTCCCACCACGTGAGGTTATAGCAAAAAGACAGCTTTTTATGAGGAACTGAGTCCTTTGCAGACACCAAATCTGCTGGCACCATGATCTTGGACTTTCAGCCTCCAGAACTGTGAGAAATAAGTGTTTGTTGTTATAAACCACCCAGTTTATGGTACTTTTGTTATAATAGCCCAAGCGGACTATGACACCATCAATTCCTCTTGTACCTATTTTATAGAAATACTACCCTGTACTCAGTGATGTCTATAACAGAATTTTACTCAGCCACAAAAAAGAATGAAATAATGCCATTTGCAGCAACATGAATGGACCTAGAGTTATCATACTAAATGAGATAAGTCAGATAAAGATAAATATCATGTTATCACTTACATGTGGAATCTTAAAAAAATGACACAAATGAACTTATTTACAAACAGAAAGAGACTCACAAACATAGGAAACAAACTTATCATTACCAAAAGGAAAGGAAGGGGGAGGGATAAATTGGGAGTTTAGGGTTAGCAGATACAAACTACTATGTACAGAACAGATAAACAACAAGGTCCTACTGTCTAGCACAAGGAACTATATTCAATATCTTGTAATAATCTTGTAGAATGAAAAAGAATATATATATTTGTATAACCGAATCACTATACTCTATACCAGAAACTAATCCAACATTGTAAATCAACTGTACTTCAATTAAAAAAAAAAGTCAACCAAGCAGTGGTTAGTTCTGAGGAAAAGGGCTGGATTGGAGAAAGGACCCAGGTGAAAAGTGTCTTTCAACTTTCCTTGTATATTTTTCTACACTGGTCACCTCTTTTATAATGAGATTGTATCCATATATTTATTCTAGATTAAAATTGGTTTTATACTTAAAAAAAAAAAGTAAACACATCTGAGAATCTCTTCTCTCTAAGAGGTCTTGCAAAAGCTTCACAAAAATGTTTTTCCAAAAATACAAAGACATCAGTCTGAGCCCATTCATTACCTGTAGTTTGTTGCCATAGCCGGAGACCCTTAGACATAGAGGGTACTTAGAAAAAGCATGGTCCTAGGTCTAGTCCCTGGAAACAGATTCTGACACTGAGATTTCTTGGCAACTGTTTGATGGGACTGTGCTCAGCCTTATGTGGGATGACAGAAGCAAGATTGTGCAGAGAGTTCCCTGCAGGTATGTCACGCAGTCACAGTGCAGCCTCAGTCAATCACGTTGGTAATGCAGGCCCTTCAGAATTGTTCTGAATTGAGGCAAGTGCCCCCTCCATCCACCAGACATCCACCAGCCCCTCTCCACTGGGGCTGCCCAGGGTGGTGGTATGACAGCGGCCAAGGGCATCCCAGACTGGGACTGAGCTGAGAACTCAGCCACCAACAACTCTGGCAGCTGGGGCAATGAGGGGCCCCTCACCAAGGACCCCACTACCATCATACCCCTAACTTTACCTAAAACCATAGTTTAACTAAAGGCATAG
Source organism: Camelus ferus (assembly GCF_009834535.1). Taxonomy (NCBI): domain Eukaryota; kingdom Metazoa; phylum Chordata; class Mammalia; order Artiodactyla; family Camelidae; genus Camelus; species Camelus ferus. Next base: position 37,291,364 of record NC_045697.1, read on the forward strand.
CCAGAGCTTAATCTGGGGAGCAGGATTCCAGGTCTTACCTAGCATAGTATCTAGCATTAGTAAACATTCGGTGTTTATCTGTTGGGTGAATGAATGAACGATTTGGCCCAGGTTTATAGAATCCTGAGAAGCCTATAAAGGAGTTCAAGGTCCAGGATCCCTAAGACCGAATCTCCACGCAATGCAGAAACAAATCAGGTTGATTCTGGACCTCAGACTCTCTGGGCCTCACCCTGTTGGTCCCATTAATCTCACAGGGGTGGAAAGAGTACCCGAAGGCTCCAGGGAGGCTGAAAACCCACACTGGATCATCCTGCTCCAAGCTTCTCCTCCCTCCTCCTCCCTCTCCTCCCTTCCATCTGCCCCATCTGGTCACTTCTCTGCACTTTCTTCTAAGGGTGTCGGGAAGAAGCAGGAGGAAATAAAGCTCTAGACAGATGCTTTGCTGCTAGGATGAGGTCCTGGAGAAAATATTATGGTCATTGAGGGGAGAGCTGGGGTACCTAAATGCACCTTGAAATACATGCTCTGACTCTCAAGACCTCTGTTGATCATTGGTTAGAATGGAGTGAAGCCCTTGGAATGTTCTAGAGCAGTGCTTCTCAAATTTCAATGGGCCTACAGATACCTGGGTGTCTTGTTAAAATGCAGATTCTGATTCAGAAAGTTTGGAGTAAGGGCCGAGAGTCTGTGTCTAGCCAGCACCCAGCTGATGCCCCATCTGCTGGTCCACGGACCACGCTTTAAGTAGCTGGGGCTTTGGAGAAAGAGACTGTAGATATGTCACTGATTTAGAGTCAACATTCTACATCAGCATCACCACCTGGCCCCTTAGAGTCTGCTGGGCACTGTGCTAAGTGCTTTGAGCACTCTTTCTCACTCAATTTTCAAAGAGCCCTCCACATAGCTATTATTAAAGATAATTCCCATTTTACAGCAGGGGGAGCTGAGGCCCAGGGAGATTAAATAACCAACACAAGTCCGTCAGAGCCCAGGTCCTGAGTTCCTAACCACTCCACAGAAAAGCACCGCTTTGAGGCACGTTTTCCTGTGGTTCTGTTTTCTGGAAGTCCTCAGCCTTGACCCTGGCATGCAGAGCAGGGGAAAGCACTGGAGTCCGGAACAGAAGCACGGAGACTTGGCTCGCATCCAGGGTGGGAGATGACGCTGGCTCCCTGAGGGACTAACCTCGGCAGCCCGGCCGCTGGTGCTTAGCTGCTCCCCCTGGATCCTCGAGGAGCGGAAGGCGAGCCACCCCGCCGCTCCTGGCCCCCGAGCCCAGTCAGCAGCCGGGGCGCAGCGCCCGGGCCCGAGGGTGCCACCTCCTCCGCGTCCCCGCTCAGCAGCGCGCTCGTTTCACACGCGGCTGCTGCGCCCGCCTTCCCGGAGCTCAGCTGAAATATTGCTTAACTCAGCCTGGAAATGCAACCTAAATTCACCCCTTGGGCCAGCAGACACTTCCTCGCCAGATGCTCTTCCCCAACCAGAGCTTGGGTAATGGGAGGTGACAGGCTGAGCTCTGGGACCTGGGGCGCGAGGTTGAGCCTCTGCCAGCTGAGTGCGCTTCTCCCAGAAAGGCTGGGACCATGAAGGGGTAGAGCTGTGTTCCTGCGCTTCTTGACCATGACAGTCACAGGACAGGTCCACGGACACACTCTGCGGGGAGCCAGGATTTTACTTATTTTCAGGTCCAAATGCTCCACTTTCTTTAGAGTTGGGGGGGGGGGTTCCCCTTGCTGTGATATCTCCTACTCCTTGAGGGTCCCAGCTCCAGAAAATGCCTCTTCCGGAACAAGGCAGCAAATGGGGGCAAGGCAGGCAAGTGGAAAGATACAGCCAGACATAAGGGTTCTGGCTCAGTGAGCAAAACAGTGTCCTGGCTTTCAGGATCCATTTGTCCCATTCGGTTGGTGCCCCTTGTGCAGTGAACAACCAGTACAACAATACCTGGCGACCAGCCTTCCTTTCCTCCTTCCCTCTTTTCTTCAGCTGTTGTTTATTGAATATCTCTTCTGTTCCCTGCTCATGAGCTTTTCCGCCTGCCCTCCCCACCACAGGTAATGACAATCTAAAGATAAATAAGACACTGTCCCTGACTTCAGGAGGGGAGGCAGGCATATAAACAGATAAATTTCTAGGATTTTGATACGTAGGCCTGAATGATTTATACATGTCTAAAGTCAGGCAAATGGGCTGATTCATACTAACAATAAAATGCCTAAGAACTTTTCCTGGAGACCAGTACATAGTGGTAGAAGGTCTTAGAAGTGCAACTGGAAAACATTTGGTGTCTGGAATCCTGACTTGTCTCTAAGAGACACGGACAGTGCTAGCAGAGAAGAAATCTTTGCTCTGTGAGCACTTTGATGGGTTTGCAACAGCATGTTTGGGAGAAGGCTGAATTCTTTTGCTAGTGAGAGAGGAAAGTTTTAAACAGGTTGGGAAGAGTACAGAGTAGAGGAAGAAGGAGGAGACAGAATGACAGAACTCTGCACAAGAAGAGAGGCCAAGGGGAAAAAACCAGGAAGAATGAATTTTTAGTTACATCTGCTGCGAGGTGTGCTATTAAAATCTTTACTCTGGAAGCCCCCACCCTCAGTCCCTCCCCCCAAAAACCCCCACATCATTACAGTTCACTCATATACTGAACTGCCTGGGGTGAGGGGAAGAGACCAAGAAAGAAAAGAATCTAGGTCCTTTTAAGTCGTCATGAGTCAAAACCATAGGCGCTAGAGGCAGAGCAGACCATGAGAATATTCGTCTACGAGCATTCACACAGTTACCGGGAAAGCCTTCAATTTCTCAGGCCATGGGATTGGGGAGTCAAGGCAATTTCAGGGAGCTCCTGAGGAGCAGGGAGGCCCCAGCTGATCTCTATCCAGGTTGGAGCAATGATGTCCACAAAGTTGTTTGTCATGTTTTCAACTTAGTGTCATGTTCAAATGCGTACCACCGCCAGGCAGGTAAAGGGATGAAATGGGCTGGATGTGAGACAGCAGGGAATGGTGGAGACTGCAGCAGGAATATAAGTTCCATTAGAAAGGGACAAGCGGCCACCCAGCTCTAGCCAAGTGTCACCTTGCATGAATGTGGACCCAATGTTGTCAGATAGTCCACATGTTAAGAGAAAGCCAGAAATGTCAATGTTTGAGAAAAATCTCAATTTAAAAAAAAATTAACTAATTAAAAAAATCTTTTTAAACTTCAGGAGTCAAATGATGTCTCATGCTGTATGTAGTTTCTAATTTAGAAGACAGAGAAATACAGAGACAGTTCCCATTTTCAAAGCCAGTAATTCAATGAATGGCATTAGTAAGTGGCCAGGTCAGAGCTCTGGCCCAGAAGTCCAGGGTTCAGGGTTCTGGGCTCTGCTCGGCGGCTAATTGTGTAGGCTCCGTAAAATAATTTACAAACTCTAAGCCATGGTCTCATTATCCGTGGAATGAAGGTGTTACATCTGATGCTCTTTTACAGTTGGAATTCCCATTATTGAGGGGGCAGAGAGAAAGTCTGAGTAGTGGAAAAATAAGCCCTGGGTGTGTTTCCAAAAGTACTGAATTCATTGACATGTATTGTGTGTCTGCAAGGTGTATTGTATTGATCATGGGATTCTTGCTTACTCCTAAAAAGTAAACATAAAGTCCAAAAGCACCTTAATTATTTTGCCTGCCTGAGAACAATGTTTTCAAAGAAGTCGGAGTAGAGCCCCCACCACCGGGAGCTGTGTTACTGACACTATCAGCAGGTGAGTTACAGAGTCTGTCAGCGATGATAAGAGCGCTGGCAGATTTCCTATTCAGGCTGACACGGCTCCAAGGCAGAAACCTAACTGATGTTTGTTCAATAGTGGCAAGATATGTCACAGAATCCGTGGGGGTGTCCGGCATCTTTTGTCAGCTTAGAGAAAAACCCTGGGGAAACTATGTTGCCGACAGTTGCAGATGTTTTGAGATGAAATGGTGTTTCCCTGAAAATGCCCGAGGCATGGTCTGCTGCTTTGCTGGTTGGCAAACTGCCTTCTGCTGCATCAGGACCCTCCATCCCCATCCCCCACCCCACAGACCGCTCGGGATAAGCAGAATGGCAGCTTATCCTTCGAGATTTATCTGGAACCCTGGGACAGCCCCATGCTCTTAAGGGATTCGGGGGTGGGAGGGAGGTGGAGAAGCAGCAGCAGAGAATGAGTGGGCGAGAAAAGACTCAAGCAGAGCACTGAGATTTGAGTAATTTTAGGAGGCAGTACTGTTTACGGAACATTTCATTCTTGAGAGCTGCTGTCACATTCTAGTCATTAGGCTGCATTTACTCGTGGGTTGTAGAAATTACTTCCCATGGGAAAAGAAAGCAATTCCTTTTTCAAAGGAGGCTTTGTTTTCGACGAGAAGAAATAAAAACATATGACGGTGCAGCCGACTATATCCTACATGCCCTGCAGGGTCTCTCCTGGTTCAAGTTCACTACTCAGCATGACCAGGTGAATAGTAGCCAAGAAATAATAATGATGGTAATAGTAATAGCTCCCACTTGCTGAGCACCTTCTATATGCCAAGCTTCAAGCTGAACATTAACATACGTATTTCAATTAATCCCTGAAGATACCCCGGGCAGCTCTCATTGGCCCCATTTTACAGATGAGGAAACTGAGGCTCAAAGGAGCTAAATATATTTGCTCAAGTTAACACAGTTAGGGACTCAAACCCAAACCATCTGGCTCTGAAGCTCATTCTTGTAAGGACCCATGCCTGACTATACATTTGTCATTATGGAAGTCAAAATTCTCCCAGCAAATACTATAGGAGTGAGGAGTGAATGAAACATATAGAAGGGCACAAAACAGACAATGGCATCTCAGAAACTGGATCCCTGCAGATTCCAGCTTTAATCTATTCCATCCTTTAGGTGGCACCTGCTCCCCTTCTGCCTTCTGGGTATGGGCATCCAGGGCTCCATGCATCTACAAATTCAAGTGAGATGGCACTGCTGTGGGAGGAAATGTGAGCTGCAGTTTCTGCTCCCTGCCGCCTCGGCCAGGCCAGCTGAAATCCCATTCTTGCCTTGTTAGCATTTATATAAGACCTCTAGCTGTATCACCGAGAGTGTCCCTCACCACCCTGGACACAACCATCCTTGTGTTGATTAGTTACAGTGAAGCCATAATAATTGGCTTCATTTCTTCCCTTCACACCTGATAGGATGCCGGGAGCTCCCTGGAACCTCCCTACCCTACAGTCTAGCATCAAGCCAGGATCGATCCCACCTGAGCGCTGAGTCATTTAATCCTTTCGTCCTTCATATACCGTGTTTCAGTTTTACAAAGAGCTTTCAAACACATTTTGCAGCGACATCATTAGTCAATGGGAGACCAGTGAAAATCTCATGAGCCCCCACGCGTAGCAAACCAGGAGCTCCTCTCACGTCTCCGGAGAGCAGGGCATGTGACGGACTCGGGTTTTGGCTGTGATGTTAGAAGGAGGGGATGAGAGTGCCCCACCCCTCAACTCTTTTGATGTTAGGAAAGAGTTTATCAAAGGATAGACAGTAAAGGCCTTAGAGGTGATGTCGTTACCCAGTCCAAGCTCATACTGCACATCGCGTGGCAGGCCAGTTAATCAGGAGACGAGTTGTTTGGGCAAGGAATAGCTGCTTTATTCGGAAAGCCAGCAGATGGAGAGGATGGTGGGCTAGTGTCCCAAAGAACCATCTTCCCAGAGTTAGAATTCAGGCTTCTTTTGTACTAACAGGGGAGGGGTTAATGTTCTGGTTCTGGCCAGACTCTGGAGGGGATGGGTTAATTTCTTCCTTCCTGCAGCCGCTCTATGGTGGGCCTGGTCAGGTTTCCTGTGAGCTAAACAAAGATATTTTAGCTTAACATTCATTACCTGGGAGGCAGGGTTCCCAGCACTGGGCCATTATGTTTAACTTAAGCTTCTAGCATCATCCCTTTAGTGATTAACTTATAATAGAATACAAATTTCCTTCCCTATTGGAATGTGGCCTTAAGCTTGGGGGTCTCCACTGAGGTGTCCCCTACCTTCAAGGTAGTTGAGGAGCCAGTAGCCTGCCTCACAGAGGGCACAGAGCAGGGGTCCCCTTTCAGTACTGCCTGTCCCCTCCCGACACCGGACTCCTCTCAGTTTGCCAGTAGATCCAAGGGACGTGTTTGTCACTAGCCAGCAGCCTCTCCACAGGCTCAGCACAGGGGGGCCTCCCAGCCCATGGATCCCAACCTAGTTCCTAAATCGAATACTTTCATCCTTACATGAGAAAAGAGAAATATTTTCTTATTTTAAACCACACATTAAGTGCAGTGCATTATTCAGCCAAGCATATTAATGAGGCTTTGGAGCCAGCAAGAGAAGCCAGAGTTGAGTTTGGAGATAGGGGCTGGAGGAGTGGAATTGTTCTGCAAAAGGATTCCCAGAAGACGTTTCTATGCTGCTGAAAACCAAGAAGGGGGCGGGGACTTGAGGCCTGAATTCCAGTGGGAGACAGATGCCCGAGTTGGCAGACTCAGCCAAGATGGTTCGTCAGCATGAAAGTCTAGTATCTAACTTTTAGTTGTTTGCAGGGCTGTATTGTGAAGTCTTTCTGTTTCCCCCAGGTCAGCAAGGTCTGACTTACGTGTGGGAAGTGAGTTGTTCTGTGCAAAAAGTAAGGAAGAAGAGATGTTTCATGACCAGAAGTAGAGGAGGAGAACCAAAGAGCAAGATGTAAGGGGGACAGGGTTTGAATGGAGCCAAGTTTCTTTCCATGAGAACTTCATCCCAAAGGAACTGCAGAACCCTCTGGATAAGGATGGAGGGGCGTGAGACAGCAGAGTAATGGTGACACTTGGGGGACACTCACCAGTCTTGTGTGGAAGGCAGGGCAAGCAGTAAGTCATATATCCCCATCTGACAGATGAGAAAACCAAGATTCAGAGAGATTACGATATTGGCCTTATGTCACACATCTAGCAAGTGGGGGAGTCCAGATTAGAATGCTCCATGTTGGTCCTTCCCTGAAAATTTCCCCACCATTATTTGCTAGCTGAAAGGAAACCAGAAGAAATAATCAAAAGTAAATGAGCACCTTCTGTATACTTTGTTGGAACTCGTTACATCATCAGCCTCCTCCTCGCCGTGTCATTCTGCTATAAACTTCGCCATCACTGAGAAGGGAGAGGCATTTTGACGCAAGAGCTATTGCTGGAGCAGAACAGCTAGGTGGAACATCATGGCAGCCAACTCCGGATGGGTGGGCAAAGGATGGGAATCTAGGAAGCAAGTGGAAAAGTTGCCCCAACCAGGGTCAAGCTAAGGCCCACTGGAACAGGGAGCCCTTACAGACCTTGTGCTGCATGCGGTGGGGGAGGTGGTGCATTTTCCTCCTCTGCAGAAGTCCTGCCATGAGTCTTCTAGTTTGGTACAACATGCTGTCAGATAGCCTGCCTCGGGAATGAAACCTTCTTTCTGCCTTGTGACCTTCCCCTCCATTGACTATTTCCTCCACTCTGAGGACCCGTGATCTGGGCAGTTCACGTAGCTTCTCACCACCAGTACAGTCTCCTGGGCTGAGGTCTTTGTGGGCACTTACTCACTGGCCTAATTGCTGGCTGATTCACTGATGCTTTTGCCACAAAACTTGTGATTCTCACATGGTTCTGAACAAGAACCAGGCTGAACCCATGTCCTCTGTTATTTGCAGGTGGCTTTGTGCATTTCTTCCAGGGCATGCTCTAGTAAGTAGTCATGGTGCTAATCTCCTGATGGCTGCTGTCCCTGGAACTGTCCCTGATGGCTGCTGTCCCTGGAACTGTCCCTGATGGCTGCTGTCCCCGAGGCTGTCCCTGATGGCTGCTGTCCCTGGAACTGTCCCTGATGGCTGCTGTCCCCGAGGCTGTCCCTGATGGCTGCTGTCCCTGGAACTGTCCCTGATGGCTGCTGTCCCCGAGGCTGTCCTTGATGGCTGCTGTCCCTGGAACTGTCCCTGATGGCTGCTGTCCCCGAGGCTGTCCCTGATGGCTACTGTCCCCAAGGCTGTCCCTGATGGCTGCTGTCCCCGAGGCTGTGTCCCTGATTGCCTTTGTTGCTGGGGCTGCTCCCAGAGCTCTGCCTGATGCTGAGAAAGAGAAGAGCGTAGAATTCTAGGGTGAAGAAGCAAAGGTCCTCTGCTGGGATAGGACTCGGTGGTCAGTGATCATACATCTCTGTTTGGCTGGGATGTTCCCCCTTAAGTCTGTTGCCCCAGTGTAGTTATTAATAACATCTTCTTTCTGATTTCAAAATGTTCTGGTGTGGATGATAAATTATGTATGATCACCCAGCTTTAGTGATCATCTAAAGTGGTTTTCAAGTTTTTCTTGAGCCTGGAAGAACTTTTCTTCAAACAGATACTGACTCCTGATGCCTGATGTGTAAAACAGAAAAAAGGAAAGCTCTTCTGGCTGAAGGGAGTGGAGGAGGCTGAATCACCACCCCCACACCACCCAACATACACACACACACACACACCCCATCTCCTTCACAATCATCCTATCTATGTGCTAGGACAGCCCTCTGCCCAGCAATGGGAGACTTAGAACTTAATGCATCATCTCTGGTACCCAGTACCTTAATTTAAAGACAAGGGAACTGAGTGAAGGGATTACCTAAGGTCACATGACTGGTTCATGGAAGAACCCAAGCTAGAAATCCATAGTGATGACTCCACCATGCCGAGTCTCCTTCCTGTTTGCCAAATGGTCTTAAAACTAAGTGTCTATACATCCAACTTTCTGCTAGCTTTTCATAATATATGGATTTCTTCATGATATATATTTCTACTGTATATATATTCTTCTGTATATATTTGCTGTATATGTTGAAGGATGTACCTCCTATAAAATTTATATGACATTTCTATCATGAGGAAAGTGGTCAGGAGTTAAAAGCCATCCAGTTTACACTTGAGACATCCACAAAGCAAACAGCAAGGGGATTGCTTTGTGCTAAGGTAACTCAGTGTGAATGGTGTATGTATTATTAAAGTAAACAGTGCTCGGGGACAAATGCCTTTTCTAGAGACTGTATCCTTGAAAATATTTGGATGGTCTTCATTAATCCCAAGAAGCAGCCCTCAGAAAGTCAAACAGGAAGCCAAGCTCATGCTGTTGTATAAAACAAACACTTGTCCCTCCGGGGGCCTCCCCAGCACAGAGCCCTCCCTTTGTCTGAGCACTTCGTTTGGAACAACAGTTGGCAAATCTAAGAGGAAACAGTGCTCTATCTTGCAAGCACACAGCTCCTGCAAGCCCCTCGTCATTTAAATATCTACCCACCTTCCCCGCTACCTTCTGCCCCCATCTGCCAGCCAGGCAGTTTCAACTTGAACTCTGTGCAGAAAAAGCAGATACTAAATGCAAATCAGAAAGCGATGCAACCATTTTATGGCCCAAGGAAGGCCAGCGGGAGGGAGGCAGTGTCCCGTGGAGGGCAGCCTGCTGGTGGCAGCTTCCGGGGGGAGGGCAGGGTTGCGTTTCTTTCTTCCAAGCTTGCTTTAGTTTGACCCAAGCCCCGAGCGTTTCTCAGGGGAATCCCTGAGCCTGTAACCCTGGCCCACACCAACTAATCTGTCCACAGTCAGAGAGCAATCATTTCCCTCTCCTGGGGTAGAAGAGAAACAGCCTGACCGAGGCGGGGCTGAGCACAGGCTTGCTCCCTTCTCACCTGCTGACTCAGAGTATTTGCATAGCCGGGATTCTGAGGAAACGCTCAAGCGCGTCACCGATGAAGCTCTGGGTAATCTATGCAAAGTATGTCCCCCTGATCCGAGGCAGAGAGAACCAGTGGGCTGACATTGGAAACAATACAGTAGACATAAAATCTAATGTTATTGAACCCCTATTTTGGGCTATTTCCTCGAATTCAGCCTCACAAATACCCTTTTAGGTGGTAACTACGATGATCCCATTTCAGATGTGCGGAAACAGGGCTTGCTGAAGATAAAAGGACTTTCCCAGTTGCTCTGCGAGGAAGTGATGAACTGAGGATTTGAACCCATGCAGTGGAGCGCCAGAGTCTGCCTCATAGCCACCAAATCCAGGAAACACCTAGGCCCAGGGCTGAGGCTGCCCAAACTTCTCTGTGTTCACAGATCACTGGGGGCCCTTGTCAGAAAGTATGTTCTGATTCAGGAGTTCCGGGACGCACCAGATACTCTGCATTTCTAACAAACTCCCAAGCAATGCCAATGCTGCTGCCGGTCGCGAAGGCCCTCGGGCAGCCCTTTTCTGTGAAGGGCTGGAGAGGGAGCACTTTAGGCTTTGTGGGGCACGTCACACAGTCTCTGTTGCATACTCTTCTTTTTCTTTTTATAATTTAAAGAATGAAATAATTATTAAAATCTTAAATAATTAAAATTTAATATAAATATTGAATTTTGTACAAGCTTTAGAAAAGAGCATCACCCTTAGCTCTTGGCCCCGGGGCTGCAGTTGGCCCAGGCAGCAGTGCACGGTCCCCTGACCTAGAGCACTGTGGGTAGGGAGGTCGCCAGGCCCACGAGCGGGTGGGGATCATCTCCAGACAGTGGATATGAGCTGCAGGCTGCTCTTCAATTAGGTGTGGTCTTCGGGGCAGTAAGACCCCAGACAGGCTGCCTCCACAGTGGCCAGTCTGGGTGACAGAGAGGAGGGAGGCTGACCTATGCCAGAAGGAATCGGTTGGGATGGTGAGGGGTCTGGACTCCCAGGCATGCAGAGAGGGCTGGAGACATAGGGGTCTGCAGTCTTGGGGACCAGAGGAGAGAGAGGGAATGGTCCACACACTGCTGAGCTTTTTTACCACTGGTGTAGCAGGGGCGGGAGGTTATCAAAGGGGCTTTCGAGATGGGTGGGAGGATAAACCCCTTTGACTCAGAGTCTGGGATCCTGTGATGCTAACGTGCCAGGCTAATCTGATGCTGTCATGAGATAATCTGCACACACAGGATCTGATTCTCCCCAGGGTTTATCAGCAACCACGACTCAGAGCAGCTGGTGAGTTCAGCCCCTTGCCCCCTTATCTCTTGGCCCAGCCAGGGAACAGGAGGCTGAAATTTCCCCACCGCTCTGGGGGAAAGGGCAATCACTTCAAGCATCAAGTTCCAAAGTAGCAAATGAGGACTGCCTGCTCAAGGGCCTCGTCCAGATCCTGGAGACCCTGTTGCTTCTCCATCTTTCTCATAACTTCAGAATGAGGTGACATCATCTCACTTCCAGGAATTCATTCTCTAAAATAATTATGAATGTGAATAAAGATTTCTCCTCCCTTAGGTGCAAAAACCCATTGTTCCTTGCTCCTTCATCCACCACCACGTGTTTTTTCTAATTATTGAAGTGCAGTCAATTTGCAATGTTGTGTTAATTTCTAGTGTACAGCATAGTGATTCATTTATACATATATATATATATTCCTTTTCATATTCTTTTTCATTATAAGTCATTACAGGGTATTGAATAGATTTCCCTGTGCTATGCAGTAGGACCTTGTTGTTTATCTATTTTATAGTACTTAGTATCTACAAATCCTGAACTCACACCCACCACCATCTTTTATAGATCCAGCCAGTAGCTATGTGTAACCAGATCTGTTTCTTGGAACTGCTGCATAAACTCCACATGCAACATAGTTAGCCTTTCCATTCTCCAGGGAGGGTCATCCAAGATACCTCCAACTTCCTGTCATCACACACAATGCTGTGATGAAAACCTTATGCATCTTCCTTTATGGACGTGGGTAAGAAATTCCTTGTGATCTCCAACCAGCGGTGAAATTGCTGGGCTGTGAGGTATGTGAACATTTAATGTGACTTTATCTTGGTGGACAACCCTGGAGGAAAACAGCACCAGTCCATCCTCCCACCAGCAGTAGAGCAAGGTCTTAGTCCCACCTCTCTCCCAACACTTGACATTAACTGTCTTCTAGTTTTTCTAGTCTAAATACTTATAAAGGGATGACCGTTGTTGTTTTAGTTTGTGCTTCTCTGATGACTCACGAACTGGAGCCTTTCTTTTTTCTTGTATGTATATTTTTATTGAAGTATACTCAGTTTACAAAGTGTCAGTCTCTGGTGACAGCATAATGTTTCAGTCATACATGAACATACATATGTGTTTGTTTTCATATTCTTTTTCACCATAAGTTACTACAAGATATTGAATATAGTTCCCTGTGCGAGACAGCATGAACTCATTGTTTATCTGTTTTATATACGTTAGTTAGTATCTGCAAATCTTGATGAGAGTTCGAGCATTTCTGCACGTGCTTATTAGTCTTTGGTTTTCTTTCTTTTTTGTTAACTCTCTGTTACCACTCTTCATCTATTTTCCCAATTCTATTGCTGATTTTTATCTTGGTTTGCAGGAGTGTCTGGAATATTCTAGAATCTAGATATCAGTCTTATGCGAGTTTTAGGCTTTGCTGGTATCTTCTCTCAGTCAGTTTGTGCCTTGCCCATGGTGTTGTTGGCCCAACAGCAGTCTTTAAAATGAATATAATTAAATATATTAATATTTTAGCCCCTGGTTTATGCTTTTTTTTTCCAGTTTTGCACACAAAGTCCATCTATAACCCCAGATCACAAGAAATTCTCCTACGTTTTATCTTTTACATGTCACATGTAGGTCATCATATCATCTGGAATTTGCCCTTGAGCAAAGTTATAGGGAAGTTTCTAATTTTTTTTTCAGTTTCCCCAATACCATCTCATCCACCTAACAAACCTTCCCTTTCTTTTTGATTTGTGGTGCCACTTTGTCACATATTAAATTCCCATATATCTATAGGTCTGTTTCTGAGCTGGTAGCAAAGAGTTAGTACCAGTGATATTCACTGTATATATTATTTTTAATAAAAATGCAAATAACTCTGATGTGCAACAGTTGAGAACAGATGAAATTAATCACAGTACATCTAGACAAGTAAACTACCATGCAGGGATTGAAACTGATACAGCAGAAGGTGGCACAATGCCATGGATGGTTGTGTTTTATTGCTGAGTAGAAATAGCAGATTCCAAAATAGCATAGAGTAAATGATCTTAAATATGTAATAAACCATGTGTATGATTGGTAGACACTCTACCAATTGGTAAATACCCAACTGTAATTGATAATTGGGAGAGTAAACACTCAAATAGTATTGGTGGCTTTTTATGGACATTAGGATTCTGATGACTTGTCAAGTAAAGGAGGGGTCCAGTGATAGAACAGTAGAAAACTCTGTCTTTCCAGTGAAGACACATTCTCAGCTGCAAAGTCCTACAGCGGTCTACCATCAGTGATAAGGGAAGGAGGCAGGAAGGTAGGAAGACCTGAACTTCTCAAATTTTAAGGTACACATCAATTACCTGGGGACCTTGTTAAAGTGCAGATTTACTTGTATTCAGTGAATGGGGAAGGATCTGAGATTCTGCATTTCTAACAAGCTCCCAGGGGATGCTGAGACTCCTGGGCTGGGACCTCATTTTGGGTAGCAAGACACTACAAGCTGATTCATCTCTGCTTCTGGACAAGGTGTTGAGGCTGGACCAGGAACCAACAGCTTTTATGGGTTACTTAGGCAAGACGATGGAAAATGGAGGGTTTAGTTTAGGTGTTGCTGTATGTTGTCTTGAGATTGTTGGTTTGAGAGGGGCAGAGCATGGAGATGTGTATATAAGAATTGAAATATCACCTTTATCAATAGTAAATATGGACCAGTGGACCTCCGCCTGTCTTCTTCCCCTTCCCTTCCCTGCAGTTGGATGTAGCCACCAATCCCTCTCAGCACTAAGGCTTGAGGTTGAGATAGGAAAGCAGGTGAGAGCCGCCTGGCCCCAGGCAGCTAGTCTCATGGACAGGGTGCACCTGGAAAAGTTGAGGGGAACCCCTAAGCCCCCTCAAGAACCTGTCCCTGATGGCATGATGGCAAGTTTGAGGAGCATCAACTTCAAGTCAAGGTCCCAACTATCACTGAGAAAAGAGTCAGGGACCTATACCCACCCTAGATGGTTAGAAAGCCCCTCCTTCTTCATTGCCTACTCTGTCCTGCTGCTGCTCTCCAGCCCTGATAACCTGTTTTGTAGGTGACCACAATTATGTCTCCCTTACCAAACTGCTCAAAATTGCCATTACAAGCAGATTCTTCTTGATAGGCCTGGCTATTTTAACTGGCATCACAGACAAAGGAACTCACACAATAAATATTTGTTGGCTGATTATCAGCCTCAGTGTGCAGGCTCCACAAAGCCCCCTACAACGTTTCCATTGTGTTCTTACTTGTGAGCATTTAGAGCCCTGTCATCAGCATATACAAAACCCTGTTATCATTCCTATGTAACTAACATGGATTTCACATTTCATATGTGCCAGGTACCTGGCTAAGTACTTTCACATTTGTTATACCACCTCATCCCTAAAAGAATCCTCAGAGCTAGAAATGAATATCTATATTCAGAGAGGTTAAGTAGCTTGCCCAAAATAACACAGGCTGTAAGTGAGCAACCCCCAATGAAGGGAAGGAAGAACGAAGGTGATGACAAGTGGGTTGTGGGGATATGTTGGAGAATTTATCTTGAAAAGAGCTTTTGGCTCAGAGTGAAGGAAAAGCCCTGAGAGACAGTATGTTCCTGTACTCCTAACTAGAATAGGCCTCCAGCAGTGTTTCCTAGGCTATTGGAGAAGAGTCATTGCCCACCTCTTCCTTGTTAATAGAACTCTGGTTTGGTTTAAATGCCATGCATATAGCCCCAGGGGATGATCACCACTGATCTGAGCTAGTCATGGCAATCTCCTTCCTCTTTACCAGTGATTGATTTGATTGTGGGCATCTGATCAGACATGAGATGAAAAAGAAGATCTATGGGGAATTTTAGGAAAGGTTTCCTCCCTGATAAGATAGAGAGCCATAAAGAGAAAGTCCCTTTCCCACAACCAACCTTCCTTCCTTCCTGCTTAGGCTGATGTAATATGAAGATGTGATACTTTGCACTTAGGCAGCCATCTCGTAACCATGAGGAGAAACGTAGCTATATACACTGACAATGACAGAGCTAAAGATGGTAAGTGACTAGGGTCCTTGATGATTTTGTTGAATAACCAAACAGTCCTGGAACATCTACCTCCAGACTTCTTGAAAATGAGATAATGAAGCATCTTTATAATTTAGCCTGTTGGTCAGATATTCTGTTACAGGCAAAAGCATCATACTGATAGAAGATCCTTCACTCAGCTTCCCTTCTAGTAAGAGGCTAAGCACTTCTACACAAATGCCTCTGTCTTAGCTTGATGTCCTTGTATAGAATTGCCCTTCATCTGGTCTCTTCGGTGTCTTCTTCCCAGGGTTTCTTCGTGTCCATGATTGGCTTAGTCTAGCACTGGCTACAAATCAGAGTCTTCATTATTCTACAGTAGACCGTCTTCTCTTCTACTTTTTTTTTCATCTTTGCAAAACTCAACTTACCTCCTTATGGAAGTCTTCCCAGATATAACAGGACTAGATCATGGAATATGATTCTTTTAATGTGCTGTTTGCTAGCATTTTGTTGAAAATTTCTGCATCATCAGGGATATTAACCTGTAGCTTTCTTTTCCTGTAGTGTCCTTATGTGGCTTTGGTATCAGAGTAATGCTGGCCTTAAAAATGAGTTTAGAGTGCTCACTCTTCTTCAGTTTTTTGGAAGAGTTTGAGAAGGATTGGCATTAATTCTTTGTTAAGTGTTTGGTAGAATTCACCCATAAAGACGTCTGGTTCTGGGCTTTTCTTTGTTGGCAGGTTTTTGATTACTGAGTCAATCTTTTATATACAGCATAATTAGATCTTATTTTTTAAACCCATTAAACAACTGTATGGCTTTTGATTGGAAAATTTAATTTGTTTACATTTAAAGTAATTATTGATAGATAATAATACCATCTCATAGTAGTTTATTTGGGGATGATTCCAGGAAATATGCATAGGGGAGTAGGAAAGTGAGACAGGGAAGGGAAGGAGGCCAGTAAGTGCCTGTTACTAAGCAAGTTACTGCTGTGAAGAGCTGGAGCGTGAGCCTTCCAGGGAAATCTGGGGACATCGTAGAATATGTGCCTCTGAGTCATCACCCTCAAGGGGCGAGGGATCCAGAGGACTTATACATCGGCTCCTGTCAGTCATTGGTTGAGGGCTGCTTCCAGAAGACAGTAATTCCCCAGCATGCCTGACTGACCACACGTGGGCAGAGAAACCCCTCAGGAGAGTGATGGTGGCATGGAACTTGGGCTGGCATGCGCTGAAGTTGGTGAGGGCTGAAGGGACACAGGGAGGATCCCACTGTGTCTGCTACATTTAGTTTTCTCACCTTGAAAATGGAGCAATGATAGTACCTATCTTACAGAATTATCGGGAGGTTTAGGTAAGCTAAGAAAGTGCTTCAATCAGAGCCCGGCATAGAGTAAGCACCACTTAAGTGTTAGTTGTTATCATTTGAAGTTCTTTGCTTTTCTGTGGTGTAAAAGCTTCTTTTTTTCCTACCACACCTCTCAAGGATGTGGAGTTGTTTAAACTCATGAGTGATGTGGGAGAAGAGGGCCTCTGTGGAACAAGAGGAGGGGCTGACATTCACCCCAGGTCCATGCTGCACAGACAGAGCTAGTCCACATGGGAGCAGAGGTCATGGGAGGAGGGCAGCAAGGCTGCAAACCTTCAGCTGCCAGTTTGCACACAGTCTGAAAGGATTTGGGATTCTGTGGGGCACAGATTCGGGAATTTGCGCCCAGTTCTTCTATATCTCAAAAAACATGAAAGCCACAGCTGCCGTCTGGGTTATGTACCAGACTGTAAGCTTCCTGAAGGCAGGGACTCCGCTCTCATTGTTGGATTCGCCCTGATTCATTCCTGGCTCATGGTGGACACTCAATAATTGAGTATTGAGTAGATGAGCATGAAAAGAGCTCAGAAAACCGGAAAGTGCTTGTTTACATTGAAAATTTCGACTGAGGGATACCATTCCCAGATGTAGCCCCTCTGCTAGTGCCCTCTCGTCTCCCCTGCCTCTCAGCCACCAGGACACAGTTGCACTTGACCCCAGCATGGGTGAGCGCGCCACTCTCCGCAACCTCACCTAGAATACAAAGGACAAGCGCTAAGTGTTTATACCAACACACACATTTTAAATGGGCCCTCACTTCTTCCTGAAAGGAATCCACAAACCCTGTTGGGACTGAAAACATTCTATATTTATGTAGCGCCAGTTAGTGAGAGAACGCAAAGTGCTCAGCAGATATGATCTCATTAGTCCTCACAACAGTCCTGAGGGAAGAAGCTGGCAAGAGGGCTTATCCCCCCGGACAGCTGAGAGCACAGAGGCTCAGGAGTCCGAGCGATGTGCGGCAGAGCAGCCAGGGGGTGCCCCAGGGGCCAGAGGACCGGCAAGGGAATGGAAAACCAAAGAGAGAAAGTACAAGGATTCTGTCTCGTTCCGTGGACCAAGGGGTGTCACAAAGGTGTGGCCTCCGTGGTCAGTGCAACATCACAGGGACAGCAAAACCTGGCAATGACCCAGTGTCTCCGTGCAGAACCTGATAGATGGAGTATGGTACAAACAATGAAATACTACTCAGCTGTTAAAAAGGATCTGTGTGTTCCGACATAGAATGATGTCTAAGACATTTACATGAAAAATGCAAGTTGCAAAATAATATATATATCATATAATCTGATTACTATAAAATAGATATTGTATAATATAAAGGGAAAAGCCTAAAAGAATGTGCACCAAATTATATATGACATATAATCATATATGTCTTTGTGTGTTAGTATTTTCAAAGAAGGTCTAGGCATCAATATAGGTTGAATTAAAGTGACTTTTATTTTCTCAATCACGTTTGTTGAATGTTGAGATTTTTTGCAATGTTCATGTTTTTCTCTGGTGACCAGATTAAAATTTTCAAAAAACCAGAAAAAGGGAAATCCTTTATGTCCCCTGAAAAGTATTAAAAATGAACAATAAAGCTATTATAATATGCTTATATTATTCTCTTTCATTAAAAAAGAAAACCAGAAGTGTTTTCCCTGATGTGAAGAATTTGGAAAAATTCCACTAGAGTTCCTATTTAGTTCCTACTGTGCCATGAAATTTGGATCAGATACTCTATTTTGTAAACATATGGTCCTGCATCTGCAAAACCAAAATACAGAATAGAAATCTGTCTGCTTTTTCCTTGATATTTTTATACATGAGACAGACCTGACTGTTTCACACAGTGGATAACAAACTGTAAGAGAAGGGCAAACAACCCCCACCCCAAGAAGGGATTCAGAATGTCAACAACTCGACATTTTCATGAGCTCTTGGACAACAGACATAAACTGTGTTATGTCATTAAACTTTAACTTTAAAAACTCAGTTTGTTGTATTTCACAACAAAGAGTACATATTTAATGCTACTGAACTGTACACTTGAATGTGGCTAAGATGGTGAGTTTTATGCTGTGTTCTTCTTACCACAATAAAGCAAAAAAAACAAAAACAAAAACAAAAACAAAAACCCAAAGCCCCAACCCAAAACTCAGATGGCTGAAGATGCAGTAAAGAAAGGAGAGTCTGGGGTCACAGGGCTAGTTCAAGTTTCAGGTCTTGAAATGTGGCCTTAGACATGTTGCATTCCTTTGTCCGGTTCTTGTCCACATGTCTGAGTGGCTGTCATGTGCCAGGCACAGGGGGTAAGGTAGATACAGCGGCCAGCAGGAGGGGAGGCGACCCCACCCTGATGCAGTGACCTAACCTCTCAACCACAAGTGCCTGCTTGAAAGTAAGGAAGAATAAAACGTAAGCCACCCATGCTTTATGAGACGCTGGGAATGTATCCCCGAGACCAGGACT
This sequence comes from Camelus ferus, assembly GCF_009834535.1. Lineage (NCBI taxonomy): Eukaryota > Metazoa > Chordata > Mammalia > Artiodactyla > Camelidae > Camelus > Camelus ferus. The sequence continues at coordinate 37,310,204 of NC_045697.1, forward strand.
TGCCTGTGAGGATCTCAAAATCTCATGGGAGACACACCGATGGAGCAATATCTGCACTCAGATCGTCTTCTGCTCAGGACAGGGCCTTTCTGCAGCCTCCTGCTCTTGCAGCATCTCAGCCGCCTGCAAAGGGACAAGAACAGGAAAGGTAAGTTTGCGTGTCCTCATCTTCCCTTACCAGCGGGGTTGGGAGAGGCGCCAGTGGAGGATGAAAACCATGAAGGTCACAAGGACCCTTCTGCGTTCACAGGGGAGGGCCCTTGGGTAATGACAGCAGAATGAGTAGACCTGCTTCATGTCAGGCACTGCGCTGAGCGCTCAGCATCCCCACGAGCCCTCAGACCCACCGCCCTGCAAGGCGGTCAGGGTGACACTGATGATGACCGTTGCCTTGCTGGGCTCTGTGCTGAGTGCTTTGTCTGTACCGACTCATTGAATGCCCACAACGACACCACAAGGAAAGCACTTTTATTACGCCCTTTTTGCAAATGAGGAAAGCGAGGTGCAGAGAGAATCAGCCAGCTAGCAAGTGGTGGAGGCGAGATGAAAATGCAGGCAATTAAAACGTAGAGCGCAAGATCCTAACCCTTACAGCCAAGTCTTCACGTGTTACAGGTAAGGAAACTGAGGCTCAGTGAAGCTAAGGGATCTGTCCATGAGCCCACGTGGAGAGCTAGGCTTGGCACCAGCAACATCTGACTTCAGAGCCTGTAGTCTGTAAACCCTGACACTCTCCTGCAACACCCCAGGCAGTGAAAATCTCCAGATGAATGAGGGCCAACCGGAGGCGTGGGGCTGAGGGCAGAGCCACGTGACCAGCCCCACTCTGCGCCTGGCTCCCCTGCTGCCAAGATGGAAGGGGCGACGCTCACTTGGCTTCCTGCCTGGGGCAGATGGGCTCCCCCACCACCATCTGGGAGCGCCCTCTCTCCTAGTCCGTGCGCCTTCACACTCATCTGGATATTCATGCATTCATTCAACAGATATATTGAACTATTTGCCAGGCCCTGTTCTAGGTGTTGGGGATCAAGTTGTGAGCCAAACCTTCAAAAATGGTTTTACTTGGGTCCAAGAATCCATGTTCTTCCCTTCTTCCTTCTCCCTCATTCCTTAGGAATGAGATGCTTTATGAATCACTGACACGGTCCATCTGCAGGACTCTGCTGTCCCAGATGGTGCCTTTGTGCAAATTAAAGGGAAGTGGCCCCTCTGGGTTCCTAGAGTGTCACAGGCCCCTAGCAAGGAGTGTGGAGGTTGGGCTGGATTTCAGCCCCCATCTGACCTCTAGTCCAGGCATTTTTGGGCAGGGCACAGTCTGTGGCATGGCAGGTAGCAGCCCCCTCTCCGAGCCCCTCCAAGAGAGGTACTCTTGATGCCGCAGCCCAATGCCTTTAATTCCTACCTGACCCCATCTCCCAGCCACTTAGCCATGTCCCTATCCACTCCAACCTATAGAAGTGGAGTCCTGCAGGCCTTCAGCTCTTTACCCATCACCCACTGCAAGACCAGTCAGAGGTACCTTGTCCACCTCCCTGGACCCCTTCCTCTTCCTCCTCCTCGTATCTGTCAGCTGCTGGGATTTCCCCTTCCCAGTGTGCCCTGCCCCACCCTGAGCCCAGTATCCAGCCCTCCTGGATGTGGTTATGACACATCCAAGAGCCATTCTGACAATGCGGCCATTGTGATCGTGTGCCAACCCCTCACCTTTGTAAACAAAAGACATTACTATTCGATAGCAGGATAGCATAAATGCATAACTAATCAGAATGTCTTCATTCCCAACTCCATTCTGACATTGGATGGAGATGCCATCTAATTACTAAGAAGTTGTTTAGGAGTAACACTCAAAATATAGAAAAGATACATGCTTTCTCAAATGTGAAACGTCATTGTTTTAAAAACCTATTTTTATTTCTATAATTGGGTAATTCCCCTGCTCAACTCCTGCTTATCCTCAGGTCACTTCTTCCAGGAAGCTTTCTCAGATTTCTTCCCCTCCACTATCCCCACCTCTGGTTGGGTGCCCTCCCCTCTACACCTCCCAGAGCACCAGACCTTGCCCATCATAACACTCATTGCATTGAACTCTGATTGCCCATTTGCTGCTGTCCCATCCCACCGTGGACTGTAGGTTCTGTGAGAATAAGGACTGTGCCTTGTTTACATTTATATCTTGAGCACCTAGCACAGGAGCTAACGGGCACTCAGTAAATGTTTGGGAAATAAATAAAAGGTATTTATTTGTGTGGGGAAAAATTGGCATCCATACCAAGCTGGAGTTTACCCCAATAACGGAAGCCTTGCCTTCTGCTGGAAAGAGTGAGGGAAATGATAAGCTATGGTTTGTCCCCAGAGAAAGACCCATAAGTCACACATTGGTAACCTATGGAGCAATTCTGTTTGCTTGTTTATGTATTCATTCATTTATTCTTTCATTCACTCATTCATTCATTGTAGGCATTTATTGAGCACTTCTGTGTGTTCAGGCGCTGGGGGTTCCACAGAGAAAAAGACAGGCAAAGCTCCTGCTTTCATGGTTCATGGAACCTCATGGAGAGGGAGGGCCGGGACAGGGAGGGGACAGGGAGGAAAGACAGACCACAAGGCTTTCCCTAGTTGGTGATGTAGATTACCGTGAGCCATCATTGCCCGGGATGCCTTTCATTCACCCCAGTCACTTCAGCACAGTTAACCTGTCAAGCTGTTGAGTAGGGCAACTTGGAAGCAAATCCTTAACCCATGACTGATTGGTTAATTTGGACAAATTACTCAACCTTTCCAAGCCTCAGTTTCCCCCTGGTGTGATCACGGTAACAGTGCCTCCTTCCTACTACCCACACGGCCGGTAAGAGCAGGGCCAGGAAATGCCAGCAGTGACTCTTCCACGCCAGTGAAATGGTGTGGGAGAGGGGTCCGCGTTCCCCGGACTCCAGCTCCTACGCACTGTACTAATATGGAAGCATTATTTTAGTTCCTCACTTTTGCCGGCTCGTGCTAAGCTTTGCTAGGAGGTAACTGGCTTAATTTAGCCCTCTGGGGGTTGTGCAATGTTCGCACATGATCTTCGAGTCCAGGCTCAGTTCCAGAGGCCCCTGCAGCAGAGGAAGATGCTGCCCACAGGCTTCAAGCAGGGAACACAGAACAGGCAGCGGTGTGCATACAGCACGAAAGACTCAGCGTGGGTTCCGGCCGTTGAAGTTACAGCCCAAACGATGATCGTGGAAGTCCTGGAGCTAATTTCCCCTTATTATTGAGCTTGAAATAGCGAGGTTAAGCAAAGCAGATTTTAATCAATTGCATTATAAACAAAAGACACAGATGGCAGGGAAAGATTGACTGATAACAGCAAAGTCCCCTGGACACTCTTGAACACCCTGGGGGAGGGGGCACTAAAGACTGTGGCCCCTGCTTTGTTTTACTCCTGCTTTTATGAATTCCAGGAACTCCTTTTCTTGAAGTAAATAGCTACCATCAACAGGATATTAGTGGGTGAATGGCCTTTGAAGTCACAGAGGAAAAAATTCTCAATTAGGGTCTGAAGAGGTCATGGGGGCAACTGGCTGTCCAAAGGGTGTGCAGTAGCTCCTCATCCTGCCAGGAAGAGACATCTGTGTTTAAGTGAACGAGGGGAATACAGGCATCCTTGCTGCTGAGTCTAGAAAAGTGGGATAATAAAGGAGGCAATAAGAAAGAGTGTCATATGTGAGGCCCCAGGTTCGATCTCCAGCATCTCAAAAGAAAGAGACAAACAAACAAACAAAGACAGAAAGACACAAAGAAAATAAAGAAAGGAAGTTGAGGGCAGTTGACATATCGTTCACCAGGAGATTGTAGATTTACCTTACTTCTCTTAATCCTTCCTCCATACGAAGCGCACACGCATGTGCACACGCGCACGCACACACACACACACACACATACACACACAGAGATGTGTCTTAGACTCAGACCTCCACATTCGTCCATATTCCCGCAGACTCCATATTGAATCATGAGTCAGCATCACCCTAACACCATGGTTACTGTCCTTTGGTCCCAAGGAGGTCACCTGATTCAAACAAGGCCAATCAGATTCCTGAATCCTGACCCTAATCTTTAACCAGAATAGAATGGCTTCAGGTGAGCCAATGAAAGTTCTTTCTCAGGAGTTTTGAGGCAGAACTAAGAAAATGAGGCATTCGTGTGTTGGAAGTCCTGAGGACTTGAGGGCGTATGTCAGATATTTTAAAGTTGGGAAGGCAGAAATGAATCCAAGATGAAAAGAACTAACTGGATGCTAAGACTTGGATAAACTGGATCCTCTGGGCTATCCAAAAGTGGATTGGTCGAAAAAATCAATTATCCCAAAGGGCTTGTTTCCTGTAATTCCTGTATGTTAAAGAAAAGATGCTACACAGTAGTCACCAGTTCTCAAGTGTGGCCCTGGGACCCTGGAGAGGGTGCCAAGACCTTTCAGGGCATCTACAGAGTCAAAGCTACTTTCATGACAATACTAGAGTATTGCTGGTCTTTTCTCATTCCCATTTTCTTGTGAGCATACAGCAGGGTTTTCTAGAAGGTATATGACACGTGAAATCACAAGACTGTATGAAGAAGCAAATATTAGAATCCAGCTGTTTCTATCAAGCCAGATATTAGAGTTTTGCAAAAACTGTAGAGCAATGTGACTTTCCTCATTACATTTTTTTAGTCTTTGAAAGTAGTTATTTTCATAAAAATTGTATTGATGTTAGCATACTATATGTTTATTTTTGTTATTCCTCAATTCATTAATATGTATTTTTAAGTTTTTCATTTTAAATTTCTAAAATAGCGAATACTCACAGACATATCGCCACAAATCAACACATATCAGCCAAAGCTCTATGTGTCCTTAACTCTTTTTTAAGAGTGTGAAGTTGTGTAATGCTTATTATGTGTAATAAGCCCAAATACTTGTCTTTAATCATCATCAGTTAGGCAGGGCAAAGAAGGACACCTAAAAAGGGAAATAGAAAAAGACCACAGAGAAAGGCTCTTCTATCAGAGGCTATGATGCAAGCCCAGATCACACCCTTCACTTGGGTAAATGAATGCCCTGGACCACAAGAGATGGGCTCAGGGAACGCCGGATCTCTGATGGCTCCTGGGGAGTTGGAGATGATGCTGTATCAGGGATCCAGCTAACAGCCTACTTGTGGCTGGCGAGGTCCTTTCCTGCCTAGGAAAGATGCATTGCTGGATGCAGAAGATGAGGCATTGTCCCTCTCCTACAGGCCTGGGACATGCCTTTACTGGCAGACACAGGCAAATGCCGGGCCCTAAATACCAGACAGCTAACTTAACAGTCTTGGCCGTTACGGATAATCGGACCCAATTCACTTGGTGTTTAAAAAGTAAGTCATAATAGTCATAATAATAGCAATAGTTCTGGTGTAGCTTGCAGATATGGCCCTGCTGCCTCCTTAGGTCAAGTAGAAAGCAGGTGCCTCATGGCACAGGGGCAGGCTGAGCTCTCAGCTGATACCTTGGGCCCTGGTCTGATGCCAGATGGGTGGCTCTGCCCTCTGCACACAGGGATGGAATCCCAGTCCAGCCGGGGGCCTCTGCTATCAGCTTGGTGGTTAGAGCCTCCAAACCTGTTTGGTCCTCTGCCCACAGATCCTGCCCCTGGCTCTTCCAAGGTGAGCCTCTGTCAGAGAAATAAAACAAGCGTCTAATTGATGTCTCAGGAAACCCCTCAAGAGGCATAAAAGGGATCAATCACCTAGATTTTATTAGGCTTTTTTATTTCTCATAATGGTAAAAAGCTATTCACTTTGATGGTTCAGAAAAACAAAATGAAGGTGTTTTTTAGGCATTCTGCGCATCTGCTTGTGGATTAGCCAATCCAGGAAATGATTGAGGAACTGGGGAAGTGGACTCGGGGATAGTCATTTTGTTAATGAAGTAATTAATTGCTGTCTTGATATTCCAACTTCTTAAAGGAATTTAATTAGCTTATAAAAATACACAGGAAAATACTTGAAACGGAGAAAGTAAACATATTAATTGTCAAATACCCCAAACTTCCAGATTTAATGAAAATAAAGGAAAAAGAAGACTGGGGTTTTCCAATGGAGGAAGGCATTAAGCTCCCAAGACAATCACCAACATTTCTGTGGAATCGTGAACTTGGATCCAGAAACTTTTGTTAAAACGGAAAACAGTTAACCTACAATAAGTGCACATGTTTACACACATGACTGTCAAAATCTGTTGGTGTCCAATGGTATCATCTTATAAAGATACCTTCATATACTTTAAACCTTAATTTTAATTTTAAAAAAATAAGAACTTATCTCAAATAAATAGATAGATGAGGCAATCAGGCCAAGGGGACAATAACGTTAGAAAATAAGAGAAATCTGGGAGTCAAGTGTGCAGATGAACCCTTTGTAGATGGAAGGCTCCAGTTTCACCATGAGTTTTCCAGCATTCAACCCAAGGAAAAGCACATGATAAGCTGAATATTTCTTGAAGTTCATTAGATTAAAACCAGATCATTCTCAAGGGAGGCAGGGAGGCAGATAGGTTCAGCTGTTTAATGTGAAGACTTTTTTGCCTGAACTGATTGAATGGCCTTTGTTCCTAATTGTATAGAGGTGATGAAACAATTCAGTAAACTTAGTCAAGTATGAAAATAATTATCCAGCCAACTGGTGGTCAGTGGATTTGGGTATATGGTTTTCTCCCTGCTTTTTCCCTGGCAATATTAGTAACATTAATCCCCTGCCTCTAAATGGAATCTGGTGACAAGGAAAAGCCTCTGGGAAAAGGAAAATAAACTATTCAAATAAAAAATGTTATTAGAACTAACACTGAAAGCTTAAAAACCAAGAAGCTCTGAGTTCAGTTTCTGGCTCTGAATTGTTTGCTATGCTATCCTGGGCATGTTACTTAACCTCTCTGAGGCTTTGCTTCATCCTCTGTAAAATGGTAACTATAATAGTACCTACCCTATGAGGATTAAATAATGTGTATAAAACATTTAACAGTATGTCTGTAATAAGCACTCAGTAAATATCAGGCTATGATCCGCTACACAAACTCATTAAATCCTCACCATATCCCTGTTAATTAAGAGGGCATTTATTATTACTTTATTCTGTGGACTGCAGAAACATTTGGTGAAGAGAAGGGTTACCTAAGTGATCTAAATAAATGAGCTTCTCTGAAGGCCCTGTGATTCTAACACTACAGATTTCTTCCTTTGCATCAGTTTTTTTTAAATGTGAATAATAACCCACAATTAGTAGCACATTGATAGTTTTTATTTTGCTGGAGAGGGGGTATGCGGGATGCTCACCATAGTCCATAATACATAACTAGAATGTAGTCATCTTGTTTTGCTTTCATTATATTTTTTTTTATAGTTAATTCCTATTAATGACAAGGTTACCAGTTGTTCATTTACAGAGGTGTTTTGCAATTTCTTTTTTCAGTAAATGTACTTGAGTTTTAGAGTTTGTTGACTTAAAGAACATTAAGATTAAAAAATACATTTGGTGAATGGATATGGCAAAAATCAATGGCCATGTCTGGGTAGCCCCATTTTAGAAACTGCTACTTTGTAAGGTAAAGTATGTCTTGTAAGGCCATCTCTTAATGGTTACTGCTTAAAATTCCAGTGTCTTCTCAACATTCCCTACACTCTAGTCACATAGAAGTACTTGCTATTTCCCCCTTTGAGGCTCTTTTTTTTTGGTCTCTATAAGCTAGTTCTACTTACTGGAATGTGTTCTCTTCCTTACCACCTTAACAAGTGAATTCCTTCAAGACCACCCTATAAAACCTTTCCAGACACCACTGGTGACAGCCACCTTCAGTCATTCTCACCAAACTAAGCAGGGAGAATTCCCCATTCATTTGTGCTTCTCAGTCTGAGGACAACCTCACCAGAGTATGGTGTCTTCTATGGTATGTGTGTGCTTATGAACAATGTATAGTCACATTGTTAAGTACAGGGTTTTATAAGTACTTATATCATCAAGTTTGTAGCTGTGTTATTCAAGTCTTCCGTATCTTTTATAATTTGTGTACTTTGAATCTACTAGTATATAAAAATCTACAACTATTATGAAGAGTTTTAAAATTTCTCCTTATGATTTGACATGTTTGATTTCTGTGTTTTCATAGCATACTATCTGGTGCCTACAAGTTCACAATTATGGCATCTTTTTGGTTGGTCGTGACCATCTCCTGTGACCCTCTGTTTCTAGCGGGTAGCTAGATGCTGAATCAAGGGCAGAATTTGATCAAAATTAGCCCTCCACTAGAGGTGCAGAGAGCCTTGTGCTCAAGAAGAAAGAGAGTGCATCTGTTGGTGACAGGGCTCTGTCCCGTTTAGAAGTTATAGCCTAGAATCCAGGGCCACCCAGCTTTCCAAGGGCCTATGGAGATTGCAGAACCAAATAAAAAAGTAATGGCTTCCTAATATGTAAAGAAAAACAGTAAAACCAAAATTTATAAGCATTTATTATCTTCAATGATAGTCAAATTTAAAATTTATAAAATATCATTATAAATTGAAAACAATCTATAGAGTAGATTTTCTTAACTTTACCAGAATTCCCAGGGATAAACAATGATTTGCCAAAATACCACGGCAAATTGTAAATTAAATGTTTTAAAAATAATAAGTAATTTAATAAGGAAAGTTATATTTTGAAATTTTAATATCTTGGGTACAAACGGAGGTAGAAAAGTACATGGGATTATGAGAGTCTTAAAATGGCTTGAGTTAAGAGGATCTCAGAGGCGTCTTCAAGGAAATGCATTTAAGTGGAGCCCTAAAGAATGGGAGTTTTTTTTTATATAAACATTTTTTTATTGAGTTACAGTCAGTTTACAATGTTGTGTCAAATTTCAGGGTAGAGCACAATTTTTCAGTTATACATGAACATACATACATTCATTGTCACAAGAATGGGAGTTTTTAACAAGAGCAGTTGAATAGGCAGAGGGCATTTTGCACAGAGATAACAGCAACAATGCTGAGGCCAAAATGTGCACTAAGATTTGAAGGACAGAGAAGAATTTGGTTGGGGAGAGGGAATTGGGGCTGAAACTCTCAAACCCTGAAAGGCCTCGAATGCCTTGACTGGAGGTTGGAAATTCACTGTTTGAAATGTGAGCAACAAAGGACAGCTCCAGAACTGGACATGCCGCTCAGGATCATTACTCACTAGAGACATGCTCTACGGTTTCTCTTCCCAAACTGAATTTGTTTTCATTTTGGTCTGGGCCATCTGGCTGCTGACAAGGCATACAGCAGTGAAGAAGAAAGAGGCCAAGAGGCCAGAATGTGCAACTGCTCCCCACTCCCCTCCCCACCCGGGCTGTCCCCCCCCCCCCACCGCCGCCGCCTCACCCCTGTACATCCATCCATTAACACACAATTAATCCCCTGGCTCTTTCAAAGCCTGGACCTCCCACCTCTCCCGCCCCTTAGCAATTAAAGCCCTGCCAGTTAAAAGGCCAGAGAGAACAGGTGTGTTTCACACTCGGTTTCACTTTCCTGCAAGGTGCCAGACGGGCAGCCCCAGAGACCACAGATGTCTTTGTTCATTTAACAGCATTGGTTGGTAGCCAGACAGTCTCTCTGCCTGTTGGTAACTTCAGGTGCGATCAGGAAGGGCAGGGAACCTCCTTGCTCCTGCTAATTCCTCTACTTCAAGGCTTGGCATATTGGGAGAAGCCCTACCAGGGAAGAGGGTGTCCTGAAGGCACTGCTCTGCCCTGGGAATCCATTCATTCATTCATTCAGTCTGTTAGTCAGTCAATCAACACCATTCACTGAGCCAGGAGGAGCAGTCACTCTGCTACTGTGTGAGAGATTCAAAGTGGGTAAAAAGTAGTCTTGCTTTGTAAGAGATTCGGTCTAGTAGCAAAGATGCAAACATAATTTCATATAATTTAGGAAGTGTAGCAATAAAGATATGGAATTTATATAAAGTGTTCTAAACTTTTATATAAATTTATATAATTCTTAACAGGGTGTACTGTTCTACACCCTGGACATATATTAACTCATTTAATCCATGTAACAACCTTATTAGAGAATTAGATATACTACTATCCCTATTGTACAAATGTGAAAACAGGTATTAAAAGTTTAAGTAAATTTCCCAAGTTCACCCACCTTGCCAATGGTTCCGAGATACTGAATGATAGAACTGAGTTTTGGATCAGGCAGCCTGCCTATAGGATCCAAGGTCTTAGCTGGATGGAGGCCCATGAGAGACATATTTTGGAAATTAATTCTCTGGAGCCTAGACCTCAGGTAGCCACAAGTATCCCTTAGCCCAGCCCCAGATGATCATCATTCGTATCCCTTAGCCCAGCCCCAGGTGATCATCATTCATTAAAAGTAAATCTTTAAAGGCCCAAGTCAGGGCTGTCCTTGCTGCAGAGGTGAGTGGGAGCTGTGATCCATCCCGGCTCTGATCAAGGCTCAGTCGCACCAGCCAGGGGAGAAGAAGCCTTGTAGCAACTCTTTGCCTTCCAAGGGGCACCGTTTCAAATTCATACAAAGACACTGTATGGGCCACCCCTGTGCTGTGTGCAGACATGCCTTCTATAGAAAGCCCAGGATATGACCAAAAGCTTCTCTCGGGAGTTGAGATAATAAACCAACAGTTCCTAACAACTTCTCTGGCCTGAGCCAACCTCCTCCTCTTGGCCAGCTAATCCCAGCCTCATTACTGAGTTTGATGCCATTGTTCATCTGGCAGAAGAGCAATGCTCCAAACCAAGATGAATGGCTAAGCTCTAAGGAAGGAGGATTTGTCAGGTGTCACCATCAGCAGACACCTGGGGAGGCAGCACTGCACCCTTAGGAAGGATAACTGAGGGCACCCAAGTAAGGTGGGAAGGCCTTCTTGGGAAGTAGAAAGGGGACAAGGGATCTAAGAGATGGCAGTCGTCTCCCCATGATTCTTTGAGGTTGTAAGCAGAAAAAAAAGTTGTCGAAGCAGCAAAGTGTGGGAGAGAAAGAAGACCTCAGCCCTCCCAGCCCCAGCTGTGGTCTGTTCAGGCTGCTGTGACGCAGCACCACAGCCTGGGCGGTGCACAAACAGCAGACGTTCATGTCTCACAGTCTGGAGGCTGGGAGGTCCAAGATCAAGACACTGGCAGATTTAGTGTCCAGTGAGAGCCTGATTCATAGTCCACTGGCAGCCGTCTTCTCTGTGTCCTCACGTGGTGGAAGGGGCAAGGGAGCTCTCTGGGGCCTCTTCTGCAAGGGCACTAATGCCATTCATGGGGTCTCCACCCTCGTGACCTAGTCACCTCTCTCCTAAAACTCTCATGTGAGGAGTGGGCTTCAACATAGGAAATCTGCAGGGAAAGGGGGGGACACCAACATTCAGTTTATAGCAGACCCAAAGTCTGTTTTTAATACAAATATCATATAGCTCATCCTTTATTACCTTGAACTGAAATGTATAGCTAATATAACCACCATCATACATAATTTTTAAAAAATCAATATAAAAATCAATGTAGTATAAAATAAATAAAAGGAAAGTAATTTACAACAAAGTAATGTGTATTTCAGTCACAAATGCTTAGGCACGACCACACCAAGATGTAGCGATGACTGTCAGGTGCTAGATCTTTACAGAGAAGCACTATGAATGCACAATCACAAATGCTGACAAATTGAGCTGAGCTGTGATGACGACTTGTATGCCATGAGGGCTGTTGCCACAGGTGACATGATTTTTGAAAATGGTGAACAATTCTTGTTAAAGTTTCCAAAAAGTCAAAGTACAACCATCCCTTGCTTCGTATGATTGTTCTATTGCTGGGACAATGAGCATGTATTAAAATGATGCCGAAAGTGCTCTGTATTTATGGGTACAATTGAGTTAGTTTGGGGATTCATAAGTAGAAAGACACTTTTCACCTACTTGTAAGTCTGGAGTGAATTTGTGTGGGACTGTCCTATGCATTGCCAGAGATGTTTCCTCCAACATTATGACAACTAAAGATACCTCACATGTGTCCAAAATCCTCCTAGGGCTGGAAACACCCTGGCACTGAAACAATGGTGTCAATTTTACTGTGGAAACCAAATAAACTTACAAGAGATCAATACACATGAATTCATTTATTCATTCAACAAACATTTAGAAAATACTTGTTTTGACTAATGAAGTTATTCATTTATTTAACAAGTATTTATTGAGTGTATGTGAAGAGCTAAAGGTTATATCAAGATGTATACGGTTTGGTCCTTCCTCTCAAGGACCTTATAGTCTAATATTCAAGGTAAATTCAAATGTAAGAATAACATTGGGACAGAATAAGAAATATATATTTGATTTCTGCCTGCCTTGCTGCTTTCCTGACAAGCAGCTCCTAAAACCCTTGGAATCTCCTCTGTGATAAGTGTCTTTTTGTATGCTAATGAGATGACAGGTGGCTGGAGGCTCCAGGACAGCCTCACAGTGGGGTCTGGTTACTAGAGGAACTAGCTAGTGATTAGACAGTTGGAATTTTCAGCTCTACCCACTGATCTTGAGGGAGGGGGAAAGGGCTGAAGACTCAGTTCAAGCACCAATTGTCAATGATTTAATCAAGTATTCCTACCTGATGGAACGTCCATAAAAACCCTAAACAATGCAATTTAGAGAGCTTCCCGGTTGGGGAACACGTGGAGATGCTGAGAGGGTGGCGCGCCCTGAGAAGGCACGGAAGCTCAGCACTCCTTGCCTACACCTTGCCCTGCGCATCTCTCCCATCTGGTTGGTTCTGAGTTGTACCCTATTCTAATAAACTGGTACTCTGGTAAATTTTTTTCCTGAGTTTTGAGAGCCATTCTAGCAAATTATCAAACCCTAAGGAAAAGGTCGTGGAAGCCCTGGATCGATGGCTGGCTGGTCAGAAGCACAGGTGACAGCATGGACTTACGAGAGGTGTCTGAAGCCTTGTGGGACCAAGCGCTTCCCCTGTGGGGTCTGCGCCCTCTGGGCAGTAAGTGGCAGTTAAACGTATGACACCAAGAGCCGGAGAATTGCTTGGTGTGGAAAAGCCCGTACATAGTGTCAGCAGTGCTGTGAGGAGGGGAGCAGAGAAGGAACAGTAGTTTACTTAAACATTGGAACACAGCCATGCCTAGCTTTGTTACGCTGCTTTTACTGTACTTCATAGATTCTGCGTTTTCTGCAAATTGAAGATCCGTGACAACCCTGCGTTGAACAAGTCTATAGCTGCCATTTTTCCAATAGCATTATTTTTAAATTAAGGTTGTTTTCTTAGACTACTGCACACTTAATACAGTATAGTATAAATATAACTTTTGTATGCACTGGGAAACCAAAGAATTCATGTGGATCATTTTACTGTGATACTCACTTTATTTCAGTGGCCTGGAACCGAACATGGAGTATCTCTGAGGTTTGCTGTAATAAATTGCTGTGGAAAATGAAGAGTGAAAAAAAGCACAAGTAGATAAAGATGTATTTGATTTGTACTTACTTGCATGAAAAAAATGAGATCCTAGTTTCCAATGTCCAAGGTTCCTCAACTCTCCCACTGAATCCCAAGGAAGGAGATTTCTAGTACTTGGTCATGTGTACAGCACTCACACCACACACACACACACACACACACACACACACACACACACACACACGTATACTCACAGATTGTTTATACACTGAGGGCTTCCATAGTTCTGTGTCGAGAGGAAGTTAAAACAAGAGCCTCCAGGCTACGAAGTTGTGACCCAGCCGCCCTGGAGTGAACAGGAAAGCAGAAACACAACTGGCTCAGAAGGAAAAAAAGTATTTCTGTCTCGCTTGCATCTTGGGAGGTGTGGGACAGAAGATTGTAAAGGAGGAGCATGGGCTCATAGTAGAAGAAAAGTTTCAGCGCCCTCCCCGCAAGAGGGCTTTCCAGCTGTCTCCTCCACTCCCAGGTGGGAACGACAACTCTTTTCTTGCCACACGACATCCAGGGCTGTGTCTAGATGCTTCATTACACTTCTCTTCTCATCAGTCTGGATGAAATTACACCTCCTACCAAATTACGAGTCCTTTGGAGGCAGGGGCTCTGTTTTGTTTTTTCATTATTTTAATCCCAGAATTTTGCTGACAACGTGGAAGGAGCAGAGCAGGTACCCAACAGAGTTTTGTTGAATGAATAGAAGGAAGGAAAGAGGGGAGAGAGAGGGGAGGAGACAGAGTAGCTGGTCTGTCTCAGTCCCCTTAGGTATCCCAATAGGCAGAAACAGCAGCCTGGCCAGTGAGCCAGAGGCAAGAACAAAGAAGGAATGACCGATAGATGACAGATAGATGGATAGATAGAAAATAGATCATAGGTGGATAGATAGATAATAGATCTATAAATAGATAGATAATAGGTAGGTAAATAGATCTGTAGATAGATAATAGATAGACATGATACGGCCCATTCATTTGCTATTGTTTGATATTCTCTCAGTAGTGAATGTGTCTCACTCTTCAGTTAAAACCAAAAGGGTTAAAAACGTAAATTCCTGAATGAAACACACACTGACATGACTGAGTTTTAGGCAAAGCATAAATGATGATATTAGATTCTTTCTTACTTTGGAAGGTTAAGGAGCAGTCTGTTTGGTGGGAGAGGAGGCCCCTGAAGAGGAAAATGCTCTTAAAAAGGGACCCAGGGCCCGAGGGCCTAACTCTCCAAGTATGCCTCCTGTGCCCACAGTGCCGGCTGCCAGCACGGCTGGTCGTGTTGTGCCCCCCCGGGGCCCCTGCACCATGCCCACCTCTGCAGGCTTCTGCTCCTGGGAGATAATAAACTGCTCACGAGGCATTCTTAAGCAGTTGCTTAAAAATACAGCGTTGCGTGATTCTGGGAAGGCCGCATAAACCCCAGCATGTAGGAATCTTGAGATAAGCTTTCCATTTTACTGAGCACGGCTCAAGCGCTTCCTAGAATATTGTATCTGAGCCCTGTAATTACAGAGGGAAGAGGAAGACTGGGAGAGGTTCCGAGAAGAATTGTAAGGATATTAAAGGGTAGGAAACAATAATGCTTATGGGGGAAAAAACTGAAAGAACTGGGGTTATTTAGACTGAAGGACAGAGGGTCAAGGAGCAGAGTAACAATAATCTTCAAACACACTCATCTTGGTGTCAGAGAACCAGGCTAATTCCTCCCTGATAAAATACCCTTTTGGGGCCCAGCTGCTCTTTCTGTATGGACTTGTTAGCAAAAGAAGACAGGATTCAGCAAAAGGGAAGAGCTGAGTGGTCACAAGATGCCTGACTGGCCTGGATCTCGGTCATGTGCCCTGGGCAGGACCTAGGGAGCCAGGGTAAGCACGAAGCCCGGGTGGGGGTGCAAGTCTTTCTCAACAGTGTAAACTCATGATGTTGGATGCCCCCAGCATCAGTGAAAACCTTAGTGTGGGCCTAAGAAATCTGCCCCTGCAACCAGGTTTATTTATCCATTAAAGCTTATTTATTTTCCCATTGTGAGAATAATACACACTGTCTTTAAGGAAACCAGTTGCTTCTTAAATAAAAGCAAGTCCAGAGTTGCCAATGAGAGGAGACCTCTGTGTGTGTGTGTGTGTGTGTGTGTGTGTGTGTGTGTGTGTGTGTGTGTGTGTGTGTGAGATGTGGAGGAGGCAGGGGAAGTAGGGGGTCAGAGGGTGGCCAGGACTAAATTGGGAAACTTAACGTACAGCTGCACAATGCAGGTTTACAAAGACTTAGCTTCCCAACTTCAGCCTGGGGATGCTCTCCCGCAAGGATCCCGTTTCAGCTCTCGGAGAGAAGCTGCCAGCTCCGGTGGTAACGCCAAGCCTCCATCCTACCTGGTGGCACTGAATGGAGAATCTCAGGATGGAGTCAGCCATCCATCCCTTCCCAAATCTCCTTCTCAATTCTCCTACCATTTCCAACCTTAGAGAACCAGAAATCCATTCTATCAAGGAAGTGGACAAATATCAAAAAACTATTGAGGAATAAAAATGGGGAAACCTTCCCCAGTCCGTCATACAAAGACATACATGATACCATATGTGTATAAGATCTTGCTACTTTTTTCCTCCTATTTTAGTTAAGTTTGATTACAAAGGTTGGTACAATGTGGAACCCATCTTTATAAATACGTATGTATATGCATACTTTCATTAAAAAGACTGGAAGGAAGTAAACCAAAATACAACTTGGTTATCTCTAGAAGTAGGGTTATAAATTATTTTATTTTTGATGCTGTCGTGATTGGTATTCTCCACAATTACTGTATTTCACTTTCATAAAAGGAAGAAATACATTATTGTGCAAAAATAGCACAACAGTTTCCCATATTATTATGAAAGCTGTGACCACACCATTTCTAATGGCTATTTGGTCAAGGGGGTGGTCAATGTTTCACTTAACTAGTCCTCCCCACACTGCTGAAGTTTGATAATGTCAAGTAAAAGGACATATTCTCAATAGGGTCACTTCCTTAAGATAGATCCCCAGAGGCGAAGTTACCAAGTGAAGTGGTTTGAATACTGCTGAAGTCCCAGTGAATTTTGACAGCCGAAGTGAACGACAAGCAGGCTCTGCTTCTGATTCCCATTTTTAAAGCTCTTACATACATATTTTTATTTCCTGCTGATTTTCGGGCTCACATGCTTTCATTGTCCCTGCCTTCCTGTGCTATTGATTCCCCGTGGTCCTTCCTGTCCCATTTCTCTCCCTCATTCCCTTGCGGATGCCTTAAGGCACCCGGTGTTATAGTTTTTCCGCAGGCGTCTCCCTTCTCGCTCCTGCCGATGAGACGACACTATTACTAGCTTCCAAACGTCCATTTCCATCTTCTTGAAATTTAGGACACAAGAAAGAAGTAATAAGCATGCTAAAGTGGCAGGACCATGGCATCTGCCCTGAGGGGTTGTCACAAGCAATAAATGCTCACTCCACTAACACCATGAATAGCCTTAAAAAAGTTAATAAACCTAAGGTCATTTACACACTTTTGATGATATCTCTTTGATGCCTTGAATACAGCATATTGTCTCCATGCCTGTCCAGATAGGCAGCCATAAAATACGGGGAGTTATTTTTAAGTTTCTGCATTGCATGTGATTTACAGACAGACTACTTACAGACGATCGTAGATGTAAAGACACTACTCTTCGCCTTCACTTTTTGCCTGAAAAAATTAGCCAAACAGTGCCAACATGAATGTAAGCATTAGGACCCTGACTCAGATTCCCCACTGCTGAAAGTTCGTGATCTAAGCCAGGGGGTCCCTGGCTTTTTCAGAGTTGTACCGTTCATTTTATGTAATAAGCCCCATTCTTTGCTCTTCCCATCTCACGAACTATTTATGGTTTTATTACTTTCGTCATGTTCAGAGATTTCACAGCTATCAAAGACTTTTTAAAAAATTGAAGTGAAATTCATATGACATGAAATTAGCCATCTTAAAAAGAACAATTCGGTGACATTTAGTGCCTTCACAGTATCACGCAACCAGCACCCTTATCTAGTTCCAAACATTTTCATCACCCCGAAGGAAACCCTGGACCCACTAAGCCATTATTCTGCCTTATCCCCTAACCCAAGCTCTAGGTACTTACCAATCTGCTTTCTGTCTCTATGGATTTGCCTATTCTGGGTAATTCATATAAATGGAATCAAACAATATATGACCTCTCAATCATGTTTCTTTCACTTAACATAATGTTTTTGAGGTTCATCTGTCTTGTAGTATGTAACAGTACTTCATTCCTTCTTTATGGTTGAATAAAATTCCACTGTGTGCACATACCACAGTTTGTTTATCCACTGTATGCGTGTACCCTTATTTACTGTTAAGGGATGAATAGCCCTAAGATCCCTTGATAGGCATTTGGGTCACTTCCACTTTTTGCCTACTGTGAATAATGCTACTATGAACATGTGTGCACATATTTTGAGTACCAGCTTTTATTCTTTGGGTTATATACCTAGGAGTGGAATTGCTGGGTCATATGGGAATTCTCTGTTTAACTTTTTGAGAAACTACCAAACTGTTTTCCATAGGAGCAGAACCATTTTACATTCCTACTGGCAGTACACGAGGGTTCCAATTTCTGTACATTCTCACACTTGTTTTCCTTTTTAAACTTATTATTATTACAGCCAACCTAGTTGGTATGAATTGGTATCTCATTGTAGTTTTGATTTGCATTTCCCTAATAACTAATTACATTGAGCATCTTTTCATGTGCTTGTTAGCCATGTGCTTTGTAGAAATGGCTATTCAAGTCCTTTGTTTTTGAATTGGACTATTTATTTATTATTGAGAATATTCTTTACATATTCTGGATATACTAAACCTTTATCAAATATGTGATTTGTAAATATTTTCTTCCATTCTGTAGGTGTATTTTCACTTTCTTGATAATATCCTTTGATGCACAAAAGTTATTAACTCTAAGAAAGTCCAGTGTATTTATTTTGTTGATGTTTCACTTATACTTTTGGTGTCATATTTTAAAAACCATTGCCAAATCCAAGATCATGAGAATTTATTCTTACATTTTCTTCTAAGGGTTTTATGGTTTTATCTCATATTTAGGTGGTTGATCCATTTTGTTTTTTCTTTTTGGGGGAGACAGAAGATGGAGGCAACTAGGTTTGCTTGTTTGTTTGTTTGTTGGTTTATTTAATGGAGGTACTGGGGATTGAACCCAGAACCTTGTGCATGCTAGGCACACACTCTACCACTGAGCTAAAGCCTCATGACACCCTCCCCGTCCCCCATCCCCCCTGTTGATCAATTTTGAGTTAACTTTTGTATGTGGTGTGTGGTAGGGAGCCCAGTTTCATTCTTTCCCATATCAAGGAAATTTTAAGTCGTTTAATCCAAATTCTTTTACAAACAAGAAAACAGGCTTGGGGAGGTGAGGGGACAAAATAAGTTTTTGGCTGAAACAAGACTGAGGCGGTCAAAGCCTGACCCCCGTCTACCACGTCACTCTGACTGCTCTTATAGCAGACGCTGGGCCCCCAGTGGGCCTCATTACAGTCCTCTTGGTCCACAGTTTCCTCCAGCCATTGTTGCAGCAACCTGCTTCCCACAGGTGCCTCCTGACAGCACATTGCCTCATCTGTACTGAGTACCCCTTGTTGTCTACCCTGGGACACCTCTGACACTAGGAGCCTGCAGGTGTCCACTTGGTCTCCATATGCACAAACTTGGAAGTGCAAGAGAACTAATACCCCAATGGGCAACCAGTGACCAAAGGAGCAGGGCAGTGGGGAGAGGGCACAGAGACAATAGATGAATGCTCCTCTTTTCTACCACTTGAGTGAACAAATCTGGGGTATATTCTACATGGCTTTTCAGAGGGTCTCGTGGGACTCAGGTCCAGCTGACTACAGGAGCGTCCAGCTCAGCAGCACAGTTTTGTGCTATTTTTCCTCTTCCTGGGACACTATTTCAGTCCCCTGCTCCTATATCCTAGGATCATTTCCCAAAATAAATTCTCTCCATGAAAGCTCTTGTCTCTCACTTTACTTTCTGGAGGAAACCCAGGCTAAGACATGCCTCAGGATAGGCATTGTTTTTATCCCCATTCTGCAGATGAGGAAACAGAAGTTTGAAAACTTTGGAAAATGTCAGCTGGTAAATGGCAAAGCAAAGAATTGTGCTCATCTGATTTCAGATTCCTGTTACACTCTCCTCTCTCCAGTTCTGAGTGATATTTATTCCCCTCTCATTGTCTCACTATACCAGAAGCCAAGTCCCTGCAAATTCATCCCATGTCCCAAACCTATTCTTTGTACCCAGCACCATCCACCTCTCCTACCTTCTGCAGGATGTGATCCCCAACTTCAGAAGGACCAAACTCAAGTGCCTCCTGAGGTTGCCTGGTAACATTAATAATGGCTAACATTTATCCATCCCTGCCTAGGTACTAAGTACTCTTCTATGTCTTTTAGTTGTATTAGTTCATTCAATTCTCAACACAACCCTCTGAAGCAGGCACTGTTGTTATTACGCCTTGCCAGAGAGGAAACAGAGGCATGTGGAAGATAAGTAACTTGTCAAAGACACACACTTAAGAAATGGAGCCAGTCTTGTAAGGTAGGCAATATGATGGTTGTTTAGAAGCAATTCCAGCCTTCTAATTATTCAAGGAATCCAAAAATTCATATTTTATAAAAAATCTTCTAATTTGTTTGACTACTGACTACTTAATGTTTAAGTTACTCTGTATAAGCCAAACCGAATGGGTATATTAATCAGATTTAGCCTTCTGGGTACCAGTTTGCAAACTCTGCTTAGCTATTTGGAATTTGGCACTTTGAGTTCATCTTTTCCACAAAATATAGTATCATTGTCACAAAGGACTGGTATTGGAGTCTCTAACTTTTGGAAAAGATGAGATTAGTCAGGAAGAGTGATCTAGTGGGATCATTTTAGTTGCTATAAACCACCTGGAGCAATTGCTTCTAATATAAGCAGCCAATTGGATATTGCACATTGATGAAATATTTGGTCACAGAGATTGATACTGGCTTATAAATCCCTAGGTTCTTAGTAATGGAACAAGATTAAGTATTCTTCACTAGTTATAAATCTAGTCTCTACATTATATTGCTGGACAAAACATTGTATATTTTATAATACACTATTTTATTCTGATTGAAAAAAGTAATATATACTGTTCATTTTTTTAAATGTGAAAAATATGAAAAACAATTAAGAAAATCTTTCCTAATCCTCATGCTCAGAGATAATATCAACATTTAGGTATGTTTCCTTCCAGTTTTATTTTCTAGACATAGAACAATTCTTTTTTTTTTTTCTCCTTTTTTTTTTTAATTGAAGTATAGTCAATTACAATGTGTCAATCTCTGGTGTACAGCTTAATGTCCCAGTCACACATACACATACATATATTAATTTTCATATACTTTTTCAATAAAAGTTATTGCAAGACATTGTTTATAGGTCCCTGTGCTATACAGAAGAAATTTTTTTAATTAATTTTCATATATTGTAGTTAATATTTGCAAGTCTCGAGCTCCCAAATTTATCCCTTCCCACCCCCATTCCCCCCCCCCCCGGTAACCATAAGACTGTTTACTATACACATAGAATAATTCTTACACATAGGTCTTAAAAGTATTTGAAGCTCTTAAAGAATTTGATGGTAATATGACATAGACTCAAATTGAAGCAGCTCAATTCTGCCTAGTTCAAAAAAGTGATTTTCAGGTTTTCACATTTGTATAGTATAAGCATTTTCAGATTGCTTCAGGTGGCATTTTTTCCCCATATTCTCCCTTCCTTTTTTCACTTTCCTAACATTGCTTTTTAGCATCAAATTAATTTCTTATCTATATTTTTAAGTTGCAACAAAGTTTGTAAGCTTCTCTTGAGATTTTCTTGACAACCGTAAGTTATATTTGTGGTTATGCAAAGTAAAAGTACTTCAGAAAGAGTCCAGGACTGGAAATCCTACCCGTGAGATATAATAAAAGTTGTTTGAGTGAAGACTGTTTTGCAGTGCATAAAAGCACTTCTAGAGAGTAAAGCACTTAATGGAGCTCTATTAATCCTCTCAGGCCACCTGAATAGTCCAAGTATTGGTGAGGCAATAACTAGTCTACTAAATATGACCTTAGCAGCCTAAGATTTCATACAGCTCTGTAGTAAATGCTGTTTTTGTTACCTTAATCCATTTTCCTCTTTCTCCTTCCTAAGAGGACCCTAATATTTGATCAGACATCCACCTGATCAAATAATCCTATTTTTCTAAGCCAATCTTCTGTTGACTAGTACTGATCTAGAGATAGGTGTGAGACTGTTACTGATCTACAGATAGGTGTGATAGAGATTGGGGGCCCAATCAGATGGAAGGGCATATTTTATTCCATGGCTCTCACTCCCGCTGTACCCAAAGGAAGGGGTACCCCAGATTGCTGCTAGCAATGAAATTGCGACCAAGAGTGAAGTTGCATTAGGCAAAAGTGAAAGCAGAGGACAACAGTGAATATATGTACAGAGTCTGGGTCCTTGGGATTCCCTGGAGCCTCAGAACATACTGCACCTGAATCTGTCCGACTATGGACTCCCAGCTCTGCAACATAATACTTTTCCTTATTGTTTTAGTCCATTTTGCATCAGTACTTTCTGCTACTTTCAGCCAAAGCATCCTATGTGGTACAAGCTCTACAGAGCTCAGTTTCTTTCCAAGCTTCAAGATGCTATAACTGGTTCTAGATTACTCAGAATTTAAATGGACCAAAACTGTCCTCTGTTTGCTATTAGTATTTAAAAAGCAAATCATGATAAAGAGCATACGAAGAATTTAGTTTTAATTAACTCATCATGAACAGAGTGAATTTTACAACAGGGTAGATTATAGCTCAATAAACTTGACTTAAAAAAATAAAATAAATTTTAAAACCTCCAACAAAAAATTTCTGTCCCTTAGGTTTCCGTTTAAGTACACAGTAACAGCCTCAGTTTCGCTGTCTCTCAGTTCTGCCATCCTTAGAACGTTTGGCTCAGCCTCTGGAGCTGAGGACAGACCTGTACTCCCCAAAGCAAGGGAAATGGAACAAACCAAGGCTCTGCTAGCTACGGTGAAGGGAGCAGGGAGGAATGGCTTTTACATAGTCATGCGAGGGTGTCTACCACAGTCAATCTTGAGTTTATTGTGCATTCATTCCAAGAAGTCTTTTCTGTTTACATCTCCAGGAACATTGAATATAATTATATCAGGACTATCATTGCCATCAGGCAACAATCTCAAAACACATATTAGAAATTCAGGAAGTAAGGCACTTAAAAGTGTAATGGTTTAAAATCATAGACTCTCAGAAAATCACATCCACTTGTTACATATCAAAGAGGTAACACGTATCAATCTTAGCGTCACCTAAAATCCTGTGGTCTTTTTAAATGAAAGTTACTATTAATTTCATGACTCCTTTCAAATCTTTGTTTAACCATTTCAAAGGTCCAACCTTCTTTTGATGAGATTGATTAGTAAATCAATTAATTAGCATTTGTAACCCCCTAAAATACCCAGAGCATAGGCAAAATCTTATTTATTTAACTAACACGACTTTGAAAATCAACTACACTTCAATAAAAAATCTTATTTATTTAGATTAGTTATATAAATTAAGATTAAACCTGCAAAAAACATGGTCAAATCTGAAAAATGTGATGCTGAATGAAAGAAGTCTGACAAAAGAGAGTAGATTCTATATGAATCCAATCTTTGAAGTTCAAGAACAGACAAAATTAATTTATGAGGATAGTAATCAGAACAGTAGAGGGGCAGGGGAGACTGACTGCAGAGGGACAAAGGAGCTTTCTGTGAAGATGCAAATATTCTGTGTTTTATCTTAGGTAGTGGTTAATGGGTGTAAATGATCATCAGAAGTCTTCCAAACTGAACACTGAAGATCTCTGCATTTTAATTGATGTTAATTATATTTCAATTAAAAATTAAAAATAAATGTACATACTCAGGAACTACCTAAATAGCCATCAAGAGGTGACACAAATTATAGCACATACAGACACTGAAATAATATACAGCTTTACTACTATATATAAAATAGGTAAATAACAAGTTTTTCTTCTCTAGCACAGGCAACTATACTGAATATCTTGTAGTAACCTATAATGAGAAAGAATATAAAAATGAGTATCTGTGTGTATACATAGGACTGAAATATTACACTGTACACCAAAAATTGACACAACTTTGTAAACTGACTATACTACAATTTAAAAAAGGATGCAAGAAAAAAATAATATGCAGCTTTAAAAAGAATGAGGTAGAGGGGGAGGGTATAGCTTAGTGGTAGAGTGCATGCCTAGCATGTAAGATGTCCTGGGTTCAATCTCCAGTACCTCCACTAAATAAATAAATAAATTGAATTACCTCCCCGACCAAACAAAAACAAAAACAGAAAACAAACAAACAAAAAGAGTGAAGTAAATCTAGTGAAATATGATGATCTCCAAGATAAATCTTCAAGTGAGCGAAAGATCTGGACTCGTATGTAGACTCTGTCATTTGTGTATGTTTGTACATACATAGAACTAACTCTGGAGGGACACATAAGGCACCAGTAACAGTGGTTGTCTCTAGGGAGAGAAGCAGTCTGGTGAAAGCGGGTACGTGCAGTGAAAGAGGGCAGGGGGTGGCCAATTTTCACTGTATATATATTTTTGGATGGAGAAATCAACATGAATGTATTATTTGAGGGGTGCAGTTTAGTTATAATTACAGGGGTTTGAATTACTGATACTTACCACTGTTGGATGTCATAATAATCCTTGGGTAGCGGCAGCCAGATGTAAGACAGATATGCTGGAATTGTCTGTTGAGTTGTGCTCCTGTCAGCCCTGCCACCGGATTTGATTACTACCATGTCCAGGGCTGAAGGAAGTTTTTCTTCACTATTTGCCGGGTGGTATAAATATTATTTCAGATAAGTTACTGGCCTCCTGGTAACCCCTCCTGGTTCATTTTCTGGAGTGAACAGCTGACTTTGTTGCTGCTGGATCAGGGTATGTCTTCACAAGGACTCACTTCACTGTATATTTTCAAACTATTAAAATATGTTACCACGTAACTATATATTGCCCACTTAAATAAATCAATTGCGTGAAAAAGACTAAAGATACAGAGCGAGAGTTAAGAAGATGCCAAAGCTACTTACAGTAATTGAGATGATCCAGACACTAGTGTGGAGTGAACCTTATCCACTTGGCCTGCCAATCAGCCTTCCTCAAAACTGACACACCACCTGTCCATCTACATCCCTCAACTGGTACCTACTGTATCATCCTTGAGGTTTTTATTCACTTTCTCTATACATATGGTTTATCTTCATGGTTAGATTGTAAGTAACCTTGAGAGTCAGTACCTTGTCTTACACTTTTAGGGGGGACCTACCCAGTCCTTACAAATGGCTGGCAGCTAAATCAATATTCAATCATTAAAGTAAGTAAGTAATTACTAAGTGTGACGGTTCTGTTTATCTCAATACCTGAAGTCATTGTTAATCATCATGAGACAATGATGACCCCAAAGGGGTTCCAACCAGTTGAGATACTTTTTGATTTTTGCTTTCATATTTCAGTATTACATTGATGTGACTCATTTAAAACAAAATGCACTGTCTCCAAAATTTGTAAGTAAAATATGTGTAAATCAAATTCTACTTTAAATGTTCCAGGAGCTCATTATTTTAAATAGTTTACCTTGCTGGAGTTTTTAAAATAGATATAATACTCCCATCAGTAACATTGCAATATTTTTGTGATATGAATAATCACAGTATAATTAACCTGTTTCCTAAATTCAAAAGTCTAGGTCATATATTTCCCAAGGCAACCCTCAGCTGTGCTTGGATTAACACCAAAATGACTTTTTTTTTCTTGAGTCCTATGCTTAAAACCTAACTTACTCTCCCTTTTTACTTTTATTATTGAAGGAGGGTGAATGCAATTATTAAAAGGGAAAGGCGACAGGATAATAAAAGACAAAGGCATAATCCTAGAATATTGGGGAAATGGAGGCCCGGGAGCCTCGGATAACAATGAGGAGAAGAGAAAGACCATCCCCGGGAGCAAAGAGGTCACTTACCAGCAAGCAGTGGAGGCAGGTGGGCTGGGTAGGCTGGGGACGGGAGGCAAGGAAAGATGTGAAACTAAACAAGCTCTTGAATCTAAGGAGGGTTGAAATAAGGGGCAAATAGATGTTTCAGAGTCAGGCTGGCTCAGAGCTGAGCTAATTGTTTACTTCTGAACATTGAAAGGGAATCTTGAACTGGAAGTTTTTCTCAAATAGGACACCTCTTTAGGTAAAACACCACACTGGTCCCATGGAAGTGGAGTGCCCACGTGCACTGTCTCTGCTCAGAACACATATAACACATAGGAGGTGGCTCTTCAGTGACTCTGTTTTTGTTTGTTTCTTGTTTGTTTACTGCTCGTGGACATTGGAGAACTGTTCTGAAGCACCGGGACCCCTGCGACTGCTTCTAAGAAAGTAGCCTCCCCAGGATGGCGCCCGCCTCTACCTCACAAGGCCGGTCCACCTCCATCTTGCTCTCTGGTACTGACGCAGGATCAGGGGAGACGGAGAGGAAGGCTTGACGGCATTTTTTTAGTTTGTTCGTTGTCTTCGCTCGCTGGAACGTCAGCTCCGTGTGGGCAGAACTGCTGCTTTACACACTACTGCATATGTCCCCAGCACCTAACACAGTGCCTGGCACAGAGTGGGCACTCTGAATAGTTGTCAAATAAATGAATGAATTGGCTGCAGGCCTACCTTTTTGCTTTCTGGTAGGAATGGCAGGTTTCAGGGAATGAAAAGAGTATCAATTACCGAGCTGGGTTCTTTACATAAGACCTCTCAGTGTTGGGGGTTGACCTATGCCAATTTGGTCAGTCAACAGTCAGTGGTTATTCTGGTAAGAATTAGTCTCCTCTGGCCTCCGAGGCGGATAAAAGCTGTCAATTCCCTCTCCTCCGATCTCCCCCAACAGACTACTTAGTAAGACAGTATGTTTCAATGAAAGTATATCCTAGACCAGCCTCTTGGTAAAGTATAAACACTGATTGGCCACCAGGCACAAAAACAGCCACACAGCCTATTCTGATGAGTGCAGAGAACCCCACTCCTTGTCCTCAGGCCTTCTGACTGCACCTTGTGTGGGAAGCTCACTTGTAGTCTTTCTGTAGGATTCTGACCGATGGATTAACCAACCTTCCAAATGCATCTCAGGGCAGAGCCCTCTGTGAACAGAGAAAACAAACATTAGACCAAGCAGAGTTCAGGATGGAGATGCAGCTCTGAAAACACCAGGACTCTTCCTCTTCCTTCAGGTAAGGACAGCGGGTCCTGCGAAACTTTCTAGCCAAACCCATATCCTAACACTCGGTAGAGCCAATGGAAGAAAGAAAAGCTGTGGTACAACCTTATACCAGTTTCTGAGCCTTCTGGTGTGTAGATTCTTAATGATACTTGAAATGCTTAACAACCACTTCCGAGGCGTGGGCTCTGGATTAGTTTCTTTAAAACGCTAAATAACCACCCCCCTCCCCATTCCCTCGCTCCCCCCTGTGCACACACATTTACACATACACATGGGTTTATTCCGCAGTACTGTACTACATAAACCATTCAATTCCCAAAACCTTTCTGGAGGGAAAGTAAGAAGAACATATAGTGCTTATTACATGCTCAGCCATGTTCAAGGAGCCGTACACGTTTAACCTTCACAACAACACCACTACTATTACCCTGATTTTACAGATGAGGAAGCTGAAGCCCAAAGAAGGGATGCGTCCAAGCTCATGCTGCTGATAAGCGGTCAGGGCCAAGTTCAAACTTGCTGCAGAGTTTCAGAGCCCTCACTCTTAACCACTATATTCTGCTGCAATTCCTTCTGACAATAAGAATTATTGGATTACAGGTGTTCCGAGTCACCAACATTTCCTTATCCTTTTTATGCTTTGAAGGCAAATATTCAGGGAGGCAAAGGTGTTAGTTGACAATCACTGCGGAAGTTTCAGGCTGTGAGCTGCAGTTGGAGCAAATTCATGCGTGCAAGGTGCACGGATGCTGACTCCAGAATTATAAAAATATCCTATAGATCACGTTATCTTTTTCCTCCCCAATGGCAGTTTGATTTTTGAGCCTCCAAGGAAGAGATAATATTCTTACAATTCCTTTACCACATTTTAAAATAAAACATAACCATGAAAACCTCAGATCTGCTAAATTTAGTGGCTAAAATGTTAATATTTGTTATATTTGGAAAGTAACAACTCTAAGGCAGCTTTCTAACTCTTTCAGGCTGAAATTAGCTACCAGAAAACATCACTAAGACTGTTCCAGTGACTCATGACTGCTGAGGAGATAAGAACGTGGGCTCTGGATTCAGCCAGACTGCCTTGGAAGCCCATCACTAAATGTATGTCTTAGGGCTACTTCACCGCTAAGCCTCAGCGCCTCGTTTATAAAATGGGAGTAATGGGTATATGTGTACCTAGCCCCTAACAGAATGATCATTATTCTGGGGGATTGGGATTTAGTTGAGGCTCCTAAGGACAAACAGCCTCCAAGTCACAAAAGAAAGAAGCATTGTTCTGACTTTCCAAATTGCTCTTCCTGGAAAGCCACTCATCTTGCTTACAGTCTATATATTTTGAGAACTCTGGTTATTGGTATATAATCACTCAACTTGGCTGGGTTGGAGGCCGGTGTATGCCCCCAAGCAAGTCCTGTGTCACCTGTTTTCTGTAATCAAATGAGACAAGCCAACCTTAGGTTGTTCTCTTTGGTTGACCCTTCCATCTCATGTGAAGATGTCATGTTAAATAGCTAAAGGGTTGCTTCGTGGATATACAAGGTAGATTACCAGTTCCGGAGGCAGAACTAGGACCAAAGGTGGGAATTTTCCAGGTACAGATATGCACTCAATGGAATAGTAAGTAGTGATCTCCCTGTCACTGGAAGCATTCAAGAAAGCTTAGTCATTATAGGCCAAGACTGGCGGAGAGAATATTCTTGCTTTATGTAGAACATGGGACTGGATAATAATGATACAAAGAGTAATAAAAATCATGGCTTTCGTGTATTGAAGTGCTACATGCTTCACATATTTTCGTTTATTTAATCCTCATAGAAATCTTTCCAATTTTATAGTAGTATCCCTTTCGCACATTACAAAACCAAAGCTCAGAGAAGTTAAATTATTTACCAACTCTCATACAGATGGAATAATTAACACTGGGATTTGAATCCAGACATATGCTATTATTTTACAATTTCAGATATGTAATATCTGCTCATTATAAAGTCACCCAATGAGAACAATGAGGCTGTTTAATGACAATAGAAAAATGACATCTGAAGTGGTGAGCGACAGACATCATCTAATACCTGCCTTGGCACTCAGGTTATATTTCTATTTTGTTTTCAGTGTGTATTATTGTAAATGGTGTGGTGTTTTCACTGTCCTTTTTGATATCTCCAGATACTCTTCAGTTGGACTAATTCAGAAGCTGGAAAGAAGATCAGGACGTTTTGTTTGAAGTCTCAATCATTAACAGTATCTAACAACCACACGCCTGCCTTATCATAACACAGAAGTCAGACGAGAAGTACACAAAGCTCACAGAAACTGCTACAACAATCTATGATACGATATAATCACCACATGGCAGTTACTCACTCAACAAATTCTGAGAGGTGGTGGAACACACTCATTAGGAACTTAGGCTTTGACGCGAAGTAGCTCAGCGCCACCAGCACTAACTACAAAACTGACCCCAAGCACAATTCTTAAGCAATTTCAGCCTCAGCTTTACAAACGAGAATCATCAAGAACCAGCCAAGCCAATCTGGTTGTTTACAGTTACCGAGTTCTTTTGAGAAGACAGAGGAAACCTCCAACAGGGAGAAGCAGATTTCTCCCACGGCACCCTGGACATAGAAAGTACGTTACGGCACCAAGTTCTGCAACATACAAGCACTTACCATATAGCCATTTGGTCTTATTTTACGAAAGGTCAGGGAAGTGCTAACTCTCTGTCCTTTCAGACACTTTGAAAGCAGCTTGCCTGCAAGTTTCACTACAGGCAGGTGCAGAAATATCCTGACAGCTTCACTCAGCTAACTGTCTGGTCAGTTGGGTGACGTAAACCTCCACTAAATGCTACACTCAGAGCAAATCAGAATCCTAATATTATTTAAACGGTGTAGGCTATTGGGCTAGCTTGATTCTTTCCTCTTCATTCAAGGGCAGGGGTGTCTATTCATTACTTCTAGTCAGTTCACTCATCCTTGAACACTATTCATTTCTCCAATGAAATGTCATTTCTAACATCCATTATGCTAATTAGAAACCTTCCGGTGTTGATCAGGGATAATGATAGTGGAGCCTCAGTTTTGGAGTAGAGTCTTTAAAATGCTAACTCCCTGGATTGTATATTTACATTTAGGGAACTACAAATGTTAACTAACGCCCCGAGGATAGGGATTAAAGTTAATACGCACTACGTTGAAGAATTTTAAAGCAAATTACAGATAATATAACAGTGGTAAAAATCCCTCCACAGGAATGTTTGTGAGAATTCATAATAGTTAATATATATGGAATGCTTACTCTGTGCCAAGTACTGGGCTCAATAGTTTATGTGCATCTTCTCATTTAATCATCATAGAAACACTGTGAGAAAGACATTAAATGACTTATGAAGAAATAATCAAATAAATAGTCAAATATTTATTTATCTGTTAGTTAAATAGTTATTAGTCAATTGGCTATTAATTAGCATTATTCCTAGTACAGCATATGCATATAATAAGTGGTAACTATTCTTATGCTGCAGGTCTGATTATTGTGTTAACCTACAGCACACATTATTTCATCAATGGTCTCTAATGTGTTAAATTTGGTGTATCAAATATTTGGAGTTATGTGTAATTTTTTTAAAGTCACAGCTTTTCAGCTTTTTAAATGTTTACTAATATTTTTAAAATGAAGCTTAACTCAAACCTTCATGGCGTCCCTGAAGCATTTCCCTCTCTCAGACCCTGGTTTGATAGCGTTGGTCTAAGTGACGAGCCACCTTCCAGGGTTCAGCCCTCTATTAAGAATCCGTGATTCTATTATCACTAAGGGAAAAAATCTAAGATCTACTGAAGCTCAACTTTCAACCCAGAAACAAACTTCAGCTACTCTTTATTTCAAATTCCAACCCACATAAAGACCATGATGAATAGGTGGAATCCTTATGGTTGTCACTCACATTTTCCTTCTTATTGAATAAACAAGATTATTTGCAGTCTGCTAGTCATCCCTCTCTTTCATTCTGTCTTTCTTTCTATGCTTTGTGGGTTCCAGGCTTTAAACATTAGAGCAATTTCATGAAGTTGCTTGACCTATACTTTTCAGGCAGTCATGTGCTCCTGACTCACAAGGCGAGCCAAAGCAGCAGGATGAGAAGGACACCCCTTGCCACAGGGCTTCTCATTACAGATCAGAAGCTTCCAGACTTGAGGCCAGTGCTCTGAGTAGCCTCCTGATGGTCTGTGTTGTCTTCTCTTCATTCTTTTCCTGGAACAGGAAGTCGTAACTCTTCCCTTCTCGAATCAGAGTGAGCCACTAAAGAAACAGGAATGAGTGAAGCCAGTAGAAGTAACTTCCTTCAGGGGACTGTAGACTTCAGTGTAAAAAGGAAAAAAAAAAAATAATAACTTCAAAAAAGCCCCAGAATGTGCACTTTCCTGAAAGTAGAAACATGTGACACAATTTTTAAAAGGTCTTGGCTTTATGGCTGGGTCTCTGGAGGGAATTAAAAGCTAAAAGGCATGGACATCATGACAAATTGTGACTGGATACAGAAGACACAGAGACAGAAAAACGCTGAAGGCAACTAGCGCATCCAAAAAGAAAAGCTAATTCAAAACCAGAGATATAATTACCTAGATTAAAGAGCAAGCGCCCTTCTTAAATTTTCAGAGGAAGGTTATAAAAATCACTTCCTTTAAAATTAAATGTACCTTCTGATGTGAAAATATACAAGCCCTGAAGCCAAAAAAGTAAGATAATTAATTTTAGATCAGATTTTGAATGAAGGGGAATATGTTTCATCTGCTTGTCAAAGTTGCAAACATTAACAAGAGATTAATGACCCCTAAACCCAATAAAGTCATTACCAAACTAATAAAGACAATAGCCAAGATCCACAGTTAGTCACCCCAAAGATGGAAAAGACTATATTAGCTAAATGAAGTCAGATGATAGATTAAAAAGCAAAAACAAAAAAACAAAAAACAAAAAACCAAAAAAATCACTCTCATTAATGGAGAAGTTAAGAAAACTGCTACCAACATCTGCCATTTTCTGTCACCTCAGGCCATCTCTGATCCCCCTCTTGTCTATTGATTGCCTTACTTCGATTACAAGGCACTGAGGCAGGACATGTCTTGTGTCTCCACTCCGTGTTGAGCATTTCCTTAGCATTAAATGGAGTATAGTCTGTGGTTCATTAGTTCATTCATCTTGCAAATGATTACTAAATGCATATTGAGAGCAAAGCATTGATTTGAGTTTGCTAGTTATACAAAGATTAAAAGCTAGGCCCCCCTGCCCTTGGAAGAGTTAACAGTCCAGGGAGGGACACACACATAACAGTAATTACAATGTAATATACATACATACATAAAAATAATTGCAATGCAGAGGGCCTTTGAAAAGGTGTAATGGGAGTCAAGGGAAGTGGGCTGAAGTCTGCCCAGGGAGGAGGTGGAGCTTCAGCTGAGCGTTAATGGTTGACAAGAGGTTTGCTGTGAGGACAGCGGTGAACTGCCCCAAGTCCATTGGGTTATAGGTAAACTTGCGATTCAATTTGCTGAAAAATTTCTGCTGAAAAATTTGAGGCTTTATTTACTTCCACAGTCTTACTACTACTATGAAAGCAAGCCTTAAAAAAAAATCTGCCAAACACACAACATTTCTAAATAAATACTCCTTAAGGAAGCACAAAGCAGTTCCTGTTGGTCGGGTGAATGAAGTGGCAGCTCTCTATCCTTTTAGGTGCTTTGTGGGCTCTGACCACCACGTGCAAGAGAATTTCAGCTCAGCCAGAATGGCAGAACTACATTCCAAAGGCAGTATGCCATTAGCCGTAGAGTTGGCATCAGACAACCGTAAGTCTTCCTAAACCAATGGCTGGACTTGGGACCATTTAGGAATTCAACTTCAAGTGCCATCCTTGCAAATGCAAGCTATAGGCCTCCTAATTCTTACACCCTGTGCACACTAGAGTGGAAAGTGTCTCAAAAGTATTGTAGCTGCTCCATGTTTCTTTAACATCTTTCATTTCACCCATGAAAGTCCATTTTAAATATTCATCTTGCTGTTTAAGAGGCCATCAGTTTCCCCAAGGGAAAAAAAATGCTGGACATTCAGGATGCTAATTTGCACAACCTCAAGTATTGATCAAGATCTCGCTAACAGGAGCACTTGTGGTAAACTCTTGAGGGCTGCGCTATCCAATATGGTAGCCAGGAGCCACGTGTGGCTGTGGAGTGCTTCAGCTAGGCCAAAGTGAGGTGCTCTGTAAGCGTAAGATACACTAGAGCTGAAAGACAGTGCTCCCCACCAAAAGGAACAGACCCCAGTCCTTGTCTTACCCGAAAGACAAGATTACAGATAGGAGATGGAGTGCATTATGTATCAAAAGATTTTGAAGGATTTATTTAGGAAAAGAAAAGTGCACTTCCAGAAACGGGAGGCGGGCTGATCCAAGGAAGGGAAAGCGGTGGTCTTTCTTTGCCCTTTCTCTTATGCCGTACCGGCGCTTGGAGGTGGTCTTTGGATTGATTGACGGCTCTTGCTCCTGGAATGCTTGTTTCCTTTGCGCACGTCCTTACCCATGCTGTACACAGAAAAACCCGTGGGGGGGGGAGGGCAAAACTGCAATGTTAATTATATTACAACGAGTACTAGGTCCTGTCGGGTCAAGTTCTTCTCTCTGCCGAGCAGTTGCTGCTGTTGGTTCTAACCCATTTTTTTGCTGACACTCATTTAGAAGAAGTGAAGTCCCTTTGTGCTGGAGGCGGGCATAACGCCATCTTCTGGACCATCCTCCCTCATCTGCCCAGTCCCCTACTTCTATAATTACCTAATATTAGTACAACCCCCACAAAAAAATTAAATAAAATATCTCATTAATAATTTTATATGTCAAAATAATATCATATATATTGGGTTAAATAAAACATTCCAAAAATTCATTTCAGCCTCTTTCTTAGCATTTAAAAAGTGGCTGTTAGCAAAGTTAATGTTAAGTATGTGGCTTACATTACATTTCTGTCGGACAGAACTGCTGTAGGGTACAGAAGATGGAATTCCAAATGAGAATACTTGCTGGTTTTCCCAGGACTGTGCATTTCTGGTGAAAATGCCAACAGCCTGAGGTACAGTTGTATGTAACTTAACGGAACGGGCATGCCCCTAAAATCAAACTGTATATGCTAAAGTGTTTTAAAGTAGATCTATTTACTTGCTTATTGATTGCCTAATGAGAAAGATGAAGTCTGTACTGATATGGGGATTCATGTTCTCTCTGGAGTAGTCAGAAAGGGAAGAAATAAATAACAAACAAACAAAAACAACAACAAAAACCCCAGAAAACCAGAAGGGCTTGTGGAGAGAGTTAAAATGGTGTGAAGTAAAGAGTGAGTGGACGGCTACTTTAAATTGGATACTCAGAGAAGACCTCTCTGAGGAGATGCCATTTAAAGTCACACCTGAATGGCACAGAGGGTCCAGACCTGCAAAGGTGGGGATAGGCAGAGTTGGGGGAGGGGGTTCAGGCCGAGGAAACAGCTAATTGGCCTCAGTGACACCACGCTTTCTCAGTTTTTTGTTGAAATTCCCTGATTCTTCTCCCCTTTTGTGGCTGTCTCCTTCTCCACTCAAATGTGGGGTGAGCTTGGCCTGAGGAGACAGCAAATAAAGCATATAGATAGTATTAGGACCATGGCATACAGTGCAATACCCTGGGGAGAGGACACAGGTGGAGGGACCCAGCCTCCAGCCCTGGAGAGCTCCTACATTTAGAGGCTGAGTGAAGAAGCAGACAGCCACAAAAGGGGGGATGAATCAGGGAATTCCAACAAAAAACTGAGAGTGTGGTGTCACTGAGGCCAAGAGCTGAGGCTGTTTCAAGAGGAGCAAGTAGTTGTGCAGAAAGTATATTCCTGAAAGGTCAGGTGACTTCTGAACGCTACCACTTGGAGGCCATCGGGCATTTTACAAAAGCAGCCTCTGCTGGGTCCTGGGGGTGGAATCCATCAAGAATAGGTTGAGGAGAGAATGGAGGCAATAAGTGGAGATGAAAAGTCTAGTCAGCCCTTTTAAGCAGTTTTTCTGTGACGGGAGAGAGCCATGCTGGTCTGAGGAACAGTAGAGATGGCTGGATGCAGGTAGCAGTGGGCGTGCCACTGCTGACAAAAGGAAGGAGCAAAAGTGGATGGACTAGGTCACAAGGCAGAGGGCATCTTCTGCATGATGGAGTGGAGGGAGACTACCGAGGATATTGAGCAGAGGGGCATAGCGATCAGATATGGGTAGAAAGGGGAGAAGGAGGAAACACAGTAGGGGGTTTGGATTATGAGAGGCAGGGGTCTTCCATGTACATTCCCCCCATCATTGGGTTTGACAGATCTCATAGAACATTCTCAAGGAAAGTTGTAAGGAGAGTTAGCGGCTCAAACATCCTTAGTAGATACAAGCCAATTCATCAAAAACCAGTTTACATTGAAGTCAATTCACCAAAATTCCACTGGCCAAATGGAATTCACCTAATTTGCCAAATTTTTCAGTTAATCAAAAAGTGTTCATGGAATCCACAGAAAGCTAATCCACTGACAGTCAAACTGCTAAAATTAGACTACCCAATGGCCAGCTCACCAAATTATCAATTCATCAACAACTCTACGTTATAAAGTTTACAGCATATGTGGAAAAATGGGCAAAGCATGCGGATAGGCAGTTCATAGAAGGAAAAGCCCTACTGACCACAGAGCGTGCCAAGAGATGTACAGCCTCACTGATAATCAAAGCAATGCAAATTTTGAAAAACACTGAGATTCTATTTTACATACATCAGGATGACAAATGCTGTACAGGAAGAGAATACCAAATATTAGCAAGTGACACAAGTTGGAATCTTCAATAGCAAACTCCCAGCTTATGCTTAGCAAGCAAGACATTTACTGGGAAGGACCTGTGGAGGGGGGCAGGGGGGGAGACAGGTGACATCAGCTGTGTCGCTGTCACAAAGAAAGACTCAGCCGGCCCCACAGGGAGCACTGAGGCTGGGGTCACCCCTCATTGCTGACCCAGCAGAGGTAAAGGAATGAGTCATTTCTATGCCCTCAACTGGATGACCACTCACGGTGGTTTTTTCCAGCTGAGAACATTCCTGAAGGGGCTGAAGGCCAAGGAATGTCTTCCAGCACTATTCTCAGTAGCTGGAGGACTCCGTTCCTCATCCCTGAGGTGGGATCTGAGAGTTAGGCAAGTGTAGCATTGGTTGTTTTCTTTATTTTTAGATATTAAAATTTGGTTCATCATGGATTTTTTGCATTAACTTAGCTCGTTAAAAATATTGCATCAAAATTTTATGTTAAATAGTGCTGCTGTGAACATTGGGGTGCGGGTATCTTTTCGAATCAGAGTTTTTGTCTTTTCCGGATATATGCCCAGGAGTAGGGTTGCTGGATCATATTTTAGCTCTATTTCTAGTTTTTTAAGGAACCTCCTTACAGTTTCCCATAGTGGCTGCACTAATTTGTATTCCCACCAACAGTGTAGGAGGGTTTCATTTTCGCCACACCTTCTCCAGCATTTATTATTTGTAGACTTTTTGATAATAGCCATTCTGACCAGTGTGAGGTGATATTTCCTTACGGTTTTGACTTGCGTTTCTCCATAATTAGTGACGTTGAGTAGCTTTCCATGTGCCTCTTGGCCATCTGTATGTCTTCTTTGGAGAAACTACATTAGCGAAGACATGGAAACAATCCAAATGCCTATACGTAGAGAGAGAGAGAGAATATTACTCAGCCATAAAAAAAATTTTCCATTTGTAGCAACATGGATGGACCTAGATGAGATTATACTTAGTGGAGTAAGTCTGAAAGAGAAGGACAGATATTATATGGTACCACTTACATATGGAATCTAAAAAATAATACAAATGAATCTGTAAACAAAACAACCATATTCACAGACATAGAAAAACAAACTTATGGTTACCAAAGGGGAAAAGGATGAGGAGAGATAAATTAGGAGTTTAGGATTAACATATACAAACTGCTATTCATGAAACAGATAAGCAACAAAGATTTACTGTATAACATAGTAACACAGGGAACTGTATTTAATATCTTGTAATAATCTATAATGGAAAATAACTTGGAAAATATGTATAATTATAATAATTATATATAGTTATAAATATAATAATTGTATATATAATTATATATAATTTTAATTATGTATATATTATATACATATATAACTGAATCACTTTGCTGCACACCTAAAACAAACACAATATTGTAAATTAACTATATTTCAATAAAAAATATTATGTTATTACTAAGTTTGTTGGCATTCCCTTAAATTTTGCCTCCATCTCCCTGCCCTGCCTCCAATGGTTGTTAAACCGGTTAGTAATTCAGGGAAACAAGCTGGCAGTACTTAGTGACATTACATGTCCATATGCTCTGTGATATAGCGATCAGCCTCCTGCATGTGCCCTCCACAAAACTCATCTCATTCCTCAGTAAGGAGACGTGTGTAAGGACGTGCATCAGGAAATTTTTTATGGTAGCGGACAGCTGGAGACAACCTATACCTAGAGTATGAGTAGTAAAATGGCCCAGGGAGGAGGGTGTAGCTCAGTGGTAGAACGCAAGCCAAGCATGCACGAGGTCCTGGGTTCAATCCCCAGTACCTCCATTTAAAAATAAATAAATAAATAGACCTAATTACCTCCCCCTCAAAAAAAAAAAAAACCCAAAAAATAAAATAAAATGGACTGAATGCATCCTATGGAATACAAAGCAGCTGTTGGAGGCAATGAACTGAGTATACAAAGATCAACATGGATAGATCTTTAAAACAGAGTAAGAAATAGAAGGATATTTATAGCACCATTCTATGTGTGTAGACTAAAAGCAAACATACAAAACACTAGTTAGGATCCACGTGTTTAAATAAATTTTGTTTGTTTGTTTGTTTTTTAAATGGAGGTACAGGGGATTGAACCCAGGAACTGGTGATGCTAAGTGTGTGCTCTACCACTGAGCTATTACCCTCCCTTCTCCACACATTTTAAGGACATAGAACAAACACATTACAGTAAGTCCTCATGGAGGCAGGGAATGAGAGTGGAGATTGGAGATGAAGGGGGAATATATAAAACACAATAAAACCTGAGAAGGACCTTGTATGGGTCAATGATGACAATATTCTATGAAGGAGAATGATTAACTCACTCTACTATGCTGTAAGGGCCAAAATTTTAAAATATATGATTAACTTTTAAATTTTACTGGCAAATTATGGTATGTGAAATGGTTTCAAATGCCTTTAAGGATTGTCAGCTTGTAGTTAGAGCTGCAGCGCGGACTTGGTTTTCAGTGTGCCACAGCTTGTTCACCCCAACTGTTTTGCAACAGATTTGTCAATCCAACTCAAAATGAATTTCAATTTTGTGTGTGACTCACATCTCAGACACTAATCCCTTCTCAAGTGCTTGAAATACAGGCAAAATATTTATCTGAACTAGCTGGTTTACAAATCTGTGAATTAAGAGACATACAAAAGGCAATGAACTGAAAGACAAGGTATCGGAATAGAGAAACCTGTTCTACCATTCATGAAACTCTTGTCATCCAAAATACATGAAATCTAATTTGAAATACCAATGAAATTCTCATTCCCCATAGTCATTGACCCAAAATGGAGAAAAATCTGGAATACACTGAACTTTGGTCACAGATGTACAGTGAGACTAAACCAAGTTAAAAAAGTAAACCAAGGTAAAACTTCAAATTCATCAACTGATATTTCATGAAAATCTTTTAAACCTATTAACAATAATTCCATCCAAAAAATTCATGTACACTTCATGAACAAGTAAAAGAAATAGGTACATTGATAAACAAGGCAAATTTATTTGAAAATCTGGCTCATCATGTGGAGATTTGCTCTTCAGTGAACTGACCTGGAATACAAGGGACTAATGAATCATTTCCTCTTCCCTCTTCAAGTCTGCTTTTGACATTCATCAGAACTGTGGGTGCCAGGATTGAAATGCTGGGGGGCGGGATCAGGGGAGGGGCTGTGAGATTGGCCCCAGATCAGTACATCTTCAAGGACGGCCCCAACCACCAAGTGCCAGAATTTCAATACATCCCCATTTCCCCGAACCTGATTGCAGGAAGCCGAGTGGAAAAAATTAACCTTGGGCAGAATCCAGTCCGCCTGCAGCTGCAGCCCAAGTGGCCTTTTTAAAAGCACACATTTAATCATGCCACTCCCCAGCATAAACCATTTCAAGGACTCAGGATCAAGTTCAATGGCATCTCAGGACTTAAAAGTTCCCTCAGGTGGGCCTGACTCCAGCCTCAGCTGAAGCCCCTTCCTCCGCCCCCTTCTCTTCCTTCTGCTCTGGCTGTACTTGGCTCTTAGCATTTCCTGGGCACTCCATGGCTACTAGGCTTTTCTTTAGCTGTGCTGTTCCCTCCGCTGGGTACATTCTCTTCCTACTCCTCCCACCAGAGACCCCTCCTGCCTGCTTACCTAACCTTCCATCCCCAAGTGCCTGCTAGCTAACTTTTATGGCTCCCATTAGACATGACTTCCTTCAGGAAGACTTAAGTTAAGAAAACTGCAACCAATACTACAGTATTGGGATATAATTACATTTAAGTGCATCTTGCAGGGAGAGGCACTCGTCGCCCTTTATTCTAGGCTGCTTGTCAGGAATGTTTGTACAGCACACAGCCTCGGAGGACAGAGACAGTGACTCCCTCCAAAGTGAAGAGCAGGTACACTTATTGCCCATTATAAAACCTTTGCGTCCCCTAAGCTCTGGGCTCCTCTCTCATGAGGCAACCCACAACGTGTGCTTGCAATGTGGGCCTAGCCACATTGCCCCTGTGGGATCTGGAGGCAAGAACTGACACAAACATGTTGCTCATACTGCTTGCTGTGCAATGAGTAACCAATCCTTTGTCTCTGACCCAGCGGTCTTCTGACTTCTGCTAGCATCCGTAAAACTGCGACAGGCTAACTTGCTGACTTGCAAGGAGAGTAAAAACAAATCCCTGCTTAGTTCTTGACAGTAATATATGAGTATTAATATCCTGACTTATGTGGCTGTACTGTCATTTAATAAGATTATGTCATTTTTTATAAGAAATACACACTACAGTATTTAAGGATGCTGGGGCACCATGTGGGAAAGTTACTAATAAGGAACAAAAAAAAGGTTTTTGTACTGTACTTGTGACTTCTGTATGTTTGAGATTGTTTCAGCTTTTTTTTAAAATATTGATCAGTGGATTCAGGTGATATTAGCCTGACCCATTCAATAAAAAACTCCCCATCAACTTTTTTTTTTAACTTGACTTTATTTTTTAGAGAAATTTTAAGTTCACAGCAAAATTGAGCAGAAGGTACAGATTTCCCATACAGTGCCTGCCCCCACATGAACACAGCCTCTCCCTCTATCAGCATACTGCACCAGAGTGGTACAGTCAACTAGCCTCCATTGACACATCATTTCATCCAAAGCCCATGGTTTACATTAGAGTTCACTCTTGGTGTTCTGTGGATTTGGACAAATTTATAATGATATGTATCCACCATTATAGTGTCATACAGAATAGTTTCACTGCCCTAAAAATCCTCTGTGTTCTGCTTGTTCATCCCTCCCTTCCCCATAACCTTTGGCAACCACTGATCCTTTTATTCTCTCCATAGTTTTGTGTTTTCCAGAATGTCCTGTTGAAATCATACAGTATGTAGCCTTTTCAGATTGGCCTCTTTCACTTAGTAGTGTGCATTTAAGCTTCTTCCATGTCTTTTCATAGCTTGACAGCTCATTTCTTTTTACTTCTAAATAATATTCCATTGTCTGGATGTACCACAGTTTATCTATTCACCTACTAAAGGATATTTTCATTGCCTCAAGTTTTGGCAGTTGTAAGTAAAGCTGCAAGAAACATCTATGTGCAGGCTTTTGTGTAGACATAAATTTTCAATTCACTTGAATAAATACAAAGGAGTGCAATTGTTGGATTATATGGTAAGAGTATATTTAGTTATGGCCACTGTCTTTGAAAGTGATTGTACCATTTTTCATTCCCAGTGGCAATGAATGAGGATTCCTGTTGCTCCACATTCTTGCCAGCAGTTGATTTGGATTTTGGTCATTCTAACAGTACATACTGGTATCTCATTGTTTTAATTTGCAGTTCCCTGATGATATACAATGTTGAGCATCTTTTGTATGCTTGCTTTACATCTGTACATCTTCTTTGATGAGGTATCTGTTCAGGTCTTTCGCCCGTTTTTCAACTGAATTGTTCATTTCCTTATTGTTGAGTTTTAAAAGTTCTTTCTATTTTGGGTAATGGTCCTTTATTAGGCACATCATTTACAAATATTTTCTCCTGGTCTGTGGCATATATTCTTATTTTCTTGACCATTAACTTTTTACTTAATGGTTTTGTCATCCATGGAAGATTCTTTTTAACTAGACTCATTTTTTCCTGAACTGATGATTTTCTAATTCAGTTATTCCTTTTGAATTTATTAGCTGTAATTTTTACATAAGGAAGAACTTTTACTCATAAGGTATTTTGTTGCTCTAAAATGAAATTTATACAGGAAAAGCAGAAAAATGTTTGACTTTGTCTCTTTATTTTCAAAGTTCTGATTTGTTTGTTGCCTTGGGGAATGACCAAAGAAATTTGGTTTTGATTGTTTGTTGGCTTCAGATGAGCTCATTATTTTTATGCATTTAATATTTTCAATCCACTGCAGTCATTTTTCCTTTTGATGTTCAAATTTCCCATTTCAGACCAGTGAAAGCTCCTTCAAGATTGATCAAGTGTCTTTTTGTCATGATTTTATTAGTTTTTGATTGCTTCCTTGCTTTAGGCACAGTAAGATATTACAAGTTCAACTTGGGCATTTCTTGCCCAGATCTGAAATCAGCCATTTCTCTAAGGAGCACTGACACCTCTGAGTAGGGAACTGGTATTTAGAGGTGGCACTCAAAGAGCTACAGGTGTTTGTTGCTGCTAAGTTGTCATTAATTCTTACCTTCTCAATGGGTAGAGCTAAGACATGGGCTCTAAATCATGAGTTCATGCTGATATTTACAAGGTTTATATAACTTCTTTGATTTTATCATTTTTCCTACATACTGAAAACCTTTGTTCCTAACAATCTTAACACAATTGTTTATTTATGTTATACTACACAATACTATATTTATAATATACCACAAGTATGCTATAATGGTTTCAGAATAACAATATTTTGTAAAGCACTGAGTCTACAGAATGCAGGTAAATATTTCTCTGTGGTTCCTG
Source organism: Camelus ferus (assembly GCF_009834535.1). NCBI lineage: Eukaryota > Metazoa > Chordata > Mammalia > Artiodactyla > Camelidae > Camelus > Camelus ferus. The sequence goes on from NC_045697.1 coordinate 37,352,394, forward strand.
TGTGTCCTTAGAATAGATTTAACTAGGGATGTACTGTCAGAATACTGGATTTTATGATCAGTTGTTAGGGGCATCAGTTGTCTTGTTTTGCCTAGTACTGAGGGGTTTCCCCAGACCAGGTGTGCCGGTCACCCTACTCGAAGGAATTCTCCACTGTGTGTCATTAGCCACCACGTTGACACAGAATTAAGTTCATTTGCTTCAGATTGTTTTCAATTTCTGAGGAATTATTTTTAAAATACATTTTCTAATATACAACATTTACATTGTTTCAAAGCCAAAAGCACACAATGAAGCACATTCAGAGAAGTGTAGTTTCCATCTTAATCATCTGGATTGTATTCTCTCCCTTTAGAGGTGTCATTTTCATTAGTCTTTTTGTTTATTCTACCATTATTTCTTTTTTGAAAATATAAGCAGGTACATACACATAGTGATATCTCCCTATCTTACACAAAAGTTAACATTCTAAAAACATTATTTTCATATGCTGATTTTTTAAAGTTTTCCCAGATTGGCATTTAATGCAGAACTGCAAAGCCATATACTTGAAAGATTACACTTGTCATCCTCAGAATGATCTTAAACCTGATTCCAGAACTGGGGAAGAACATCTAACCAGCCAGGAGCTGAATGATATGAACAAGGCAGGTTATGCGGGATAGAAAATTCCAAATGTTCTCTCAGCACCAGACTCCTAGTATTACCTACTTAACCCCAAATAGCTTTGAAAAATTATTGCTGAGCTCAGACCCCGGGTATGTAGGAATGTAATATATAATGACGAGTCTGAGATGGTGAGAGGAACTGCTTTCCGCTCCCAGCTGCTGAGGATGGGAAATGCGTGATGAGAGGGCAGCCGGAAGGGCCCTCTCATGTGGTCCAGTGTCGTGGTGCCAGTGCACAGAGTGAAAGGCACGTGGGCTGGTCCGCCTCCTGGTGCGACGGGGCATGTGGATGCAGCCAGGATCTTGTGTGAGCTGCCTGCCTGGCTGTGTGAGGGTCCATGCTGGAGCTCTTTGTATGGTGTATGCAGAGTCTCATCATGAGGGAAAGTTTTTAGGGGCTGAAAGAGGAGTCATTTATGAGATCCAATGATTTCCTGGGGTATAAGAGAACAAGCTCCTTTTTTTGTTTTCTTTTTTTTTTTTTTTTTTACTTATGAGGAACCATGCTCACCTCTTGGCAAATGGGCCCTGCAGCCTGCAGACTGAACACAAGCCATCTGTGGCTGCAGAGTGTTCCAGACAAGGCTGCCATGATTTACATGCCTAACTGGTGGTGTCTACCTGGTGTGACTCAAGGACAGCCCCAAGCTCCCCCGCCCTCCCATTCGTCCTTCCTACCAGGGCCTGCTACCCTCCCCCTCCTTCCATTTGGAAAGGACATGCTCTCCTGAGCTCTTTCTAACAACCAAAGGAAGATATCATTTCTTGAAGGTCACTCTTGAAATGTATTTTCTCCAGGAAGAAGGAGATAGGGAAGCTCTTGCCAAATCCAGCGGAAAATTCAGATTCATGTGTGGAAAAGGAAAAGTGAAATGGTTAGAGCAAGGTCCCTGGAGACTGACCGCATGGGTTTGAATCCTGGCTCTACTATCCTCTCTAGGAACCTTGGGCATCTTACTCTTTTGTTTTTGTTTTTGTTTTTTCTGTGCCTTGGTTTCTCACTTGCAAAATACAGAAAACGAGGCCTTTTCTTAACTCACAAAGTTTCTAGGCACCATGTCTCCCAAAAGACATGTCCATTTAAACCTCAGAATTTGGCCTTATTTGCAGTAAGGGTCTTTGAAGATGCAATTAAGTTAAGGATCTAGAGATGAGATCATCCTGGATCTAGGGTGGGTCCTAAATACACCGACTAGTGTCCTTATAAGAGAAAGGAGAGGGAGATTAGAAACACAGAGACACAAAGAGAAAGCCCTGTGAAGACAGAGTTAGAGACTGAGGTGATGATCTACAAGCCAAGGAATGCTGAGAATTGCCAGCAACCATCAGAAGCAAAGAGAGAAGCGTGGAACAGAACCTCCCTCTGAGGCTTCAGAAAAAAACAGCCCTGCTGACACCTTGATTATTGGCCTCCAGAACTATGAGAAAATACATTTCTATCACTTCAAGCCAAGTCAATGGTAATGTGTTACAGAGGCCCCAGGAGCAGCAAAGCCTGGAAAGCCATTCACACAGCAAGAGCTCGATAAACACTAGCAGGGGTTACTTAACTCAATTGAAACAAAGCAAAATTGGCTAAGAGGATATGTCAGTGGGATGATGGCAGTGGGAACAAAGCAAGGACCAGGCGGGGAAGAGAAGCCTGGATCATCCGTCATCAACTACTGCTCAGGTAGGCAAAGGAGAATGAGAGCTGATGCTTGACTTCAAGGAGCTTGTCATCTGATGGGCAAAAAGCACCTCTCACTAAGGTGTGGCTTTCATGGATGTGCTGGTGACTCTCTGATGTTCATCTCGAGGGTAGACTTGCTGATTGATCAACTCCCGAGTTGAGGGATCACATGAAGCTGGGTTGGAGCCTCCCATCCTTTGCAGCTGGAGAACTTGGGTAAATCAGTCAACATCCATGAATCCCAGTCTCCCTGGGTGTAAAATAGGCTGAAGAATATCTGTTTCTCAGGTTTTTAAAAAAGAACACATATTTAAGGCACCCAGCTTCACACTTGACACGAGGAAGAGCTCAGAAGCTTTTGCTCCTATGACTCCCCCTCCCCAGATTCTTAACGGGGGGTGGGGGGGTGGGGGGTGCCCAACAAGAGCTTCAAACTTAGTGTGGCCCAAAGTGACCTCCTTCAAGCCCTTCTGCCTTCAAAAACTGCCCCTTCCCTTAATTTCCTGATCGAATTAATGGCATCATCATCCTACTCAGTCTTCCAAGTCCAAACTTAGAAATTCTCCTCTCCTCTCCTCTCTTTTCTTAGCCCTAGCTTCCGGATAATCACAAGATCCTGCTGATTTACCTTCCAACCAGCTCTCAGATCTATCACTTTCTTGCCAGTTCTGCCACTGCTTTCATGTGAGTATTTCTCAGTATCCTTCCAGGGGGTCTCCCTGCTCTTTCCTAACAACCATGCTCCCAGCTACTAGGCCTTCCTCTGCTTTACCACTGGCACTATAGTCTTCAAATCTGATCTGGTTATTTCTGCTGTTTTCAATCTTCCCATTGTTCCTGTTCACCCAGATGATGCAGAGGTCAGGACCAGCATGCACACTGAGAACATGGGAAACCCGGAAGCATTAAAAGCTGATGTGTTAAATCCCAAACACTCAGATGCTCAATGAGACAGGATAGAAGGGACAAAAGGTAAAACAGGGCAGCCAGACTCAGACAGACTCCCTGTCATACCTGTCTTCTGCCTACGGGGCTGAGTCTTGAATTAACTGTCAGGAACGGTGCTGCAGGAGAGTTCAAGCAAGATTATCCCCTGCTTTCTGAATCCAGGACTGAGAACCACAGAGATGGGCTTAAATAAAATGAGCAGGGGGATTTTCCAAAATTAGAAAGCTGCTATGATTTTCCGGATTTGCTGAAGCCTTAGGTTAGGAGGTGTCAGCTGCAACAGCTGTACGTGCAGTGAGAAGTAAGAAACTACTTTCCTGCCATTCTCCCACCTCCCCTGAGTGGGACACTCCAGCCACAATTCGTTCCAAACATACCACACTGTTTTATGCCTCGGGGCCTTTGCACATGCTATTCTATATTTATTTCTTTATTTGGGATTGTCTTTCCCCATTAGAATGTAAGCTCCAATGAGAGCAGGCCTAGAATAGTGCCTGGCGGATAGCAGGTGCTCAGTAAACAGGGAGTGAAAGAACAATGGCCTACATGGCCTAGGATGAACCTCCCTGATCCTGCCTCCCTCCCCCTCTCCTAACTCACTCCCTATTGTGGACCCTTTGGGTTTCGTCAGTGTTCCTCTAGGATGGCTCTTGTCCTGCAATCTACAAGCCTGTCTCCTCTAGGAGACCATGAGCCACAGAAGGTCGGGGTGGGGGGTAAGTCATGCTGACGGAGGGCCCCAGTTCCCAGCCCAGGGACAGCCATTAAGCACCATTCACCATGAATGTTTGGGAAAACATAAAGGGGAGCCCCCAGCTCTGCCTGAAGGGTATGGGGAGGTGAAGTCAGAGAAGAATTGCCAGGAAAGGGAAGGTTGGCAGAAGAGAGATGGGAGGTGAGTCTTCCAGGGGTACAAAGGGACAGTCTACAAAAGAAGATGACATCCCAAGATCTACTCTAGGTCTTTTGAGAAAAGTGCTACCAAGGACCAACAAACTGTCCAACTTGAGTCCAAAAAGAAAGGGGGATTTAGTGGGTGACAGCACTGCCTAAGAAGCAGCATTCTTGTTCGCCCCCTGAGTCAGCAGCCTCTCCAGGATCCCCTGTTCAAAGCCTGGGTCAGAATGTGGAACGAGGACATGCAAATTGCTGTTCCAGCAGCCGTTTTGCCTGCAAGCAATCTTGGAGCCCATACAATAGAAGTTTTCAAATAGATGGCTTCAAGTAGCCACAGTGTAATGAGATCAAAACTCTAGGATTGCCAACATGCAGCACGACAGGAAAAATATCATTTACGGCCGGCTCATGAATCCTATTTGCATAAAACTTACGAACCTGAAACACACATTCCCTACGAAGGGAAAATCAAGATCTCTCCCAGTTTTTATTTTCTCTACATGGTGGCAGCCTATCAGGTGAATAAGCCTTCTTGATGAGAGATTTCTCCAAAGCCAAACAAGGCTACTCATAATGGATTCCTTAGTACACAAGTGCATTCATTCAGACACTTCCTTTATAGCTACATTGTAAGAAATAAAGCCTTTCCCCTTAAACTGCTTTACAACCTTAAATCTCTGCCCACGCCCCACCTCCACATCCTCCCACCCACCTGGGGAACAGAGCACTATACACACCTATACCCAGGGGATCCAGAGTGTGTGCACATTTACAGAGGCTGACCAGGGTGCTGAAAATTTTCTATAAGCCCTCACTCTCCTGAACTGATCTGGGCACAACCCTTCAGTCCTTTTAGAGGAAAAACACCCCTAGAAGACTCAGGTGAACTTTTTTCTAGGTAATTTGAGAGAGTTGAATTATATGATGTTTGAAGTTCTTTCTAACATTTTAGAATTCTCCATTCCCTTCTATCCCCTCCCTCCACATTTCTCAACCTCACAACACAGCAAACAAGTTAGGAAAGAGTATGTGTAGTGCTTACTCTGAAAAGACTTTCCTGTGCCTTGAGTGGGTACCAGCTTTTCAGCTGGAGCCTCAAAACCTTGGATTTTTTTTTTCTGAAGTGTAGTTGATTTACAATGTTGTGTTAGTTTCTGGTGTACAGCATAGTGATTCAGCTATACATGAAAATATATACATATTCTTTTTTATATTCTTTTCCATTATGGTTTATCACAAGGTATTGAATATAGTTCCCCATGCTACACAATAGGTCCTTGTTTATCTATAAACTGTGGTTTTCTTTGGTGCCAGTTGCTACTGCACTCAAAGAGTTGAACCCTTATAAGATGCATTGAACCCCTATTCTGGACACTTAAGACAATGAGCCCTTTATGAGTGTTTCTAGAGGCAATGTGTCTTCACAGCCCCTTGGTTTGACTGGCTAACAGGGAGTACTAAAGGGGTCCCGTGTCAAGGTAGGGCAACATTTCTGGACTTCAGAGGTGGTTAGGGCCACAGAAAACTGAATGGCTTTGGAGGGTGGATGGACTGGGACTTGCAGAAGGCAACAGGGCCTGCAGAGAGCCGAGGGAGGACCTGGGAGGTGGTGTTAGAGCAGAGAGGAGTGCGAGGACCCAAACATGGGCTCCTCCTGTGTCGGGGTTGCAAATCCTCTTGCCCTCAAAGAGCAGCTTGTTCTAAAAATCCCTAGCCTAGTAAGGACCAGAGCAGAGGTTGTGGATTCAAAAGCCTACCAAGGACAGTGGCATAATTGTGTGAGACCTTGTTCCTCAGTGTGGGGAACGGAGCAGGGAGCAAGGGGGCTGTGTAGGGAGCAGGCACATGGGTCCAGCCAATTGTTGATTTTAATGCACAGGGACTCAGCATGGGAAGGTCTGTTGTTTTATGTGAAATTTGCCCATTTCAAATATTAGCAGGAAGAGGATAATAGATCACTGGTAGAATGCATGCTTAGCATGCACGAGGTCTTGGCTTCAATCCCCAGTAGCTCCATTAAAAAACCCCCCACATATTAGCAACTAAAACAAATTTAGAATATTGTGTGTTCCAAACAAAACGCTTTGGTGGGCCAGATTTGGAACTCCAGTGGGATTTGTGCCCAAGGCCAGAGTAATCAAAGATGTTTCACCAGGGAAAGAACATGAGGACCTGGCCTAGGGAAAGGATGTAGGGACCCTCGGATAATCCATGAAAAGAAAACAGGTCAGCAAGCTCAAAAAAACCCTCAAAGTGAGGAAGACTAAGAATATGGGGAGTAATGGAAGAGCTTAGCTTCTTCAGGAAAATTGTATGGTCAGGGTCCGGGGACACATGACGTACCAGGATAGGAATGCCTGTGGTCAATACTGGTACGCCAGGAGCCACTCAGGGGGAGAAATTTCACTCCTTCAGGAATACGTAAAGCTTAAAGGAAATTGCTTCAAGTTTCTAACAGAAGAGGGAAGTAAGGTCAGAAAAAGATGAGAATAAATCAAAATCCTCTATTATAGAAAGAGCTACACCCCCCTGTTTCAGGATTGCAGGAAAATGAGCAATGCTTTTGGGAGGCCAGACTGAAAAATACAAACCTCTTTAGCTATGACTTGATTACAGGCAATTCATGTCTTAAGACTCCCCTCTCACTGTAGTTCAAATTTGCGTCCTTTAAATGGTGGGCTGGAGATGCTGTATTACCATGTATTCAGAATGGAAATTACAAATGAAGTAGGGTTGGGGAATCAATCTTTTTTTTTTTTGAGCATCTACTCTGTGCCAAGCCCTGTGTGGGTGTTTCACATGCGACAACTGCTTTTGCCACTCATATAAGGATCTCCAGCATCCTTATGAGATTGATTATTCTGATCATCCTCATTTTACAAATGGGGAAACTGAGGCACAGAGTGGGAACATGACTTACCTAATGTCAGGGAGCTAATAATAAGTGGAAGAACTGAAATTTAAGCCAATCCACTATAACCATAAAAGCAGCTAACACTTCTCTTCTCGCAGGGATCTTTGTGCCACTTCTGAGCTGTGACCTTCCATTATTAACTCCAGCCTGTCTTCAGAGGGTTGTGAAGAGGAAATGAGATGGCACGTATAAGCGCTTAACACACTGACCTGCCCAATAAATGGTATTAATAGTTGTCATTATTACTAGGAGTAACCAGATCTGGCGTTCAGAAGGCCCTGATGACTCTAAGGGCGAGAGACGGGGGAACAGGGACAGATAACGAGGGACTGAGAAGTGACTAGAGATGAAAAAGAGGAGGCAGTAGGTGTAGATGACTCTACGGAAGGTTTGGTGTTTGAAGTTTGTTTCTGAGAAAGTTGATTTACCACTGCTGCTCTGGACTGGATTGTGTCCCCCTCCAAATTTATTTGTCGAAGCCCTAACCCTCAATGTGAGGATATTTGGAGATGTGGCCTCTGGGAGGTGATTAAGGCACGAGGGTGGAGCCCCCATGATGGGACAAGACCTCGCTCTCTGTTCATGACCAGAGGACACAGCAAGAAGACGGCTGCCTGCAAGGCAGGAATCTGCTGGCACCTTGGCCTTGGACTTCTCAGCTTCCAGATCTGTGACAAATAAACATCTGCTGTTTCACCTACTGAGGCTCTGGTATTTTGTGATAACAGCCCGAGGTGATTCAGACAAGGACTATAAGTAGAAGAGGAGAGGCCGTTGGTAGGAGGGAAAGGGGAGCTGGAGGAACAGCCCCAGGGCCTGGAGGGGAGACCTTCAGGAGCCCAGATGAGGGCAGCCCTGGAAAGGGGCAAGGATGTGTCTTCCCCTGAAATGGAAAAGAAGAGAGTGAGTGGAAGACATTGAAGGAAGAAAATTGAGGTACTAAAGTTTGACCTAATCCAACGACAGTGGAGAAAATGTCATGGCTGACAGTGAGGAGAGAAGGTAATTTCTGGGCATCGAGGAGTTGGGAAAAGGCTGTGTGACTTTGGTGCGGAACTAGAACCATGACAAGCACACAGCCCATGGTTCCCGGCACAGCTCTGATTTCAGAGTCTCCCCCATTCTCGTAGGTAAGTACGTTCATACGGAAATGCATACTTGTCAGAGCTTATGCCCAATTTGGGATTCAAAAAAATAGTTCTACCAACAAATGGTGAATAAAGGAAAGAATGAGCTGAGATTAGATGGAGCAAAGGTGCCCTGGATTCTACCAGTCGGCTGGGGGACTCTAACTCCACAGAACAATCCAGAGAACCAGAAGTAGAGAAGGCTTCCCAAGGGGGCCATGGTGGAAACCCAAATGGGAGAGTTCCAGGGCAAAACTGAGAAGGCAGGCATTGGGATAGAAGCACCTCTTTTCCTGTCCTGACCCAAAGCAAAGAGAGCTTAACTGATACCCAAGATTTCTCAAAACGTATTCCCTGTGGTCAAATAAATTTAGGAAACACTGTGTATTATATTCCCCACAGTTATATTACAAGTCACCATATTAAAGGCTCTGAGAAGTCCTGCAGTAAAGAAACTTTGGGTCAAATAATGAAAATATGCATTTTAATGTAACTGCTCTCTGGGAAAACACTACAGGGACGTGGAAGGACTACTTTAATATCCTACTAAGGGGGTAGGTTATAGCTCAGTGGTAGAGTACATGCTTAGAATGCACGAGGTCCTGGGTTCAATTCCCAGTACCTCTGTTAAAAATAAATCATAAGTAAATAAATAAATAGGCCAAATTACTTCCCCCACCCAAAAAAGTCAAATAAAAATAATTTTAAAAAATAATTTACTAAGGATTTGGGGTAGCAATGAGTCAGTAAGTGCCCTGCTTAAGAAAAAACAGAGCTGGGCCAGTTAACTGTAGTTTTCTTTTACTGAATGCAATTTGCAGGTTGGGGGCCAAAACAAAAAAGCTGGATTTGAATGAAGAAAGGATAGAGAAGACTTCCACGTGGGTCAGGAAAAGGAGATCTTGGAAAAGAGGTAACTCTAGTGAGAATATTTAAGACAGCCTTTTATGGATATGGGGGACAAACCTTTATTTTTCCCAAGAAAACTTCAGCAAAGGCTGAAAAAAAAAATCACAAAATGGCTGCATGTAATAGAGATTCCTTGTGGAAAATGGTAAAGGAGCTGAATGCCACTGGGCATGGACTTGAGATGCGTCAGCACACGGAGATGGGGGGTGGATGTCCGTCCAACTGGGTTCTATCTGTTCAACACAGTATTTCTTTTCTTCCAACACCTATTAACATCTCAGAACTGGCACTCCGCAGATTCAAATTTGGGAACACTCTGGTCTTATTCATTCCCCTTTCACATCATCTGACTAAAGAACGGAGCTTGAGAAAGTTCTCAATTTGACTTCTGGCAGAAATAACCAAGGGTAATATTTAAAATGTCTAACGCATGAGTTCCGGTGAATGAGTGGATAACTGTCAACCCAGGGCATTCAAGCTGAATATCAGCCCTACAAAATCCCACTCTCTTCTCAGGCTACCTTTAATTCTTGTGCTGGAATTTAGACTCCTCTCTCTTTTCTTAAATTAATTAATTTTTAAATTGAAGTATATAGTCAATTACAATGTGTCAGTTTCTGGTGTATAGCATGATGTCACAGTCATGCATATATATACAAATATATTCATTTTCATATTCTTTTTCATTAAAAGTTATTACAATATATTGAATATAGTTCCCTGTGCTAGACAGAAATTTGTTTTTTTAATATATTTTTATATACAGTAGTTAATATTTGCAAATCTTGATCTCCCAAGTTTATCCCTTCCCACCCCCTTTCCCCCAGTAACTATAAGATTGTTTACTATGGGAGTCTGTTTCAATTTTGTAGATGAGTTCATTAGTTAGATTCATTGCTTAATAGAACTGGAGAGGCCTTGGACACCTTATTCTTCAACCACCTCCTTGGATGGAAGGGAAGAGAAATGGCTGGTTCGTGGCACAATTGGGGCTAAAACCCCAGCCCACTAATTATGGGGCACACCAGCAGTTACTCCATGAAATGCAGTGAATAACTCGCTGCTAGATAGCCAAGACAAAAATCACCAAATGCTATCATCTTCCTCCTCACACCCTCCCCACATATTATCTGTTTTGGGTCTACAGTTGTGCGGAAACCCTGTACTTATGAATAAGACCACAGCAGCTGGGCTTTGCCTGGATGTGGAAGAAGGAACTTTTTGGACCTGTATTAGGATAGGATAGGCTGCAGTAATAAATAGACCCATACAAGCTGGAGCTAAGCACAACAGAAGCTTATTTCCTGCTCACAAGATAGTCCAGAATGGTTCCCATTCTGGGGGGTTAGGGGATGGAGGTGGGAACTCTTCAGTTACTCAGGAACCCAGGCTGATGGAAGTTCTGCCACCTTCAGCATACAGCATCTGAGGCGGCTCAGGGCTCTCCATCTCAGTCAGCAGGACGGAGAAGGACACTTGGAAGCTTGTGAACTGGATTGGAAGCAGCACATATCACTTCTGTTCCACTCCCATTGGCTAGACTCCAGTTACATGGCCAGAGAAGACAGGAAATGACGTTCAGCTGTGAACCAAGGAAAGAGCAGAAAGACATTTTGGTGCGTAGATACTTTGACTTTCATTTTCCCATGAACTTATGAAGCATGAGCATTTATGACATCAGCCTCCCCATCTCTAACTGTGTGAATAAAATAAAAAGAAATGACAACTGGGTTCAATTGTGACTTTTTCGTGTTTTTCACTTTCTAATGTTTCTGGTAGCCTGGTTTGTGTTTAGGAACAAAATTGACAATTGTTGGTAGTCAATGTAGAGTTCTGCTCCAAATCCTTATGGGTGCTTGTAGCCCCCCTCCTTTCCCTCCTTTCTATGAATGAAAGAGAAGTGCTGGATACATGAAAGCCTATTAATCCAACAGACAGAAGATTTCGGTTCAAACTCTTCCACTCCCTAGCTGTCTGACCTAGGGCAAGTCAATTAACCTTTTAGAGCCCCAGTGTCCTTTGATTAAAAATTAAAAATGCACATAGCAGCTCCGGCAAGACATCGGGGCTCAGAAAGTATAAGAGTTTCCTCCATCATTTCCCATACACTCTCAGATCCTTCTTGGAGGATTCATTTCAGGAGTGCGTTGGCATTGTTCACGTAGGTTCTGTTTTGGGCTGGGGGTGGGGGTGGGGCCAGGAAGGAAGGCTTACCTAAACATGACATCGAAATGTCACACTTAAATAGGGACATTTTAGTGAGCCATCTATTTCTCCTTGAAAGCTAAGAGAAAGACCAATTTTTCCATAAACTTGGTGTTGTTGGTGGGTTTTGGTTTGGGTTTTTTTGCCATTTCCAAGCCAAGAATAAATTTACAGTCATTTCGTGTCTGAGTCAGTCCTTAAATAAAGGTACAATGCAGAATATAGACTTGGTGAACTGCATTATGCACAGAAAAAAATCAGTGAAACTTGTAATGCATCATGAACTTGGAGCATATTTTTATTTCCCAAGATACATCAAACTTCAGGATAAATTTTTCTTTTTTGCACTTACAGTATCAGTGATAATGATGATGATTTTTGCATTAAGGACATAGCATCAATTTAAAAGGAATACAAGTAAATACTTTAAATATTATTTCTACATCCTCAAACATCCTCGTGAGGATTGAGAGGAAAGAGTATGGTGAAGTTACTATACTACTATAGCTCTTTTCTCCCAAGAAATTCTAAGAACTGTACTAATAATTCCATTTTTCCTGGATGAATTGAAGCAATACACAAAATACCTCAGCTTAATAAATGGAAAAACTGAGGCCAGAAAAGGTACATTCACCGCTTGTCAAATATTATGTACAGAAAAGCCACAATGTAGACTCAGGTTTTCTGACTTCCATCCTGTAGTTTCTGATTCATTTATTCATTCACATACTCCTTCATTCACTTACTCTTTCATTCATTCAGCAGATACTAAGGACACAGCAGTAATAAGGGCTGTGAAGGACACCAAAGAGATGGGAGACAATTCTTGGAGTCAAAGATTACAGTCTAGTTGAAGAGACAAAACTAACACGACAAAAGAAAAAAGCAACAAAACAGAGTCCAAATGAGTAAGTGCCTGGTACTCTGGTCAGAGAAGGGCTTAAAGAGCTCAAAGAGCATCCACGAAACTGGCATTGCATGTTGTAAAGATGAACGATAAAACGCCTGCTAGTAAATTTTTAACTTTCTCTTTCTGAGAAAGACATTAAATAGCAAATAAAAAAACACCAGAAGTAGAGAGAGAGACTGCAGAAGAAAGGGAAAAGCTTTTTCTTTTTGTAACTTTAGCAGCATTTTCTCCTTCTTTTTGAACAAAAGGCCCCGCATTTTCATTTTTTGCTGGCCCCCACATATTACAGAGCAGACCCTATCCATCAGTTTGCCTCCCTCTTGTGAGATCTGGAAGCAAAATCACATGGACACCATCTTCTGTCATCCCCATCACTTTCGTCCACATAATTGCCTCTGGCTGAGACCAGCCATGGCTCGTGGCTTCTGTCACTTTCATCACAAGGTAGAAACAATAGGAATCCTAGAGGAAGGTTTAAATCAGGTAGACTTCCTTACCTATTTCAAAGGTAATTCAGGGTTTTAAGTCTAATATTATTTTTTAATTAATTTTAATTTTTATTGAGGTCATGCTTTTGTATAATTTATTTCAAATAGCATGTGATTTTTAAAATTAATTTGCATATCATAAATTTCACCGTTTCAAAGAGTACCATTCCATAGTTTGTAGTATATTCACAAGGTTGTGCAACCACCACCACTAACTGATTCCAGAATATTTTCATCACCCCAAAAAGAAACCCTGTACCTCTTGGCAGGCACTCATTTCTCCCTTCCTAAAGCCCCTGGCAATCACGAATCTACTTTCTGCCTCTGTGGATTTGCCTGTTCCGGATAGTTCATATAAATGGAATCATACAATATGATCTTTGGGGCTTGACTTCTTTCACTGGGCGGAATGTGTTCAAGGCTTATCTTAGTGTCAGCAGGTATCAGTACCCCATTCCTTTTTGTGGATGAACGATATTCCATTACATGGTATGCCACATTTTGATTACCTATTTGATTATCACTGCGGTATAAAGTTTGAATGAAAAGAATAATCCCAGGCTCTTTTCTATCCTTCTCCACACTCTTACTCCCCAAAGGAACCACTTCGTACTCTTTAGTTATTTCTCCTGGTAGGTACCTCCCTGTTTCCATAAAGCATCTTTATACTGCTATTGATTTATAATTTTGTGATATTGATATAGTCCTACTTTGGAAGATGATCACATGTCACTTTGATACCTCCACACAGACCTAGTCCTTCTTCTTCTTTCGGGACAATTTTTAGTTAAATCAGTATTTAGTGGTCAGATTACTGTGACCATATAAAATACTGTTTTACCACTGCTGAGGCAAGAATTAGATCGTTATTACTTCCGCTTTTCTGAACCAGGAGAATCAGCTCTCTTCCTGATCTCCCCATGCTGGAGAACCATGGGCCCAGGCCCTGGACCACTTCTTTTCTTTGTTTATGCTCACTCCCTAGCCATCCCCATGGCTTTAAATATTATCCAAATGCTTCTAACTCCCAAATTTATTTTGCCAGTCTCATCTTCATTTGAATTCCAGACTTATGTGGTCCCCTGCTGACTTGACATTTCCACTCGGATGTCCCACAGGCACCATAGACCTAACTGGCTGAAAGCAGATCCCCTCCTCTGGAACCACAACCTTCCTCTCCTCGGGAAATGGCATGTCCGTTCTTCCAGTTGGTTAAGCCCCAAAACTTGGAATTGTCCCTGTCTCTTTTTTTCCCCTTGCATACCCTATATCCAATCCACAGAAAATTCAGTCAACTCTACATCAAGATACATCAAAAATCCAACCCCTTCTCACCACTCCCTGCTCCTACCATCTCAAGTCCAGGACACTATCATCTACCACCCACACTATGACAATAACCTCCTGACTGGGCTCCCTACTGCCATCCTGGCCTCTCCATAGCTACTTGTCCACACACACAGCTGGAATCATCCTTTTAAAACATGAATCTTATCACATCATTTCCTTGTTCAAATCTTTCCACTGGTTTTCTTTCTTTCTTTCTTTTTTAATGGAGGTACCAGGGATGAACCCAGGACCCCACGCATGCTAAGTGTGCCCTCTACCACTGAGCTATTTCCCTCCCCCTTTGCCAATGGTTTTCTCTTACACAGATAAAAGGTGCTATAAGATCTGGCTTTGCTGTGTCTTTGACCGCATCTTTTCCCACTCTCCCTAAACTTACTTTGTTCCATCAGCATTGGCTTCCTTGCCACCACACATAGAACCCTTTAAGTTCATTCCAACCTCAGGGCCTTTGCACGTGCTGTTCCCGCTCCCAGAATGCTTTTCTCCCATATAGCAGCATGGTTGGCTCCCTTGCTTCTCTAATGTCTTACCTGCTCAAATGCCACTATATTAGGGTGCTATTCCTGATTAGCCTGTATAAATGAACACCCTACTATGCCTCTCTCTATAAGCCTTACCTTGCTTAATTTTTCTCACAGTATTATCCTCACCTGACACATTATATATTTGTCTGTTTATTGTCTGCTCTCTTCCCCTGGAGGGCAGGCATTGTCTGTTGTATGTCCTACCATATTTCCAGTGTCTCAGATGTGCCTGGAATAGAGTGGGTACTCAATATTTGATGACTGAATTAATTAATTTAAAAATGTCAATAAACACATGTATTCAATCAATCCACGGGTTGCATTCGGAAGCAGAATTTCATATTTTGCATTAAAAAGTCTATGTGGCTTCCCCTCATAAATGCCTCCCTAGTTAGTAGGATTCTCTGTTTAAGACTCATTCTCTTCCACTAGCCTGAAGCTCCTCAGATGAATTCACAGTGCCTGGCAGAGAGGAGACCCTCAAAAGTCTGTGGGACTGTAACATCTCAGGGATTTAAGGAACTAATGGGTATGACTGCTCATCAAGGTCACATGTACTCATCCCTCAGATTCATTTAAGGAGTGAATCCAATACGTCAGATTCTACAACCTCATTCATCCATTCATTCATATAACATTCAAGCATTCAATCTGATCTGTGTTGAACACCTTCTCTGTGAAAGTCTCTAGTTCCTAAATACTTTCTATTGTATCTAAATGACCTGCCCTCCCCTTTACTGGTCTAAAGTGTTATTTCTTGTTCTGACCTCAGTTTAGCTGGGGAACAGCTGGGTACCAGCATCTGTCTAATCACCCTTCATCCCTTGGTAACTATTAAGACATGCCAGGATGCTCTTTGCTGATGCCTCTCAAATTTAAAATGGGGACACTGGGTATTCAAAACAGAGGACCTTGACATTCGAATACCCGCCCCTCACTTTTCCTGCCTGGTTGTTGACTTTCAGGGTTGGGCATAGGCAGCTCATCCTTCCGTAGGGCTGGTATTTGGTTTGATGGATTGACTTCATAGACAATGGGCACATTTTCATAAGTCATCACACCAGGAGGAACCCACGTACTTGGAAGCAATGTGTGACAGCATGATGAAAAGTGAGGTCACATTTTACGTATGGAATTTGAATTCTGTTCAGCTGGTATGGAGCAATTCAAAACTGTGGGGAAAGAGATGAGGCCAAATTGAAAGCCCCCATCCCTCCATCCTCCTACCCGCGCCAAGAATTACAGGAGTGCTGTTTTGTAGTCAGGTCTTTAGAATTTCTCTACAAAGTCACTGGGCTGGCTGTATATCCTTCCAAACTCCTGGCTTTAGTTGGAATGAAAAAGTGTCCTTGGAGTGAGTTTCCTGAAACTCTGCTGTGTTATGTAAATAAACCTGTTTTATAATAAAGTCCACAGGAGACCTTTTACTGTATGTAGGGCCTTGTTTTAAGGTCAGAAGTCAAGAAAGAAGGGTATTGACAAATCAGTGTTATTGTTTTGCAACAATTATTCACTGTTTTTACTATCTTTTAAAAGGAGAACATTTGCAGGGTAAAGGTATGTTTTACTTTTAGAAACAAGAGGCAAAAATTCATTCTTTTTTTAAAAAAAAGGTGAACCTAATTCTTTCATTTCAAGAGGGGATTCCTTGGAGCAGCAAGCTCTCCTATTTTATTTTATTTTATTTGATGGGGGAGGTAATTCGGTTTATTTAGTTAGTTTTGAATGGAGGAACTGGGGATTGAACCTAGGACCTCCTGCAAGCTAAACACACACTCTACCACTGAGCTACACCCTCCCCCATTGTCTCCTATTGTATTTTAAATGGTTCAGTTTGCACATACAGCTATGCATATGCATACAATTTGATTCACAACCAGCTTTTTGTTTTCTGGGTTTTGCTGCCAGGTTCAGAGCTATTGTGTAAAAGACTATCCATTTGCACGTGGGACATTAGTAGGGGAAATGGGCTCATCTGCCCGGAAAGGTGAGCAAGGAGTTCAGGATATAAAACTAACTCCTGATTCCTATCAGGTGCATTTGCCTGTGAAGGGACCTATTGGGCTGTAAGGAGGTGGAGTTACAGCCCCAGGCCAGACTGTTGGGAGGTGTCCTTAGACCCGCAGGTGGGGTGGGGGTGGGGCTGGTTACTGGTGCTGCTCCTGGGTTAGACTCCTTTTGTTTTCCTCTGAAAGGTTGGCTCCAGCCTCCAGAAACCTGCTTGTGGCTGGTTCTCCTGCCAGGTGCTTCTGTCCTTGGGAAGGTATGTGAACACAGGAACAGCTCAGGACACATGGTTTATAATTTGATACAGCAATTCTCCGGATATGCACAGCCATTTTTCAAAATCATTCTTTCCCCTTGATCTCATCCCTAGAAGTTATTTTCTGTTGCTCTCTTTAGGACATTTTCAGAATCCTGTGTTCCTTAGCCTAACTTCCCAGCTTTTACCTGTAAGTCCCAGACAAGAGCTTTTCACCCACCTCCCGCCCTCAGTCTCCACGGGAGCCATGTTTCCTCTTAGCAAGGATGTAAGCAGATTTAGAAGTCTTCTGGATGGAGTTCCTCAAAGCACCTGTGCAGTCAAGTCGCCCATTGATACCCAGCTAACCAAACACTCTGTTTTGATAGGAGATAGATTATCAGAATAGGTAGAAAAGAAGCAAGTTTCAGCGAGTAAGTAATAGGCAGACAAATTGCAGATTTCTTTGTTAATTCTTCCGTCAACTCTCTGTATGACCTTGAGTTTCTAAGACTTACCATAAATACAGAGAACCTCAGATAACTTCCCAGGGCTATTTTGAGCAATGCACATTAATTGGTCAAGTAATGCAGTGATTACAAATGATTTTGTAAATGCAAAGCTTTATAAATACTAAGTAATTCTTCTGCATGACTTACTAATGTCTAGACTAAAAGCTACAGAAGGAAGTCCACATTGCTTGTACAGTAATGTATAAACACATATAATAAGATATATAATAATATTACATATAATAATAAGAGCTAACAAGTATGAAGCCTTTATGTCTCAGGAGCTGAGCTTAGATTACCTTGTTTAATTTCCCCAAAAAAACTTACTGGGCAATACTTTCATTTTCCTCATTTTAGAGATGAGGACACTGAGGCACAAAGAAGTTAAATAATTTCCCAAAGTCTTGAAGCCAAGAAGGGCCAGAACCTCGACAATTCATTTTCATAATGGCTCTTCCCTACCCTGCTGTAACATCCACTTATATCTGGAAGTCTCTGAACCACTGCAGAAAAGTTTAGTAATTCTGTTTCATTAAAACCTTCAGTCCATTAGATGAGATAATGAATCCTTGTTGAACAATCACTGGGGACAATCACACATATTAGATCATTTAATTCTCACATCAACCCTAAGAAGTTGGTACTGATTCCCGGCTTATACATTAAGCACAGAGATGTTAAGAAACTTGTCCATGGTCACAGTTAACAAGTGGCAGAGGCTGGCTTTGAACCTTCGGCGGTCTGGATCCAGAGTCTGTGCACTTTATCAATAAGTAACCCCACCAATGACTGCAAGTGTAGAGCAGCGTGTAGAACCCTGTTATTGACTCAAGGAGTAGACGTGACCACTAAACTAACTGTCTGATCTTGGGCCTCTGTTTCTTCATCTGTAAAATGGGCATCCTCCAAAGTATCTGCCAGCCCAGTAATTCTGTACTTTAACAAGTCTGCATTTTCTTAAATAGGAGTCTGGAGAACAAACACTCACTATAGCTTCAGGACAAGTGGGTCGCAAACATCGCAGTTTCAGAAATTTGAGAACAGGAGATCTACACAAGGCTGGTGCTTCATGCAGGAGCCCGAGGTGCTAGTGAGACTTTCAGGAGGTAAAACCCCTTGTCAGGAGAACAGTGTTGTGATCCGGGGGAAGTGAGAGCTGATGTGGGCTGTAGAGACATGGGACAGAGAGGCCGTGGAGGACTCATCCAGAGTAGAAGGTAGGAAAATGGTTTAAAAAAAACAACAAGTAAAAGTGGCACTGCATTTTGTGGCTATGGATGTGATATTGGGAAAGAAAGAGAAGCTGCAATTGTTTCATTCTTAAAATGCAAATCTTACAGGAAGGGCAGCACATAAAGAAGGAGCGTAAGGGCTTTGGAACAGGACACACGGGGGCTTGATGCCTCTTCTGCCACTTTGTAGCTTGTGATCCTGATTAAGGGCCTTCGTTTTTCTCCTTGATAGGACAGGAATCACACTAACACTGAGCGAAGACTCAATAAAGGCTCTTTTCTGTTCCAACCAGCCAGGACTGCCTCTATCCCCAGCCTACCCCAAACCCCAACCTAAGAAATCAAAACCCAATTAACTCTTAGCAGTTATGAAACGCTTTGATCTTAAAGGAGGAATGAAGATGTCATATTTGCCCCTGTTTTTCCTTTCAAGTTCCTCTAGACTTCTCAAAGAGCTTTGCTCTGATCTCAGAGACAAGGGATGGGAAGACTGGGAGAAGCAGCAATGAAGCAACCCGAAGTTAAAGGAGACCGGCTTGTCCCCAAAGGGTAAACACAGTAGGGTTCCACTAAAAGAAGTCATAATAGGAGTTTCCCCTTCCTCAGTCCTGCGTCCCCACCTCCACCCTGGGGAGGGCTGACGTGCAGACACCACCAGCGTCTGGCCAACAGCGACCAGCCCCACTGAAGAGAAGACTGTCAGAGGAGCGGCCTCCATCATCCCTCTTCTCATGTCCCCACAACGGAAGAAAGAGCAGGCTTAATGTCACTCCAGGGGAAGAGTGGGACGGGACGAGAGCAAAACATACATGCAAAAGGGCAAGTTGGTGACAGGGGGAAAAACCGAAATGTATTAGTTTCCTATCACTGCTGTAACAAGTCACCACAAATGGTGGTTTAAAACAACACAGATCAACCTCACTGTTATAGAGGTCAGAAATCCAAAATGGCTTGGAAGGCCAGCCTTCCTTCTAGAGACTCTAAGGGAGAACTCATTTCTTTGCCTTTTCCAGCTTCTAGAAGCTACCCAGATTTTTTGACTCCTGGTTTTAGATTCTCTGTTTCTATCATTACCTTTCCCTCTTAGACTCTGACCCTCCTGCCTGCCTCTCTTAAGGACCCTTGTGATGACGTTGGGCTCACATGGACAATCCTGGCTCTCACCTCGTCTCAAGAGCCTTAATTGGATCACATCTGCAGAGTCCCTCTTGTTGTGGAAGGTATCATAAGCACAGGATCCAGGGATGGGACAGCTTTGGAGCAGACCATCATTCAGCCTACCGTACTTTCTAAGCTTTGGTAACCAGAAATCTGATTTCTCTCCTCGTTAACTTTGTGATCACAAAACAACTCACTTCACTCTAAGCCTTGCTGTCTACGTCTATAAAAAGGAAGTAGTATTTTACTTGATTCCTTTTGGGCTTGTAGGTCATCTGCATAGGATGTCCACTACGGTGCCTTGCGTGGTGAAAGAACACAGTCAACTTCAGTTGCCCTCCCCCTTCTCTAGCACATGATGGGTAGGCATTATGGGATTTTGGAGTTAGGGGTTGGGAGGGAGCACAGGGACTCTTGGCAGGGAAAATTGACTTTGAGATTTGTAGTCATTATATGTGTGTTGCCCTGGGAAGGGGCATGATGTTGGCCAAGGTGGCTCTCTCCCACCAAGGCTGTCCCTGGAGAGCACTCAGCAGCAGCCAATGCTTCCAGCAGCTGGGGGAGTGCGTGTCCCTGCAGCAGGGACCTGGGAAGTCTACCATGGTTTCCACTACAGCAGCGAACCGTCTTGTCTTCTTGGCTAAAGACCAGAGAGGAAACAGATGGTAAGAGTCCTGACAGGCTGCATAGCTCGCGGGCTCAGAGGCTTACAGCTCATACTCCCAAGCAGGTAAGCCTGACTTCAAATCTCAGTTCTATTTCTTCCTGTTGTGTGATTTGGGGATGTCACCGAACTTCTCTGTGTCTCAGCTCCCTCACCTCTAGATTAGACGCTGATAGTTAATTTATCTCTTAGAATTGTTGTAAGTCTTAAATGTGGATTTCTCAGCACCGTGCCTGACATCTGGTCCCCTACATGTTAGATTTTGTGATCAATACTATTCTCACCACCCCTTTTCTACTTTATCCTTTCTACCTAAACCCAAATGTTTAACAGGTGAGCTGGAAAGGAGAGGGAAGAATCCTACAAGAATACCCATCGGGACTTAAGACACATATCAGTAAAGCAGGGAGCAGGGTAGAGGGGGTAGAGGGCAGGGATAAGGGCTTAGAGGGTGGGAGGAGGGATGTTAAGAGCCAGGCTGCGTAAGTAAGTGAGGTTCCATGCCACTCACTCACTAGCTGGGTGACCTTGGCGGGTCATTGTGGGAATTAAATGACATAAAACAAGTAAAGCTCTTAGGACACTACCTGACACTTGATAGGCACCATGTATGTTTGCCATAATCATTCTTAGGCTACAACCTGTCCACAAAGGCAACACTTAGGACAAAGCCCTTGATTTAGACCTTGCAAGTTTCCCAAGAATTTTAAAACACTTGGACATCCAGACTGAATTCCTGAGTTGGCCACAAACCCTCTGTTTCATCTGCTACTAGAATAACCCTCCACTAGCACTGATTCCCTGGATTAAGCGTTTAATCATTTACAACTGTAAGCAGGTTGTCAACACGGCTGATGCTAGTGTTTATCTGAGTTAGGATTGGATGGAGAAAAGGGATTTAGGGAAAATGATTCCAGAGATGAGCTAAAGGAATTGTGTTCTTTGAAAATCCTGGGCATCCCTTCAACACAAAATCAGGGGTAGTAAGATAGACTAAACTCTTCATGCATTTTATGACTTTTTCTTAATTCCTTTTTTACTTGGAATGTTAACAGTTGAGGATCTTCAAATACGGCAACCCTGGTATATCTGCCTCTTTCTCTTGCATAGATGTTCTCCAATTTTGCTTCTCCCTAGTCCAAACCCATGCTGGGAAGGGTCACAGAAGACATGAAATGATCAGAATCAAGCTGGAACTGCACTACTTGAATTGGGAGACGGAATAAAGGGGTTTAAGAGAACATCTCCTTCAGAGGGCCCAGACTCTAGGCTGAGAGCTCCTGCCCCATCTTCTACTCTCCTCTCCTTGCTCATCTCTTTGGAGCAAAAACATCAGATATTTACTTTGATTTTCCTCTTCAAACGTGCTTGATTTTCAAGCCACGCTTGTTGCAAACACTGCCGCACTGGGCCCAGGCTAACACTGCCGCACTGGGCCCAGGCTGGCTTCCCTGAGTTCTTACTACACAGGGGCAGAAGTAAACCACAGGAATCTCAAGTCACGGAGCTAGTCAGTGTGTTGGACTCAATCTCTCTCCGCAACTAACTCCTCATTAGTTTTATCTGGTTAAGAGTCACAGTAAAGTTTCTCCTGCAACTATGGTGTCAGATTTTTTTTTCTAAAGCAAGTAAGTAATAAAACAAACATGCAAAGTATTTTGATAAGAGGGGCAATTACGCTGTCTATCTTTCAGAATCCGAAGAAAGAACTCCTAGTGACCCAAGTTTTTGGCATTAAGAGAGATACTTAGCAGACAGGATCATGCCCCTGATTTTTATCTTTGTGGATTTAAACTCAATGAAAGTCAGTTCACAGAGTTATTATTACCAGGCTGGAAAGGACTGTCCATTTCCTGCACTGACTTTTCATCTCAGAAGCCACAGTTGACTTTAAATCTTGTGATTTTTTATTTCCCAAGAAAAGAATGAGAAGACTAGGCAAACAGAGAGAGTCATGGGACCTGGGGGGAAACCCCCTAATCAAAATGTGAAACTTTTGCCCTTCTTTCTGTCTCCAGTGCCACTCTCCTAGGGCAATCAACCACCAGCTCTACCTGATTCGATTGCTTACAGCCGCCTCCTAATTTACCTCCCTGTGTTAATGCTTGCCTGGCTCCTGTGTGTTTTTTCCACACACAATGGCCAGGGTGATTTTCAAAAAGTATAATCAAATTATATCACTCCCCTGACTAAAACTCTGTAGTCATTTCCTTTGCTTTTAGGGCAAACTCAAAGTTCTTACTGCGGATTCATGGCCTTGATTGTCCCTGCAGACTCAGCCCATGATTTTCTAGCCCCATGAGACATCAATTCCTTAAGTAAGATCTTTCAGGCCTCAGGACGTTTGCACATGCTGTTTCCACTGTTTAGAAATCTTTCCTCCATCCTATTCCCTTCTTTCAAGTGACTCCCTCTTCTTATTTGTTAGACCTCACCTTAAATGTCACTTCCTCAGGCAGAACTTTCCAGACCATCCTATTTAAACTAGGATTCTCATTTGGATCATTAGTCTCTATATTAGTCTTTACACAGTATTTATCATGATTTGTCATTATTATTATTTATTTATATTTTTTTCTGATTTATTTTCTGCTTCTTGCTCTTGAATGTAGATGGCTAAAATCATGTTTTTCTTGTTCACCATTGTATTCTGTCTAGCAAGGCACTTGGCACAAAGTAGTAACTCAACAAATATCTGTTATATCAAGAAACAACTTTATTCTGATAGGAGGTTGGAAACGTGGCTGCATTTTCCAAGAAGTAGCCTGCTTCTGAAGTTTTAATTTTATTAAACTCCATATGACATATTGAAATATCTGTTAAAATCATCTAGTTCTAAATTTCATTGAGATTGTTTTCATCCGCCAGTTCCTCATGTTTTCTTGTCTCATCCTTTGTGAATTTTATAGATATGAATACCTGCTAGAATGTAAGCATCACTTTGTTTAGTTCACTGCTGCATCTCCAATATCTAGAACAGTGCTTGGCACATAGTAGGCATTATTTATATACCTCTGTTACATAAAAGCTATTCAGGATGAAAGCTCTAAACTGATTTAGTGTTAAGACTATAAACCCGCAGAGCAATGGTTCTTACAACATAGAGTTTGCACGCTGGCAGTGTATCAGCTAGAAGTGTCCCACAGAAGTGTCTTGTTTAACCTGCATAGTATTTTAAATTGTTTTAAATCAGTTTAAACATTGAGACCTCATATAAAAATTGCAATGCCAACTTCTCTTAAAAAGCTAGATCTAGCCACACGGGGACCACTGTCCCATGATGCAGCAGGCTGAGGCTGGGTGGTACCTGACCCTTTTGGAGGCCCACGTCCTCTCCATTTGCTTTTTCTAACAGTTTGTGTTGACCCAAGGGTCCTGCCCCGTTGCAATTATCCTGAAAATAAGTGTGGGATTTTTAAACTCGGTAAATACAGAATTTCACTATAATAACCAGAAAACTAATCAGGAATGAAGAATCAACTCAGGAAATATCTGTGCAAGATTAAGATAGTGTTAGACCTGATTGGTGCTTCAGAGATTTGTTCAAAGCTCTCTGCTGGGAGGAAGGTATAGCTCAGTGGTAGAGCTAGTGTTTCGCATGCATGAGGTCCTGGGCTCAATCCCCAGTACCTCCATTAAATAAATAAATAAACAAATAAATCTAATTACCCCCACCAAAAAAACTAAAAAAAAAGAAAAAAAAACTATCTGCAAGTAGTGTAGTAGGCAGTGGGTGGAATAGAACAACTATTGCTATTCTTGAGGTTTTCCATTGTATTTATGTTTTTTTAAATTTCTCCTTTTTGTTTTCAATTATTTTTTTAAATGGGAGGTAATTTTAGGTTTATTTGTCAATTTTTTTAAGGAGAGTTATTGGGAATTGAACCCAGGACTTTGTGCATACTAGGTGTGTACTGTACCACTGAGCTATACCCACCCCCATCCCGCCTTGAGATTTTCTATGTTTTTAAATTCTGGGCATGGTATAAGAAGCTAAACTGATTTCTTCCTCTTAGGACCAGGCTAACTCAGCTTATAAAAATTACTCAAGGGCACCATGTTCCCAAAGAAAGGAGGAAACACGTATAGGCATTTTTTAAATCTGTTACTGGGCCATATGCCTTGACAGCTGGCAAACAGCCAGTGCCTGGACAAGACAAGTCAGAGTGCTTACTGTACTGACGGATGATGACTTAGCAGCAGCATCGTCATCATCACCACCACCACCACCACCAATGAAATTTGAGTTTTAATCTGGGCACTTGAAGACAAGTGAAGCCCCCACACCATGTAAGCAAATCATTTGAACTTCATATAAAAAGACTCGATCAGGAAATATTGTGGCCCTGTCTGCAATCAGGGTCAAAACAACAAGTGATTTACGAGACCTA
Organism: Camelus ferus; assembly: GCF_009834535.1. NCBI lineage: Eukaryota > Metazoa > Chordata > Mammalia > Artiodactyla > Camelidae > Camelus > Camelus ferus. The sequence continues at coordinate 37,377,205 of NC_045697.1, forward strand.
GAAATGAGTTATTGGCCTAAGCAAATCTGGGCTGATTTCAAAATGAGAGTTAGGTTTATGATAAGAATTTTGCTTTTAGAATTTTTTTTTTTACCTCTATTCCCTTATTATTTTGGTCACTGTGGGAAAAAATAGGACTGATGAGGGTAAAAACATCCAAGTACTTCAGAGTTTGATTTAGCCTAGCAATTAGGTACATTTTTTACAAGTGCTACTAATTGTCCCCTAAAATGAACTGGAATGCTATGAAAATGGATGTCACAGTCTAAAATTACTCATCTATTTTGAAATCTAATTCATAGCTTCTCCTTAAATGTTTACAGATTATAGTATAAAAAAGGACTATTAAAATTATAAAATGTGTAAGTATAATTTATGAGGAATTTATCATCCATGATTTAATTAAGTAGTTCATTGCAGCTGTTCAGTTGCATTCCCGAATAAAAATATCCCACACCCAGCAGTACTATTGAAAACCAAAAGTGTTACCACAACAGAGTTAGCTTTTCTTTCTTCTTTTTTTCCCCTAAAAATGTAAAAAAAAAACAAGAATCTAGGAAACTGGAAAAGAACACTTTTCTCAGTGTGGAAAAAACTTAACATGTAGTCTCTCCCTGGAAGAGCTGCTCAGCTCCATGGTCAAGGACCAGAGCCTGGAAATTGGCTTCATCTGGAATTCCTGGTCTGGCCCGTGTTGGCTCCCCAGCCTAGAGCTCTAGAATCACTGAGAATCACTGGTGGGGCTTGTTACAAATATACATGTACCTGGAGCCTCAGATTGCTTAGTTCGAGGTTGGGACCTGGAAATCTGTAATTTGCAAGGCTCCTCAGGTGTATCTGGTGATCTGCCATATTAAGGAAGCACTGGTCCAGGCAGTTTCAGAGACACTAGAGAGATTTGAAATGGATCTTTCCTCCCGTTTCCATCAAACTCAAGCGAGCCTGGAACCCATGTTGTGAAGCAGGCAAGAGCCCTCCAGGCTGGTTCAGTCCTTACATTCCAATGTGTCAGATCCAAGGTGGGTGAGATGGGGATTGGCAGTCAGAGAGCTTTAGTTCTAGTCATCTTTTTGTTTCCAACCAGCTGTGTACAATCAATCTCACCTGCAGCATAACTGTCTGTAAAATGAAGGAGTAGGGCTAAATGGTCTCAAGACAAGATTTGACGAGAATTGTAAACCATTGGCCTCGGGCCACATCCAGACTGCAGATTGATTTTTCTAGGACCTACATGATGTTTGAAAATGAATTTCAATTAGTTTCCCAATAGGGAGATTCCCCCCTCACCCCAGATCTAAATTTTCAACTTCTCTTGGAAAATTGGAAATTTTGGGCAACAACGCACTGTTCATTCTTACCCAACAACTGTCGCCTGGTAGAGTATGTCATTTTAAAAGAACCATGAGCTCTTGTATTCCAATGGTAACCACACTTCCCACCCACCAGCCTGTTCATACATTTATGATTCTGCTTGGTACCTGGGATGGTGGCCCTCCTGACTCTTGTCCCAAGGTCATTGACATGTCTTGTCTCTAGGCTGTTTCTAGAGGGCGGGCCCTGTGATCTTAGCTGTTGCTCATTCCTCCTTAATTTTTGAGTCAGGAAAGCAATTTCTACTATTCCTTTTTCAGGGCCTAGGGAGTCTTTAAGGAAGAAGCAAGAGTAGGAGCCTGAAGGAATGTGGTGTCCGCTTGTTCAGAAAGGATCCAAAGAGCTAAAATTTTTATGTTTACAAATCTCTCAGTACAATATACCCAAGTGGGCTTTGTTGAGGCCAAATGTTTGTATCACTGGTTATGTGCCATTCCACCACGAGTAAAGACATTGCTAAATTGCCAGGTTTTTGCAAATTATAATGAAAATTGTACGGCACTGAATCCAAAATCTGTGTGCCAATATAATAATTACTGCATGACTGGAATTACTGAAAGGAAGTAGCCTTTCTGGGAAAACAAAAGTGGGAAAATTTCTTTTCTGCTTTTTCAGAACCATCTACAGTTTAAAGGTGGGACAGATAGTTGGGGTTGAGGGATGTGGGAAATGCTATTGACCTGATATACACCTGACTGTGAATTAATCAGTCCTCACAGTTATCGGAGGGATTGACCTATTCAGGGTATATTTTTCACACTGCTTCTGCCTAAACACCTTCAAAATACTCCACACGTAAAGAGTGGCCAGTGTAGCTATGATTCTCAGCTTCCCAAGGCAAATTAGTGCCAAAGGCACACTCCCTAGGTTCACATCACTCAAATCAAACATTTCTTTGTCCCCATTTATGGGCATGAGTCTATAAGACAGATAAAATCTGAGCCCAGAAGCTAGTGTGTGTTACAAGCATCTATGCAAGTGACAAAAATATCCATTGGCTGTTTTAAAGGAGTCTAGTGTTGAGAAACGAACAACATGCTAAGGAAACAGGAGGAAGGTACCATTTAGGATGGGCCTGGTAGAATGGGCTGTGTTGGGTGGTGAAATGATGGGGAGCATTTAGGCAAAGGGCCTGACAATAGCACTCGTGTTTTATGAACCCTGAAAGTTCCTGCTATGCCTGGAATGAAAGCTTCTAGGGTGATGAGAGAAATAAAAAGGAGAATTGGCAAGAAATAAGGCTAGAAAGCTAAATTACAGCCAAATCGAGAAGGTTTGGAATGCCATGTTAAGGCATTGGAGCATTATTTTTAGGTAATAGTGATAGTCACTGAAGGTTTTTGAGATGGACCTTGAAATTAGCATATTTTTATTTTAGCAAAATAACTCTCCCTGTAGTGTTCAGTATGGATCGGAGGGGTGGAGGGGTGGAGTGGCGGTGGGAGGGAGAGACAAAGTTATTTTGAGGTTTTTAACTTAGATTTGTTATCATTTTCTCCCTGAAATCTGAAAGGTCAAATATCTTAATTTTAATATATGAATTTATATCTTGTTTAATGATGTGGTTTAATGTTAATTTTAGGTTTGAGTAAGAGGCCACCCAGTAAATTGAATTATTTTGTTAAAGTAATACACTCTTTTGTATTGAAGCATAGTTGATTTACAATACTATATGAGTTTCAGGGGCACAGCATAGTGAGTCAATATTTTTACAGATTATATTCCATAAAAAGTATTATAAGATAATGGTTATAATTCCCCATGCTATACAATACATCCTTATTACTTATCTATTTTATACATAGTAGTTTGTATCTCTTAATCTCATACCCCTAATTTGGCCCTCCCCTCTTCCCTCTCCTCTTTGGTAACCCCTAGTTTGTTTTCCATGTCTGTGAGTCTGTTTCTGTTTTGCATATATATTCATTTGTATAATTTTTAAAAATTCTACATATAAGTGATACCATACAATACTTGTCTTTCTCTGCCTGACTTATTTCATTAAGCATAATAATCTCCAGATCCATCCACAGTGCTGTAAATGGCAGAATTTCCTTCTTTTTTATGGTTAATATTCTATTTTTTTATGGTATAATATGCACATACTACATCTTGTTTATCCACTCATCTGTTGATGGACACTTAGGTTACTTCCATATCTTGGCTACTATAAATAGTGCTCCAAAGAACACTAGGGTGCATGTATCTTTTGAAATTTGTGTTTTCACTTTTTTCTGGATATATACCCAGGAGTGAGATCGCTGGATCACACGGTAGTCCTATCTTTAGTTTTTTTGAGGAATCTCCATGCTGTTTCCCGTAGCGGCTACATCAATTTACATATTCTAATGTACTCTTCATTAAAAAGTAGTATAGCTAAAAAAACAACCACAGTTCAGTTATTTAAGGATTTCCTTCTCCTCTTTATGAATTTCCTATGGTCTTTTCCTCTTCCTCCTCATTTTCCTTTCACTGAGTCTAAGCAGTTTGCAGTGACTTTGGAGCAGTTGTATAAAGCCTGGGCACTGAAGCAGGGATGGTAATGTTTCAGACACAGTTTGGGGGACTGAATGACCCTCAAGATCCCTGTTCTCTTTTGCTACAGATAGCTGACAGTGTCATAAGACGTATGGGATGGAAACTATCAAGTCAAATGTGATAATAAGCCAATAAACCAAAAATCTGATCATGACAAGAAGCAGGAATGCAAAAGAAGAGTAACCCACTGAGAAGGGGGAAAAACAGAACACACATGCTAATATTTCTGGTATGTTTTACATTGGTCCATTAACTACGGAACCTGTTTCAGCCTCATGGAAAATGGATGATTTTCGGTAGAGTCTACCAATGACAGACTGGGGAATTTTGAAGGGAGCCCTGACATATAAAATACAATTACAACCACGTAAAATGTCTTATTGCTGAGTGTGTTACTATTGCACTGCACCGAGACATACTTAAAAGTTCAATTCTTGTGAAATACGGAAAATGACAGCTGATAAGGACTATAAAGTTGTTTCATGAATTTCACATGACTTGGGATACATTCTGCCCACTGAGATGCAAGGCTGAAGAAAAATCCCACAGAATGAGGGAAGGCTGAACTTAATATTTCATTATTTTGCTAATACTCTTATTATTTTGGAGAACTATTCACAAGCTGCTTTATAAGTATTTTCATTAACTAGAGCTATTGCTAATTATGAGTCAATATTATCTTCATAAAAATTATACAATTTCAGACCGTTTTAGTTGGAAAGATGGCAAAGAGCAGTGAGTATACTCACAGAGTTCACATTATGAGCAAAGAGGAGTCACCTGCCTCCAAGTTCCTAGAGGTACCAGTGATGAACACTAGGGCCCTATGACAGCAATTCTCTGTTATGTAATCAGAAAAATCCACAGCTGATACAAGACTATCTGTTCCTTTCCTACCAATCCACCAAGGTTAGGGCCTCCCGAGTCAGACAGTCTTGGACTGGAAAGCTGCTCTGTTGCTTACTAGCTGTGTGGTTTAGAGCAAGCCTCTAAACTTGCCATGCCTCAGTTTCCAAATCTGTAAAATGGAGACAATAATATCCCAGGGTGGTTTTGAGTGTTAATTGAGACAATTCATCTAAAGCAGGGTTTACCAACCTTGTCTTTTAGGGGCTGGATAATTCTTTGTGGTGGGCGAGTAGTCCTGTGCACTGTACCATGTTTAGCCACATCCCTGGCCTCCATCCACTAAATGCCAGTACCCTCCCTGTGATCTCTTCTCCCCTGGACAAAACAATTAAAATATCTCCAGGCATTGCCAAATGTCCCCTGGTGGGCACAACCACTCCCCTCTCCTCAACCAATGACTTTAATAAGGTACTTGGCACATAGTAAATGCTCAAAATACATTAGCTATTATTATCATTTTGTATTGTCATCAAGGAATGGTAACTGTGCACACAAAATCTCTTTGTTTCTCTCCTTGGTCTTGGTGAGGATGCGCAGACAAATGGTCAAATGCACAGAGCAGGAAAGGATGAGCCACAATCTGTATCATCAGCTCCTGACAGTTTTATTCAACATAGTGATTTTCTTTTTTGCCCCTGCCTCTAAGGAAAAGAAGGTGACCCAACCCTTGGATGCCTCCTGAGACTTTTAGATTTTACCAGGCTGTGTAGATGCCCGAGTGAAAGGAACATTGTCACATTACCAAGCCGGCTGGATGAGAAAAGGGAAAAAGAGAACATGGTTAAATCACTCACGTGCTCTTCTACAAGTTGCGTTCTGGTGAGCTAAGCCATCTGGAATGTAATTTCCATGTATTTCTTCACCTCTCACCTTCCACCGTCGCTATTACTTAACCTACTGACCCAGACAGCTGCTGATTAACATTTAATACATGTTGAAATGTTAGTGGGCTTTGAACCAAACATGAAGAAGTTTCTGACTTGCTTTTAGCTCTTTGCCCTTGAACCATTTCATGAGTAATTCTTTACAGCTCTGCTCTTCCATTGCTCTAAACATGGCACATATTTTTTTTTAAGATAAAAATGAACAAATTATGAACAGAGTTCCCCTCCCCACCCCCATGCACGCCAGCTTTCATTCATTTACTGAATGTTGATGGAGAGTCAATGCTAAGGTCTCAATGAGCAGACATGGTGGTGGTTTCCCAGTTGCTGTGGTGGGAGAAGCCAGGGAGGCAGGACCTGGGAGACAGACAGGTAAATGGGTGATTATAATACAGAGTGAGAAGTGCTCTGACATGGACGGGGTGTCAGAAGTCACATCAACTGAAATGCATAGTGGGGCCCCTAACTCAGTCTTCGGGGGTTAGAAATGTGGCCTCCATGTAAAAACAAAAAGAAAATTATCCCCACTGCCCTCATAAATCAATAAAGTAGGAAAGTAAGTACATAGGTAAGTCATATTGATGATAAAAATACAAAACTCAAAACAAAATATCATATGATATCATTTATATGTGGAATCTAAAAGAAATATACAAATTCTATTTACAAACCCAAAACAGACTCATGGACATAGAAAATTAACCATGGTTACCAAGGGGAAGAGGGGGTGTGGGAGGGATAAATTAGGAGTTTGGGATTAACAGATACACATTACTGTATATAAAATAGATAAACAACAAGGATCTACTGGATAGCACAGGGAAATATATTCAGTATCTTGTAATAACATATAATGAAAAGAATCTGAATATATATGTAAGTATATGTACAACTGAATTGCTTTACTGGACATCTGAAACTAACTTTCTAAATTAACTACACTTCAATAAAAAATAAAATTAAAAAAAATGCAAAACTCAGTCAAGGAGGAACCTGGAAGTTGGTGACATCTGAAGCGTGTAGCCCTGGGATGTGCAAAATGCAGACGTATTCGAGGATGGGAATGTTTAATTTGACATTAAGTATTTATGAATTCCCAAGTTTTTTCCGGGAAATAGTTGATGCAGCTAAATTTGGCAGAGGGCCACTTATTTTTTTATTTTTTAAATTGTAAAAGTAATACATGAACATACTCGAATAAAAGTTCAAACAGTACAGAAAGAAAAAGTGGAAGAAGTGAACTCTCCTTCTTCCGTCCCCCCCCCCTTCCCCAACCCTGCTGTCCCTGCCTAAGATGAACAGTTTACAGTTTGGTATGTATCACTTCAGAAATGTAGTTCTACGTTAGGTGGAACCAGGTAAAATTGCCATTTTCGTTAGTCAGAAATGGTCAAATTATCAGTACCTTTGTATGAGTCCACGTAATATTTCACATGATTTGAGTCTTCTTCACATATTATTCTGGATGTCCCTTTTTCTTTAACAGCGTATCTTTACACTTCTATGTGAATAAGCAGAGCTCAACTTTATTTCTTCGGCATGTAATATCTCTAAAAGGACTGTTAAAAAAAAATAATAATCCTGAGATGATAAATTAAGACTCTAGAGAAGAGGAGAGGCTGATGATGGCAGAGTTGCTGGAAATATTACTCATAATTTGCTACTATTTGAAAAATAAACTGCTTGCCTGAGGTCAGCCTGACTGGAAGGCCCAGTTCTTTCCAAGGGGCCCAGTGTCCATGGTTAAGAAGCTTTTCAGTTTGCAAACAAAAGAACGCCCCATCCCCTCCACTGTGCTGGGCTGGCTCTCGCTGCCTCGTGTAATTTACCTTTCAGCCGCCCTGCGTTCTGTGACTGCACTGTGCCGGGCTCCAGGCTGTCTGGGAGAGAGGCCGGCTGGCTCCAAGGCCCAGAGGCCGGAGTCTACGACTCAGACTAAGTTTTTCTGTTAACAACAAATATTAACTTGGTTTCTGATGACTGCCAGAGTCTGAGGATAGTACCTGATCCTCCTAGATTGGTGTCTAGTATAATTTTTCTTAATTGCTATTTTTCATAATCATGCCCTCAGAGGGCAATCTGAGGGGAAACAGCCTTGGATTTATGGTCAGAAAACTTGCCTTTAAATGTCTGCTCTATGGTTTATTAAAACGGATAGTCTTTGGCTGAATCACTGCTCCTCACTGAACCACAATTGGTTTTAATAGCTATAAAATTAAGACAGTAAAAAATATCTGTCATTTATTGGGTGCTTGCTGTATGACAGGTACAGCTTGTAGCACTTTACATATATCAATGCATGTAAGTGTCACCACAGCCCTATGAGGTGGTTGTGGTATTATTTTTATTCCAATTTACAGATGAGAAAACTGAGCTGCAGAGGTTAAATAACTTGCCCAATGTTACATAGCCAGGGAGTGAGAGGAATGAAAGCCAGCGATGCAATGCTTTGAGGAAGTTTAAAGAATATGTAGATAAACAACAAGGTCCTACTGTGGAGCACAGGGAACTATATTCAATATCTTATAATGACCTATGCAGAAAAAGAATATATATATACATATATATTTACATATAGAATTGAATCTCTATGCTGTGCACCAGAAATGAACACAACATTGCAAATCAACTATACTTCAATTTTAAAAAGATATAAAAAAATAAATAAAATGAGGGGTTTTAGCATCTCTTCTTGGCCACCAGGACAAAGAGTTGGTGATTTTTTTTTTTCCTTCAACTTTTGCCCCCAAATCAGAGAATCATTAGCATTTCGATGCTGAATGGAAACTTGGAGACGGTAAAGGGCAAACCTCTCATGTGAAGGGAGAAAGACACTGGGCCCAGAGCATGGAGCAACTTGGGCAAAGTTCAAGCTTGCTGATGATCCTTGGGGCCATGGATCTTGCTGCTCACTGCCCTCAGCCATGCCCATGGTTTTTCCCATTTGGTTAAATACTGTAAACAAATTAAAAAAACAAAACATACTGTTCATGGTTAAAAGTTAAATATCTACAATAGTATAATGGACCTCAGGAGTCTCACTACCCAGCTTCAACAATCATCAGCCACTTGGCCAATCTGGCTTCATCTGTATTCCCACCCACTGCCGCCACCTCCTCCCCCAGTCCCCACTGGGTGATTCTGAAGGGAATCTCAAGCATCACACATTTCATCATAAATACTGTCCATATCTAAACTATATGGACTCTGTTTTTGATATGACCGCAATGCTATTACCACTCCTTAAAAATAACAGTATTGCTTAATGTCTTCAAACAGCCTGTCAGGGTTCAAGTTGCCCCATTTGCCACAGTTAATTTTATTTTTTCTTGGGGGGGGGCAGTAATTACATTTATGTATTTATTTATTTTTAATGGAGGTACTGGGGATTGAACCCAGCACCTCGAGCATGCTAAGCATGCCCTCTACCTCTGAGCTGTATCTCCCTCTGCCATTTACTGTTTTAAGAGTTAGTTGGCAGCAAGCAAGTTCTGAACTTTTAACCAAATGCAAGACACTGTGGAGGACACAGGGATGGTGGAAAAACAATCCCAACCTTTGGTTCTGAACAGTCAAGTATGAAGTTGAAAACCCTTCTACCAAAGTGGAACAAACATCCACCCTGGCTTACTGGCACCAGCTCGCTGGCTGCCTGGGTTCCAGCCAATCTCCACCACTTACCGCCCAGGTGATCTTAAGGAAGTCACTTGATCTTTCAATGCTCTTCTCTCGTTATCTGTAAAATGAGGCTAATGACAGACCGATTTCTAAGGGTTGTTTGGAATAGAAACGTGTTACTACAGGCAAACACTTAGATCAGCATATGAAACACCATAATTACTTAATAAACATTATTATTATTACATTCTGAAACAGCTATGATCCATTAATAAGTCTTAAAGGCACTTTATAGTAGAAAGGTGGGCAGCTCTGGTTATTACGACATAAATAATAATAATACATAATAATAATTGTTATGTATAGTGATAATGATGATGATGATGATGATGATGATGATTTTGGCCAGGATTTATTTTTTTTAAGGTACAAGTTAGTTAAAATTAATTGACTTATTGTCAATCACAATTAATGGGCAAGTGATTTTGCACTCGTATTCTTTCTCTCTCTCTCATTTTTACTTATATTCTCTCTCTGGGTTCACACCTCCCCCTAAGCTGAGGTCAGAATTCAATCCCTGCAGACGCATCTCCAAGGCATTTCTGTCTTAAAGGGCCCTGGGGATAGAAGAAATCTGATTCCTAATTGAAAAGAGGTAGCCACAGAGAGGTTGCTATAATCTTATTCTCAAGATAACCATTCATCCTAGATTGTTTGGTTTCTGGCTGTTGTCCCCTTTCACTCCCCAAAGTGTCTCAAGCCCCTTCCTTACCCCAGCCTCTCCCCATTTCCACAATCACGGTAACTACCAGAGGGCTACGGGCAAACCAAGACCAGAGCTACTTCCGACACTGGGAACGGTTTCTGCTACAGCACTGGTGTTACAAAAGCCTTGTTCATATTGCTATCCCTTCAAAAGTAAAAACAGTTTCTATCATTCAGGAATGTGGGATGGGTCCCTAATCTGAGATCATTTTATTGCAAATTTTAAGAACTGCAAGTGGATTAAACAATTCTATCCCCTCCCTCCCCAATCAGAAGACCTGATTTATATGTACTTTTTTCTGTGTGTTAAATACGCTTTTTCTCCTGGTATTTACTCAGTCATTGAATGCTTTTAATCATAAAACAAGTTTTTCTTTCTTCCTTCCTCCTGCAATGTGACTTTTTTATCAGATCCTAAGGAAAACGTCAAAAGGTAAAAAGGTCATGGCGTTCAGTATGAGATTAAGACAGATTTGGATTATACAAATTTATGACAACAATAATAATTTCAGCAAAAGAAGCTGGATTTCTTGGAGCCCCAATAAGCCCTGGCAAAATAAAAATTATGGTAAGAGGATGCATAATTTATCAGAAACTCCATTTTGCAGACACACAGTACCTACTGCGTGCACCGTGGCTTTGTTTTGGGCAAGCCCTTCAGTGAGACCCACAGTTGAATTACAGCACGGCTTCCTCAAAGATTGTGTTATTTAGTGGAAAGGCTATGACAAGGTTACAAATAATTCTAATATAAGGCAATGAAAGATAACATGACTTAAAAGATGTCTGAACCATGGGCTGTGGGGATTTATGGAACACAAATGTGACTCTGAAGTTTAGAAATATTCCTGATTCTGGGAAGTAACATGGATTTAGATAAGAGGCCCTATCAAGCTGTTATTTATTTATTCATATTTGTACAATGCTCCAGGCAGAGCAATGGCTGCTGATAAGTATGATAAAATAATCTTTCAGTGTCATATTTTAAGTACTAAAATGATATATATTTAAGTACTAAATATTAAGTACCAAAAGTATATAAATAAACAAAAAAGATTTTAAAATTCACACTGCCTTCCACAAATTTCCATGTTTTTCTCTGGATTTATCCCTTCCATTTTCTAATGTTCATTCCTCCATCTTGGCTTATTTATTTATTTATTTATTTATTTATTTATTTATTTATTTATTATTTTTAGGGGGAGGTAATTAGGTTTTTGTTTATTTATTTGACGAAGGTACTGGTGATTGAATCCAGGACCTCGTGCATCTAAGCATTCGCTCTACCACTGAGCTATATCCTCCCCACACTGCCTTGGCTTTAGATTCTGTTTTCCTCTCCCCTTTTCAACCATCCTCCCCCACAAGCTGGATTTTCAAAATCTCCCTCTCTGGTGTTTTCACCTCAGCCTACCAGCTGCTCAAGGCTTCCCAGTCTCCCTTTGATCTCTTGTTCCAATGCCCTCCTTCCTTATACCATTCAATCTCTTGAAAATTTATCAAACAATAAATCCCTGGATCTACCTCTGTACCTCTACTGTATTGTTCAACCCACTGCAGCATGAATTCTGGCATCACAAACTGTGTGTCTGTGTCTGTGTGTGTGAATATGTGTTTAGTCACCAATGACCTCTAGGTTAACTAGAGAAGCAAATTATCACGGGAACGAAGCACAGGGGCTATGAAGTCGGCCTGCCAAGGATCCACATCTTGGAGCAAATTTAGTGCAAGTTACTTAAGTCCCCTGAGCCTCAGTTTCCTCATCTGTAAAGCGGGGGAGACCAGGACTACCTACCTGGTAGAGTTATTGTGAGGATGAAATGAGCGAGTTGATATAAAGAATTTGGGGGGTGGGAAGGGATAAACTGGGAGTTTGAGATTTGCAGATACTGACTAATGTATATAAAATACGATAAACAAGTTTATACTGTATTGCACAGGGAAATATATTCAATATCTTGTAGTACTAGTTCATGGTGAAAAAGAATATGAAAATGAATATACGTATATTCATGTATGACTGAAGCATTGTGCTGTAGAACAGAAATTGACACAGCATTGTGAAATGACTATATCTCAATAAAAAAAAAAGAGGAAAAAAAAAGAATTTGGAATTGGCTAGGCGTTGTCAGTTCTTATTACAGGATTACCAATGCCAACTGATGCTTTTCTGCCCTTATCTTATTTGACCTCCCTAAGAGATAAGTGACACCTGAACACTCCCTGAAATCTCCTTGTGCCACAGCCCTCTCTGTTTTTGCCTTTCTGACCCTTCCTTATCTGAATTCTGGCCTTTGTGGGATCCTCTTTTTCTGCTTGTCCTTTAAATGTGTTTCCCTTAGTGCTGACATCAGCCCCTGTTTTTCCTGTGGGGTACACTCCATCTGGGGTGACCTCACCCAAACCTCTTGGCTGCAGCCACCTCTCTATGGCCCGGCCCCATGCTGAGCTTCAGGTCCGCAGATCTGGCTGGCGAGAACCCGCCAGGCTCAACTCCACATCCTTCTCTTTCCATTACAAACCTGCTTCCATGTCTTGCTGCAGGGAAGCAGGTGGCAGCTGACACCAGACATCTGTCCCTCCCTCCACTCACCTACCACAATACTGTCAGTGATCACCATCTACTGGGTCTGCTAAGCGTCTCTCTCCTTCACCCCCCTCGCCATTCTCATCTCTGGGAACCTAATCCAGTTCACCATTCCTTCCGTGGTTCCCCACATTTAGCTCCTTACTATTTACTTCCTGCCTCAAGTTTTGGCTTCTTTCCATTCATCCTTCACTGAGCTTCCCCACTGTCTTTCCAAAATGGAAATCTTATCTCATCTGCCCCCGGAGTAAAGTCCTTTAGTGACTCTTCATAGCTTCATCCCTCCTCGGAGGGTGAAGTTCATGTTTCTTGGCACAAATGGTTCTTGTTTATCTCTGTGGTCTCAACTCTCCCCCTGATCCCCGACCCCCAGCCCAGATCCCACTTCCGTTAGCTGTGCCACGTTACTTATGGTTCATGTGCCTCACGAGGTTTCACGCCTCTAGCCCTTTGCATGTGTGCTTCCTACCCCTCCAACATTCTCCCCTGTTCCACCTTCCTCTCCTCCTGATGCCTCAGAATCTAACTGCCACCTATTTCGGGGTGTCTCATGAGGCCACCATACAATATGATGTATATGTTCAAACATCACCCTGGGCTTAGCTCTGTTACAGCACGTGTAATGATTTAATCTTTAACCCCCTTACGTGCCTCTCTTCTTTCTCTGTACATGTCAGAGGACACTTCGAGGACAGCATCTGGGTCTTGTCTAACTGCATTTCCAGCACCTAACACAGCACATCTGGTACATGGAAGGTGTTCAATAAATACTGAATGAAAGCTTGAACTGAGAGCATACCATTATCTTTTTTCATCCTCACAAACTGGTAGGGTTATTGTTAGCATGGAGCCTACCAATAAGGATCATATATTCATTTGTCCCACTTGATGGACAGAAGACTTTCGAATGGTTACTAGAAAAACAAGGACCATTAAGTAGACAACTTGACAAGGCTTGTTCCCTTGATGTAGTCATTCCACGTCTAGGAAGCTATTCTAAATAATCAGAGACAGGGAAGTTTTATCCACCAAGATCTTTACCACAAAGTAATTTATGATAGAAAAAAAAAGCTGGAAAAAATAGAGAAATGATTAAACATCCAGAATTATGGTACATACATATGACTGACTGAACATTATATTACCATTATATGTTATGTTTCCAAAGGATTTTTAATGATCTGGGACAATGCTTATGTTATAATTAATGAAAAAGCTAGACAGACAACTAGCAAATATCATAAAAATCTTAAATCATATAATGGAAAAAAATGCTTAGAATAAGCAGAGAAAAAAGATTTGAAAGAAATATACCAAAATGAACCCTTCAGTAATTAGATCTTGGAGATTTTTGTTTTGTTTTGTTCATTACAATTTTGGGTATTTTTCTAAATTTTTTACAATAAACATCTTTACTTTCACAATCAGAAATATAAAAATAATTCAAATTATAGATTTGGGCTGTGTGAGACTATAGTGAACATTTTTAACTCGCTTTGTGCAACATCATTCCTCCTTCTGGTGAAAGGACCTCACTTTTTCTTTGGGGACGCAACCCTCTCCATTTTTAAGCCTCGTGATGTTGATGAAGTGGGCCCTTAACTCTGGCCTCAGGGGTGGGCATGTGACCCAGGCCTGGCCAATCCTCCTGTTCCATCTGTCTGGCTTCAGTGACTGGTTCTGGATGGGCATGTGACTTCAGCCAAGTCTGTACATTTATTGGAGATGTTCCTGAAGGTGGAAAAGCTCTTCTCGCCTCAGTACTAATGAGCTGTAAGCCTAGAGCTGCACATGAGGTCAGAAAAGCAATACAGAAAAGTATTGCTGAAGGATGGAGATGGGTAAGAATGCATGTGTGCACGCGCACACACACACACATGCACACATACATACCTTCAAGTCCTGATGACTCTGAGCTCTTAGATCTAGGAAAGCCTGCAACATTATCATCCCTGGACTTTTCAGTTATATGAGTCAATACATTTTAGGTTTCTTTGTTTGCTTTTCAGTCTGAGCTGGGTTTCTACGAGTTGCAATCAAGAGTTCTCACTAATACAGTTAGGAAAACAATAAAGACATATAAAGTATAATTCACGAATCGGTCCAGGGCTATCACAAAAGAGTGCAGAACTGGTCCCATACATCTCACCTGACATATAAAACGTTTCCATTATGGTAAATGCTTCTATTGGACATGGTCTAAAATCTAGTTCATTTCCAGGGCAGCTCACTCATAGCACCTTTTATATGCCTCCTTTTAGTACATAGCTGGCAGGGGGTATTATTAAAAATAGCTAATAACCCTAAAGGCATAGGGACTGGAGGCTCTCTGCTGTGACCAGCATTAAACTTTTAATTACTAGATCTGGGAAGATTTGGGGTATCTCAAGGGAGAAGCTGGAGAGAGAGGACACTTAGGTGTTCAGGGAAGTAGCTTTTTTCCCAGTCAGTACAGAAAGATTTCAATATTCCACCAACAAATATGGCCAACTTGGTGTTACTGGCTGAACACGAGGCCTGGTAACTATTATAGTATCTTATTTGGGTATCTGTTATCCCTCCTGGACTGACTCCTCTAGGCAAAGGATCTGTCTTTTGATTTCTGTAGCTTATGCCTACTTCAGTGCTGATAGGTGTTTATGAATGGTGGGCATGAATGACAGTCCAGCATTGTATAGTGCCCTATCCTTTTTTTTTTTTTTCCTGGTAGACGTTTCCTGCTTAGAATTAAATTGCAATATGGCCTTTTTTTTTCACCCACTCTTCTGAAGACTTGTTATCCTCTCCAATATCAGCTGATTGAAGAAGAAAATTGTAAATTTTCTCTCTCAGGCATAATGTTGATATTTTAACACATAGTGATTTTTTCCCCCAGTACAGAATAACTTTGGAAATAAATCGAGATCTCAGAAACTTATGATTGCTTTGAGTGATAGCTTTTATCTCTGTCATTCTAAGAAAAAGAGGTGGTCTGATGGCCCAGAGCACAAACAGAGCCCTTTGAATTTCTGGTCTCCCACAGCTGTATGACTTGAACCATTTGCTAGGACATTGGGGTGTGGGTTCCCCCACTTGACCACAAAGATTGTGGCAGGGCCCCCAGCTGTCTATGAACAATAGTCCTCCCAGTGCCTAGCTCCTCCTCTTTGTTCACGGTGAACACTTAAATGCTTATTGAATGAATATAAAGAATACATTTAAAGAGACAATCATATACAGTGGTCGAGTAATGATCATTTTAAAGTGATTAGCTTTAAAAATCACTTTTCTTAAACCAATTTAGGTCCTATCAGCAACAAACAGGAGAGCTTTCAATATTAAATAAAGCAGGGGGAGAACTGGCTAATTATAAATTTTGGATGCTACCTTAGAGAAGAGTCCAGGTGTATCTAAATTATTCTGTAGCTCTTTCTGATGGGCACTTCCAATTTATTTTCCACTCTTCAGCTTTCTAGAGAGGTGTTTTACTGATTTATTAGAATGCAGAGAAAGCTCATTGCATCTTAAAATAATTGGGTCTCCCCTCTCTTAGCTGTGATCTTGGGTCACTTTTAGAAGCAAAATAATAAACATATCTACCTCACAAAGCTGTTATTGTGAGCATGAAATAACATTCACCCTAAGGAGGAACTATAAAACCCTATACAGATACTGTTGTTTCCTTGGGTAAAGCACTTCCTATGCAGTGGAACTTGGCTTAAGAGGATCGTTTTACTATTGTTTTGCTCTTGGTGCAGGCTCGGGCAGCTAAGAGGAACACAAAAATCCCCACCCCTGTAACTGTCGTCTGATAGAGAGACAGAGAGGGGAAAAAAAAAAAAAAGGCGCCAGGAGGGTTTAGCACAACGACGCGGGCACAAGTGGATTTAAAAACTCGGGTTCCCACAGCAAACTTCGCCAGGCACCACTCCCTACCCCAAAGCCGCAGTCTCCAGAAAGGTCTCAGCAGGGGCTTGTTGGGCAGAGGCCACGCGGACCAATAGTAAACAACTGTGTTCTTACAGATTAAGGAGCAGGTGAAGAAACAGCATTAAGAATTACCTACGCCCTGGCCCAGCCTTTTACTGCGGTGCCAGGCGCCACGCTTGGTCCTCCTCGAATAACAGGAATAGAGCAGAATGTTGGGGCCTAGGTTCCCCCAATACCTGTCCCCCGGAGTACCTCCACTATCTTCGGCCCCCAGCCTCCTCCCTCGGGGGCGTGTTCGAGGGGAGGAGGCGGACCTTTATTGTCTAGGGAGCACCTGCCAGGTGGCTGCCCGTGCCCTGATGTGCGCGTGGTGCCCAGCTTCACAAAGCGCGCGGGCAGCACCACCCTCGTCCCGGAACCGCCTCCGGCGGCCGGACCACATCACAGGGGAGGAGAGGTGGAGAGATGAAGGGGCTCTGAAGTCGGGAGCGGGCGGAGAGGGCCGGCGTGCCCTCCCCCCTCCCTGCAGGCTCAGTCCCCCGGGATCAGCACGTCGAAAGAGCAGGGGTCAGACGCCGCCGCCAGGGAGCGAGACCCAGGCGGGAAGGAGGGAGGGGAGACGAGGAGGGGCGCGGAGAAGGGGCGTGGCCGGCGCGCCGGAGGAGGGCGCTGGGAGGAGGGGCTGCTGCTCCGCGCTCGCGGCTCTGGGGGCTTGGCTTTGCCGCGCTCGGTGTACTTGGGCGAGAGCAGGAACGTGGAACAGAGCTCCGGTCCCAGCGCAGCCACCGCGATGAGAGGCGCTCGCGGCGCCTGGGATTTCCTCTTCGTCCTGCTTCTCCTGCTCCGCGTCCACACAGGTGGGAGGACGCCGCGGGCAGCCGGGCCGCGCCCCCCCCTCGCCCCCCCCGCCAGCGCAGCCTGTGCCTCCCGAGGGCTCGAACACGTTGGGATGTGTTGGGAGAGGTGGCTGCCGGTCCTCCGGTGCCCGTGCGTTTCAGCCTCCCGGAAGATTCGCGGCGGCCCTGGGACCCTCCTGCATCCTGCCCTGCTCACCTGCGCCAGGAGCCCCCCGCCGCTTGTGTTGGGGCTCTGAGCTGGGGGTCTTCGTGGAACGGGGGCGGTGAGGGGGCTTAGGCGTGAGCAAGGTGCGGGTTGAGGGCAGCGGGCTGCGTGCGAGTTTGGGGCTGCTTTTGTGCGCAGGGCGAGCCGGGGCAGAGGCAGGCGGCTCGGGGGTTCGCACCCAGCGCGTTATCTCCGCCCGGAGAGGCGCGGCCGCTGCTTCCTTTTGTTAAAAGTTGTGCGTGTGTGAGCGGGGCACGGGAGAACCGGCTAGCAGGTTCTCCTCCGCGCCGAGGGCGAAGTTGGAGGAGAACCTTTGCTTTGCTGTGCGGCAGCTACCTTCCAAACCGCTGCGCTCTTTGTGCACCAGAGCCGGAGACCGTACCGGCTGCCTCGTCTGCTCGCGGCGCCACCCTGGACCCGAGTCGAAGGCTGCGGCGTCCCCGGGTCGCTTTTTGCACGGGGAGCGCGCCGCGTGCGGCTCTGGGGCCGCCAACCTGGAGGTGCGGTTCCGGGGACAACTTGAGCAGGGCGTGTGGAAAGCAGCCGCTAGGTTGCAGACTTTTTGCTTTTGTAGATCCCGTGCCCGAGGCTCGCCCCTTTCTGCCGCGGTGCCGTTTCTTTTCTGCAGCGCGCCTCAGAGCGGCTGGTGGATACGTTTGCTGCCTGCTCCTGAGGGAGGCAGGGACTGTGCGCCGGGACAGTGGTCCCTGGCCCTGGCCACTGCCTATGTCCTGCTAGAGTGCCCGGCCAGGCTGGCGGGGCTCTGCAAACCCCTCGACTCAGTGTCTAAGACCTGTAATCGCAGGTCCATGTTTTTGAGGGGAGAATTTTAAGATTCGCAAGACCCCTTCCTATGTGATCTTTCTACTTAAGGGCTGCCTGTGGTAGGGGGTAGGAAATGGAGTGGAACTTTCTGCAAATCTTACTTGGATCTTAAAGCTGCTGTGAAAATCGCTTACATCTGCGCGGGAACTTGGGTCTTCAGGTGGAGAATGAGGAGAATTTGCAGGCTCCTGGAAGCCCTCAGATTCCTGCCCCTTCTCTTTTTTTTCTGGGTGTCGCTGGTGCGCGAGCGAGCGCAGGTCGCCCGGATAACCCCTGAAGCCTTGCTCTTTCCCAGGTCTTTTTTTTTTTTTTTTTTTGAATTTTTAAGACTGATTTGTTAATGTAAGGATAGAAGGGGAATTAAAGGGCTCCAAAGGAAGCATCGTTGTTACTGGCTATATAGACTGCTGGTCAGTTTTCTTGTAAAGTCTTAAGATGCAGCCGCCCCTTCCCGGTCTTGTAAGGCATTGTAAGGGCTTTCCTGTAGGGGAAGAGAGTAGGAGGGATCATGAACTGAGTGTCCGGATTCCGGTGGCGGATTTGACCTCCTAAGCTTCAGACAAGCCGTTTGGTCATTACATCTTTGTGCCCTGACATTTTAATTTCAGTTAAGGTGTGTGCACCGGACCCGATGAGGGCACTGGAAAGACAGACCACACAGACGATTTCCTCTTTTTAAAATTAAATGAATCAATTGCTTCCTTATTCCTCATAATTAGCCTGCTCCATCCAACAGATTTTTGGCAAAGGGGATGTTAAGGTCTGGCTCCTGGGGGGCAGTATGGTGTAGTGACAAAGGCTTGTACTGCCTTCCTGGTTCTCCTTTTCTCAGCTTTTATTGACTGTGTGCCATTGTGCCAGTCCCTTAAATTTGGGGGAGTCCAGGGCCCTCGGCAGGACAGTGAGGCATCTGCACTATGAAGGATCCTCTGGGTCCCAGATTCTCCTCTTCCAGTATTCTGAGTGGAGAATCTTCTCTTTTTCTGAACCCTTTCTTTGAATCCTTCCTGCCTCCTTGAAATTCCTCTGCCTCTCTTGCTCACAGGGACCCCTTGGTGGTATCCTGCTCTTCTACCCCTGTTTAAAGCAGGGAGGTGTGGTTTATGTTACCCTCTCCCCAGTCCACACATGGTCACCTGCAGTTTTACTTTGAGGGCTAGAAGGTGCCAACTCTGCAGGACCCTCCGTCCCTGCCCCCCCACCCCACCCGACCACAGTGTTTACAGCTCCTGTGCCCAGCACATCATACCCTCCCCCTGTTCCTGCAGGTGTGAGGCTAGAGTCATCCCCAGCAGCTGGACACAGGACATTCTGGATTATTGTCCTGCTGGAAATAACATGATGGTCTTAGAAAGGGATCCCAGAAAATTCGGTTATCCCCATTCTGGTCTTCCCCACTCACCTACACATTTTTTTCTTAGGACTTTATAAATCATGCACGCTGTGCTCTTGCAAACACATTTTCTGATGTGCCTTAAATTTCACGTTAGTGCCAGACCCTGCGCTGGGGCCTTTACCTGACATTTCCTGTCCTCTCAATCCCTGGTAGGTACCATCCCTATCATATCACTGGAGAAACTGGCTGAGGATAAGCCAGTTCCCAAAATAATCAGTGCTGGAGCCTGAGGTTGGCCCCATATGCCCAGCTATAGATCCATTCACATGATTATCAGAATCAGTTGTACAGTGAGATTTATTTGAAACTGTTAAATATTCTGTGCCAGGCATCGTTGGAAGTTCTGGGAATACAGGATGGTCAAGATCATCACCTTCCCAATTTTGGTGAAAAAGACCTAGAATTGCCTGGCATAGGATGTCTGGGTTAGAGCATTTTCAATTGGAGGGAAGTATTCACTGAAGGGGAAGTCATTAAATTATAGCTGCCTGGGGTGGGCTAGGTAGGATTTGACCCTGGGTGTGAGGGCTTTAGGTGTTAGCTGTCCATTGCAGTTAGAATCCCTCAGAAATGGAGATAAGCTGCCTCTAAAGTGTTGGTGCAAGTCAGTTGAAATTTTCCCATCCCCCACTCCAAAGAAAAGTGATCTGAGCATCCTATACTTGCGGCGTACTCATGAGAAAGAAAACCCCCAGCGGTGGGGAATACCATTGGACGTTTACCCTGGATGAGCCGGATGAGATATAATGGCAGCTCACCACCCAGAGCCTTTCTTCTTCCAAACAGATTCTCATCAGAAACATGCCAAGTTATTTAGTGGGCTTCCCTTGGCGCATGTTTATGTACAGATGTTGTTGTGGTGATGGATTTTGCTGCTGTTGTTGACGGCCGCCAGAAGTGGCCCTTAGGATTTTGACTCATTTCCTCAAGTCTCCCCCAGCTGATTAAAGAAGGACACCAGGAAATGAGCGGCGATGTCCTGAGCGGAATTCTTGAAGCTGGACTGCAGTGCAGGGACCCCTCCAAGGCAGTGGTCAAGGATGGAGCAGCATTTTCTCCAGAATGAATTTAATTTCACAGCCCTCAGACAAGGGATGTGCTTAGTGTAGCTGCAACACGTGTGGTAGTAACCTTTTTAAAAAAGGGACTGTAAGACATTTGAAAAAATCATAGCATGCAAAATTTCACATGCAGTCCTCTTTAACTAGATATTTTCATGGCTGCAAATCCAGGGTGAAGAAGGGCCTACAAGGGAGTTACCAGTGGTAAGAGTTTGAATCTAGGGTGTATCTAGTGTAAATCTTTGTTGAAAGTAGAGGGGACCTAAGTAAGCATGGCCTAGCAGCTCTGGTTTCTGACATTTTATATGTGACAGCCCACCTTTTGACTTTAGGCACTTTTTTAAAAATTGAAATATAGTTGATTTACAATGCTGTGTTAGTTTCTGGTGTTCAACATATTCAGTTACACACATATATATTCTTTTTCATATTCCTTATCATTATAGGTTATTACAAGATGTTGAATATAATTCCCTATGCTAAATGATTGGACCTTGTTGTCTATCTATTTTGTAGTAGTTAGTATCTGCAAATCCCAATCTCATTTCTCCCTCTCCTTCCCCTCCCCTGTAACCATAAGTTTGTCCTCTGTGTCTGTGAGTTTGTTTCTGTTTTGTAAATAAATTCATTTGTGCCACATTTACATTCCACATATAAGTTATATATTTGTCTTTCTCTGTCTGACTTACTTCACTTAGTATGACAATCTCTAGGTCCTGACTTTGGACTCTTAGTTGCAAGCTGATAGCCCTTGCACTTGTTTTGTTTGGCCCACATTATGCTTTTTTAGAAAACGTTGGGGGCAATATTAAAAATCTGGAGAATTTGTATCAAGATCTAGATTTCTTTATTCTCTAGAAAACTCTGCCTCTTTAGATGGGACCTTTGCTGGTCTGGTTGCTGTAGGCAATACCGCTCTCTACTACACTTCCTTAGGTTTTTAGGCATTTAGCCTTGGGCCCTGGTGAGCACAGGTGGGATCACGCAGGTAACTAGTGGAAGGAGCACAGGCTTAAGGAATGGTGAGAGCCTTTTATCAGTGACAGCTTTGCAGCCTTGAAACAAGTTGCTTACTCTGGCTGAGCTTCACGTTTGCATCGTAGTTTTAGCTGTGTGACTTTGGGGAAATTACCTAACTTCTCTGTACCAGTAAATGTGTGACTACATATGTGTTTAGAATGATGCTACTTGGCACACTCATGGTCCAAACTCAATACATGTCAGCCATAATTATTATCTGTAAAATAGAAATTGTTATCCATAAAACGAGAATAATGCCTACTTTAATGTGATTGCTCTAAAGATTAGAAACCAATTCTTGTAAAGATACTTGGCACTGGGTTGGGGATGGGATAGGCACCTAACGAATGAGGAAACTCCATGGTTATGTGGAATTTGACTACTTTTCTTTATAATCCTTGCATGCAGATACCAATAGGTACTAACTTGAGAGCTTTTAAGAAGAAATAGGCTTTAACTTTTGTCTTGAGATTTATATAGCTTTCGACATAACAGTTGGGAATCACTAGTCTTAGAGACTGAACAGATCTTGGAAAATTTTTTTTCCCCAGGGGAAAAACCCCCGGACGATTTCTCCAATGAAGACTTTCATACCTGCTTAATTTCCCCATTCATCTTACTTTCTAGCCCTCGTGCTTACATTTTGATTATAACACACTTTTGTTAGATGCCTTCTGCTGCATACCTTTCTGACAGGTTTCCAAGGCTTTTGCAAACTTGAAAGTTTAAGCTAAATTGTTATTCAGGGCATGTGGCACCAGAGTCAAGGGCTTGGGCTCTGAAATTGACAAGCAGGGTTTTAATCCAGTCTCTTGCCAGCTCTGCGATCTGAGATAAGACCCTTCACCTCTACTTAAACTTCATTTCTTCGCCTGTAAAATGGGGTTGAAGGCACGGGGCTACTGGAAGGACGAAGTTAGATTATGGGGGAAACACACTTGGCGCAGTGTCCCTTACGGGGAAAGCTCAGGGACTCCACCATCAGGCTGATTTTATGTTCCCTCTTCAGCATTGTCTCTTAGAAAAGAAATTTGGAAATGGTCTAAAAACAGACTATATAGAGGTTATTTTTTGTTTGTTTGTTTGTTTTGTTTGTTTGTTTTTTAGTATTAAGATGGAGTTTATACATTGAATGTCTAGTTTTTTAAAAGGTTCACAGTTAGTGTTAATGTAGACTTTTCTCCCTGGTTCTTTGTTTAACCTTATAGCCTGCTTTCCACCAAAGGGGATAAAGATTTCTGGATAAACGTTTAGATGGGGAACTTTCTGTAAATGGCTAATTTCTCAAGGTGACAGGTGTAGGTCACAGAGGGTCCTTGAACCCTATTGCCTTGTAAAGTGGCATTGAAAGCACCTTGGGAGGGAGGAGCTTTTCTGACCTTCCCCAGGTGGGAGGGATCAAGCTGAGCTTGTCTGTTGCCCAGGGCTGGATACACAGTGGTGCTCAGTCAATACCTGTTTAACCTCTCTCCTATTTTCCAGCACTTGCATGGAGCTTTGAATGTAATAAATGCCCAGTCAACATCACAGATTCAGTTTAACAAAGGCTGATCAATCCCTATGCCTCAATCCTTGCAGGGACTCTAGGTATGGGCTCCGGGGGTTGGGGAGGAACGGAGTAAGACCAGAGCCACTAATTCAGAGTAGAATTTGGTGTCTTAAGAAGTGCCAGGCAAGATTTCAGAGGAGTTTACATCTTGGTGGGCAGGTGATAGAGACTGGGCGGAGATCAGTAAAAGTGTTCACGTGGGAGATAATATTTGACATTAATTTCTGCACCTTAAAAGAGGATCAGTTGCCTGTAGTTGAGGCTTAGATTGCAAAAAGCTCCTGAAACAAGGAGCAAAACATTCAGATCTTATTTGAGGATTGTCAAATCTTTCAATTGGTGTGATGGCTGAGGGCAGGGAATTGGAGGGGAAGAGGCTAGAAAGGCACTCTGGTTAGACTCAAGGAGCATTGGAGGGAGGATGTATTTAGTGTTGAGTTTGGTCCATATTCTGAAAAAGGCTTTGGAATCTAGGCTAAGGTGGCCTTGGCCCAGTAGAGGCCCTCCTGGCTTTGCTTACTAGTCCACGGCTGTTCGCTCCACCATTCTATCCAACCACACTGCCCAGCCCGCTCCAAACAATCGGAGTTTGCTGGGGGCAGCTGAAACTAAGGGAAGGGTGTGTGTTTAAATTTTGGCAAAATACACATAACATAAAATTTACTATCTTAACCATTTTTTTGGTGTACAGTCCAGTGGTATGACAATCACAATGTCGGGAGCCCATCTTCAGAACACTAAACTGAAACTCTGGACCCATGAAACACCCTGTCCCTCAGCCGTTTGCAACCAATATTCTACTTTCTATTTTTAAAAATATTTTATTTATTTATTTATTATTGTATTACCTTTTTTTTTTTTTGAGGGGGGAGAGAGGTAACTATGTTAAATTTTTTAGAGGAGATACTGGGGATTGAACCCAGGATCTTGCGCACGCTAAGCATGCGCTCTACCACTTGATCTATACCTTCCCCCCATTCTACTTTCTGTCTGTATAGGGACCTCATATAAGTGGAATCAATATTTGTCCTTGTGACTGGCTTACTTTATTTAGCATACTGTCCTCAAGGTTCATCTATGTTGTAGCATATGTCAGAGTTTCCTTCCTTTTTAATGTATATATTTATGTATGTATGTGTATGCATATGCCACATTTTGTTTTATCATCCATTAGTGTACTCTTGGGTAAATTCCCTCTTTTGGCTACTGTGAAGAATGCTGTTATGAACGTGGGTGTACAAATATCTGAGGGGGAGCCTCTTTTAGGTTGGTTAATCCAGTGGCTGAGAGCTATGTATTAGTGGGGAGCTGGGCAGAGGGACCATCAGTCACTCTTTAGATGATTAGATGGTCTCTGGATGAAGGGGCGAGCACGTGAGTCTTGAGGTGCATGCTCTGGGAAGAAGGGGGAACACTTAAGAGACACAAGGAAGATAAAGGCAGCAACCTTAATTCTCTTGGCAAATTTCCAGGCATCTTGGATGTGTCAGGCACCAATGAGATTGTGGGGAAGGGGAGCAGGAGCTATTGTGGGTGTGCTAACTGGGAGAACTGGTGGTGCTGTGGAATTAACAGAAATAGAGCCAAGAGGAGGAGCAGCCTGTTTGAAAGAGGGCATGTGATACTTGACTCCACTGTATTTGTTCATTGATCATTTACAGGCTGCATTTACTCGAAACTCAGTTTTGCAGACACGGTGGTAGATATAAATGAAATTCTTCTTAGGGTCAGGTCCCTGTAAGAAACAAAACTAAACCCCAAAAGTCACAGAACATGGCTTTATACTATTATGGTAGGATTCGGAGATTAGAAAGAATTGTATATTTTGTACCAGTCATATGATGAAAAGTAAATTTTCATGAAAAGAGAGAGCAGGAAGATAATCCCTGCATTTCTTCTCTGTATTAAACCATTTAAAAAGTATGTTTATTGGTTTTCTCAGAGAACAAAATGGATGTTTTGGGTGGAGAAGACCACGTAGAGTTGATTAAAGCTTTGGGAAATAGGCCTTTTGAAGGCAACTTCAAGAAATTGGATTTATTAAGCCTGGAGAAGATAAGGTGAAGGAAGGTTTAGTGAATGACAGCCTTCAAATATTTGTAGCCTGTGAATGAAGAAAGGGACAAGATGAGAATAGTTTAAACTGCCCCAGAAGGAAATTGGGATTTTTTTTTTTTTTAGGGAAAATTCTTTGATTGGAACTTTTAAAAAAGACTTTGTTGTGTTACCAGAGCTAGTTATAGGGTCTTTGCTGCAGGTATGAGAAAAGTGAAGCTATTGTTCTTTTGAAATGGTTGGGTCCTGCCCTGCTTGGTTGGTTCAATGACCCTTTTTAAGAGCCAGCCTGAAATCTTTTATAAATAAAATAACCAGCTGTTTTCCTCCCTTCACTGCCTTGGCTCCGGGGTAGAGTGTGTCTTATAAATTCTGGGTAGACTCTCACAGGATTCACTACTCTCTTCACAACTTTTGGCTACATGGAAAATAGCCAGTAAAGAACCCACACCTAGAAATGGGTTATTGATCTATTGGAGGTGGTGGTGGTGGGGGGATCTAACCACAGAATGAATTGTGCAGTGTGAGAGCTTAAACTGAGTGCCAAAATTCTAGGGAAATCCATAATCGACCATAATTACCCCTAACCTAAGAATGTGCTCTGTGATCGCCCGGCCGACTGGTAATTTTGAGATACAGCCAGCTGTGCCGCACGTAGGCTGAGAAATCTGTCAGGATGAAGGAAGTCCTTTTCCCTTGATTACTCAGGGATGGACTGATCACTCTGAGGTTCACCCGGCACCCTGACTTCCTTTCCCACCTGCCCCTTCCCTTTGGTCATTTCAATGGTCATGGCTCAGTGGCACATTACCAGACTAGCCCGCGGTCCAGCAGGGGAAGGTGGTAGTAATAAAATAGCAATTCAGCAGCTTCTAGTTGATTGCATCATTTCACCTGTCATGTCGACATGCGTGATGATTTCTACAATGTGATCGCTGCCTTTCAGGAGCCCAGGATCTATGGGAACATAAGTGTGGGGTAGATGCTAATATAGTAAATCTGTAACAAGGTTTGAATAACAGTCCTGGTCCAGAAGCTGGGAAACATATTCATTTCCCTACTTTTTGAGTATAATGGCTAATTCAGTCAGATCTGGGACCTGAGTTAAATCTTGATGAGTGGGGACTGGCATTGGTCAAGGTGTGGACAGCAGAAGCAGAGGGTTAGTTAGCTGAAAGACTTCCATAGAAAAAAATCTCTGGAAGCTAGCAGAAGGAAAAGGGTAGTTTTTAGGGTGCCTGGATTTTTATTCTTCAGAAGTAACAGTATTTCCTGCAGTGCCATATGTGATGAGATTTTTCTAAGTGTAATCTGGTCAAGTAGTTGCTTACTCAGAGAAATAATTCTTAAAAATGGAAGTGTATAGATCTCACTTTTGCATGGTATTACGTATATTGCATGCACAATGCAGATCCAGACTAGGTCCACAGGATATGTACTTTGAGTTGCTTTTAGGTCCCTCTCCCACCTTCCTGCCTCTTCACCCTCAGGCAAGATCACAGATTTTTTAGGTTCAACATCTGGTAGTGGCAGGAGATGATCATTGAATCTTTGCTTACTACCAGATTTTAAATATTTAGTAAAATGGTAAGCCAGGTATGTAGCAGTCTGCATAAATTCATTCTTTAAAAAAACAAAACAAAACCCAGCAGCAAGCCAAAACCCCAAGTCTTGATAAGAGTCCTGAGTGGCTTAGGGCATCTTGAGATTTTGCCCTGAGTTCCCCAAACCTGCCTTAGAAGGTAACCAGAAGATCAGTAGGGGCGCTGGTTACTGCCCTCCCCAAAGCAGTGAGCCTGCGGGAGGAGGTGGCTATTTGTGGGATGCAGAAGTGTATCACATGAGGGAAAGGTGTAAGTGATGGTATTTTCCAAGGAATGCCTCGTTCTTGACCTAATGGATAAAAATAATAATGAAAATGGGAAGAGGAGAAACCTTTTTCCCCCTTATATCTCTGAGTTGTTTACCCTGTTTCAGTTAGGTTTACCCCAGGTGACTTAGGTTTATTTCAACAGTATTATTGTTATGAAATTCTTTAAAATGGTCCCGGGCTGCCAGTAATTTAAATATAATGGCCTATGCAGATTTGTTAGCAGAGGAATTGCTTTGCAGGGTTAGAACAAAGGAGGGAACATCACAAAGAACTGTGGAAATTACTTGGTGTCTCTTTTTATTGGAGGGAAGTATTTATAGAAGGGACCTAATGTAGGTTTGACTTCTGGGGAAAACGTTTCCTGGTGATTTCGTGTGGCATTTGGATATCTGTTATTCTACTTGGCCTAGTGCAAGGCTGTGTTTTAAAAAACGGAAACTTACTCTATTTGGAAAGACTGGGTCCTTTCAAAGTGATACAGTTTTTTAGTTTGTAAAGTGTTGGAAATAAGTCTCTATCCTAATTTTCGCAATGTAGATTTCTTTTTTAACAGCTGATGGAAGATTTTCATTTCAAAAAATGGCCCAGTAAAACAGCACGAATTGGCCTTTAGGCTTTTTGTCATTGTTAAATTAACCCAGGATTCTTACTCCGAAAATAATGTCATTAGAACAGCCACTTGAAAACAGTTAATTGGGATATTTAAATGTTTTTCTACTTATTTGGTATAGTCAGTATATTTACTATAGGGAAATAGTAGACAAGTTTCGAGCTCAACCGAAATGCATCACTTTCATGAAAAAGAACCACCCTCCTTTGCCTTTCCTGCTTTTTAAAATAAACTAGCATATGTAGAAGGGTTTATGAATTTTTTAAGAGATCTGAATGTGTAGCCTAATTTCCATTCTAGCATTTTCAAGAGCTATTGTTTAAAAGGAACTATCACCTTAGTTTCAGAATGAGTGCCTTCTAGGGAGAGGCTGGCCAAGGGAGCAGAAGTCCAAAGAGTTCACCAGGTGAAGATGGTCCCAGACAGGTGCAGACGGCCTCTCTTTCCATACGGGAAACTTGGAACAGAAGCTCTGGGCATAAAACTGTAGCACTTAAGATTTACAGCTTCATTCTGTTAATCCCTTCAGTATCTTTTAAACAGACCCTACACGTACCAGGAATTTATAAATTTGTTCACAAATAATTATTGATGCAAGTGGGAGGGCGGTGTTATAGCTGTGAACACACCAAGCCAAAATCCTTGTCCTCTTGGGGCTTCTGTCTAGTGAATTCTTTTTCTTTCATGAGCCTAGGTCCACAAAGAGCCCAGAAGGGGGGAAAAAAATCTTAGGTATCTCTTAGAAAGCAGCTTAATTTAGATTTATTTCAGTTGATTATTATGGTCAACTAAGGAAGAAAGCAAAGAAAGGCAAGGTTTCTCAGAGGGCCCGGTGGTGGCTGGTGCTGGGTTGACAAGGAAGGAGGGTGCAGAGGAGGCAAAGCAGAGAGAGATGGGGGGAGGGGGATGGGGACAGGGTAGGGGCTGACGCAGGAGGAGCTTTGAGAGATGTTTGTCACCTGAGTCCTGTCTGTCCCGGTGGTGCCCTTCGAAGGGCTGAGCACTGGGCAGTCTTCCAGCTTGTCACGGCTCCAGTCTTAACTTCAGCCTCTCCAGCAGGCATGAGGATGTACTGATGAAGGATGTACCAAAGGGGGTGGAAGAAGTGTCTGCAATGCCAGGGACACAGATAGGTGTCTTTACTTTTGAGACTTCATGGAGCCTTGAATGTGCCAAGTGCGTCGTCTGTCTGTAGGTTTGGAGCCATTTTTCTCAGAACGGACCAGAATGCTTTTTCACAGCTGAGAGAGATGCTCCAGGGGTCCACGCTGAGTGCCCTTCAAGGACTGAAAGTTCTGTACCTCCTTTTAAAATTCTTTCATCTTTTTCTTGTCAAAATCTGACCAGCTTCAGCTTTTAATAATACACATGTTTGACTGATAGCATGTTGAGTCCAACAAAGCACCATGAAGCCACTGTCAGGCAGGTGCTATTTCCTGTTGGTTTCCTATTGCGAGTAACATTTAAATTAGCTAGTAGCCTGTTCTTTCCCCTCCCTTTTCTCCCAGAGCTTGGGATTTAAAGTAATATCCTTTTACTCCTAGTTACTATGTATAAGGCAATCAACAAGCATATTCTACTTTACAGACGTTCCTCCCTCCTCTAATTGTTCTGATAGCTGTACCAAAATTGCTTTATCAGAAGATACAGCAATCACATGCTCTGCTTTGTTACCATTTAGTCTTAGTTCCACAGGGAAATAAGTGTTTAATGCTAGCCACTAGTCCTTATGTCCTGTCTTTCCTGACATTTTGTCTTTCTGAAGCTCATCTTCTAACAGACACCTCAGGAAGCACTCAAGGGAAGTATTTCCTGAATTATATGTTCACAGCAGCTTGTCTATAGCCTTTGCCTGTGTACTTAAAAGTCAGGTTGGCTGATACAAGTCCTTGGCCCATTTTTTCTTTGCTCAAGGATCTTTAATTTTTAACTGTGTTGTATTTTGCTATGAAGTGTTGTCAAAGTCTGCTGGCAATCTGCTTTTTTCCCCCTCATGTTTAACTTGGTATGTTTGCCTAGATATCCAAAGGGCTTTTTTACCTTCATTTTTTTAAAGTCCTGTAGTTCTATAGCATTGGCTGCTCTGGGCTGGTTTTTTTAGGGATATGATGTGCCACTCTAATAGGTACAGTGTCCCTGGGTATCTGCAAGTGATTGGGTCTAGGACCCCTACAGCTCCCCAAATCTTGGATGCTCAAATTCCTTACATAAAACAGCACAGTACAGCTGGCACTCTGTATTGTGGATGTAGAACCTGCAGACACAGAGGGCCGACTATAATTTCTTCTTGGCTTTTGGAACTCCCATTATGTGTATGTTAGATCTTCTTTGCCTACCTTCTGTTTCCATCACTTTCTCTCAGTCCTTTTCATATCTTCATCATTTGTTTGAATTTAAAATTTTTCTTCCTTTCCATCTTCTACCTCTTTTAAGGCATTATTCATTTTATTTGCTCCTGTGTTCTTTTTATTTACCCTTTATTTCTGATTTTTTTTTCCTTTTCTTAGTTCTTTATCTCCATTTTCAAATCTTCCTTTTCTCTATTTAGCTCATTTCTGAATTTTAAAAGTTCTGATTTAGGCCATTCTTTCTAGCTTCTTTTATACATTTCTTTTAGCTCATTTTTGAAATATTAGGTTATAGTTCTCATTTGTTTTGTGTTTTTCTGGCATAATTTTATTGTCTGTATTAGGGATATCATTCAGTTCCTTACTTTTTCTTTAAATAAAATATTTGGAATTCACTGCAATTCTTTTCTGTTGTTCACTCTGAGTCTTCCTATACTCTTAGTAGGGCCATTATAGCCTTTCTAGCTTCATGGCTCTGTAGAGAGTACCCACTTACATTGTCTCCACGAAGTGGTAAAAAAAAAAAAAATTGGACTCTTATTTTCTACATCTTAAGATCTTACTTTTTTTTGGGTCCCTGTTCCCACCCCTTACCCATCTGAACCTTTCCTTTCTTTTGCCCCATCTTCCTCGTCATAGATTCATCCTCAGCAATTTCTCCTCAGTATGGGGCTATGACCTAGTTTGTTAGTTCACAGGGATCAGACCTCCCCCACCCCCAAACATACCAGGACATCAGAAATACATGGGTACAAATCCCCTCTGCATTTCCTAGTAAAGTGGAACCTGCAGGGCCCTCTGCCAGCTTCTGTGGGTGTCCTCAGAGTGGCCCTTGAGCTTTCCAGTGTGTACCTAAGAACAGTTCTTCAAGCTGTTAGGAGTTTGTCCCCACCTCCTCATACACAGGGCTCACGGGGAAACCTTAGCACGTGGGCTTGCTGTAGATGTCATCTGTGGGCTTTTGGTTCTGTTCTATTTGTCTGTTTTTATCATTGGGGTGGGTCGGGGAGATCTGATAATTATGTTGTCACCACCGTCTTGCCAGAATCTATATGCACTTTTTGACAAAATTTGTAGCTTTTGGGTCTACCAAATCAGGACCAAAGTAGCAAAGTCTTGAAACATTAAATCACTAGTAGCTGCCTTTAAAAAATAATTTTCTTCCAAAATAAGTTATTAAAAAGGTATTGTAGAGAGAAGTTAGTGGTTGTAACTATCTGAAAAATGGTCAATTTATGGCCCTAAGCCATATTCCAAGCTTATTGTTTATGACAACATGTAATGGTTGGAATCATCCAAGTACCAGGAAGCCCATATTCGAGCTGTTGTTTCTAAGGAAAATGTATAAAATGACAGACTTTGCCATTGTTTGTCTGGTGTGATATTCCTTGAGTTCTGAAGGAGATACTGCTATTTTATAGTTTTAAAAGTGTTAAACCACATTTACACTTTCAATACCATCTAATAAAGATAAAATCATTACTTAATTAGGTGCATTTTTCTCTTTCAGCTTTTTTCCCCCAGTGAAGAATTTGCATATCTCTAATTATAGTCATTTGAAAAAAAAATGCTGCCAGGACTTGACATAATATTAATTTAGATTTCCAAAAATACTAAATTTCCTTCCTCCAACTTGAGTTTCCTCCAATTGGCCATCGATTTAAATTATATACTAAAAGGTTGCAATTTTAGAATTGGCCCCTTTTCCCTCCTGCATTTAGGGATAGCCATTATTCCAAAGTCATATAAAGAAGTAAAACTTTCTCAGTAGGCATATTGGAAACTTTTTTTTTTAATTCTGGCGAATAGAGCAAGGTCGTTTTCAGACATTTCCTCTTATTTTCTATGAAGAGATTGAGGAAGAAATCATTTCAGAAACGGGTTTGGTCATTAAGAATTCTTTGCAAGCGGGTAGCAAGCTTAATGTATTGTTCTAAGTGAACGTCACCCAAGAAAAATTAAGGGAAAAGTCAACACTCATTAAGCAAATTGACCAGCCAAGTGTTTTGATGAATGTCGCAACAAATTTGAATAAACTAATTTTGTCCATTAGTGTGCTTTTAGACCAATGTGATTGTTTTGGTCTAATTATTTTTTATTTTGTTTATTCAGATGTAGAATGGCTGCAAAATTAACTATTACAGCAATTATCTGATTAGCAATTTAGAAAATTGGTGACTGGTATCTGACGACTCACCAGGAAGCGCCTGGCATTGGAATTGGGTAGGACTGTGTGTCCTGCACACAGTCTAAGGAGAAGCCTGTGCTCTTTTCCCTGTTTCTCACCCACTGCAAAGGGGAACCCAGGGTTAGCCTGGGCTGCGGACCTGGGCTCTGGGCACTCGGGTACTGTGCACCAGATTGAGGTCTCACGTGCTGCAGAAGTTGTGTTTGCCACCCAGTGTCACTATTCCGGAGTCCTGTAGCTGTGACTGGTGAATTCTGCCACATTTCCCACTTCTAAAGCTGGGGGATTCGAGAAATCTGTGCCCGAGTGGCTGCCAAGGCTTGTCAGGGGGACCCAGTGCGAGGCCGATTTCTAGGTGTAAAAGCCAGGCAGATCTGCTCACTCAAGAAAATCTGTTTTTGCAGGTTTGCTTTGAGTTCCAAGATACAGATTCTGGTAAAAAAAATTTTTTGCTGCATTAATGCCACGGGTTGCCCCTGGTAGCTGACTGTCTTGTGGGGGAGGGGATAACTGGTCCTCCAAGTGTGGTCCTGGACCTGCAGCTGCAGCATCGCCTGGGACTTGTCTGAAGGGCAGACTCTCCCTTCCCATCCCAGAACTGCTGAAATTGGAGCCTAGGAGCAGGGCCCTGCGGTCCCTTTTCCCAAGCCATCCGGGTGATTCTGGTACAGGCTCAAGTTTGAGAACGACTGGTCTAGGGTGTAAACATTACTGGGCTTGTTCACAGCATTGGGCTGTGGTCATTAAAAAGTTAAAGCTTGGGTGGCCTTTTGCATGTCAGATGAGGGTGCAGTTCTCAGTTCTCTTTCTGTTGCATTAAAAAGATAGAGGCTTTGGTTGGTCCAGACTGGAAAACAGACAATCGCAGTGCGTGGGACAGTGCCTCGGTAGAGGCTGCAAGGGCCATTGGAAAACATGCACATGGCGAGGGGTGGAGGATGGGGTGGAGAGGGGACAGGAAGGCCCCTCCAGGTGGTATTTAAAAGGACAAATATGATCAGGTACCTCTCTGATTAAAACCTGGAGACTTCCCAGTGCTCTCGGAATAAAGTCTGTCCATGTAGAGCCCAGCTAAGGCCTCCAGGGGTCTCTTCTTGATCTCCATTTTGCACATGGTGCCTGCCACATCCTTTGCTTTCTGTGCTTTCCTCACTCTTTCAAGGTGTCCTTGCTCCTTCAAGCTGCAGGAGCCACTCTGCCTGCTGCCGGGCACACTGTATTTCTCCCTGGTCTCAGTGCGTTCAGATCCCAGCTCGCATGTTTCCTTTGTAGTCCTTTTTGACCCCCCAGCGAAGGTCAGGCCAGCTCTCCCTGTACAGTGTACTTCTGCACACTCTTCACATTGTAATTATATAATTGTATAATTATTGGTTTATTGCTCACCGGTGGAGCTAAATACACATTCGAGGAGGGGGAGAGACCCTGCTTTGTTCACTGCTGCCCCAGGGCCCAGCACCTGGCAAACATTCAAGAAAAAATTTTAGATAAATGAATGAATGGTGTGGGAGGAACCCCCCATCTTTGTTCCTAGGACACGTGGGCTGGATAATATATGCAGTTCCATGGAGGTGTCACCTGATGAGTTTTATTTTCAGGAGCGGTTGTCACCACCATCTAATCCTCCTGGAAAGGCGAGTCCCTTGCACCGCGGCAGCAGAATCTCATAATTTGGTTTTCGTTGGGGGTCTGACCTGTGGGACAGCCAAGAAAAATAATCTTGAGTATGATGCTTCCAGGGATTTGCGAAAGGAGAGAAATCCACTGACCTTGAAGATGTTCGTAATATACGGGCCAGAAACCAGCAGCCCGAGTGGTAGAGGTGGCACCTGGGAAGTTTCCAGGGAACTGACTGTTGTGGCTCGTCCCCTCAGGGCTTCTGGGAAGACGTGTCTGCTCTGTTCACAGTTAATGTTGGGGCACCCTCTTGCTCCCCACCCACTTTCAGATCTGTTTGATAGAACAGAGATGCACAAATTTTGGTCAGTTTGTCTTGGCCTGGATAAAGCTAGGGGTTTTCATTCCTATTCTGGAAGGTGACAGCATGGGAATTACCTCCCAGAGGTGGCAGCTTCAAAGTGGGGGCATTTGCCTCAAATCAGAAGCTAAATCAGCCTTGCTGATAATTAGTGGAAGCGTTGGCAAATAGCACACATGGGTGTAATTTATAAAAATACGTATATTGAGAACTAGGGCTCAAATTCTTTTTAAGGATGGAGGTTTTAGGATCTAGAGTGGCTTGTGGCAATCTTTCTTGATAGAGGAACTGATCTGCTGACTGTTTGCCAGATGGATTGTTGTGTTTGTTTTACATTTGGGGCTCCGCATACTCTCTTACACCTATTGTAAACTCCTGTTAGATTAAGTGAACGTAATCAATGCAGAAAGTTGTAGAACAAACGACATAAACACTATTTCTCTCTTGTGACCATTTATTGAGTGCAAGGTAGGTATGGGATTTAGAGATAATGTAAGGATCCTGATGTATCTCACCCCCAATTTATAGATGTCAAAACTGAGGCTTGGAGAGGTCAGGGGACTCAGCTTGGAATCTCCAAAACCCACACCTTTTTCTATATTCTTGTTTTTTCCCTTGCTCATCCAAGCTCAGAGAAGCACCATCATCTACAGTCTCTGAGCTGGTTTCTAAACTTTGAAAGATTGCTGAATAATGTTACAAAAGTTGCAAGATTAATACAAAGAACTCCAGGATACCCTTCACCTAGACTCTCTGATTATTAACATTTTGCCACATTTACTTTGTCCATGTATATACATACTATTCTGACCTATTTGAGAAGTTGCTAACATGCCCCCGAAAAGCCACGTGAGTCTCAGCCTTGGGTTTGAGGAGAATATTGAGGCCACCCAGACTGAGTTCCTCCTTCTGCCCCCCACCCATGTGGTCTCCCCCACTGCCCCGTGCCTCTAGGGTGGGGCCTGGCTTCAGGAGGGACACGTGCTCACTTCTGCCCTCAGCCCTAGTCCCATTCCTTGAAATTCAACTTGGACCTTAAAACCCACCCCCTGCCTTCCTGGAACTTGGCTCTGTCTAGCACCTGACAAACAGAACCTCTTCCATGGCAAGATAATATAGCCAATATAAAGAGTCTCCCTGTATGTTTCTACCTGTTCGGTGAAAAAAAAGGGGAGGTTGGGGATTTGCCCCAATTTGTTATCCAGGGCTGCAGCTAAACTGTTTGGCCCCTGCTAATTCAAGTCTCTCTGCAAGACAGTCGACAATGCTGGTAACCTTTTTCTCTGGCAACTAATTCAGATAAAATTCATTTTTTAAAAAATGAATGCTTTTATTTTTACTTCCTTTGTTTTAAACCAGCCCTGTGGCTATAAAACTTCATTTTGAAAGTGGAAATAGAGGGAAAAACATTCTGCCCACTCTGGGTATGGGATAGAGGGGAAGGTGTGATTTCCCTTTTCTGACAGGTCTATTAAAAAATTCATAGTGTATAATCACTAGACAATGTATTGGTTTGCCCATTATGGTGAAAATTAGCTTAAATATCTATTTAAGCCAAGTATTATTCCGAGCATTTTTCAGAGCTAGTAAATCAGAGAAGCCTTTCAAAAATGCAGATCACATTTGAAGGCAGTGTTTAAAAAGTGCCTCAGGAAAACAACCCAAAGGTCAGGATAAATGGATAAAAGAAAATGTGATATATACATACAATGGAGTGTTATTTAGCCTTAAAAGAAATTCTGACACATGCTGCAACTTAGATGAACTTTGGAGACAGTATGCTGAGTTAAATAAATGAGACACAGAAGGACGCATGTTGTGTGGTTCCACTTATGTGAGGTCCCTGGAGTAGTCAGATTCATAGAGGCAGAAAGTGGAGCAGTTGCTATCAGGGGTGCAGGTGGAATGGGGAGTTATTCCTGAGTAGGTGCGGAGTTTCACTTTGGGATGATGAAATGTTCTGGAGATGGACAGTGGTGACTGTTGCACAACATTGTGAATACTTATTGCCACTTAATTGTGAAACTGAAAATGCCTGAAATGGTAGATTCTGTGTTATGCCTATTTTACCACCAAAAAAAATGTTTCTTAAATGCCCTAGTTGGCATATATTTATGTTCGTGACTGTCGATGTTGCCAGACAATCCTTTACCTTTTTGTTTTGTTTTGTTTTTATTTGGGGGACGGTAATTATGTTTGTTTATTTTAATAGAGATACTGGGGATTGAACCCAGGATCTCGTGCTTGCTAAGCATGTGCTCTACCACTGAGCTCTACCCTCCCCTCCTCACCCTTGCTTAATGGTACCACACCTGATGTCATTAGAATGAGATATATAGAATTAGTACTGGAGCTTAAGGGTGTCACATCATTTTATTTCTTGAAGGTTTCATTTGCCAGTAACACCACCTTATGTCCCCTCCTGAGCCTAGGAATTGGCATTTTGCAGAATTCTCAGTTTCCTGCTTGGAGGAAATGGCATGGTGATGAGTCCAGTTGGAGCGCTCGTTGCCCACACTCCACCACATGTGTCCAGGACAATGCTAACCTGCAGGCAGTTTGCGCCTGACCAGCTCCTGCAGAATTTCTGTTGAGCCTTGCAGCCAGGAGGGCCTGCTTGGAGGTGAGACCCACCGAGGCTTCGAGCTCAGTAGGTCTGAGGTGAAGCTGGTCTTCGACGAGTGTGGCTGACCTTCTCCACGGTCTTCTTCCCCTGTTCCTTTTCACTTTATTCTTTAGTTGTTGTTTAAGTCAAGGAAGTTAATGTTGAAAGAAGTCAAGAGCTACCCCCTCCCCTACCCCCCAACCTCACCAACAGTGCAGATCTTGCCTGGGTGATAATTGGATTGAGACCCTCTGCTTGTTACCTGCTTCTTAGTAAGTGCTTTCCAGAACTCAAAACATGGAAATCAACATATTTACAACAGGAGTTGTGCTGGGCTTTGGGAAAAACCTACTGGAAATGAGGAAGTTCCTCTTTTCTGCTGCAGGGATGAATCCTAATACATTGTGCTGTCACATCCAGACCTTATCTGACTCCTCAAAGACCCACTTCATAATGGCCCTACATATCTTTGTCTGAGATCAAAAGGGGAAGTCCTGCTTCCTCAAACACTGGGTTGTATTTTTCTTAGGATGAGTGAGTAGGAAATGTATTAAGTAGCCCTAGGAAAGCCTTTGCTGCTTGGGGATGTATGCGTATCTAGAAGTTTTGCAGAATAATAAGCTGAAAAGGATCCTTCTTTCAGTGTTGAATAGGTGATACCTGCATCTTCACACTTGTTACTTACTCACTTTATAAGACGTAAGAGCCAGGGATCAGATTTTATGTTTAGGCCCTTAGTCTAATTCTGTTTTTAAATGGAAGTTTAAAAACAAAGTAAGTAACTACTGTATATAAAATAGATAAACAACAAGATCCTACTGTATAGCACAGGGAACTGTATTCAATATCTTGTAGTAACCTATAATGAAAAAGAATATGAAAAGGAGTATATGTGTGTATATGTATGACTGAAACATGATGCTGTGCACCAGAAATCGACACACAGTGTAAACTGACTATACAATTAAGAATATAAGAAATGAAGAAAAAGAATATAAGAAGTGAAAAATGAAAAAAAAGAAAAAAGTTATATCATAAGAGAATTAGTGCTATTCATTTTTGGCACAAAGAGTTGAGTACCTTTTATGTCCAGCCACTGGATCTTTATAAAGCGTTACTTATTTTGACCCTTTTATGGCCTAAGTACTTGATGACAGATTCTAGAACCTTAGAGCTTTTGATGGCTTCTTTTTACTTTTTCAGAAGAGGAAACAGGCCTAAAACCTAAGGGACTTGCTCAAAATGTAGAATCCAGAATTTCTCTGTGTCCCCACCATTACATTTTTTCCTTTACATCCTTCACCAACTGCTTCAGAGCAAAAATATGCAGTTACACACTTTATCTAAAATGTACAAATAGTAAATATCTTAACAGACACCAAACAATAATTTTGCTCATTACCTCCAACCTGAGAAAAGCTTTGACAGATGTCCTTGCAAAGGCGTTTATTGGAGACTTGGCTCCTTGCTGCTGAGTCCCCTTAGTAAGTTTCCTTAGAAGTCTGCAGAACATCTAACATCCCCTTGATCTTGGGTGTGCTTTTCAGAAAGCAAAAGCAGCCCGAGGGCAGTCTTCTCTTGCCACCAGATGGCATGCTTGTGAGTGAACTGATGGAAAGAGGGGAGTTGAGGGTTCAAGTGCAGGGAAGCTCCCAGTTGGGCAGTTTTGAAGGAATCTGCGTGGGATGCTCTTGCTTTATAGTGGAGGACGAAGCCTGCATGATTTGTCCGAGGATCACAATAACCGTCAGGAAAGTGGAAAATGCAAATGCTACAGGAAAGCTATGATCAACACACGTGATTTATTAGTGCTGGGTTTGGCCATGTGGTTAAGGCAGAAAGTAGAGGGGCTGACCTGGCCCCTGGGAGGAAACCGCTTTCAGGAGCTGAGGCAGGAAGGGCCCAAACCACAGGTGAATCCACCCAGGCTGGAAGCCCACAGAAGAGTGAGCTGATGAGGAGGTGAGAATGGGATGGCGTGGCCTGACCCTGCCTCCCCAGTGAAGGGCCACACCAGTTTGTGCTGGTACATCTCTTTCTAGCACCAGGGAGCTTCAGATACTTGTGGGACTGTGGGACCCACATGTGGTATCACAGCTCCTTTGTGCCATGGTTATTTTCCTAAAAAGAGCAGGTCCAAAGAAAGAGGGGCTTAAAAATAGGGTTTTCACCCTGCCTTTGGTGCCTTCTACCCCAGATGGGCTCATGCACCTGATGGCCGCATTCATCAGCCCTTGAGGTCAGGCAGTGACAGCCTAGTGCCTCCAGCAGTGCTTAGTGGCCTTCCCTGCTAGTCACCCCTCTCTGTTCCTGCCTCCCACTCCTTCCTTCTTGTTCTCCCCGCCCGCCTGCTTCTGTGCATACTCACCCCCCAACTTTTCATGTGAGCCCTCTGGGAGCTTCCGTGTCTCTTCCACTTCACCCTTAGCCACTGCCTCCCCTGCTCACTGACTTCAAGAGTCCTCCCTTCTCCTCCTTTCCCTCTCCTCCCTACCCTTCTCCCCCTCGTCTTCCTCCCCTTGACTGGTCCTCAGGTCGCTGTCCCCCAACAGCACATGAAGTCAAAGCTCCTGTCCTCCCACATCCCACAACTGTGGTACTGCCAGAGATTCTGGTGGGACTAGTGAAGGGTCGGGCTGGGATGTCAGGGTTTCCAGCGTGCAGCCAGGGTGGCGAATGAGGGATGTAAGTTCCACGAGTCTCCATCCCTCTTCGCTGCCGTCAGTGACCAATCCTGTGTGCTGAAGTCTTTGGGACTGGTTCTCTGCCCTTTTCTGCTCCCTTGCCTGCTGCCATGTCCTCTG
The DNA here is from genome assembly GCF_009834535.1 of Camelus ferus. Classification (NCBI taxonomy): domain Eukaryota; kingdom Metazoa; phylum Chordata; class Mammalia; order Artiodactyla; family Camelidae; genus Camelus; species Camelus ferus. The sequence goes on from NC_045697.1 coordinate 37,417,157, forward strand.
AGATCCTAGCATCCACCTAGAAGTCCCTCTGCACCATCTAATCTGGAATTTGCTGATTCTCCCTTAGCAGTCGAGTCATGGCCATCTCTGCCCTACTCCAGCCACCTTGGGCCTTGTCATTTCCTCCTCAGCCCCTGTATTCTTTGTAGTCTGCACTCCCTCCCTGGATGATTTCATGGACACCCCTGGCTACCACCCCGACAAACACCCCTTGTGTGCTGGTGAGTATGTCTGTGGCCCCGATCCACCTCCCTACCTCGATTTGCAAGAACTTTCAGTGCCAGCTGCTGGTTCAAATGCCCCTAAATCAGTTTTCCCCCTTCCAGTCTGTTGGCACCCCATCTTCCCATCACCTCAGCCAAAAATAGTGGTGTTTTCTCTCTTTTTTCTTGCTTCCTCACTGCCCAGATCCAACCCATTCCAAGGCCCTGTCCTCAGCTAGTAAACACCCATCCCTTCTGTCCATCCCCACACCTCTGTCTTATGCTCTTATCAGCTCTGGTCTGAATTTAGTTGTCTCCTACCTGTCCTGGTCACTAGTCCTTCACTGCTCCTGTTGGGGTTCCCCCCCCACCCCAGGAAACATACACCCATAACTCCCCATCAGGGCAGCCTCACCTCTTCACCCTGACAAAGGAAGCCCTACTGGGTCTCTAGCCTCACACCTCGATGCCGTGATGATTCTGATGGTACCACCTCTAAGGACGCGCCTTGCTATTTGTGTGACATTTGCTCTTGTGGTCCCCCACCTGCTAGATCTTCTCTGCCTGCAGCCTGGCCAGGTCACACACATCTTTTAATTTGAGCTCTGGGAATCCTTTCTGACCCCTACTCTTGCCCACCTGCTCTGTTGTCCTATTTGCCTGTGCCTACTTCATTGTACGGTAATTATCTGTGTGAGTCCATCTTCCCCACTGGGCTGCTCTGGATTCCTGGTCCCCAGCCCCACCCAGGCCAAATGGTAGGAGCCCAATTACCATTTCATCAATGAAGACATGTTTCAGAAGTGCTTGCTTTGTTACTGAGCCGTCTCTCTTTGCCACTAATGACTAACACGCCCGCTTTTCTTCCTCTGTCCTTCAGTCCCTTCTGTCAATTAGTTCATAATCTTTAGACCAATGTTGAAATATACTTAAGGAGCTGCTGTAAAAAAAAAACAAAAAAAAAGCTGTGCTACAGGAAGTCTTTGTTATTTTGTGATTTTAAACTGACTTTCAAATGGCTGATCATTTTACGATGGTCTCTGGCTATTGCTTGAAACCATCTATTGTCTTGAATATTGAAACAGATTGTGTCTAATCACTAAATATCCTGGACCTAATGTAGTACAAAGACCTGGCATGCAGAGAGAAAATTTCGTTTATTTTTAAAAGCTAAGTACAAATTTGCATTGTGTCAAGGACTTACCTTTTCAGGCCTTGAACATAGGAGTATTGTGATGAGAGACTTAAAGGGTAGTGAGGAGATTGTCCCAATTACTTGTTATTTACCTCCTGTCAAACCCAAATGGATTTTAACAATGAGTTCTACCCATTTGAGTACTTTAAATCTATATATTACAAGATTAAAGATACAGCTGAGCTTTTCTTTTACCCAGAAAATCCTTCGGAAATAGATTTGTGAATTGAAATTCATGTGACCCATTTAAGACTGTTCTCAAACTTGTCCGTGGAGGTGCTTTTAAAAGTTGAAGGCAGTAGGGATTTGGATGGTGGTGTTTGGGAGTATGTAGTTGTGAGGCAGTTTAACTTCTTTGAAAACTCGTGGTTTTTTTTTCCCCTGAAAAATTTTCTTTCTTTCTATTTTATGATACGTAATATACTATAAAAGAATGTTTACACTTGTTTGCCACTGAGTGAAATTGACCTTCAAGGAGACAGTTAGCAAACATCCTAGATCAGAAAAGCACCGCTCTGTAGGATGATGTCCCAAATTGTCTTCCCCTGTCCTGCACCCCTGCATCTCCCGTATGTCGTCATTCCTTCTCCCAGCACATCGTGTATTCTTGGTGCCCTGCGATCCTTTAAGGCTAGAGATGGGTCCAGGCCTTGCTTTGGAGTCTGAGAGCTCACAGTTTGCTTGTGGGTGGGATGGGGTCCTCATAGGATGCACTTTTGCTCAAATACACTTACAAACAGAGACACATGCAAACACACACAGTCTTGACTCACCTCTTACGGCCCCTCCCCCTGGAGCTTTTCATCATCCTTTTGGGCAGAATAATAGCTGCCTCTTTTGAGTCTTGGGACATGCTTGTCCCCTTTCAGTACTTTTATTTCATGTACATTGGATTCGTCTCCTACACAGGGCTGAGTTCCCCGTCAGCACCTAGCTCACTACCATAGTCATAATTATGCAGCAGACGCATGTTGAAATAGAAGACTTCTTAATGGTTCTGCTGGCGTGTCCTCACTGCAGTGGAATGGGGGCCATGCTGGGACCCTCTGTGGCACGGCTTCCTTCGCAGTGGATTCACTCTCTCCCTGCTACTGGGCAAGAGCATTTTTTAGGACTCGTGTGGTTTTCACTGAGCTCATACCCCTCTCCCCCGGCTTTATTCTATTTCCAGTATCATCTACTTGTTTTTAAAGCCTCATGGGTGTTGGGGCCAATTACTAGGATCCTTCCGTTTTGATTTTTATCTAGTTTATTCCTATGGGAATGTAGAAGTATGTCAGAAACAGTAGGATGTACAAACCATTAGCTTTTTTATTACAAATTGCGGTGGAAGAGTATGTGAACCAAAGAGTAGTTGAACAACAATGGAGCTTTGAGTTTTGCCTTAGTCACAGCTCCACTTCCCCAAAACCAGAGTAAGTCTCTCTGCGTGGGTTTTCTTCCCCACCATTTTGCCTGGTTCCTTATATCTGTTTCCAAAGAGGAGAAGGTTTTGAAATGACTCCTTACTTCTAACCCCAGCTATAAATCCAGTCTTTGCACCTTTAGACATTTGAGAAAGATGTAACAAGTTGAGGAGGACAGTTGAGACTCAAGATTGAAGTAACAGTTGACATGGTCCAACCATTACCAAAGGTGATTGGGGCACACTCCATGCTCAAGAAAGTCACCCCCATTTATACAGATCATTAAGAACCTTCTACTGTAGAAGCCCAGTCTAGACTCAGATCACAAAAAATACAGGTCTACCTTGAATGGTTTACTTTTGCTTAGAAGAAGAAAGGTGGATAGCTTTTTTTTTTTTTTTTGGATGGAGAAGCAGAATCTTTTTTCTTTGAGTTTGGGTTGACTGATGGGAGTTCTCAGGGAGTCTGAGCTGCTGCCCTCACCATAAACCACACCCACAACGCAAGGTCTGCAATTTTTAATTTCAGTTTCCTTAAACGTAGTGCTTCTGAGACAGTCGGATGCAGAATCCCCCTGTGTAAATGAATTGGAGGCCCTCCCCCAATCTTCCAGTGTTTAACCCACATTTAATTGGAAGTACCTATAGTCTTTTTTTTGGTTGAGCCACTAAGCTACACTTATGAAGTGGGTTGCTTGGTTATCGGAGAATTAACAGCTCTCCCCCAACACATACACACACTCACATTTAATCAATTTTCATAACTTGTACTTAATTTATCTATAATACAATATCAAGTTCAACTTCCATAAACAGGTTTGAGAATAAAACCAAAGGACTCAGATAGTGTGAGAAGAAAAGCAAAGATGTGTGGGAGAAGAACTAGTAGCCTTGAGCATCGGGGTCTCTTGGCCAATAGTCAGTGTGGTTAAAACTTCTAGGTTATTCAGCCCAGAGGATTAAAAGAGCTTCTGTTATGAACGCCTACTTTGTATACTGTAATAGAGAGCTGGGAAGAAAGATGCTGTTGATGCCTGCAAACACCACTATGTGGAACAAATAAAAATAATAACTGCTAATTTTTAAATGATGTAATTTAAGATAAACGTGAGGGGCTAACAGAAAGAGCTGAGGTGGCTGAAAACACCTGGGCCTTGAAGAATTGTTGATTTTTTTTTTAATTTTAGTTTTTTTTTAATTGTGGTAAAATATACACAGTTTAAAATGTACCATTTTTAAGTGTCTAATTCAGTGCCATTAAGTACATTCACAATGTTGTGTAATCATCACCATATCCATTTCTAGGACTTTTTTTTTTTTAAATCATCCCAAGCAGAAACCCTGTACCCATTAGACAGTAACTCTCCATTTCCTCCTCTCCTTAGCCGTTGGTAACCTCTGCCTCTATCCTACTTTCTGTCTCCATGGATTTGCCTCTTCTTGGTACTTCATATATGTGGAACCATACAGTATTTATCCTTTTGTGTCTGGCTTATTTCACTTAGCTTAATGTTTTCAAAGTTCATCCATTTTATTGTAGCCTATGTCAGAATTTCATTCCTTTTTATGACTGAATAATATTCTGTTGTATGTTTATTCCACATTTTGTTTATCCATTTATCTGTTGATGCACAGTTGGGTTATTTCCACCTTTTGCACCTTTTGGCTATTGCGAATAATGCAGCTATGAATGTTGGTGTACAAGTATCTGTTTCAACTGAGTATGGTTGAGTTTTATACCAGTTAAAGAGGTTACAGAGCATATGTTGGTATTTATCTTGAGCTCTTGTTAAAATCTTGCATTGTCAACTGTTCATAAGTTCCCCTTTACTCTCTTGTTTATGCTCCTTGAGAGCAAGGACTGTCTCCTGGGTTCAGCACTTAGCAAGATACATGGGAAATATTTGCTGAATAGGTCCTTGAGTTCCTAGCCCAGAGCAAGCCATCATTCACTATCACTTGGTCCCCAGAATGATGGGTTTTGCCTTTTATCATTTTGGTGGTGATGGGGTGCTCATTAATTAACATGTGTTCAGGGGACAGAAAATAACTTAGTATTTTTATTAGCCAAACATAATTAAGGGAAGTACATTTTCTAATGCAGAGGGTCCTGATATAGATAAAACCCAATTCAGCAAACATTTGTTGAGAACTTGCTATGTACCAGACGTATTTCAAAATGTGTGATCCCAGAGCAATTTCAAATCTCAGTTGGAATAACTTATTGGTCTTGATTTTTAACTATAATAAAGGTATATATACACATACACACATACACATAATACATCTTTTAACATGAATCTCTAGACTTCTTTTTATTGTGAGAACATTATAACAACATTCAAGAGAGTTTGGAAAAAAAGAATCATATCTACAGTCCCACTCTTGATATAAGCTCTATTTCATTTTGTAGTGTGAGTTTGAGGGTTGAACTTGTACATAGTTTATTTTGAAAATAGAACCCTGAACGCTTCTGGTGGCGATTATTTTAAAAAATGTATTATTTTTTAAAACTCTAGGAGTAAAGCTTAACTAGTGATCTCCAATTTGGAGGTGCCTTGTTTGGCGGTATCCATAGTAGTTTTAATGGATGAATTAAACCTTCCTTATTTTAGTGGAGCCACAGAGTGGACATTTGTCCTCTTTGGGGGATAGGTCAATGGACTATTGGCATCTCTTTCAGGGCTTGGGTGTTTAGGAAGCTGTCCTTCCTTCAATCTTTTATATGTTCAGGGATTGAAGGGAGTCTTTTGATGACTATGTGAGTACAATGATCCTTACTCTGAGGGTCCTAAGACCTTGCAGTAAGCAGGGGGGTAGGGTCTAGATGTAGACCAGCATGGTGCATCAGTAGAAGCCAAATGGGTGATGGGGCTGAGCATGTTGGAGGGATTTAGTGGGGACAGGTAATCATGACCTAGGGTGGTTAGGCAACGACATCCATGAGGACTGGGCTTTCCACGTGGCGACAAGATGTATTGGTGAAGTAGCTGTGTCCTGGGGACACGGGCAGAGAGATGGGCATAGTAAGGAGTGAAGAATATTTGCAGAATCCTTGACCTAAGGTTCTGTCTGATTGGAGAGGCTGGTTGGATCCAGAGGAGACAGCTGGAAAGTAATCCTGTGAATGTGCTTGGTAATGTACATGATGTCAGTCGGGTTTTTGAGGCTGGGAGTGAGATTGTTGAAAAGATGGTGCTTTTGAATGATGGATCTGAGGCTTATTAGGGAGGATCACTTGGGAGGGGCGTGTGCAGAGACTGGAGGCACGGAGATCTTTTAGAGAGGATGTTCTCTCTGTGACATTGTTATATGGCTAGTCTAGGGTGGGGCGGCAGGAGTGGAAAGTCACACGAGGATGTGTGGCGAAGGCTCTGAGGAAAGATTGCTATGATTTGCTGCCAAGGAGGGAGAAGTCAGGCAGAAATCTGTTTGGGAAATGATGGAACCATTTGCATCCATAGGAAGTGAGTAACTCAGGACTGATTGGAGGGAAGATAAGAGATTCTGTTTTTAGAGTAATTGTGTCTTGTACTTACTGTGTTTACTGTGTGCTTGAGCACAGTTCTGAGTACTTGACATAACTGCCTTATGAAATAGGTGCTGTTACTGTCCCTACTTTACAGATGAGGAAACCGAGGCTGAGTTGGTTAGTAACTTGCCTAAGGGCTACACACTTAGTTAAGTGGCAGAGCTGGGATGCAGATCCAGACAGTCCTATCTCAAGAGCCACATTCTTATCTAAGATGCTTTACTGCTTAACTGTAATAGCTAGCTTTTATTATAAACTGCCCAGTCCTGTGTTAAGCTTCTTTCACGTATTTATCGCATTTGATTCCCATAAGAACTCTGTGAAATGAGTCATGGGGATCTATCATCATTTTCCAAATGTGGAAACTTGGGCACAGAGAGGTCAAGTGGCCTGCCTTAGGTCACACAGCTAGGCCTTGCCTACATTGGGGTGGCAGGTCTCTAGAAGTTAGTAATATTTATTCAACCAGATTGTAATTTATTTAACCAGATTGTAGTAGCTACATTGCCCTTAAGATCCACTCTTGAGAAGATTGAATTGATTGAAATATATTGCAATATAAATTCTTTGAGAATTTTTGGATAGAATTAACTATTAGCATCGCTCGTATTGACATGGAACAACTCCTTTTTTTTTTAAAGCGGATAAGTTATTGAAATAATAGCATCTCCATTTACCACTGTGCCCAATTTCATTACTTAATACTTTGTATGCCTTTAAGAATGATCCCAGCCATGTTGTTTCCATATTCTGGCTCCTCCTTTTAGAAGCTGGGCCTAGCGGGCACAGTCTCATATGTAGCACTTCTCATGTTGTTGGTGCTTAGTAACATTTGACTATTATAACTGACCTCATTGTTAATCGTCTGTAAATCAGGGCTGCTGAGCATCTTCTGATCTGGGGGTGGACTTGGCGTGACATCACGGAGCTACAATTGATACCATGGCTGAAAGGTGCCCAAATGAAATGTTTGTCTGGACAACAAACTGGACTTGAGACTGATCACTTATACACACCTTCAGGGGCAGGAACCCTTCTCGGAGCCCCTTTGGTCTGTACCTCTCCACGGATTCTGTTTAACCTACCTTTAGATGTCAACAGGCCTCCTATTTTTTTTTTTTTTTTTTTGACTTTTAACCTTGTTTGACTACAGATCTATTTCTGTGCTTTCTCCTGCTGCAGCTCTCCAAGGAGAGGTCTACACTCGCAGCCTTTAACCTTGACGCCAACAGAAATTCCCACTCAACTGAAACTGGATTTCCTGTGGTGTCTCTCTAACCAAACCTGGGGACTTGTGTTCCTGCCCTTTGATCTTGCTCAGCATCTGCCCAGGGACCCATCCGCCTTGTCTTTGAAACCTTCTGCTGTGTTGCCTTCCTTACCTCTTAGCCTCTCCCCTTCCTTTCCGGTGGTTTCATTTTTAAAAAATCTCTCTTGACTCTTTGCTACACCTTCTCAGCTGGAAGAGCTCTCCAAGATCGATACTCATTGTGTTCCTCTTTTTTCCACAAACGCTTTCCTTTGATTATTTGATACTATCTTTTAACTTCACAGGTTAAAAGTTTCTCCTCTTCCACCACCTGAATTTCAAGTTGTCAGGTGAGAACCTGACAGGTAGCGCCTGGGAGCAGGTCTCTTGCCTCTCCCGTCCCAGTCCTGTTCTGACCATGCCTCTGTCTCCCCATCCCCGCCTTCCTGAACTTGAGAGGCTCCTGGTATGGCTTCTCCTGCTGCCTCTGCCTCCCACCACCCCTTCCTCCACCTGGCTTGGATGGCTTTTACTCCTCCTTCAGAACCCACGTCACTTCGTATCTCCCACTTTGTATGTGTGGAGGGGGCACAAGTCTCAGGTACATGAACCTTTCCCCTTATGATCCTGCAGAAGTGATTGAAAGCCCCCTCAGGAAGCTCTGTTATCCTGGTGCCCCAGCCCCCCTCACCCAGGTCATATGTGAGTCAACCTTGTGTGTTTTTCGTGGCCCTGTAACCTATCACCATGAAAGTGCCCTCTCTCTGACAGTACGTCATGTCTTCCTCTGTAGTCTCAAATCCCTACTGTGGATTCTGTGGCTTCTGCTTACGTGGGGACCAGAGCTTTTCACTGATTGCCTTGAATCTAGCTGACCTCTGGTATCTCATTGTGCACGAGTGTGTTTATGGTCTATACCTATGTACGCGTCTGTCTTCTCTTTTGCCTTGTCTGATATTGTGAAGGTCCAGCCCACCTCTTACGTCTTCTTTAGCCTAAAGCTAAATCTTGTATCTATGTCTCCAAATTCTGACGTTGAACACTGTGTACTTACTCTAAGTGCTTTGGTGTGTAAGGACTGTGTGTCCCACTTACTTGGATTCTTCCCTAGCACCTACCACAATGCTTTTGCAGATCACAAGTGATGGATGAACAGATACTTGCCTTCGTGCAACAGATGCATGCGTGTATGCATGAATGAATGAACGAGCTGCAGTGAATTTTTCTAAGGCTCAGGTTTCATATTCAGAGTCTCAGGTTTGCATCTTTAAATTAGTTTCTTATGTAGGAAACCACTCTAGACACTAGGATGATTAGGCTGCAACCCAGTGTATGCTAGGGAATGTGGCCTGATCACTAAAATAAGATTTTCATTTTGTTGTTTGAAACTCATAGATCTCCTTTTGTTGAACATCACCATATAAGGAGGATTGCATAGACATAACTGAATTCACAGAGCTTTAAGAAAAAGCCAAGCTATGTCACGGTCATGTATATTTTGCCAAAAGAGTGACGGGCCAGTCATCTTTTATAAGAGTGTGAGATTTTGTTTTTGTTATTTCTAAGCTGGGTGTCGGCATGTCAGTATCATCGCCATGGCCCATGTTCAGAGTGGAAACTTGACCCCAATGTGTGTTTAACCCAGAGAAGGCCGTGGCATCAGCACATCTTGGCCTGCATACCAAATGTGACCCTCAGGATTAATTGAGGGTTGCAGAAAATAACTTAATTTTCTAGATGAACATAAGAAACTTTAAACAGAACTCTTGTCACCATAAATAGCTGGGCAGCTTTGTCCTATTTTTATTGTCGAGGACACAGAAGATGGAAATCAATATTGGAAGAAAGGCTTTATTCCGCCAGAGAAAAAGATCATGTTCAACACGATTTTCGTTTTTCTTGGCAGGCTTGTCTCAACCATCTGTGAGTCCATGGGGAACTGTCTCCACCATCCATCCATCCAGCAAAATCAGAGTTAATCGTCAGTGTTGGCGACGAGATTAGGCTGTTATGCACAGACCCAGGATTTGTCAAATGGACTTTTGAGACCCTGGGTCAGCTGAGTGAGAATAGACATGCGGAATGGATCATGGAGAAAGCAGAGGCCACAAATACGGGCAATTACACGTGCACCAACAAAGGCGGCTTAAGCACTTCCACCTATGTGTTTGTGAGAGGTAAATGCTTGGCTTTCTGTGATGATCTGCTTGGAGAACTTTCTGTCCTGTCCCTAATTATGGGTGACATATGAACATATGGCTGAATCATAGATAAAATGTTACTGGCGGGGCCTAGAGGGCGTCAAGCAAAATCTTTGTTAGTTTCCCCGATCTTTTGATACATAGCGACTTTGGGTACGACTCCAGCCGAAGGTCTGCAAGGCTGTGCGACTCTTCCTAATGAGATTACAGTATGGTTAGCCCATTTGTCCTGGTGCTGTGAGTAAACCCTGAGAATAAATTAGGCCCTCTGGGAAAGCGGCATTTTAATGCCTTCAGATTCCAGATACTCCCACTTAGTAAAAACACTTCAGGGAACTCAAGGCCTCTGAAGGCCTAAACAGACCAACACTTCAAAAGAATTGACCCACTTTTAGGGAGTAAATTCCAGAAAAAATAACTCAGTCAGCTAAGTACCCCATGTCCTTCCTGGGTTCTTAATAGAAGGCAGTTCATTCATTTAAAACATTGTGACCTCTTAGAAACAAAAGGAAAATTTGATCGTTGGATTTCTGTACCTCATTTCCTGTGAAGAATTCAGTGATTCATCGGTGTTTGTGCTGTTAATATCCTTGCCAGGAGGAGGTTTCCTGGCGAGTCAGGGGAGGGGTGGGGGAGGAGTATCTTTTTGTTGATGTAAAAAGTGAAGTACTCAGGGCTGAAGAGACATCCCCAGGTTATAGGAGGAGAAAAGCGTTTCAGTTCCAGCCCTGGACTTGTACCTGGACTGGGGTCATCATTGCAGCCTCATCCATGGCATTGCAGAAGAAGACCAAATGCATTTATCCTAGATTGTTGGTCAGAGCGCCCTCAAGAGTCACAGTTCCTCACTGCAGCATTTGGACATGATCACCTGCTCTGTCTTCCTTATGTAATTGTTGTTAGGGAGACAGAATTGTGCAAATTCTGGCTCCATCAAGGTTAATCAAGGGTGAATAAAATTGATTGTCATATTTGCTATAAAGAAGGTTGAAATGGACTCGGCCTCTCTTTAGTTTATTGATTACTCTTCCCTGGGTGGGTCGCTGAAAAGAAATACAGGTTAATGAGCCACAACTAGCCTCTGGGTCTGGGTCCCTGATTGTCAAGCCAACTATGTTTGTTCTTTGACATTCAAGAAAGGTACTCTGTAATTTCCAGGTGGTAATGAAGTATCCTGCTTATTATTAATAGGATGGGCAGACATCTGGAAAAATGGGGAAACGATCGCATTAGCCAAGTCAGGATCACCAGAGCTCACAGATTTTCTTTATAGGGAAAGTCACCGTCAGTAACTCAGAACTCTACTTAATTATTACTGGATTACGATGTTTGGAGCATTCAGTAATTTATCTTACAGCAATGAAGGAAATCAGGGCTTTGTTGTCGGACCCAGACTCAACTGACTGAGAAAGAGTAGATGGAAAACTAACTAATTGTAGCCTCGAACCATAGCTCAACCATTATGAGATAATTTATTTGCAGAATAAATTAGTGAGGCTGGGAGGTGCATAATTCATTTTGGAGAACTCTTTCAAAATTGGTCAGAATTAAACGAGAAGTATATTTTGATTATGACATTGATTTCTCTGGAACACCCAATTTCCATGGGTGTTGAAATGGACAATTAAAAAACATTTTATGTGTAATCTGTTGGCCCAATGATGTATCTGTATTATCTTTACACAGTAGAGGTGGCAGCATATTTTACCTATGGAATGAGGTTTGTATTTGCTTATGTGAGGTCCCAGTTGGCTTGAAACTCATAAGGTCCCCTTGTGTTACTGAATGCAAGTTTATGTGCCTGATGCACCATGAGGCCAAACAAACGGAGGCATCAGAGTTTGGAGCAGAGAAAGGTTTATTGTAGGGCCAAGCAAGGAGGATGGGGTGGCCCATGCCCAAGAAAACTCTGCCCAAGAAAACCCCAGACTCCCTGAAGGGTTTCAGCAAAGCATATGTAAAGGCCAGGTGAGGGAGGAGGGTCGCAGGTATGTGATCAGCTCGTGCACGATTCTCTGATGTGTTGATGTTGAGGTAACAGGGCGGTCAACACCATCAACCCCTGGTTGCTAGAAGTCTGGGGGCCACGTGCTCATGATCATCAAGTAGTTCGTTTCTTCCCTTTGATGGTGGTTTTTAACATCTGAAAAACTCAGGAAATATGTGGGAAATACTATTATATGAGTACTTCAGAGAGGAGCCACAGCAGAGGATATGGGGGAGGGACCTGCCCCGGGAAGGCCCCATAGGGTTCTGCTCACTTACACTTGTGCATAGGAATTTATTTGATTTCCAGAAGTTCTATTTAAACATCTTTCAAGGACTATGAATAGAGTGAGGCCCACACGTTATGTGTACTGGTTGGCCTCTCGATAGTTTTCTAGAATCTTCTCAGAAGCTGAATGATCCTGGGGACTGGGAACTCTGGAAAGCAGCCCACGCGGAGGGGTCAGAGGAGAACACCTCTCCCCAGCTGTGAGGTGTCACCAGGCTGGCCTGTTCTTCCTTGCCCACGTTCCTTGGAGTGTTACCTGTCTTAGAAAAAAAGGAACTATGATGATAAAATATTCTCGGAGTTTTAAGAGCTCAAATTGTGGTATCAATCAGACCCGGTTTTGGGGGAGGATATAGCGCAGTGGTAGAGTGCGTGCTTAGCATGTGCAAGGTCCTGGGGTCAATCCCCAGTACTTCCACTAAAAAATAAAAGTAAAAACATTAATCAGACCCGGTTTTGAGTTCCAGCCAGACATTTCTGGGCCATCTCACGTGAGGAGAGTTGCTGTTTTTGAGACCTTAGTTTCTTCACCTATAAAATGATGATGATGATAGTGTCCACCACACAGGGGTGTTTTGAGAATTAAATGAGGTCAAGTGTGTCACGGTCCAAGTTTAGTGCCTGACACCTGGCAAACGTTTCCTTAATGTTAGCTCTTACTTGTGAATATGAGTAGGGTAAATTCTACTTTTGCTTGCAAGGAATAAAGCCGGCAGCCACTGGGGTCACTAGGGATTGTTGTTAGGAGGGGCACTGCTTTAGATCTGTGTGTTTTCGGTGTCTGTGACCAGCCATTTCAACCACTCATTGTTGGTTATGCTGTAGATCCCGAGAAGCTTTTCCTCGTCTTCCTGCCCTTGTACGGGAAAGAGGACAGCGACACGCTGGTCCGCTGTCCTCTGACGGACCCGGAGGTGACCCATTACTCCCTGACCGGGTGCGAGGGGAAACCTCTTCCCAAGGACCTGACGTTTGTCGCTGACCCCAAGGCTGGCATCACCATCAGAAACGTGAAGCGCGAGTATCACCGGCTTTGTCTGCACTGCTCCGCGAACCAAGGGGGCAAGTCCGTGCTGTCGCAGAAATTCACCCTCAAAGTCCGGGCAGGTACGGGCCCGTGCCTCCTTTCCTCCGGGAGTCGGAGCATCCTTTGATCTAAAAGAAGTCTTCTTTCTTGTCAGTGGTCCATCTTAGTATGTTGATCACGCAGCTGCTCTGAGTAGTTCCCCTAGCTTCAAAATAACGCCAGCTGCTTATGAATTCTTTATTTCACAGTCTCAGTCCCACGTGACTGGTCCATGACCACCTTCGGCTGCGTGTGTCTACCATGGATGAGTATTTAGACTGTCCTGCGGTCAGTCGTCAAACCTACTGACATCAGGACATCCCGAAGTTTTATAATTGCTTCCAGGAGAAACTCTTTGGAAAGCCTTAGTTACACTGTTTAAAAAGATGAGCGTACAGATTTTCACTCCTTGATTTACTATTGATCTATGAATTGACTGCCTCTTCAGCTATTTAATTTTAATGCCTTGTCAAACTATTCATAATCTAAGGAGGAAAGTACCAGCTGACGATGGACATTGTTACTAATGCAGCATTATGTAGAATATTTTGGTAGCTGGAAGATACCTAGATTTTTTTGTATTTCAGAGATCATCTAATTCAATACCAGTCGGCATTTAGTGATTGAGTGATTAAGGATTTTGAAAAAGGATGCTCACTGGAATTAAGGAAAGTTTGATGATTTAAAACCTGTGATTTTAAGAAACGAGTAAGATACTATTTTTTTACAGTGCCTGGGGAAAATGCCTGTTTGGCTAAAAGAATATAATTAGTTGTAGGTCACATCCTCAGGAAACCATCAAGGTCATGTGAGGTGAAGATGAAGGCTGCCTCACTATGCCAGGGCTTCTGTCTGTTTCAAAACAGCATTGTTCAGGGGCGTTGTAATCTCAGAGCAACATTGCTATCTTTGTCACTCGATGGGAGTGAGTTTACTTGAGGGATGCATAATTTAATTGCTGATTCCTTCAGATATTCATGTAATACAGATCGGTTAGTACCCTACCTTATGTCTTATTTAAAAGACCACTAAGTGAGCTGTGGACAGCTGAGGAAAAATGGTAAGTTAAAATGTCATGCTAGGGGAGAGGGGAGAGCTCAGGGGTAGAGTGCGTGCTTAGCATGTTCGAGGTGCTGGGTTCAATCCCTAGTACCTCCACTAAATAAATAAACAAACCTAATTAATTATCCCAAGCCGCCAATGTAATAAAGTAAAAAAAAAATTTTTAGATGTCATGCTATCGTACAACCAGTTATTTGAGGGCTGTGTTTTGTGTGTTTTCTTTTAGCCATCAGAACTGTACCACTTGTGTCTGTGTCCAAAGCAAGCTTTCTTCTCAGGGAAGGGGAGGAATTCACAGTGACGTGCTTGATAAAAGATGTGTCTAGTTCTGTGGACTCCATGTGGATAAGGGAAAACAGCCAGGTGAGTGAATGGCTTCTTCCATTTTTCTCAACATACCATTCTCTGTAGGTGGGAGCTTTGAAGGTTTCTGTTTAAAAGAGACTATTAATTGTCTGGGGATGGCTCAGCTGGTGTGTCTGTCAGAGGTGGAACCGTCTGGGAGTGTGTTGAGATGCGTTATTTCCCCCTTTTCTAGCACCATATGTAGATGTGTACATCCATTACTAGTAACAAAGAAATGTCATTTTGTAAATTTCTTTTGAGAAAATGAGAAACTTCAGACTCATTATTACTTTATGCTGTTTCTCTGAATGATTTTTTTTAAAGTAATGGTTAACTGTATAAATATCTTGATTTTTAAAGCTATTCAGGCTAGATTATTTAAAATATTGGGAACAGTTGCCGATTTTTTTCCTTCCATCTATAAAAACAAATGGTCTCAGATATTAACCAGGATGCTCTTCCCTCCCCCACAAAGTGGCCTATCCACTTCAGAGATGGATTTCTTTTTGTATGGATCTGATTTCCTCCTTTGCGCCTGGTTACCTGAGATCAGGTTGCTAATGGTTTTCTATTTGTTTTAGTTGCTATTAATAAAATGGTAATCTTTAACCTGAAACATTTGGACATGTTTTGGTTATCATTCTTTTGACAAATGCATATTGAATGTCTGCTATATGTCAGATACCATGTTAGGCATATCTTAAATAAATTTTAGCCGGTTACATTTGAAGTTTCTCCTCTCCCCTGAATACTCATATTAGTAACAAGCCTTTAAAATGTCCAATTTCCCTAATATTTTGCTTTGAGATTCTTATTGACAGAGTTTTCAATAAATTTTTGTTTGAATAATCTTGGCCATCTCATTAATTTGTTCTCATGGTAGTTTTTCTTTTGTACACATATGTGTTACGTTGGAAATATACTATCTTTTTCTTCTCCTCTTCATCTTCTTCCTCTTCATGCTCCGTATTCAACATTGGCATTTTCATGCCTGTTTAGAGAATCCTTGGCTAAACAAGTAACCATGGTGATTAGCATAAAGCAAAGCATTACGATGGAATTGGTGCAGACCTGTGATGGATGATAACCTTGCTCAGTGAAGCCTGCCATTGGCTAGGAGAATGGAACCAGTGGCTCAGAGAAACAAGTTCTAGTTTTGCATCATATAACTTAATAAAAACCATAGCTTATATATGGAATTTTGACTATCCTGATAGAACACAATCCCATGTTAATTGCCTTTCTATGATCCTTGATTTCAGATGAGAGAACAATTTAAACTGTGTGTGTGTATCTGAGTCTCCGTGTAACTTGAAAATCAGCCTTTTTGAGCCAAGGAATTAAATTGCCCCAGGCAGTTTTGTTCTGAATCATTTTCCCAGGAGCCCTGCGTGCCATTCCCAATTAATCCACTGGCGCTGGTAGATAAGGCTTTAGTGTTGGGAGCTCTGGGGAAATCCCAGCGTGCACCTCCAAGGGTTAAGGAAAACCAAATCACGGGCAAACAATATGTAACGTGTGACTTGCAGATGGGGCTCATGGCTGCATGCCAGGGTTCATCCATAAATCTTTTATTGGTATCCTTTGGCTTAATTTGGAATACGTAGCACTGTGATAGCACTATGAAATTATTTTAAAAATCCGTAGCATTTGATTTGGATCATTTAGAATAAGTTTAACTCACAGTGAAGTTTAGGGTAAAATGACTATTGTAGAATTTTTGCAATTGTTTGTTTTAAAACATTAAAGAGAGTCTTGGAGTTTATTCAATACTGTGAATCTTGGTTAGCTTTTCTAATACTTCTAAGAAAACCCTCATGTTTTTACTTGCTTTTAATTATGATCTTTGACAGGATCTTAAATTATGGCCTTTGGGTTTAGGTGTTGATATTGTATCAATTATGACCAAACTATTCCTCTGGGCACCGAAGTGTTCATTGTCCTCTTTAACTCCTTAAACAGGGCCTCCTGGGCTCGTGCAGGGACTACAAGGAAGAGACTGTGAATCTAGAACACAGTATGTGGCCTGTCCATTGTCACTGCCTTTGCAGAGGAGAAGTCTGTGACGTGGTGGACTGGAAGAAGCCAGAGAAAAATGTCTCTTTGCCCTTCTCTTCTTCCTAACAATTGCTCTTAGGCAGCAAAATGTCAGATTTCTGCCAATTATTAGGAGACTTTCTTAGAAGGGAATGTCTTTAAGTCGACATAGTGCTCCAAACTCCAAAGGCCTTTAACGACCTTTGTTCTCTCATTCCCTTTTGGAAACAGAAGCTGAGACAAGTGGCATCTTTGACTTGGCCAAGATCTCACAGTCAGTTAACAAAGCAGGTTTCTCTTCTTTTTATTTCAAAACATTCAACTTTGGCATTTTATGTGTGCTTATTTTAGTGTAAAAACTTTTCCAAAAATATAATAACATGAGAAAAACAGAATAGATAAAAATCCCACCATTGTACATAGCAGCAACTGTGCAATAGAAATATAATGTGAGCCTCCTATGTAATTTAAAGTTTTCTAGTAGATACATGAGAGAGTAGCAAAAAAGTAAAATTGATTTTAATGTCTTTTATGAAATCCAGTATATCCAAAATATTTTATCTTGTAACTAACATAAAATTATTAATGGGATATTTATACTTTTTTTTCCATGTGAAGTGTTCAAAATCTGGAACATATTGTATATTTACAACACAACTCAATTTGTACTTACTGCAAATTACTTTCAAGTTCTCAGTAGTCATGTGTTTCGTCTTGTAAGTGCTGGATTGCCCATTTTTTTTTCATATTTCTTTTCTCTCTGTCCTCATGCATTTGTATTATCACCTGGTTGTAGTTTTAAGGTATACTCATTTTGTGCTTTTTGCATAAAATAAGCATTTTTCTTATTTTCATAGATTCATAGTATTGATACCTGGTATATATTTAGGTGATCTCCAATTTTTCACTGCAGTAAATATCTTGGAGCTTTTGTTTTCTGTTGAGTTATTTCCTTGAGATAAATGTGCTAGAGTTGATCCGGGGTATGAACATGCCTCCAAGTTGCTTTCTAGAAGGATTGCTCTGATTTACAGTACTGTCAGAACGGTCTGATGCTAATAGCTTCACCAAAGCCTGGCCAGTGAATCACCCTTGATCTTGGTCCATGTCAGTATCAACTCCTGTTTACTTTCTTTTTTCAGTTGCTTTTTTTTTTTTTTCAATTGTAGTAGGAATTTATTCATGTTACAGAAAATTTGGAAGATGCAGAACACTCTCCGCTACTCCCTTCAATCTCTTCACAGGGTGGTTATAGTTTATACTATGGTTTTTCCCCATGATGTTTTCCATACAAGGAATCTCTCCATGCTTTATCTACAGATAAATATTACCAGGGGGATGGTGAGATCACAAGAGTAAATTTACAACCATTTTTCTTATGCTTAAAATTTTAAGCTTATGCTTAAAATTGGGCTTTGGTCTCATGTCTCACATACTTTGAAACTTCCTTTAATAGTTGCCAGAGTCCTGCTGGGTAAGAACTATAGGGTGAATTCTCAAGTTAGACTTAAACATTGTAATTCTATTTTCATTCATGAAAATAATATAAATGCTAATAAAATAGCACGATTGTTATTAGTGATATGTTTTCTTTCAAGCACTGGGATATAGCATAGAAAAATATATATATAATAGGAAGTATTAATGTGCTGTACGAAGATAAGGATATATTTAGTATGCTGATTTGTAAAATATCAGTATTCTGTAATATTTCCTATGTAGGAACTTCTAAAGTTTGTTACCGTTAAAAAATATTTAGCACTGCAGAGAATTTGGAATTATGTATGCTATGGTTATGAAGAAATGAATTTTCATGTTTTTTTCCAATCATTAATAATGACTATCTTTCAATATAATCCTGTAATATGAAGTGTTCCAAAGACAGACTTGTCATGATGTTTTATTATTCTTTCTTAAGTGGTGTATAATGAATGCTAATATGGAAAAGTTAATTGCTGCTATTTTTAATTTATCTGGGAAAGATCCTGAATATAAATTTTATGGTAATCTTTGATTTTTTTTTTTCCTTCCCTTCTGAAACCCACAGACTAAAGCACAGGTGAAGCGGAATAGCTGGCATCAGGGTGACTTCAATTTTCTACGTCAGGAAAGACTGACTGTCAGCTCAGCGAGAGTTAACGATTCTGGAGTGTTCATGTGTTATGCCAATAATACTTTTGGATCAGCTAATGTCACAACAACCTTAGAAGTAGTAGGTAAATATCTCTGGGAATGTATAAATTACTGGCAGTAGTGAATGAAGAAATTACTAGATAGTTTCCTTTCTCTGTTAATGGAATGTTGAACAGATTCTTAGATATTTTATTATCACTGAATGAATAAATGAATGAATGAACACATGAAAGAAAATGATTGTTGTAGCCTCTTCCGGCGAGAGCACAAAGGCAGATTCTGCCAGTTTCACGGAGGGAAGTGGAAAGCTGTAACTGAAGTTGTTTGAACGTGTCATTTGCTGCTTCCCCGATTCCCCCCCAACAATTGAAATGTAGGTTGAGCTTTCCCCAAAATTTTAGTCCTTGCTGAATGGCTTGAGTTTGGAAATGGATGCAGATGCTCCCTTTGGAGGAGTGCATATGCTTAGAGCTGAAAGTATTTCCCCGAGTCATTTCATGAGGCTCCTCAGCCTTTTGGTTTATCATTTTACCGCTCGTGGGTGCTAGTGCCTTTGTAGTAGAAAGGGCTGAATTGGGCTTTTCCTCCTCAGAACACCCCTGACCTCACCCTGTCCTCCAACCTTATGGGCTTGTAGCATAAATCTTCAGGAAGGCAGCCCACTGAGCACAGGTCATTGGTTCTACAGAGCATAAATGGAAACCTGGTAACCTGTGCCCTAACTCCGTCCATCATCTCTGGCATACACGCTGGGTTTAGTCTTCCCTGCTCCAGAAATCTCTACCTAATCTCTACTAAATATCTACCTAATGAGAGCAGACTATAGTGAAGTACATGATGTTTTTGATTTACTGAAAATAACAATAATTTAAAAATTACTTCATTTATCCTCTTGTCTTTTGAATATTGTTGGCATTTAATCTATTTTCTTGTCTTTTTAATGCAACCAAATTCTCAGCTCTTGACTTTTAAGTACTTGTTAGGGTGGTGAAATTCTTCATCATGAGCAATGATAAAATGAAATGATATTTGTGTTCAGTTCTCTCCTTTCCCCCGTATTTCTTCAATAATTTATGCAGCAATGTTAGAGGTCTGTGATTTCTCCCACAGTAATCGCCTATGATTTTGGCATTTCTGCCCATGTTTTAATGGAAAGTATCTCACCAGACTGAATGTGGAAGAGACACTTCACTTGCAATTATAAAGCCAGCCCAGAGAAAGAGTATTGCTCTGTCCCTAAGCATGGTTGTGAACCATTTATTAATTTGAATAAAAGGCTATGCTTTTAAAATATTAAACTTCATAAGTGCTAATTTGCTAAGTTGATTAGGGAGCATGTTGATATATCAGCTTCAGCTCCAGAAAGCAATTAGTAAGGATGTTTTGAGCATATTGTTGTATGTAATCAGATTTTTAAAATCCATTCATCAATTTCCAACAATATAACTGTATAACTGGAAAGACTTGGGACTGTGAAACCTGAATCTGGTTTTATGCTGTTTCGGGAGCGCGTTGGAGTGGAACAAGGACAGGAAGAGACAAAGAGAAAACTAATTTCTTTAGGGGCTGGAAATAGGATTTGGACATGAGATGGAGTGGTGCAGAGCACGGGGCTTCGGGATGGCCCCGACCTGGTTTTGAGCTGGGGCTCTGCCACTTAGCTTTTTTTTTTTTAAATTTTTTATTGAAGTGTAGTCAATTTACAATGTTGTGGTAGTTTCCGGTATACAGTGTGGTGATTCAGTTTTATATCTATATACACACACACACATATAGATACTTTTTCACTATAGGTTATTATAAGGTATTGAATCTAGTTCCCTGTACTATATATAGCAGGGCCTTGTTGTTTATGTATTTTAGTATATCGTAGTTTGCATGCTGTTTAACTTTTGAATGCATCTCACTTTAATTTTCTCTTCTGAGAAGCACAGCCTCTAACTCCCAAAGCTGCAGAAAGGAGAAAGGCAATGGCTTTTATAGATGTGCCTGGCATAGTGTTAGCACTTGATTAAATGTTAATGTATCACCAATTTCTTAATGCACACTTACTTGAAGAAATCATTTTTTATGTTATAACAACTCGGGTGGGGCTCTTTGATTCTAGTAATTCTTATACTTCATGAATTTGAGACTGTGTTCTATTATAGGACATAAAACTATGTTGAGCAAACTAGACTACAGATAAACTCTGGAGGAACTTAAGTATTTTTTACATATACGTGATTGTGAGAGAACTGAGTGCAAATGTTGTTGCCTGTAATATTTGAATATTTTGCATTCTGTAGTATCTTTGACTTTATGACCTTGAGTACCTGAACATTTAATGTAGCATTCAGACAAAATATTTATTTCCTCGAAATTAACCTAAATTAGCTTAAAGAATGGCGGAGGAGGGGGTACCATTTATGATTCAGATATTAGAAAAGGGGGTGATTTCCATCCTTGATTTCATTTGGATGATGTTTTATTTTCACCTGAAAAATATTTCTTCCATCGATACAAAGGGCAGTTGGACTCCATTTTTTATTCTGAATCTGTAGGAAACTAAAGGACAGTAAATAGTCTAATGAGAACCTCATGTGGGATATAATTATATTTAGCCAAGTAGTGCCAAAGATAAGGGCAATTTAAAATTTTATAATTAACTTTCAAATTTTGAAGAATAAATAGAAGAATAAGATTAAAACTCTTCCATAATTCTGCTGACTTGATATAACCATTTTTAGGTTTTGGCATATTGTTTATATTTTTACATGCAACAGGGGTTTAATTATACATATAATTTCATTTTCTCTCTCTTTCTCACTTAAAGTGTATGGAGACTCCAGGTGTGCTGCAGGGAGAAGAGGCCAGCCTTGGGTAGCCAGCTATATGGCTTTCCAGGACTTGATTTTTTTCATCTATAAATTATGGGTCACAAGCGGTTTCTTTCCGTATTGTTGTAACAGTGAATATTTGCTATAATTATTAAATAAAATGTATGTTAAAGTACTCAGGGCAGTTCTTGGCACATAGCAGGCATTCCATAAATGGAGACTATAAATATAATATTGACAATTATTTTATTATAGTCTTTTCCAAGCTTTTATTTTATTTTTATTATTATTATTATTATTATTATTATTATTATTATTATTATTATTATTATTATTATTATTATATATATAACGTTTCTCAGGGCTGCTTTATTTATTTAACCAGTTCCCTATTTTCTCATTTTAAAAATGGTTATAACTAGTGCAAATAGTGGTTCTTTCTGCATGTAGCTATCTCACTAAGAGTTCTCCAAATTAAATTGAAAAATAGATCATTTTTAAAAATTCTTTATTGCTAAATGCTTTCTAAAAGAGTTGTGCCAATTTGCAGAGTGTGACCGGTGTGCTTCTTTTACTACACTTGCAAAATTATTCAGTTTATTTCAAATTAGTTTTGCTATTTTCCCATAGAATGGATATACATTATTTTTTAACAGCTTTATTGAAGTTTTGCTGTTTTTAATATGTGAAAGGGATGCTTTATTTAAGTTACTAGTTTATTTTTCCTTCTATATTTTCATGTCCTCTTTTTTCTATTACCTTAATTCGTTTTACCATATAGACATCTTAAAATGTCCATGTATTCAGGTTTATCTTTTATATGATTTCTTTTTTTTTTCTGCTGTTGCTTCTTAAAGGCCTAGAAAACTATCCCCTTTGTAGAAGTTTGATAGAAGTCAGTTCAGTCGTTTAGGTAAAAGAATGGTTTGATTGTTAAAATGCTGTCCTTGGTTCATCTGTGGTATATGATGCAATAAGAAGACCTAAGTTTGTTTTTTTTCAAATACTAAATGACATTCTTTCAACATGTTTATGGAACATTGGGGCAGTCTTCTGGATTTATGACATCTCCTTATCACATGTACAACTACACTGGGTCTGAGTATGGGCTAGAAACTATTTAGTTCAGATACTGTTTAACCTAATAAACATCATGACTGGTAGTTCCAGAAGACTTATAAGATGATGAGAGATCTTTAACAGAGTTGCTTAAGAGACAGAGATGGGAGAATAAACATCTCCAGTTTGCGTCCTTTCTCACTTTATGACCACGAGACTCCAAGAGCAAAACAAAATGTAAAATGGCTACTTAAAATTCTTATTTGTCATTGCTAATGAATACTGGACATCAGTGAGTTACGTTTATAATCCAAAGATGAAGTTGTGTTGTGTGCCGGGATTTTGTGGGTAACAGTTTCTTTGTATTTCATTCTGCTGTGACTAGATAAAGGATTCATTAATATCTTCCCTACGATGAACACAACCGTATTTGTCAACGATGGAGAGAATGTGGATCTGGTTGTTGAGTACGAGGCATATCCCAAGCCTGAACACCGACAGTGGGTGTATATGAACAGAACCTTCACGGATAAGTGGGAAGATTATCCCAAGTCTGAGAACGAAAGTAACATCAGGTGAGAAGAGGGCTTAGCGCTGGGGCTTACACGCTTCCGCCCGCCCCCCTGACTCTCCGGATCCTGTTTCTGTGACCCATCAGTGTGTGAGAGGACAGCTGGGACAGAAGGAAGTATGCGGCTACTTTCTGAGCCTTCTTCATTTCATTCTCTTGTGTGTTTGGAGCGCACAGAGAAGCCCATGCCTCAGTGTTCTCATTTGTAAACTGGAGGATAAAGTTCTCTCCTAGAATGTTTAAAGCAGTGACTGGCATAGACGGGGGGACACGTTAAATAATTCTCTTCAGAGAAAGAGGAATGTTCGTGCCTTTAATCATTTTTTTTAAACTGTAGGGAAACTAAGCCTCATTAAGTACCTTTGGGCCGGGCAGTGAACCCAAGTTGCTCTTACATCAAACCTCTCATTTGATCCCCAGAACATGTATAATGGAAACAGCAGTAGTGACACCTCATGGAAGCTGTCTGTGCCTTTTCCTGTTCTAAGTCCCTTCCATGTATTAACTCAACAATTTTAGTCTCCACAAACCCTATGAGGAGGCACTCTGACTTTCCTCATTTCTCAGAAGAGGAATCGGAGACTCAGATGAGTAATTTGTCCAAGAGCCAAAGGCTAGTGAGCGGTGTGTGCCTAGGTAGAGCTGGCATTTTCTTCTAGTCAGGAGCTCTTGGCTGTTGTCAGAATGTGGGTGACAGAGGATGCTGTCCTGGGCCAAGGTCTAAGGGCTGGTGGAAGAGAATGGATTGGGAGGTGTCCAGACTTCCTTCTTAAAGGACTTGGTGATTGAAGGGGTGGGGGAGAGGCAGGAGGAGTGGAAGATGCTCTCAGGAGTCTGGTTATGGCAGGCACACTGGATGGTGAGAGGCGATACTAGCTGAGTGGGGAGGGGCCAAGACAATGGACTCAGCTTGGGGTTTGTTGAATCTGGGGTTGACTGTGGGATCCTGAGTAGAGATATTCATGTAGGACAGACCCTAAGTCAGGTTCCCTAGAAGCAGAGCCTGAGAGACAGGGTCCCAGGCAAGGGCTTCATTAAAGGAGCGAGAGACCTGGCAGGGAGTGGAGGAGCTGGCTGGGGAGGGGAAAAGAGGAAAGAAAGGATGTGGGTGAACGTGGTCTGGTCCCAGGGGCACCCTGCACTGAGGGGCATGAAAATAGCTCTGTAGAGCAAGGACACATAGGTCAGACAGGGCTGGACTAGAGGGCAGGTTGTGAAAGTTGTGAGTGGACAGCCAGTAGTTCAAGGGAGCGTGGATTGCCCAGGGAGCGTGTGCAGTGTGAGAGGGGAGGCCGGACAAGCCACCGTGTGAGTCAAGTCTGTTGTGTGGGCCGAGAGCTGGCCAGGGTGCTCCCTCCACACTGGAGCCCACGTCGGTAACTCCCCCGATGGTTGGACTGTGTGCTCAGTCTACGCTGCTGTCTCTGGTGGCCCTGGTGTCAAACAGAAGCTTGAATAGCAAATGTTGCAAAGGATACTTGGAAGAAGTACCGGGGTAGGAGGAAAACCAGGAGATGGTGGTGTTGCAAGAAGGAAGGTGAGGGCAGTGGTATTGACCTTGCTGTGTGGCCCTGAAGTGTCTGTGTGGAGACACCTACATGTAGACGATGGGCAGTCTGGGGTTTTGCCAGGCGAGTGCCAGTAAAGCAGGGCAGGCGAGTTCAGGACACTGGTGAGAGGGAGGTTGAACAGAGGACCAGGGCGGGGAAGGATGCGGCCGTGGGGACAGCACAGGAAGAGGGAGAGGCTGCCGTGTCCGTGAGGTTGCCTTTATGCTGAGAAACCTTGCTTCACTCTATTCTCACACGCTAGGCGCTGGTCGCCAGTGAAATATGTGTGTATGTGTGTGTGTTTGCATTTTTTAACGTGGTTCTTGCAATTACTGAGTTAAGTGGGGCATATTTTTCCAAAACGGGCATGTGTTTCCAGGTAGAAACTGACAAAGACACACCCTCCAAGGCAGGCCGTCCCCAGGTGACTGATGAGGTGTCCTTTCTTTGCAGATACGTAAGTGAACTTCATCTCACCAGATTAAAAGGGACCGAAGGAGGCACCTACACGTTTCTCGTGTCCAATTCTGATGTCAGTTCTTCCATGACGTTTAGTGTTTACGTGAACAGTGAGTAGACCAAATGCCCTCTTATCTTTTTATTTTTTTATTCTTTTAAGTTGTGGCTCGTGTTTGTAACAGCTGCCGCACCGGGTTCATTGTGTACTGGGTAAATAATGTTTCATGATAATTTTGACCTTAACAAAGACCTCGTGGTTTGGTGGTTGGAAGAATGTGTACGGAAACCAGTTCCTTGTCCTACATTTCGCTGACCACATGACCTGGTAGCTGACTCTCAGATTCTGGGTGCTGCCTTTGAAGTCAACAGAGGAGCCATAGAAGTGAAAAATAATAGTTCGAGGGAGAGTGTATTGCTATTGATTGTTGAAATGGGGAGCCAGAGGTTGAATAGGAGCTGGATTATAGTATTAGGTGGGAAAGAGATGCTTTCAAGCCCTGACATGATTTCTTTGTTATGTTGCTTTCTCTTTCGGGGTTGGGGTATTATTTGAGTTTAGATTGTTCTCCCACTGACATGAATGTAGTATTGGTCTGGGTGGGTCGCCACTGCGTCCCATGCAGGGATGTGGGGGAAGGGAGCAGGTGGTTTAGGGTGGGAGGATGGCGGTGGACGTGAGAACCTGAACACCTTAGCCCTGCGTGGCCAGCACCCCACAGTGTCTTGGGGCAGTGTCTCTGCACAGAGGCTGAGGCCCAGGGAGAGTGTTCACCAGCTGGGGCTTTTGCCAGGGGTAGGGTCTGCTCCTGGCTCTACTCCGGGGCTGTCTGCATTTCCCAGGAAGGGCAGCAGGTTCCTGGCACACACACCACACCAGGGAAAGGACCAGAGACGGGAGGCTTCCAAAGACAAAGAATCCCCAGGGACTGGCCCAGAAAATGACCACTGAAATTAGCCATCCTGGGCATGGGGGGAGCAGGTGAGGTGATGACCTGGACCACTCCCTAGAGAGCAGCTTTGCATGTGTTGGGCAGCAGGATGGGACAGGTCCCTGTCCTCGAGGAGCTGATTATTTGCCATATGGAGTGGTTTTCCATCACCACCTCACTGATGCTGTGCTCACCAGCACGGTGAGGGGGGTGCATGACCCCTTTACAAATGAAGACAAGAAACAGCTAGCGAGTGGCATTCAAGACAGGTTTTTGATTGCTAATCTGGAGTCTTTTGTCTATTTCAACATTTCCCAAATTGTGTTTCCTGAACAAGGTGTTAACATGTAGTTAAATAAGTGTCGCATCGGCATAAACACTTTTCTGACCTGCGGGCTTGCCCCGCAACCTTAATACGCTAACGTGTATTACACCTTCCCAGGGGGAGGCGTGGGATTGAGCATACATCTCCGATGTGTATGACCACAGAGCTCAAGGGAAACATGTTAATTAACATCTCAGTTCTTTGGAAAGTTTTGATTACATGGTATCTCACTGGCCTGCAATTCAAGTATCTCTAGATTAATTCAGATGTTAATCAGAGGAGCTTAGTGTATCACACATGGGCAAAATTACCTGCTTCTGAAAAATCTTAATGTTCAAGTAATTGAAGAGATGATTGCAGGTAAATCAATATTCTTGCAAGCATCATCTGCATCCTGTCCATACAAAACTTTATTTTGGGTGTTCTAGCGCAGTGCTTCATCCCTGGTAAAGGACCCTTTGTTTTCCTAGTTTCCAGTTCATTCTGGATCAGTACTTACACAGTGAGAACCAGTCACTAGAAAAGTGAGATGGAAAAGAACAAAGATACATAAAAATCTAAGAATGGATTTTTTTTATTATTAGATTCAGCAGATATAATAATTAAATTAAACTGTTCCTTCTAAATGCTTATCTCAGCTTCTGTACTTACCTCCTGTGGACCACTACCAACAGATCATGGACAAGGCCTGGCTTTGAGAAGCTTAGTAGTTGGGAATTTTATACGGTTGGGTTGCTTGCATTTTTCCCCTGGCTTCAAAGGATGCATTAAGGTCTGTCTCTTTTCCCCTTTTTCATGCTCCCATTTGCCAGCATATGGTCTGCCAGTTGGTCATGAGTCATCAACCTTAGAAGGACATCTCTGAAGTCACCCTTACTTTCCTCTGGGTGACGGAAGTGCTACCATTTTACTTACCAGCCTAATTTACCACTGGACGGGATCCGTTTTAATCACCTCTGCTGGTGAACACATGCTTGTTTGAAACTAGACAGGAACTATGGTCTTAACCTTCCCAAATGATCCTTTCTTGGATTCCTTGTTAGTGCAGGAGGCCTCTGCTCCTGGGGTCTGGGTGCGTAGAGCACCCAGCATGTACTGAGCTCCTGCTTTGTGGCACTGAGCACGCAGGTGAAGGTGTGTCGTTTCTGCCCTCTTGGGTGAATCTCTTCAGGTAGTCTCTTCATCGGTGTCAGTTTATTCCAAACACTAAGCTGATAAAAGCTGTTTATTTCGCTTACCTAACCCCTTGGATTTCTTGATCTCCAGAGGCTTTGACAGAGGTAGCATTTTTGTATGAAACTTTGATCTGTTTCCTATGAAATATGTCCCAGCTGATCTTCACAGATATAGTTAGCTAGTTTCTTTGTTGATTTTTATTTCTGGGGCTTGGAAATTCTAATTAATGCTCTCATGATGCCAAGTTTTGTTTTGTTTTGTTTTGTTTAATGTTATATGTTAAAATCAGAAGCTCAAAATAGTTTAAAACTTGGAACAATTGTGTCCATTTGACATACCGTGGTTTTAGCTGAGCCAAGTACACATGTAGATCTACTGCATGGTTTAGTCTGTAAATAAACTGAGCCCCAGGAATTTTTGCACTCTGCAAAAATTAGAATGAATAAAAATCAGAATAATAATTGCAAACTATTAGTGTAGGAAATTCAGGCTACTTTTACTCAGTGACAGGGACCCATAATTGCTTAATAGATTCAACTGTGAGAAATGCTCAGGAAAATCCTTGATTTTAAATAGTTAAATGTTGGTGGCTGAAAAATCCATTTGTTTTGAAAATTCCGCATGTAGATCTGAAGATATTGTGTGTGTTTGTGTTTTAGTCACTTATGTGGGAGACTTTGAGAGAAAAATATGTACTTGTTAAGCTTGAAAATGTTTTAATATGTTTTTAACATCTCTAACAAGCCATAATTTACATGGGTCTGTTAAGTTGACTCAGTGACATTAAACGTGGTTTATAATGGCCAAAAAATGAAACAAAAAAATCAGTGATTCTTTACATTGAAGTTGCATTACTATATTTACTCTTGAATTGCTTATTGGAGACATATATGGAAATCAGATTCTTAGTTCTAAAAAGAAGTTTGATGTCTTCAATGAAAATGACTGTTTCCCATTCAGATCAAAATTGGGAGGAAAATAGAGGTCTAAGAACTATAAAGCTACCCAAATGTGTTTTCTTTTTTTTTTTCTTTTCCAAATGTGTTTTCTTAATAGGCTTTAACTACTCTTTCCAAACTTCCTGCAGATGTTGGAAAAAAGTGGCATCATCAAGATCCTGTAGGTAGCCTGTGACGCTTGATTAGAAACCTCTGGTCTCTTCGGTTACAACAAATGTCACATAATAAAAAGGCCAAACATGTATTTTAACCCTAATTATCCACTTGTCTCCTCTTTATCCGTCTTTCTCATACACACCCCCCACATTTTCCTTATCCATTCATCCATTGAAGGAAATTTAGTTTATTTCCATACCTAGGCTATTGTGAATATTACTGCAGTGAACATGGTAGTTCTGTTTTTCATTCCTTGAGGAAACTTCATACTGTTTCCATAATGGCTATACCAGTTCACCTTCCCACAAACAGTGTACAAGAGTTCCCTTTCCTCCACATCCTCACCAACACCTGTTTTCTCCTGTCTTTTTGATAATAGCTATGCTGACAGGTGTGAGACGATATCTCACTGTGGTTTTGATTTGCCAGTAAACTAAAATGACACTTCAAAATGCTATCTGGTTGCATTTCCAGATCAGTATTATGAATTTAAGATTTGTGGCAAATGATATCTAGGGGCCATACATAGATCCCTCTCCCATCTTGAAGATCTCTCCTTTAATGACAGACCTACCGGCTGAGTGAGAGGCCAGTGTACTCAGGTGGTGGTACAGGAAGGCAGGTAGGACAGGTAAGGTCTAGGGAACGAAGGGGCTCACCTTTCATCTTCTGGCTTACGAGGAACACAAGTAATGTTAGGCTCGATTGGATATCCTAATGACTGCTGAACTCTACCAGACTGACTCTCAAAATCACCCAGTTTCCCTCTGTTTATGGCAGAGTGTTAACAGGGGGTTGGACCAATTTAAGGAGAAGCTAAATAATGTATTATTTCTAAACCACTGCATCATATAATTGACATCCTGTCTGGTGTGAGCAATTATGTATAGATCCTACGGTATACCCAAATCAGTCAAGGTAGTAAATCACCCAGGATGAGGCCTCGTGATGGGAATACTTCCCTTTGACTGCATTTGCAGAATCTGGGCTGCCTTTTATGTAATTTTGGTCATAGTTAAATACAGTTACAAATGGCTGAACTGTCCTTCCAGGGAGAAGCCACCTTAAGTGCCACACCCTGCAAATAAAGCACAGAGCAGCCCACCATTTGCTGAAGGTGTGGGTAGACCTGTGAGGACAGCCGTGCAGACAGATGGCTTCAGACGGCCTCCCAGCCATCCATCTGGGTCACCCGCTTGGCTGGAAGTCTCAGGGCCTTTATCTAGGCTGAAATAATACCCACGGTGGGCTTGCCTGCAAGGACTGCTCAGTTTGGGGGTTTGGGACACCTTTCGAGATCCTCATGAGTCAAAGTTACTAGGACTTTGCCTTTTTGGAAGGTGGAAATGTTTTCCTACCTCATAACCTGTTAGCCTTTCTATTTCCATTTTTTAAAGATGATATAGGACCTTCCAAACGTTTGGGTGTCCAAACCATACATGGGTTAGAGGCTAAAATTTTTAGACTTACTAGTAACACACTAACCAAGTTTTGCTTGAGAAGCTTTGCTTTTTAGTGTTTTTCTGTGTTTTTTTTCCTCTCTTTTTCCTATTAGATGGGTTCTATTAGACCTACTCCTGGGTTAAATTATTGGAATGCTGAAACATTAAATGAAGCTAGTGCTAAATAGAACTCCGTCTTTTTTTTAGAAAACTTGTTTTTGGTTTTTTTGTTTGTTTGTTTTGGATTTTTTTGTTAGTGGAAGTACTGGGGAATGAACCCAGGGCCTCATGCATGCTAAGCAGCGCTCTACCACTGAGCTATACCCTCCCCCAAGAACTCCTTTCTGATTTATTTACTTGCTTTTGAGAGTTTGCTGTAAGGTTTGTGCAAACATTTGTATGCGTGTGTTTTTAGATGAAAGTAATTTTTTCTTCTTATAAAAAAGTTATGTGAAGAATAGAATAGCTAGAAAATATAAATAAGCAAAAATAAGAATCAAACAAGTTTTAATTGTGCCTTTTAAATTTTATTTGCATTTTATGGATTACGAGTGCTAAGATGTCTCTTCATGTGTATTTTTACAGGCCATTTTTTTAAACTGTTTTTTTTGGGGGAGGGACACAAATGAGCTTCTTTTGCTCACCTTGTTTTGGTGTGGAACAGTGAATGCATTGTAAGCAACTTTCCATGCCATAAAATTTCTTCTACGATATCACTTTGGCATCTCACTGCGTGGATGTTTTGTAATTTCTTGAACCCATATCTGATGCCATTTGAGACATTGTGGTATACGAGGTGGGGCTCTGAAATGATGTGACTGAGTTTTTAAAGAAACCATCAAACGATTACTTAAAGTTTACAATTATCTTGTTTAATCTGAAGTGAGTGACCTCGCCTGAGTGCCTGGAAGTCAATGAGGTTATCATCTGTCATTATCTTTCCTGCTCCTGTGTCTTGAACATATGTCATGGGAGATGTGCTGTGCTGGCTCTCAGGACAGTTCCAAATGAAGGAATAATTTTCAGATCTTAGTATGGGTAGCTAATCTATGTAAAAATAGTTGCTTGTCTTTCTACATTAATCTTTTCATAGATAATTTGAGATACTTGACAGTGTCTGAACTCTGGTTTTATTTTCTCTTCCTGAACTTGAGATGAGTTTTTGTTCTCAAATTGCTTGGGAGTTATGAGTGTTGTTTTTTGATGTGACACTTTAATATCTCCTCCTTATGCAGAGGATCTTTCTGGATGCAAGAATTGCTATAGACATTTAAATTGAAAGAAAAAAGGGATATCATGGCAACCTACTTCCAGAGTAGGATTTGATTCTCTTATATTCTGAAAAGATTTTAGGAAATGTGTTGACATCATTTTTTCTTCATGTCTCATAAGAGGTCTGGTGGGGTCTGTTGCTAATTGGGGGATCTATTTAAATGCTGACCATTTGGAGGGCAGGGTAACCTGTCTGGATCCTTAGGCCCTTTGTTGGTGTGGTCTGGCCATTATTTCATGTCTGTGGTGGAAAAGCAGGAGGAAAAAACCTAGGTATATAACCATGTAAATCTTTGGCGAGTCTTGACCCTGGACCTGGGACATACTTTTCTAAAAATAGCATGAGTAGTAACTTTCACATTAGTGGAACTTCTACTCTGTGGAAATCTCCTTTCCAATTGAGCCACATGTGTTTTTACATCAAATTAGCCCCCTTCGTTTGCAAATGTATACAGTGTCACCTATAATTTAGTGGAAATTTAAATTCATCCAAGAGTAGGTACATAATTTTTCCATGGACATTGTGTCAGTAACTCTTCTCTATTTCTGAATTATGAGGCAAAATGAATTCACTACTTTGACAGAGTAGAAAAATATACCATTTTATCACATGCCTGATCCCTTGGCAGCAAGCAGAGTTGCATTGTGATGTGTGTGCGTATTCCCCCTTCCCTGTCTGGATCGCCCGACAAGGGTACTCGTATAAATTGAGCACCGTGATTCTGGCTGAGGAAGCCTTTCTCCAGGTACTTTCGTCATTTTAAAAAAACTGACTTTCAGGATTAGAAGATCTTTTTGATGGTTGTTTAGAACAGAGATTGGCAAACCATAACCCTTTGGCCAGATTTGACAGGTATCCTATTTTTGAATGGTCCATAAACTAAGAATTAATTCCTTTTTCCTTTTCCCTTTCTTTTCCTTTCTTTCAGAGGTGGGAGAAAATGGTTGAAAAAAATCAGATTTTGTGAGAAGTGAATATAAAAGCCAAGTTTCAGTGTCCATAAATAAAGTTTTATTGGAACACAGCTACGCACATTTGCTCACACATCTATGGCTATGTTTGTGGTGTAATGGCAGGATCGAGTATTTATAAGAGAGACTCTTATTTACTGTCTCATTCTTTACATTGCAAGTTTGCTTACCCCTCATTTAGAACATCACTTCATTTTTACAATGATAGACACTCTGCTAAACATAGGCAGATGCAGGAGACTGTAGTTGAAGTTTTGTTGTGTTTGTTAACCAAATTTCTATGAAAGTGCCCATATGCCAGTTTCTGGGTATCTTTAAGAATGTATAAACCAAAATGCATTTCCTGTAATATCTATTCTGGGGATTTTTGAAAAGTACGATATTCCTTTTATAAGTAAAAGTTAACTTGAGTTTTTTTTTTTACTTCTGTTTTAGTTGATTTTAATTCCTTTATTATAATGATACTATGGCAGGAATGTGGATTTGACTCAGACCCAAAAAAGGATAGTGACGAATTGCTACTAAGTATTGCTGTATTGCCATTGAATCTCATCAGATCTACAATCATAAAAACACATTTATCCTTATGATCCCCCTTCATTTAGTCTTCTGTTATATGCAGACTTACGTCTGTGTTCTTTGCTGATTATATAGTGTGGTCAAATGTGCATTTGTAGCAGGAGTTGGTAGAGGTGGTTAGGGTGAGTAAACAATTGTACACAGAGCTTCCCCCGTTACTTGGGTACCTCCTCCCACCACGCACTCCCAGCTCCTATTATCTGTACTGTGTTCTTTAAAATCTGATTTTTTCTTGCCTTCCTTATGGACCTGATGGTGGTGAAATAATTTTTTTTTTTTAAGATCACATATCTGTGGGGGTAAATCAGCAAATGGTTGGGATTTTTAATTGCATGAGCAATAAATTCTCAGAAGGGTTATAATTATAAGTACTCTGAAATCTGCCACAGGCTGATCCGTGTTGTTGGAGACACCAGAATGACTCAGGTCCACGGCACGTTGAAAGGAGACAAGGCTGTTTTTTATCTCCACAGGAAATACATAACTTATATACTTCTTAGGCTTATCTAAACCTCCAACTTGGGAGGAATTAGGGAATGTGTCATTTGGTGTACTGCTGATTGCAGAATATCTAAGAAAACACAGCTCAGATTTAACCTGGAGAATTGCAGGGAGTTAGGAATCTTTAAAAGCAAAATGTATATTTAATGACTTAGACGGTGCATTGAGGCACTTAGAAAATGCAGATGAGCCCAGATTTTCATTTTTAGGAATCAGAATTAAACCTAGCTCATTCTTTATGCATTAAACATTTTCCTAGTGCAACTTGCCACGTACAGCCCAAACTGTACTCGTGTAATTTATCCTTTTCAGAATGAGGTCCTTGTCACTAGTGTTAGGGACAGGGCTGGAATTAGGATGAGGCAAGAGAGTTGCCTAGGGTGTAAAATTCAAGGAGGGGCTCAATCACGGTGCTAGCCTATATTTGCAATACCTAGAAGGTGGGTGGGTGCCTTCTTCAATTCCTCACCCTAGATGCTTTTCTTTGCCTCACCTTAGTGAGGTAAGGCTCTGATAGGGTCCCTTGAAGATTCTCTGAAAAAAGCCCATTGCTGGCTAAGATCCTCAGCTTACTAAATCTCCAGGGGCTGTGGGGGGGAGGTGGCAGGAATGTGCATTTTAACCTCTTCTCTTAGTGCTTCAAATGCTCATCGAAGTTTGAGGGACCTTCTGCCAGCCTAAGATTCACCAGGACAAGAGCTACTCCTCAGGTAACGGTTGCGATAGTGGCTTAAAAATCTGCCTAATTAGCCAGCAGGCAGAAACAAGTAGGCCAGCCGGACCCCACCCCTTGCCAGCCCTGGCCGTTGTATAACTGCCACCAGGTGTCACGCTGGAAGGCTTGGCTCTGAGAGCAGTTGTACCCAAAGCTAAATGTAATTGATTATGTAATTTTTAGCTGTTCCAATTTTTTTTAAGTTGAAAAATGTTTTATAGGGTCATTATTAGCTATGTGTTCATTGTAAGAAAAAAATGAGAAAATAAGTCAAAAGAATGAAATAGAATCTATCCTCAACCCGTTACTACCAGAGATGACCACTGTGAACATCTTAAGGCATCCTTTCAGCCCTTTTTTTCCTACTGGGTTAAAACTGAATTCCACTGAAAATCCATTATGTAGCATTAGGAAGAATGAGGGACAGAAGAAAGGTTAGTATAAGGACATGGGTATCAGGAAGTTAATTCCCCCTTGAGTCCTACCCAGTTATCTTTACTCTCCATTCATAGACCCTCCCCTCATCATTAATCTCAGTATGGAAGAAAATTCACACAGCCAGGGATATGTGTGGATTTCTCATCTCATGCCCACCACTGCAAAAATAATGTAAATTGTGCCCCTACACGGGAAAGTCACCATTAGGCTTTTCTTCCAGGTCCCTTCTTGTGACTCTAACAGAATTATTTTGGGATCTGAGGGCCTTGTTCCTTTGGGGGAGACTTAATCACCGAACAGCTCTTATCGTGTGCCTGCCATCGGTCAGACTCTGCTAGGAGTCAGAGGTGCAGTCAGTAAGGCGCTGTTCTTGCCCTTGAGAATGTACGGTCTAATGGTAGAGGCAGACCACGATGTGGCAGAAGAGCATCAGGTATCCACAAGTGCTTCCAGAACAGGGAGGCGAGACCAACCCACGTGGCTTTGGAGAGTGAGGATGGCTTGGAGAAGGAGATGACACTTGACTTGAGTCCAGAGACACCCGCCGTATGGCGCCTGCAGTCTTCAGCATATAGCATTCTCCCAAAGTTCCACTGTTTTCTGTGTTATGTCCTACTTTTCAGCCCAATCACACAGTTGCCTACGATAATTAAATGAAACTTGCCAGATGGATGCTTTCGCAAGACGATGGCTTGTCTTCTTGCTCTATTTGTGAAAGCTGGCATTGGATCCAGACTCTCAAGGATGCCCCTACCTTGAGATTGCTTTTGGAGTGTTGCTCTTTTGTGGGTCTTAGCCAAATGGCCTGCCCGTCAGCAGGGCCAGGTTGAATGACAGGTGGGTGTGCCACGCATGTGGACACTGATCTCTGCCAAGCCATTTTGCCACCAGGAGGTGAGGTGCTGAGAGGTTGTTCCACAAAGATGTCATTTACCAATGTTACCTTCCTTTGAGGAGATAAACTTCCGATCTGTCAGTCTTTTCCTTTGACCATGTATATTTTTCCTATCAGTTGCAAGATAATTGATGTCAAATTCCCAACGCATCAGGTTAAAACACATGCACATTCTCATGCTATCTTAATCAATTTTCAGATCACTGAGGAGAATATTTAGTGACAAGTACAGTTAACTTAATTGGTAGCAGACTTGATTAACGGAGGAGGGTAGGTACTCTGAATAAAAAAGCGTAACTGGACCATTAATAAACTAGTCATTAATAAATTCGTAATCAGTACATTTATTGTTTCATTTCTGTGCATCATTCTTGGTTCTTTGTGTGCTCCATCTCATTTAATTGTCACAACATCCCTATGAAATGGGTACTATTATTCCCATTGGACATACGAGGAGACTTGGTGAAGGGCAGAGCAGCTCTGGGTGTCGGGGCTGGTGTGCAGGTCTGCCTGCCACACGCACGGCCGCCCGTCGCTCTGTACTCAGACTTGGTGGCAGCAGATGCTGCACCATGGATACAGGGTGAGCACATCACCGTTCCTGTCACCAGATGCTTTCAGTGTAGCCGGCTCATTCTCAAAGGGTTAGAATCCTTCAGATATGTGACCAGTAGAACAACTGAACGTAAGTTCATCTTCCGTTCACTTTAGAAATAACCTCAAGAATTTTCAGGGCTTTACGGCACCCTTGATTGAATATCAGTTGATTATTATAGTTACACAGAAATGTCAAATTAGAGCATTCCTGCTGATACAGTTTACTTTTTCAGTGATTGTACTCAGGTTTAGATAGATGTATGAATAAAACTCTTGGGCTGGTTAAATTTTCTGTTCATATTTTGCATTTGAAATAAAAATTTGGAGTTAAAAGCCCGTATTCTTTCACTCTTATGTTTTGGTTTCTCTGTAAAAGGGCAGTTCAGATCTTTATCCGCACCACCCCCTCCAGACGCCTGCCTCTCAAACAAGGAAATTACTCGAGGGCGAGCTGGGGGGCTTCTCTTTTCCTGTAACTCCTCCTAGTTTGATCTATTCCACTTCCTGCAATAACTTGAAATTCCTGTGGCAGTTCAGTCATTTGAAATCCTGATGGCTGGCATCCTTTAAACTGGATTTCCACCTTTAAAACAGTTGGGAATCCTGGAGTCCTAAATAAGATCCATCTTTCAGAGTTCCCCCTCCCTGGAACAGAAACCTGTCAGGTGGTCCTGCGACCCCAGCCAGGCAGATCTCGGAGAGCCTCGCAGTTACAGGATGGACAATGTGCTGGGTGGAGCGGGGGCTGGGCAGCGCTGCAGAGGTGGGGCGGTCTTTCTTGGTCAGACCCTCACATCCACCTCCCTGCCTTCCACTCATTGGTTCAGATTTCCCCCTTTGAACAACATGTTCCCTCAGGGTCTTCTTTAGCCTCGAGAAAGTTTTTAAGGAATCGGAAAGAGTGGAGTGAGTCTTGGTGAGGTTTTCCAGCAGTCTGACATCTGGCCATTTCTCTTTTCCTGCAGCAAAACCAGAAATCCTGACTCATGACAGGCTTGCAAATGGCATGCTACAATGTGTGGCAGCAGGATTTCCAGAACCCACCATTGATTGGTATTTTTGTCCAGGAACCGAGCAGAGGTGAGGTGATTATTTTGGGTACCTCTTAGCATGCATAAAGAAATGACTGCCATTCCGTTTTTTTTTTTTTAAAAAAAAGCTTTGTTTTGATTAATTTTTTTCTATTCATGTGGCTTTTTTAGAGGGCCTAATTGCTATATTTTTCTTGGTAGACATTAATTTTGTTTGCTGAAAAATGATTACTGAATGACTTCTCTATTTTGGTGGTTATCTTTTGGATTTATCATGTAATTTCCAGCCTGCAGGTAGATAAAGCAATTTTCCAGGACAGAGTAATTAGATTTCCAATCTATCCACGGAAAGTAACGTGTGTGGGAAATGTGGCTGTAGTTATCATGAAAAAAAGTGCCTCAAAAGTTAATTGCCAAGTTACCAAAAAGTAATGATCGTACAATTACCACATACACACGGCCCTGGGAAGCTGTGTTTTAAAAAGGTTTTCTCCTTGATTAGGTGCTCAGCTCCTGAGCAGAGCACATCTGGCCTTGTACCTGCTCTCCCTCACCATCCACACTTAAGCCTTAAATTGTCCTTTCACATTACCTGAAGATGAAAACGGGGTCAGCATTGCTGTTTTTATCCATCAAATACTATTCTACGCTCAGGCTTTAAAGCCCAGTGTAACATCACAATTGAACAGTCAGGATGATGATAGAAATTTCACTTTTCACAGAATAGACCTTTTTTTTAATCAACAACAAGTTGGAAGAGGTTAATAAGATTGTTGTTTTCGTCTGAGTTTGAGTGGAGTATTTTCTTTGGGGAGCAATAGAGGGGTTTGAGACCCCTGGAAAGTCTGCCTACAGGGGAATCAACCCCAGTAGTTACAGACATCCACTGAGCAAATATTCATGGAGTGCCAACTGTATGCCCGATGTGGGTCTAGTGAGCACAGCACATCTGAGTCCATTTGTGAGTTTATATTCTAGTGCATTGAGGTGGGCAGCAGGCGAGTTAGATAACTACCACATGCAAGTGTTAAGTGTTAAGGGAAAAGTAAAGCAAGGCAAGGGAATAGAAAATTGCTATGCATATGGGGGGGTAATTTAAAATAGGGTCATGTGAGTCTAGCTTCTGATGGTTTTCCATCTGGGCTACAAGCCAGCAGCACAACCTCTGTCTCCCTGCACGGAGCCTGGAGCCGCAGGGTCCTTGCTTCTGGGGCTTGGGGGTTGTCCTGTTTTCGTCCTTATAGACTTAATTTTTTTTCTTTTTCTTTTATTTTGTATCTATAGGAGATGATAGATGTCCACTAAATGTATTATATTAATGCTTTCATGACATATGTAAGTCAAACCATTATGCTGTGTACCTTAAACATCTTACAGTGCCGTATGGCAGTTCTATCTCAATAAAACTAGAATGAAAGTAAATTTTAATTTTTTTTAAAAGTGAAAGGAAATGAGGATAATTGGGAATGAATATCTCTTAGTGAATCCACAGGGACTCTGTTTATGATGTTGGTTTTCCTTTAAAGTATTATTTTAACTACTTTTCAGAAGCCACTGCTTTCATCATTTGATTTAAATTTTTTTTTTAGAATTTCTTTTTTTCACTTTCCTCCTCCATGCTCCTCCTTTTTAACCTTTCAGACATCCTTCCACAATTTTTTACTTTATTTATAAAGGTCCTTTGTTTATAAAGGATCTGAGCCCACCCTCTTATTTCATTCCTTTCAATAGCCCTCCAAGGTGGATATTGCCATCCCTGTTTCACGGCTGTGGGAACTGAGTCTTGGAGAGTTTTAGCACTAGTCAGAAGTCAACAGAATAGGTGTTTGAGTCAGGATTTCAAAGGCACATCTCACACCAAAACCGCTTCTCCTCTTTCTCAGTCTTCCAAGTGCTTCTCTGCCCACCGTGCCACAGACGTGCCCATTCATCATCACACACTGTCTCGTTGTAAAAGGAAATGTCAGGTCACGAACCTCCGACTTGGTTTTAGAAGTATGCCAAATCCAATGTGTTTGATTGATTACTTTTCCTAGAGTAAGTCTGGGCTGCTCTTTTTTCCCCCTAGATGTTCCGTTCCCATCGGGCCAGTGGATGTGCAGATACAAAACTCCTCTGT
Source organism: Camelus ferus (assembly GCF_009834535.1). Lineage (NCBI taxonomy): Eukaryota > Metazoa > Chordata > Mammalia > Artiodactyla > Camelidae > Camelus > Camelus ferus. Next base: position 37,456,424 of record NC_045697.1, read on the forward strand.
ATCCCCGTTTGGGAAACTGGTGATTCACAGCTCCATCGATTACAGTGCGTTCAAGCACAATGGCACAGTGGAATGTAGGGCTCACAACGATGTGGGCAAGAGTTCTGCCTTTTTTAACTTTGCATTTAAAGGTAACAGCAAAGGTATATTTCTTTTTAATCCAATTTAAGGGGATGTTTAGGCTCTGCCTGCCATGTCAATCATGATTTTAAGTCCATTCCATCATGGGCCATGTCATTTCTGGTAATACCAACATTGCACATTTGACTGTCACCAAACTCACCAAGTTTCATTCTGTACTAGTTACTAAAATGTCTGTGGTAATTTTAACCATGTACTCTCTGTACTTTGTGTATTCATGTATGTATGTATGCATGCACGTGTGTGTGTGTGTGTGTGTGTGTGTGTATATATAAAATTGGGTATTTCCAGCTGTTTCTATTAGGAAGGGGTAGAGAAAGAAGATGGGGGAAATAGACTTACCTTATACCAAACAGAAACAGAAATAGGGCAATTGAAATTTTTAAATTCATTTAAACATTATTTAAATTGTTATTTAAAATCAGTTATTTTAACACATTGTCAGACTGTTTCAGAAAGTTAACACTACCTTCTAGGAAATATTCTCCGTGAGCTAATTCATTAATGTCTGTAAAATTTGATTCATGAGTGACCAGCTCTCCTAACATAAGTTAAATGGTCCTTGTGACGAATTGATGAATTGGTGTGAAGTCAGGAGACAAAGAAACTGGGCACGAACATCCACAAGACTGGTTTTTTGTTTTCTTGAGTTGGCAAAGGCGAGTGCCAACAGTGGGGTATGTTCAGTTTTTTTGAGTAATGAGGGGAAGAATCTCACATTGTTCTTCATCATAGGTTTTTTTTCAGACAGGGCAGTGAAAAGAACACTTTCCAAATGTTTTTCTCGGTTGTGAAAGAAATTCATGCTCAATGTAGAAAATCTGAAAAATAGAGGAAAGCATAAAGAAGAAACTGTAAACCATCCATAGAGGAGACGTGTTAAAGTTCAGGGCAGGCATTTCAAGTACAAAGTTTGTCCAGGTGTCGCTTTTCATTGACAAATGGACATAACGTTATTCTTGCACTGTGGAAATCTCAGCTTCTTTTCCACACTTGTCTGGTTTAAAGCTGTTATTTTAAAAGATTCCTTTGAATAACAAGAGTAAGATGATAAGGCAAGGAGCTCAGATACACCTGGTTCGATGGCTGCCCTGAGGGGCTTACAGGTGGGAGGTGGTGAAGATCTGACCCTGCTCACAGGTTGTGATTCCGGGCTCCTCTTTCATTTTAGAACAAATCCAAGCCCATACCCTGTTCACGCCTTTGCTGATTGGTTTTGTGATCGCAGCTGGTATAATGTGTATCATCGTGATGATTCTTACATACAAATATTTACAGGTAACAGTTTATTTGTTCTCTGCCCTGAACACGGTAATGACTGAACCATGAACTATTAAAAGATGATGTCTCTTTCCCTTTCTCCCTCCACCAGAAACCCATGTATGAAGTACAGTGGAAGGTTGTTGAGGAGATAAATGGAAACAATTATGTTTACATAGACCCAACGCAACTTCCTTATGATCACAAATGGGAGTTTCCCAGAAACAGGCTGAGTTTTGGTCAGTATGAAACAGGGACTTTCCATGTAACCTTTTTGTGTACACATAACAATGGCTTTAGGGAAACCTAATAACTTCCTTTGTTTTATTCCACCTGAAACAGTAAGTGTCTTTTGTGCAATTTCACCACCTTTGATAGGTTTGGCATCAAGCATACTTTAGAGGAAGTGTATCTAGACAAATGTGTCCCTAATTCCTTGATTGGTTTTGAAATGACACAAATGATCCTTCAGTCCCACCACAACCACTACCACTGACTGCCTCGTCTTCCTTTCTATAGGGAAAACCTTGGGTGCTGGCGCCTTCGGGAAGGTCGTTGAGGCCACCGCATACGGCTTAATTAAGTCGGATGCGGCCATGACCGTTGCTGTGAAGATGCTAAAACGTAAGTTCCTGCAGGCCTCTGTGCGTGCTCCACACCTGTGTGCCAGGTTTGGTTTTGGCTAAAATAAGATGTTTCTAATTTTAGCAAGCGCCCATTTGACGGAACGAGAAGCCCTAATGTCTGAACTCAAAGTCTTAAGCTACCTTGGTAATCATATGAATATCGTGAATCTTCTCGGCGCGTGCACCATTGGAGGTAAGACCATGGCCAACTGGCTCTTGTGATCGGTCAAATAATCAAAAGAGGGGATATTTTGATGGTTTTGACAATGCTTGATTATAAACTTCTTGCGAGATTTTTACCCAGGTGGTCAGCATCTTGCTAGATTCCTACCCTGTGGGCTGTGGTTCTTAAGAATGTAAATTTTGGCTTTATCATCCTGAGATGGGATAGCCTAGGACATATCCTCATCACTGTCACGTATGTCCCATTGACATTGGCCTCTTGACTATCTCAAGAATGTCTCATCTCACCCAGAAGGCTTTTCTTTTATCTTACAAGCTTTTATGTTTTGTCGGACCATATTTAGTCACAAAAGGGTTAATGTTCATTTGCATACCATAATTAAAAATAGGCCTCTAAGCCCACCAGCTCTCAAAAAGACACCAAATGAGCCAACACTTCACTTCTATAAAAAACAAATGTCCAATTCGGAAGCTTTCATTAGCCAAGCCTCCCATCAAGGCTTCTATGATGTTTTCCAGAAAGCATTTTGGTTGAAAAGAACAAAGATGGGTAAGATGAGCCATTCCTCAAGATCTGGAAAGATCCATGGTGAAGTTGACAGCTTTATATGTCTTAAAACAGCCCCCATAAATGTTGCTTCACCACATCATGAATTGTTCATGAGAGATTTCTGCCTGAGTTAATTAGTTGCCTGTTAACTTCTGAGCTGCAGTTTTCAGGCATTCCTGGCACCAAAGAAAAAAATTTGACTGATGGGGTCCTGCACACAGGTGATGCCCATTATTCCAGGGTGTCCCCCACCTTCCAGTCTCAGCTGGCTGTTCTGGTGGCTGGTTTTCCTATTATGCCGCAGTTTGTGCTTGCGCTGAGCATCATTTCCATAATAACGTTACCAAGAAGGCGTGAAGCCCCCACTGTAAACACAAGTGAATCACAGAATTCATGTAGGAAGCTTGATAATAATAAAATGGTGAAAGCCATAACTCCTGTCTGAAACCAGCAGTCATGCCTGGCCCCTAATCACTCAGAAATTCAGGTAAAAAGATTGTTTAGTTTTACTCCACAGAACGCTGCTTTTTGCTAAGCAGTCTTAATAGATAGGGTTGTACTGGTCCTGAGTAGGCTGAGCATTGAACCTGAATGTGAGTGGCCGTGATCACCCTTGGGTCTTTTTATGGGAGGCTCCATGGTCTGTTTATCTCACCTCTTTCTAACCTTTTCTTTAAATGCTCATAGGGCCCACCCTGGTCATTACAGAATATTGTTGCTATGGTGATCTTCTGAATTTTTTGAGAAGAAAACGAGATTCATTTATTTGCTCAAAGCAGGAAGATCACACAGAAGCGGCGCTTTATAAGAACCTTCTGCATTCAAAGGAGTCTTCCTGGTAAGGCTGATTTACATAAATAGCTGTTGACAGGCAGTTCATGGGGTCATAAGGGTTTGCAATCAAGGATGATTCTTTAAAAAAGTGAGCTGAGGTACTTTGAGGTGCAAAATCAGAATTATTAAATCATTTGAATGTGATTAACGGTTCAGAAAGTTCAAATTGAGTTTTTAAAGATTCAAATAGCGTTGAACTTGAATTTTTGTTGATTTTTTAAAAATGCGGCTTTAGTGCTTTTCTTAGCTTTAGTTCTGTTCAACTGAATGCATTCTGTGCCTGTTTCTATTATCGTGTTCTATTCTCCCATGTCATTCTCTTTTCACTGTTGAGCTGGGTACTGTATGCATCTTTACAGGGAGACATTGTTTATGGGGAAAATGGGAAGGCCTGCCAGGTTGTCACAGTAAATTCCTGTAAAACCTGTAACAGAATGGCAGAGAACTCCAACAGCTCTCTGCACTGTAGGTTTCTGGCCATCTATCTCTGAATCATTTCTGTATACCTTGTCTTTTTTCCTTAACTCATCATGCTATAAAAAGGCACAGCTACTCTAGCACATTTTAAAAAATTCGGCACCTTATTTTCATCTCTTTCATTCACTGGTACCATTCTGAATTTGAAGGATGTGTCAAGGGCTTCAAGTTTCTTTAAGGAGAGTTGGTGTGGTTTACAGCCAGAATAGAATCCTCTGCCGTGTCTCGCCTCTTCTTTCCAAGTGTTGTTAAGACTTCCCGGATTCACCCAGCCCAGCAGGAATCATACTCATCATGCCCAGTCCCTTCTACTTTATATTTCTGCAGTTGTTTCTTTCCTTTTTATTCACTACATCCCCTACATTTTGAGAAGTCAAGACTGTGTCTCCCAAGCTTAACTCTGGGCCTTCAAGGAGACCTCGGTAAATATTATTATTCACAGGGCAGTTATGTCTCTTAAAGTGCTTTTCTATACCTCTGGCTGAAGTTTTAAACCCCAGGTGAGGCTTTTTAATTTCTTTTTTAATCCTGTAAACTTTGAGTAGCGTCAAGTGGCAGTAAAGTAGCAGTACAACTACCTCTTGTTGGTTCCTCTAGAGCATATGCCCCTTTATGTGAAAAAAAAAAAAATGAGCCACTTTGCCTGATTTCTAAAACCTTGGTCCCCATATATGTATTTTTTAACTTCCTGAAATAATGGCCTAAATTGTTCAATCCTATGTAGTGTTCTTTGTGCTTTGGGATCCCATATGGGGTTGGAACCACCAGCACACTCTGAAGGAGATTGTTGTCATGGTGTTTCTATGCTAATCAGAAGCAGGAAGTACTAGAAATCTTGAAGACTCTCCAGCCAAATGTTGCAGACTCAAGAGGTCCAGATGGTTCAGAAAATCGTCCAAATTATTGGTGTTTATCTGAACCAAACCTGGTTTTTTTAAACCTCCTTCCATCAGTTGCTGTATGTTAACGATCTCTGTCTCTCCCTCCCCCCACCCCCCCATAACACATCTCAGAAGCTCTGGTTCTTTGTCTCTTGTCTCTTTCATCTTGCCTCTCTCGAGGCTAATTTAGAGAGTTTGAAGTAATATGGGATAATGGTTTGGTTCTCTGTTTCCCATTTATCCCTGGTGCCAAGAGATGGGAAATTTATAACCTGAGTCCTGTCTATGACTGAACACAAAAAAGACCATCTAATTCCTGGGGATTGGATTCTAATGTTGAGTTTTAAAAACTCTTATCTCCCTGAACAAGATTTTCTTCATTCAAACTTGGCAATGCTTTCTTCAGATAAAGTCAGCCAATTTTGTAAAAAAGGGAGTGGGGAGATAGAGCTGCCCCATGGGTGCTCCCCCACTTCCCATTTTACTTAATCTTGATTTGATGGATGTTTCATCTCTCGCAGCAGTGATAGTACTAATGAGTACATGGATATGAAGCCCGGAGTTTCTTACGTTGTACCAACCAAGGCAGACAAGAGGAGGCCTGCCAGGATAGGTGGGTACTTCCCAAGCAATAAAAGCAACTTCATTGGCAGGGTTTCTCGTACCACTGTGGAATAAACACAACAGCATTCCTGGTAGTGGGGCTCTCCTTTACAGTAGGATGCAGGGGCAGTGCCGGTGGTCAGTGGCGGTGAGGGGTTGCAAGTTGGTATTGGGGGTCAGAGCTTGTGTTGTTGTGTCTGACTGCATCCATGATAACATACATATCAAAATATATCAAATACATATTTGGCATATGAAAAATAAGATACTTTTGTATTCATCCACCCTTCTTCTTCCCTAAAGATTTTTTAATTTAGCCCATGACTGGGGATATTAGCTTTGTGATTCAGCACCTACCTGTCCTAACACTAGGGAGGTGATTTTACCTGCAAATTCCCATCAGTTCGCTTATTACCAGCCCTCGGTGGTGGTGGTGGTGGTGGTGGTGGTGGTGTCACTGTCTTTGACTTTCCTTGTCTTTAAGGTTTTAACTGCTAAGATAATCCTCCTCCCCCTAACAGGCTCATACATAGAAAGAGATGTGACTCCTGCCATCATGGAAGACGACGAGCTGGCCCTCGACCTGGAAGACTTGCTGAGCTTTTCTTACCAGGTGGCAAAGGGCATGGCGTTCCTCGCTTCGAAGAATGTAAGTAGGGGTGGTTCTGCCCGCCCCCACCGCCCCCAAGGAGCATTTTAGAGCTATAGTGAGAATGTGGAGTGTCATATGAAGTGTGGTTAACCAGAAACAGAGGAAATAGAGTTTATTCATGTTCCAACTGCTGTCTCTTTGGAATTCCTATTCTCGTGTATAAGCTTTAAAGTGCAAGCCTGTCTCAATGAGCTTTCTATGAATCTATTTTTTATATGCAATGAATTCATTTAAAACTTGGGTCTTAGGATATAGGAGCCACTCTTAGAAAATAGGGAGAGAATTATTTTATCAGCCAAAGGAGAGGGTCCTTCATGTAGCTGCAATGCTTGATGAAGCATATACTTGGGTTTTATTGAAGTGAGACCTCAACTATTGCATGGTTCATGAAGTACTGGGGTGAGGCATGGAGTAAGGGATCAAGAGAGAGTAATAAACACTTGATGAGACGATGGGGATGGGAAGAGACTGTAGAACCAAAACAAGGAACATGGTCTCTGGTCAGTGAGAGGAATTCCTTAGGAACTGGGACTTGCAGAATAGAATGAGGTTAGAGATCTTACCCTTAAATGTCACTGGTGACATTTCCAAGCAATTACCAAACTAAAAGAGGATGTGGATGGCTGAAATAAAGAGCCTCTTTCCTGTGTCCTTGGGGGTATCCAATGGAAAGTTGCAGGCATTTTAGAAACTCTTTAAAAGAACATTCAAAGAGAACCATGCAAAATGAGTTTTCAGTTTTAAAAAATGATCCAACTATTTATAATGTATTTTCCTATGAATGAAAGCAGTTCGCAGAAGAAAAAAAGCATTTATTCGAGTTGGTTTTGCAAGTGATTATAGTAATTAAGGTCCTAACGACGTGAAACACAAATGTGAACATCATTCAAAGCGTAATTTGGATATTTATTTTTGGTGCGCCGAATAGTTTAAAATGTAAAACTAAAGTATTGGCACTGTATAACATAAGCAGCGTTCTAGCATTAAACATAGTTTTCACTCTTTGAAAGTTTAAAATAAGTTTAAATGGTTTTTCTCTTTTGTCTCCCACTCTCCTAATAGTGTATTCACAGAGACTTGGCAGCCAGAAATATCCTCCTTACTCATGGTCGGATCACAAAGATTTGTGATTTTGGTCTAGCCCGAGACATCAAGAATGATTCTAATTATGTGGTCAAAGGAAACGTGAGTACCCACTCTGCCTTGACAGTCCAGTCCAGTGAAGGCTTTTAGTTTCAAGTTTTCTTAAGTATTTTTTATGATTTTTATAATGCAAGTCCTACCTTTGAGATAGCACGCATTTTTAGCAGTCGGATGAAGAGTACTTCAGCAAAATTCTGATAGCGGAATTCCTAATTCTAATTGTGTAATTATGGGGCATGTGAAGGGAACAGAAATAGCCTTAATTTTCATTAGAGCCTGAGAATAGCAATGAACTCGATTTTGTTCAAGTGAAACAAATGTGGACCTGAAGGTCACAGCAGGAGAATTTTATTTTGAGATTGACATGCTAGGTGAAAAAGACTAAAATCTAAGGTAATGCTCAGAATTAGGTGTATAGAATGTTGGATCTTATAAACAAGAGAGCTTATTAAGTATGTTCATAAGTAATAATTGGCCTATGGGAACATAGTGATTTTACTTCAAAGTGCTTTATTTCATTGCCAATTTTCATGTTCTCATCAGAACAGCCCCTTGGCTTTAGGATGCAGTATCTTCACCTTTTAAGAGCTGGAGAAACTAAAAGCACAGTGTATTTTAGCAATGTTTGTCTGAGATGACACAGGTCAGTAGAGGCTGCAACCAGAGCCTATGATTTCTAGAACAATATCCTGTTAGTATGGAAGCCAGTAGTCCTGAACACATATTCTTCTCCATCTATTTTCCCAGACCCACATCTTACTGTCCAGAGTTATTCCTGGAGGTAGCTGTCTGTGTGCCTTGTGTTAATGTAGTGTTTTCTCTTCCATCACTATGGCATCTCTGTGGGTGGGCTGTCCTAGACTTGGTTTTGTGGCAATGGTGCTGCATTTACTTCTAGCATGCATTTCTAACAACTCTCTGAAGGCTAGGAGTGTTAAGATCACCAAGTCCTTTCCATCTTGGTGCACAATTAGAAGTAAGGATGAACGATGGTTCCTTACCCAGGCCTTTGAATAAAAGGTGGTGTGTTCTGGACCCAGTCTTCCTGAGTTCAAATCTGGTTCTATTATTTAGTGGCTGCGTAATATTTGAAAAGAATTACCCCAACACCTCTGAACTTTGGTTTTTCTCCTTTTGGTCATAATCCTGTCCCCTGCCTCATAAAGTTGTTGTGAGGATTAAATGAGTTAATATGCGTAAAGTGCTTAGAACAGTACCTGGCACATTGTAGCTAATACTTATGTGGCACTTAATATTCTGGCTCTTCTTGATAAAGGTCTTATTTGGAAAGCGAGTAATCATGGCAGTGGATATGCTGCAGCTTCCTTTTTTTTTTAACTTATCTAAAGTTCTTTTTCTTTTTTCTTTTTTTTTTTTGGTGGTGGGCGAGGTAATTAGATCTATTTATTTATTACTGGAGGCACTGGGAGTTGAACCCAGGACCTCCTTCCATGCTAAGCACGTGCTCTACCACTGATCTATACCCTTCCCCCTGCTGCAGCTTCTTAATAGCTCATTATTGGCTAGGGACCTTAGTTGGAATGAACAGGGTTAGGTTAGGTCCCACCAGGCTTCAGACTGTGGACTCCAGCTAAGCCTGTGGAACTAGCCAATCACAGGTATCACTCCCCACCAAGCTACTGGGTACGGGAGAAGTTCAAAGCAAGGAAACTCACACTGCATGTTACTGTGCCCAATTTTATGTCACAGTCATTTGAGACCTTCTCATTATGTCGGTTCCTCTGAAAGTTCTTCCATTTCACACAGGTTCTTAGTCATTTTTGTGCTGTGGCTCCTTTCATAGTCTGGTGACCCTGTGCGTCCCTTGCTAGAATGCTGTTTTAAATGCGTAAAATAAAGTACATAGGATTACGGAAACAGCAATTAGATTGAAATGCAGTTATCAAACTATTAAAAAGTACCTCTGTGCTATTCATTACACGTGCTTCTTTGTTACACAGAATAACATGTTCTAGCTGTGGGTCCAACAACTCCTATAATTTCAAAGTGATGCATGGAAAACTGTAATACTGTTGAAGATATCCATGTTACTATTGGTGACAAAGGTCGCAGGCTGAGACCACGGTGCTTTATTATGTTCATCCTGTCATTTAAGGAAATGTTCAACTTCATTCAGAAGTTAGTAAAAACAAGAATGTAACGTTTCCCCTTCCAAGTTCACAGGCCCCTGAATTCAAGACACCTTTAGATCTCAGGTTAAGGGCCCCTATAATAGCTTTAGCACAAAATCTGGGGGGGGAATACGGGAAAGCTTTTTTTTTCCCTGCTGACTAAAATAACTTTAAGACTAGGAAAAAAATTGTCTTCCTGGTTTTCAATCCTAAATGGATTAAGAGAAGGATGGATTTAGCTTTTAATGGTAAATTAAGATCCGGGAATCCAGAAATGTCTCTAAGAGGAATTGTCATGGAAAGTTTGGCTCGATTTTAGCAGGATGAGTTCAGGATGTGAAGATCAGCTGCTGAATTTAAACCTCGAATCTGCCACTCACCACTTTGGAATCGTAATCAGCATAAGCCACTACTCTGTACTGAGTATAATGCAGGGCAGTTTTTCAGATCCGAGTGAGTCAGCAGTACTGGGATAAACACTGGAACCACATTATCTCATTTAACCCACAAGACAAGTCGTGGAATTTGAAGTAGTGTTTTTCTTTACAGAAGAATATTTCGAGGCTTACTTATAGACACATAAGTGACTTTCCCATTAATAAGGGATATTAATAAGGGATAATTTTGGTTGCATATTACAGGAAACCCCAAAGAAAAGAGGTACGGGAGTCACCGACCAGGGCTGAAATAGAGGTTTCATCAAGTACTCAGGGAACAGATCCCTTTACCTCTCTGTTTTTTACTATCCCTGGTGAATCCCTCATCTTCATGGTCCAAGATGGCTAGGAGATAGCCAGCCAGCCATTCCAGAAGGCAGGATGGAGGAAGAGTCAAGAGGGGAAGGCCACAGAGCACATGCCAGCTTCATTTTAAGGAGGTTTTCTAAAGCTACCATACCACACTTATACCTCAGTGGCCAAAACGGAGCCACAGGGCTGCACCCAGCTGCAAAGGAGGTGGGCAAGGGAGTCCCTACTGTGGGGTCTGCTGCCCAGAACTGAAATGCTTTTGAAATCTCCTAGGTGTGGAAATATATTTTCGAACCTGAAAATGCAGCTATCCAAATTTCAATGGAAGTATAATTCATGTAAAATATATTTTAGTTAGTATTTTGTAAAACGCACTTTGTGTGTCAACCTTGGTTTCTCAGATCTGTTATTACAGTGTTTACAAGGGAGGGGAGGCCTTCCCTCACCTCCCTTTTGACAGAGATGAGAAGTCCTTTTTTAAGGAAAAAAAAATTGAGAAATTGTATTGATTTAGAAAAGGGGACAGGAACCATGGGAAGTCATGTTTCTATTAAGGGGAAAAGGGGAAACATACTCAGGGTAAGTAAACAAACCTCTGTGTTACTTGAGGCCAGTGGCAGAGCCCGGATTAGAACCCACGTATCTGTCTCTGACATCTGTGCTCCTCATCACCACACTGTACAGACTCCACCTTGGACATGGGGATAGAATCCAGTTGACCCTGGAATAAACGCAGGGGTTGATCTGGGTATAATTCTTAGCCAGCCCTCCATACCCGTGGTTTCTCCGCATCTGTGGATTCAACCGACCACAGGCCGTATAGTACGGTAGTTTTGACTATTGAAAAATACCCATGTGTAAGTGGACCCACACAGTTCAAACCCTCGTTGTTCAAGTTGTACTCGTGATCCACCTATTTCAGAGGTAGGTGGGGTCGTCTGAGGTCTTATGGGTCGAAGGCCTTTGTGAGATGGCCATCAGGTTCTCCCGGCCACCTCTCAGCAGGAGCAACACCTACAGGAATACTTACTATTTCTGTTTTGTTTTGTTTTGTTTTTGAGCTTCTTAATGAGCGTTGCTGAATCTGCTGTGCTTCCGTTTCAGGCTCGGCTACCTGTGAAGTGGATGGCACCTGAGAGCATTTTCAACTGTGTGTACACGTTTGAAAGTGATGTCTGGTCCTACGGGATTTTTCTCTGGGAGCTGTTCTCTTTAGGTAAAATGAGCCTTGCCAAAGGCACCTTGATGAGACCCAGGGCATCTTCTTTGTTATCAGTGTCCTGCTTGCTTATTATTACCCTGATTTGCAAACCATTTGTGCCTCAGGAAGCAGCCCCTACCCTGGAATGCCAGTCGATTCTAAATTCTACAAGATGATCAAGGAAGGTTTCCGAATGCTCAGCCCCGAGCACGCACCTGCCGAAATGTAAGGGCCCTTCAGACAATGTTTCCCCCTTTTATTTTCCTTTTTAAAGACAGAAACCCAGATGTTGAGGGTTTTCACTAGCATGGTTTGAAATGTCACTTTGTTCCTTTTTATGACACCCTGGTCGGTTGTCATTTCTGTCGCTTATTTTAGTCATTCTTGTCACCTAATGTACAGAAAGTTCTGGCAGCATGGCATGCACCCAGGGTTTTATTGTATATGCTTGTCAGTCAGTATGTCCAGTTGCGTGGCCCTGGGATAATTTTTGGGATTGCTGCACGGCACACCCCTGAGGACGGGTCAAGGGCACTGAGGAGTGGTAAATGGCCCTCATTTTTCAGGTACGACATAATGAAGACTTGCTGGGACGCCGATCCCCTGAAAAGGCCAACATTCAAGCAGATCGTGCAGCTGATTGAGAAGCAGATTTCAGAGAGCACCAACCACGTAAGTAAGCTTTAGCCAGATTCCGAACTTCCCTTCTCTGGGTGCCAGGCGCGGCCTCCTCCTCAGGCTCTGGGATGAGGACCAAGCTCCCCTCCCTCCTCTCCTTGACTTAGGCTGTAAATTGGGCTCTGGGTAGGAGAGTAAAGCAATGGAAACGAGTTATTTTTTTGCCCGATCTCCGCATGCTGGGCCAAAGAATGTGAAATGAGGAGGGGAAAGAGTAGAGGGTTTGGCGCTTAGAAGTGTGGAAATAGAAGCTTCCAGAAGGATTTGCCACATTTCCTCCCGCACCCCAAATGCTGGTCATGGGGTCAGCATGTTCTCTGCTCTCTCATACGGCAGGCCATTCAGGGTTGGGGGTGATGTGAACGAGAATAAAAGCATAGACAAGACAGCTTGTTACTGCAGAAAAATAAGCCTTCTGCTCAAGAACATGAGAGAGTGGTCCTGCCCGTAGCCCTATAGAGTGAGTGGCTATTTGAAGTTGGGAGATCCTGCCTGGTAATTTGGGGAGGGGAGGAAATTCAAAGCGCACATCCATTATTTCTTCTGCTTTTAAGGAAGAATGAGTGATCTTACCTGGACTCAGGTTTTTTTAAGCTGCTTTTTTTTCCTGGTTTGTGTGTACTTGGAGCTATCTTTTCTGAGAGTTTACCACCAATACTTTTGGGTTGAGGCTTGCTTTTCTGGGCGTCAAAGCACATTTCAAATTAAACAGCATTTCCCACCCAAGTGCCTGGTTCTCACTGGAAGACCCCTGCAAGGATCACCAGTTTCTTAACGAATGATGTCAGCCGTTGGATTGTAGTTGGCTGTAGTGGTTTTTCAACCTTTTTTTTGTTTTAAGTTAGATAGTTCTCCTTCCCAGATATGTCCCAGCAGAAGAGCGCATTTTGGACCATCACTTCTTATGTCATCAGACCTTGGGGAGAATGAGGGATGAAACAAAACTGGTCTTGGGTCAATCTGGTTTGGTTCTTGGCTGTTGGGTCTCATTAACCTCCTGGCTCTAAGAGTCTTTGCAAGTTAACGAGCCCCTTCGTTGCTGTGTTCATTGTGGTGACTGATGTATTGACTGTGGACTTGTTTTCCTCAGATTTATTCCAATTTAGCGAACGGCAGCCCCCACCGGGAGAACCCAGTGCTGGACCATTCCGTGCGGATCAATTCCGTCGGCAGCAGCGCATCTTCCACACAGCCTCTGCTTGTCCACGAAGACGTCTGAGGCCGAATGAGCATCTGGGGGGCTCCCCAGCAAGAACAACCCCCTGTTCTTTTGGTTTTCATGATGGTTATTTTGTTTTCCTTTGACTCGCCTCCTTCTCCAGGGTAGTGGACATCCCGCTGTAATCCTTTCTTTACAAGCACACTTGAGTGGCCGATGTTTGTCCCCACCTACTGTCAAGCTGCATCTATTCCCAATAGCAAGCTAGCCCACCCCCGTTAACCAAAAAAAACCAGACTTGGAGAAGGGGAGGGTGGACCGTGCTGGACACACCCGGAGTCCTTTCCAAGGCTTTTCTCCGATTTCTGTTTGAAAAGTGTAGTTGGCAGTTTATTTGAATACATGGCAGTCGTCACCTTCGGTCCTGATAATCATCCACAATGAGGTGATGCAGCAGCAGGATTAGAAGCTGAAACCCTAACCCCGTGATGTGGAAAATAGAATGTTATTCAAATAAAGGGCAGAAGCCTATGAATATCAGGGCTCAAGAAATCTAGTAGTTCATGCTGGGAATGAGACGCCGTGGAAAAGTGCTCTCCAAGCATGAATACAGCCTGCCGGGCATGAGCCTTTGTCCTCCCGACCTGGTTTCTAAATAGACTTTGCTGTTAGGGAGCTGAACTGGAGAGACGGCCTCCTCCCCAGCCCCCATTTTGTATATACTCATCTGTCAGTCATACGTGTTCACATACTGGAGGGAGGAACCCCCAAGGTGTAGTTTCTGGCTCAAGTTTGCTGCGTGTAGGCATAGATAGAGCCAGACAAGTTTGAAATCAACAGTTAGTGCTTTGCTTTTTTTTTTTTTAAAGGAAAAAACATAATTGCCAAGCACAATCTTAACAAAAATCTCCTTTTGTCACCGATGAACTTGCTCGATACAGATAGTCCAGAACAAACTGACCCGCTTCAGAATGGCATTGTGTTCAATAGATTTGATGCCATTTGAAAAAAAAAAAAAGTGACTGATTTACTGCATGGCTCCAGCAGGAGTGACAAAACACTGCTGTCTTAGTTTGGATTCTTCTGTAGCAGGAAATAAAATTTAGATTCCACCTCCATTGCAGGCATGTCCTGGATGCCGGGCCAGTATCTATATAAGTGTGTATGTGCACGCGCGTGTGTATGCTTGTAGACAAATACTTTGGGAGTATGCTTGCCTTGAGCCCAAGAGGGCCCTTCAGTACCCAGGAAGCAGCCTGGCTTTCATCCGCAGCGCAGCTCCTGTTTCTCTTCACCTGGCTGTCTAGAGAAGCTTACCAGCAGTTACACAGAGGCGAATAGGAAGCGGAGTGCGTAAGTACCTATTTATTTGCAACCCACCTGCACTTAAGGCACTCTGTTATTTATACTCAACATACTGTACCTGTTCCATAGACATTATTAATGCTACTCTTCCCACCGAAACATATTTAAATTTTACCCTTTAGGCTGTAGCCTGGATACTATTCCTAGAGTTTACCTTTTTTTTTTTTTTTCCTCGCCCGGTTATAAGAGGTCCATGGGTACATGGCAAGGTTTGTGTGTTGTCTTGCGAGATTCAGGTAGGCTACCCCCCCAGTTTTCCCCTCCTAGTTCCCTGAGACTACATTTAGAGAACTGTAGCCATTTATCTGGAAGTAACCATTTGCACTGGAGTTCTATGCTCTCGCACCTTTCCAAAGGTAACAGGTTTTGTTGTCATGTAAGAGCTTGTCGCTGTTTGCCATACTTTGTCTGAAAGTTTCCTTTGCATTTCTATTGACTTTGATTCTAGTAAGGAAAGTGGTTGTTCATTGTAGACGTCTAGGTACTTCAGGGGCACTTCACTGAGTTTTGTCTTGGATATTCTCGAAAGTTTATATTTTTATAATTTTTTTTTTACATCAGATGTTTCTTTGCAGTGGCTTAATGTTTGAAATTATTTTGTGGCTTTGTTTTGTAAATATTGAAATGTAGCAATAATGTCTTTTGAATATTCCCAAGCCCATGAGTCCTTGAAAATATTTTTTATATATACAGTAACGTGTAAATACGTAAGCGGTGCAAGTTTAAAGAGTGTTGATGTTTCCATGTTTTTTTTCCTGATATGTTGTCCAATTGTTGACAGTTCTGAAGATTCTAATAAAAGTGTAAATATATAAATCAAGTGGAATTATTTTGATTCTTTCAAGCATAGTGAAATTAAACTTTAAAGTGTCACCAGTGCATTCACCCTGATATTAGAATGTTTTGTACCTAGTGTGCATAAGATACACACAAGGCTGTCAGATCACTAGGATTTATATACTTGAAGATTCAGCAGACATTTATTAAGAATTTGTATGCGCTGTATTTTCTCATTTTATTTTTACAACCCAAGGTCTCCATTTAAATTGAAAAATAAATAGAGAAAGCATTTTGAGGATACTACACCTTGCTACAATGATTATTAGGTTGATTCATGTGGAATGACCGTTGTGATGGGCGAAATAATGGTCAAATAGCAGCAATTTCATGTAATTCAGTCTAATATAACTGGCATGCTTCCTCCTAAAAGAGATTGTCTAAAAATTAAACATGAACAGTAAGGCAATTCACAAGGGTGACATGAGGAATCTCAAGAAAGTAGTTTGTATTCTTGTTGGCTTGGATTTTGAAGATAGGTTGTTCCCTCCCAAGATGTTCACTCCACCCTTCGATCTTCATTCTCACTCACTTCTGGGACAAGATAAAGTTCCGTCACTGCCTTGGAGGGACGTGACTCGTGCCTTTTAGCTCAGTACTGTCTTGTGGCTGAAGCATCCTTTGTCATCAGGAGGGACTGTCCAGACCAGTGGAACCTGCATGGAGCCTAAGAGTTACTCCAGCTTAAAACAAAGAATCACCCTGAACCATGAAATCCTATTAAAAATGAGTTCAGCACACAAAACACCATCCGATTTTATTTTCTTTATTGACATGGCATCTACATGTGCAGAAATAACTCTTGAAAGGAGAGGGAAGAGGGGTGAGGGCTGACCTGTAATAAAGAAGAATCCTTTTAAAATCAGGAGGGAACTGTGTGGCCAAGGACGCATCAATAATCAATAAAAAGCAGACCCACACTTCAGTCAAGCGTTTTCCATTATTTTATTACAGATGGGAATGAATGCTAATTGACCACCACACAAAGAAGTCCTTTCTTGATGAATGTATTCCAGTATCATTTTGACTTCTTCGTGTGTGGGAAATCTCAAGTTAGAAGCCGTCCATGGCCCCTATATTATTAGTCTAGCTATTCCCCTCACTGGCCCAGCTTTTAATCAGCAAGTAGGTGCTTGGTGTCCAGGCTCCGACTGGGTTCAGAGGTGCCAACCTTGTCTCTACCCCTTACTGCTCTGTGACGTTGGGCAGATTAGCTCTTGAAATCTCATTTTCCATAACAGTGGTATCTGCCTCGATGTACTAATCTGAAGCTGTCAGACCACCTGGTCCATATACCTACTACTTAAATAATGATCAAAAATGGTAACTTTGGTCACGGCTGTTAGGCTTACTGGGAAGAAAGAAGATACTCCTGTACCAGCAGAACCCAGCTGTTACCCCGTATAGAACTCAACTGGCAGGAATGTGTTTCTAGTTGTCCTCTTTCTCTTAAATGCAAACAATATTGTACTGGTTTGCTGTGAAACTTTGCTATAGAGATTTCTGTGTTTTATTAAAATTCCAACTTTTTAGCCATGAATTCAAGGATTTTTTTTTTTTAATGGAGGTACTGGGGATTGAACCCAGGACCTCACACATGCTAAGCACATGCTCTACCACTGAGCGATTCCCACTCCACCCAAGGCTATTCTTGCTACAGATTTCCTTCCATGATTCTGTCACATCATAAACATGCCCCACTTTTCTTATTCTTCCATCCATTCTGACGTCGTATTGTCGCTTCTTTCCAAGCCAGCCCCCACCTTCAAGACCAGGGAAATAATTTCAGTTGGAAGATGCCTCTTGAGTTCCCATGACATTTGGTACCTGTGCCTCCTGTTGGTCTTATAATCTATTCTGCCTTGTACTGTAATTACTTCAATTCTTGTCTTAGCTCCTCCCTACCCCCACCCCCATATTCAATCTTCAATTAACATAAAATACCTATATGGGCTAGGTTCACTGGTTACCACTCACTTGTTAAAATATTTAATTGTCTAGACATTCAGAAGTTAACTTGCTCAAGAAGTTGCAAGAGGTTAAGACTTGCCCAAGTTCACTTAGCCATGTTCGTGGAGTCGAGATTTGAATTTTGATCTGAGTTTCTGCACCTCAGTGGTGGCAAGTGCCTGGTCTTCCCACGCTCCATCTCCCCTCCATGTCTGTGCAGACATCGCTCATCTACCACAGCAGTCTACCATGGAGACAAGGTGCCTTAGAAATCTAAGGCACAGCCTTTTCCAGGAAGCCCATACAAGTCAGTTGGAGTTAGCCTAAGGAGAGACTTACCTGTAACCCTTAGATGATCACCATGTTTCAGGTTTCTTGAGGCACAGGTGTTCTCTCTAAGATGCGCCTGAGGTTTCTAGCATAGTGTTTCATGAGTGATTAATTAATATTTTTTGAATGAATAATTAAACATTCCATCAGCATGAGCAAGGGAGGAAATGGGTCCAGGAAAGACAGGAAACATACAATGTTACCGAGAATGGGACCTTGGAAGTCAGCCTCATGTCACACTAGGGGGTGAGGCTTTGTGGGGAACAGAGAAGGGGAACTAGGAAAGTGCCTTTGGGCAGCCTTACCGAGGCCTGCACAGCTGCTTTGTGGGAACCAGGAGACAAGAAGTAAAGAGGGCTTGGGTGGCTGCGGAGGGTGGGGAGAAAGGGAAAGTGGCAGAAGTTCTCTTCCTTATTCAGAAATGAGGAGAGCCGAGGAAGCTACCAAGATGGCCCTGGGCTGGAGGTACAGAAACAAGACAGGAGACCTGCACCCCAGGCTTAGCCTTGGGACGGTCCTGCAGAGCCAGCATGTCCAAGGAGAAACATCTCCCGGTAGGGGTCTTGGGACCACCTTGGCTATCAGGAAGTACCAGCTGGACAGGCTTCGAGTGAATATTTGTGAAGGAAAGTGTATGAGTCTGCTGGAGCTGCTGTAACACAGTACCACAAACTGGGGGGCTGAAACAACTGTTACCTATTGCCTCACAACTCTGGAGGCTGTAAGTCCAAGATCAAGGCATTGGCAGAAGTCCTTCTGAGGGCTGTCAGAGAGCATCGGTCCCTCGCCTCTCTCTTAACTTCTAGGGGTTTGCTGGTGATCCTCGGCATCCCCTGGCTTGTAGATCTCGGCCCTCCTCCCATGGTGTTCTCCCTCTGTGTGTCTGTGTCCAAATTCCTTTTTATAAGGACGGATTAAGGGCCCACTCCACTCCAGTGTGACCTCATCTTAACTAATTACATCTGCAATGGACTCATTTCCAAACAAGGTCAATTCTGAGGTACCGGATGTTACCGTTACGACTTCAGCATATGAACTTGGTAGGACACAACTCAATCCATGACAGAAGAGTCTCAGGTGAACTGTTCCTCATTAGAGTCCTGAAATTGGCCCTCTAAAAACTAAAAGTGATCTCCAAAGTGCTTACTTCAGAGCACTCTTTTCAATTATTGTATTAGTTAGAACAGTGTCTAGAACACTGCCTGGTCTGTAGCCAACACTCAGTACTTGCTGAATGATGCTTTCTGCTCCTCCTTGGATCTTGCCTCCTGGCCTGCCCTCCCTGGTCCTCCTCTTGTTTTTCTCTATCACCCTTCCAAAGGTCACAATTGCACAGGGTCTGGTCCTTAATGTCTTCTTCCTGTCTGACATGCTCCCACCAAACACTGGTCTATCTCATCTCATCCCCAGGATGTGGCTGTCACCTACAAGCAGATTTCCAACTCTGTCTCTGACATTTCTAGCCTTGGCTAGACTAGGGTTGCCAGATAAAACATCCAGTTAAATGTCCCATGCAACACTGGGGACATAGATACTAAAAATGTATTTATTGTTTATCTGAAATTCAGACTTAACTGGTGTCCTATATTTTAATAACCCTTGTGTAGACTTGGGGAATATTCAAGGTCCAGTATGTGGATGAAATGTAGTTTCACTGTTTGTAAAAAACAGAGCAGGAACTTTATTTTAGTGAAGGTCTGTAGGTGGCAAATCTTCTTAGTTTTTGCTGTCTAAATTACCTCAAAAATATTTTCATTGGATATAAAACTCAAGGATAGCAATTATATTTTTCAGCATGCTTATTTCCACTCTCTTCTGGTCTCCATTGTTGCTATTGGGAAGTCAGATCAATCTATTCTTTTGAAGATAGTTATCTGTCTTTTTTTTTTTTTCTTTATTCTTCTAACATTCTCTTTGTCTTTGGTTTCATTGTGATATGTCTAAGCTTGAATTTCTTTCTATTTATCTGATTGGGGATTCTCTGGACTCTTTGAATCTATGGATTGGTGTTTTTCATCGATACCGGGAAATTCTCAGCCCTTTTTAAATTGCCTCTGCCCATCCTGTTTCTCTTCTCCGTCTGGGATTCCAATTCATTGCATCTCAGAACCTCTCACTCTGTCCTCCATGTCTCTTAATCTGGCTTTCATATGTTCCTTCTTTTTGTCTTTCTGGGCTGCCTGCAAGGTAGTTTCTATTCTTCCTGTTATCTGAATCCCCCTTCAGCTCCTGCCCACAGAGAATATTTTTAGCACCTTTATTGAGGTATAATTAACATACCATAACACTCACTCATTGTAAGTGTATAATTCAGTGATTTTATTAAAATTTTAGAGTTATGCAACCATCCCCACGGTTTTAGAACATGATCCCCCAAATTTCTCTCATGTTTGTTTGCAGCTGATGAGTATTCAAATTATTTGAACGAATTAAATTTCAGTGATTCTTGCTTTGTAAGATGACACTGCATATTTGATTCTCTTACAACATGTACTCACTCTTTCAGTCATTTAGGTCTCTGGGAACTTTCTAGATGTTTAGTGATACCTGATATGTTGCCTTGTTTGGATAATTCTCTGTGATGATAATGGCAATGGTGAGGAAGATGGTGATGATAGATACCATTTGTTGAATGCCTGGACCTATATTAGATGTCGTATGTCCGTTAGCATAACTGACACCATCTTTGGCCCGCACAGGTCCTCTTGTTCTTCCACTGACCCTACCCAGGACTGTATTGTGCAGTAAATCACTTCTCTGTCGTTAAGGGCTTTGTTGCTAATAGGTATTGTTTAATAATCATTACGGCCTCTGTGCTCCTGTAGTCTCCAGACAATGGTGAAGACCTTTGTTGACATATTCCCAGTGCCCATGAGACTAGTTACTGATTCATAAATCTTGACTTAGGAATGCACTCCCTGTTTCCAAGCATGTACCCCCATGCCCGACGTGATCTATAAAATTGTTCCATTGGCCTCTCAGCAGTGTGGAGTGTAGGTGTAAATACTTTCAGATGGTTGTCCGCCCCATCCACCCTGTGAGTAGGTTGCCCTATAAGAAAGTGATCCATTGATAAAATAGAGCTGCCTGCCTCACTTTTCCATCTCAAGACACCTTCTCAGTTTGATGGGCATTTTTCTTCATCCTCCAATAGATGTGTTACACACATTACCTTATTTAAAGCCTCAAAATAACACTAGGAGGTAAGTACGATTTATCTCCATTTAAAGGTGAGAAAACTGCCTCTGAGCGGCTCACCCCCTTCCCTGAAACCTCACAGCTATGAGCAGTGGACTTGGGAGGCAAGCTCTTGGTTTTTTGACCTCCAAGTTTTAAACAGCAATGTCGCCCTCAGCCAGCTGGTATGGGCAAGCTCCTTATTGTCCTTCTTGGGCTTTGGATGTTGTTTTAGCCATTTCCTTTCACCTTCAAAAACACAAGAGAAGGGGAAGAAAGCAAATCAACCATTTTGTTACCTATTACCAGCTGCTCTAAACGTTAGTGAGAATGGTGGTCGAGGCTCCAGAATAATCTGTTCATTTCCTAGCTTCGTGATCTGCCTCCTCCCTTATGTACCCTGTGAACTTCCTCTTATCCTTAAAGAACATTTCCCCCTTTATATTTCTCAGAACAATTTTATTCATTCGAGCCTGGTAAGGAAAACAAAACATTGTGTTGGTAGAGGGGCTGGGGTCTGAAGTGCAGAGAGGAGCGTTAGAGAGGGAGGCCCAATCACGAATTTCAGATCAGTGAGCATGAGGGTGGAAATACCACATTTCCTTTGCTTCAACAGTTGTTATTGTTGCTTATAAATGAACAAGCTGTCACCCATATGCCTCCTTCACTGTCGATTCCACTTTCGTTGGTTAAGTGCAGCTTTTATGATGTGAGTTCTATGAGGGGTTTAACCTCACACGGCCTCTGTCCTCAGGGTAAATGCTCCTAATTGAAATGAATGTTCTCAAGGGGCTCACCTTGGTGTCTTCGTCCATGGTTGGCTCTGAAAGTGTGTGTGCTTTTCAAGCAGGACCCTGGTGGATTTTATGAGACTGACCTTTTTCTTTGTGGTCTGTGGCTTAGCAGCTGCTCTTGTTCTGTAGCTAGTGAAAAGTGAGGCCATGCAAGAACTCTGGCCATGGCTGTCTGTCTCAGGATGTAAACAGACATTCTAGGGCAGCTGAAAACATTTGTGTCCACACGACAGGCCACCTGACCCGAGTGCAGAACCTCCCTTACACAGCATCATTTGCTTCTAATCAGGGTATGTTTTACTCTTGGGGAGTATGTGGTATAGAAAGCTTGTACGGGTGAACTGACTTTCTTCACTGCTTGCATCCAAATATTCCAGTTGACATTATAATCTGATGTGAAAATGGTTTTGGTTTGGTGAGCTAATCAATCAGCAACCACTAGGAGCAGCTTTGTTGAGAGGGGATACAGAGACCTCAAACAGGTTCAGCAAAAAAGAGTGCTGTGGTCGATTAGTTATGTCTGCCTGGACATGTCCCCCCTTTTCCACAGCTACCCCAGGACTCTCTAGTCCATCACAGACCACAGTTGGGAAACCACTGAAAGTTCCCTGCAGTTTAGCAGCTTGAAATCCCATCCTACCTTGGTGTGGTTGACTGTGACTCTTGCTGGAAGGTTTCTGGTCCTGGGGCACTTGGGGAGCATTTCCCAGCCTCCTAAAGAGAGACTCCTCTTTGAATTCATCAGGAAGATACTGGAGGAAGTCCATCTTCCTTGTCTGTAAGTTTTCCAGACTTCTCTGGCACCAAGGCTGTTATTTTTAAATTTCTTTCTAATTTGTATGTAATATACTATAGTTTTGAAATGATTTGTTCAATTCTTACTCCCCCTTAGGTAATGAATGTTAACTTTGATATAGTTCCTTCTATATCTTTCTATGATATATATATACACACTTATATATACGTATACATATATATATACATATATATATATATATATATATACACACACACACACACAATTCTTGTTCTTTAAAGAAATGGAATCAATCTATATTCTAAAATTTACAGTTTTTAAGTTTTTTATTTTTTATCCCAAGCTCCTAATTTATCCTTCCCCTGCCTTTCCCTTTAAGTAACTGCAAGTTTGTTTTCTATGTCTGTGAGTCTATTTCTGTTTTATAAATAAGTTTCTTTGTATCTTTTTTTAGATTCCACATTTAAGTGATATCATATGATATTTGTCTTTCTCTGTCTGACTTGCTTCACTTAGTATGATAATCTGTAGGTCCATCCACGTTGCTGCTAATGGCATTATTCATCCCTTTTTATGGCCGAGTAGTATTCCATTGTACATATACACCGCATCTTCTTTATCCAGTCATCTTTCGATGGACATTTAGGTTGTTTCCATGTCTTGGCTATTGTAAATAGTGCTGCTATGAACATTGGGGTGCAGGTATCTTTTTGAATTAAGATTCCCTCTGGATATACACCCAGGAGTGGGATTCCTGGATCATATGGTAACTCTATTTTTAGTTTTTTAAAGAACCTCCATACTGTCCTCCATAGAGGCTGCACCAATTTACATTCCCATCAACAGTATAAGAGGGTTCTTTTTCTCCACATTCTCACCAACATTTAATTTTTGTAGATTTTCTGATGATGGCCATTCTGACCAGTATGAGGTGATACCTCATTGTATACAACTTACATTTTTAACTTCCACTGTATCATGATTATTACTCCAGATCACTACATGTAAATTAAACTTATAATTTCCCATAGCATGGACATACCAAAAGCCTGATGTTTCCAGATAAGAAATGTACTGCTGTTGGAAATCTGAGACCTTATATTTTTTTAGTCCACTTCTAACAAATGTAAGGTTGGCATACATTTGTTTGGGTTAAAAACAAAGTAGGGGGAAGTATGTAATAATAGACTTTAGTCAGTTTATTAAATAAAGATGACCCCCATGAGGAAGCCAAGAGCAGTGCCAGGCAAAGGGCACGTGCTCATTAAAGGTTAATTAAATCTGAAAGTATAATATCCTTTAGTAAGTAAAAAAAGGGCTGAGAGAGTAGAAGGAATATTAGTGTGCCTGGACTGATTTTTATTCAATGTATTTTAAAAGTAAGATTATTAGCTTTTCTTAGCTGTCTAAAGGAAATTGGAAGAAAAGGAGTTATTTTCCAATCACATACATGCATCTACAGTTGCCTATGATTAAAATAAAGCCAAACCACACTAGGGTTACATTAGATATTCCCTGCTCAGATAACAATGGGTTATCACTTTCTCTTTGAACTGTTCTCCAATGATGGCAACTCCCCTACGCCCAAGAATGTCAATCCTCAGCCCTGTTTGGGCTGATGAGTAAAGATCAGCCTGCTCTTAAACGACAACGAAAATAGCTGCACTCCAGGTACTTGTCAGGCCATATAACCTCCACCTCCCTGACATTCAGAAGCCGTCAAAAAGCCTAGTTGATGGAAACAATGCTTATGCACAATTATCTAAAGAATAATTGGTTCATGTCTCCTCCCCTGTGAAATTCAAGTCCTATCCTTGAACATAAGACAGCCGCGTGCCCAGACGACGCTATACTGCACCATAACCCCAGAAACGCTTTTGCTGAATTGTATTTTGGGGTATTCCATCAGCTTCCACTTCAGAATAAAGAAATTGTGAAAAGAACATTATCATGATTAATGTTTGGTGTTTGGAGGCGAGAAGACCTGAATGTTAATTCCAGCTTTGCCATTTGTTAGCTTGAAGACTTTAGGTGCGTCATGTAATTTCTCAGAGCCTCAGTTGCCTCATTTGTTAAATAGAAAGAAGAAGAGCTCCCAGCTCACAGGCTAAATTAAATGTGATAATCCCTGGTAAGTGCTGGCAGTACGGTGCTCCGTGTATGTTCTTCCTGAAGCAGCCTTGGCTGAGGGTCTTGACATCTGAGGGTTCGACTTTCCATTTCCTACGCCTGTGACTCTCAGAGAGTCCCCTCAAATATGTCCCCGGCCTCCCTGGCAGGTCCCCACTCGCCTCGTCCCCCATTCTGGGCAAACTGAGCATGATGCCTTCTATGAACCTGGGCTTTAAAAAGACGAAGGTTACTAAAGGGAGGGGACGTTGTCTTCTGGCAACTTCTGCCGGTCGTACAAATTAAGCTTTCAACAAATTATACTGCCACATCTGAAAAAGAGTTTTTCAGCCTGGCCAGTGTTTCATGAAAGTGCACAGAATACAACTCAGGGCTTTGCTATTTGTCTAATCTGGCCATGGGCTGGTCCCAACAAGTAGAAGCGTTTCAGCTGTGGGCTCCAGAGAGCACCCTGAAAAGCACACGCTACGCAGTACAGAGCACCGTCCTCATCACTGTTTTCAGGGGACTTGGATTTATTATAAAAGACGCAGACAGACATGATGGAGGAAACTTCTTCAGATCTGTCGAATCCCACTCAAACGCTGCTCAGTGCCGAAGTGACTTCATATGGGTCCTTAAAGCTCTGTCGGGTTGGACTCACCATCTTTGAAATGAGATGGTCATGATATAACAGTGGTTTTCAAAATACTCAGTAAACACAAGGTTGGGAATGGGTGGGGGTTTGTGTCTCTACCCTTGGTTTAACCAGAACTACCTCACGTTTATCTGGTTTATGTATCGGGTTAGAAGAAAGAGGTCTGCTACTCAAAGGCAGGAAAAGGTGGTAAAAACCACTAGACTGGTTGATCTCTTAAGTCCGCAATTCTGTGAATGCAGCAGCATCTGCTGAGAAGAGGTGATGACCTTTCTCTTGCATGTTGTCCCCCACCCCAGGCCTTCTCTGAGACGTGAGCAAATGATAAATGCAGCCCTGGCTGTGACTCTGAACCCAGACACGAACGGTCAGGCCTGAACCCTTCTGGGATGCACACAGCCCCTTGGGAAACGTGCATTATGTCGTAACGCCTCCTCCCCTGGCTTCAGTGATCCCTCTCCCTTGCTTTATTCCCAACCCCACCCCCCATCAACTCCTAGTCTTGCTTTGGGTTCCACAGGTTTGCAGTAGATGAATCAAGACTGGGGTGGCCAGTTGTACCCCTTCTCTCTGGGCTGCCTTAGCTGCTGCTTGGGCATTTTCCCTACTAGCTAAGTGAAGCCTACCATTCTAGAGTCTGAGGCACTACCTTCAAAGTTACAGCAGATAATGTTAATCAATCCTTTAATGCTAATTATCCAACATTTTCCAAGGACCTGCTCTGTATGAGGCACAGGACTGGGTGCCAGATTTACAGTGATCAACAAGACAGAGATGGTGCCTTCCAGAAACGTCCAGGTTCCTGGGGGAGGCTGGGCATATGTGCACCACTTAATACAATGGGATTGGGGTACACACAGTGACTCAGGAGCACAGAGAAAGGAAGAGTCCTCTTTGCCTGGGGAATTGGAAGAGATATTACGGTGCTTGGAATAGACAACAAATATTTATTGAATGTTTATTTAACTCTGAAGCTAGACTGCTTGGAATTGAATTCCAGCTCCATCACTTTATCAGATGTGTGACTTTTGACAAGTTATGTAACTTCTCTGTGTCTCAGTTTTCCCAACTAAAAAAAAAAAATGTGCTGACCTCACCTCACAGGGTTGCTGTGAGGATTAAGAGTTAACACAGGTAAGGTCCTTAAAACCGTGTTTGGTGCTCAGTCAGTGGGTCAGTGCACTCCGTGGTCCTGCTATGACCACGGGTATTGAACAGGAGTCGGCAGTGTAAAGGACTGGAAGATAGTGTAAGGAATCCAGATGAAAAACAAGCGTTCCTTTCAGATACTCACTGAGGAAACTTGCTCTTATCAGAACTTAAAAAACAAAAAAACAAAAACAAAAACTGGTCCAGGATCCACAGTTCCCTGAATTTGCTGCCCTTTCCCCACCCTCACTGTCCTCTCCACCCCTCCCTCTCCTCTCCTTTCCTTTCCTCTTTCTCCTCCAGTCCTTCTCCTTTTTCCATACTCCATCCTCTTTTCCTTCCCTCTATCTTCTCGTCCTCTCTGATCCCTCCTCTCCTTCCCTCCAACTCCCTTCAGCCCTGTGAGATCTGCTCTTTCCATCCTCCCTTTCCCCCCTCCTCCTTTCCCTGTATCCCTGGTCCTGCTCCCCCTGTGCATCCCAACCAAGCTGGCCGTATGAACGTTTCTCCAAAGCCTGAAAAACCAGACCCTCCTCTGCTCTAGCAAGCATCATAGTAATAGGATGAAGACAGACCACAGCAAAGAAAAAAAATTTCTTTTTATATTGTTGCTTCTCAGTGAAAAGTACTGCTGCATGCCCTTTGTTGCCAACACAGCCAGGGCTCCCTTGATGACATTTGTAGCTTGGGGGCAATTGCGGTTTTTGGCCTGCTAACTTCTCACTGTCAAACACTCTAGCAGCTTTCAGGGTTTAAATGGCAGCCATCGACACAAACAGAACCACCCCTGCTGACACCCTGAGGGGGACAAAGCCTGGATCCTCAGAAAGACAAAATTCATGAGTGTATTGCACTCAGAAATGAATGCTGAGGCCTGAAGACTGAGGGCTGGAGCCAGGGCAGAAGGCGTCCGAGAAGTCTGGCCTGGGCCCCTCCCTCAAGGGGCCTCCATTTTCTCTATCCTGCAAATGATTCCTGCACATTGATTGTATGCCTGGCATCATCCAGGGCCCTGGGGAGGCAGCGCTGACACAACAGAGGGGTCCCTGCTCCCCGGGGTATCTTCTAAGAAGAATAAGATATTTTTAGATAGTTACAAGTGCAGGAAACAAAAAATAAATTAGTAAAAAGAAAAAGCTTTAAATCGCACAGTCAGGACAGTCCTTCCTAAAAGAAGCCTCGTAACAAGACAGACCCTCCACATACACTCGGGAAAGGGCGAGCGCCAAAGACTCGAGGCGGGAAGGGTTTGGAGAAAAAGCCCCTGGGGCAGGAGTGTGGGGATTGAGTGGGAAGGTGGTACATGATGAAACTGGAGAAGGAGGCAGTGGCCACACTCGTAAGGCCTTATAAGCCACGTTTGCAAGTCCCTTTGTAAGCAGCAGTAACAGAGGCGGACTGGATGATTCTATCAGAAAAGGAATTTATTGAAAGGAGCTTAGGTGGTCCACAGGATTGCCAGGGACAGATGTGGGAAAGTGACAAGAGCAAGGGGCAGCAGCTGGACGCTGCCCTTGCCAGTGCTTGTGCCACCATCCGTGTCACTGGACACTTCCATTGGACGGGAGCCAATGCCGCTTCAGCTGCCATCCAGACAGAGCCCTGCAGGCACCGAAGCTTGATTCAAATGGTGGGTATATGGGGATATTAGGGTTCTCCAGAGAAACAGAACCAATAGGATGTGGGATGTATGTGTCTGACTGTCTGTCTGTCTATCTATCTATCATGTATCTAACTATCCATCTGTTCTGTTCTATTATAAAGAATTGGGTCACATACATAGAGGTTGAGAAGTTCCAAGAGCTGCAGTTGATAAGCTGGAGAACCAGGAGGGCTGATGGTATTGTAAGTTTCAGTCCAAGTCTGAAGGCAAGAGAAAACCAATGTCTTCTCCAAGACATTGCTCCAGCTCAAAGACAGGCAGAGAAAGGGAATAATTCTCCCTTTCAAATAATTCTCCCTTTCTCAGCCTATTTTTCTAATATAGCTTTCAGGGATGGGATGAGGCCCACCTCCACTGGTGAGCGCAATCCGCTTTACTCAGTCTACAGATTCAAATGTTAATCTCATCCAGAAACGCCCTCACAGACACACCCAGAATAGTGTTTAGCCAAATAGCTGGGCATCCTATGGCCCAGTCAATTGACACATAAAGGCCACCATCACAGTGGGCAAGTACAGCCAATTGGCTAAGTGGTCAAACGCTCACTTTGGGACAAAAAAGCCTGAAAGTGATGACCTGATGCATTCTTGAGTGAAGCAGAGTCTACCACTCATCAAAATTCAAAAGTCAAGGAATTTCCCTAAGATAGAAAGTGGGCTAGGATTCTGGATAACCAAAGAAATAACAAATGTCTCTCTCTTTCATGGCAAGAGTTAGCTTTTAATTGAAGTACAGTGGGAAAACTTTAAACAGGAAGTAATATGATCTGATTTACATTTTTAAAAGGTCACCCTGGCTGCCAGATGGAGCTGGGTGGTTAGGGGGTAAGAGAGAAAACAGGAGGCTACTGTAGGAGCAAAGTTGACTAGAGCAGTATGGTTGCAGGGGAGGCGGTAAGTGATGGCTAGATTCAGGATTTAGTTTGGAGGTGAAATGAACAGGACTTCCTGATGGATTAGATGGAAGGAATTCAAGAATGGAGGTAATCAGTGTTGACTCTAGTTTTTCAATTAAAAAAATTGGTGGATGGTGATACAAGTTATCGGGATGGTGAATCTGGGGGGAAAAGACAGAGGGAAAAAAATGAAGAATTCATCCTGGACCTGTTATTTTTGAAGTGGAAGAGATATCTATTGTCATCCAAGTGACAATGTAAAGTAGACATTTGGAGATTGCAAGACTGACTCAGGAAAGAGGTCAAAACTGGAGGTAGAAATTGGCAGGATGGGCTTCGGAGCCGGATAGCTGTGCTTGGACTTTGGATTCTGCTAATACTAGTTGTGTGAACCTGAAAAAATTGCATAACGTCCTTCAGCTCCAGAATCCTCAGTTATAAAACAGGGCTGTATTCACTTCCTTGGGCTGCAGAAGACAAGTACCACCAGCTGGCTGGCTTAAAATCACAGAAATTATTCTCTCAAAATCATGGAGGTTAGAAGTTAAAACTCAAGGTGTAGGTAAGGCCAGGCTCCCTCTGAAGTCTCTAGGGAAGAAATCACCCTTGCCTCTTTCTGGCTTCAACATAATCTAATACAGTAATTGTTTCATTTAAGGCTCACTTTGGAACAAAAAAGCCTGAAAGTGAGTATCTGATGCATTCTTGAGTGGGAAGTAGAATCTACGACTCATCAAAATTCGACTCTTTTGTGTCCTATTTAAGAAATATTTTCTTCTTCCCAGGCCTTGACAATATTTTCATATTTTATCTTCAGAAACTTTAGGATTTGGCTTTTTGCCTTGACTAGAATCCACTTGGAATCGATTACTGTATGTGGTGTGAGGTAAGAGTCAAGTAGCATTTTTTTTCCATATGGCTATTCAGTTGACTTGGCTCCATTTACTGAAAAGAGCATGCTATCCCCTCTGCTCTGCTTTGCCTCTTTTATTGTCAATAAAGCATCCATACAATTGTAGATATAGAGGGAGGGTATAGCTCAGTGGTAGAGCGTGTGCTTAGCCTGCACAATGTCCTGGGTTCAATCCCTAGTACCTCCATTAAAAATAAATAAATCTAATTACCCACCCCCTCCCCCAAATTGTGGATATATTTCTGTGCTCTCAATTACATTCCTTTGGTTGATTTGTATATTCTTGTGCAAACATCACACAGTCTTTATTACCCAAGCTTATAATAAGTCTAGATGTCTGGTCATCTAAATTCTCTAAGTCTGATTGTCTTTACAATTTTTCAAGGGGCTCTTCTTGACCTTTTGTATTTTCATATGAAATTTAGAATTAGCTTGCCAATTTTTAACAAAATGACCTTCGGGGATTTAGATTGACATTGCATTAAATCTATAGATCAAATCGAAGAGACTGACATTTTTACAATATTGATCTTCTGGTTCATGAAAATTGGCATATTCTCCAATTTTTTTAGGATTTTTTTAATTTCACTCAGGAACATTTTACAATTTTCATTACGTGGATCTTGAATGGCTTTTATTATAGTTAGTCCTAGATATTTCATTGTTTCGATGCTATTGTAAATGATATTTGAAAAAAAATTTATTTTTTATTGTGACTGGTATATAAAAATACAATTAATCATTTATATTGATCTTATATTTAGCCACCTGACAACATGTACCTTATTATTTATAATAATTTATATGTAGATTTCTTGGGTGTGGATACAAATCACATCATCTGTAAATACTGACAGTTTTATTCCTTGACTTCAAGTCCTTTTACCTTTTATTCCTTTTTATTATATTATTGCATATATTATATTATATTGGCTAGGACCTCCAATATGATATTGAATAGAAGTAAGAAAACAGGCATTCTTATCTTGCTCCTGATGTCAAAGTAGTTTCTGTAGTATTTTTGTAGATACCTTTCACCAAATTAAGGAATTATAGTTCTATTTGTAGTTTGCAAGAATTTTTATTATGCATGAACTTAAATTTTGTGAAATGCCTTTTTTGCTTCTATTCAGATAACTTATATTATTTCTTCCTTTGTTCTATTAACGTGGTAAATCGTATCTATTGATTTAAATCAACTTTGCATTCTTGGAATGAACTCAGCTTGGTCCTGGTGTATTTTCTTGCTTATATTCAACTTGCTTAAACATCTTCTTGGAATTTTGCACCTATGTTTGTGAAACACTCTGGCCTACATTGTAATGTGCTTGGTAGGATTTACTTTCAAAGTTTTGTTGGTCTAATAAAACAAATTGGGAAATGTTTCCTTTTTTTCTATTCACAGGAAGTGTTTGTTTAAGATTGATATTGCTTCTTCCTTAAGTATCTTAAACATTTGGAGGAACTCACTGATGAAGCCATCTGGAAGGTTTTTGCTGCAGAGTCAATGGCTTTAACAGAAACAGGATTGTTTAGATTTTCTGTTTATTCCAGGATCAGTTTTGGTAGGTTTTGTTTTCTAGTTATTTGTCTAATTGATCTAAATTTTAAAATTTATTTTAAAAATTGATCATAATGTCTTTTTATTATATTTTCAATATCTGCAGGATGGAAGTGGCGATCACTTTTTCATTCTTGACATTGGGTATTGTCTCTTCTTTTGTTAATCAGCTATCAAGAAGTTTGTAAAATTTTTTAGTCTTTTCAAAGATTCGATTTTAATCCTTTGTATTATATATTGTTTTTCTTTCATTAATTTCTATTCTTATCTTTGTTATTATCTTTCTTCTACTTTCTTGAGTTTTAACTTGTTCTTCTTTTTCTAATCAAGTCACTTGCTCAGTTTCCAAATATTTTGGTCTATTTTTCTTATTGATCTCTAGCTTAACGCTACAGTGCTCAGAGAACATACTCTATATGATTTCAAGCCTTTGAAATTTTTGAAATTTACTTTGTAGCTCAGCATTTGGACAGATTAAACAAATATTGCACGTGCACTTAGAAAGTACAAGTATTCTACAGTTGTTGGGGATAGCATGCATACATATATATATGTTTGTGCATATATACAGATGGCCAACTTATATCTGTTATCCATCTATATTTTTAGCTATTTACACTTAAAAATTAGATCAATTGTATCAGTAGTATTGTTCAAATCTTTTATATCTGTATTAATATTTCTATCTGCTTTTTTATCAATAAGTAAGGAGATATGTTAAAATCTCCCACTGTGTTTGTAAATTTTTCTTTGTCCTCCTTTAGTTGCATCAGATTTTACTTTATAAATTTTGAAGGTTTGCTTTTTCTTTTGCAGGCAGTTAGAGTAGGCTTGGATAACCTTAATCCAATGAGCTTGATTTGAAGCTGGGTCTTTGTGAGAATTAGTCTATTTCCCATTTATCCTTTGCAGTTAATATTGTGAAATATCTTTGAATCACTCATACATTAATCCATTTAACAACTATCTCTTGCATGTCTACTATATGTTAAGCATTATAGTAAGTGCTGAATCTTCAGTATTCTTCTAGGAGTTATAAACAGAATGCAACTTTTTTAAAAAACTATTTTTTACTGAAGTATAGTTGATTTACAGTGTTGTGTTAATTCAGGTTAATAGCAAAGTGATTCAGTTTTTTACATATATATATGTATATCTACATCTTTTTCATATTCTTTCCCTTATGGTTTATTACAAAATATTAAATATAGTTCCCGGTGCTATACAGTAGGTTCTTGTTGTTTATCTTTTTTGCTAATCCCAAATTCCTAATTTATCCCCCTTCCCCTTCCCCTTAGGTAACCATAGTTTGCTTTCTATGTCTGTGAATCTATTTCTGGTTTGTAAATGAGTTCATCTGTATCACTTTTTTTTAGATTCCACATATAAGTGATATCATGTGGCATTTGTCTTTCTGTCTGATTTACTTCACTTAATATGATCATCTCTAGGCCCATCCGTGTCAGAATACAACTGTTTTTGAGAAGGAATCTCCAGCACCAAGGTAGGTATTTCTTATTTGTTCTCCTTATTTCTCAGAGTTTTCCATCCTACATTCTACTGCCAGATGAATTCCTATGAAGCATCTCTTTCTTCTCATCATTTACACCCACAAAAACTTGCCTTTGTTTCCTAGTGCTTGAAGAATATATGTGTGTGTGTGTGTGTGTGTGTGTGTGTGTGTGTCCGTCCAGCTGGGAGGATCCACTGAGACACTACCTTGTATCTCCTCCAGAGTCTTAACAGAAAGTCTAGCCATGTGTTTGATCTGAACTTACCCTGAGGCCATTTTTAACTGATAGTGCCTTGGATTTGATCTTTGCTTGAGAACATTTCTTAATTTCTCAGAACTTTTTTTGAACTGGAGAAACTGTTGGGGGGGGGGTCTCTATATTTCCTCTAAACTCTGCATGAAAATCGCACTGTTCTTTCTTTCGTTCACCTCTCTCTTCTTATGTTATCATAGGCAGCAAACGAAACAAGGTGACATGACATTCCGCCTAGAAACTTCCTTGGCCAACTACTGATTGAATACATAACCTCTCTGTCTTCCTTATGACAGTGGGTGACAACTTTGCCAAACTTTCTGCAACTACACAGCACAGGTTATCTTTTCTCTAGGCTCCAATAAAAAACAAATTCTTAGTGTCCATCCATCCTTTACTAAAAGTAGTCTTAAGGCCCTTCTAGTACCTTCCTGCCATTTGTTTTCAAAGCCACGTATTTTAGGCTTTTATTGTGCAGCGTCCCATCCCTGTGGCAATTCCTATTTCTGTTTTCCAAATCACTATACAAACGGGCAGATAAAAGCAACAACGATTTTTTAATTTCTCATGACTATAGAGGCTGACTTGGCAGTTTTTTGGCTTCACATATAGGGTCAGCCATGCCTATAGTCACGGGGGGTTGATGGACTGAAATCTCCAGACTTGGTTCTCTCACATTTCTGCTAACTTGGTAAGGACGGCAGAAGACGGCTCTGCTGAGATGCTGGGATCACTGGGCCATTTTCTCTCTCTCTCCATGTAGTCTCAGCACCACTCCCTTTGCACATGGTCTTTCCAGCAGGGTAGCTGGACTTGTTAAAACTGGCTCAATTGCAGATGGCACTTTTATTTCTCATGGCCCACAGATGCCCTATGAAGGCTTTATTAGGTCCCAGGTCTCTTGATCATTAGTGGAAAAAGTAATAAGAGAGGAAAGTGCAGTCAGCTTTTCTAACCTCTGGATGGAGATTAATTCTGCAGTCACTAGAGGATTACTTGGGACATTCCTGGCCCCTCTTAGTTGGGACATTTTCTCAAAGTATTTCTCCTTCCTAAAAGTGAGGGAAGAAAGGACTAGAAGGGAGGGGAAATGGGAATTTATTGAAATGGATTTGCTTGCAACTCTAACAAAAAGTTTGGTAAAGTAGCGTGGCTATTAACTAAATAATGTTTTGGTATTTCCTCTGGATTTAAAAATACCCTGCACTTATATAGGTTTTATTTTTCAGGCTAGCAAAGCACTTTATCTTTAGCCTTTTAACATCCCCCAAAAGATAAAGAAGATGTTTTCATTTTAATTTTATACATCTGATAGAAGATAAAGATGAACTCAATAACTTCTCCCAAATTATCCAGATAATAAAACCATCCATCTATTTATTCATCAATTAATTTTTAAAATATTATTCATTCTTTCAACATGTATTTATTGATTACCACTATGTATCAGTGACCATTTTCAACTTATATTTCTTGATTACCCAGGTCATGGGTATTCAGTAGTAAGATACCATACATGAGCAGAGATTAATCAAATAATCATGCATATTCAAATTTGATTATGACATGTAACACATAAATGGAAATATGATGCATACTTTAGGGATACATAATCTATCTCAGGGGGTCAGAAACAGCTTTCCCGAGACGTGGCATTCTGCTCGATGGTAAACTAGATGGAAAACTAGCAGAACACCCAGGGAGAAGATAGACCATGTACGTATGAAGCTCCAAGGCAGTAAACAGCTCTATACCTTTGAGATATGGTGTGAAAGTCTGTGTGGCTGGAGGTTTCACAAACAGGCGAGGGAGTCGTGGATGTGGCTGGTGGGGCAGAAGGAGACCACATCCTGGCGGCCTTTATAGGTTACCCACACGACCTATATGTCCTTAGGTAAGTCTCTTAACCTTCTTAAGTCTCAGTTTTCTTAAAATGGGGATAATTTTCAATATGCTAAAGCTTTAACCTTGACCTCTCCTCTGGGCTCTAGGTCATTCAATGCAATTTGACATATTCATTGAGAAGCCTAACAGGCAATACAACTCATTTTCAAAACAGAATGGTTGATTCCGGCAGCTCTATCCCCGGAAACTTCCTCCTCATCTATCTTCCCCTATTTCAGTGACCTCCTTCATCATCCACCCGATAGCTCAGATCAAGATCTCAGGAGTTAGCCTCCATTTGTCACTTTCCCTCATTTTCCATATAAATGTTGGCTCTGATACCAAAATAGATTCCAGATCCAACCACCTCTCACCATCTTACCTGTTGTCACTGTAATCTAAGCCTATACTTCTTTCTTGTCTGAACCATTGCAATATAACCTCCTAGCTGTCTCCCTGTCTGCTCTAGCTCTTCTGCAATCCATTATCCACTCAGCAGCCAGAATGTTCTTTTTAAATGTGTATTTTCATATCATCCATCTACTTGAACATTCTGTAAGTTCGCACAGCATTAAAAATGAAATACACACTCCTAACCATGACATGTCCCCAAATGAGCCAGCCCCTGCCTGCCTCTCCAGCACCATCTAATACTGCTTTGCTCACCATGCTCCAGGCACGTTGACCTGTTTGCTTCTCACACATGGCTGATCTTTATGCTACTGGACCCTTCTCAGCAATTAACCTTCAGCTAAAAAATCACCTTCTCAGAGAGGTCTTCTATTCAATCTAATTCAGGCCTTCTCCAGCCTCCTACTGGAAAGTTACTGTCCCATTACCTCTCTTCAGCTTCTTAGTAGCAACCTCCATTCTCTGAAATTATCTTATCCATTTACTCATTTCTTGCCGACTTCCGAATAGAAGCTCCATGGGAGAAGAACCTTGTCCATCTCACCCTCCTCACCTAGCAGAGTGTCTTAGTACAGAGTAGGATCATGATACACAGTACAGTGGAGCAATCTCTTTGCTGACTGAGTGAATGACTATGTGGATGAAACCATCTCACAGGGGTCTCACTCAGCCCAAGAACCAGGATCATTTTGCCTGAACTGCATGGTCTGGTTTCACGGCTGAGACACACTGAAAGCTGCTCAGTTCTCAGATTAAAACCAGCATTTTATTAGCATAGTTCAATTTCAGTTTTCAAGGCCCAAATCCATTGCCTTTAGTATAGTTCAGGAGCTGTTCTCAACATCATAGTCCATTTCAGGAAAACTCATCAGAGTTCAGATATTCCACCTTGATGTGCGAGTTCCCATAAAAATGGGTAGCTTATACCCATGATCAGCTTTTTATGTATATTTGAGTTTACTGTATAGCACAGGGAAATATAAACAAGATCTTGTGGTAGCTCATAGCGAAAAAAAAATGTGACTGAATATATATATGTTCATATATAACTGAAAAATTGTGCTCTACTACTAGAATTTGACACAACATTGTAAAATGACTGTTACTCAATTAAAGTTAAAAAAAAAAAGGCCTCAGGAAGACCATCTCCCATGGAAGGGCATAAACTCTCACATGATGGCTTAAAATGTCTATGGATTGCCCAGTGGATGATTTGTAATTACAGATTATAGATTTAGTGAATAGGTCTTTCTGGGCTCTTTGAAACTTGTTTTACTGGGTTAATGGATAATATGTCTTTTACATAGACACACCGTAACTGCTCCTTTGGAACAATTAAAGTTTGCTGAATGGATGCCTGGCTCTGCCGTTTCATTGAAACAGCTTCAGCTCCTATTATAGCTGGTCAGAGTAGCAGGGAAAGGCCAGCCTGGTACTTAAGGAGGAAGCTGTTTTGCATTAAGGTAGGTCCTAGCGGCTTTAGCCTGGGTAAAGGGAGGGAGAGAGACAATCCATCCTGCATTCCTGGAGGCTGTCCCAGCCCCCACCACCAGCCTGGGGCACTGTATAAACTATGGCTGCTTTCTTGGCAGGTGTGCACCGCCTCCCTGAGCTGGACCAAACTCAGAGCATCCTTCTGCAGGCAGGGTGCACCATTTTGCAGGTTTCAGTTCCAAGTATGTGTTCCCAAGCTGGTGCCATGTCAGCATGACCTTTTCTTTTTTTCTTTATGACTCCTACTTTGAGAAGTACTTTTAAATACTCATCCCAAAGTTATCCTCATTGTTCAGGCTCACAAGAAACATCTGGATGAGAGCCTGGTCTCTGGAGTCAGACAACTCTGGGTTCTGTTTTTGGTGTTTGCTAGCTGTGTGACCTTGGAAAAGTTACTTAAGCTCTCTGTAAACTAAGAAGAAGAATATTAGTAGTCCCCAAATTTTAATGGACCCTTGCTTAGTGTCGGGCAACACACTATTTGCATGTATTTTTCTCTCTTAATACATACGAGACACATTGATTTATTTTAAAATTATCACCTTCATTTTAAAGATGATGGAAATGGCTTGGATGTTAAATGGCTTGCACAAAGCCCCAAACCTTATAAGTGAAAGATGCAGTTTGAACCAATGTCTGGGTCGTGTGCTTAAACCGTGATGCCCCACTGCCTCCTGACAGCAGCCATCTCGTGGGATTGTTTTGCAAATTTGATAATGTTCATAAAGCACTTAGCACAGAGCTAAATCAATGCTCAATAAATACAGGCTATTATCCTTTGTGTTCCTTTTCTTCTCATTTCCTGGAGAAGTCTTCCTTGACTCTTCCCTGACCAGCTCAGTGAGCTCCTTTGGGCTCCAGTCATTTTGTACCTATTTTCATCTAGTCACATTTGAACTATCACTATTTGTTTACCTGCCTGTCTGCCCTGCTGGACTGTGGTCTCTTCAAGACAGGCAGTTGGCCTTATTCAGGACCAAGCACAGTGTAGGGGCTCAGGGAAAATATTTTAAATAAACTGCAGTGAGAAGATGGACTGTGTCCTTCATGGACAACAGCTATGTGTGATGACCCAGAGCCCTGGGAGACAGCCCAGCCAGCTGGGGACCTGCCAGCGGGGTAGCATGGCTGGGAATAGAAGTGGACAGAGGTGGGTGGTGACACAGGGGAAGAATTACAAGTGATGATACTGGGCAATGTTCCGTCATGGACTGTATCTCAAGAGCAGTGGGGGACAGCGGATGTGCTTTAAGCAGGAGAACTGTAGGACTGAATTTGGTTCAGAAGGGTCACTCTGAGTGAAGCGTGGAGAATGCACTCAGGGTGGTGTGGAGCAGGGGTCAGACTAGAGGCAGGGAGTCCACTTAGAGATCTGTTGCAGAGGCCCAGGCAAGAGACGATGGGGACCTGGGTCAGGAGTGGTCCTGGGGTGGAGTTTCAGGGTGGTGGCAAAGAAAGAGTGGATTCCCAGGGTCCAGCAGGACCTGGGGCTCTTCAGAAGTTTGAAAAACATCCTTTTCCCCTTTCAATAACAGGTGAGAACCTTAAATAGCTATAGTTTGGGGATACCATTTGTTGTGTGTGATCTGTAATATAAACAGATTGTTTTCTCATCTGTTTCCAAGGCCAAACCATGGGAAATAGAAAGCTATGGACTAGCCTGCTCTGAGGCAATCTGTCCATCTCAAAATACTGAAGAGAATTAGAGAACTTCTTGTAGGTTCCAGGGACACTGATACCCAGCTTACCAGTCTGCCGAGTGCTGTGAAGAAGGAAATCAAAGGAAAACAAATATCCTATGCCTTGGTCTCCACCAGTGACCTCCACCTGGTCTGATCTCTCCTAGAAGATAATCTCCAGTCATTCTGACCTTTTCCCTAACATAGTTTCTGATACTCTTGCTTTTTCAAATCTAGGTCAACAAGAAGACAAGAAGGATGGAGACTTTCATCAAACCCCTGGGGAAAGTTTTAGGCTGCATCAGACACAGCCCCTCCTTCCCAATATCCACAGGCAGTTCAGAGAGTGACGTCTCTCTTGAGTACAGCTGAGAACCGTTATGTGTTAGGTGCCTGCCGAACTTTTCTCCGTTTTCTATCCCTTAAAATAATTGCAAGCCACTCCGACCCTCCAAGGGCATGTGCTCTGTCAATGCTCACACCCCTGTGGCTTTCCCTTTGGCTTTGTGGTTTGGAGGAGAAGTCAGTTAGGAAAGAGGACAAAAGGCCAGACAGGAGGTGGATGAGTTTATGAAGCCTAAGTCGGCAACATGAGCACATAGCTCAGTCGAGGGACTGGTTTACTCCCCCGGGGACAAGCTGGGTCAATTTCATTCCTTGCTGAGCCTCTGAGTGCCCTGGAGCCCAGTTACAAGCCTTGTGAAAATTGCCCACGTGTTGTCCAAGGAATGCTCCTTCTGCAAGTTTAGCTTAATAGACTGGAGAGAATGCCCTTTGCTTCAAAGAGATGATGCTGCATCTAAAGTTTGAAATTTTATAATACAGGGTTTAATGGTCTATGAAGCATTTTGTATATGTTATCATATGTCTTCTCCCTATAGATCCTGTGACATGGTTATTATGGGGTCCATTTAGCAGATGAAAAGACTGAGACTTAGAGAATATATTTCCAAAGGTCACACAGCAATTAGGCAGTTGAAAAAGAATTAAATTTAGAGTCTCTCAACTTATCAAATATTTCATCGGTGCCTAAAAGGGTCAGACAATGTCTCAGGCACTGGGAATACAATGGTGATCAAAGGGTTAAGGATTTTTCCCTTTCGGTGATTCCAGTCCAGTTGAGGAGGCATTCATTAGACAAAGAAGTATCATAGAAAATGATAAATATGAATAAGAGATATGAAGGAAAAACACAGGGTATTAGGAGAAAATGTAGCAAGGACATATTTAGATGTGGTATGTGTTTGTGTGTATGATGGTGGTGGGGACGTGTGTTATCTCTGAAGACCAACTATAACATGTGAGACCTGAGAAATACAGAGAAGGAATTGGGAGAAGAGTACGGGGAAGGGGTATCAGCAGGAAGTGACAGCAAGTGCAAAGGCCCTTAGGCAGGACAAACTTGGTGTCTCTGAAGATCTGAAAAAGGCTGAGTCAGTCGGGCTGGAATGGAGTGAGCCAGGAAGAGAGGGATATAAAATGAGATCAGATTATTGGTAGGCTTGGCTGGATCATGTAGAGCACTTAGCCATGGGTTTTATACTAAATGTGATGAGAAAACAGGAATTTCAAGCAACGACGTTGGGTTGGTTTTGCATATTAAGGTGATCGTTCTAAATGCTCAGTTGATATTAGACTGCAGGGGACATCTTCCCTTTTTCCTCCTGCGTCTCTTGTACCCTATTCTACTCTGCACTCCCAGTCACTGACAGCCCCCACCCCAAAAAACGCTTTTCCATCTCATTTAGCTTTTCGCCTCTCCCTCAGCATTGGCTTCTCTCTCTGCCTTCTTTCCCATAACCTCCAACCTGTGGTCTTCTTTTTTCTTTGTCCATTATCCAGTTCTGTATTATAGGATGTCAGGGGATTCAACTGACAGAGGCAGGGAGGCCAATTAGGAGGAGGATATTGCAACAGTCCAGGGGAAAGATGGTGGCCTGATATCTTCAAATCCTGGAATTGCTGGCTCCAGTGTGTATTGTAGTTGTAATTCTAGAGAACTGGCTGACAGTTGAGAAGGGGTATCCTTTGCTATATTTTAAAATCACCCTTGAGTTTTCTCTACTTACTAGGTGTCAGGGGACAGTGGAACCCTTGACACATTCAAGAATCAACAAAGCTTGCAGCCACACAGTTCCAGGATTAAGACCATCTCTTCAAGATCTAAGAGGCTGCATAAAATGCCATGCACATGACATTTGTAAAGGAAACTGAACTTTTACTAACTGGTCCTCACTCAATAAAGGACACTCTATCACTTTTACTAGCTTTATGAGAGTGAACAAATTACTTAACCTCTCTGTGAAAGGATAAAAGTGGTATTTTTCTCAAAGAATCATATTAGAATGACATTAGATTTAGAATTAGATCACATGAAGATTAAATAATACATGTAAAACACTTAACATGATGCCTAACAGAATAAGCATTCTGTTTTCAATAAATGGTAGCTATCATAATTATTAATAATGATACTTTTACAGTGTAAATGGAATAAAATTAGGTACCAACATCACTTCCATGGAATAATTAATTTCTGTCCCCTAGGCAAGATATTGATACTTGTAGCTTAACTTATGAAACATTACATTTCCCATCACCCCAAATTATTTAAAAATGCTTTGAAATTCCTGAACGAAAGAAATTACAAAAATATGAAATATTATTATTCTAAAGAGACAGTTGATCCTACAGAGCGAGACTTCCCCTAATGACTATAAGCCATCTTTAGAGTAGCCTGTTTTATTAGCAAACTGAACAGCTGTCAGTATTGAACACAATTAGAGATTCTGCTTTCAAAACCAAACATTAATTGGATTTCAGAATGCCATTGGAACTACAGAAGAGACAGTACTTCTAACTCTAAAACCTACTTACTTTCAGCACAGCACAGGAGTTTTACATCTTTGATAGTCTCCCAGTGGCTTCAGGTAAGCCTGGGACTAAAGCATTAGCTTCTCAGTGGAGGAAGAATGTATCACATATCAAACGCACAGCGCTGCCATTTAGCTCTTTCCAATTCTGCTGAAATGACTGCCCTTTGAAAAATTCATCTGATGAGAGAGTACTGGAGGGGAAATTCCT
Organism: Camelus ferus; assembly: GCF_009834535.1. Taxonomy (NCBI): domain Eukaryota; kingdom Metazoa; phylum Chordata; class Mammalia; order Artiodactyla; family Camelidae; genus Camelus; species Camelus ferus. The sequence goes on from NC_045697.1 coordinate 37,498,169, forward strand.
GGGAATGTCATTCTCTCTAAACCTCAGTGGTCTGAGCTTAATCCAAAGACAACTCAGAAGTTCCTATATTTACCTGAACTCTGGTACGTAAACTGTATGCTTCCTTGACCCACATGGAACAGTTTCTAGGAAAGAGACTTCTATTCAAAGATTTATAGATCAGTCAAAAGTAATCAAGAAGGAACTCAGCCTTTAAGTTGCATCGCTTTATAAAAAGGTTATGAGGATCCAACTTACAACTGAACAACACCTCTCATCTCCCATTTTATTCTCCCCCAAGTCTCTAGCATCCCATACTGCTCTCCACTCCCAGTCACTAACAGCACTTCTCCATCTCATTTAGTTTTTGTCTCTCCCTCAGTATTTAGATCAACTTGGTTTCTCTCTCTGCCTTCTTTCCCATAACCCCCAACCTGTGGTCTATTTTCTTTGCCCATTATCCAGTTCGTACTATGGATGTCAAAGGATTCAACTGACAGAGGCTAAGTATCCACAGGGGACAAAAATGTTCCATCCTAATAAGGGCTTGATATTCGGTCCTGTGAGCTGCTGAATATTTCACTGGAATATATAGTACATTGTGGGCATGGGGCTTGGATCATTAAGTTCCTTGTGGATTGTTCCAGTCTGGACACAGTCCCCTTGTCCTGTATGGCAAGAATTGGAATGGGACATGGAAGGAAGAGGGGGAGGGAGCTGTGAGTGAAGTTGGCTGTGCCAATCCTAGTTGAAGTTTAGAAATATGGAAGATAGTATCAGCCATCAGCGGAGGTGCTGAGCAAGGAGAAAAATGGAGAGGAGAGAAAGGAGTAGAGGAGAAACGGGATGCTGAACAATGAAGAGGGTCCAAGTGGGTGGGGCAAGAAGGGGAGAAGAGAAGAAATAAGGTGTAGAGAGAGGTAAGGGACCCTTCCAGAAATTCCACAATCAGCAACTCATTTGCTTCTGACAGGAGTCACTTGACTCGTGGTCCAGAGAACTGCAGCGTAGGTGATATGCCAGGAGACTTGGGACTGTGATCAAAGATTTTTCTTGGCTGTTGAATAGTTGAATTAGCCTCCTAAGAATATGGTCCCAGATAATGAACAGGTATGACACACTTCTCTGTTACCCACACCCATGTGATTATGCTTTAGAAACTTGCCAGGGTCTCTGCCCGAGCTCCTGAGACATCCCAGAATACCTGCTTCTGTGGCTGAGTTAATAGAGATTAAGGTGAGGTTTACTTAGACATTGCCTCTCATTCAAAGTAGGTCAAGACTCCATGACTAACATTCTTGAATGGACTGCCTGCCTTTTTTTTTTTCCAAGTTTGGAAGAAACCTTGGAGATCTTCCCAAAAAACTTCCTCCCTTTTACAAATGAGAAAATGAGGGGCAGAGCAACAAGTTAAAAAAATTTACTTCTGAGGTTGCATCCACAGCTTTACATCTCTGAAAGAGGGAGAAGTGAACTCTGTGGTACCTCAAGGTATATTAACAGGACAGGACTACCGATGGATAGCAGAGGGCAGAACACTTCCCTTTCCATTAGCCTTTTCAATCCTCAGAACAATACAGAGACAAGGACAAATGGGGCAGACCCATTTCACAGATGAGGAAACTGAGTTCAGACTGTTATAAATGCACAGATAATAGGGAGAGAGACTTCCTGCTTCAGACACTATATTGCAGATGAAATGCTTATGCCATCCCAACAGTCTGCTTCCTTCTTAACTTGTGTGAATGGTTTTCTTTACCCGGGTTCCAATCTCTGTGGTGCTGCTAAAGTTGAACGGTTCAAAGTGGAGCCATTTTGATTTATCAATGCTTAATTTTAATATTGACAATAAAGAGGCCTTCATAGTGTCCACCATCGATAGAATCACTCAAATGCACATTGCTCAGTAGAGGGACCATTCAAGAGTCAGGGACAGGGTGAGGGTAGGATGCAGAAAAGGAAAAGAACCTTTCTTCCCACGGGGTCTTTCTTCCTGCTTCACAGCTTTGGTTGCTGCTTCCCCCAGGGTGGTCCTTTGGCACCCACTTTAGTGAGGGCATCAGGAGGAAGATGGTGCGGTGTGTTGGTACCACACATTGTCATGCTGGTGGCCAATGGGTAGCCAAATAGGGTAGAGCAAATATCATCCTTCTTCCACTTAAGCTCCCACCAAAGACCCCTTTTTAGCAAGCACTGCCTAAATACCCCGAGCACCATGCTGAGCTCCAGGAAACCTGAAGAGGAGTCTGGTCTGTATCTCCTCTGATAACATTTTCCGCACATGCGATAGGGTAAAAGCCTTCATGATATATAAATGTTCCCAGTATTTCTGTTAGCACCATCCTCTACCGATTAAGAGGATGCTGTCTTTGGTGGCTCAGTTTTTCCCCTCTCTGGCTGACCCCCTCAGGGGACCAGCTAGGGCTCTTACTTTACCATAGATTGTTCCAAAGCTCCCCAGACTACCCACAGCGGTGTTTAAATATTGTCTTTTCCTGACACCTCAATTGTCCTGCTTCTCTCAAACTCCCTACTTTCTGCTCCAAGTTATCATCCTTTTTTTTTTTTTTCTTTTTTAAGTCATTAGGTCAAAATTCCCTTTCTTTCCTGGGCATGTGCAAAGGAGGAAAACTCGATGACTTTTTCTGCCGCCCCCAGCTAAGTGTAGTTTCAAGACGGCTCAGCGTTGGTAGTGGAAAAAGCCTTGGAGAAGGATCCTCATCCAATAAACCTGGGCTGTTGTTTTTGGATCACACCCTGTGAATTGATTTATTGTCTGAAGTGATGAAAAAGGGTGTTTGGAGACTTGGAGGAGAGTTTCGTTCCACAGTGATGCCCCCGCAGTCAGGCAACAGTCTTCTGAGCAATTCGGAGCTAGGAAATGTGGGGTTATTTTGGTAGCTGTCAGCAGGAATTGGCTAGAGTCTGTATGTTAAATAAATACAAACTGCCTATTTAATTATTTAACAACGAGAACAAACATCCCACTGTTGGCGAGTGAGAAACAGCCAACACTCCAACTATGTAAAATCCCATCTCGTTAGTTCCCATGATGTGATGTGACCCCGCTTGCACCCACAGGCTTGGCTTCAACCCTCCAGGGCATCTTATCGCTGTTTTATTGGAGTTTGTTGGAACTGGAGTAAGTCTCCTTAAGCAAGGAAAGGCTGGGGAACGGAGAGTAAGTTAACCTCCAAACGGGTTCCAAGGCAACCGCTGTGTTGAAACTTCACTTGGGTTCCACGGGCTGTTTTTGTTTTTGTTTTTTCTGCCTCTGCCAAATTGTTGACATCCTTGCCTCCTGGAAACTGCTGAATTTGAGCAACCAGGGGCAAGAAGTCGCTCCTTAATTTAGGAATGACTACAGCAAGAATTCAAACTCTTTTATTTTTGAGAACATAGCTGGGATACTATGCAGATTTTACTAGTTGCTTTAAAAGACCCTCAAGATTAATTATATAACCATCTAGAAGCAGACTGCACTAACTAGAATTTGTGTGACCTAAAGCATTGAACGCTAGGAGACTGTTTGGTTCTTACCTATACCAACAACCCTTTTTGTTTGGGATGTGTGTGTGTGTGCGCACACGTAAATAAAAATAAAATTTGTTTCTGTGATATAATAAAATTTTTGTCATGTTGTATATACATTTTTAAATTTTGGAACCTAGACAACAACTGATAAGCATTTAATATGAAAAAAATGGCAATTTATAGTCAAGAAGAAGAGACTAGCCCACATGAATCTGTACAAGTGAACTGGGAGGTAGAGGAGAAGGGAGACAAGTCAAGAAATGAAGGGAAGGAGAGAAGAGAGAACAGAAAACATCAAAACTAGGGGAGTCCTGAGAGCCAGAGCTAAGCCTCGTGCTTCTCGCTACTATCTTCCTGCAACTTTAAAGGGCAGAAAACAAGTCGGAGGGGTCGTCTGCGTGCAGGTGTCCGTTTCTACAGCACATTCCATTCTTGGTGTCTAGCAAATTGATTGGGCTTTAACCTTGTTTTCCATGCAGTCCTACTTTTTGATTTGGGCTGAAAATTATGACTGAGCTTTGTGAAGCTGCAAAGTTGTGGGGAGCCTCCACCTCAGCCCCCACGTGGTGAACCCCAGCCCTGGTGGTTTTCACTTCCGCATCCTCAGGCAGACGCAGCCTAGACTGTAGTTAGCACCTGCTCGTACCGATCGTCTCAGCTCAAAGCCCCTTCCTCAGGCTGGGCCGGACCCCCTTTCTTACACATCCTCATGACCCCTGTGCTTTTCATTTGTAGCATGTACTCCAGACTCGAATTATATATTTAGTTTGCAACTATTCATTTAATGTTTTCTTCCCAGTTAGACTGCAAGCTTCATGAGAGCTGCGGCCACACCTGTACCCCTTACCCTTGTTGAGACAGCAGCTACTCAGTGCCTAGTACCTAGTAATTACTCAATCAATATTTTAATGAATGACAACACTACTACATGGAGACATATATAGACATATATGCATATATTACTATAACATAGAATGCATAAATATAGTTGACCTGTGAACAATACGGAGGTTGGGGTGCCAGCCCCTGCATAGCTGAACATCTGCAAATAGCTTTCGATGCCCCCAAAACTCAACCACTAACAGCCTACTGTTGACTGGAAGCCTTACCAATAACATAAACAGTCAATTAACACATATTTTGTCTGTTATATGTAGTGTATGCTGTATTCTTAAATAAAGTAAGCTAGAGGAAAGCAAATGTTATTATGGAAACCGTAAGGAAGAGAAAATGCATTTACACTGCCGGACTGTCTTTATCAATACTGTTTACAAGACGAATCGACTGTCAGTACCGACATCAATGCAGTCTTATATGATGCAAAACACTGTAGACGTCCTATGTATTACCAACACTGGACATGAAAATGAAAAGATCATAGGAAAAGGAAATTCATGTTCCTTTTTAAGGATAACGATTCTTGCATTGATAATGAAGCAGCAGCAATATGACTGCTTTGTGGTTCCTGCTTAACATGATAGCTGCATGGTAGCCTCACCTATACATTAATGAATGAATCATTATAAAATTTTTATGGCATACAGTATCACTGTCATATATATTCACAATACAGTACTGGGACCACTGTTACCTTTTTTAGAAAACCACTTACCTGTGATGATAGGCTGATGGGCAGTTTCTCCAATTACCAGAGAGAGAGGCACACCGTATGGTAACGTAATTCTTTGAAAGCAAAGTTAGAAAACAGTAAGAAAACTGAAACATTATTCATTTTACATTAAATATCACCTGCCTTATGCCTAGGTAAGGGTAGACTAGTATTTGCATATATTTTATACATTCATGCCATACCTTTTTCTTAATTTTTTTGATACTTCTAGGATATGCAGTTTGTCTGTGAGTTTGTTCAAATTGTCACAAATCTCCAATAAATTCTCCAGTATATTTCTTGATAAAAAACACATATAAGTGGACTTGCATAGTTCAAACCTGTATTGTTCAAGGGTCAACTGGGTACGTAATACAGTGTGCATATTCACGGGGTGTGTATATCTAACATGGTGTGCATGTCCACACACACACATCTGATATTTCCTTAATTTCTTTGAGCCTCATTTCCTCATTTGTGAAATGAAAGTTAAGGTGAGGTTCTTTGCAGTCCCTGAGTGCTGGACCAATAGAAGATCTCAGAATCACCTTTCATTTCAGACACTTTGATAGAGCCCTTACAAATGCCTTACATGCTTAGAGCATAACGTAAGCATCTCTCAGTCAAGCTCTTTTTGCTTAAGCCAGTCCATCATTCCAATTACTCTATTTAGGGTCATTTCCAAATATAGTGCATTTCCTGGGCAGTTCCTTCCCTGAAAAACAGCCATGTCCAACCCAAAGTGGTGCTAATGCTGCTCATTAGCCCAGTTGCATTTCTGTCTCCCTCTTGGCTGCGGTGTGTAAGCTGACTGGGGACCCATATGACTGTGTTCACGTCCAAGCTCAGTAGAATGAATTTTTCAAGCATGATTTGCAAGTCACGCTATCACATGCCTCCAGAGTCCAGCTGCGTTGCAGCTGCCGCCTACTCTGCATCCGTTCATCTTGCACTTGGATCGAAAGCACGAGTACGTGTGCCTGAACTGATTTGGTCTCTGCCCAGCTGTTTGTCCCTCATTGTCATCGGGATGTTTACAGACCCTCTGTTCTGGCCATTCTTGTTTCCTTATCACACTTGGGTCTGAAGAGCATTTTCCCATGTGGCCCTGGCCGTAGCCAGCAATTTAGCTAGGTTTTCTCTGTTACTGAAACTTCTCTAAGGCATCTACTTCACACTTTCCGATCTAAGTGTGCACCTGCATATTTCCACAGTGAAAACAAGAAAGGAGGCTGGGACTATAGCTTTTGTTAAAGATTGGCTATGAGTGTCCTTTTTGGTCCCCTAATCTTACCACATGATTTGTTTCTAACTATTTGATAAGAGAGTAATTTCAACTAGAGACCAAGCCAGATTACAGGAAGAGATTCATTCTTCCTCCTCTTATTTGAGTTAAGTGGATAAACATATTTTATCTTTCCAGAAAGTTATTTTGACTGTTCCTAAAGCCACTGATGCCTGTCACACACCAGCAGGTATTTTGTTGGTGGGATCTGTGCCTGAAGAATTGTTGGCAGGGAAGGTGGTAAGGAAAGGAGCCTGGAGGGTAGGACTGAGGTTCTAGGGTTGGCTGACCCCCAACTATGAGAACATGTGTGAGTCACTGGCTCTCTCTGGGACTCAATTTCCTCCTATTAATAACAGGCACCATGTATTATTGTATTAAAGCCTGTAATTAAAAAGTCTGTTTCAGAAGTACAGATTTCCAGACTCCCTCCAGAGATCCTGTTTCACTGTGTCTGAAGTGGGACCTGAATCTGTGTATTCTGCCGTATCACAGCACATCGCCAGTGTTTCCCGGTGTGCCCCCTACAACCACAGTGGGCCATCTGACCCAGGATATTTTATATTGCTAATGAAATGCTCTTTCCTGATAAAGAGTGTGGTTCTGACTTCCCATTAGCCCAAAGCATAACAAAAAATATTTCCCAGTAGCTCAAAACATTAAAAAGTGTAGCCCATGCACCCATGGTGGGCTGAGAGGCAGAGCTATGCTGTCTGGGACAGTGGGCAGGATCGCATGTGGGAAAGAGGACCAGACATGCGGCTAGCTGGAATTGGGATGTGCTCTGAGTACAAAATATGCGTCAAATTTCAAAGATTTAGTGTGAAAAAAGGAAGGCAAAATATCCAATTAATAATTTTTATATTGATTACATGTAGAAATGATAATATTCTGGATATGATGGGTTAAAGAAAATATATTATTAAAATTAATTTCACCTGTTTCTTTTAATGTAGCTACTGGAAAATAGAAAATTCCATATATGGCTTGCATGTTTCTATGGGACAGCATTGCTATCAAGGACAAGGCACTTTTTGAGAACAATATATCCATGAGGAGAGACCACCAACATGGACTGCATCATAGTAGCCTTGTAAACTGAGCCAGGGTGACCTTGCTGGTTCTGACCTAACCTCAGCCATTGTTTCCATTTTGACTGGGGGAATTTACAAGTGAAGGCTTGAGAAGGGATTGAACAGGCAATGGGGATGCACTGTTTTCTGAGTCAGTGGATCACCTCCTTAATACACATCTCCTGCCTGATTCCAGCCTTTTTTAAAAATAGAGAAGCTTTATCCATTCCCGTTGTAGACTCAGACTTTTCCATCCTCCCAACCCACTCTTCTCATTCTTCCACCTCACCCTTTGGTAATCAGGCTGTCCCCTTGATGGTATGACAAACACAAAATTAGAATAAAAAATTCCCCAACAATTTCCATTATAGGAAAAGGTATAGTGAAACTGGGACACTTCTATGTTGTTAGCAGTAGTAAAAATTATAACCCCTCTGGAAGCCAATGTGACATCGTTTCAAGAGCTGTATAAATGTTCTTAAAATTTGATTCAGTAAAACCACTCCTAGGAATTTGTCTGAAGGAAACATTCAACAGAAGCAAAGTAAATGTATAGACAGTCAATGCAGCATTTAGCTATACTACGAAATTAGAAGCCATTTAAACACCTAATCATTGAGGAACAGTTAAGAAAATTACTGCTGCAACAAATTCCATATAATATTATGCATTCATTCAAATTTATAATTATGAAGGCTATACAGCAACATAGAAAAATGTTTACAAGATAATGTTAGATTTCATAAAGAACACATAAATTGTATGCAGACTGTGATTGCATGCTAACAATTATGCTTGCATATGGAAGAAGACTTAGAAGAAATGTGCAAAAATGAAATCTCTGTTAGAGTTATTAAAAAATAAATCTGAGCATTTTAACAAGGAGACTGTGCTTCCTATGAGATCCAGAGATTGGCTCCCATGGTGTCCATAAATCAAATGAGAATATATAATATTTTGCGTGGCTGTGTATAAAACACATTTTTTGAGACATGGAAGTATCATTTTCATTAGAGACTCAGAGGAATTTTATTATCATTTCCCTCCCAAATTAAGAACCAATGCCTAATGATTGTGCTATCATTTTATTGTTTTAATAATTAAAAGAAAGCGAAGGCATCTCCTTTCCAGGGACCACCCCAAGTGAATTCACACATGGCCGTGAGGAAGAATAAGAGCCCTTAGGTGAGAACAGGTCTAACCCTGGAAGAACATGTCGGGGAGAAAGGAGACCTTCAGGGGTCCCCATATCTTTCCGTTTATAACTGACCCCCACCCTTCCAGGTCAATTGCCCAGTGCTTTCCCCACACTCCCTTGGCTCCTCTTTTCCTCCTCCTCCCTAATGTTCCAATCAGGACAACTCATCCAACTTCAGACCTTTGTGGCATCTCATCTAAGAAACACTTCAGTGCTCAATGCCCTGCAGTGCTAATGGGTTAGCCTCCTGGGGTATCGCTGCCTTTTAACAGGTGCTTTGAAGGAACAACACCTTAACCCAATGAAGGGTTAGCACAGGTAGGTATCACACACTAGGACAGGGCCAGAGACAGATCTGTGTCGAGGTACCAGCTGCTCTCCACCGCCTGGACCACATCAGGGCCACCTCCTTCACCGTACACATGAGGCCACTGGAAGGATTTCTGGCATTTGAGGAACATCATTCCATGAGTCCTAGCATTGTTTTCACTCATCTGGGCCAATCAAAAAACACTCTAGTCAGGGCCATTTTTTTTTGTTTTTTGCTTTTTGTTTTTTCTTAATTGAAGTATTGTTGATTTACAATGTTGTGCCAGTTTCTGGTGTATAGGATGGTGATTCAGTTACATATATATATATTCTTTTTCATATTCTTTATCATTCATAGGTTATTATAAGATATCGAATGTAGTTCCCTGTGCTAAACCGCAAGACCTTGTTATTCATCTATTTTATATATAGTAGTTTGTATCTGCTAATTCCAAACTCCTGTTTTATCCCTCCCCTGTGTTCCCCCTAGGTAACCATAAGTTTGTTTTCTATGTCTGTGAGTCTGTTTCTGTTTGTTAAATAAGCTCATTTAAAGAACCACTTAAAAAAAAAATCTGGCAAAGATCTCAGCTTTCAGGCAAGATTTTGGTTGCTCTTCTCGTCTATTTATCTTGACGGTGTCTGGATTCAGTCAACCTCTACCCCACCCATCCTCCCTTCGTCCAGTGCATCCTTGTTGGTCTTTTGCCCTCACTGATGGCTTTGAGGTTGGGAAGATTTTCCTTATCTGGGACTCTCACTCCCAACACTCCCCTCGCACCCCCAGTCTCCTGGGCTTCCTGGAGCTGCAGTCTTGGCTTCATTCATCAGAGTGAGATTTCTTTCTTTTCCATTTAGCCTATTTACCTGTCAGAGAGTAGGTATTCTGAAATGGACACCTGTGAATGAGCTGAGTGAAAAAAGAAGGAAACGAGTATTTCTAGAAAAGTAGCCCAGAAGCTCTCCCCTTGAAGAACTGTCTCCAGCTTTACTCACCTATTAAAGGCCTGGCTTCTCAGCACTTCTTTTTCCTCTGACATTTTGGTGAAAGCTTTTTTTTTTTTCTTTTCTATTTCAGTTTAGCATTTATTCCTTCAACTTTTCTCTCAGACTACTTTTTCTCCCCAGAAGCCTTTAAGCTAACCAGATACAGCAATCATTTTTTTCCTTCATGTATATACTCCCCTTTCTTTCTAATCACATATTCACCAGCAACTAACTTTCAGGGGAGGGGTCCCCCCCCCGAAAATCCCAGGGAGTTCACTCTCACATATCCCTGAGCATCTCACAGGAAGGGCAAGAAGACATCAGACTTTTCTTCAAGACCCATTTCCATGCACCATTATGGTAAGATGTAAAACTGTTCTTCTTCATGTCTGACTTAAGTGATGGCCATCTAACTTGCTAGTCTCCTGTCAAATGGCAGTGGGGATGTGGGCAGCTTGTCACCAGCACCTTGAAGATCCTTGATTGCGTGAGAAGCAGTCATTCTTACTTGTTAAGAGGACAGACTGTAGCAGAAAAATACTCGGGATGAGATCAAACCCTGGCCACTTCTAGCTGTATGGCCCTTGAAGAAGAGACCAAGCCTGTTTCCCCACCAGAAAAAGATAACATAGCAACGGCAGCTGTTTCATGAGTACACAGATACACCACTGTGATGGAGATCAATTGTTGTTACCAAGTGTCTCTTCTCCCTTTTATCCCCCATAATAGAATCATGGGTTTTCAGCTGGATTCTTGGTAGTCTGGAATAAAGATTATATTTCCCAGTCTCCACAGCAGCTGAGTGTGGCCATGGGAATAAGTTCTGGCCAAAGAAATGCAAGTGGAAGAGGTATGCGTAATTTCCTGGAAGTGTCTTTAAAATGAGGGTTTGCCCTTTTTCATGCTTTTGTCTGTCACCCTTGGTAGACCTGGGATACAATGGTGGGAGCTCCTGCAGCCATCTTGGACAATGAGGAGACTTGAGGGAATGAAATCCACATATCGACAATTTAACAAAATAGAAAGAGCTTAAGTCCCTAACATAATGGATTACCATAAATGCCCTGGACTCTTTGCCTCCAGATGTTGGCAAGGGAGAGAGAAATACATTTTATCTCATTTAAGTATTCTATTATTTTTCTATTGCTTGCAGCCAAATCTAATCCAAAACAGGACCCTAAACATATAAGCACTTAGTCCATGATAAGTGCCACTTAGTCACCCCCTCTGCAGTTTGGAGAACCTCTCCCCACCCCCACCCAACCCCAATATTATAGCAGAACCTGCAGATGCACCTTCATAATGCTAACAGTTTGTTGAGTGTTAACTATGGCCCAGACAAGGTAACAGGTGCTTTACTTGGAATATCTCATTTAAACTTCATAACAACCCCATGAAGTTGGTACTATTTTAAACCTTCATTTTGTAGATAAGTTTATTAATTTCCTAGGACTGCCGTAACAAAACAACACAGACTTAAACAACACAAATAAATGTTCTCACAATTCTGGAGGCTGGAAGTCCAAGATCAAGGTGTTGACAGGGTTGGTGTCCCCTGAGGCCTCTCTCCTTGGCTTGCAGTCAGCGGCGCTCTTCCCACCTCTTCCCATGGTCTTTCCTCTGTGCCTGCTCATCCCTGGTCTCCCTTTTTGTGTCTGAATCTCCTGTTCTTACAAGGGCACCAGTCAGATTGGATTAACGCCTATTCTAATGGTTTCATTTTAATTCAATCATTTCTCAAGGCCCTATCTCTAAATACAGTCATATTCTGAGGTACTAGGGTAGAAGCTTCAACATATGAGTGTTGGGGAACCCAATTCAACCCACTACAATGAGGAAACTGAGTCAGAAGAGAAATTTAGTAAATTTCCCAAAACTACACAGTGAGGAAGTAGCAGAAATGGATTTCAAACCCAGGAAGTCTGGTTCCCGAGTTCAGGCAATGAAACAGGACACATTCTGTTTCCACTCTGCATTATCATCTCTAATATATTTACCTTGACAGTAATCCCCTGGACCCAGGACTCCAGACATTTAATGATCTAAGTTGCATTAAATCTATTAACACAGATTTGAGTTGAGGGGTAGCTTTATGTAATCACCCTTCTCCTTTGTCTTAACCCTGGTTGTCACCTGCTAACTGTCCTGGCAGCCTTTGCCCTCTGTCACCACCAAGGGCCCTGGTGGCTTCATTCCTCCAGTTCCCAGGGAAATGCACCCCCTGGAGCCCTCTGCCCTCTCCGCTAGCCAGTACTCTGAACATAATGCTCTAGGAAGAGGCCTGAACACTCTGCAGATGCCAAGCAGGGCTCCGGGCTCCTTCCACTCTAACTGCCTCTCTGTGGGTGACTCTGGACACCTGCCACATCCCCAAACCCCGAGCCTCAAATCCTGCCTTCAACACAAGCGTCATCCGCAGGCAGCAGAGAGTACCGCGGGGTGCTGCCCTCTACGATTGCTCCCCCCACCCCTGTTGTACGTCTCCAGGCTCGGCTTCTATTCCACTGCCTGTACACATCACCCATCACTGTGCCAGCACCTCCTTAAGCACAAGCCTCCTTGGACGCTCTGGCACTTTCATTGCCAATAGTTTTCTCCTCTGCCACGTCCTGCTGATCCTAGAAATGGAGAACATAGCTATTGACTTGGGGGACTTAAAAGCCAAAGAGAGATCTGTTTCCAGCTCAGTCACAAATGCAAGGTTAAATAAGAATAGCTGATACGGGGTGGGGGGAGGGTATAGCTCAAATGGGAGAGTGCATGCTCAGCATGCACAAGGTCCTGGGTTCAATCCTCAGCACCTCCACTGAAAAAAAAAAAGAATAGCTGATACTAAGTATTTTATATATAAACTCAATTAATCTTCACAACAAGCCTAAGTTACTTACCCCCTTCTACAGATGAGGAAACTGTGGCACGGAGACATTAGGGAAATTGCCCACGGCTACACAGCAGGTACAAAGCAGAGCCAGGAGTGAAACCAATGTAGTCTGTCTACAGAACTCATACTTTTGACCATTACATAGGTAATCTCCATGTATCACAATTTAATGTCCCTTTCTCCCCAGATGGGGATGGACACATATACATACATTCCAAAGATTGGCCTTGGATGAGTCCAACAAGAAGCTGTCAAAAAGTTTGACAAATACAAGGTTGCATTATCCATGTACCATGACCTTCTACCTCATAATTGGCAAAGTAAGGGGTGCCCCCAAGTTCTCAGACCATCCCAGGCACTTTCACATAAATTTTCTCACTTATCCTTGCAATAATGTGTTGAATTGGCACTATTATGTCTATTTTACAGTTAAGAAAACTGAGGCTCGGAAGGGTTCAGCAACCTGCCCTAGGTCATAAAACTAATAAGGGGTGGAAGAAAACTGAGGCTCAGAAGGGTTCAGCAACCTGCCCTAGGTCATACAACTAATAAGGGGTGGAGCCAAGATTGGGTCACAACACTTTAGATGCAATGCGGTGACAGACTAGGTGACCCCAGCACTCATCTCGCTGCACCGCGCTGCCTTGCCGCCCGCCTGAATGCCGCTGGAATTCTGAGCAGGGCTGCCCAGGAGGAATAATAGGAAGCCTCCAGAGTTAGCTTAGAGACTATGACACTTATATTAGATCTAAAGTCCATTATTGTATTTATACAAACACTGGGGAAAAATCTGAATTCCAAAATTAAATGGAGCTAATCTCTTGAGTCCCAGATACCACTCCACCTCTCACTTGCCAAAACACATCCAATGAAGAAACACAAACTGGAACATCTCTAAAGTATTAGTGCTTGAAGTCAAAGCCATAGAACCTGCATTTACTAAAACCCTTTCTCTGAAAATGTATTAATAATGTATGGCCAGAACTTGCAGACAATGTGATCGTTGTTCTAGGGATTTGCAGTCAAAATATTCTGTTTTGTGAAAGTTCGATTTTTGCCCAGTGATCACATTTTTTTGGTACAATTTTTAAGGAAAGCACATGTTCATCCATTTGCTGATTCACCCTCGCCCACAAAGTCAACAATGATTCAAACCCAAATTGCTTTCAATCTTCCCCAGTACCTCATTTTTATCATAAAGGGACTTGCTACACAAACAATCTGCCATTCAAGTAGGAATATCCATAGTCAGTATAGTTCATGCTACTAAACCCCTGCTAGCCGTTAAAGGAGATGAATTGTGGAGCTGGAGAGCTGCAGCGGGGGACATCAGGAGTTCTGGAGAGCCTCTCTAAGAAAGCCCCAAATATAAGAATTCTAACCAACAAAGCAGGAAAATTAGGAGTGATTTCCTGTTGTGTTCCAGTGGTGTTGTGGAAGATACACAGAACGTATATGTAGGAGTTACAGATTCTAACCCAGATCCAGCCACGTATCAGCTGTGAGTCCTTAGACAAACTACTTAACCACTCTGAACCTCAGTCTCATCTTCTGGACATAGGCAATACTTATGTTTTTAGGCTGTTATGAGGTAACAAATTTCAAAATATCTAGTATATATTTGGCACAAAGTGAATACTGAAAATCTTTTTCTTTAAATTGAAGTATAGTCAATTTACAATGTTGTTTTAGTCTCTGGTGTACAGCATGGTGATTCAGTTATACACACATACATATTCTTTTCCATTATAGGTTATTACAAGATATTGAATATAGTTCCCTGTGCTATACAGTAGGTCCTTGCTATTTATCTGTTTTACATATAGTAGTTAATATCTGCAAGTCTCAAACTCCCAATTTATCCCTCTCCCCCCCACCCCATAACCTTAAGTTTGTTTTCTATGTCTATGAGTCTGTTTCTGTTTTGTAAATAAATTCATTTGTGTCATTTTTTTTTAAGATTCCACATAGAAGTGACATCATATGGTTTGTCTTTCTCTTTCTGGCTTACTTTACTTAGTGTAATAATCTCTAGGTCCATTCATGTTGCTGCTAATGGGAAAATCTTTTTCATTCTTTTAATCTGAAAGATTAAATCTTTTAGAGTTAATTCTGAATCTGAATTGTAAATAATTTTCTACCTAAAAGGGTAAAATCTTAATTTACCTGTATTTCTATAGGAACATGTCAATTAATCAAAATAAAAAGGGAAATCCTGAAAGTTTATAACAGATACCAGGAATATCTGAAATCTTATTCTCAATTTCCAGATGGTTGCCACTGGAACAACTCAGAGCCAGGTGGTCATGTATGCTACTTCCTGCCAAAGACTTTTGGGCTGTGGGGTTTGTTCACTATGAAGAGAGCAGATCACGCCTTCCACTCCCTCACTGTCTATTGCCAAGAAGAGAATGTGTGTTGCCCGTGGCCATTGTTTAATTCTGTTCAGTTCAGTTTGATGATTATGGACAAGGCAACACTCAGGGTACTGAAGATACACAGACATGGAGACATGATCCCTGCCCTTGAGGGGCTCACAGCCCAGTAGGGAGACAGATGGATAAACAAATAAATTTGTGTGAGCGAGTGAACTCTGTGATTAGTGTGTGTGAACATGGAGAATTATGGGCCTAGAGGAATTAGGAATAACTTTCTGGAGGAGGTGATGACTGAGCTAAATCTGGAGGAACCCATCTATGCATTCACCCACATACCCATCCATCTACCCATCCACTCGTCCATCCATCCATCCATCCATCCATCCCTCCCTCCCTTTATTCAGCAAATAAATGTTAAGTATTTACTATATGCGAGACATCGCTCTAAGCATTGTGGTTAGAGTGTGGAACAAGCAGATAGAGTCTACTTTTATGGAAATTACATTCTGCTAAAGGGAGGCAGAAAATAAATATGTGAACAAATAAACACACAAATATAAACAGCTTCAGGCACCAAGGACAAATGCTAAGAAGAAAATGGGGAGTGATGCTTCTGGTCAGGGTATGGAGACTATTTTAGGTAAGTTTCCCAGAGGAGGGAAAACTGAGTCAAGACCAGAATAATGGGATGGAGACAAAGGATGCAAAAATCCAGAGTTAGAGCACTAGGCAGAGGAAATGAGCAGAGGCTGTAAGGTAATAACTCGCTTGGTCTAATCATAAACAAAACAAAGTTTAAAAAATTAGTCCAAAGCCAGTGTGGGGAGGGAGGGGCTGGTTTGAGATGAGGTCAGAGAGGAAGGTCTCTTTGCCTGTGAGCCATGGCAGACAGTAGCCTCAGTGCAACAGGAGGGGTCAAACCAGGAGAGGGATGTGTTCTGAATTCCGGCTTTTATGATAGCCCAGGGGTTAGCCCGCGCAAGTCCAGAAGCAGGCAACTCCAGGCAGAGGGGGCTTATGCCCCCTTCCTCGTGTGCAATTTCTCTGGTTGGTGTTCCTTCTGCCTTTTTCTCTTCTCCTACCCACCACAACAGTGCTGTCGTCACGAGGTCAGGGTCAGCATATATGATCAGAGACCTAACAGCTGCCACTACTGGACGGCGCACTGTGCATAATCGCTCCTGCTTCTAGAAATGCTGACTCAATTGCTAGACTCCTCATAAAACAGCAACAAGGTGTCGTATGTACGTGGCATGCCTACATCTCTTGCAGGGTGTTCACCATCATTATTTTAATTTTAGCCAAAGAGGTAAAAATATCAGGCATTTTTTTTTTTTACCCTCATGTGATGGATGAGGAAATTTCTGTGCATCAGCACAGAAAGGTGAGTCGATATGCTCAAGGTCACACAGCTAGTTTGTGACAGAGTCGGGACTGGAATCCTGGTCTCTGATTCATAGTATGTACTGGATCCGCAGCCATTCTCCATGGGGTGCTACTGATTTTCAGTGGGGGGTGGGCATGGGGGTGAGCTACTGAAGTGGGGGGTGGGCATGGGTGACTGTCCCAGATACCGCAGAATATTTTGAATTCCTGGCCCCTGCCAGTAGCAATCAGCTGAAAAACCTTGTGACAATCAAAAAGTATTTCCACACATTCCCTGGGGAAGATTGGTGGTGCCCCCGGGGAACAGTGGAGTTTAATGCGCTCCTGTGTAGATGGGAAAACGGAGACACGAGAAGCAGAAGGCAGTTAGCAGCTGCTCACACATTTGTTGTGTATTATTTAAACAGCTGTCATTAATACACTCCTACACTCTTACCTTATCTGGTAAGTATAAGGATGCTGACTCAGGAAGACCATTTATTTGTTTCATCATTTGACAGGCAACTCCTGATTATCTTGTAAGGCAGTGCTCTGAGCTGAACGCTAAGGATGTGATGTTGAAGAGGGACATGGTGCTGGTCCTCAAGGAGGTTGCATCATGGAGAGGGCAGAAGTGGAGCCCTGGAAGCTTATGAACAATTCCATGGCAAAGAGGAAAATGTCAGGATGCCGCCACACTGGTGATGGAAGAAGCTAGACAAGGACACCCAACTCAGATTTAGAGGCTTAGGGAAGGAGCAATTTTCCAACACCGCAGCTGTCCAGAACCAGATCATATTGGAATAAAACTAGATTGCCATTAATGAAGATATTTAAATAGAAACTGGATCATCAGATGGCTGAGAAAATGTTAAACGGTTTAAGCAGTGCAGGTCAAGTTCACTAAGATCTCTGTCATGTCCGCAGAAGACCATAAACAGAATGTAATCACATCTGATTTCTGTAATGATACGTGGCAATGAAGTAACCCTGTATTAGACTAGGTTATAAAAAGAAAATGCTAGGAATAATGTTTTCCTCCAAAATGCTTCTACAAAGTATTGACTTAAACAAAAAAAACTTGCCCCTTTCCACCTGCCCATTCATATAGGGAGTTTTCAGGACAGGATTCAGCCTAGAGAGGGGGTTGGTAACCCCCAGCGCCAAGTGGAAGGGTGGGCTTCTGGGAGGCCAGGGCAAGGGAAAGGTCCTCTATGGAAGAATTTTTAATTGAGCGCCAGGTGCTTTTATTCTCTGAGGGAGCCGGAAAAGCCAAGGAGAGCTCCTTAGCTCCAATTTACTCTGGTCTGTGCTGATCCAGGGAGATTGGCAGCCCAAATATCAGCAGAGGACAGTTCCTGACAACTCTGTGACAAGGGAGAGAGTCTCGAGGGAGGAGGGTGCCCAAGGACCACAAATGTTATACTGCCCTCCGGGAGGTGAAGTGTCAGCTTTCAGCAAACGTTTCCTCTGCGCAAGGACAGAAGATGGCTGCTCTAACTGGGTTAAAAGTCATGTTTGTGTCACTCGTGTCAAAGGGACAAGGCTTAGAAAAATGAATCGGCCATTGGTCAAGGCAATGATTGTGGATTGCTGATGGCTCGGATTTAAACTTCAAAGGATAAGGTTATCAGCGTTAGCTTTTCTTGCTGCTTCTGTATTTTAGGTTGGAAATTTTTTTACTCAAACCAGACGTCTACCAGATACCTATGGGATAATTAAAGCGTAGAATAATGGCCATCAGATTAAAAAAAAAATCTCTCTTCCCTGCTCATCATCCATGGTCTATTCATCCCTTAAACACCTCTCCTAATTTCAGATATTCTCCCCAGTTTGGCTTTTCCTTCCACCAGTGCTGAACTTTAATTTTTATCAGCCTGCTTTTGATTGAGGGAAGCATTAAGATGAATGGGTTATTCTCTTTGAGGATTTAGGTTAATTCCTTTTTCCGTGTTCAGTTTAGGATTCCAAATATATCTTGTGGTTGTCAAACCATCCACTGACCTCTGGTTCAAAATGCATCAAATCTAGGTAGAATTTTTGTTCTTGAGAGCCCCCTTATTTTTAAGAATTGGTCTTTAAAACTCTGTCTTCCTCCTTTTACATCCACTCTCACCTCCTGTTCTGAGCTACCAGGGTCTTCTGTTATCACAGAAGTTTCTTAAGTCTTAAGTTGTTCTTTCTTAAAATTTCTCCTTCAGTCCTCTTTTATTTCCTTCTTTGTTTTCCCCAGCTCCACCTGATTTTGGCTCAAGAATTTCTTCCTAGCAGGGGCCTCTCCTTTGAATATAACTAGGGTCAGGGACTCCTTCACATTCATGTCAAAAATTATCCCTGATTTTTTTTTCTAAATATGAAGTACTTAATTAACTTTTGCTTAGAAATATATGGTCCCTATTTAAAAAAGCAACATTCAATAAAACATGCCTATAGAAAATTTAACATACCAACAAAGAGATAAAGATTACCTATAATTTAAAAATCTTTTTCTATTATATAAGTTTCAAGTGTATAGCGTTATAGGTCAACTACCCTAGCATTGTAATCTTACTACCCTAAAGTGAATATCTTTAATATTTTGTTGTATTTTTTTCCAAATACATAGTTGTATATGTATTCTATACAAAAATATTTATTTTCCTTAACTTAAAAAATTAGAAAATAAAGAACACTTCAAGTTCACTGAAATACAGAAATTTGGTGGCTGATCTTGTTGGATTAGGGCCCCACCCTTATGACCATTTAACCTTAATTACCTCCCTAACAGCTTGCCTCCAAATATAGTCACATTGTGGGTTAGGACTTCAATACATAAATTTTGAAGGGACACAGTTCAGTCCATAGCACCCTTTTTGCTCTCTGTCTGTTCTGCCTGAAGTGCAGGTGGACAACCTCCAGTGTACCGGATAAGGACCCTGAGTGTTGGTTTCTCAGTCAACAGATGAGCCAGTGGCGCTTAATGTGCTCCATTTACTAAAGCAGGACAAACTAACCTGACATTTTAGTGTATTGTTTTCTAAACTCCAATCATTTGCTCATCATTGTCATAATTTTTGCCGTATTTTTATGCCAAGTGTACCATTGTTTGCTTAAATTGGTTCATGTTTTCATTTAAATATTAAAAACTTATCATGAGATCATAGATCTAATTATGTTTTTATAATAGACAGTAAGACAAATATATTACAATTAAAATTACTTTTTGGAAATGTTCGGTTCTGGGCCCTACAGAGCCCCACTCTGCCGGGAAGGATTCTGTGTATTTCCAGCCCTTTTGACATCAGGCTTGACCATGTGACTGGCTTTGCCCAGAGATGCAGTGTTCCTGAGCAGACAATTTACGAGGCATTTTTTTTGGACTTGCATGATTCTTTCTTCCTGCCTTAATTCAAGACTGAAGTAAGAGCTGTGCTTTGACCTAGTCCTGAAATGAAGAAAACGAAAGGCAGAGCTGAAACCGGCTGGCAACTTACAGGGAATGTGAGTGAGAAATAAACATTTAATTTTGTAAGCCACTGAAATTTTTCTTATAGGTCATTTGTTACTGCATCCAGACTTAACCTAAGCTGACCCATCAAATGTCCATTCATATACTATGTAGAGTCAGCTTACATAATAGGATTTGGGCAATTTTATACCTTTTGAGAAACATTGCTGAGTGTTTTCTGAGGGCTTGAATACCTTCTGTAAGTTATCTGTGTATTTCTCAAATGACTGGGTACTTTCATCTTATTGGGAAATTATTTGAATGGAATTTGTAAAATCTGTGAACAATCCACGTCCTGACAAATCATGGACCACAGCTTTCCTGCTCCTCTGGCCCTTGGCCTTGAGCATCAGTAGCTCAGGGTAGTGTGTCTTTCTGTCACACTTTAAAGACAGCCTTTAGTCTGGAGAGGTGGTGATGGAGAATCGGCATTCAGATGAACTAAAGACACTTTTTGTCTCAAATACTCCGGTTTATCCCACTGACACTTCAAAGACTTCAAAGACAACTGGACTTTGGGGAGGGCTGGGTCTTTGAAGTGGGGCATAGAGAATGTGGGAATGCTTTTCAAGGCTGGGACAGGTGGACGGTTTTCTAACATAAGTGAACTATGGATAAAATAAAGACACAAAGTATAAAAGTATTTCTTATCTGTCTGCCCATTACCCAATCCATGCCATCTTATTAAATACAACTTTTGATATGCTATGATAGGGGAATGGCAATGAAGTAATTAAGTAATACTCAGTTTTAGAAAAAGTTGCTGCTATGTAACAACGACAAAATTTGAAAGACTCAGGGCTGTAAAATAATATATGATTAGAAGACCTAATCAAACCATTGATTATTCAAAGGTACTTCTGAAGGCCCACTGCTAAGAAAAATTATCTTTTGACTTCGGTTCCCCTCTGTTCCTCTCCAGTCTGCCGCCTGCAGATAATACTTATCTCCTTTTGCCAAATCAGGGGTCTTGCTTAGCTCTCTTCCTCTTTAACTCCTCAGCGGCATGTGACAGTTAACCTCCTTGAAACTCCCTCTAACCCAGTTCTCTGTGAAAGTCCACTTTCCTGATATGCCTCTGAACTCCTAGCAGAGTTTTTGGTTCACTTTATCAGCTCACCTCTCCCTCTTGTCTAAGTGGGAGTGCTCCTCAGAGCTCTTTGGACCCTGTTATACTTCCATCATGCTCTCTGGTTTAGGAAACTCATCCATCACCACAATTTCAGTTTGAGACTGATGCTTCCAGCCCTGACTACCCTTTGCCCTCAGGATTTGTGACTGGCACTGACTCAGAGGGCACGTCCACTTGGATGTCCTACCATCGCTTCAAACTCAACATATACACAACCATACTCAGCTTCAGTCCAACAGAACCTGCTTTTTCACTGTGCACCACAATCCCATTTTCCTTGGCATCATCTTTCATTTTCAGGACCTCTATCCAATCTATCTTCAAGTGAGTTATTTTTTCTTTAAAATGTTTCTTGGATCTCTTTATTTTCTTCTAATTCTGACTTCCAAAATCCCGGTTCAGACTAGCAAACTCACACCAGCATCCTGCCATCACATATGTAGGATGTCCAACGTGGCAGATGCTGCTAGTTGTCTATTAGGTATCTCTTCTCCCCTCTTCCCTCATTAAAAGAGCTCCAGTTATTGGGGATGTTGCCACAAACCAGATAAAATATGTCCCCTGTTATCCATGCATCTAGTTCTGCTGATGAGCAGTTCTACTAGATGAGATTTCTGGGAGAGCTACTGTTTCCTGGATAAAAGGTAAGACCCAGATGGTCCATGCCTTTCCCCTTCTTTCTACCTTCCTTTTTCCCTGGATGAAGTGTGGATGCAATGACCGTGGTTAAGATGTCATATTTTAAGTCAGATGGACAGTTTCCCACCCCCACTTCACATACTTTCTCTTGTTGAGACCTTGGGAAACTTACCTATGCTCTTTAAGCCCCAATTTCACATCCATAAAACTGGTGCAACAATATTACTAGTCTGTAAAGATTAAAATACTCATATGTTTATAAAGCATTGAGCATGGTGTATGCACAGTGCCTCATCTCTATCAGTAAGTGCTGTTTCCATTTTCTAAACTCCTATTAGACTTCGAGTAAATATGGTACGTTTTTGCATTGCCTTATTTTGTCTCCTGGATTACCTGTCTCTTTGGAGACAAGGAGACTGTAATCAACTTGAGGCCACTGACCACTTTTTCTGCTGCTTTCATAGCCTCTGAATTGCCTTGTCCAGTTCTAGGTGTGGAGTAGGCTCTTAAAAACCCTTAGGAATTTAATGATAGAGGATATGATAAAGGTGTTGAAAATCAGATCTTAGGACAAAGTAAGTATTTGCTGAAGTTAGGAAAACAAAAGCAGAGGCTCTAAAGATGATCATTTTGCATTGCATTCCGCCATCTGTAGCGGGAAACCTGGACACAAATAGAGAGGATGCTGCTGCGGATGGTTTCTACTCTTCACTAGATCCGATTCTGAGTCCAGACTCCACCTCTCTTCCTATCCCCACCTCCACCCCAAATGCTATTTCAACTCCAATGTGCTGGGGAGCGACGCAGATTTTCCTGGAGAAAAACTTCCTCATCATCCCTTTAACATCTCAGTCTTTCTCCTTTTATCTCTTTCTGGCTGTTCTGCTTCTTCTCACATTTCTCCTCCCAAAAGGCTAAAAAAAAAATCCCCATATAAAGACTCGTCTGCCGTCACCCGGAGCACTAGGTCCTCCCGTGAGCTTGTACACCGCCCTCAGCACCCAAAGTCCGACTGGTGAGCCATCCCTGGGGCTAGCCTGCTTGTGAGGGTTATTTATAGTCTTATTTCTGCCTTATGTGGCCTCATTGCTATGTACCAGGGCGCCCGACTTCTTTACATCCCCTCCAGGCTACCCAAGCCCCCCCCCCCATTTTCTACCTTTCTCACCTCCGCTCTGCTCTTTTACATCCTTCTACCTTTCTCTTCTCCCTTCGCCCTAACCATCAGTCTCCATTCTTATTTCTCGAATGCTTGGGAGAAGTTATTGAGACCAGGGTACACCTGCTTCCACCAAAAAACAGTGGAGCAGAAAAGGGGCTCCTTGACTCAGTGTGACCTGCTAACACCTCTCCCCTTACCGAGGCAGGCGGCAGGAGGCTGTTTCCTGTACAGGGCTGCCTTTTTGGCCTTGCCTTGGTCTTGGGAAGTTTTTATTTGGAGAGGGCTGGGGTTCTATCAATGGGAGGATCCAATTCTGAGTGAAAAGAAAGTTTAAACCAGGAGATTCTAACACCTTCATTACCCAAGGTTGGGAACACATACGTGGAGATTAAAGTCTCCACCATGCCCAGTCACCAGGCTTCCTTTGGATGTAGGACCTTAGGGCTTGGCCTTCTTTTCTTTTCTTTTTTTTAATTGAAGTACGGTTGATTTACAATGTTGTGTTAGTTTCTGGTGTGCAGCGTAGAGATTCAGCTTATATATATACATATATATATATATATATATATAAATGAAAAAGCCCTGAGCCGGTGTCAGTTTTCTCCACTGGTCCATCAGGGAGACCCCGGCTCCAGGTATTTCCCACGTGAGGACGAGAAACACTGGGAGGGCAGGCATCGAGGGCCCCTGACATCCTATTATGACTGAGATGCAAGTCTGCGAGGAAATAAACATTCTAAAATAGCATCTCTGGGATTTGTTCCAACTTTTTCATGGAAAGAAAACCATCACAGACAGTTTATATTTGGCTTCTTGATATGATGTGTTCTGACCCTCCCTTTTGCCTCTGCTAACTCACATCTGCCACCACCAGCTACTGTCCTAGAAGTGGTTGTCAGTGTGTGAGTGTGTGCACGTGCGCAAGCATGGCTATGCACATATGTAATCTTCAACGTACACGTTCAGTCCTTGTGATTCTCTGAACTCCTTTCAATGGCGGAGACTTCTTGCCACCTTGCTCCCCTCCCCTCTTCTCCTCCTGCCAAACTGCTATTTTGTACCTCTGTTGCAACTGGGTCTTGTTTTTTACTTTACCAAGAGGAAGCAAGAGGCCTTCAGTGGGAAAGCAAGAGGTTTCCAGTGCTCACCAAATACAGATGCTCAGGAAATGGGGGACTCATGTGGCTTGTATATAGGGAACTTCTCAGCTACAGTACCGTGTCCTGTGTGGGAGGCCCAGTTCACTCCTCGCTGTCTCCCAGGCT
The DNA here is from genome assembly GCF_009834535.1 of Camelus ferus. Classification (NCBI taxonomy): domain Eukaryota; kingdom Metazoa; phylum Chordata; class Mammalia; order Artiodactyla; family Camelidae; genus Camelus; species Camelus ferus. The sequence goes on from NC_045697.1 coordinate 37,522,452, forward strand.
GCCTGACTCCAAATGTCCCCTGGAATAATTCAACTTCTTATCTAAGGTAAGGGCCAGCTTCCTTGAACCACCAACTGCTCGATTGCACAACAGATCAGTTATATAAGAGGATCTTAAGAAAGAATAAAATCATGAGCCCTCCTGCATAACTGCCTCTCTCCAGGCATCAGCCCCAGACTCGAGGAAGGGGGCCCAGTTGGGGCAACTGGTCCATGTGTAAACAGAAGCTGCAGAGCGGACTGTTGGTTTTGCTCACTGGAGTTCAAGGGCTGCACCGCGTCCGAGTGTTTCCTCAGACTCCTCCACTCCCGCTCCACCTCCTCACCCCACATGTAGGCACTCATTATCCTGGATGAAAATAGAAGGCTCCTCATCATTTATTTATTTTTAGCACTTGCTCAAATTAACTGGTAGCCCTGCAAGCCATACATAATACAGTGATCTGGAAGAAACTGACAGCTGCTTAATGACGGATTGTATTGTGGGAGGACAGAGAATACAAGGTTTACTCTGCAGGGGTTCTTATTTGACTGTCTGCTGTCGTCCCAGGGTTCAAGTTTTCTGATACACTGTGAGGGTTATTATCTGAAAACTCTACAGCCAGAGCTCAGCAAGGCCAGCCCAGCCTCCCTCCTGCTTCTTCGCTGGCCTTCCACTGTGGATTGGCGGGTCCTGAGCCTTTAAGAGAAGAAGGCCCAGTATCTGGAGAAGGAAGGCTGTGTCTTTGAATCCTTCACCTGCCTTGACCCCGTGATGGGAAATATAGTAGTGAGGGGTTTGGGAAGAGCAGGAATCCTGGAGTCAGACAAATCTGGGGAGTCTTAGCTTGAACGTTCATCATTTATGTGACTTTGCATAAGTGGCTTAAACTTTCAGAGCCTCAGTTTCCTCATCTCTCAAAATGGGGAGAATAAGACCTACCTGCCAATGTGTTTCAGAGGATTGATGTGGAGCACCAATTATCTGGCCTCATACAGGCTTAGATACTCAATAACAACTTCTTCCCTTCTTTGAATTTACAGCATCTTCAGGATTCCTTAGGGAGCTACAAACGAAACATGCCAAGCTGGACTACTGCCATTCTGCTTTTTGTTAATGGGTTCATAACATAATGTAGAAAAGATATCAAGAAAACATACAGGATACCACTGAGAAGACTCTAAAATTCTTTTACTGATTCTACCTGAAAATGTGCTTAAGAGTTGTGCAATCAGGAAGGCCTCCTTTTGGAACCCTCCTACACTGTTGGTGGGATGTAAACTGGTGTGGCCACTATGGAAGACAGTATAGAACTTAAAAAACTAAAAATAGAGCTACCATATGATTCGGCAATCCCACTCTTGAGCATATATCCAGAAAAGATGAAAATTCCAATTTAAAAAGATACATGCACCCCAATGTGCGTAGCAGCACTATTTACGATAGCCAAGACATGGAAGCAACCATGTCCATGAAATGTCCATCAACAGACGATTGGTTTAAGAAGCTGTGGTATATATACACAATGGAATACTTCTCAGCCATAAAAAAGACTAAAATAATGCCATTTGCAGCAACATGGCTGGACCTAGAGATTATCATACTAAGTGAAGTAAGACAGAAAAAGACAAATATTATATGATATCACTTATATGTGGAATCTAAAAAATGATAGAAATCAACTTTTTATAAAACAGAAACAGACTCACAGACATAGAAAACAAACTTATGATTATCAAGGGAAGCAGGGGGAGGAATAAATTAGGAATATGAGATTAACAGATACGCACTACTATACGTAAAATAGGTAAGTAGCAAGGATTTACTATATAACCCAGAGAACTCTATTCAATATCTTATAACCTATAACAAAAAATAATCTGAAAAAAAATACATATATAATTTAATCATTTTGCTGTACACCTGAAACTAACACAATATTATAAATCAACTAGACTTCAATTAAAAAAAAAAAAAGAAAGACAGTTTCCTTTTGAGTCCTAGGTTAAATGCGTGACCTTAGATAAAGTATTTAATCTCTCCAAGCCTTAATTTTCTCAGTCTCATTGGGATCTGTGAGTGATAAATACAATAACAAGTATAAAACTACTAATTAAGTGCTGAAATACAGTGGGTGCCCCCAAAATATTACTTTCTTTATTAATTTATAAATAATTTATAATTATATTAATTATATACATTATTTCTTTAATAATTATAAATTATAAATTGTATTCATTTTCTAGTTTTGAACTGGGATTAGATATTCATTTGTGTAACAAATGCGTATTGAGCAGACGTGTTTATGTGCCAGAAATGGTTCTAGTTGCTAGGCATCCTATATATTCTGGCTTGGGAGAAAGAAGACAAACTGGCAGATGAAAGTTTACTTAATTTTGTTCAAAAAATATGGGATTCCATTAGGCTCATGCTACAGAGCTAATTTTTTATTCAACTATATTTTATTTCATGGAAAATTGTCTCTGTCAACATATAGAGAGCTTTCTTATCCTTCTATATGGTTGCATATTATTCCAAAATGTGTGTTTGTGTGTATACACACATACACCCTGTTATTTAGTCATTATCTTAGTGATGGTCATTGGTGTTCTCTACCTTTTGTGCAGGAGAAAGAATTGGAAAAATGTTATCCTCATTTTTTTATTATTATACTCATGATAATTTTTGTAGATAACTTTTTTTTTTTAAATTTAAGTATCATGGACCCAAAATATTATCAAATTTCCTGATTTTAATCAGTAATTTGTCTTTTTTCAGTTGCATTAATCTTTCTTGACTGATATTTGCCAACAGGTCATCAATTATGTCAATTTTGGGGGAACATTTTGACAAGGTTTTGTCAAGTGAATCTTCCTCACTTTTGCATGTATTTCCTCTGGGTGGGCAGTAGAGAACAGAGGTGAGTACAGGATGCAGAGGGAAGCAGATGCAAGGTCTGATCATGGATGTGGTTTTATTTTTTGCCTTTTCAGGTCTTACTTCTTTGAGGACAATAATTTCTACCTCCTTCTGTTCACTCATATGTGTCATTCATTTGGCAAGTTCATCAGATATATCAACTTCAAATCCCTGAAAGTAACCAGAAGTGCTTTCAGAATCTGCTTAGAGGTCTCTTTCTCGTCAGTCTCCTCCACTGTAATATGTGTTCCCACATGCAGCAGCCTTTTTGGAAGAGTTATTTTTTTCATTTTTAAAAAAACAGACTTTATTTTCAGTTTTAGGTTCATAAAAAAATGAGAAGAAAGTACAGAGATTTCCTATATACTCCCTGATCCACACATGCACTGCCCCCACCCTCATCCCCAACTACTGGCATCCTCCACCAAAGTTTGTCACAATTGATGACCCTACATTGATATATCTCTACTACCTTAACCCATAGTTTATGTTAGGGTTCACTCTAGTGGTGGCGTACATTCTATGGGTTTGGACAAATGTATAATTACATGTATCCATTATTATAATCTCATGCAAAATATTTTCACTGCCCTAAAAATCCTCTGTGTTATGCCTATTCATTCCTCCATCCCCCTAACCCCTAGCAACCATTGCTCTTTTTACTGTTTCCCTAGTTTTGTCTTTTCCAGAATGTCATATAGTAGGAATAATACAGTTTGTAGCCTTTTCTGACTGATTTCTTTTACTTACTAATATGCATTAAGATTCCTCCATGTCTTTTCCTGGCTTGCTGGCTCATTTCTTTTTAGTGCTGAATAATATTCCATTGTCTGTCTGTATCATAGTTTATTTGTCCATTCACCTACTTAAACACACCTCGATTGCTTCCAAATATTGACAAATATGAATTAAGCTACAAAAACATCTGTCTGCAGGTTTTTCTGTGAACGTAAGTTTTCAACTCATTTGGATAAATACCAAGGAGCACAATTGCTGTATCACGTGGTAAATTTTGTAAGAAACTGCCAAACTATCTTCCCAAGTGGCCGCACCATTTTACATTCCCACCAGCAATGAATGAGAGTTTCTATCACTCCACGTTTTCACCAGTATTTGGTTTTGTCAGTGATATAGATGTTGGTCATTCTAATAGGTGTATTACAGTATCTCATTGTAGTTTTAATATGCATTTCCCTCATGAGGTGTGATTTTGAGCTTTACTTTTTTATTAATTTTCTTATTCCATTTTATTGGTTTTTAGTTTGGTTTAGTTTCTACATTGACATTTTACTGCAAAATAATAATACTTGCCTCCCAAGGTAATTGTGAGGAAGAAAGGAGAGACTCTGACATTTTTAAATACAAAGTCTCAGTTTATAGTCTGCCTTTCTGTATCTTGCTCAAGTTTGCTGAAGCTGGAGCTGGAAGTCACATGGGTGGAAAGTCAGTTCCCATGTGTGAGGCTGAAGTTTCATAAGGTAATTGATCTCAAATACACAATACTTTGTGAGCACAGAGAAGGAAACAACTAGATTTGCCTGGGAATTGGATGAGACTCTATGGTGCCTGGAATATAGCAGCTCCTCAATAATTATTTATTGAATGAGGGACTTCTTGAGAAGATAGACTCTGGAGCTAGACTACTGAGAACTGAATCCAATTCCATCACTTTATCAGATATGTGTCTTTTGGCAAGTTACTTAACCTCTCTGTTTCTCCACCTGAAAAATGGGGTTAAAAGCAGCCAAAATCTGGAAATAATCCAAGTGCCCCCAATGGATGAATGGATAAACAAATTGTGGTATATACATACAGTGGAATATTACTCAGCCATAAAAAGGAATGACATACTGATACATGCTACAACATGGATGAACCTTGAAAACATGCTAAGTGAAAGAAGCCAGCCACAAAAGCTCACATATTATCTCATTCTATTTATATGGAATGCCCGGGAGAGGTAAATCCATAGAGACAGAAGGCAGATTGGTGGTTCCCAGGGGCTAAGAGAAGGAGTCATGGGATCCACTTCTTCATGGGTACAGGGTTTTCTTTCGGGGTTGATGAAAATGTTTGGATGAAACAAGATAGAACTGGTGGTTGTATAACACTGTGAATGTACTAAAAGCCACTGAATTGTACACTTTAAGATGGTTAATTTTATCTTGATTGAACTTTACCTCAATAAAAATATTCACTGGATATGTTAAACAGAAGATTTGGCACAGCTGAGCAGTAAGTTAGTGAAATGGAAAATAGATCTCATTAAATTATCCAGGATGTTGCAGAAAGATGAGATATGCAAGACAAGTTAAAATACACAGAGATAGAACAAGAGGGTCCAGAGTTCTAGAAAGAGGTAAAAGATAAAACGGGAAGAGGCGTATTTGAAGCAAAAATGACAGAATTTTCGAGAAATGTTTTGTTGAAAGACTCGAAACCTCGTAACAAGGAAGCCCAAAAAGTCCCAAGAAGAATAAATAAAAGGAAATGCACACCTAGGAATATTCTAGTAAAACAGTAGAATGCCTAAGGCAAAAAGAAGAGGCAGCCAGAAAATAAAAACCACTTCTGAAGCAATGATAATCAGACCCCTGGCTAGCTTCTCAACTAGTAGTAATAAAAGACAAAACACAGGAATAAAACATGTAGTGTGCTGAAAGAAAAAGTACTACCATTGTAGACTTTCAAAGAAAGCAAAAATAACTTTCAATAATGAAGGCAAAATTTGGACAAACAAAAAAAAATTGAGAGTTTTACCACCAATAGATCTTTGCCCAAGAAAATCCTAAAAGATTCACTGTAAGGAAAAAAATTCCAGATATTAGTAAATATTGGGTAAATCTAAATGTAATTGACTGGATAAAACACTACGTTAATGTGTAAAATGTGTGATTAAACAAAATGTGTAACTAAAATACTTAACATGGTAGCATTTAAATTGTGGAGAAGGTGATAAGGGTTAAAGTGTTCTGAGGACTTACACTGCCTGGGAGGAGTGTAAAGATATTAAGTATGGTAAAATACCCCGAGTAGCTACTGAAAGAAGACTTCTAGCTGTCCCTGACATCCATTGTCCCTTTCGTATGCATTTTTTATCTGCCCACATGCCCATTTTTTCAGCCTTGAGGCTGCAGTGACTGAGGTGCGGTGGATGGCGTTTTTACTCCCATATATACGGTGCCTCTCCTTGTGGGAGGATTTTACCTCCCCACCCCATTGACACCAGGTTTGGCCATGTAATCTGTAGTGTCCGTCCTTTGAGAGGATTCTGTTTCCACACTCTGATAATGTCAGCCTTGGCCATGACCTTTTTAAGACAATAAACTATCAGTGGAAGTAAACTGTGTCACTTTCTGAGCAGAGGTTTTCAAAGTCACCATGAAGTTCTACCATCTCTCTCTTCCTTCGGCTACGCCCTTAGCAATGCTCCAAGAAGGGACTGCTCCTTCAGCCTGGGCCCAAGAACAAAGCAAAGCTGAAATGGACAGGTAATGTGAATGAGAAATAAACCCACGGGAAAGCCACTTAGATTTTGGAGTTGCAGCTGCATTAGTGCAGCGTAACTTAATCTCAGGTGAGTAAATGCCTCAAAACAAAGTACTCCTAACACACCAACAACAAATAAACAAACAAAACCTCACATTTACAGTCTATGGCACTGGCTTTCAGAATGTGGAGTACGTGGCTCGGAAATGTTAGCAGAGGCTAAAAAGATGATAATGCGCATTAAGCAGTGGCGAAACATTGACCAACACTGCTGCCTGTGCTAACTTAAGAGGCAAATTAGGTGCCCGGTGAGCTTATGATTTAAGCCGAAGAATGTGGGAAAACAGGATGGGATTCTAAATTGTATATTACCAAAACGTAGCTCAGTCTAAGATGACCAACAGACTGAGCCATGTGACCAAATATGTCAGTAGTCCTAAGAAAGTAAGTAGACTCAACTTCTACATTGAAAAGACACAGATCTTCAGATTAGAGGTTTTTAAAACTCCAGCTAGATGCTACCAGAGACATAATTAAAGCATAAAGACATTGCAGAGACTGAGAATATGAGGGAAGAAGACAGGGAAGACCAGTAAGAGCAAAGGAAAGCTGATATAAACGTCCAGCTTTACGTTCTTTAACTGCATAGACCCGGCTAGAGTAGTCTCAAACACGACAAAGTTCACTTAAAAGCAAAACACTGCAATTCCAATTCAAAAACAGCCTTAAAAGCCTTTGTTAGGGGGTGAGTCATGCCTCTCCAGAATTCATGTTAAGTCGTGTTCCCAATGCTTTATGATGAGACTGTATTTGGAGAAAGGATCTTTAAAGAGACAATTAAGTTTAAACGAAAGTCATTAGGGTAGGACCGAATCCAATTTACTAGTATCCTTATAAGATGAGGAAATTTGGATCCAAAGAGACACCAGGGATGCATGGGCACAGAGAAAAGCCCATGAAGGGGACACAAGGAGAAACAGCCATCTACCAACCAAAGAGAGAGATCTCAAGAGGAATCAACACTGCTGCCACCTTGATCTTGAATTTCAGTCTCCAGAACTTTGAGTAAATAACTTTCTGTTATTTGAGCCACCTAGTCTGTGACTTTGTTTGTGGTACCCGGTTTGTAGCACTTTGTTATGGCATCCCGAGCAAAGTAATAGAGCCTTGAATAATAGTAATTAACAGAGGTAGTAACGATAATGTCATACCCCAGATCTTTTCAGGCCATTTCCTTTGGAGAATTCCAAAGATCAAGAAAACAACCATGTGCAACGGGAAGATGTCTTCTGGCAACTCCCTCCTTACAAAGGCGCTTTTAATAATGGGTCTTGGCACAGAAGTAACCAGTATTGTGCCCTGGGGCGGGTCTCACCATTGTCCGCCTCTGTGGGCAGCCGAAGAGAGCCAAAGATGCAACGCTGTCCGAGGGAGTGCCATCTGGGAGGACGTTGCTAAAGAAAACAGGGGCTCTGGCTCCTGGATTTGTCATTCTGATCCAGTTTCATCGCTAACATTTGTAAGAAAAGAACATGCTCTTTCTTTCCCATCACATTGGACTGGAGCCAAATATGATTCTCCGTGCTGAAGGCGTTGGGTAATAGCAATATCATAATAATCGTTTTAGAGAACATTTCTCTCCTACCAGCTCTGACTGAACATATTTAGATTCCAAAGACAGCATTAGGGGGTGAGAACATTTGTCCTTTAAAGACTTCAATTCCAGGACTTCAACTGCTCCCTGGTTTTGTCATTTGTTATTCATATGCGTTAATCAAATTGTTCAAATATTTTTATTTCTGCCTATAAATGGACTCATTTAGAAACTCTTCATAGCATCTCCAAGCTAATTATTTACTAAAAAAGATTTCTTTCATTTTTTCATTTTCTCATCGTTCTTCTTTCATCATCGAGGTCATGCTTCTCATCTGAAACCTCAATGTGTGCTAACTTTACATTTTTATAAATTCATATATTGAGGGCATTTTGTTTTGGTCCAGTGTTTTCCCCGCTGGGAAGGGAAGGTTGTATTTATAGGCGCCTATAAATGCAAGGCTTTGTTCGGCTGATCTTTTCTGCCTTCTCACCCCCTCGGGGTGATGGCTAGAAATCTGCGCAATCCTTGTTTTTTAAAAAAATAAAGAATGAAAGACAATATGATACAGTTGGTCTCTGTTGATTACTTAAGGAGTCTGGTGACTGAAAGTCCTGATCAAAGGCACTGGACAATAAAAGCCAAGCTTGTGAGGGGAGAGGCTGGAGGCAACAGGATTTAAGAAAGAATGACAGAGCTTCTCCAGTCTTACCTAATAATTTCTTCTTCATTTTATTCATATTTTTTATTGAAGTGTAGTCGATTTACAATGTTAGTTTCAGGTGTACAGCAAAGCAATTCAGTTATACATGTACATACATACATACATATTTTTCTTCTGTTTCTTTTCCATTACAGCTCATTACAAGAAATTGAATATAGTTCCCTGTGCTCTCTGGTAGGTCCTTGCTTCTTATCCACGTCACATGTGCTTTCTTCCTTCCCTTATTTACTTCTTTCCTCTCTGCCCTCTGGTCTTCCTCCTGCTCTCTGTTTTTCTGCATTTCATTTTCTCCTTCCTTCTTTCCTGCAAAGAACACTGTATGATTGAACCATAGGCCAGAAGTGGTCAAGTATCAGCAATTTCACACACTTCCACCTAATACAACAAACAAAATTCAAGATTTAAGGATTCTATATACCAAGAAAAGAGAATAACAGCATAATATTATTGTAAGAAAATAGAAGTTTTTCCTTATTTGAGAAAGCAACAAGGTTTAGCACTGGCTGTGGATTTAGCTGGGCCTGAATGGAATCCGAGTTCCATAGCGTGCTTGTTACAAAACTTTGATCAAGTGACTTTGCCCCTCAGAGCCTTAGTTTCCTTATCTGTAAAATGGGGATTCTGGTCCCAATTCTTATAGGATTTATCTGAAAATCAAAGGTAAGCGTGAAAAGGCATACTCCCTCATAAAGTGAGTGGTCTGACACATATATGTGTCTAACTATTTCATGGTGTGTTTAGATGCTTTGGTGATGAGAAAATGCAAATGAATTCAAAAGCATTACTGAACACTTGTAGCTCTGAGTCTGTATCCACAGGCTGATTCAGAAAGAATAGAGCACATTGGGGAAAAAAGTGTGTTATTTAGTGACTAGCAAACGTAGAGTTAGCACCAGCTTGTGAGCGCTCACATTTCACCTGTCTTGAGAAAACCATGAATCATTTTTGTGTCACATTCAGCACTGCCCCAAGAAAGCAATAAAGAAGGTGGGCTGAGAAAACTGTGTTCCCCAGGCCGTGATCTGGCATCTTCTCTGGAAACGATGGAGACCTTCTCACACCCACTGCTGGCCGTGATGGAGGCAGATAAGGTGAAATGTTAAAACTTCAGCTGCTGTTTTCAGGTTCACATGAAAGACAGAGTTGACTTTGCAGGTTGTCTCAGATTCAGTGAGAAGGCCACGCTGATTTAACCAAAGCAGTTCATCTCCAAGCATCTACCTGTGGGGCGCCGGGTACCAGCAGGTGGTGATTGAACATGGAAGGGATTCCCCAACAGTTCACGCCTTTTGTGACAGATCACACATGGGACTGTAGGCCATTGTGTGAGTGTGAGCGCGCGCGAGTGTGTGAGCGTGTGTGTGTGTGTGTGAGCGTGTGTGTGTGTGTATGTGTGTGTGTGAGCGTGTGAGTGTGTATGTGTGTGTGAGCGTGTGTGTGTGTGTGTGTGTGTGAGTGTGTGTGTGTGTGTGAGCGTGTGTGTGTGTGTGAGTGTGTGTGTGTGTGTGAGCGTGTGTGTGTGGAGTGTGTGTGTGAGCGTGTGTGTGTGAGTGTGTGTGTGAGTGTGAGCGCGCGCGAGTGTGTGTGTGTGTGTATGTGTGTGTGTGTGAGCGTGTGTGTGTGTGTATGTGTGTGTGTGAGCGTGTGTGTGTGTGAGTGTGTGTGTGAGCGTGTGTGTGTGAGTGTGTGTGTGAGTGTGAGCGCGCGCGAGTGTGTGTGTGTGTGTGAGTGTGAGCGTGTGTGTGTGTGTGTGAGTGTGAGCGTGTGTGTGTGTGTGTGTGAATGTGAAGAGCAGTGGCAGGGGTCTAAAGCCAGGACACACTGAAAGGTTTTTCCTACGGCTTCAGGAAGTCCTTGGAAACCTCATTTTCCAGCAGGAGAGGCTCCCCTCACTTCCGTGGTGCAGTCCAGAAGTTCGTTCAGGAATATATTCCAGGACACTGGGTAGGACTTTCTTTTTAAATATTGACTTAACTCTGGGATAGCGGCCACCAGGGCTCAGATCATCACACCGCTGACATCGTGTGGGGCCAGGTCAGGGATCTCGCAGTCCTGAGGGAGTGCAGAAAGGCCGTGGGTTGCCATTTCAATCCCCCAGAGTCTGGGGTGAATGGACATGAGCAGCGTAAGCTGAGCGGCTGTCTGGTTGTAGACATGACTGTGAGAGGTCCTTTACAACTCTGGTTTCAAATACGGGCCACCCAGTAGCTTGAATGCCGAGCCATGTGCCTTTAAACATGTTCAGTAATTCTGGGGTCACTCTTCATTTTCTCAGTCGACAGCTCCTCACACTCTCCTGCAGGTGTCTGAAGGATTCTGGAGATTGAAAAGAAAATTCACATACTCAAGGAAGTTGGGATCCCCCGCCGGAGGCTGCTTGACTGAGCCTGGGTCTCTCTCACCCTGCGTCTGAACTAACCTGCTGTTCAGGCCTGATGTTTGCCCCAGGGGGAACTTTACGAACTGTGTTCCACCATCACGGGAACCTAGTTTCCTAGAACAGTGAGTCCCTGTTCCTCCTTCTGGCTTCTCAGCACACAGATCATCCTTTACAGGAATCACCGCCAACCACATGGCACCATTTCCCCTGGTCTGGCGTGGAGACTTGTTTATTAAGAGAAGAAAATCTTCTGCCTTTAACATGATGACCCTATGTCACATTCCAGCCCACAGCAGCCAAAACTGAGGAGAAAAATGACCAAGCCTGGGTTGTCCAGCCCCTTCCTCCAACAGATAGCCCCGTCCAGCCCTGGGAAAACTCTGGGTAGCACAGCCTGTTTCCCTGGCCTCACTGTGCACACCTCCCAGCAGATGCCCCGTGACACCTCGCGGCCTTGGCCCTGCTGCAGGCCCTGCTCTCGAGGCCTCCGGATGCCATCATCCTGGAAGCCTCTTCGCAGCTCCAGCTGGAAGGAGGCCGCAGCACACATGGCCTCCCACAACCCAGGTCAGGATCGAGAAATGTTCTGGCCACCAGTGTTCTCTTATTTGTGGTTATTTCTTGCTTCTCATTTTGCAGCCGGCACCAAACCCCCCTGCAAGAGGATACTGCCTCGCAAGTTGACAGCTCTCAGAGAGGGGAAAATGTCTAAACTCAGCAAACTGCCTGGGCTCATTCCTAGAAGCAATTCAGGTCATATAACAAAAAGGTACGCTGAAGATGCATTTCTTGGAGCAAATCTGTCATAGGACAGAAAAGCGTGTGGCCTGCCCCACCACCTCGTTGGCGGCATCTCCTGGCCCCCTGCCCCCCAGCCTTCTTCCTCTTTTCTCTCTGCCTAAGTGCTGCTTTGTCCTGTTGCTGGTGCTGCCACCACTGTGACCGTCCTTGTGTTGTGGGCGCCCATTGTGTGGCCGGTGTTTTGCCCAGGGGAGGGCCTCACGCTGGCTTGGTGGACTCAAAGTGCCAAGGCTGCCGAAGGAAGATTGTCTGACCACAATCCACCTGGCATCCATCAAAGACAAATAAACAAGCTGTGCTTATCACCAGGCTGCCTGGCGTAGCCAAACTGTAAATTACATCCGTAACGGACCGCCTCAGCTGCGTCACGTGGTCCAGGCCAGGCCCCTGCCGGTCCTCCGTTTTAACTGCTCTATGTGGAGTTGAGTGTCACCCACCATGGCTTCAGCTTGGGTGTGGACACTGTTTCATTTGTCCTTTTAAAGTTGGAATACACACACACACACACACACACACACACACACACACACACACACACAACTGACAGTAAACAGATCAAAGTATGAACAGTGGTTGCCTTTGCCTGGTGACTATGGGCACTTTTTTCCTTTATATGGCTTTTTATTTTCCAAAGTTTCTTTAATGAGGGCTTAATCATTTCTATACTTAAAAAAAATGAACAGATAGTTTTATTTTAAAAATTTCAGAAATCAAAAATTCTAACTTCTCTGTGGGTGAGGAGGTGGAAAATAAGGTGGGCTGAGTTTAAAGAGCAGGCGAATTCAGAAACAGACTTGAAGAGATAGGAAACAAACTTGTGGTCGCCAAAGAGGAGAGAAAAGGTGGGAGGGACAAATGAGGGGGATGGGATGAACAGATACCTACTAATACATTATAAAATAGAGGAGCCACAGGATATACTGCATAGCACAGGGAACTACAGCTTTATCTTGTAATAACCTGTGATGGAGTATAAACTGCAAAAATTCTGAATCACTATGCTGTACACCTGAAACTAACACAAGCTTGTAAATCAACTATACTTCAATGAAAAAGAAGAGAGTGGGCGAATTCTGACTGTATCAGAGCAGAGCAGCCGGGTGAGTCAGAGCCCAGTTGCAGCTCTGGCAAACCATCCCCAGCAGAGCCATCTTAGCCTCCAGCCCTGTGTCCTGTCACACTGTCACACAGCCGGCACACTCCGGCTTCCTGTGGAACAGTGCTGATCTTCCTGCAGGATTTCGAGCCGAGAGGGCTGTTAGCGAAGTGTTTCTCCTTTTCGCCATTACCACACCTCTGCCAACTTTGCCTAAGGGAACAGCAATCCAGGACCTCCTGGAGTGAAGGCTGTGGGCTCTTCAGTAATTTTTGTTACAGCCTTCGGCTCTTCCTGCTTTTCTCATCCATCTCACAGGGGAGTGAGCCGGAGCCAAGGTGGTTTATCACCTCGCACTGTGCCTTACTCAAGTTTATGCAACAGAGGGCAGATCTTTGTGAGCACCTGTGCCCATTTGGGCAAAGCAATCAGGGCACTCCCATCCATCACTTTTAGGAGACCAGTCTACACAGTACCTGACAGAGTCAGCTGAAAGGCCTGCTTGTTTTAGGAATTGTATAGACACACTTCTCATCAGAACATCATTCACTTCTGTAGGAAAATAAACCAGCCATGCTGATTGTGTATTTCAAATATACCTGTGATCATAATATTGGAATCATTCAGTTTCAATCTGATTGACTTGGCCCCTGACTTGAGCCTGAGGATGGGGAAACTCTCGAAGATAAATGGGTGCACCATTCAAAACACATTTTCAATAGAAATGTTAATTTGTTTTCATTTTAGGAGTTATTTCAGAGAATTTACTCTATCGAATTTCAAGAAGTTAATTTTGAGCTCTGAGAAAGGAGACCCTCCTTTCTTGTCTGCTGGCTCCTAAAAATGGTTCTACCAAAATTCTGCCTGCAAAGACGCTGCAGAGAGATAATACAAATAGAGGTTATGAAGTCAGGAATCACGGGGGGAAGTGCAAATCCACAGGACTTTCAGCTCTGAGGCAGCATTCTCAAATGCTGAAGTCATCTCCCATTCACCAGAGGCCCTCAGATCTGCACATCGATATGTGAAATTGGAGGCTAATATGCAGATATTGATTTCTTTAAGGGTGAGTGTCAATATTTACAATCCCAAGAGGTGGCAATGGATTGAGGCAAAACCAAAGTTGGCCTGGTGACTGCCAAGGTCATGGCAGAGCAATAATTACGCTCTTCACCATGCTGCTCAAAGCCTCTGCCTCCAAGTGGTGCCCATTATTTAGTTGAAAAGCAAAAACCTTAGTTGGCGGTTTGGATATTACCAACCTCTATCACCTAAGGGCTAGGTAATGTGACAGTCCAGTATTTACTAGATGTCTTCTACCACATAAGCTCCATCAAATTAAAATCATCTTGATGGATGGAGGCTTTTCTTAAATTAATTGATCAGGACTACTATCTCCAAAATTGAGATGCTTCCACAGTGGTATGAGTCCCTGAGAAACGTTGCCATAATGCTGGGAGTAGGTCCCTTTTCTCAGGGATGAAAAGGGTAGACCAGAACCTCAGAACACCTGGCTTCAAGGTAAAATCCATCCACGTTAGGAAAATAAAGAGCAGGGATTCTTAACTCTGGCAGGACATTAGAATCCCAGCTCTAGAAATTCTGCTTGATTTAATTGATCTGTGCTGGGCATATATTTTTAAAAATGTGTCCCAGTGATTTTAATGTGCAGCCTGTACTAAAAACCACTGGTACAGCAAGGTCCTCCAAGTACCTTTCCACCTTCTGTCTCTCCACCACATGCACCCCCATAGCCTAGTCTTACGTTTGTACTTGCCTGTTTTTACTGCTTCTTTTAAGGAATTCCACACCCATATCTGGACACCACATCACCTCTTCTTCCTTCAAGCCACAAGTTGAAACCTCCTCTCCTTGTCTACGGAACTTTCTCTGACTTGGTCCCAACTCTTAAAACAGATTTTATCTTTTCCTACTAGACACACCTCAAGCAAAACACTCATTACACCAGGGCAATTGCAAGTTTACGGGTCCCTTTCCCCTGGTTGACAGTGGGCTTTCTGAGACAAACAGCCATGCATTAGTCCCCTGGGTATTTAAAGCATGACTACTCTGCTTAGTACTGCAAATCACCATAGCTACACAATAAATATCTGTTGTAAAGATGGACAAAATTGTAAGTTCATGTTTGGGATCAGGGTCTTTTAGAAATCAAGCAAGACAAAGATCATTTCTATATTTGGGGGCAACTAGAATATTTTAAAAATGAGAAAAAAAACCCAATTCTTAGTTTGAGGCTCTCTGTGCACACAAGACATGGACCAAATGTCCCCTGGCCCTCCTCCCTGTGACATTCTCTTTAGGTTCAGTTGGGATAACTCAGATCATTTCAGCCCTGAATACCTCGCATGGTTCAGGGATACACAGAATGTAATTCTGTCCCTTGACTGTGTCCCAATCAGAATACGGATGAATGTCAAGACAGACAGTGGTAAAATTGTGAGGCAGGCTGTTTCTATTTGGAGGGGGGGGGGTTTCCTTCCGCACTCCTGTTTCAAGGCTCCCCACAGGCTTAGCCGTTCTCCCAGTTCATATCCCCCCTTCTTTCCATTCACTTTGTCACTAAGTATGGAGTGAACATACTTTATATCATGATGTATCCTTGACACAAAATTGTGTACACAGAGATGAAACAGCTCAGCGGGATCAAAACTGTGTCAGCGTCAAAATGCACGGGAGACGTGCCTGTGGCTTGAAGAACATCTTGGAGACAGTAGTGGAGCCTTCACTTAAGAAATGCTGTGTCATCAGCACTCATGGAAGATAATTTTGTGTGAAAAATCATAGATTTTAATGACCCTGAGTATAAAAGTATTTTAAAAAGTTATACCCTGTGTGTGAAGAAGTTTCTCGAATACCTTACCACATGTATTTCACTTCTGATTTCCTTTTCATGTATGCACAAGAGTTGTATTTGATGAAAAGTCTGTGTATACATGAGGATTTGTTTAATATGCTTAAAATAAAAATTCAAAGCCTGGGTTATAATCTAATTTGCTATTTCCTTGGTGGTACATAAAATAATGGTACTTGTATTGGTTTGCAAGGGCTGCTGTAACAAAGTACCACAAACTGGGCAGCTTACAGAGCAGAAATCTGTTTTCTCGTAGTTCTGGAGGCTGTCAAAGATCAAGCTGTTGGCAGAGCTGATTTCTTCTGAGGCCTCTCTGTTCGGTTTGCAGATGGCCATCTACTCCCTGCACTGTGGTCTTCGTTCTGTACCTGTCAGTGTCCAGATTCCCTCGTCTTATAAAGATACTGGTTATATTGGACTAGGGCCCATGCTGATGATTTCATTTTAACCTATTACCTCTTTAAAGACCTTATCTCCAAATACAGTTTTATTTATTTATTTATTTATTTATTTATTTATTTATTTATATGAAAGTATAGTTGATTTACAGTATTGTGTTAATTTCTGGTGCATGGCAAATTGATTCATTTATATATATGTATGTATATATATTCTTTTTCTACAGGCCACTAAAAGGCATTGAATATAGTTTCCTGTGCTATACAGTAGGACCTTGTTGTTTATCTATTCTATATATAGTAGTTAGTATGTACAAATCCCCAGCTCCCAATTTAACCCTTTCCACCCTTTTTATCCCCTGGTAACCGTAAGTTTGTTTTCAATGTCTATGAATCTTTCTCTGTAAATAAATTTATTTGTGTCCTTTTTTTTTTTAGATTCCACATATGGGTGATATCATGTAGTATTTTTCCTTCTTTTTCTGGCTTACTTCACTTAGTATAATGATCTCCAGGTCCATCCATGTTGCTGCAAATGGCATTATTTTATTCCTTTTTATGGCTGAGTAGTATTCCTTTGTATATACA
Source organism: Camelus ferus (assembly GCF_009834535.1). Lineage (NCBI taxonomy): Eukaryota > Metazoa > Chordata > Mammalia > Artiodactyla > Camelidae > Camelus > Camelus ferus. The sequence continues at coordinate 37,539,292 of NC_045697.1, forward strand.
TCTATATCTTCATCTATATCTATATATCACAACTTCTTTATCTAGTCATCTGTTGATGGACATTTAGGTTGCTTCCATGCCTTGGCTATTGCAAATAGTGCAACTGTGAACATTGGGGTGCACGTATTTTTTGAATTAAAGTATCCTCTGGATATATGCCCAAGAGTGGAATTTCTGGATCATAGGCTACATCTATTTTCAGTTTTTAAAGGAATCTCCATATTGTTTTCCATAATGGCTGCACCAAACTACAGTCCCACCAAAGTGTAGGAGGGTTCCCTTTTCCCTACACCCTCTCCAGCATTTCAGATACAGTTTATTTTGAGATACTGAGTGTTAAGACTTCAATAATAAATTTGAGGAGAACACGATGTGGAGCATAACACTGCCTCACAATTGATAGTTTCTTAGTTCAATGAAATTTAGAGTATAAACCTCAGAGGATCGTACTGATATTAAATGAGTCCCTAGGAGCATAGGAAGCACTATCTGAGCCCTAGCTGTTTATTCTTACCTACTTTACAGAGTGGTTGAGAAAGCTAAACAAGACAGCACTTGCAAAGGGCCTAGCCGAGAACCTAGCATCCAGGGAGCCCTCTGTCAGTGTTGACTGCTATCTCACTATTCATTTGGAAATATTTTCATACCAGTAAAGAAAAGTTATTGAGAGAAAGGAATTCCCCATATGAAAAATAAGAAAATATATATATAAATTTAAAGATAGGAAATACATATATATTTTAAATCTTGGAACTTGATGATGATTTTGAAAACCCTAGTGCACAATTAAGAAAGCAGAAGCTGACAGTCATGACTTCAGGCATAATGCTTACATGATTAATGTCCAAAAGTGTTTTGTAATTACCTAATTGTCTGGCACCATCTCAAGTCCTACTTTTTAACCCTTTCATGGGAAGCCAAAGACATCTCCAGCGGGTATGACACACTGATGCAAAATGCATTAAGCTTTTACAGCAGTGCCTCAAGACCACCAATAGCATCAAGAGATTAATAATTGGAGTAAGAGAGATAAATGTCTTTGATGAATAATTCAGCCCCTGGTCAGAAATTAGAAACTTGAGAGCCCCAATACTTGGGTGAGTCAACAGAAACCCGCCTTTAATGGGCTATAATTTTAAATATGAGGAGGATGTTGCCAGTTGTCACTTATATCAGCTTAAAACACACTTCTCAATGAAAAGAAAATCCCTCAAAATGAGATCACCCAACTGAGGCAGGTTTGAGATAAATAGAGATGAGTACGTTTCTGATCTAGCTTAACAACAGATTCTCTTTGTCATCCTGAACAAGATCGTGAACTTCTTTATAGATAAACTTATGAAAATTTTAAGCCTCACATGTACATTTTATCTCTAAATTAGGCATTCCTCCACCAAGCCACACTGTTATTAGATTAGCTTTCTTCTTCTCTAATACCCAGAGTTTTTCACTGAGTCCACCCTTATTAAAATGTCCCAACCAACCCTAGAAATTTCTAATATTCTCAACAAATCTACTCTGTGCTAACAAAAGAAAACTAGTGAAGGTGGTCCTAGGAAGAGTGTGTGCATTTTACATCTGGCCTTAGGTGTGCAAAACCCCAACCTTTGACATCAAATGCAAAGGAATGACTCAGATGATGGAAATTTCCATCCCAGCAGGAAGGAAGGATTTTGTCAAGGAAATACAGTACAAGCTGTTGGTTTCTACCTATAAAAGAAGGATGTAAGTCTGTAGCAGACAAAGCTGTGTCCTCACCAAGCCCATTTCATGTTCTTCTTGGGCACACAGCTGAACTACATTTCCCAACCTCCTCTGTGGTTAGTGGGGCCATGAGACAGAGTCCTGGCCAATGGAATGCATGATGAGTCCAAGCCTGGCCCTCAAACTCCCAGAGCCACCCTCCACTGCCTCATCTACCACATGAATGATGATGCAAGCCTGGGGACCACAGTATTCAGGGCAACCTTGAGAGAAAAGCCCTGAACATGGAAGAGCCACAGTCTAGAAGGATCCTGGATCCTGACTGACTGCAGAGAGCAGGCAGCCCCTACTACACATTTATCGACCATATTATACTGTGACATGAGTGAGAAATACACTTTTACTGTGTTAACCCACTGAGATTTAGTGGTTATTTCTTCCAGCAGCTATAGCTTTATTCACCTTGAATGTTACAGGTATTGACAGTCCTGAAAGGAACATTACAAGGATCAACTTACTGATTTGCTTTTTAATTTATTCAACAAGTATTTATTTCAAAGCTATGATGTAAGAGTTACTCTGCTAGGTACCAACCCGTGAAGCACTCTGATGACAGAGTTTAAGACCCTGGACTTTACAGTCAAAACTGGTATTTGAATTCTAGTCCTGTCATTTCTCAGCTGTGTGACTTTGATCATGTTACTTAACTTCTCTGGACTTTAGTTTTCTTACCTGCAAGATGGGATAATGATAATATCTACCTCATAAGGTTTTCCTGAGAATTAAATGAACTAATCAATGTCTGTAAAATACTGAGCTCCTTTGTGGCATATAACTCAATAAAAGTTGACATCATTGTCGAGTCTGGACAAAGCTCCAATTTTCCAAGTTAAACATTACATGAATTATTGTTAATCGTCAAATTTATAAGTGCATTCTGCTTTATAAGTACACAGCCATGAAGGGCTAATCCAATGATTTTTCTGAAAGGGACTGAAGAAATGTGCTCATCAGGGCAGATTCCCAGCACTTGCCCTGCTTTGGACAAAGAAGCACACCCTCTGGCAGTGCATTCTGGGAAACTGCATTTTAGTGGAGGAAAAGCACAAAATTACTGGCAAGATTTGCAGATTTGGAAGAAGAAGAGAGAAAGAAAATGGCAGTTAAAGGAGGGCCTCCTTCCCTCAGATAGCCCTAATGATATGTTTTCTCTGCACTCTGGGTCTTTTCCAGTGGGATGGGTTCATTAAATAAATATGTGTTTCTCTTTACTTTTTCAAAAGCCAGTAATACAAAGACTTATGTTTGTTTAGTATTTTTTTAATTTGCTTTCACGGCCAAAAAATGTCTGTTGGGCAGGCACTTCCTTGAGAAGATCCTATTTACCCTGTTTCACTCCCAGTCAAGAGTTTTTCAGAAGAGAGCACAAAATGCCATTTTAGAGGTAGGATTGGATGGGCTGGTATTCAGAGATTTCCTTAACCTGGAGAAGGAGCAAAAGAAAAACAACACAAAGCAAAACCAAACCAAATTCTGGATAAATTGGCATGGAAGGATTCCAGGCCTAGAAAAACCTTCTTTAGAAAGTTTATATATTTTTTCTAAGCCCATCATCTTTGTTTCAATTATCGATGGTTAATGAATCTGAATTTTATGATGTGAACAAAAGACCTGAAGGAGATGTGAGGTTGGGCTCAAACAGGCAATAAGTGACTTGCTTTAGGGAAGAAGCAAAATCCAAACCAGGGTACAAATCACCCGTCTTTGCCTACTCAATGCCCACAGGTTTTACCATGAAGAAGAGTTTGAGCAAAAATTCTAGGGCAAAGATTTTTAAAATGAGAAGGCAGCAGCTCCCTAAAAGCAAGCCAGGCAAGTAGCTTAATCTATTTTCCATTACAAACTGAAGGGATTGCATTGTCCCAGACATCAAAAAAGGTCACTGTGAACTTTAAAAAATCTCCATTTATTTGTTCAGCAGTTTGCATAGGACAGAGGACAGAGCCATTTGTGAGAAAGGATCCCAATTTTTTGACTCTAACCTTAAAAACTGGAGAAAGATAGGAGCAGCCCCTTGTTGTCACTGCCCCTTAATGATGAGAGGTGGCCAGCAACGTTCTGTGCCTTTGTTCTCTGGGACTCGATGCAGAAGAGATACTAGGTAGGGACCAGCTGCCCCCACGAGATTAGATCTGGCAATTTTTGGAAAGTTTTTTGAACATTTCTTAAGTAAATAAGGTAGACTAATCATATTTTCTTTTTAAAGGTCTTGAGTAAGGCGGACAAATCATATCTTTTTTTAATGGTCTTTCACTTTAAAAAATTTTTTTTCAATGGGGGAAATCATTAGGTCTATTTAATTATTTATTGCTAGTTTTGTTTTATAGAGGTACTGGGGTTGGGACCAGGACCTCATGCATGCTACGCATACACTCTACCATTTGAGCTATACCCACCCCCCACCCCCCATTAGTCTTTCATTTTAAACAAGAGTGTTTAGAAGAAGGAAAATCTGTCTACCATTTGGAGTCAGAAAATTAGCCTACCAAATGGAGTTAACTGATTACCTTCTGAAACCAGTTTGGCCCAGACTGGGCCCAGGATTTCTTTAGCGGTCCCAGCACCTCCCAGGAGAAAGGGGGTGGCTCTGTTTTCATCTCGATTTTCCCCCCGCTTACATTCTGTGCCGACATTATGAGTCTTTGGGACTGTCTTTGGGAAGTTTAGACCTGAAAAAGACCTCAGGAAGGTTCCACAGCCTCAGAAAGCCCTAGACCAGATCCTTGTCTAGGGGAAATTTTCAGGCCTGGAAAGAACCTCTGCTCAGCCCGACTACCTGGCTATCACCCTTGGCTGTTCATGGGACTTGATGGCAAATCGATTTTGTGTGTTCTGTATATCAACTCAATTTAATCTTTACAATAACCCAATGAGGTAGGACAATTATTATCCTATTTTATAAATGAGGAAACAGGCTCAGAGAGTTTGGGTAACTTCCCCAGGGTCACACAGCTAGTCAGTGGCAGAGCTGGGATTCAAACACAGGGAGCATGATCCAAGAGCTTATGAACTTAACCACTAACTATACTATTTCTCTTTAAATCTGAAATGCTCAAAATAATAAAGGATAACCTGTGATGTTGGAAATACAGGTTAAGTGGTGGGGGAGATATCTTTGACTGGTGTAGCCTTCCTAGCACTCTTCACAATCCACTTCGCAGGAGTCCATCAGTTCCTGTAAGACTCTCCCTGGTAGGTACTCCCAGGACCACTCAGTTTCAGGCAATTTCTCCTATGCCTCACGGTACACCTTCCCCAGCGCCTCATTATCCTGGCAGATCAAGTACCACGGGAGGAAGCTGCTCTTAGTCCTTCCAACCCAATAAGAGTATTCTCATTTTCCAAGATCCCTGATTATGAGCCTGAATAGAAAATTTGGTTTTTGATTAATAAGCGTGCTTGCCTTTATGTTTCTACAGAAAGCATTTGTGCTAATAATATGATACTTAATAATGAGGTGTCTATCACAGGAAGCAAAATGTCAACGGGGAAACGGTGATGTTGGACCAAGTTTAAATGTCATGCTTTTTAAAGAGCCTTTACCCACAAGGGTCCTACCCAAATCACTGGTATTTATAAAAGGTGCTGCAAAGTAGAGATTTTTGTTTTCCTTTTTCATTGGTGGTTCCAGGGTGCCCTCCATGTTTTAGAAAAGCCTTGGGCCTGGAAGTGCTCAAGCATCAAGCTGGCAGAGCTTGGCAGAGTAACATTGCTGCCAAGTTGAGGACAAATCTATTTGTCCCTCTGTTACCATTAGAACCTTCATCCCTGCATTTAGAACCTGACATGTGCCAAACTGCCCAATTGTTCCTTGCCTGTCATTAAAGTCTGCAGCTAAACACGGGTTTTGAAATACATCATCGCAACTGTCCAAACAAAAACCCCAGTGTATTCAAGAGTCCCAGGGAGGATCGGGGTGTAGGACTAAAATGATGTGAATTGGCCAAGATTCAAAATGCCATTTAAAATCAAGCACACAAAAAAAGTGGTGCCTGTGAAAAGCACTGGATTGACAAGCATAAAGGCATAAAGGCTGGATTCCTGTGTTTTCCGAGCTCCTGAGAGAGCCTGCCCCTCTTTACTGGCCTGCATGGCTCATTCTGAAGGGGCAGAAAAAAGTGTTTGTTCCAGAACAAGACTGGCCAGAGAGATGTGACAGCAGACCAATACCCCAGCAATGTGGCCTCTCCCTGGCTCTCCACTCCTGAACACCAACTCAATTCCAGTCACATCAGTAGGAGGTTGGAGGTAATGGGATGGAAGGGCTGAAGAGGGCATCTGGTTATTGTAAGATAAAACTAGTCATTTTTGACTTATCAGTGTAATTTTCCCGGAGCACCTAAATGCAGAAACTTTGTGCACTATAACCAAGCCTACCTGATCAGGCTACACTAAATTATGCCACAGTAACAAGCAACTCCAAAATCACAGTGGCTTAAGCCAACAAAGATTTATTTCTCATCATACTACCAGTCCATCAAGGTTCAGCCCGGAGGCTCCTCTCCTGATAGTCTTCAGAAACCCAGGTTGATGAACAGTCATCATCTCCAATGCCATGACTCAAAGGCCAGAAGGGAAAAAAGCCCTGGAGGGTCTCAGAGTGGCAGCTAAATGATCTGGCCTGGGATTGACACCGTCTTATTTTCTCAAAATTCATTGGCCAGAACTAATCACCTGGCCAAACACAAGAAGGCCAGGATGTGTAATCCTACCATCTGCCATGGTGACTATCAATGACACCCTAGGTCACATCTCTAAGCAGCAAAGTTCAAACTCTTGACTTGAATTTTCTGTACACCATGATTTTAATATAGAAGCAGAGCTCACCGGCAACCAGAGTTAATTGAGCGGATCCTTGATGATGGAAAGGCGAGTCATCTGGGTAGCTCAGTATAGCCTAAAACTCTAGCTTTGTTTGGATATTCCATTCTTCCTCCAGAAGTTATCATCAGAGTCCCTGACTTAGTCCCAGAATTACTGATTCCCTTGCTTGTCTATTTGGAGTCCTCCAGATTGGAGAGAATTTGGAAACATACCAAGTACTCTGGACCCTTTCTAGTCCAGATGCCCTTGCATTCTGGGTAGGAGAAAAACAAGTCCCTGGAGCAGGGCAAGACCCTAGGGAATTATTTTCTGACATCAATTGTGATCCAGAATTCCTGCCAGAGGTCTGTGGTATCTGCAATATCTGCAAACTGCCAGGGGAGTCTTGTTTCCCAGGTGTGTGTGGCTGTGTTAATGTATGCAGAATCTTGTGATCTGTAAAACATGCATTCAGTTATAAAAGGGGCACTGAACTCATCTGATCATTGCATATTTTCTCAGTCGACAGCTCCTCAAAGCACTTGCAGCATAACTTTGAGGAGGGGGTGGTCTGCCAATTTTGGGGAGATGATTTAAAAAGTTAAAGAGGTTCTTATAGTGTTAGAAATTTCTGCTCCCTGGATTGGGTGCTTTGTGAGGGTCTTTTTTTAGGTATTCTCAGACCTTTTGGGTGAAATTTCTGGGCAAAGGAAAGCCGTAGGTAAATATTTCAGTAGGTGTTCCTGAAGCTGAAATTTGTCTTCTAGGAGAGTTATCCCATTGAGGGTGGGTGAGTTAGCAGGAGGGGTAGCATTTTGAGAATACCAACCTAAAGCTTTGTGCAAACAAAACTCCTGCTTGCAGGCAGGTCGGTGCAGACGACATTTGGTCAAGGGGCATCATGGGAAGCAGGAAATCAACGATTATAGAGCTGGGATGGAGAGGAGTATACACCGCCCCCCAGTGTTCATTGTGGTGACTGAATGCTTGTCATCACCCATTTCAGGTGGGGTCAGAGTAATCTGCTCACAGTTACAAATGGAAGGAAAGGCAGGTGTACGTCAAGACCACAGCAATGTCCCAGCGCATGGTTTTCTGTCATGTTAGCACAGATGATAAACCCATTGGTGGGGTGGCTGGCGGCAGTACAGAGTACAGAATCAGAATAATCTCTTTAAGTCCACCTTGTTCATATTCCTGGTCAACGCTCCCCTTCTCCCTGGCAGGATCTTCTGGAAGGGCTGAAGGAGGATTACTGAGTCATATATGCCAGCAGCACATGCATCCACAGTCTGGGGAGAAGAACTCCCTGTTGATCATCTTCCCTGTGCAAATGACCACAGCTCATCACATGAGCTTTGTAGATGAAACCAGTCACTATTTATAGGACCAAGGAAAGATTCATCAGCAAAAGACAACCGTTTGTGACCTGAGCCCATGGAATGCCATCTCTAACTCTGCCCTCTAGAGGCAGGACACGCTGGTTAACGCAATCAAACCTTCACGTTGGAGAAACGTCAGTGGTAGGTGGACAACATGAGAGCCTGTCACTTTACGCTAGGCTGTGGCCGGTGCCCTTGAAAGCTCAGACACATGCTGTTGTTGGAATTTCTGGGAACCAGAGTGACCACATAGCCGATAAAGCCAAGGAGGTAACTTCTTCTGTTACTCTGAATCCCTAGGCCTGTGTAGTAAGTTCATATTGGTTAGTATACGTAGCTCTTCCTTTTCTTTCTTTAGAGATCAATCATCATTATTTATTTGAATGAATGAATCCTTTCATCTTAATGGTACACAATGAGCAAAAAATGGAATAGAAACCACATCCTTAGGTCATAGTCCTGTTTATTTGCATGGTTTCCCAGCCAAAGCCCCGAGCTGGCTGCCATAAGCTTCTCTCCAGGTCTAGGAGTCAGGGCAGGGAAAGAGTTAAAGATGGGGCTGGTCTGCAGCTGCTGGGCCTGAGAAAAGTCCATGACACCATTCTGGGCAAAGTCAGATTTAGGACAAATATACAGAGCAAGCACTAACTCCAGAGGGGCCAGTAAGCCCCAGGTCCCAAGGGAAGCATCTGCCACCTGCCCAAGCAATGGGGGCAGGAAGGCTGATGGCAGACAGAACAGAGGGAAATTAGCTGATTTCCCTGGTTTGCAGAGCTCGCCCCTCTTACAGAGGATCCTGGGAAGCAGCTGTAGATGGAGAAGGAGCTGCTGAAGGGGAAAATGTCTGGACTTGTGTTTGGTGTAAACCCAAGGGCCCCTCGGAGTCAAAAAAATTATTGGAGAATAAAAGAGCAGTGGCAGCTGAAGGGATTGCAGCCAGCCCTCGCTCAGCAGGCTGTCTTCTGGGGAGATCAGGATCACGGAGCCCATCAGCCAGAACCGATCTCTGAATGTCCAGGGTGAGTGGTGCGCACACACAGAGATTACGCGTTGCCGAGGCCCCAGGGGGGACAGTTCTGGAAGTCAGCACCACGGAGAGGGCAGGGCCTGTGGGCTGCCTGAGAAAGTGAACAGGACACCATGAGCTAATGGAGTGAAGCCAGATGAATACAAAGGCCTTAGGAGGAGTAGAAAGACAGCAGAGCCAAGGAAGCAGCTTCTTGAGGAAGGCTGTGGAAGAGCCTAGAGGGGGCCCAAGGATCTGCATTTTGAACCAAAGCCTAAGATGATTCCAATGCAGGTGGGGCCATAAGCCACATTTTGGCAGATGAGAGGTTTTAGAGGACTGATGTGTGTGGCATCCCATGGACATAGGAAACACATGTTCCAATCTTCCAATGTTTTGGTAAGAACTCTGGGAGATGGTAGTTTGCTAAGCTAGAGAAGGGGTGGAACTCGGGCAGACAGTGGGCTGAGCTGCAGGGCCAGCCCACCTTCATGTCTGAGCCTGGGGTGTACTTCTGGGCCTCTGGGTTCTCTTCTCAGGCACAGTGACAGGACCAAAAGGCAGAGTGACAAGTGTCTCTGGGGTCCTGTCCTAACGGCATCACGTGCCAGCCACCTGAGAGAGAGGAGCCCTGCACTTGAACTCAGCCACAGTCGACTGTGGAAGCTTTTGCGTCCAGGGTGTGTGCACGCCTGCTAACTCACACATTCCCACGCAGATCTGCCCTTGGCCTTGCCGAGTGTGAATCTGTGAAATGAAGGTCAATGCTATCTTGGTATGAGGACCTGATCAGACTGGGGTCTGACTAATTTTTAGGAATCCTAGAAATTTTTCCTTTGGGGTTTTATTTTCATGAGAATCTAAAACAAAAGCTTTACCAGTTATAAAGATAACGTTTTTCTTTTGGAAAAAAGATTCCCATTTGAAAGTCTTCTTCCATAGAGTAAAACTTGATTTTTTTTAAAGCCAGTGTGTCTCTAGCTGTGGTCTCCAGAAATACTAGGGGGCCTTCAAATACATTCTCCCAGATCTATCTGAATGGTCTTTTCTTTTTCTTATTAAAAGTGAAAACCACCATTTTAGTGCATTGCAATGGAACAATAGTTTTAAGTATAGGATCCAGAATGAAATTCTCCTTGGCTTTATAATGGCATTAAGTGGAAAATCTCCAAGGATGAACTACATGGTGTGCCAATCCATTCGAATTCAATTCAATTCAACAAGTATTTATTGAGCTGTGGTCCTGACGCAATGGCAGGCACAAGGGAACAGAGAGCACTAAAGTTCCTGATCCTCTTGGGAGAGAATGACTGTCCAAGAAGCAATGGAAACATTCTCTCTGGAGGAGTCAGGAAGAGCTTTTCAGAAGGAAGAATTCAGCAGGATGACTGGCAGAGAGGGAGAGAGAAAGGGGAGAGCAAGAGAAAGAGAGGGGCAGAACAGGGTAGACGCAAGCAACAGCATGAACAAAGACATTGTCAGAATGTCTTAATGGGGCCGGAATGCAGAGTTTGAGGGTAGATAGCATGAGAAAGTGGATAAATAGGCAAGGACCCGCGTGCCATGCTAAGGAGCTTGGGCTCACAGGCAGGAGAACATGGCAATTTTTCTGGGTTATAATACCTTTCTGGAATCTCTCCCCCTGAATGCCTTTATTACTCTGTTTTGTCTACAGAGTTCCTCTGTAGCCCTTTTCCAATTAGCAAATCAGCTGAGCTTAAATGATCACATCGACTCGTCATCACCTTGATCAGAACACTTCCCAGGGAAGTTTGTGTGGGTTAGGACTGATTGCTGAGTGGAAAATGTGCTAAGGGTCTCATCACCAGATGAGAATGAGGGGGAGTTAGAGTGTATTTTAAACTACAAATGATGGTTAAAAAATAAAAGTATGGTTTAAAAAATTGGAAATTCACTCCAAACGGTATACCTGGGTCTATAATCCAAAAGGTATCTGGTTTAAACAAAACATAAATGAATACTCAGGGATATGACCATCACCCTGTTTATAAATAAAGACTGGTATCCTATTTGTTTCCTTCTATACTTTCAATTTATTTTTTCTCCTTTTTCACTCATTCATTTAGCAAACATTTATTAAGTGAACAGGGTCTCAGAACACAAGGATGAGTAAGACATAGTTCTTGTACTTCAAGAGCACAAAATTGAGTAGATAGAATTGTAAGCAGATAAATAATGAAACAAATCTACAGTGATATAGAAGAGCTAAGGATAAGGCATGAACCACAGGGAGTGCCTAGAGAATTAGGAATGACTCTATAGCAAAGGAGACATTTGAGCTGGGCTTTGAAGTTTAAATAGGAGTTTCACAGTTAAAAGGAGGAGGAGGGCCATTTCTACTTTCTACATCCTCATGTCTGGAAACAAACATTCAAGGAGATCTGACCCATTCAGATGTCAAGGGAGGCTTCTCAGAGGCAGCTTCCCTTGGACTGAGATGTGGGTGAACAGAAGTTGATGAGAAGGAAGAATTCTGGGCAGGAGAAGCCAATGCAGAGGCCCTGTGGAGGGAAAAGTATGACAGGCAAAGAGGGGTTGAAATGGAACTCAGTTCAGGTGGACAGTGGTGAGAGATGAGAACGGGGAAATATTTAGAGATTCAAGACAATATACGGATAGACCATGTTAAAGAGGTTTTTCTTTTTTCTTCTTTTTCCTAAAAGAAATGAGAAGTGATTAAAATGTTTACTTAGATGGACCATGTGACCATCTTAACTGCTAGCAATCTGCAGCTCTTAGACTAAAGAACTGCCATTTCCCCCCAGGAACCTGGGATTATGAGTTCCTGTTGCAACCATTCCAAAGCCAAGTTGTAGGCTCACTGGGCATACTCACTACACACCTTAGGTATCAGAATATCCTGCCATCTCCAGTAGCCGCATAATACTTCTTCTCCATAAAGGCAGGCACACTGGCAAACTTTAGTAATTGTCAGGTCTCGTTGTAGACAGCCAGTGCCCTTTAGACTTGCACAGGGAGCCCTTTCCACTCCGGAAGCCACCCTGTCGGCCTCTGAATGGCATCCTACGTAACCAAGTGTTAGACAAAGCACCGGCAAAAGACCCAAATAATAGCAGGAGGCAATGATATCTACACAGAATACAATCTCCGAAATGCAGGATCTGGAGCCCCGCAGATACCACTGCGTTGATGGCTGCATTTTATTCATGCCCTACTGAATACGTCATTTCCCACAGTTAGGCTGTCGGGCTGTGACCTGAATTTCCAAGCACATTGCTGAGACTGTCAGCCGTTAGCTTGGAGCAAGGCGAGAATTTGAGTGTGCAAAGCAGGGCTTGCATATTCAGTGTTTTACGTAAGGAAGAGGCCTTGGGTTTTGGCCCAGCTGAGAAGGAGTTGCCTCTCTTTTTTCATTAGTATTGCCTTCCTCATAAGAAAACGTTGACACAAACACACACATACACAAACAGTACACCCAAAGAAATTCTTAAAGACTTTCCAGTGAGGACCCCTGAAGTTGCAAAGCTCTCAGAAGCACGTTTTATTTGAAAAGGTAAAGAGCTAAGCTAGAAGGGGAAAGGGAAAAAGGAAAAGGCTGAGAAATACTACAGCAAACACACCATGATTCTTCGGGAACCTCAGACTTTTCTCTAGGGAAACAAAGACCCAAGGTCAAATGGACAAGCATGGGAAAAAAAATGAAATCTAGCTCTGCTTTAAATTGCAAGCAGCCCTTTCAGGAATGCTTTGCTGTACTTTTCATAAGAGATGGGGGCAACTAGGTTCTTTTCCAGAAACCTGCCTACGATATGGGAGTGGATTTTTGAAAGTAAACAAAATCTGTTTTATCTTCAGACTTGAAAAGGCTGGAAGTCCTGTATTCCCACTCTCTTCAGACTCAGACTGCTCACCTGGCCTTTGCTTTGCCCTGTGGCAAACAAGCCTCTTGAAGACCAAGGCTAGCTTGTGACCCCAAGAAGTGAGCGTGTAAACAGCTTAAACGCAGCAAGCGGCTAAGTGTTTTTGAAAGAACTCAGTCTTGTCATCCAATCAAAAGACAAGCAGAATTTTCTAGAACAGGACTGAGAGTGGTGACTGACTATATGATTCCTTCCTCTACCACCCACCCCAATCAGAAGGCCCACCTTCTCTTCACTGTCTCCATTCTAAGCATCCTTATACCCTATCTCATTCTCCTTACTCTTGTCAGTATATTTCCTTAGATGCTTTTGCCTAGCAATAGCATTTGGGGATTAAGAATATACCCTCTCAAAGCAGCAGCAGGAACATGGCTTGTTAGAAGTTATAAGTTCTAGAATTCTAGTTATACTTCTATTGAGCATCTTGCTATATACATATAGACTGTCTTTTTTTGTTGTTGGTTTGGCCCCACGATGGGCATATGATGTGCCCTCTCGCATCCTGTTCTTTGGAGAGTGAGTTCCCCCTATCCCAGATATGCTTAGTCTGTATGGTTTGGGCGGAGTTTCCCTCCCCTCGCCCCTCCCCCCGGGAAGGGCCTGGTCAATCCCAGCACATATTCTAAAATCCTTTGCAGTGATTGGCTCAGGGATGAGCACGTGGCAGCTGCTGCTATTTGGAGATTCTTGATTCTCTGATTGCAGCTTTCTGTGCCCTGTTGCGATAAAATTCAGTTAATATAGTAATTAGTGTTCTCTTTTGTTCACAAACAAAATTACGATTGGAAATGGATGTGCATAAAGAAATACCTTCTCGTTTTCAGTGACTGATTTAGGAAGATTGTTGCTTCTAAGTGGAAACTTGACTCAGGTAAGTCTTCTTGGAATGCCACAAAGATTTTAAAGACAGGACTGATGTAAGTTGCTTTAATACAAAAAAAGCCTTCTACCCTCCCATACAAGTTACACATTATTTGACCTAATGAAACTCACACACACACACTATTTGTTTGCATTTATTTGTTTTCCTCAAAAAGACTTTTATTGCTGAGAAAGTTATCCTGAAAACATCCCTCTCTTTGGAGTATAGAAGCAATCCCCCTTGGGTTATGGAAAACTGTATAAGGGTCCGTTATTTATCAGCAAATCCACAATGTTGCCATACAAGCAACATTTGTGATTTTCTCTCCACTTTCAAGTTAAAAGAAAAATTGCAACAGTATACTTATTTTCAATAGCCCTTTCACATTCGTTGCTTACTGGACATGATGGGGTTAATAGTCTTTGGGGAAATGCCTCAGAAATTAGGTAGAAATCAGTAATGTGACCATAGGTGAAAATGACTGGGCATGGTTGCTATCGCCATTTTTGATGGCAAGCAAAATAGGCACTATTTTTATTTAGAGCAAAGTTTTATTCCAGTTCATGCATTTAACTGAAGAAATCATAAGGAGAGGATTATCTGTACTTAAATAGTGGGTTTGCCCTCTGGAAAGCTTGGGATCAGAAGGTTTTAAAACTGGTTAACAGGTCTGGAGCAGTATTGGTATCCTCAGTTTGGTTTCCATTTCCTTGAAAGACACTTATTGTCATGAAAAAAGGGAAGAAATTGTGTTGATGCCCCCGTGTGCAGAATAACAAAGACAGAGGTTGCATTGGGCAGAAGCTACACGCGTGAAGCCTGTTCCAGTTCTGAGAGTCTATGTATCTACGTAGTTTCTTTCTACATACATGGCAAACAACCTTGATTATAATTTGCCTTCCCACACAGCTTGCCTTTAGGGAAAAGCTGTGCTGGTCAGAGGGCATGAGTGCTGGTCTTCTTTGCAGCTAGTGTATAACATACTTGTTAAGAGTACAGGCCCTGCGGGGAGGGTAGAGCTCAGTGGTACAGTGTGTGCTTAGCACGCATGAGGTCCTGGGTTCAATCCCCAGTACCCCCATTTAAAAAATCATTTCTTTATCCTTGACTCTGGCCATCTTGATTATGATATGTCTTGGTTTGGGTCTATTTGGGTTCTTCCTGTTTGGGACCCTCTGAGCTTCCTGTACTTGGATAGCTGATTCCTTCTTTAAGTTTGGGAAGTTTTCAGTCATGATTTCTTCAAAAACTTTTCAATCCCCTTTGATCTTTCTTCCCCTTCTGGGACCCCTATTATGCAAAGATTGGCATGCTTTATATTATCCCATAGGTCCCTTATGCTATTTTCATTTGTTTTTATTTGTTTATCTTATAGCTGTTCTGATCGGGTGCTTTCTATTGTCCTGCCTTCTAGGTCACTAATTCGTTCCTCTGCATTATCAAGTCTGCTTTGCACAGCCTTTAGATCCGTTCTCATCTCAGCCAATGAGTTTACCAATTCTACTTCACTCTTCTTTATAGCTTCAATTTCATTTTTGACATATTTTATATCTCTAAACATATACACACACACAAAATCAAACAAACATGTAAATAAATAAATAAGTAAAAACTTAAGCAATGTCTATTTCCAAGCCTCTGGTTTTTTTGTTTCATTTGTTTTCTTTTGTTTGTTTTTTTAATCAATAAAATGAGGACAATAATGAACATCTTCCTCATCAGATGTAATGATGAGTGAGAGACAGAATGCATGTAAAGTGTTTAGAACAAACCTTGGAATAAAATTCATTTACTCATGTTATTTCTACTATTACAAATAAAGCAGAAGGCATTCTGGTTTAAATATTTCCTTTTAAAAATAAATTTTTTTCAGGAAAAATCTTGAACAAACACAAAAGCAGAGAGTTGTATAAAGAAGCCTCATGTAGCAATTACCCATCTAAAATAAGTCATCAACTAACAATGGCCACTTTTGTTTCACTTATGTCCCCACTCACACCCCTTCCCTGCCACCCACCATCCCCAGCAAATGCCAAGCATAAATAACTTCATTTGAGACGTATACACTTCTTGATTAGAGATCCCGCTTCTAAAAGGCCAGCCTACTCTAGCTGTGGTATCAAGTAAGACCTTGGATCATTGTGGTGAATTTTCCTTGGTTGACCTCTAGAATATGTTCCAAAGAAAATTTTCCCACCGTGTGTTCATGAGTTTTATGCCAAAAGAACAGAGTTCTCTGGTCAAGCACATTCTCAAACTGCTGAGTTAAAGAATGCCGTCTTGCTTTATTCTGGGTGCTTTTCAGAATATTTAATAGGCTCTTTCACCAACAGTCTCAGAAGAAGAGATAGTATGAAGAGAATCTTAAACATATTTAATTGTGCAACTGCCTTTTCCAGAAGCATCTTAGGACACACTTTGACCATCAGAACAAATACCACTTTGGAAGGACTTATGTGAGCAGCCAGATGGTCTTCTCCAGGTCACAAATATACATTTTCTTTGAATTTCTACAATTGCCATTTGGTCAATGCAGCTGGAAGTCAGAATCTTGAGTCCTGGGACCAGTGTGCCCATTATTAAAGGAGAAATGCTATAGATTCTTTCCCTGTGTCAGCACACAAGGGAGAACCATTAAAATAGACTGAGAAGTGAGAGGAGAGTGAATGGAATTGAACTGAATGTGAGCCACAATGTTGACTGTCTTCCAAAGCCTGAAATTCCTAAGCAGTAGTGGCTGCATAAGCAGGACCCTGTGAAATTGAGGCTCTATATTTTGACATAGTTGTTGGACTATTAGCATTAAATTGGAATTTGAGTTTAATGACACAAAGAAGGGGAAAAATAGGAAACCTAGGAGATCTTGGAAAACTATTGAGCCAACATTCTCTCTGAGGAATGCCACTGAGAACATGCATCACCTGTTGGGGTGTGGAATGACTCTGCTGTCACTTGTTGTCTGGGAATCTTGCTGTTCCACTGATACTGAGATGGAGTCCTTGGGAGGAAGTGTGGTAGACACCGCTGGAGTTCACTCATGTCCAGTTCTCCTCTCCTTCTGGGAACTTGGGAGCTTGTGCTTCTCAACCCTCTTGCAGTTGAATAGAGACTTTTGGCTAATTCTGGCCAGAACAACATGAGCAGAAGTGACATTAGTCCCTGTAGGCTGAGTTACTGAGAGCCCCTGGCATGATTCTCCAGGTTTTCATATCCTTATCACAGTGACCAGGGAGTCGTCTGCATATTTCAGATGATACAGATTCAAGATGGAGAAGCATCTGTCAACCCAGGGTCCCTGAGTAACTGTGGAGCAGAGCCCCTCAGTGACCCAAGATGGACATGTAGAGTGAACAATAAACCTGTGTTGTGTTAAGCCATTGGGATTTGGGGGTGAATTTGTTACCAAAGCATAACCGATACTTCCTGACTGATGCAAGAGGCATCTCTTTTCACTGTTACCCTCACTTGTCTTCTCCACACTCAAACTATCTAGCACCAGCACAGGTTCTATTGTAAATGGCATCTAACAACAAATCATAACAGAACAAATATATGGATACTTTCAACTAGCACCTGGGCTCTAGTGATGATAATAATAATTTTTAAAAATGAAAAACTTATTAGATTAGGATAGATTTCTGAGCCTCTTCTCTCCATAGCTGTTAAGAAGTCAACTCATCTGAGTTCACTGACATCCCTCTTTATCCATCATACCAAATGGAATGAAGCAAGAACACATGACGCCTCCAATACCTACCAAGTAATAGATGCTAAGAGCCAATATTTACCAAGTAATTACAGTACACCAGGCATCTTTTCAAGCACTTTACATATGCTATTATCTCATTATTCCTCTTAAAAACCCAGACATTGTTACTAACATTTTTCATCCCGATTTTATAGAACCTAACCTTACAGAGAAAACATAGGCAGTTTGAGCATCTTGCCTAAAGTCACACGTAGGAAGCAGTAGAGCTGGAATAAAATGCAAGGGAGCCTACACTCTAACCACGATATTTTATGGCCCACACAATTACTTTAAATTTTTTTCTTTTTACTGTCTTTATTTTTTTAGGACATTTTAAGGTTCATGGCAAAATGGAAGCAAAGGAACAGGAATTTTCCATATACAGTCCTGCTGCCACACACGCATAGGCTCCCATTATTGACACCTCCCACCAGAGTGTACGTTTGTTACAGCTGATGAACCTACGTTGACACATCATAATCACCCAAAGTCCATAGTTCACGTTACAGTTCACTTTTGCTGTTGTACAGTTGACTTTTGTATATTAATGTTGTATTCTACAACCTTGCTATAATCACTTATTAGTTCAAGGAGTGTTTTTGTTTATTCTTTTGGATTTTCTGTGTAGAGAATCATGTCATCTGTGAACAAAGACAGTTTTATTTCTTCCTTCTCAGTCTGTGTGCCTTTTATATCCTTTTTCTTGTCCTTTTGCATTAGCTAGGACTTTCAGTATGATGTTGAAAGGAGTGGAGAGAGGGACATCCTTGCCTTGTACTTGACCTTAGTGGGAAAACTATGAGTTTCTCACCATTAAGTATGCCATTAGCTATGGATTTGGGTAGATATTCTTTATCAAGTTGAGGAAAGTTCCCCTTTATTCCTAATTTACTGATAGTTTTGTTGTTGTTGTTGTTTTGAACAGGTGTTAGATTCTAGGAAAATGCTTTTTCTGCATCTATTGATATGATCATGTGATTTTCCTTTTTAGTCTGCTGATGTAATGGATTGCATTAATTGATTTTCAAATGTTGAACCAGCCTTGCATATCTAGGAAAAATTCCACTTGGTTGTGGTGTATAATACTTTTTACACATTATTGGATTAAGTTTGATAATATTTTGTTTGGGATTTTTTTACATCTGTGTTCATGAGAGATATTGGTCTGTGGTTTTCTTGTAATGTCTTTTTCTGGTATTTGGCATTAGGGTGATGTTGGCTTCATAGAATGAGTTGGGAAGAATTCCCTCTGCTTCCATCCTTGATGGTCTGTAATTTCCACCCACCCCCACCATGACCTCGTTCCTTTTGTCTCTCAAGCCTTTTCTAAATTTTTCACAGGAAAGAATCCTTTCCCATAGTTAACCCCAGATGCTGCACTTTGACCTTCACAGGCAAGAAGTCTCTCTGATCCATCTCTGTGTAATCATCACCTAGTACAAAGCACGGCTCATGTAAGTGCTCAAGGCAGGTTTTCTGAACAATTAATTTCATCAGGAATCAGCGAAGCTTTTTCTGTAAAGAGTCAGACAGTAAACACTTTTGGCTTTTCAGACAAAGTCTCTGTTGCAACTTCTCAGCTCTGCCATTGTAGCATGGAAGCAGCCATTCTCTCTCTCTCTCCCTCCCTCTCTCTCTCTCTCACACACCCATAAGCATGGCTGTGTTCCAATAAAACTTTATTTACAAAAACAAGTACAGGTTTGGATTTAGCCTGAGGGTCATGGTTTGCTGACTCCTGAATTAAATGAATGATTGGATGAATATGCAGATTGCCTTGGAACCACTTGGTTTTGACTCTAAACCTTCTTTTCTAGGAAGGCAGACTTCCCTGGTCCCTCTGCACACAAATTCTTCCTAACTTCCAAAATTAAGGCCCAGGCCAAATGGAGCTCTAAGTGGATGGAGGACAAGATCTGTTATTTTCTTTTCTCATTCAACAGCTCGAATGGAATCATTTAGATGCAGTGTTACTAGAAAAGATAATAATGGCAGCTCTCATAAGTCATTAAAGCTGAAATTTACTATCATGTATATTAAAAACAAGAAGAAAAAAAAAAACTTCCTGATGCTCAAGACTGTGCTGCATTGAAGCAGATATCTCAGGATTTCACAGTGGTACAGGTTCCCATGGGAAATGAACACAAAAGACAGTAGAAGGAAAAGGTGAGTTCATGCGTGGTTAAGGTACATGTGCCACAGTCATGATTAAGGCTTCTCTGAGGTCCCTGGGAGTGGAAGTGACTGATGAACTGAGACACTGGAAAAGTTGGGCATTCAAAAGAAGGTTCAAATACTAAGTTTGACCCTTACTAGCAGTAGGACTTCTCAAATTTGTTAACTCCTCAGTGCCTCAGTTTTAATGTCTATAAGATGCACGTAATAAAATCCACATTCCAGGGTTGTTTTAGGGATAACAAGAAATACATATTTAAAGTCCTGAGGATGGTGCAGGAAATATCACCGATCATTATTTGAGCCGGGAGCTTTCACGTCTGGTCTCATGTGCCCCCTCATATCTCTTATTACTGCTCGACACCACTTTATACATTTATTTATTTATTTGTTATTGCCTGTCTCCTTTCCCCACTAAAGTGTAAGATCCATGAGGGCAGGGACCAGCCCCCTTTCTGAACAAAGACAGAATGGACTTCAGGCTCTGAGCCTTTGACAGGCAACACCTTCCAGCTAGAATTTAATGACATTTGGTTTTCATTTACATTTATTTCTTTCTGTATTCTTTCATTTAGAAAAGTGATACTGAGTTTCTATTCATGGTTCTAATAAAAGTGCCCTTTTAAATTAAATGTATTTGATAAGTAAATCCAAATACACACATGAATTTATTTAGGCTTATTTATTTGAAAGTTAGTTGATTTAAAGAAAAGTATTAGGTTAGTGGTAGTAAAGATGGCATGCTCGTATGACTATATACATAAATATTTCTCAAATAGCTAAAGTTGAGGGCTTGCTGGAGCATAGGATCACTGAGGTTCTTTTCCAGGACCATCATGCTACGATCTGGTGCTTTTATAAGGAATGAACTTATCCTGAGTGCAGTGAGTCAGAAGTGCACTCTGGGAGGTACACTCCTGCTTTGGGAGACCAAGTTTTGGACAAGAAAAGTCAGCCCACGATTAGCTGCTGGGAATACCCTCCCTGCTCCAAAGGGAAAGACTCCAAGGTCTTATTTTCTTACTTTCCCTTTGTCTAATTTTGTTCTCCCAGCAAGTTTCTGGTTAGAAATTTTCAAGTCAGACAACAAACATCTTGGAGCCAGACACTATACAATAAAATAAAAAAATAAAAATAAAAATAAAAACAATAAAAGTGAGGCATGAAGAAGAAAGCAAATGGCCATGGGAAGCAAGTCAGTCAAGATTTCTTCACTTTACAAGGATCAAATCCCAGGCATGGGGACATCACGGGGCAGGATTGTGTTCCAACTCATGAGCACCAAGAGTGTTTCTTCATGTCTCCTGCTTTTCCTGTTTCCCTTTCCCAAGCCATCCCCCCAACCCTTTTTTGTTGTTTAAAGAAAGAAATTTAATGCATACTCTGATGAAATCTTTGGGTCTTGTTCAATTCGTTTTCAATTACACCAGAGTAGGGCGGAGGGGGTGAGGGAAAGACAGATCAACTTCCTCGGCACTATATTGTTTTCAGTAAACTTCCTGAATCATGTTGGAAGCTGCCCTGATGACAAGATTTCACATGCTGAGAAGATGGTCTTCAACATCAATGTTCTCAAACTTCAGTGACAATATACATCACTCGGGGATGTTCTGAATCAGCAGGTCTGGGGGGCCACAGTATGATCTGCATTCTAACTAGCTCCAGGGCTGCTGGGGATGCCAGTGGTGCTGGTCCAAGGGCCACACTGTGAGCACTAAGGCTATATCATCACTGTCACCATATGACACGGCATTTACAACACTACCTGCACTGTGCTCTGACCCAGATGCTGAATCGACATTCATTTTCAAACCGGAAACATCCTCCTAGGTCCTGGGAAGAAACGGGAAGATGAATACAATTTGATTTCTTCCTCAAGAAGCTTCCTGACCATGTCTAAGATCAAAGCCAAAGACATAAAATAGTACTATAATTATTATAGGCAAAAGTCTCTGTAACAAGGGCATGAAATATATACCAAATCCACAGTAATCGACTTAAAATATAGATATTAAATCCCCTCTCTCTCTCCCTCTCTCATGTCCACCACTGTTAGAAGTTAAAGCTAGCTCTGTGTGGTGCTTAATACTGCTGATCTGGACTCTAGATGGGAGGTGGAGGAGAGGTAGCACATCATTTAGACAGAACTTGAAGGGCAAGAATGCAAAGCACTGAAAACATTTTTTACACTTAAATTACCCTCAAGAAGCTCTCCTCTGGAATCTGCAGAGGAGGTATTTCTTAAATTGCTGCTGAATTTGGTCACATCTCGAATCCAGTCCTCAATCTTGATGGAACCCGTGCCCTTAGGCACACGCGTGGTGGAAACCTAATGTCAAGGCCCAATATTATGTGCTGCCTTAACATGTGGAGCAAGAAGGAGGGCTTTGAACGGCCTGAGTGTAAGCCCAGCTCCCTACTCTTCTCCTGTAAATAAGGTTCCCCAGGCTGACAGACCTCCACATCAAGTGGACCAGGTGCAGACTCCACTTATCCTTGGGGAGCGGGTTTTGGTTCCCTTCTGGCTCACAGAATTATTCAAACAAGCCCATCACATCCTTCCATGGGGATCGGGGGTCCCCTCACTCTCCGAACACTACAAATCCTGCCTCGCAGCCCTGGCTGCGGCCTGTGATCCTGAGTGCAACCCTTGTGCACTCCTGCGGGTGTGGGTGTCCTCTCCCTGTGCTGTGAGTGTATGTGCATCACAACTCCTGCTGATCTCATCTGCCCAGTGTTGGTGCTTTGCCATCCTCACCACCCTAGGACCAGAATCCCTCCCTCACCAATGAGGTGAATAGGAGGCACTTGAAACAATACACAGTTTGGCTTTGAGTGGGATTTCATGAGGATGCACATACTGAGTGACATGCAGGTAGAATTTGCTGCATAAAACATAGATTTCAGGCAGCTCTGATCTTCCCTTCACTACCATCATTACCTCACTGGCAGTCAGGCTTCCGCTAACTCCCAGATGCCTTGGTATTTAAAACTCTTTTGATTGGATGTTGGATTTCTATTTCAGTAATCCTTCCACTTATACTAATACTGTGCATTGTCTAACACAAAATTAGAAACATTTTAACCACTCATATATATTACGATTTATCCTGAAATCAATTTGGATTGTCTTAAACTCAATACCGTAATCATTACTCAAATGCAAACACCATAGAAGAACGGTCATAGCAGCATTACTTGTAATAGTCCCAAACTGGAATGTCCATCAAGACCCAATGTCTCAGCTCAAATGCCCTTCAGTGGTAGGACAAATAAATAAAGCAAGGTATATTTATACAGTGGGACATCACTCAACAATGAAAATAAACAAACTACAGTCAATGCAACTACTTGGATGAATCTCACAAACATAATATTGAAGCAGACACTAAACACAATATTGAGGTCACACGCCAAGGAAAACACATGTATGATTACGTTACACAAAATTTCAAAAGAATCAAACTCATCTGTGTTATTAGAAGTTATAACAGTGACTAACTTTTGAGAAGAGGAAGGAGATAATAATTAGGGGGAAGAATGAGGGAGGGATTATGAAGGTACATTTAGTGTTCAATTTCTTGACCCTGGTCATGGGTTAACGGGTATATTTCCTTTGTAATAATTCATTGTTCTGCAGCGTCACTCTTTCCCTTTTCTGTATGTATATCTCAATAAAAAGATGTTCTATATTATCAGTAAAAATCAATGTCTTCTCATCCATTAGCAGTTGTTAAGTGTTTACTGAATGCTTAATATGAGGATGAGTTTTCTGTGGTGAACAAGACAGGTATTGGTTCCTATAGTATATTGAGAGGAGAACTGGACACCATAAATTAGTGCTCTGGGTAGTAAGCGATAAAGCCCACGAGAGATGTGGATACAAACTGTCACAGCAATTCGGAGTGGAGTCGTTTCCAGCTGGAGGATCAGGGGAGCTTTCATAGAAGAGTAGCACTGCAGCTGGGCCAAGAAGGGCAGATAAAACTTAGACGTGGAGACACGGTGGAAGACACTGTAGGAAGAGAAAATGGTACCAGTAGGGTGAGTCTAAGGTGTTGGATGGGGAAGTCCAGTTCTCTAGGAGGGCTGAAGCATGGAAACATGGTAGGAAGTTATGGGAAAAGGCAGCTGCATTTGAATCCTGGAAGTCTCTGAGTCAGGCTAAAGAGGGCGGGCTCTATCCTGCGGTGTGGGGTTTTAATGGAAGAGTATTAAGCTTAAGGGAGAGAAGAAAAGGCACAATATGGCCACCAGATCATAGGTGGGAAAGCCAGCTAGAGGGAAGCTAGATAAGGGACCCTGGCTATATAACCCAGAGCTGAGATGTTAAGTGCCTGAATCCCTGTGCCAACAGAGTAACAGAGAGGAGGGGCTGATTAAACAATTCAAAGGAGCAAATGAGTCAAAAGGACCTGATTTTAATCCCTGCTTCACTATTTCACTGATGTATAAATTTGGGTAAACTGATTAATCTCTCTAAGTGTTAGTTTGTCCATCTGTAAAATGGGGCTAACATAGGGCAGTGCCAAGGTTATGAATATGAATGAGCATGAAGTCCCTAGTACACGGCTCCTAATAGAAACTTGGTAAAAGGCAGCGATCATTATCATTATTATTCCCATCCCAGGCAGCTTGAACTCAATTTTCTTTGGGTTAAGTCTGAATTAGATTCCTTTCAGCCAGAAGAAGAACATAAACTTTTAAGGACACAATCTCCTTCAAATAACTGAAGATCTTTCAAGATTCTTCCCAAACATAGTATATAAAAAAACCAAAATAGACATCTGTGTGTGTGTGTGTGCGCGTGTGTGTGTGCACATCAGTGCCTCACACATTCCCAGCATTAACCAAAAAGTGACACCTATCTAGAAATTGATGACCATGATCAGTGCTTGAGCTGAACTGATGGTCATCCTCTATCATAAAGTCTAAGCACAATTCAAGGTCATGAGACACACCAATGATGGCTTCTGACTAGAAGAGATGTTTTTCCATGAGGGCATTTTTATTTATTTATTTAACATCAGACACCACTCTGTCTGACTCAAAATGTGGTTAGTGTCTGTAACAAAATCCATGTAAATAGATCTCCCATGAGCCATTGCAAAGATCCCCAGTACCTTCATGCATAATGGAAGCTTATGTAAGTGTGTGTTGCCTCAGGCGGGCGCCTTCTCAGAGCTCCTGGGAGTTTCTCTTGTGATTTTTGTGTTCTCTCCTCAGATGTTTGGGTTCTCTGAGCTGTCATCCCACAGATATGATTTCAATCCTAGATTGAAAAGCCAGTCCAAAAAAAAAAAAAAAGCAGAAAGATAACATTTATTTTTGCGTTCAGAATTAATTTGTCTGACATGAAACTCACAAAATTGTTGTCAGGATAATAGAGTTAATTTCGCCAAATAATGAAGAGTTGGCTGTGCTTTAAAAGGTATCTTGTGAAAATGAAAACTTAAGTCAAAGGGGTTATTTACACAAATTTGATTCTGTTTACATGAGTTTATTATCTTATATTTAAAACTTACTATACATGTTTATAACAATTAAACAGATTCAACTTAATTTTAGTTTAGTTTAAATTTGGGTTGAGTTTGATATGTTATGTGGAGGCTATTTATCTGGTAACCTTATCAAACTAGACTATAGAGAGCAAACATCTGTCATGACTGTACTCTCAGTTCTAGCCAGCTTGGATATCTGGATTCCCATGTGAGAGATCAGAAGTAAGAGTGAAGCTAGAGGTAGATGCATTGACAATTATAAGCAATGATGACTTGACAACCTGCCAGAGAATGAAATAATACAAAATACCTAAAGAACTTGCATAAAAACACAAAACCAGTAGTTTGGAGCCATTAAATGTGGAGGCAAATCAACAGCTACTGACCCCTCACTCATAGAAACATTTCAAGTAGTCATCACACATACATTGTGGAGCCATCGTACATTTAAAAATGCTTTCCAGCCAAAATGTTTTAAATTGATTTCCACTGCTTACAGGGATAATCTTCAGGCATTTAAAATCCAAACTTATGTGTACAGAACTTATTCTTCAATGTCAATGGATAAAAGAGATGTTAGTATATATTTATAAAAATGGCAGCATCTATCAGCTCAATTAGTCTAAAAAATAAAAACATATTATGAGATTTATTAAAGAGTCTTTCCTTTTAGGTCAATTTCCAATGTAGGTCCACACACTGGATTTCAAAAATGACTCTGTGAGTCTGTTTCTTGGTAAATTGCTTGCAAAAGATGCTTTTTAGAAAAAAAAAGTGTCCAAGAGAGTTTATTGAGGCTTATTCACAATGCATTTCAGGTTTATTAAAGTCTCTGAAAACTTCCACAGTAAAGTAACATTCTAATTTTTTAGACCCCATATTTTGTAAAGTTATTAGACAAATGAATACTTTTAATGCAAGAAAAAATTTCCTATTTTACAGTATTTATCGTCTATCAATTGCTCTTTTGGAAATACTAGTGTCTGGCAATCATACCTATATCAGTCAGGGATCCAGTAGGAAAGAGATGATGCACTCTAAATGGTTTAACTAAAAGGAATTTAATAAAGGGATTGTTCTGAGAGATGTGGTCCAAGAATCCAGGTGTTAGAAATTATGGGGAGCTGTCATCATCCCAGGGGAGGGTCACTAAAATTATGTCTTTCTGTGTTTTGTGGTTTCAGATGAAGAACCCTGGTTGATAAGGGCCACAAGACCTACTCTGAACACAACCTCATAAAACCAACACCAAGCCTCAGAAAATCAGTGTCAGGCAAAATTTGAAGATTGTGTCTCACTTGGTTAACTAACACCTTAGGCTTTTCACATATCTTTCCTAACAAGTCATAAAGCTGACCCTTTACAAGTTCAAGTTGTTTATTTAGTAAATGAGCTGTCTACTTGAAAATAATAATGGTCTTGAAAGGAAGATAACAGAATCCGGATTCTTTACAATGTCTCATCCACAATATCCAGTATAATTTAAAAAATGATATGCAAAGAGACAGAAAAATACCACCCAGAGTCAAGAATAAAAGGAGTTAATAGAAGCTAACACTAAGATGTACCACTAAGACGGATGGAGAAGAAAAAGACAAAAAAAAATTTTGTAGATACTTTTAAAGAATAATAGGAAAAAAATTGATCCTAATGAGAGAACAATTAGAGAATCTAATTTGCACTCCTGTTGTAGTTTGTTCATTATGAGTTTATGGCATTTGCCATGTTTA
Organism: Camelus ferus; assembly: GCF_009834535.1. Lineage (NCBI taxonomy): Eukaryota > Metazoa > Chordata > Mammalia > Artiodactyla > Camelidae > Camelus > Camelus ferus. The sequence continues at coordinate 37,566,165 of NC_045697.1, forward strand.
TTTTATCACTTGTTTAAAATGTATGTCCCATTAATACTGGAGGCACATTAAGAAGAAAGACTAATTCCGTTAGTTCTATTCTATTCCTTAAAATTAAACCTGGCGCATGGTTTTATGAAAGAAATGTTGACATAAGCACCAAAAAGGCAATGTATCTATCTTGGTCTTGGAAAATGAGGAAGCAGGACAAAAACAAAGACGTGAGAGAGAAGGTAAAACAACATTTGGGATTAGTGAGATGTCCGTAAGTTGAACAAGGAAAGGGATAGCCTTCAGGTGGAAGAAACAGCACATGGAAAGGCAAAGTTGGGGCAAGTATATGACATTCTGGGAAATGCAAAGCATTGAGAGGGGCTGGTACAGAGAAAGGATCTACCAGTGTGCAGATACCTGGAGCCCAATTTTGAGAAGACTGGAAGGAAATAAAGACCACCAAATAGCAATGTGGAGCAGCTGAGTTTATAGCTTCCCTGGCAAAGTAGACTTTTACTCAAGTGTGAGTTCAGGCCAGTCACCCAACTGGAAAGGCTAAAGGTAGGGTAAAAAGAAGGAAGTACACCAGATAAAGCACAAATCTGAGCTTGTCTCTGGTTGACACCAAGGTGAACTGTCCAAGGTGAATTCATTACAACTGATTCATTGCCTTTAAGATTCAGGTTGTTGATGCTGGAAAGATAGGTTTTAAATGATCTAAGATGAGTTAGATGAGATACAGGGGGGCATAGTGTCATTCCATAGATACCCTTGCTCAGGTTTGCAGGATTGTTTTAAATAAGAGAAAGCAGGGAGAAGCTCCTTCGGGACTCTTTTCGGCACGCTGAGGAATTTCAACTCTTTTTCACTTGGTTTATTCACCAGCCTCCTAACTGGTCTCTCTTGCCCTAGTCTTGCACTCCTGCAATCCATTCTCCATAGCTTGTAAACCACAACTCGACTATGTCCATTCAACAGATATTTTTTGAAGACCTACTAAATGCTGGGCACTCTTTGACTCTGCCGAAAATTTTTTGGTGGGTTCTTGTTATTGGTAAAGTCCAATGTCATTGGAACCTCCAAGGCTACTTCAGATCCGATACAATTCTCCTATCGTGTGCTGTCTTCACCCTGATTAAGCCATCCACCTGAAAGCTAGTGGTGCTTTGAAGTTCAGTTATCAATATGAGCTCCATCACTTGTATGGTCATGTGACTTTGGACATGTTTCTTAACCCCTCAGAGTCACAGTTCCCTTACATGCAGTAAGAAGTAATAATAGGATCTATCTCCTAGTGTTGACTTGAAGATTAAAACTAATCTTGTTCATAAATTACTTAGACATATGAGAAGAGTTCATTTTATGGTAGCTTTTATTATCATTGTACCATGTGGGGCTCCATGAAGGACAGAGACATGCAAGTGCCTGCCTGTCCCCAGCTTTTCCCCAGTACAGCTGAATAACTGGATGCCACTTCAAAACAAATACTCTTTAAATATTTGTTCAACATTCATTTAGAGGAGAGTTGAGCTCTGCATATTCTCAGAAGGATGTCTGCTTCCCCCATCCCGTATATATCTGCCTCATCAAAGAAAAAACTCAGCGGCTGATCAGACCCACTCTCCTTAGAAGGCAGCTTATCATTCCTCTATCATTGAACTTCTCCCTGGGAATAACTCATTGCCATCCCAGTCAACCCAATCATCCTAGGTCCCAGGGCTATATGAGTTCCTTGGCAAGGGACAGATACAGAGGAATTTACCATCAGCCTAGAGCCAAGTCAGCATTAATGTCCCATCAAGGGAAGCAGAGGGGAAGGGTTCCTTTTAATCCTTTTCATAGAGCAGATATCCAATTACAACTTTCTTTTGCCATATGTGGAATGTAAAAGGACAAATTCTTCCTGATTTTTAAGGAAATGCATAAAGCAAACAAGTATGTGTAGTAATGTATTTTCAGAACTTAAATGTTCTCCCTTACTGCAGATATGCAGCTAATGTTTTGGAAAGTCTAGCTTTACCTTGCCTAAGAACAACAGACAGTAGTAATAGCATATTTAAAATTTTTTTTATTAAAGTGTAGTCAGTTTACAATGTTGAATCAATTTCTGGTATACAGCATAATATTTCAGCCATACATATACATACATACATTCGTTTTCATATTCTTTTTCATTATAGGTTACTACAAGATATTGAATACAGTTCCCTGTGATGTACAGTATAAACTCATTTATCTGGGTTTCTGAGGATTTTCCGTGTAGTTTCGATACTAAGAGATATTCTACCAAAGTTCAGTAGGTATTTTGTGTTACTTGTTCTGCACATAGACACAGTTTTTATTGTATTCCTGGGAGAGGGTGAGCACTGTGTCCTTCTACACCTCGATCGTAGCAGTCCTCCCCACTAACAGCCTATTAATGGCAGAGTCAGTAGGCTATAACCCCACCTCTGAGAATGTGTCTGAGGATCTTCTGTAAAAAGATGCCCCGGCTGTTTCACAACCCAGGCCTTTGCTCTACTGAGTCTTCTGTCTATTATATTCTTCCACGTTCTATCTGCACTGGGTTCCTAGGGCTACTGGAACAAAATACCACAAGCTCACATGGTTTAAAACAATGGAAATTTATTGTCTCACAGTTTGCTGCCTAGAAGTCCAAAATTGAGGTTCTGGTGGGGCTGGGTCTTTCTGGAGGCTCTGAAGCTCTGAGAATCTGTCCCACGTCTCTCTCCTAATTTCTGGTGGTTGCCAGCAATCCTCAGCTTTGCTTGATTTGCAAATGTGTCACTTCCACCTCTGCCTCTGTATCACAAGACATTCTCCCTGTGTGTTTCTATGTCCTAATCTCTCTCTTCTTACAAAAACACCAGGCATTGGCTTGGGGCCCACCCTCATCCAATATGACTTCACCTTAACTTGATCTTTTCTGCAAAAACTCTGTAAGATCACTCTCACAAGTAGTGGGACTTAGAGCTGGAACCTGTCTTTTGGGGGGAACACAGGTCAACTCACAACAACCTCCATCTGGCAAACACCTACCTATCTTCAAGACTCAGCTTAATTGTGTCAAAAACTGTGGTCTGAACACAATTATTTTAAATAACTGTCTCTTCATTTCCAAAACTGCTTTTTTCCACTCTTATTCCTACATCTTGACGGCCAAATCAGTTATTTCTGTTTCAGTGTTTTCAGTTTAGTAACTTAAGATTTGTATAGGTTTAAGGGCTTTGTAGCTTCTGAATACGTATATTTGCAGTCTATTATTCTAAATTGAGCCTTGATAATTCTTATTTTACCTAATGTGACAAGTGATACGTTTTCAATACTGACCAGTAAAAACAGCATCTTTTTTGAAAAATATATGAACAAAAACATTTTATAAGTAGCATGTCAGTATACCTTTATTTCTCAATGTACATACCTTTTTTTTTAATTGAAGTGTAGTCAGTTTATAATGTTGTGTCAATTTCTGGTGTACAGCATAATGTTTCAGTCATACTTGTACATACATATATTCCTTTTCATATTCTTTTTCATTATAGGTTACTACAAGATATTGAATATAGCTCCCTGTGCTATACAGTAAAAATTTGTTGTTTATCTATTTTATACATAGTTGTTAGTATCTGCAAATCTCAGACTCCCAGTTTATCCCTTCCCATCCCCTTCCCCTTGGTAACCATAAGTTTGTTTTCCATGTCTGTGATTCTACTTATGTTTTGTAAATAAGTTCATTTGTGTCATTTTTTAAGATTCCACATATAAGTGATATCATATGGTATTTTTCTTCCTCTTTCTGGCTTACTTCACTTAGAATGACAATCTCTAGGTCCATCCATGTTTCTCTAAATGGCATTATTTTATTATATTTTTATGGATGAGTAGTATTCCATTGTATATATATCTACATGTGTATGTATGTGTGTGCATGTTTATATATATATAGCTCACATCTTCTTTGTCCAGTCTTCTGTCAGTGGACATTTAGATTGTTTCCAAGTCTTGGCTATTGTAAACAGTGCTAATCTGAACATTGGGGTGCATGTGTCTTTTCGGATTAAAGTTTTTTCTGGATATATGCCCAAGAGTGGGATTGCTGGATCATACAGTAAGTCTATTTTTAGTTTTTGAGGAATCTCCACACCGTTTTCCATAATGGCTGTGCCAAACAATATTCCCGCCAACAGTGTAGGAGGCTGTATCTTTAATTTTTATATATTATAACCAAAGACTTAATATCAACTATTAGCCACAGTAGGTAGCAAATAATATATTGACAAATTATATTTATTGGTCTTTCTAAATGTATTTTATTTTGTAAATAAAATCATAACTGTGTTTCCAAAAGTGAACTTTAAGTGTCTAATAATTGCATAACAGGTACAATCTGGGATTTTACTATACTTACACATGTTAAGACAGAAAGAATTTAAGCATTAACATTCTGAGATTCTGATTAAATAATTAGGCTTGAATTAAATATATATATATGTATATATATATACATATATATATATAGGAAAGGAGGAGATGGAGAGTTATTGTTTAACGTGTGCACAGTTTCATTCTGGGATGATAAAAAGTTCTGGAGATGGATAGTAGTGACGATTGTAAAACAATGTGAATGTACTTAATGCCACTGAAATATACACTCAAAAATGGTTAAATAGTAAATTTTGTTTTTAAAAAACGTTTCGCTTAAGTACCCTCAGAGGAGATGCTCCTAATCCAATCCTCCCCAATAGAACTGGCTATTCTCTTTGCGTTCCCTCTGATCCTCTGTTCAATTTTCCGTCACCTGCATCCTGTAACTCTCTTTGTCCCTATCAGAATGTTCAAGCATCAACATTAGGAGCTTCCTTCTTCCTCTCTCTCCCTCCTTGTCCCACTTCACTCTTCTTAAAAGGTGTCTATATTTGTATTGTGAGCCATTTTGTGATGGTCAAGGTAATGGGTAGAGCAGCAAGACTGACTAGAGTCTATAGGAGATGGCTAAATTGATTTACATGAGAAATGGAATGAATCACCCCCAAAGGAAGATATTATATCCAAACGTCAAAAGGAAAATGGGGGGATCCCAACACCCCTTCAGATCCAACACATGCATATATCATTTTAAATATTTTTTAGTTTTTTAATTATTTTATTTGATTTTGGGGAGGTGAGGTAATTAGGTTTATTTATTTATTATTATTATTACTTATTACTTTTTTAATGAAGGTACTGGGGTTTGAACCCAGGACCTGGTGCATGCTAAGCACACACTATAACTGGAGTTATACATTTCTCCCTCATATATCTTTTTGAATCACCAGTGAATAACACAGTCCCTGGATCTTGGTAGGTATTTATTGAATAAATGACTTCAACCTCACAATTTTGGGGAGCTATTGAAAGATTTTAAGGGTGTGAAAGTGGAGACACAAGAAGATTTGTGCTTCAGGAAGATCACTGTGGCAGAAGTCTGGAATTTGTGGAGATATACTCCAAGGATCTAGAACTCAGATTCCTTGCCTCTTTCACAAATAATGTTTGGTCTCAATGTCAATTATTTCACCTTCCTGGAGTTCTGAATCTTTAATGAGAAAAACATCAGACAAACCCAAATTGAGGGACAGTCAGTCTACAAAATACTTGACCATTACTCCTCAATACTGTCAAAGTCATAAAAAACAAGGAATGTTTGAGAAAACTGTCAGAGACTAGAGGAAGCTAAGCAGACACAATGACTATAAGTAATGTGTTGTTTGGGGTAGGAACCTGGAAAAGAAAAAGGACATCGGGGAAAAACTAGTGGAATCTGAATACACAGTGGAGCTTACTTAACAGCAATGCACCAGTGCTGGTTCCTCACTAATGAGAAATGCACCATAGTAACGTAAGATGTTAACAACAGGGGAAACAGGATGAAGGGTATACAAGAACCCTCTGTACAATTTTCACCTTTTGTGAATATGAAAGTATAAAATTTTAAAGTTTATTTTTAAGAAGTTTAAGGAAAAAACCATTTTATTTTACTCTGCATAAATACAATTCCACTTTTCTGTCTTATTAAGTGCTCCAGACATATCTGACACTTCCTTTAACATTGGAGGATCTTACCTCAAACTCAGGGTCACTATTCTGACTCATAAAGGGCCACTTAATAGGATCTTGCAACTGTAGTGTGATGCAGAGACCAGTAAAAGTTCAGATGAAATCTAGGAATCTTATCAGTGTTGCATATTATTTGTAACAAATAAGAGTAAGAAGAGTAAATTTAGAAAAATCATCATTCTATTGTCAGCAACACATTATAAAACAGTGATATTTTTAACACCTCAAAATGGACGGAGTGAAAATAAGAGTAAAGAAAGCCCTTTCACTTTTTTAGAGTCTTTAGGATTATCTGCATCCTGCCACATGTCACAACAGGCACGAACCTTGCGGACATTTCGCTAAGTGAAATAAGCCAATCACAGAAGATCAAATACATGGGATATTTAAATAGTCAGACTCTTAGAAACAGAAAGTAGAATGGTGGTTGCCAGACCTCAAGGGGAGGAGGAAATGGGGAGCTGCTGTTCAGTGAGTATAAAGTGTCAGTCATGCAAGATGAGTAAGTTCTAGCTTTCTCCCGCACCACACCGTACTGTGCTATGGAGTCAACAATACTGTGCTATGCACTTAAGGATTTAAGAGGGTAGATCTCATTTTAAGTGTTCTTACCACGATAAAAAAGATAAAAGGACAAAGAAAAGCCCTTTTAATTGAATACTTGTCCTTATGGAAAACTTCTACATGGTTCTTATTATTCTTAGTTTGATGCAGACTGACCAAAACTGTTTCCTAGATGTAGACCAGCATTTGAGAACTGCTGGGATAAAGGATGTGGCTGAATCTGTCCTGGCCCCAGGAAGTCGCAGGAAGGCTCTCTGTTCTATTTAGTTTTACATAAATTACTGATATGGGTTTGTTTCCCAATGATTCAGCTCTTTTTCCTTATTTGAAAAAAAAAAAAAAGATTTTTGGGAGCCGATAGATGTGCATTTTCTACTAAAAACATTAAAATCAGAATTTACTGTTGGCTTTACCATATGCTAGTTGGAAGACCTTGATCAAGCTGCTTAATCGCTTCAGCGTCTCTTTTTCTCCCTCTGCAAAGTGGGGACCATCACGCTGTGGTAGGCAGCCTCGAGGATGGTCCCTGATGGTCCCAATTACCTGGTATTGGTGCCCTCGTGTAATGCGCTCCCCTGGAGTGTGGGCTGGATCCAGTGATTCACTTCTAACCAACAGACTATGGTGAAAGTAAGGAGAGGTCACTTCTGAGATTAGGTTACAAAGAGACTATGGCTTTCAACTCAAGAGCTCTCGCTCCCCACTTTCTTGCTGAAACACTGGGAGGGAAGCCAGCTGTCCTGTCATGAGCTGCCTTGTAGAGAGGACACCATGGCAATAAACTGAGGGAGACCTCCGCTAGGTTAGGAACTAAAGCCTGCCAACAGCCCCATGAGTGAGCTGGAAAGCGGATCCTCCCCCGCCTTTAGATGAGACCACAGCCAAGACCAACAGCAGAACTGCAGCCTCCCCAGATACCCTGACCCAGAGGTACCCAGAGAGGCCACACCCAGAGTCCTGACCCACAGAACATGTGAGAACATGAATATTTGCTGTTTCAATCTGCTCAGTGTTGGGGTAATTTGCATATGGCAGCAGATACTAATACAAATGTCCTACCTTGCAAAATTGTGAAGAACAATTGCAAAAAAATGTGCTTAATGAGATTATGTATGCTAATGAGCTAAAACATGTAAAACAGGAAGACAATGCCCTGCTCATAAAAGGCAGCCTACAAATGCTGGTTCCTTCCTCCATTCCCCTCCCAAATGAGAACAAATCCTACCTGCTCTGTTGTGGAAATGTTTTGAAAGCTGTAACAGTACTATGGAATTGTAATGCATGTAATAACATAAGGTATTATTGTAAAAGGAAAGAAAACATTGTTACTTTAAAAGCTGTTTGCAGTTTACACTCGCTGGCCCAGAAGGAAGGCAAAATTCTTCTTAAAAAGAAACTAGTTCTTTGGTTTGGGAGGAGGGGACCCTAAATAAGTAGGTATGATTATAAGAAAGAAAGGAATTCAATGAAAGTTGGAATTCAAAACAGGAGGTGCCCCTGACAATGTGAGACCCCCTGGGAGGCTCTGGCAGTCTTGGAGAAGGTGTGGTTTTTCCACAATACACAAGACAGAGCCGCGTGCAATTTAATGTGTACGTTCAAAGGAAGCGTGTCTCTAAAGAGCTGGAAGGCCTGGAGGGACACAGGCAGGAAATACACAGATCGCACAATGTATACAGGACTGAACGCTGACCCCAGAATAAAGCTTGGACTTGAGTCTGGGGGCAGAATGAAGGTATCAGGTAAATTATTATAGGAACACTCAAGGAAAATGCTCTTTCCCAAAGCACAGAGGTTTATCATAAGTGATTTCTCACTACCCCTCATTTCATTTATTCATATTAATTCTTAAACAAATTTATTAAACAATCTTGTTAATCTCTTTTTAACTGAAGAGACACAAAAGAAGTATGTTATTTACTAATCAAGGAACCGAGTCAACAGTAAGCTAAAATACCCCATAACTATGTTGTTTTAATAAACTCTTGTCATTCCTTGGCTAGTCTCCATTTTTTTCTTTTTCTTTTCTTAGTATGATTTTTTTAAAAAACAGAAAACTAAGAATCCAGAGCAGTTCAGAAAAGAAGACACTTGTAATCCCAGCTTCAGCATTTTGCCCACGGGTGTGTCTGTGTCTCCTTTATTTCAGTGTTTGACAAGCCACAGGACAACATCTAAGCTGCTAGGTGCAGCCTTCAAGGTCCTTCATGATCTGCCTTCTGACTGTCTCTCCAATCTCACCTCCCACCCAATCCTTACCCTCCTACAATGTCCACCAGTAACACGAAGCTGCCTGAGTTCCAGAATTCACCCTGCTGTTTCAGACACCTCTGCCTATAATGCACCACCTACCTCATCCTTACGAACCCAGCTCTAAGTCACCTCCACCAGGAAGCATCCTCCACCCCCATCATCCCTTCTGTCCTGGCATCTGTTTCCACAACTACATTACCTAAGCGTGTGGGCTGCCTAAACCACCGCTCACCAGCTGTGTTACCATGAACCAGTTATTTAACTCTTCTATCCCTCAGATTTCTCATTTGTAAAATGAGGACAATAACAGCACCCATGATGTAGGGTTTTTGTGAGGATTAAATGGGTCCATCCTTGTAAGCATTTAGGACAGTACCTGGCACATAGTACATGCTCAATAAATCTTATTTTTATCATGATTATTAATTTGATTATCTTTCCGTTTGCTTATTTGATTCTGAGCTCCTTGGAATTAAGGACCACACAATCCCTAACACACAATAGAAACTGAAGACTATACATTTCCTGCTAATGAAAATCATGTGTGTGTATATGTGTGTGTTTTTAAAAATTAGAACCTTCTGTAGCTCTAGATTCCTTAGTGAATTTCTTAACAATGCCCAGATGTTACAAACATGAACTAAATTTGATTTTTTTATATTCCATGAGCATCTATTGATAATGATAATAAAATCCTATTTTTGTTTAAAAATAAGCTCCCAAACAGTACACTCACAACCCATGGAGAAGCAAACAGGGTACTCCTTATATTTTTCTTCATATAAACAAAACACCAAATTTAATTTGCATCTGCATCAAGTTTTTTTTTTTTTTTTTAAGATTTTCATTAAAGGCAGAATATGGCATTTGGGAAGGATAATTAAATACATCTGAAACCCAGGAGATAAAAAGAGATGAAAAATCTTGTAATAAAAACAGCCTAGTTGAATCCCCTCCGCCTCCTTCTAAGTACAAAAATGACTGTTCTTGGAAGACAGAGCAAGCTTTTCATTTAGAGCCTAGCTGGAGGCTTCAAGTGTCCCTGGGAGTCTCCACTCCCTCTTGATCCATGAGGTAGGCATTGTCACAGAATTAGCGTTGACCCCTAGGAGCAAAGAAAGGCTCAGGAATACGTAACTTCCACCTTCACTTTTTCCTCCCCTCCTTCACCTCACGTCTCTCTTAGAGAAACACTCTGGGTTTCCTCCCTCCCTTCCTTCCATCTTACTTTCCTTCCTCTCTTCCTCCTTCTCTTTCTCCTATTCTTCCTTTCCTCGTTTTTTTTTTGTTGTTTTTTTTTTTTCAGACTGTATTTCTGAAGGAGAATGTTCCTGGAATATCTTGAACGAGTTAACGGAATGACCGCAATGCTTAGTGGAGGAGTGAAGCCCACCAACACCCCCAGGAGAGGATGCCGACCTCCTCCCCTGCCTCTGGTGAGCTTCCTCCTCTGTTTGCACCTGTCTGCTCCCACCGCCGAGTCATCAATGTCTCTTCACAGGATCCTTCCTCTCTGTTGCCAAATAGGCTCAAATAGCTCCCCGATCTTTAAAAACAAAAGGTTCAACTGCTTTTTCTGCCTCTTCAAACTTCCATAGCAATTTTTCCTTCTTTTAGACCCACATTTCGGGACTACATCACATACTGCTATTGTCTTCAGCTCTACCTGTTTAGTCCATCACGCCCTAAAATTCACTGCTCTACTGAAACATCTGTCTAGAACAGCTGTTCTTAAATTTGGGTGGGGATTCAAAATCTCCTTGGAAATCTGGTGGAAGTTATAGACCATTATATCAGGAGAAAAAAATGTATTTTTTTACAATAGAATTTTGCATGAAACTTCAGGGATTAATAAACCTCCTGAAGCTTATCCAGGGAGCTCTTAAGGACCAAAGATTAAGACTCTGCTCTAACAAGTCACAGTAGCCTTTTAATCATCTTCCTTTCCATTCTTGAAAGGTTTAGGGGAAGAGCAAGTACTCTGGGTTCAAAACAAGAAGTTGGATTCAAATCTTTCCACTTACTGACTGAATAACCTTGGCCAGGCTATACAGCGTCTCTGGTCATCCATCTCCTAATCTGTAAAATGAAGATGATGATATCCATCTCAGAATTTGCCGTGGGTATTCCATATAACAGTATGTAAAAAACAGCTAAGATCACACTTCACACCTGTGAGGCACTCGATAAATAAAATTTTCCATCCCTCCTTCAGTAGCCAAGTTCCAGTGCTTTCTCCTAAGCCTTCTGAGTGTTCCTTCTTTGTTTCATTCACTGGTTCAGCTTTATCTTGCTGTCTTATTGGGTAAGGTGCTTCCCAAGACCCAGCCATGACTGGGGAGTACATCTGTGTCGTTTCTCCTGCAGACCTAACTCAGGTTCTACAACCTCCACGTGACCTTCCCCGGCCACCCCGACCCTCTCTGACTCCACAGTCCTTATTAACTAACTCAGAGATTTCCACACTTTCTCTGTTCACAGCATCTTGTGTCTCCCAATTTTTTTTTGATGTCCGTTGGCCAAAAGAAACAGCTAATCATCTTCATCACTTAGTAGTTACCATGTCTTAACAAATCAGCAGCTACCTGAAAGAAACAGTGTGCACAAACGGAAAGAAAACTGCTCTTTGAAATTTTATTCTTATATAGCCACAATGACTTACTACCAGATATACGTGCCTGTTGGGCACTGCACAACTCCTCAAACTTTGAAATGGATTTTTGTGTAGTACTGACATTTTTTTCATCACAGTACAGTTACTGTGAGAATCCAGCTTTGCCAAGATATAAGATCAGAGGAATGTAGCACGATCTAATGTTGAAACTATGAACAACTAGTAATTCACATGACAAGCATCACTGTGTTTTGTTTTTTCAATTTAAAAAAATCCCATGGTGCCCCTGTGAATTCACTGCAGCAGTACCCTGGGGTGCCTCAAAGTACAGTTTAGGGATCTTGAATATAATCCCTGGCTGCTCAAAATTTGATCATGAGACTTTGGCATTGGCATTAAGAAGGAAGTTATTCCCACCACCTCCAACCTACTGAATCAGAATGTGCATTTTAACAAGATGCCTAAGAGATTTGTGTGCATCTTAACAGTTTGAAAAGCACAGTTATAAACCATTATTAATGACCAGATCATATCCTGCTATTGTGAGATATCCTGTTATTAATATTTTAAAATTCTTGTGCTGTTATTTGGTCTTTTCTGCACAACTTTGCCAAGTGGATAGTTAACTAGATGCAGGGCAGAGATGTCATTCTGTTTTGTGATTCCCCCTAGTGTCCGGCATGGAGTACCTTGCCTGGCGTAAGGGGCTCGAATATCTGCTGAACGAATGCACCCAGTCTCTAGGGCTCACAGACATCCTAGGCAGAGTCACTTGTGGAAGAAAATTATTGACAAAGCCAGATTCCAAAAATACCAACAGCATTCTTAGCAGATATAGAATGAATACGGCATTTTTAGGAGCCTGGGCTTGATAGCTTAGTTCTTTAAAAGTGGACATATCCCATTATTCGGGTCATGACAGGAAGAGAATTGTACCTTACTATTCAGCTTGATAGGGGATGTAATTATGTTGTAGGGCTATGTAGCCCAAAACTACAGTGTCGTGACTATATAAAAATGAAGGTAGAGTGGAGGTTGTTAAGTTAGGTAGAGTGCGTTTCCTGAAAATATAATGCACTAAGTATTCCAAAATAATGCTGCCATTTATTAATTGCACTCACGAATCATCTGAATGCCAAAATCTGCATATGTGCAAAATGTCATGGAAATTGGATTCAGTTCTGTTTAAAACAGCTGTCTCCACTACAGACAAACTGAATGTACCAAGTTCTTGGGAACCAATCTGAAAGGGAAAGAAAGCAGAAAGGAATCGCTTTGTCAGAGGGTTCAGGTTTGTCTCAATGCCACCCGCTACTCTCTGCTTTTATTTTTCCTTCAGGAGTGTTTCTCCCACCGAATGTTCCAGTGACTCACTGAGACGAAGCATCCTGCTAGAGGGCCAGGTCACTCTGTGATCTCTCTGCAGCTGACACGAATTGGACTCATAATCACAAACCACTCTTCTCACCCCCTCAGCCCCACAGATGCGAGAGGGGAGGGAGGGGAACTCAACTAGAAGCAGAGAATCTTGGAATCTTCATTGACCAGTAGGTCATCGAGGCATAAACAGCCACTCCTTAGCAATCGCTCTTGACTCGAGCTGTGTAACAGGTCCCACCACCTCCCACTGCTACTATCTCTCAGCTGGATTACTGCAGCAGGTGCTCACCTAGTGTCCTGGTTTCACTCTTACCCATTAATACAGCCCATCTCCACCCAGCACCCTGACAAATCTTTAAAAACAAAACAAGACAAAAAAAGACTCCCTTGCTCCAAACTGTTCTGTCCAATGGGTCAAAATTGCTCACGACTACTCAAATAAAATTCAACCCCCTTCCATAGCCAGCCAGAACTTACAGGATCTGGCCACTGTCCACCCTTCAGACCTCATTTCATATCACTTTCCACTCCATTCACTACACTCCAGCCATGCTCACCTCCTTATCCCTGGAATACATCCAGCTCCTTCGCTATTCGGGGCCTTGATCTTGCTATACTTGCGGTCCAGAATGCTCTTAACCTAGATCTTTCTTGACTCAAGTCTCAGCAAAGAAGGAACCTCATCAGAGAAGTCTGCCTGACTTCTTACCCCTGACTGCCTTCCCCACCCTATATGAAGAGTTGCTCCTAACAAAGACTTTAGGATCTTTCTCTCTATACCATTATCCCATTTCATTTTCTTAAACACCTGATCTGAATGCATCCTATTTGTTAATTACTATGCCAGTTTCATAAAGTGTGTTCCCCCATAAGAATAAATGCTCAGTGGGATCAGGGATCTTATATGTTCTATTCACTCCCACATTCCTTGAGCACAGCTGGGCATAATAGGCATATGACTGTAAAGGCTTTAGAAATGATTTATTCCTGCTCTTTTGATTTCCTAGAATGACTGAGATCCAGAAGAGTGATGGGTTTGTGCTGCATCAGAGTAACCAGTTAATAATGAAGCCAAGGCTAGGACTCAGTCTGGGAGTTTCTGGTTCACCGCTATTTCTGTTACACCTCCTAGCTTTCATTCAAAGGAAAAGCCATCTCATCTCGAGTGGCTTAAAAAAAAAATCGTTCAAAAGAAGTTCAGATGATTCTGATTCAGGCATGCCCTGTCTTTGGGTATGAAAAATGCTCTGCGAAGTTCATCATCCAAACCCTTCCTGCAAAGACTTCACCAAACTTCCTTAGGGTATTCACATACAAGTTAGTTTCGACTTCAAGATAGGATTTTTTTCCCCCAAGTTTCTTCTTCCATTATTAAAGTAAATCTGTTGATGAAATTAACATATCAGATGGAACAACAAAACTCGAAATAACTTAGATCTTTGAAGATAATTTATTCATTAAATTAGAACTTTTAAATATAGGCAAAAGAGAAAATAACTATTATTAAAATGTTCCAACCAAATTGCTGCTTATCTTACACTATGCTAATTAGTATCAGCACCCGAAATTCACTCTCCCACAACCATCAGAGAAAATTGGAGATTATAGAAAGGCAGTGGGAGGAGGGTGATGGGGGCGCTACTAGTTATTAGAAAGGCTGAATAAAAACCATTAAGATTTGAGTTCAAATTCCATCCTTGGGGTTTGTGCCCAGATTATTAATACTTCGTCCTTCTTCCTGCCACCCTGAGGACAACCCTTTAATATGTGCATGTTAGGTTTCTCACAAGATTAAATCCCCTTCAATCCACTTTCTGCACAGCAGACAGAATGACCCTAATAAAGCAGAAAATACACTAGGTCACGTTCCCACTTAAACTCTTCAGAATCTTATTGCCCTTAGAGAGAAAAATGCAAACTCCTGAGCAGGAACGACCGGTCCCATCGCAGTCTTACCCTTGCTCCCATCTCAGCTTCATCTTTCCCCTGCCCAGCCACATGGGACTGTATTCAGCATTTTACCTGAGAGACTTTACAATGCTAACCCTCAGCTGGATGCATACTTTTCTTTAAATGTTGGAAGTTTAATATAATATCATATGCAATGGACTGACTTGTGTACTGCCAAAATTCATATGTTGAAGCTCTAATCTCCAATGTAATTGTATATGCAGATAGGGCCCTTAGGAGGCAATTAAAGTTAAATGAAGGGGGAGGGTATAGCTCAGTGGTAGAGTGCGTGCCTAGCATGCAAGAAGTCGTGGGTTCAATCCCTGGTACCTCCACCAAAAGTAATAAACAAATAGAGAAACCTAATTACCTACCTCCCCCCACCACCAAAAATTAAAAATAAAATTAAAAAAAAAGTTAAACGAGGTCATAAGTGTGAAGCCCTAGTCAGATGGGATTAGTGTCCTCATAAGAAGAGAAACCCAATGGCTCTCTCTCTCTCTCTCTCCTTCTCCGTGTGTGCACAGGTAGGTGGTCACCAAGCACACAGCCAGATAGATGGTGGCCGCCTGCCAGCCAGGAGAAGAAGCTTCAGAATCAAGCCTACCTGGCTGGCACCCTGTTCTTAGACATCCAGTCTTCAGAACTGTGAGAGAACATTTCTGTTGTTCAAGCCTCCCCATCTATGGTATTTTGTTACGGCAGCCTGAGTTGCCTAATACATTATACCTAATTTTTTTTTAAAAATGACAACAACGTAATGTATTTTGTGTGTTTCAGGCATTGTGCTAACCATTTTACATGAAATACTTCACATGATCTTCAGGATGACCCATACTACAACTATTATTATCTCCATTTTACAAATAAAATTAAGTATCTTTCAGAAACGACAAACCTGAAGTCAGCAGGGTTAAGTAACATACACAAGTCACACACACACGGTGCACTGAGGAGCAAGAACTGTGACTTGGTCCTGTCTGGCCGCATGTCCTTTGCGCCTAATTGCTACGTGTCCCAGTGCCTGCCCAAAGAAGATTAAAGCCCTAGCGTCCTCTGAGGAACTGCTAAAGGACCTTGGGATGTTTTGCCTAAAAATACGTGGTAGCTGCCTCAAGTATCTAAAGGACAGAAGGAGGGAGGAATTCATCTGGAAGAGGGACTAGATTTCTTTTCCAAGGACTTAAGCAAGGCCATGTGAATCAATAGCAGGAAGTTTCTTCAAATGGCTTTCAGCTTAGAACAACAAGAACTTTCTAACGGTTCATAGATGAAACTGGCTGTCTGGAGACCCAGGTCTCTCTTCGTAGGTGGGTTCAAGAAGGAACTGGAAACTAATTCAAGGACACGATGGAGATAATCAGACAGCAGATGGTGGCTGAACCACATGACCTCTGAGGTTCCATCCAGCTCTGGGAATAAATGAACCTTGGTTTTCTCAATGGGTGGACACTTCGTGACCTTATTGTTGGTATAACCATTTGAGTTGGCAAAACACACGGTTCTAAACCAGCCAGACCTGCTTGGTGAAGATGTGGCTGCATTCTTCCTGCCACTTTTTTATAGCCAGGCTTCTTTTCACTGAATGCCTGAGGAGAGGTACAGTGAAGGTTCCATTCTTGTTCGGGAATAAGTAATTGCTCTTGTGAGTTGGTAAAGGTCATCCCAGATCTCCACCCTCACTTTATCCTCTTCCCCTGCCCTCTAAAGCCCGAACTGGGCTGGTGAGCTACAACAGGGCTCCGGGAGAGAAGTTAAACTCTCTAGCTTCCATCTTTCATAAGCAAAATCATAAGTATATCACTTTATAAAAGGAAGCTTTATATTTTATAAAAGGAAGTTTTGGTTTGAAAGCTAGAAGAGGGAAAGCAAACAAATATTTCTAGCTTGCTGTAGTTCACTTTGCCAAGTTGGCAACACATTTATTCTTTTTCTGAAATTGTTTTACTTTTCACTGTTTTTTTTTGTCCCCATATTTAACTGTACAAACCATCAAGCTCTTGTTCTCCCAATGTACCTCAGTAACATGATGCTTTCTGGACATTTTAGACTGACCAGCACATTTCTGAATAAATTTTAATTCAGCCAATTTACGTTTTGCTTTAAAGCAATAAATAAATGTCTTGAGTGCCTACTCTGTGCCAGGGTCTATGCTAGACTTTGGGACACATAAAAATGAACATACCCTGGCCTCCACCCTGGAGGAAAGCCTCCCAGAACATTTTGGGAGGCAAATCACAAAAATCAAACTTGAATTAGCTGAGGCAAAAGGGAGATTTCATTGACTCACATATCCAAACCACAGAAATGGCTGAGACGACATGAAACAGCCTTGAGTGCTTTCCAGATGTTTCTTCTCATCTCTTATCTCAGCTTGATTTCTCTTTTGGCAACTCCCTGTGAAACTGACACCGTAACAACCAAGAACTCTAGGTTCCACCTTCCCTAATTTGCCACTGAAGAGAAAAAAGCTTTTCCACACAGTTGCATGTTCGAAAGTCCTTGGAAAGAACTTGATTGGCCCAGTGTATGTCATACACTGCCAGACACTGTGGCTACAGGAGCAGGGCCAGCAATCTTGACCAAAAAAATGATTTATTAAGGTATAATTGATATGCAAAGAACTGCACATATTTAATATGTACAATTTGATGAGTCTGGACATCAGCTTAAATCTAATATTACAACAGAGGAGAGAGAGAGGAACAGTCTCCGAAGACGAAGGGGGTGCTATTCCTTGAATAAAAAATGGCTTCTGTGCAGACAAAAGACCACAAATCCACCTCAAGTTGCTTACTAGCTTGTAGGGAAGACAGATATGCAAACAAATAATAATAATTCAACGTCATATGTGCTTTAATGGAAGTACATTTAAGAGTAAGGCTGAGGGTCATCAAAGCATGAGAAAGCAATTAATTCTTCCCAGAGGTTTAGGAAGTGCTAAGTTCATGGAGGAATGAGAAGAGATGGGAAAATTGGCTGAAATCGGGTTTTAATAGAACTTGTGTACTAAGTTGAAGAGTTTAGACACAATTCAGTGGGCTGCAGGATAGGACTTAAGAATTTTCTGCCAGGAAGTGGCATAGCACCACTTAGACCCAGACAAGAGGGCCCTCCACTGGGACCCACCCTTTAGGAGACCCAGCTCCAGCCCTCTTACAGATACATCAGTTCCCACAGGGCCAACATGATGTGTGCACCCCCAGCCAGTGTTATTCTCCACTTCCAGATCACAATCAGAGTGCTTGAGAACTGAAATTCTCTGCTCAAAGAATTCCAAGCCTGACTTTAGGGGAATAATCAAAACAATCTTGAAAAAAAGAACAAAGAGGAGTCACATTTCTCAACTTAAAAATTTACTACAAAGCAGTGGTAATCAAGAGTGTGGTACTGGTGTAAGGATGGACATGCAGATCAGTAGAACAGAATTGCAAGCCCAGAAATAAACCATGTGTCTATGGTCAACTGACCTTCAACAAGGGTCCAAAAATCATCCAATGGGAAAAGAATAATTCTTTTCAACAAATGATGCCGGAAAAACTAGATATCTACATGCAAAAGAATGAAGTTGAAACCTTACCTCACATCATATACAAAATTAATTCAAAATGCATCAAAGACCTAAATATAAGAGCTGCTAAACTGTAAAACTCTTAGAAGAAGATATTGGGATAAATCTTTATGATCTCAGATCTGGCAATGGAGTCATAAATGAGACACTGAGAGCATGAGCCACAAAAGAAAAGATAGATAAAGAGATAAATTAGACTTTCATCAAATTAAAATATTTGTGCTTCAAATGACATTATCAAGAAAGTTGAAAAGAATGAGAATAAATATTTGCAAGTATCTGATAAGAAACATATCTATATATATAAAGAGCTACTCAACAGAAAAAAGATCAATAACCCAATTTAAAAATGGGAAAATGAACTGAATAAACATTTCTCCAAATAAGACAGATATAAAAATAGCCAGTAAATATATGAAGATGTTTGACATTATTAGTCATTAGGGAAATACAAATCTACAATGAAATATCACTTCACAGCCCCTAGGAAGGCTAGCATTAAAAAGTCAGATAATAACAAGTACTGACGAGTATGTAGAGAGACCAGAACCCTCATACACTCCTGATGGCAATCTAAGTGGGGCAGCCACTTTGGGAAACCGTTGGATAGTTCCTCAAGTGGTTAAACATAGAGTTATTACAAGACCCTCTCCTAGGTATACACATAAGAGAAAGAAAACATGTCTGCATATAAACATGTACAAGAATGTTTGCAGTCAAAAGGTGAAAACATCCCAGAGGTCCATCAACTGATAAATAAATAAACAAACTGTGACTTGCCATTATACAATGGAATATTATTCAGCCATAAAGGAACGGAGTGTAGATCCATGCTACAACATATATGAAACTTGAAAAACTTCTGCTAAGAGAAAGAAGCTTGACACAAAAGACAACCTAGTATGTGACTCCATTTAGATGGCACGCCCTAATCTAGGAAGACAGAAAGTAAATTAGTGGTTGCTTAGGGCTGGGGAAGACGGAAGGAGGAAGGACAAAGAGGTGATAGCTTAAGTGTATAGGGTTTCTTTTCAAGGTGATGGAATGCTCCAAAATCAACTGTGCTGATTGAAGGTTGCATGTATCTGTCAAAATACTAAAAACCACTGAATTGTACACTTCAAATGAGTGAAATGTATAGTATGTGAATTCTCTCTCAATAAAGTTGTTAATTTTTTAAAGGCAGTTTGAAATGAGGAGGAACTAAGCAAGCAAGAAAATAAACAAACAAAGAAATACAGTGGACACATATTTAAAACAAAACATGCAGATTCCCTTTGGGGAAAAGAATTGCCAGAGATGTTAAGTTATTCTGCAACTGAATATACAAATAACATTTAGGAATCAAAATTCTTAACTGCTTGAAAGCTTAAAAACGAAAGGCATTCTCTCCACTCTAGATGTGAAAAATTTCCGGCTCTGCCCAGACCTACTGAATCAGGAGATAATTAATCCCTCTTCCCTGACCTCACATCTCCTGTGGAAATAATCTTCCAGTGTAAGACTCCTGACCTCTCCCACCCCCTCCCCCAACTCAGCAGCAACTTACCTGATCAGTGACTTTGAAAATGAAACTGAGCCTGCGCTCTAGTGCAGCTGGGCCTGCCCACAGAGAGGCGTTTTCTAAGTTTCCTGTGCCAGTCTTTGTCCCTGCAAGCGGTCAGATGATGACTTGGAGTGAAGTTCAATTCAGAGGAGAGGGTATTAGAGACCCAGGTGGTGGCACACTGTGGTGGTTTTAAAACATGTCTGCAAATTTTTGGCATTCTTCCCATCCAGAGGTGGAGTCTGTGTCCTTTCCTTTTGAAGCTAGCTGGGACTTTGTGGCTGCCTTCATAAATAGAACACTGCAGAAGTGGTGCAGTCTGGCTCCTGAGGCTGTGTTAAAAAGCCACATGGCTTCTGTTAGCTTCTCTTGGAGTAAGCACTTTGGGACCCTTCAGTCACCGTGAAAGATGTCCAGGGACACTGAGGTCACCATATGGAGAGAGCATATGCGACGAGGGGAGAGAGGCTGTTCCAACCCAGCTGTTGGAGTCTTTCCAGCCCAGGTGCTAGACATGGGATCGAGTGCACCCCTCCACCCTTGCCACCATTTGACGGCAACCACACAAGAGACCCGAAGGAAACTCACCTAGGTGAGCCCAGCCAATTCTCACCGTGAGCAAATAAATGACTGGTGTTATTTGTAGGCACTGATTTAGGGTGGTTTATTATAAACCAAAAACAAAACAAAACAAAAAACCCCCAAAAGCTGGAATACACATATTCTCCACTCTGGTCTTTATTAGTAATAAAGTTTGATTTTATCTAATCCTTCTTTCTTATTCCTCAAACTCAGGAGGGAAAAATACATTTAGTGGCCTCCTAAAACTCCAACTTCATCCACCCAATATAAGACTTTCTCCCGTCCCACTCAGTGGGCAGTGGATGGGCCTTTGGTCTCTCTGCCTGACTGTCTCGAGTGGTTGGAAATGTCTCCCCAGTCAAATTAGAAGGGCTCTTAAGTTTATTGGAAACCCATCACAGCAGCACTAAACAAACCTGCCCTGTCTCTTTCAGAGTAGACATCATCAATTTCTCTAGTTAGTTTGTTGCAGAAAAAAGTGTTACAGCTCAGTGGTGACAGCAACCTGGATCCAGGCAAGAGACCAAGCATCACTCAGAGAGTTGGAGAACTCAGGCTGATTATGCCAGCGGGTCCAGAGGAGTTAACACCCCAAGCTCTGGACCATCTGTAGGTTTACACAGGCTTTTATAGGCTGCCAGTTTACACTTTGCAACATCATATGCAAATAAGGTATAACAAAAGTTGACTAATTAGGAACAAGCTTTGTAGAATGGACCAATCAGGAGTGAGCTCCATGCAAATAAAGTACTAAAAATGGACCAATCAGAAGTTAGGGAAATGGATCAATAAGGAGTGAAGGAAATAACCAATCAGGAGTGAGCTCAGGGAACCAATAGAATTTTAGGGGTAAGTTCCACTTTCCTAGAAGAAAGCCATTTCAGAAGGCAAAAAGGAGAGAGAGCCTCTGGGCCAGGGAACCGGATGGTGCTGGCAGGAGAGAAGTGGCCCTGCCTGAGGGTCCTGCCAGTCTTTTTATGGGGCTTCCACCTCACGTTATCCCAACAGCCTGCAACTTTTCCTCTTACAAGAGGTTTGAATAATGCAGTGGTCCTCAAACTTGAGTGGGTGTCAGAATCAGGTAGAGGGCTTGTCACCACGTGGGTTCCTGGGCCCCCTTCCCAGAGTTTCTGATTCAGTAGGTCTGGGCAGAGCTGGAAATTTTTCACACCTAGCAAGTTCCCAAGTGCTGCAATGCTGTGATCTAGGGACCACACTTTGAGAACCACTGAGCTGGAGAGACGCAATGTATAGGGTGGTAGCAAGAGTCCTCATGCTGGCTGTGCCATCTTTTAATAAAATACAAATGTCCCCTATAAAGACCAAGGACTCTGTCTGTATCACAGCTGTGAGGATCAACAGCAATAACACCATATGCGTGCTCTGCAAACTGTCTGAGGTTGTGCAGGCAGGAAACATGGCTTGAAGAGATTTGCCTGTGGACTTCACCTAAGTGTTAATATCCTCTTTCAAAGTGACCTGAGACGGAATATGCAACAGAATCCACTGACCCATTTCCTGTCTGTTTCCTGTACGGATTCCTTTGCTTTCCAGAAGTTCTTATAACCCAGAAGTAAAAGCAAAAGGGGTAACATATACTGAGTGCTTTCGTGTGCACACGAAAGAGGCCATATCCTAAAAGAGGATGCTGAGGCACTTCCCAGCTGGGACCATTATTCTGAGCCTCAGTTTCATCTGCAGGAAGGGCTAACAATAACCCTACCTCATAAGCTGTTGTGAAGGCTGAGTTAATACACGCAAAGCTCCCAGCAACAGACCTGGATGGATTCATTAATACTGTTGCTGTTACTATTATTTTGTTCATTAAATTTTTTTTAATTTATTTATTTGAAGGGGGTAATTAAGTGTATTTATTAATTATTTTTAGTGGAGGTATTGGGGATTGAACCCACTCTACACTGAGCTATACTCTCCCTCACTATTTTCTCCATTTTAAAGATGAGGATTGAGTCTTAAGAGAGTTTGAGAAATATACGCCAAATCTCTCAGCTGGAACTTCTTTGTAATTCTGTCTCTCACTTCAAGAGAGGAATTGAGGCAGAAAAGTCAAACTGAAATGTGCAGCCACCCCTCAGCCATCATCACCTCTGCCTGTGGGAGACAATACGAATGGGTCACAACACACTGCTCTGCAGAGCCAGACAAGGCTTTAGAACCTTCCTGGGAGTGGTACTGTGGCTGATGAGGGCTGCCTGGAAGCCCAGGAGACAGACCTGTTTGGACACACCAGGAGGAAAAAACTGATTCTGAGGACACTGCTAGAGTGTTATAAAGTGGAAGGACCAAACGCAGTCATGGAGACCTGGAAGGAAAGGTTTAGGCTACCTACCTACCAACAGGGAAGGAGTCCTACCGCCACCTCCTTCTCCTTGTGGGTGACGTTTCCCTGACTCACTACCTTCCCGAGCTTGAGGTGAAGTCAGAGAAAAGAGGGGCGATGTCTCCTGCTACTCTACCTTTGGTCTAGACCAATGGTTTCTTTATCATTTAAAAAAATAACTTTGTATTTCAAAAGACACGCTTCAGTGGCTCAATTTTGTCCAAGACAACTTTGCATTAACTTTGCATTTACTTCCCGATCTGCAGAAGGAGCTCTATTAAAACCGAATAAAAAGGGAAACATTTTCAGGATCAAAGCAGATGAAACATTACAGAAACGCCATCATCATATGCAAAGGTCCAGTAATTCTACACTGTGAGTCCCCGATTCTTTGCAGTGGTGCTAGAAAAATTAATTGTTTAATCGTAATGAAGACATGGCTATAAGTAATATTAATTGATATTGCCTTGGGCCTACATTTTATTTTCCTACCACACTGGGAAGGGGATTATTATGCACAGTAATGGATAATCTTCAAAGAGATGTTTTATCATTCTCCCACCCCCTGTCCAGCATACACTCACAGGCACTTTCTCTTGCCTTTATTCCCTGGTGTGACTTCACAAGTTCTCATTCTAGCTAAGAGCTCAGAACAGAACCAAGTTCTCCTTGAAGGTGACCATGTTTAAAATCATAGCTAATACATATTAAACTCTTAGATGTTCCAGGCACAGTCTTGTTTATTTAATAAGCATCATCTAGTGCTTACTGTGGGCCAGGTGCTCTTCTAAGCACTTCACAAATGTTATCTCCTTTAATTCTCTCAATTCTATACAATTTTACAAAAGAATGGACCTAGGCCCAGAAAGGTCAAGTAACTTGCCTGAGGTCACACAGCTAGAAAGTGGCACAACGATTACCTTATGAGCAGGTGTGATGATGCAGCGTAGGGAGTGTATAACGTTAGGTGTTCGTGGTTAAGCTCTGGCTCTCTGCTGATGACCTTCACCCTGGGTGTGAACGATATTCACATGCTTTAATTCAGTTAACCCTTAGTTAACCCTACAAGGTGGGCGCTGTTATTTCTTTCCATTTCACAGTTAATATGAACCAAGACAAAAAAGGCTGAGTAACTTGCCACAGCCACACAGCTAATACACGGGATTCAAACCCAGGAGGCAGACTCCAGGGTAGGTACCTGTGTCCAGTACGCTGTACAGGAGAGACTTCTCGCTCAGTTTCTGCTATACTTTGCCTCAGGCATAATTCTCTTGTTTCCCCTTTCAAATGAGTCTTGACCACCACTGCTTGTGCTGTTTCGTTTTGTGATTCCTGAATCAACCATTTCATTCCAGTATCCAAACATTCACCTCCGGGGTGCTGCACACAGCTGCTCTCGAGGCAAGTCCAGACACAGGAGTAAGTCTGTCTCCTTCTCCAACACCAGGGCGAAGATCACATGCAATAGTCAGGATTTAGTCATGCTCAAAACCAGGCATTCCTCAGACCACATCGTCAAACCTGCTCAAAGAGAACCATTGTGCTGAGGAACAGACAACTTCATATCACGTGGCTCTTCACCTAAGAATTGGCATTTCCCCAGCAATTAAATTTTCTTGCCTACACATCTGGACCTGTCATTATGGCAAAGTCTGGACCAAAGAATGAAACTAAGTTAAGTTTTAAATAAAAAGGTAAAAGGAAAGGTTTGCAAAACAAAGTGCATTGGAAACACTATCTTTTCAACCATTTCACGTATTTAGCATTTGAGGGACATAGACTCTCCCTGGAGATTTTGGAAACCAAAACACCTGGATTCTAGGGGCTCGTGCTAATGTTGTCTTAGAGACAGTCCCTCTCTCTCTCCCCCAGCGAAGCAGCACATTGCTGTTCATTTCCTGATGGAGAACTCCCGGGAGTTGGAAACAAGATGTTTGCAATGGATGCCCTTTATCTTTGGAATCCCTTCCTTCCTGGACTGGCAGAATCTAAATCTCTCGGCCTTCAACAAAGCCTGTTCCAAGGTTTGTCTTTTTAATTGAGCTTCCGCTTAAGAATACTTAAGACTCTCTGTATTTGCTTACTACTGACACCACTGTGAAACCTGGTCAGACAGTGCAAGGCCCTCATTTTCCCCCTGACTTTTAAAGGGCCAACTCAACGCTCATTTAGCTAGTAACTAACCCCCTTCTTGTAGTTTTCTATTAAGAATGTTTTCTTTTCTTAGACCCTAGAAAAAGGCTTTGCAGTGATTTGCTTAGATCTTAATTTTGACTCTCAGGGGAGTTAAACCCTCTGTAAGAGGAAGCACAGAGAGAAAGCCTGTAGGAGCGGATTCCCAAAGCCAGGCTAAGCCAGATCCCAGCCTCACATGTGAGCTTCAATCTCCAGAAACTTCAGAACAAATAAGAAGGCATTTAAATTAATTTTAAAATAATTTTAATGTTCATAACTTTAAAGTTTTAGTAAAGAGAGCTGTTTTTCCTAAGTTTGTCTTGCACAAAAAAATTGAAATGCTGTGTTCTTTGTCCCAATTTGAGTAACCAAACTGACCTGAGATCATGAATTTTGTAGGGAGAAAAAAAATCATATAAACACAAACTTTCCAAAAGCAACATATTTAGTGACTAGAAGTTTATTTTTTTGCACTGAAATCCATTTTATCATGTGTCCCATTGTCCTAGTAAAACTTGACTGAGGAAATCAAAATGAACGTTAAAATAGGGGTTGATGTTTTGCAGCTCAGCCTGACTCTCGTTAACTCTTCATCTGCACATTTCCATGTTAGTGACTCTCTGCAAAGCCATCCGTCCCTTTTCCAGAGCTCAGTTCATAATAAGGACTGGGCTTCATGCTCACCCTGGTTTGCCATCATCCTGCTGTTTCCCAGCACCTGTAACAACTCCAAGATGGCTTTTTAAGCCACTAAGGTCACTTGTGGCGATCCAGGCAGAAGGCAGGAAGACCCCACGATGTTTGCAGGTCAGAGTACTCCCTGAATCTTGGCTTCTGCACTCCTGCTTCCTGCCTGCTCGCCCTTGAAGGAGTCCCAGTGGGGCCATGAACTGGAAGATGCAGTTCCCACAACGCAGACATGATCAAGACTCCAAGTCTTGGATTTTCTATGACCCCTGGGCCCCTATCTTGCTGACTTCCCCTCCCCGCCCCTCCTCTCCAGGTGTTTGAAATGACAAGCTGCTATTTATTTTGCTCCCGTTCCCATTTTAACAGAAACCAGTGGCCAAAGTTGTACCAGGTGGTGCTGTTGATAAACAAGGAGTTCTAATCCAAGATTTCCTCCTGGAACACCAGCTTCTTTTTTCTGGCTGATGACCGAAGTGGGAGGAAACTTGGCTACGCCACCTAGATATTTTTCCTTTGGTGGCTCCTCTCCATTTCCCATAGAGTAACAGGGGAAGAGAATGGAACGCTGGCTGTGCAGGAGTCCCTGGGGGCTATTTCTGGTGGTGACCAACCTTACTCAACTTACTAAATTCCTGAGGCCAGGCACCTCCCGCCTGAACCCGGTCTTAAGGTGGTACCCGCTTGACTCTGGGGCTCCCCAGTGACGCTCCTTCACCTGACACAGCCACGCAATATCCAGCCTTTAGATCTCGTGCACTTTCCATCAGAATACTTCTTGTCTCTGTTCCTGGACAGAGGAGGTACTCAATAGACATTTTGAAAGTTGAATGAACTATACTCGTTGTTTTCTAGTTTCACTAATATTCTGTTATTCCAGAATGAATGCACCAATCCAGTGACTGATTCTCCGGTTTCTAAGTTTTGTGAGAGACAATGGAGCATGCTGGAGGCTGAAGACCTGATGGAGATCAGCTTGGCCATATATTGACCCTGTGGCCTTGGTTAGTTTCTTCACAGATGTGAGAAGCACTGATTGAGGGACTATGGATCAAGGACTGTGTGAAACATGGGAGACAGAGAAATGAAATGCACAGTGCCTGCCTGCAAGCGGCAAGGATCCCATGGTCTAGTGGGGATGAAGGGTGTGGAAAACGGCAACATCTGCACGGTATGATGCAGGTGTGTGGTTAAGATGTCAGGGAGGTGCAGTGAAGAGCCAGTCCAGCTGTTGGTGGGAGGGGCAGCCAGGGACACCTTCCCAGAGGAAATCACACTTTGACTAAGTCCAGAATTATGAGTCATCCATTCAAGAAAGGGGAAGAAAAGTACTTCTGGCCTAGAAAACAGAACATACAAAGCCAAAAACGGTCAGAGGTTATCAATGACGGTTCTACAAAGCTGGAGTGAATGTTCTCATGGAAGAAGGTAGATGAGGCTAGAAGGTGAGGCAAGGGGCTGTGTTTGATTTTCACCCTGAAGATGGTGGGGAGCAAGTGAGGGTTTAATACCAGGAGTAGCCTGATCAGACATGCATTCTCGAATTCTCACTCTGACTATGGAAGAAAAAGCAGTAGAGGGAATTAAAATTCATTTATTCAACAGATATTTAGTGGCATCTTCTGTGTAGAAGCAGTGGCATCTTCTGTGTAGAGGCAGTGTAGAAGAGGAAGACTTAGAGGCCAATGTAAGACGGTGGGAATGAAAAGAAGGACATTGACTGGAGAGACATTTAGGAGGTGTAATTAATAAAACTCATTGATAGCTTAGCTAGGTGAGGGCAGAAGAGAGCAAAGGGATCTTGGATGACTTTCAGGGTTCTTTCTTGGGTAATCGGACAGCCAATGATGACATTCATATAGTGTTTCTTAATAGAGGTGCTAGTGGCACTTTGGACAAGAAAATTCTTTATATGTGGGACTTTCTTGTGCATTTTTAAATGTTTGGCATCTTTGGCCCAATCCACAAAATTCTAGTAGCATTCCTTAGTCATTGTGACATCTAAAAAGTGACTCCCCACATTTCCAAATACCCCTTGAGAGCCAGAATACCGAAGGAAGAAGATACTGGGGCTGGCAAGGAGGAACGAGACCATTTCGGGTCATCCTCAATTTGAGGTACTCATTAAAGCCTTCCATGTCTGCATCTGCTGTGTACCAGGACACAGGCAAGAGGAGATGCCAACTTCTCACTGCAGCACACCTGCGCTGCCCTCACTTGCAGACCATACGTGAGTTCACCCACCCAGCCATTGCAGAATTTAACTCGTCCAATCAAAACCTAACTTCAAAACAAATTTGAAAAATTTTTTCGAAGTAATTAGTTATAGCTATCTATGCTTCTTATCCTTTCCTTTTTTTTTTTAATTGAGTATAGTTGATTCACAATGTCATGTTAGTTTCTGGTGTATAGCATGGTGATTCAGTTATACATATATATATCTTTTTCATATTCTTTTTCATTATAGGTTATTATAAGAAAAAAGGATAAGTAATAACCAATTCCACAGCTACACAAAAAATAAAAAAGAGAATACTATGAATAGCTACATGCCAACAAATTGGACAACCTAGAAGAAATGGGCAAGTTTCTAGAAACATACAGTCTACCAAAACTTAATCAAGAAGAAATAGATAATTTGAACAAACCACTTCCTTCTCCATCTTTCCCACCTCCTGGCACTACCAACCACCCAGACGTTGTCCAGGACTTCTGAGAGCTGTGGTTCAGCACTGCCTCCAACACACTACGGAGGTGTGTGAAGGGCAGGCTCACGCTCACTCTCAGCCTGCTCAGTCCTCCAACCTCACTTGGTTCCATAGCTCTGCTCACCTTGAGCTTCTTTGTTCTAGTGACCCATTAAAATGCCCTTAAGCTTCCCCTCACTCTCTCTTAGGCAAGATCTGATATTCTCCCATGGCTCTGGTATCAAAGCTCTAAGTAAAAGGTGCCTCTGCTTCTCACCCCACTTCTCACAGGACTCACCCACTTACTGATAAAGCCAGGGGCATGCATGTCATTGCCCAGGGAGTATGTGTCAGATAAGAGGATGCAAGGGCAGAACTTTGGTGAACATCAACATTGAAGGAGGGAGCGGAAGCAGAGGCATCTCAAGAGAACCCAAGAAGTAGCAGGCACAGGGTGGGAGGAAAACCAGGAGAAGCCACGAAGGAAAAGACCTCCTGAAGGAAGGGCTGATCTAGCATTAAATATGACAGGGAGGCCAAATACAATGAAAACTAGGAATAAGTATTCTGAACACAGCAACCAGGGGGAAACCGGTATCCCTGGTTAATCAGTCAGGCTAGGCTAGGTTATGTTGCTTTAACAAATGACGCCCGCACCTCAATGACATATAATACCAGAGCAAACATTTCTTGCTCTCATTACAGGTCCTCTGTGGGTTATTGGCTTTTGAGGTGTTCAGGTCCTTTTCATGCTAAGACCCAGGCTTACAGGGCAGCCTCTACCCAGAGGGAAAAGAGCACTGGATTGTAAAGGTTCTGCTTGGAATTGATAATTATCATCTTCACTCACATTTCATTGGCCAAAGGCAGTCACGAAACCAAGCTGGATGTCAATGGGAC
Source organism: Camelus ferus (assembly GCF_009834535.1). Lineage (NCBI taxonomy): Eukaryota > Metazoa > Chordata > Mammalia > Artiodactyla > Camelidae > Camelus > Camelus ferus. The sequence continues at coordinate 37,595,484 of NC_045697.1, forward strand.
AAGTATAGTCAGAAAGTTGTCTGGTAGGGAGGAGCCAATAAAGAGAATTCCCACGGGAGGGACAGAAAATATTTTTGAATAATAACATAGTCTGCCTCATTTGGCCAAGGAGTTTTTCTCTCGCTCTCAGTTTTTCCTTCTATAAGATGAAGGTGATTATATTACCACCCCTCTCAGGTTGACATGAGGCATAAATGACATGATGTGTGTGAAAAATTACAACGGAAGATGATTTTATCTCTAATGTACCCAATGCACAGCCATTATTATTAGTAGTAAATTTTCTCTGTCTATATCATGCTATGCCCCTATACTCAAGAGCCGTTGCTCCCCTATACCATTCAAATCAGGATCTGATGCCTTCTACCAACTGGCTTGTTTGGCGTTCGTTTCCAATGATCCCTCTTTGTACTTACAAGCTATTCAGACTCTGCCTCAAGTGCCTTTCTCTCTCTTCTTTTCCCCAAACTCATGTCTCTTATCTCCTTTTGCGGTCACCTCAAAGCCACTCCCTCCAGAAAGGCATCTTGGATTGAACCAGCTCAACCCTGACGACTCCTCCATTGCTTTGCATGACCTGTATCATTTGGTCCCAGCTCAGTGTGGTGTGTGAATGTCCAGCGGTGGTTTCCAACGTATGTATGTGTATGTGTGAAATTTTATGAGAATCCTGAGATCGAGGGGATCGGGTTATAGAATGTGCGGTCTATGCTGGTTATTCTCCCTGTGCTTGTCTCAGTCTATTTTCCACCATTCCCTGTCTTGTTCTGGGCTCCAGGAGGCCGACATCCACAGATGGCAAAACTCAAGATCATTGCCATCTGCTTGCCAGTTGATTTTCACCAATGGGAGGCATAAAGGATTGGAAGATAGGAGAGAGGCCAGGGTATTTGCTCTCTCTTGCACCCTAGGCAGGTACTGTGGATATAGCTTCTGCCGGGCACCTCCCTGCCACTGCTCAGCCTCCAGTAGCACCGTCCCCACCTCCTGCTCCTTCCTGTTACAGAGGCTCACTCGCATTCTTGCAGAAGAGGGTGACAACCCCTTCCTCTCCTGCCCCCATGTATATACGTTTAAGGCATTTCGTTAGTCACTTTTCAGTAACACTTCCCTTTGGGTCCTTATATTCTCCTCTTTAAGGTCAAGTCCAATAGCCATGTTGAGAGTCAAGCACAAGGGCCCTTTGATGGCTAAACAAGATCCCTGCCTTCCAGAGGATAGATGCTCTGCCTGGAGTGATGGCTCATCCGGTCTGAATAATTTGTCTCTTTAAGAAGTCATTGGTCCAAATCAAACTATATAAAAATGCATTCCTATCATCCTGATGCAGAAGACTTAGTGATCCAAGTAGCGTTATCTTCACCTCGAAATTTCTAGTTAAAAATGGAAAACAGCCTGTGGACCATCCCTGAATTACAGTATTAAAACCCTTTTAGTATCTGCAGATCTCAACTATACTTCAATTAAAAAAACAAAAACAAACAAAAAACCCAAAAATATTAGGGAAAAACCCTCTTATAAATTGAACAAAATATGTAAAAGTCCCAAAGAAAGGACAGATTTGGAAGACCTCCGAGGTCACCCTAATTTTCTCATGTTTCTGTAATTCTGTTCTGTAAAATGGTAGAGTATTGACAATCAGTCTGTGGTAATAGGACTTACCTAGGCCTTGCCACGCAGAGTGACCTACGGGCCAGCAAATCAGCATCACCCAGGAGCCTGTCAGAAACGCAGACCCTCCACCCTACTCCCTGACCTGCTGGGTCAGAATCTGCACATTTAACAGGTGGACCTCTTTGCCCACTGAAATCGAAGAGGCACTGATCTCAAAGTCCTCTAACAATCTGTGCTGAAGGACTAGTTCTTGGCTTTTTCTTCCTCTAAGCTGTTGTAAATTGTGAAACCTTTGAAAATATAATAAAAATAAATTATTAGAATAATAAAATAAAAAGACAGAGATGTAAAATACAAGCCCAAACTTTTTATTATTAGATTCAAAAGCCATGAAATTATTTGGTCAAGTTGATATGGAAGTCTTTAAATAACACCTACTAGCTGTGCATCTGAATTCCTCATCATTGGCCAGTAACAGTTCACAAATGGCCAGCAGACAGTGGACCACACTTTGAGTAGCCCTGTTCTAAGCATATGCCATTTTACAATGAGAAAACAGGCCCAGATAAACAGCATACCCAAGGTGGTACAGCTGGTTAATGAAAGACCCAATATTGACTTTAACATCTCCAAAACTGTTCCTGAGATAATACCCCTAATGAAAATTTTAAATGTTTATTAAGAACTTGATTAAGATCAGCTGTAATGTTGTACAAGGATTATCTTGTAGTCACTTTGCATCATTGTCATTGAAATTCTGCCAATGACCTCATTTTATGGTTGAGGAAACTGAAGTTTAGAGAGGTTGATACTTGGCCCAAGGCCCCTTGATTAAGTAAGTGATGAAGCTGATGTTTGAACTGAAGGTTAACCACAAAGTAAACAAGCTTGTATTTCTCTCCAGAGAAACAGAACCAGTTGGGTGAATGTGTGTGTGTGTTTAAAGAAATATATTATAAGAAAGTGACTGATGCAATTATGCAGGCAGGCAAGTCCTAAGGTCTTCAGGGTGAGTCAAAAGCTGAAGATCCTGGAGAATGAGTGGTTAGGTCCAGTTTGAGTTTGGAGGCTTGAGAACCAGGAGATCCAATGGTGCAGTTCCATCCAAAGGCTGGCAAGCTTGAGACTCAGGAAGAGTCAATGCTTCAGTTTGAGTCCAAAGGCAAGAAAAAAGCTGATGTTTCAGTTCAAAGGCAGACAAGCAGGAAGAATTCTTCCTCACTCATGGGAGGGTCAGCATTTTTGCTCTATTCAGGCCTTCAACTGATTAGATGAGGCCCACCCTCCGTTTAGGGCAATCTGCTTTACTCAGTCTACCAATTGAATGTTAATCTTGTCCAAAAACACCCTCAAAGATACACCCAGAATAATGTTGGGCCAAATATTTAGGCACACAGTCAAATTGACACTTAAAATTAACCATCATGATGTTTAACCACTACCCTGCTCTACCTCCCTTCTCCACTCTGTTCATGAATTATTAATTATGAGGACAAAAGCATCAGTTATACAGAGCCCACAGGCTTGGATTTGCAGCCAATCCTATTTTACATTAAAATAATATGCTGGCCCAAAGTCCCTTGGCATCTGGAATTGAGCCAAGTTTTCTGCCACTTTCTGATAAGGAACACTTTTCCTCCAATATTCAATAACATAATCCTCATTCCCACCTGAGACCTCACCAGAAGCACCTTTAACATTCATATCTGTAGTGACATTCTGGTCCTGACAATATTTGTATTCTCTGAGACAACAGAATCTTTCTCTACAGTTCTCATTTCTTTCTGAATCTTCACCAAAATTGCCTTTAATGTCTATTTTTACCAATAATATCTTCAAGATAGTTTTTTTTCTTTATTGAAGTACAGTCAGTTACAGTCTGTCAATTTCTGGTGTACAGCATAATATTTCAGTCATACATGTACATACATACATTCCTTTTCATATTCTTTTTCATTATTGGTTACTACAATATATTGAATATAGTTCCCTGTGCTATAAAGAAGAAATCTGTTTTTTAATCTTTTTTATATCTATAGTAGATAATATTTGCAAATCTCGAACTCCCAATTTATTCCTTCTCACCTCCTTCTCCCCCAGTTACCATAGGCTTCTTTACCATGTCTGTGAGACTGTTTCTCTTTTGAGATGAGTTCATTAGTGTCTTTGTTTTTCTTTCTTTCTTTTTTTTTTTTAGACTCCACATATGAGTGATATATGGTATTTTCCTTTCTCTTTCTGGCTTACTTCGCTTAGAATGACAATCTCCAGATCCATCCATGTTGCTGCAGACAGCATTATTTTATTCTTTTTATGGCTAAGTAGTATTCCATTGTATAAATATACTACAGCTTCTTTATCCAGACCTCTGTTGATGAGCATTTAGGTTGTTTTCCATGTCTTGGCTATTGTTATAGTGCTGCTATGAACATTGGAGTGTATATATCTTTTCAAATCTGTATCAGTCAGGGTTCTCCAGAGATTTATCTTAAGGAATGGGGAGTTGGCACATCCAAAATTCATAGGGCAGGCCAGTTGGCTGGAAACCCAAGCAGGAGTTGATGTTGTTAACCTGTCTTGAATCCAAAATTTGTAGTGCAAGCGAGCAGGCTGGAAACTCACATAAGAGTTTAGGTTACAGTCTTGAGGCAGAATTTCTTCTTCTCTGGAAACCTCAACTTTTATTCTTACAGCCTTCAACTGGTTGGGTGAGTCCTAGCCACATTATCAAGGGTAATCGCTTTTACTTAAAGTCAACTGATTGTGTATGTTGACCACATCTACAAAATACCTTCCCAGAAATACTAATATTTGATTCAATAACTGGGTACAATAGTCTAGCCATGGTGACACTGAAAACTAACCATTGCAACTGCCCATCACCACCCTACCCTCCCTGGCACTCCTAATCCCCTACCGTGATCTTTATTTATTTATTTTATGCCCTAGCACTGAACACTTTCTATCACATTATATCATTTACTTATTTATTATGTTATTTATTGTATGCTCCTCTCCCTCGAATTTGCAAAGGTAAGAGATCTTTTCTGTTTTGTTCACTGATGTAGCCCAAATACCAAGAATAGAGCTCGGCACTCAATAAATATGAGTTGAATGAAGGAATCCAGGTTTTGACATTTAATAGAGAGTAACAACCAATGGATGAATTATTTAGCTTCGCTGAACAATTAAAAGCAAACAAATGAGAATCTATCTCTGAAGGTTGTTCTGATGACTTCTGTAATCCCCTAAACCCAGAGGCAGATGCAGATGTGAGGGTGTGGGGATGTGGGTGAACCCTGAAGGAACTGCTGAGGACGGCAGGGCATCCCCATAGCAGGAGCTCTCAACCGCGGCTGCATTTTAGAATCATCTGGAGAATTTTTTAAATTCCCAGTGTTCAGGCTGCAAGTCAATCAGAACCTCTGGGCATGGGATTCAGGCATCAGTACTTTTTAAAGCTTCCCGGGAAACCTGTGGTTGAGATTCAGAACTACACCTTTCAAGCTCCAGTTCTCACTCAGACCAGCACTTCTAAAACTTGGACGTGCATCCAAAGCACCCGGGGGTCTTGCTAATGCTGCAAACAGGCTCTGGTTCAGTAGCTCTGGTGCTGAGAGTCTGCATTTCTAAGAAGCTCCCAAGTAGATGCTAGTCAGCATTTACATCTTCAGTAGCAAGACTCTAGTCATTTCTGATCCAAAGTAGACCCTGGAGGCTTAAAGTCGTTCTGGAATGAATAGAGGAGTTTGTATCGACTCTAAAGAGAGTATGGGATGGCTCCAAAAATTATAAAGAAGTGGGTTGACCTAAAAGCCCTCCTAAACACGTACTGCCCTGCAGTCTGCAAGCTGGCATTGTGGTAAAGTAGTGCGCAGTGGTGATTCAAAGTGTGAATTCTGAAGTTAAATTCTACATGAATTCAAACCCTGGGTCCACCCATCTCCAGCTGTGTGGTCTTTAGTGAATCACTTAATTGTTCCATGCCTCAATTTCTCCATCTGGAAAATGGGGGTGTTAGCAACATTTACCTCATATTCTTGTCATAAAGATCACGTGAGTTAATACAGATAAAGCACTTAGGACAGCGCCTGGAGAAGAGTAAGTGCTCATTAATCGTTAGTTATTACTTGTACGTATTAGAGTGGAAAGGTATAGGTCGTGTTGATAAGCTCTCAGCCTGGAGCATTTTGTCAGGCAGCTGAGCGGACTAACAGTAGGCGTCAGTGAGCGGTGGCCAAAGCTAGACTTCAGGGGCCGGGGGTTCACACTGTGTGAGAGAAAAGAGGGAAGTGAGCTGGCTGTGCTGCCGGACTGCCAAACAGTTTCCCCAAGACAGGCCCTCCATAAAGTGGGAAGTCCATGCAGGTAACATCTCACTTGCCACTCAAACCTGACTACACTGTGAAAAACATGTCATCACTCAATAAAAACAAACAAAAAAATGCCTTTTGCCTTGTCAGTGGGACAGTTTCTCAACGACAAGGCTTCTCTCCCACACCACTCTCCTCCCCTGTACAGATATTGGTGGCACCCCTTAGCCAAGGCCCCTCCAAACACATCCCAATAAGTCCATGAAGGAGGGGGGAGGCTGTGTGCTAAGTGGAGATCTAAAAGCAAATTGGATAATGTGCTCTAGAAGGCACCTCCCGAGGGGGAGAGGTGGCACCCAGCGGTGCCAGGCCACTTTTCTCAGCTAATAAAACCTCCCCCAACAGCCATGCCGCACACCCAGCTCCTCAGTGCCATCTGGTACCCGCATCTTGAGATCTGCCGCTTCTGTCTGTGATCCAGACAGCTACAGCTCACTTCCATGTGGCAACATAAGTGTATTGACATTTATCATTGGATTCTACTTTCCAGAACAGAGAGACACAGAGGGCGTGCATGGCTGTGGTATCATGCCCAGCAGCTGACACTGGGGATTACTCTTCTATTCTGTCACCCTTTGGCACAGAAGCCTCTGCTCAGTGCTAATGACAATCAGTGGCTTGTGCTTCAAATAAAGAGAGGAGAGAATGACACTGAAATCTCCATGCTCCACACAAGCTCCTCTCTCTAGGACAACATCATGCAACCTTTGTAAATGCAATCCACATTTCAAAAACCCCCACAAACATGTGTGTATATATATGTGTGTGTGTGTATGTGTATATATCTACATCTACATATATATATATCCATATATATATATCCATATATATGTATGCATATCTATATATATCTTATCTATATATGTGTGTATGTATAGATGTATCTATCCATCTCCATATGTTTCTGTTACAAATACTGTGGCATTATTTGAGCATGTATCTGTGCGTGGATCAGTGTGTTCCCAGACGCATGTCTGTGTGGATAAACAGCATATAAAAAATCAGGTTATTGTAACATAAACTGTACCCAATGCTGCATTAAGCAACAGACTCCATTTTCCACTGTTAGGATTCAGCCTTTTGTTCCCAAGTCCCCAATGAAGGGGTAAAAAATCTGCTCAAAAGGCAAAATGTTTTCCCTCCCTGGTTAAACTCATTCTCGTCCCATTCACAAGAGCCTTAAATGAGCTTTGAGCACAAGAGAAAACATGACTCAGCTTTGGGAGCCCCCGCAAGCGCTGTGTAAACCAGAAAATTCCCCCAGATCACCTCATTTGTCAGGTGTTACCCCATTGTTCCTAGTCTTTTTTTTTTTTTTTCACCACATGCTATTGTTTTCAAAGTGAGCTTATGGTCAAAACAATGCATCGTATATTACTGAGATTGTCAAAGAATGAGCCTCTCACTCGTGTGATCAGGGCTTCTTGTTTGTTGTGATCTCACTATCAAATAATCAGCCTTGGAATCAGCCGGTGAATCACCCTGCCTCTGTGGTGGGAAGATGACGTCAGTCATAACATTTGGAATCTTCTAGAGAGGAGACCAAGGAGGAAACTTCGGTGGGTGAACAAGACTACTACAGAGAAGGAAAAGAAAAGGATCTTACCACGGAAGGAGAATGGCCATGGGGGTCTGTGATGCCTAGTGTGTCACGAACCATAGAGTCGCTCAATAATTATCACCTGAGTTGAATTGAAAGATCTCTATCAGCCTGAACAAAGGCAAAGAAAGAATTTAAATTTCTATTAAGGATGTACATTTGCAAGGAAAGGATAATGAGGCAGAAGAATTGTGTCCAAATACGCTTAACTTTGGACTGACCTTCCCGTCCACAATGCTGAAGGTGACCTGGCAAGAATCTGCCTGAAACAGGAAGACAAAGGATCATAGAAACTAAGAGCTGGAAGGAAATCAGATGAGGTGCCTTGAGCCCAGGATATAAGTAACTCCCAAGGACAAGAGAGAAGGCCCCCAGTGCAGTACTTTGTGACTTGAAACCATCTTGGCTTCCCTATGCCGTGTTGTGTCCACGCCTTCTGGTGGCTTAAAAATGGTGGCCAAAGCCTTCTTGCCAGAGGTTGATCGGTCCACTTAAGTAAGAGAAACAGCCAAATGGAAGCAGTCTCATTTTCACCATGGAAACACAAATCAAGTATCAGAAGAAATCTCCACAAGTCATCCAAGGCGAAGACTTTTGAATGCTAATAGTAAGAGAGGTGGTATGGGAAAATGAACGTTATCATATCCCACGGGGAGGAGACTAAACTGGTCAAATATTTCCAGAGGACAGCTTGGCAACATGTATCAAGAACCTTAACATTTTCATATCCTTTGACCCATCTAAGGTATAATTGACCCAATTATAGGATTTTATTCATAAGAAATAAATAAGCATGGCTTTGCACAAAGATACAGTGGAAATGGCGTTCACCCTGCTGTTGTTTCTAACAGTGAAAAATGGAAACAATTTACATTTTCTCTAACAGGGATTGGATGAATAATTAGTACACAGGCGAACTGAAATCCTAAGCAGTCATTAAGTTGATGTATAAGAATATTAATTAGCAGTGAACTGCTATGCTATACAATTCGATTTTTTTACATTGTAAAACTTCACATCCAGTATGATCCCATTTTTGAACAATGCACGTAGAGGAGTATGCACACCCGAACACTGAGGGTGGTTACGTCTAGATGGAGGGCTAATGTATGGCTCATTTTCTTCTTTATACTTATTTTTAATTTCTAAGTTTTTTACAAGAAACAGATATTATTTTAATTATGTTTAAAATGAGTACATTTTAAATCTGTTCCTGAAAACCCTGTAGCTGATTTCCTTAGTCTTTGGGGTGGAGGTGGGGGGTTGAGAGGAGGGGAATAAAAAGATAAAAATCACCTTTTAAAATTATTAATTATTGTTATTATTTTATGAAAAATGGAGAAACACAAGACCCTAGGTCTGGGCTTGGAAAATACAGAACTAGTACTGTTCTGGGCAGTTCTGTATCTCCAGGAATCCCTCCAAAGAACCTTCATGGCCAGTCTCTCTGTGCCCATCCCCCACTGCCCCTACCCGTAGGCAAAGTGGCAGCCAAGTGCTATTTCACATCCTTACGGAGACTGGCAGCACCTTTGGTTCACAGGTAGTTGTCTCAATTCTTACTGGCCTCTTCCGAGGTGTCCTTGGTCCCAGCTTGTCACTGGGTATCAGGCACAGATACCTACCTGGTCTTGTGGTGTCTCATGCACTGTCATGAACTCCAGTGGAGAAGTCTGTTCTCTGCAGCCTCTTCGCACTGACCCAGGCCTCCTCCCTCCCTCTTGTCTCTCAACCTACAGATGTACCTGGGTTTTCTGCACACCACCCACAAATGGGAGGACCTGGGCACTGCCCTTGACTTTTCTCTTGCCTAACCACAGTGTCCTTTTGCCCCTCACTAAGGCTTCTAGACCATTCTCTTTTCCTGATCACCACCCCTACGTTGGCTTTAAATCTTTTGTCATTAAATCAAATTACTCACTACCTTTCCTTGTCATGATCATGAACCAACCTCAGCTCAACCAGCCCTTCATCTTCTGAAGACTTTGGGAGCCTGGCTCACCGTCACTCACTCCAGCACCACTCCTGGCACAACAACCTATGGGTTCAACACTCAGGGAAATGAACCTTCCCCTTTCTTGGCTTCTTAGTTCCTTGACCTCTTCTCCTCCCATGATATGGTCCTCCTCCTGCTTTATCTGCTCACTACCACGGTCATACCCTGACCTTATCATTCCTAATGATTGAAACCCTCCAATCCTCCAACCCCCACCTCCAATTCAAGTCGTCCCCTCTCCTACTCCCCAACTCCAGGCTCAGATCTGCCTCCCTACTCAGCATCTTCACTTGGATGTTTCACTTAACATGTCAAAGAGCAGGTTCTTGCTCTTAGCTGCCAAAACCTGCTTCTCCTCAGCCTTCACATCAAATAATGGCTATTCCATTCTTCCAATGGCTCAGGACAAAAATCTTGGTGTCACCCTCAGTTCCTTTCTTATATAACATATCCAATTCATCAAGAAATCCTGTTCACTCTACCTTCAAAATTTATTCAGGATCTGACCACTTCTTAGTCTCTATGCTGCTATTACGCTGGCACAAGCCACCATTATCCTTTGCCTGGATCCTTGCAAATTCCTAACTGGTCTACCTTGTCTACTTTCAGTCTGTTCTTCTTTTAGCAGTCAGAGTGATCCCGCTAACCATTCATCAAATCAGGTCATGCCTTTATCAAAATCCTCCCACAGTTCCTGACTCCTCTCCAAGAATAAGCCAAATCCATTATAACGGCTTATAAGATCCTGAATGATCAGGCCACCTTCTCTAACCTCATTTCTTTCTTTTCTCCTGCTCTGTGGCAGTTTTAAAACATGGTCCTCGAATTCTGTGACCTTCCTTTTATTTAGAGGCCAGAGATCTCTGTCTCTGGCTAGTGATCTGGCCTCTGAGACTGCTGGACACAGTTACAGCAGTTTCCACTTTCTGCCTTTTGGGACACTTGCTCTGTGAATCCAGCCACCACGGCTGAGGGAGTCTAGGAGCCTGTGGAATGTCCCACGTGGAGAGAAACTGAGGCCCCCGACCAGTGGCCCCTGCTGGGCTCTCAGCTGACATTAAGCACTCACATGCCAGCCATGTGAGTGAGCCATCTTGAAAGTGGATGCCCCAGCCCCTTGTTGACAGCAGCCATTACGGTTTGTTACACAGCCTTAGAGACTCTCCCGCTGCAGCAGCCTCACTCACTCCATGTTTGCCTCTCTGTCCTCGTTGCAGTTCCTTGAACACCCTGTCCCAGGTGTTTTGCTGTCTCAGGGCCTTTGCACTGGCTGTTCCCATCTATGATCCCACATATACATGGCTCTCTCACTCACCTCCTTTACATCTGTAATCCTTTGCATCTTTTCAGTAAGACCTTTCCTCCCAAACTGGCAAACCACACGTGTTTCCCCCAGGGCCTTCCCCCTTTTCACTTTATTTTTCTCCATAATGGTCATCACTGTATAATATACCATACAATTTATTCATTTAGATTGTTTATTGAACATCCTGGTTTTAAATAGCATCTCTATGCTGGTAATCTCTTACACTAGGAGGTAAACTCCATGATGACAGAAGTCTTTGTCTATTTCATTCCCGGCTGATTCCCATGTGCTTAGAACAGCATCTCTCACGGGGTCACTCCTCAAATAGTATTTGTGATTCTACTGCAGCCATGTACAGAGGACCAGCCTCCTCTCAGATTTCACCCTCCCTCTCAACCTGTCTCCTCTCTGGGATGCTCTGTCTCTGTCTCCGTGCTCTCCACCTCCTAACCAGACTGAAGCAGCATCTTTACTCAAGTCTCAGACCATCAGATTCCCTTTACAAGTTACTCCCCACACTGGGAGAACTTTCTCCCTCCTGGGTGGCAGGAACCTCCTTTATATCAGACCCTGTGTTCATTCCCCACTAGGGATTAATTTAAAACTTTCTGCTCAGGCACCCAAGCTTAGTTTTTGCTAGCAAAAATCAGTAAAAACTTCAGCTCTGACAATAAATGAGCAAGAGCCGAGTGAGTAAGGTGCTCCAAAAACCCATTGCTGGGTAAAAACTTCCCCCAAACTTAGAGATTTCAGACAACAATCATTGATTTTGTTCATGAGTCTGCAATTTGAGCAGGGTTCGGTGGGGACAGCTGGCCTCTGCTCTACCTGGCGTCTGCTGGGACAAATCAAATAGGGGCTGGGAGATGTACTTTCAAGTGTGCACTTTTAGAACTGACAGCATCTTTCTCTGTCTCAGCAAAATCTGGCTTTCAGGCTTTATACTTTGCTCTCAAAAAAAAATTTCATTTGTGAACAATCCACTTTTCTCAGACTGCAACTGCTGTATCTCAGTGAAGGAAAGAATGCCATTAGCCAATGGATAGGAAATCTCAGGGCAACACAGTTTGTAATGTCCCAATTTAATGTCTCAAATAATTTATATCTATTGTGTTTGATTCATTCATTAGTTCACCTAATATATTGTAATGAGAACCGGAATTTTGTTTATTGTTGTATGCTCATTTCTCAGAGTCTCTGACATATAAGTGCTTTAGCGCATCTTTAGTAAGTTAATTGATAATGATACTAATAATTAACATCTAGTGTAACAGTTAAATTTATTATGTTTTTTTTTTTTTGCTAGGCACTATTCATAACACTTCATATGAATTACCTTATTTAAAACTTGCAACAGCTCTAGCAGGTAGTATTTTTATTATTATTCCTATTTTACAGATGAGTAAACTGAGGCACAGGGAGGTTAGGAACATGTAGTGAAATGGCAGAGCTGGGATTCACACTCAGGCAGACACTGATGCCCCCTCTCTTAATCATTACACATGCACTGGATTCTGTGGGGACCACAGAGAAGCATCACATCCCAGCTTTCAGGGATTAAGGAAGGCTTCCCAAGGAGATGGTTTCTAAGCAGAATCCTAAAGGACAAATAGGAATAGAGTCAGACAAAGAGACTGAGGAAGGGCTTTCTTGGCAGGATTTGCAAAATCATCTAGAGATCCAGGCATTATGCTAGGAGCAAGGAATACAAGGGGAAATAAACGCGCTCCTTAACTGATATTCAGAAAATTTAGACAATGTTGAAACAAAGTGTGGTAAGGGCCAATACTGATACACACAAGAAGCGGTAGAGAGGTAGACGAAGCAGGAATTGAACCCAGGGTAGTAGGTCAGTGAGGGCTTCCCAGAGGAGGTGTCATCTGAGCTCAATCTTGAAGAATGAGTAGGAGTTTGGTAGACAAACAAGGAGCTGGAGGGCATCTCTGACAGAGGGAAAGACATATGCAGTGAAATACGTAAAAAGCTTCTGAAGCTAAGCAAATACCAAATAGGCTAGAAAGATCATATTTTTCTTTCTTTAACATTTCCAGAAAATGAGTCTGTAGTGTTGCATAGCATTGCCTCACACCCTTTGCAAGTAGAAGATTCTGTTTGATGTTGAACCTTTGTTCATCTTCCTGTGACACAAACACCCACACATGTATCCTTATTCTCTAACTAAGGGTCATTTAGGCTCACTGTCCTTGTCATTCATATAAGAGCCCTTCATACAGGTGGAAATGGCTAATCTGGCTCTTTTGTCTTTCCAGATGGGAGAGATTCCATGCCCTCCTTTGCAACTTCACTCGATAAACAAGAAGTGCATCCTGAGAGCCAGCCCGTGCACAGGGGCTAGCCATTGCAGGGGATATAGGAGAAATACAAAGTGTTTTTCCTGCCATCCCAAGGCTGCTCACTATCAGCCTGTGAGTTCTGCTTCTCAAACGCCAAATCACAGAGCTACCACCCACTCAACACTCTCCAATGCCCCTCCATAACATAGGCATTTAAAAAATCTGTGCATTGAAGTCATACGAACAAGATATGCAGCCTTGGGCAAGTTACTAATCTTTTTGAGCCTTAGTGTCCTCATTTATGAAATGTGATAATATTATTAACCTTAAGGGGTGTTCTTACAGATTAAAAGAGGTAATATACACGTAGAAATTAAGGCAACTTTGGAAAGAAGTCACAGATGTATGGCCTAAGGTAGTTTAAGGAGAAAGGGGGGATTTGTTGATTTACACGATTGAAAAATCTAGGAGGTATGCTAATTACAGGAGTAGCTTGATCCCGGGGTTCATATGCTGTCGCTGGAACTTAAACTTTCTCCACCTCTAGCTCTACTCTCATTTTGTGGCTTTGTTCAAGGCTCCATGTGGCATCAAGATGGCAGCCCCATTCTCCTATGATCCAGTCCAACATTCAAGTCAGAGTCTTGAGCATGATATTCATTGGTCTGAACACATTAAAATGCTCATCCTTGAACTGATTGTTTGACCAGGGAATGAGAATGGTGATTGTCTTAAGCCTGGCACTAAGGAAGAGTCTAATCCACCCAAACATCAAGGTCTGAGTTGGAGAAGGGGAAGTTGCCCAGAATAAAATTTCTGTTTTACCAGAAAAGGGGAGAAAATTTGGTGGCATTAAAAAATACATCCACTACAGTATGTAAAACACCTAGCACAGTGCCTACAATATAAAAAGTGTTTAATGAATGATCACCATCATCATCATCACCTCCCCGGCCATCATCACAGGGATCCCACTGCAGTCGTGGATCTCTCAAACAAACCTAACTCAATTCTGTTCCTAAACGAGAGTCTTCCCAGCCCTGAATTGAGATATACATTATCAGTAGCAGACATTTGTTACTGGTGGCTGCCAAAAACCTCTGCAACACTCAACATTTTGATAGTTCCCCATGCTATGAGCCCTGCCTACCCCAAATAGAGTCCAAAAATCTCTGTTTTTTTTTCTTTCACATAACGCATTACCCTCACCCAACGCATTACCCTCACCCTCTACCATGCCATTCAATTTCTTCCAATTCTACGCACCCATGATGGAATTTGATTTGGAGGTGAGCTATGGAGTTCGAGATTTGCAGATACACACTACTATATATAAAACAGACAAACAAAACAGTCCTGCTGTATAGCACAGGGAACTCTATTCAATATCTTATAGTAACCTAGAATGAAAAAGAACATGAAAAGGGAAATATGTATGTAGATGTATGACATTATGCTGTACACCAGAAATTTTTTTAACATTTTTTATTGATTTATAATCATTTTACAATGTTGTATCAAATTTCAGTGTAGAGCACAATTTTTCAGTTACTCATGAACATATATACAATTCATTGTCACATTTTTTTCCCTGTGAGCTACCATAAGATATTGTGTATATTTCCCTGTGTACACCAGAAATTGACACAACATTGTAAACCGACTATACTTCAATTAAAAAACAAATTAAAAAAAAGTTAAGTAATATTCCATGTTAAAAAAAAAAAAGGAACAGTGCTTTCCAGTACATTGTAAGTCCCACCATGATTTTTAATTTAAAAAAAATATTAAGCTTGCAGTTAATTAAACTCTCAAATCTCTGTCATGTATGAGGCTGCCGACTGGATCTCCCCTAACCTAAAATCGTGCAATTGATTTCTTTTTTCCAGCCTAAATGCATGACTTTGCATTTAACCCTATTGAGTTTCCTTCTGGTGGTACTAGTTCAGCAGCACTTTGTTTCCCTCATTTTCTGCACCCACCGTGCCACCCATCTATCCCCAGGTGCCAGTGTTAATGAGAGAGAGAAAAAGAGAAGGGAAAAGAGACCCCTGCAGACTGAGCAGGCAGCCTGCAGTCACCAAGTTCTGCCTGCAACCTAACTTTGGAGCCCAACCAAATCCAAGTGGCTCTAATCACTTTAAAATCAGGCATAGAGTTAGAATTTGACAAGCTTCTAAACTTAATAGCTGATCTCCAGACAACATTACTGCTGAACCGCCATCAAAGTAAGTCCAGGAGGTTGTTATCCAAAGTACCTCAGTAAAATGAATTGAGGAGCAGGGCAATGGGGACAGTTGTGACAATTGCAATACTCCCATGTCCACAGGTGGAATGAAGCGTCTGTCCTGTTAACGAATAGGGACACAACTCAGGGAAGCAAGCCATCCAAATGCATCACTTGAATCCTGTTTGGCTGTTCTGACGTCGAAGAAGATAAGACAAAGAATCAACCGGGGAAACGTAAGACACGGAACTACAAAAATAAACCTGTCATCCCCGACATCTGTGTTTATAAATGCGCTATGTTCCGCGGCAGAGAGGTCCCCGCGGCCGGCCAATGCTTCGATGGCATCTTGCATGTTTTATTTTTCCCAGTACCCACATCAGAAGGGCTTTTCTTACTGTCTCTTTGCTTCCAGCTTTTGTTTTGGTCTGTCCATAAAAAGCTGGCAGAGAAATAGCTGGGCAATTTGAGAAACATGGCTTAGAACCAGCCGGCTCCACTCTGGCTACAAAAAGTGAGCCCGTGCTAGTTGTTCTTTAATGACGAAGTAGTCGGTCCACTCCCCCACCCCTCACCCAGGTGGAGATTTTCCCTATCACTAACCCCAGGGCAGGTTTGAATCAAAAAGGTGACACACGCAGGAGCCAGATGTTTGGAGGGTGAGACGGGGAGCTAAGTTCACACAATTGTTCTGCCCCCTTGCTTTCCGCTGAGGTTCTTTCCTGTGGGCTGCAGGACACATCAGCAGGCCCTGGGCATGGCCGGCGGCGGACAGCCCGGCCGGCTGCAGTGGGAGCCTGCTAGCAGGCTGCCTTCCTTTTCCGGTGCAGCTGGTGTTTGCAGAGGGACATGATTTGAAAGTTGATTTATTTACCCTGTCTTTTTTTTTTCTTTTTAATGAATGGATGTAGATATCTCTTTGTTGAAGCAATTAATAAACTCTAGTGATATGATAAGAATTTAACAGAAAAACATCCTTGGCTGGCAGGTGGAAATCTAAGGACTTGGATGTTTGGAATGTTCATAATGTTACTCAGAGTGAGATCAGAGGATTTTGTTTCTTTTGGTCTTGTTTTTAAGAAAACAGAGGGTCACTTTCGCTTGTGGAAGCCAGTGGGCTCCAGTTCTTGAGTCTTCATTTTGTCCTCATTGTCTGAGGAGACTCTGAAGATGTTGACACAGCACCCCAACTATGGAGAGGCAGAGAATGTGCCAGAAAGGTCCTCCTCCTCTTGGGATGGTTCCTCCTCCCAAGTCTCTGCAAAAGTCAAGGGATCTGAGACCAAGAGATATATTCTGACTGCTGTGAAAGGGGGCTAGGTCAGAGGGATGTGCTTTCTTCCTTTAAAAAATGTATTCTTTATTTTGAGTGGTCATATGATCAGTCTGGAGAAATAGGAATCATATTTAAAACCCTACAATTTTAAATAACAGGAAGTTTAGGGTGGATAGAAGAGAAAGGGAAGGGTGGATTCTGTTTAAAAGAATTCTGTGTGGAACTGACAGTTGAGCAGAGGAACCCTTTGAATGCAGTCTTGCAAAACTAAAATCCATATGTTCCTTTCCCTGCCTTTGTAAGTAAGACTCAAATTTATTGGCCATAAATATATCATTTTTGCTAGTTGAGGATCTCTAGGGGAAAGATAACACCAGTATTCAGGATACAATACAGTTGACCCTTGAGCAACGCTGGGGTTAGGGGCACCAACCTCCCCCCCATGCAACTGAAAAAACATGTAGCTTTTGACTCCCCCAAAACAACTACTAATAGCCTATTATTGACCAGAACCTTACTGATAACATAAATAGTGGATCAACACAAACTTTGTATATGTATTATCAACTGAATTCTTACAGTACAATAAGTTAGAGAAAGAAAATGTTATTAAGAAAATCATAAGGAAGAGAAATACACTTGCAGTGTATTCTACATTTACTGATACTGTAAATTTCTATATACATCATCTGTTTACAAACAAGATGGATCGTCTGTCAGTACCTACATCAATATCGTCTTATATGATACAAAACACTGTAGATGTTATAGTATTACTCACACTAGACATCAAAAATGAAAATACGACATAGAAAAGAAATTCAGGTATAATGTATACAGGTATAACGATTCATGAATTGATAACAAAGAAGCATCAATAGGCTTACTTTATGGTTGCCTAGTGTAATTGATATAATTGCTTCACAGGAGCCTGTACACCAATGAATGAATCATCATAAAATGCTTATGGCATACAGTATCGCAGTCATATTTGTAATACAGTATTGGGAACATTGTTACATTTTTTTAAAAAAAACACTTATCTGTGATGATAAGTTGATAGGCAGTTTCTCCAATTACCAGAGAGAGCGGCACACTGCATGGTAATGTAATTCTTTGAAAGTAAAGTTAGAAAATAGTAAGAAAATGAACTTATTACTAATTTTACATGTAAAGTTACTTTACACACGTAAAGTTAGACTAGTATCTAAATATATTTTATGCATTCATGATATACTTAACTTTTTCTTAATATTTTTGATATTTCTTTGGTATACAGTTCATCTGTGAGTCTTTTCAAACTATCACAAATCTCCAAAAATTTTTCTAATGCATTTATTGAAATAAATCCATGTATAAGTGGATTTGCACAGTCCAAACCAGTGTTGTGCAAGGGTCAGCTGTACAAGGGAGGTGAAGGTGGAAAGAGAAAAGATTTTGGAATGGAGCCGACCTGGATGTTAATACCAGCTATAATAGCTGTTAACTTAAGTAAGTTATTGGACCTCCCTCTCAGAACCTTGGTTTTCCTTTATGTAAAATAGAAACACATACCTTAAAGAGTGGTTGTGAGAATTTGTTAAAAAAAAAAGGAGAGTCAGACACTGTAGACATCCAATCCTACTGTGGTAATGCCACATAACAAACAATCCCCAATCTTCCATGACTTGAAACAGTGAACACCTGCTTCACATGCATGGTTCTGCTCAGGGGATTTGCCCGTACTCAGAAATGCTTGCCTGAACTTAACTGGACTCTGGGTCAGGTTCCAGTCTGCTCCACATGTCTTGGTTTCAGGTCAAAAAGCAACAATTACTTGGGAACATGTTCCTCTCATGGTGGAGGAAGGAACCTCCAGAGGGATGGCAGAAACTGACCATGCTTCTTCTAGGCTCAGCTTGTAACTGGCACATTGTTATTTCTACCTACATTCTAATGGCCAAAACATGGCATGGCCAAGGCCAAAGTCAATGAAGCAGGAAAAATACTTCACCACAGTGAACCGCAGGGAAGGAAGAATTGCATTCAAAATATATAGACATGCATTACAGTACCAGGCACCTAGAAGGTGCACATAATTGGGAGTTATTATACTTACTATTATATAATATATTAATAATATAAGTATGATATTATTGTCATATATTGATATATAATGTACAATAATATATTATTAGTTACACATATGAAAGGTATGGCACTGAATTCACAATGATTTTTTTTAAAAAACCTAAAAAGTAATGTTTTTAAAAAACACTCACTTTAAAAGTCAATCATTTCATTATCTTGTCATTGATATACCTAATCAGGACTGGCATATACCAGTTCCTGTAAGAATCTGAAAAAGTGTCCCTTTAAGCACGTGCTTCCCCCAGGCCAACAGCATGGCAGGTGCTTACCAAAATGAAGCCCTTGCGTGGGGGCAAACACAGCTCTGCACGCGAGCATGAGCTGAACGCCTTGGAGAGCTGGCCGGGAGCCGCCCCCTCCGCCGGCACGTGGCGCAGTGCGGGACCTGCACACCATATGCAGCGGCGCTGCTCGGGGGGGTGGAAGGCGCCCGGAGTCTCACCCTCTATCGGGTTCTGGTTCATTGCCACCACTGCTAGAAGCAATTTCCTGGGAGCTTTGATTACAGCATCCTTTCTGCCTTTCAAGTTGTGGACTGGAAAGTGGGAGCTCTGAGAACAGCGTGACACTTACTTCCCAGAACTCCTGAAGCTTTTCATGTCTGAACCCAGACCCAGGTGATGTGGCAGCTTCTAGGCAGCTCTAAGTCCTGGAAGCTGGGATCACAGAGAAACGTAGAGACACAACTTAATTTCTTTCATCCTGACTGACAGGATAAGGACAGAAGGGAAGAGGAGCGAAATCTAAAGAAGCTTTATAGGCGCTGACATTCTAAGCTTGCGGAGAGATAAGCAGCTCGTGGGGAGTGGGGGTGCGAGGCAGCACACACGGGGGAGGGGGAGGGGGGAGCCTGAGAGAGGCCCCCGGGCAGGGTGCGGGTGGGAGACCCTTCTGCCTACACTGAACAACCAACGTGAGGAGAACAGATGTGGAATTCACTCCTGAATTGCTTATTTGGAAAATTAATTAGTAAGTGCTTGGCCAACAATGGTTCCCCTGAATGGAATATAAATTTCCCCCAAAGTTATTTAGAACCTAAACATGGAGAGAAGAGGATGAAGGGGGAGAGAGACAGACAGAGACAGAGGAGGGGGAGAGAGAGAGAGGAACAGGAACGGAGGGGAGGGAAGACGGAAACCACGTGCTTTGTCCCCCCTCCCCCACCCTACCCCGTGGAGCACAGGGCCTGGTGCTAATAATAACGGCACAAGAGTGAGAGAGAAGAGGTAAGACCTGGCAACATCAACCTCTGTGATTTTACTAAAAGCACTGCCCAGAGACTGGAGTGGACCGTCTAAAGTTCCCACCAGCTTGTTAGCTACCTTATTTGGCGAACTACCACCTACTCATCCATCCTTGCCCTACTTCCTCCTTGTCCTTCTAGACCTTGTTCTTTCTCCCTCTTTCCCTCCTGCAGGCAGAGCAAAGGAAAGCATCTCTGGCTCCCTGGCTTGAAGGCTCTGTCTCTTAGGTTTTCCTGTTTCCTCGCTGGTAAGAGTCTGTTAGACACTTCCTCTGAGGTTTATTTGCAGCCTGACCTGTGAATCTCTGAGATCGTCTCTCTCATGGTTTCTCACTGCAGTGACACCATGAGGCCCCCACCTTAGCCAGGCCTGGGGAACAACCGCTCAGCTGGAGATCTTAGCTACTGGGCTGTTCTCTCCTGCGCAGTGGAGGTGGAGCCTCCTGAAGAGGGCAGGGCACTGAAGGATGCTCCCTGAGTGAAGGCTCCCTGGACACTGGCCAGAATCAAAGTCCATGAGTATCGCCACTGGGCAACCCAACCTCCTTGCCAGACCCTTTCCAGATCCATCGAGAACCCAGCTGCTGGTGCAGGGATTCAGCATTCTGGGGATGGCATGTTTATTTCAAAACAATCATGAGGCTTGATTTGATGTAGTGAAAGAAATTAGTGCTTGCTGAATATGGCCCAATTATTACTGCATTAATTCATACAGATTAGCAGCTGACATTGGCTGGAAGGCAAGCATCAGGATATTTCAATACGTTTGGCTGAAGAAAGCCGCCTCTCCGGGGCTGCAGAGCCACCCCTCCCCAACCCCCAAGCTCAAGATGACGATTCCATATTTAGAATGCCTTTCACATCAAGGGCGCATGATTTTTTTTTTAATTGAAGTATAGTCAGTTTACAATGTTGTGTTAGCTGGAAATGGGCAAATTAAAGCATGATTGGGAGATGCCCCAAAAGTCAGTCATCAAACTGACACCCTTTGAGACCTGCTTTCTCCCAAGCCCACTGTTAAAGGACTTTTCAAAGGTGGAAGAAATTGTAACCTGCTCCCAAGGAAAGGTTGCAAGACATCTCCTCATGGATTGTTAAACTAAGTATGTGTATCTACACCTTGTGTAAGCAGTTAAGTATGTTCTTAGCTTAAAAATGGCTTAAACAAGTAAAGGATTCTTTGCTAAGTATTATGTGTCCGGTTATATCTCCCTCCCCCAAATAATATATTGAAGCCCTGACTCCTAATAAAGCAGAATGTCGCTATATTTGGAGATAGGGCTTTTATAGATGGGATTAAATTAAAAGGAATCCCTCAGGAGGGGTTCTTATGATAAGTCAGCGTTCTCCAGGGAATCAGAACCAACAGGACTAGGAATAGATATATATGCCTATACACATATGCATATATCACATACATACATACACATACATACATACATATGAAGAGATTTATTATTAGAAATTGCCTTGCGTGATTATGGAAGCTGGCAGGTCTCAAGATCTGCATGGCTGAGTCAGCAAGTTGCAGACCCTGGAGAGCAGATGGTTTAGTTCCGGTCTGATCTGAGGGCCCAAGAACCAGGAGAGCTGATGGTATAGCTCCAACCAAAGGCCGGCAGCCTCGAGGGTCAGGAAGAGCTGATGTTTTGGGTGCAGTCTGAAGGCAGGAAGAAAGCCAGTGTCCTAGTTCAAAGAAGGTAGTCAGGCAGGAAGAATTCTTATTCCCAAGAGGCCAGCCTTTGCAGGTTCCAGGCTCATTCTTTGCAGGTCCATCATCCATTTCCAAACAGACTCAACTTCATGCCATGCTTACTACCTCAAAGCCCTCCCGTCTTTCATTCTTTCATTCATGCACAAAAGATTATTCTCAATGCTTGGCATGCATGAGCTCATTTAAGTGCTGGAGTAGAATGGTGAAAAAAACAGGAAGCCTCTGCTTTTACATAATCTACAGATTAGAGGAGAGAAAAGATTCATGTTATTACAATGAAGTGTCATCAGGCTTCCAAGAGGGAAGCTATTGGGAGATACAGGAATGGACAGCAGAGAAATCAAACCTATTATCTGCTTACCAGAGCCCTTCCCATTCTGCAAGGCCTGAGTCAAATGCCAGCCCTTCACCAGCTGGCATTTGCCCACACCTGTCAGAATTAACTGTGCCTTCGTGTGCTGCCATACTTAGTAATATTAAGGAGCATTTACCTGGTGCTAGGTTTTGAGCTAAATACTTTAGATTTAGATACATTATATCATTGAACCTTTACGACAATCCCATTAAGGGGTGCCATCTTCCCTCAATTATTGACAAAGAAGCTGAAACTCAGAGACTCGTGGGAGCAGACATTGTCACCAATACTTCTCGCTTCCTGGAATCCTCTTCCTCCAGATTGTCACCTGTCTGCCTCCTTCCTTAGGTCTCGGTTCAAATGTCACCTCCTCCAGGAAGCTGCCTTGACCACTCATTCATAAAGAGCTACCACTCTGAGTCACTCTTGTACATCAGTCTATTTTTCCATAGCCCCATCACTCTCTGAAGTTACACTTTTATCTGTGTGTTCTCATGCTTATTGTCTGTCTTCCTCCATCAGAACGTGTAAGACCTATGAGGGTGAGAAAGGTTACATCTCTAAGCTGGGCCACTCTGGATCCTTGGCACTTAGAAGGATGCCTGGCACACAGCAGGCCTTCAATTAATGTTCTTTGGATGAAATCATGACTATACACAGAGTCACATAGCTAGTAAGTGACAGAGTTGAAATTTAAATATACATGTGTCTTTCTCCAAAGTCCAAGATTTAGTGCCTTTTCTAGACTTCACACTACCCATCTTGCTTTCAGGTTTGTTATTTACTTTTGTCTCTACTTCACAGTCCTGAGGGCAATGCCATGTCCTCTCAGAGCTCCTGTCAGGACGCTGCCTTGCTCCCCAAACACTCAGACCATGTTTGCTGAGATGACTAAGTTTCCATGACAACGCCAGAGGGGGAGAAGGGCTCTGAGGCCCTGTATGTTTGTCCTCTTCCCTCCACTCAGGTTAGCATCGCAGACTGGGAAGGGGTCCTCCTCAGCCCGACTCAGGCCCCAAGTGTCGTTTGCAACCTTGGAAGGACTCACCGCCCCGGTTCTGAGCATGCAACTCTACGCGAGTGTGGCCGGGACTTCCCCTGAGGGACCCACGTACAGTGGGCGGAGTCTTCAACCCAGCCCCCAATTCGAGGAGTAAGTATAGGCCAAGTCCTCGAGTTTTTTTAGAAGATGCTGGTCCTTCTGACAAGGAAACTTGCTTGGTCCCTGTTCCTGCGAGCAGGATTCTTCTTGACCAACGAGAGAGGATGGGCATTTCAGAGGGCGGTTGGCCACCCTCTCACACGGGGAATGGATGTAGTGCAGCAAAAGGGCTTTCCTCCTGAACCTGCCTGGGATTTTCCCATTTTCCCCTTAGCTAAAAAGCCAGTGGAACTCTGGGAAACTCCCCATTCCGTCCCCTTTATCTGTGCCTGTGGAGGAGAGCTATGGATGAAGCCTTTCTTTGGGACTTGCAAATAATTCACTCTGTCTTCGTCAGAAAACCCCGAGTAAAGAAAGCAAACTCAGCTCCTGTCTGAGACAGAGCCAAGCTGGCCACCCTGAAGCCAAGCGCCCTCCTGGAGCCACACCGAGAGGATGCTCTCGCCTCCTCCTCCGGGGGTCCAGCCCCAGCTGCAAGAGCCGCCCCTCCTTCCTGGTGCCTGCCGTGTTGCACGGGGATTTGGAAAAAGCTCCACTTTCCTGGATTGATAGAGAAGGCAGCTGCCTAAAGGGCATGACTTGACAGCAGCTAGACATGACTTCCTCCCTCAAAATAGCTCACTCTTGCCTGAATTTCCTCCATTAATGTCATCCCCTTGAGTCTCACAGAACTGGCCTTTAAGAGGATGCTACAGAAATGCAAACTCCCCTTGAAAGGCCAATAATCCACTAGGCAGGGGCCAGCAAACTTTTTCTGAAAAGGGCCAGATGGTATTCCAGGAAACTCTATTTACCAAACCTGTGACAAGCGAGACTGGGCCCGTGGGCCATGATTTGTCAGCCCAGCACCAGGCTGTAAGTCAGGGACATTTCCTTCCCATCTCTCTGTCCCCTGGTGCCTCTCTCCCTCTCAGCTGAGGCACCCAGTGAAGAGATGCTGCAAACATGTTGAGTGTTGAAGCACTTATCAGCCAGCCACATTTCAGGAGAAGCTGTTTGATAGCCAGCATTTCCAGAAAGAGCCTCGATACAGCAGAGAATATTCAGAGGCTAAGAACTGAGGAGGATAGGGCACTAAAATCAAGTTTGTCAGCTTAGCAGTTTTAACTAAACAGACCCATTGGTTATAGTCATAAATCCCCAAATGCTATAACTGGCTGAGATCATCACATTCCCCATCTGGAGACCAGCAGTAAGTAAACACTGGGAGCAATGGAGAAAAATAAGAAACGCTGGGCACCGTCATGCTTTCCAGTGTTGGCCCTTGTGTTACATCCCTGCGCTCAGGAACGGCGTTCGTTCTCGACATTCCAGAGACTGAGCCAGTTCCACTGTTCTGGCTCAGATGAACCACGAAAGCCCTTTGGTAATGGGTGAGCTGTTCTACAAAGCCAGTCCTGCAGTGCAGTGTTCCATGCTTTTCTTTTCTTCCTCACAACAGTCACATCCCTGTGGCTGTCATGGAATCCAAGATCTGCCTGTCAGTTTCCTTCACTATGGTGGATGTCATGATGGTGAATCTGAGCAATGATTTTAAGAGATGATAATTACTGTCTCCTTCACTTATCTGTTTTCTAGGCTACCATCTTGGTTTAGTAAAGGGCAGAGCGTGAAGGCCTGAGTTGTGAGTACTCTTTGCAATTCCAGACCTTTGGGGACCTTGTGCCAGTCACGATAGATAAGGTTCTGCTGCAATAACAAACAATCCTCAAATTTCAATTTTTTAATACAACCCAAGTCTATTTCTTGTTCCTCAAGAAATAGGCAAGCTCTACTCATCAGCCATTCAAGGACCCAGATAATCCTGCCTCCATCATGATACGTGTCTTCTTGGTCATCTCATCAGGGGAAAGGGACATGACATAGTATGACTTGGCTTCTATGGCCTCTGCCCGGAAGTGTCATATCTGCTCACATTTCATTGACCAAGCAAGTCGCATGCTACATAGTACTTCTGGGGGGTGGGGGACAGGGCAGGTAAGTGCAATCCTACCCTGTGCCAGAAGGATGACTCAGTGGTGCACTGGCCTCATGACTACTATAAGACCTGAGTGACGGCTCAGGGGCATCTGCTCACATGAAGAGTCAGATATCCTCATGGGAGAGACACACCCCTAGAAGGTGAGTGCTGATATTGAGGGGAAGATTCTGAAGGCCCCAGGAACGGGAGTTAATCTGAATATTCCAGATGTGGAGCAGATGACAATAACACTCATTAAGGAAAGGCAATCGCTGAGGGCCAAGTGGAAGTGGCTGTGAGCTGGAGCAGGTATTAAGGAGAAGTGAGGGCTCCTCAGTGGAAGGACAGTCAGACTGCCTTCTTCCAGGAAAAAGCAGCTTTTTAAAAATATCTGAGATAACTGTAATGTGGTTATCCCTTGATTCAATATAAAACCAAGGGTTAAGCACAGAAAGGTACCTCTGAGAGCAGTTAAGACTATTGATGTGGAAAAGAGTGACACATTCTGATGGAGAGTACAATGGAGGGATGTGGAAGATGCTGGTGTATCTGCCCCAACCTGGCTTACGAGGAATGCTCTCTAGGCACCACAGTAGCCCCAATGCCCGAGACAGAAAAACAAAAACAAAACAAACAAACAAAACCCTAAAAAAAACAGGCCTTAGAGCAAGGCTAGCACAGTTGCACAGGTTGGGCACTGCACTTCTTGAGTTGTGGTCAGTCACACTGATTTATGTGAATGGTGCACCCAGGAGCTAGCAGTGAATAACAGGAAGAGTCCTGGGTGGTAGCCTCTTCTCCACACCTTCTTTAAGGCAAGATTTTGGACTCTTGCTCTTCATCTCCCACAACTCCTGGCCGCATTAGTATGGTTTCCTGTTGCTGGCCTTCCCCTCATCTTTTGAATCTGACAGCAGAGCCAGGCTTTCTAGTTTCAATAACTGGAGCTCACCAGTGCCTCCCTTACATATTACCCAAGAGTGAAGTCACAAAGGGTGAATTCAAGGCCACGCAAAGCAAGTCAGCCTAGAGGAGAGAGTCAGAGGAAGACTACTGTTTGCAGGCAGGTTGGCATCCACACAGAACACCCCAAACCAAAATCAGGGACTAGGATGAGACTGGGATTCCCATGAACAGAGGAAGCAGGGAATTACATTTTTGTTCCCGTTACTGTCATCCTCCTGGTCTGCTAAGACTGGCCTGACCTAGAACACTTGTGACAGATGTAGGCTCAGTGCTGACCCAATTCTCAGTGTAAAATAGGTCTTCATTAAATGCTTGTTGAAAAAAAAAAATCATGAACATGTATATTTAAAGAACAGTTCAACTTCCTTCTTTCTGTAGTCATAAGAATGATGAGAATTTGACCACCAGACAAGCTACTGAAATGTGAAAAAGTCAACCAACCAAAGTGGAGGGAGAGGAGGTGAGTCTTTGCTTACAGGAAACCAAGGGGCCATGTAGAATTGGACTGATGCTTGGAGAATGTGTCTTCTAGACACACTCTCCCTTGTGACTTTCTCCTTATAATTTCAGACCTAAAATGTTCAGCGGTAGAGTGAGTTTCAGCTCTTTAGATGCTTGTAAAACTACTGGGTAGGGTTATTACTGGATCTGGTACTGGCACGAAACACTGAAAGTATTACCACCTTGAAAACTAACATTAAATATAAACAGTGTTGCCATAACAATACTAAACAAATAGGAAAATTGCTTAAGTCCTTGGTCCTTTTGAGGGAAAGCAATGCATTTACATACCTCTTCTTAGAGAGAGCATAAATATAGGTGATAATTGACTGTGCATGGCTGTGGAATATCCATATTTCATGAAATCATGAGGCTCAGGAAAATAAATACTGAGGTTGAAACCAAGTCAACTTCAGGCAAACATTTGCCTCCAAAGGCACATGTGACCTCCTCCCTGTTGCCTTTCTTCCTGACAGAGACACGTGCTGAAGTGTAGGCACGGTGACAACTTGACTCACCATCAATATGGCTCTTGGCCCATAAATATCTGTCCTCAAATAAACAGAAAACCCTACCTAGAAATAAAGAAGAAAGGGTGGAAGAGGGGGAAGGACAGGACGGAGAGCAGATCTGACTTGATTTTTGGGACATTGTCATCCATCCAATGGCTTATTCTCTGCCAAGATGTATATTGGTCATCATGAAACCCATGCTTAACAAAGATTTCCAACATCAAATTTGCATAATGCCTTATTAACATGCATAGAATTCCACATGGCATTGCTTCTGCCCAAGGATCTCAATTCTCAAAAAAAAATTGTGATATGGGGTTCATACCATGGAATTCACTGGTCTCACCATATATCCTGTCACCCAGGGGCAGCTGGCCTGACAGAAAGTGGAATGGCCTACGGAAGACTCAGTTACAGCCCAATTTGGGAGAATAACCTGAAGGTCAGAGTTCTAGTTAATCGGATGCCACATATGCTTTGAATCAGTTTTCAATATGAAGTTCCATTTCTCCCAAAGCCAGAACATCTGGGTCCAGGATCCAGGGTGGAAGTGGGAGCAGCTTTTCTCACTATGACACGTGATATCTACTCGGCATGTTTGCTTTCTGTCCCTGAGACTTTGGGTTCTTCTGATCCGCTCCGAGATCATTTCCGATTTCATAATGGAGAAATGCTTCTGCCTGGTGACACCAAACTGCTGCACTGATCTATCTGGAAGAGGAGACTGCCAATCGGCCATATGGAGCTCCCCCTCCTGCTGAACTAGCAAGTGAAGAAGGGGGTTTCTGAGCTGGTTGATCCTGCTTACGTACTGAGACATCAGTTTTCTACGACACAAGAATCTATCTAGAGCTCAAGGGATTCTCCAAGATATTACATAGTACATCCATGTCCAACAGTAAAAGATAATGACAATTGCTATCATCTATAGCCAAAGCAAGAAGTGATCATTTTTGTATGGAACTTTAAACATGTTTAGAAAGTGTTTATAGTAACCAAGGGAGTGAGCTGTGCTCTGAAGCCACCTTTCTATATTCTGCTCAGTCAGTAATGTGAGGGCTGTATCTCGCTTTTGACAGTTGGCTCCTGGGTATGTTTTGCCAGTAGGGGGCACTAGAGGGATACCAGAAGGCTGGGACTGGGGTCGGATGGGGACCTACTGCTCCTAGAACATTGCCTCATAAGGACCCTTCACCCTGGCATTGACCAGGTCCATTCAGCTTCAGCGTTGCCAAAAGCAGCCTCGTTGCATCCTTTTCGAAGTATGAGTGCAGCCAAGTCCCTTTCCTGGAACATCTATGTTTTGATAATCCCACCTCCTTCCTCTGTTTCCTCAGCCCCAAGAGTAGTTGCAACTTCAGCGGTATGATGCGGGTTACTCCAACGGTCCCTTTCTGTTTCCTCAGCCCTCTCACACCTGTGTGATCTATTCTCCACCTTAAACTCCTTCTGTTGCCATTTCAATTGTGGCTTCTGTTTCCCTGCCTGTACCCTGAGCCTCAGAATGAAGCTCAAGATTATTGGCCATTTCAGTTATTATCAATCTTTCAGAAAGATTCTTTAAGACATTAAATTACCAAAAAAAAAAAAAAAAAGAGGGAGGAAACATTTTTAAACAAATTTAACATGGGATTACTATTTTGCAAAAGCCACTACTCAAATTGGAATGGGAGAAGTTCCCGTGAATTCCTGCTGGAAAACAATTTCATTTTATTAAAAGGTTTTCCTCTTTGTATTTGGAGGTTAAAGAAATGATAGAATTTATTATTCCTCCAAACAAACAATTTCACTTATTTTTGGTAAATTGCACTAAATGTAGTTTAATTACTGTGTCCAGAATAGCATTTCACATCTGTGGCCCCCAAAGCTATTATTGCTACAGGCCTGAGGGACAAAGAAAGAGAGCCCTCTTGTGGCCAATTTAAATACTACAGCCCTTTGCAGTTGAACTTTGATGGTATATTAACGTCCTACCTAAATGAAAGGGATCTTTGAACGGAAAGATGTCTTAACAGATCCTGCCTGCATTGCCAAGGAACAGAAGAGAAGCCTCTTCTCCAGAGAAATAATGCCTTGCTTCCTGGCACTACACAAATATAATATAAAACACTTATAAACTGTGTAAACAAGGTCATTATTAAATGCCCGATTTTTTAAGGAGTAAGTAGAAGTAGTGAGAATAAGTCTAAGATCAAAAAAGATGCTCCGAGCCCTTACATGGCAAGGGTCTTAACACAAACCACAGTCATTTCCTTCTGAGCTGGTTACACACACAAGTAAGGACCCAGGGCGTCACAGTGAGGGAAACTCAATAAATGCAGCAAGAGTCTGATGTGCTGGTGGAATGTGATGAAATATACACATTATCATCTTTGTGGCAGAAGAACCCAGTGAAGTGCAGTGTTAGAGGCCCCTCAGGACAAGTTGGAAAGAGAGGGGCCACTGGAAGAGGGGAAGCATTTAAGCTTGGCAGTTGGATGGCACTGCGTTCAAATGCCATCTTAGAACATCCCAGCTGTTTGACTTAGGGCAAGTCGTCCAGCCTCTCTGATTCTCAGCTTCCATCTGCAAAATGCCTATAACGACATCTGCTTTCAGACAACATAGGGTATAGTAGCTCAGGACACGTGCTTCAGAGCCAAGCTCCCTGGCTTCAAATCCTGACTCTGCCACTTACTGTGTGATCTTCCACAAGTTGCTTAATCTCTCTGTGCCTAATCCATAAAATAGGATAAAATAGTACTCACCTTGCAGGGTTGTTTTGAAGATTAAATAATTCACTATATACAAAACACTTAGATCAGGTATCATGGATGAATTTGCCATCATTAGTACTGTTTAATGTACCTTAGGATGCCTTGCAAGTGGTAAACACACAGTAAATGTCAGCTTTATTATTGGCTGTAAGTCCTCATGGACAATTTACTTGTTGTGTATTCCCTACCTGCTTCTTTTTCTATTAAGAAGAGTCATGTGAAATTGACATTTTGGTAGGTGAGAAATATTTGAATGTAGTAATTTCTTGGTTTAATAGAATATAGACCAATGGTTGTCACCAGGTCACATGGAATGTTATTGGCAAGCACCTAAGATGGAGGAATAGAGTAGAGCTCTCTGTCCACATTCACGGCCCTGGGCCCAGGAGCCCCTGCCTCACCTGCAAGGACAAATCCATTGAGCAGAATTAGTGAGACTCAGTCCCCTAGCTCCTGTGCTAACCCCTGGAAAGGAGGAGGAGGAGGTGATGAGTGGGGCATCTGTACCAGTTAGAGCCTGGTCAGGAAAACAGAACCCGTTCCAGGTGGTTTTATAGAGGGAACTTAATAAAGGTGTTAGAAAAGTTTAAAGTCCACACAGGGGACACTGAAGCAACCCAGAGATTAGCATCAGCAGGGAGAAGCTGCACCCCTGACTGCGGGAGGGACAAAGGGCAGAGGGGCTTTGCCAGAGCCAGAGCCAGGGCCCCCGCAGGAAAAGGAACCCTGCAGGGCTGCCCCCACCCAAAGCAGAGAGGAAGGAGGGGGAATCTCCCTCCCTTCTGCTCCTGGGTCTCCTGTCAGTGCCTCCCCAGCCCTCAACCTCATCATTGTCCATCGGCAGAGGGGCCCCAGGCATGGAGTTCTCAAGGACAAGCTCCTTGAACACAGAGAAGAGCAGGAAACAAAGACAGAAATGGGTGGGAGAGCAGCGAGGCAGTGCCTGTCTGGAGAAGCACGGAGGAGAAAGAAGTGGGGAGAATGGGAGGTGGCAGGACCACGATGTAAAATCCAGTGGCCACCACTTTGTCTCTGAGGCCTCAGCGTCTTCATAACCCAACGGAGGTTGAGTCCTGACACTTAGCCACTCTAGCCAGGTAATCCCATATCAAAACTGTGGGAACCACAGTGATCTGTCTTCGGTGACTTCGTAAGATGGAGAGGGCGTGAGCAACCCAGCCAGGTATGTTCTGGGGACCTTGGGTTGACTTGTGACCTCCGGGCAGAGAGGTTAAAGTCCTGCCCTGCACGTTCTTGGCCTCCATCCTTTTCTCCCGGTGCCAGGTCCAGCGGCTAGGACTTCAGGAAGAGACGCCTCATCTTAGAAGTGACCTCCTCCGAGGCTACGGAAACAAGCCAACAGAGCTTGTGGTGGCGGGAGGGACTGCAGGAACAGGGAGGGGCGCTAGTGGAGACGCTGGGTAAAGTCTTTACTTAATCGGACCCATGTTAATTTCGTAAGTTTCAACAAACGTACTGTGGGTATGTTAGGGGTGAACATTGGAGGAAGCTGGGTGAAGGGTATATGGGGACGTTCTGTACTATTTTCTCTTTTGTAAATTTAAATTTTTTTTTAAAAAAAGCTTTTTATTACCTCCTCCAGGATGGCTTCTTCCATTAGCTTCCCCAGGTAGCTCCAGCTAACAACGAGGCGCCACCAAGGGCAGTGACCCCTTCCCCCAGCCCCTGTAACACCAGTAAACACATCCGTGGGAGTGTCAGAAAGACGGTATCTGGGAAAGACTTCTGTAGGGACTTTTTATTACTGGCCAGAAGCATGACTTCATTAACAGTAGCCTACGCCAAAGAACACGGTTCACACTGACGTTGCTGGCACAACCACGTCGTTACTCTCATCGACGGGTCTTGTTATACACCCTCCAGCTAAGGCAATGAACTGGGTGATGTTCAAATTTGATGGACAAAGTTCATGCCCTAAAGAAGCTCTTTCTCCAGACCAGTTGTGGTACTGGGTTATCCACAAATGAACTGAGCTTGTATAGAGACTCATCTTTTAACGTTGCCTTACATAACTTTTAGAAAAAGTTCTTAGCTACACACGGACATACACATATACACATAGAACAAGTTGAGGAAAGAGGCTGACTCAATAGCACAGAAGTGTGGACTGATTTTTTTCTAGTGAGTTGCTCTCACTGTCCTCTATCAAAGTCCCCATTTTCCCACTGGGTGGGGCCGCCCTTTAAGGCACCTTGGTCCAATTCTTTTTTTTTTTTAAATGGAGGTACTGGGGATTGAACCCAGGACCTTGCACATTCTAGGCATGCACTCTGCCGCTAATCTATACCCTCCCATTCAGATCTGATTCTATAACTTTTAATTTACTTTTGGTAATTACAACAGTTTCATTCTAGTTACCAAGACTTAGTTCTGTGCATTTAAAATTTTCAATATTGTATGCAGTTCAGATCCACCCCACCCCAGCATAGGCTGGTGTGCCCAGTCCCATGGGCTCTTTCTCTCTCTCTCTGATAGTTACTCCTTTGACATTGGTCTGAAAAGAGAGGCAGGGGCTGGGGAAAGTCTCCTTTGAGGCTGCTTATGAGGAAGTATGTCTACTCCCTTTCTGTAACCTAGCTTCTAAACGGTAGGCCCACTGTGGGGACAGATGGAAACTGTAATAGTCCCTGATAAAGGGACGCTTGACCCCATCGACTTCTGACCCACAAATGCTGGCCCCACATCTGCATTCCCGGATGGGATGTGACTCTTCAGTCTTCACTCTGGCGGTTCCTGGCAAGCCTGTGGCCCCCAGTTCCACATACAGTCTGCAGCCCTCATCCCCAGGCTCGGTCCCTCCAGGCCTCTCAGAGACCAGCGCCTGAGTGGTCGTCTGCCCTCTTCTCTGCCTGGCTGTGCACTGCTTAGGTCAGAAGAGGTAGCGCAGGAAGCTTGATGGCTGCCAGCCAGGACAGGGACTGTCACCCCTTCTTAGGGAGCTCACAGTGCTGTGACTTGGGGGTTGCCTTCTCTGGGCTTTGGGGACAGGAACCACTCCTGCTCACCGCTGGCCCCCGGGGCAGGCAGAGGTGAGGGGATGGCCTCTCCTTGTTGTGCTCCCCGAAGGAAGCTTGGCCTTGACGTCCAGCTTACACCTCTTGACAGTATAGGACCAAACTCTAGTCAGCATCTCTCACCCCTGGAACTGGAGATTCTTACACCAAGAATTATCTTTTATTTGAACTTGGCTTGAGAAAATGCAGAAGTATCTCCCACCAGGAGACCATCTTCACCGTGTGTAACCCCTGGAGCAGAACAAGATCTCGGTTAGGACCACCCATCAGACTCCGAGGCACATGTGCGTAAATACATTCGTACATGAAACAGCTGCCCCTTCCACAGGACTGACCTCTATGGCTCCAAGGACATATTCTTTGAGATGTAATGTGGATGCTATAGATCTGTCCCACCTTGACATTCCTTTGAACTTCATGAATTCCTTTTTACTCTTTTAACACTGTACTGGCAGGGGATTTGGAAGGCAAAAATGAGCAGTGACTATTTCAAAGCACTGTCCACATAAAATCCGGAGGATGGGGGAGGTGCCTCCCCGGGGACCACTCTTTGAGGGAGAGCTGTCCATATCAAAGGACAAAGTACTTGAACAACCCATCCCAAATCACAGCTGCCCACTGTCCATCTGGAGCGTCCCCGGAGGACTCCTCTCAACGTCTCCATTCAAGGGCCGCTTGTATTGCTGACTTAACAATTATCATCTTCCTGCTTCTCGCCTGTGTGCTTAGACGGTGTTGAAAGGTTCTTGCTGCTCACATTTCTTCTTTCCCTTTGCGTTGCTCTTTTTAGGGATGTAACCAGAATGGAGCAACAGGGATCGGGAGGTGGAAAGACTCTCTCGAGTTCCATTCATGTTTACGACACTGAATATGTTTTGTTTTTGGAAGCATTTGCGGATGGTCCCCTAAGTGCCAAGTGTGAAATAAATACTGAGAGACTAGAATGAAGGAGGCATGGCCCCTGCTTTTCAGGAGCTCGGAGGCTGGCTGGGGAGATGGCCACCTGTGAGTGTGTGGCCACCGTGAGTCCAGGGTGTCGGGGAGGGGCCCGCCTGTTGTTCTTGGTGCCAGGATAAGGCTGCAGAAAGGGAATAACTTATGAGCTGGAGTCTTGAAGGGTGAGGAGCTGAGCGTAGAGGTTGGGGGGAGGCTTCTCTGGAGGCACAGAGAGCAGCTGGACGAGGACTGGAGGGGCAGGAGCTCATGGCGTGCATAGTGCCAGGCCTGTCTGCCAGAGCCCAGGGTGAGGCCTTTGGGGATGATTGTCCTGGTAACCATGCATCAGTAGATCCTGAAGAATAACCTGACTGTCTTGTGTCCAGGCCCCAGGAGTACGGTTGAAACGCTGGAGGACTTGGGAATGGAATTGTCCACGGTGAGTCTCTGGCATTCGTATTTGTGCTAAACTCTCACTTACATGCCAGGCGGTCCACTAAGCATGCTATATGCGGCAACCTTCGTGAAACCCTCTAATTCCCCTGTGGGTAGGTGTTATGTGTCCACGACCTCTTTTACAGAGGAGGAAACAGGTTTAGCAATTTAAATAATTTTATCAAAACTGTACAGCAAATATGCAACAGAGCCAGGTTTTGAGGTCAGGTGAATATGAGTCCAGCTCTCCTGTTCTCAACCACTTTGCCTTTGTAAGGGGAGTCGTGGGGCATGGTCTTCCACTGATGAATCCGTGTTGTGATTTATCTCAATTTTACAGCCCAAATCGTATTTTGGAGACGCCAGGACTCCTGCTAATCAGGATCGGGGAACTTTATCCAATATCACACATGGGATTAATTACCTTCAGCTTAGATAAGGAGTGCCTCTCTTAAGGAACAGGAAGATTAAGGTTTTTAATTTGGGAGAGTGATAGCAACTTATCTCAGATCAGCAGGGGGTCTCCAGGAAGGAGGCCTGGACATTCCTAAGGCAGAGCTCCCCGTTCGCCAGGCTTCCCCGTCTCTATTCCTCTTGCGGGCTGGTACTCCGGTCCCTGCTGCCAACAAACAGATGCACATTTAAAGCAGATCGGGGCTGATTAGGACTGTGGTATAAGAGAAAAACAGTTAGTCCCCGCCTTGTAAAGTACTAGACAGAGCCGAGAATCGGATATCGAAAGGCAGATGCATCCTATCATCAGAGCTTCATTCACCTTGGAATTCAAGCTTTTGCCCCCAAGTCAGGATTTTGATGATCTTGCCAAGTTCTTACATAGAGTTTTAAATTTTGTTAAATTCAGCTCTTTCAAGCTTAGAATGCTTTACTGAGCGCAGAAGAAAGCTGAGAGTTACAAGGAAAAAAATCAGTCTCACCTTTGAATCTTCTTTAGAAAGCCTTATTCATTTATTCATTCATTCATTTCATTCAACAGATTCGGATGGAGAATCTCCACATACCGTGTTAAGGTGTAATACCAACCGTGAGACCCGATGCTTGCCCTTGAGGAATGTGCGCCCTTTTGGATGAGAAACAGGTGAATAGCCAATTACAGCTCCCCAGTGACAAGAGCTACCATTTGTACGCTGTTTTTTTTTTTGTTTGTTTGTTTTAAATGCACATGGGGTGACCACCCAGCAGAGAATATGGTTGAGGAAAGATCATGGAAGACGTCTTGGAAGTGGTGAAATCTGAGTCCTGAAGGCTCAATCTTCAGGAGCATTTAACTCACACGTTAGTCAATCCTCCCTTAAAACCTGTAAAACCAAATTGTGTGCCCATGCACGTACCTGGACAATAAAAACATACACAATATTGGTAACAGGTTATGGGCAATTTCACTTTCAAAGCAAAGATCAAAAAGAACACGCAATACAGTGGAACACATAACGAAATAGACTCTCACATTAGGGAGGAGGAAAGCTTAGCATGTGTGGTCTCTTCTGGTGCAGCAGTCATTTCAAAGTCGGACGCTAGGTGGTGGTCTTTACATAGTTTGCTATTTCTGCCATCGCCTGGAAAGAGCCAGCCAGCGAACGTTCACCCTTTCCAGGAAATGCAAAACTCTGACTACAGGCATCGTGAAAGTAATTTTATAGGAAGGAATAATGCCTTTCATGGTGCCCTGTCCCTACAATGAACAATAAGTTTATCTTACGTTAAAGCAAATATATTCTTGAAGACAGTCTCATCTGCGATAATGTAGACCACCAGAAGGACAGATTCTCCCCCGCCCTTTCAGCCAAGCTGTTTAGTAAAGGCAGCAAAATGCCTCTGGATAATGGAGCCAGGACTTCATATTCAAGAGTCCCCAGGCAACCATGACCTATCCCTCAACTTCACAGTCTCCAAGGAGGAGAAGCTTGCATCTTGGGAGAAGTTGTTAGAAAACTTCAGCACCCACGTCGCCTTGATACAAAATGCCTGCCTCCCCCTCCGTTAGTAGAAAAATGCTTTACTAGAGTATTAGAGGCACTATACAGAGCACGTTAAGCTCCTTGAATTAAAGGAATTATGAGAATACCAGATGTTAGCAGTGAGTCTCGAAGATGACAAGGATAAGGGGACACCTAACCTCTTAAAGCCATTCTCATAAGATGTCAAGACTGTGATAGCACAAGGGGAAAAGGAACAAGGAGACAGTTACAACTGAGAGTATTTTAGGCAAACAGGTACATTATAGGGGAGGGGTATGTAGATTTCATTTATTATAGTAAAAGGAATGGAAAATTTTTTTGATGTTGAAAACTAGAAGTCAGTAAGACGCTAGGCAGGAATAGAAAAGGAGAAAATGATTTACTCTTGATAATATTTTAGGAAAACAGGTCATTTATATCCGGTTTCCAAACACTGGTCTCAGAACCAGTCCTGATCCATGACAAGGCTGCACTGGTCTGTGAGGAAATGAGAGAAAGAAGGACATTGTAAAGGGTTTTCAAAAAGCAAAATATGTTGAATTTACAGAATTTGCTTTCACTCTTAGACTAGATCTTTTCTATCTTTCTAAAGTGAAGAAAAGCCTTTCTTCTGTGAGGATCACCATAGAGCTGTTTGTGTGTTACTTTGTTGTTTTGTTGTTAGTGTTAATGACACCCACTCTGTGGGTCCTGAAATGTGGTTTTGGAAATGTCACTGGTCTGAGAAATTCAGAGGGATGAGGACTGCTGAATCAATAGCCCACTGGAGAGACAGATAGCCAGGTGTTATTCACAGGTTTGTTCAACTCGTTTCGGCCTCCTGTGGGCCAGGCCCTGTGCTGGGCCATGGGGGGTGAGCAGCGGGCCAGACTGGCATGGCCCCATCCATCCGTGACACCCCTGGTGCAGCTGCAGGAACAGATAAAGTGCTGAGGAGGCTGGAAGGAAGGAGCCTATGAAGGCTGACGGCATATGAGTCTTGTAATTGCACATAGGATCATTTTTAATATCTTACATAAAGTTTAGCGCTCTGTTTCTTAAAAGTCATCTTGAGATGAACAACATTTCTCTCCTGCAACAGTCGAGTAAGTGGAGGTTACTATTGAGTTACTTAGGAGACACGTCTCCATCCCCGCTCGATAGTTGCCAGGCTCTCTCTCCAACTCTGCACTGAGTCTGAGTCCTGCTCCCTATACAGTCCCCACAAAAGGCATCCATCTAAAGACGGAGCCCCAGAGTTCGCCTACTGAATATCCACACCTGTCCTGAAAGGTAGGCCGGGAAGATCTAGGCGCAGACAGGAGGTTTCTCACCACGCCGTGGAAGGAGGAAAAGTCCGTTTATGAGATCTGTGATCACTCTGCTTTCCGATGTGTGCAGACATCCCCGAGGGACATTTTGAGACTCTTGGGATCATTGCCTTATATTTGGAACTCATGCCAGCTACTCTCTGGGTCTCCAGTCTTCCACGGTCAAATCAGCAGGAGGATTTTAGGATGGAGAAGTTTGATAGAACCTGACAGCACTTGT
The DNA here is from genome assembly GCF_009834535.1 of Camelus ferus. NCBI lineage: Eukaryota > Metazoa > Chordata > Mammalia > Artiodactyla > Camelidae > Camelus > Camelus ferus. The sequence goes on from NC_045697.1 coordinate 37,633,381, forward strand.
GCTGGTTTCCATGGTGACATGCGGAGTACTTACTGGTCCTCAAAGACCAATAACATGAATAATTAAAATAAATTATTACAGGGCTGCATAGACTAGAATATAGGGGTCTGAGTTAAGAAAAATTTTTAAATCCTCTGCTTCTGAAACAGAAGTAATAGATACAGATACCTAAAAGGAGGCTTAAGAGTAATGTGTAGTAGTTTTCTTTATACAAAAATCAAAACAGACAGAGATTGGCTATAAATATTTATAAATCAGAGAATTGTTTCAATGCATTACCTGGAGCCTGACTTTACAAGATTTTCAGGCCCTTTAGGGAAGTATTACAGTACAAATACAACCTAATTAATTCTTTCACTATGACTTAGTTCCCTTAACTATGCACCTGTGTGCCTTGCTTTATGCTTTTAATTCACTTATATCTACAATATACCTTTTAGCCCGAATCCATCTGGCCAGCTTGGGCCCCTCTGAACCAGTGTGGGCTGCCAGCAGCCGTGAACGGTGGTGAGTGGTGTCCTCAGCACCACGTTGCATCTGCAGAATTTGGTCCAGAGGCGTCCCTCCTATATCTCTAGATGCCCTGGCTGGATCCCACAGATCAACTTTGCACACATCTCTGTTCACGACTATGTGGAAGTCACTGTGGTCCTGGCACCTGACAAGGTAAACAGGATTCCCTAACTGCTCATCCACCTCTGACCACCCAGCCTCCACACTCTCCTTCTGCCTGGCCTCTTCCATGCGTAGATCTGTCCCAATGCCCCTTTCCAATTATTTCTTCCATAAGCAATTTCCCAGAGGCCAGCCGTGTATGGTAAGTCCTGGGACCACCTTCTTTGAGACCACCCTTAAGACAGCCTCACCAGACACCGACTGGCGCAGCAGGAGGGTCTGGATCAGAGTCACCCTCCACTTTGATTCCTTCCCACCTTCCTCCCCCTCCCCTTCCTTTTTTTGTACATTTAATGTTGGATCTCGAATTAAAATCCTCAGCTTATGATGCATCATCTCCATTGAGCTGTGGGGCTCCTTTCCATACCTTTCTGGCATGTGTGTAATTATATATTTCTCGTGAAACAAATATTGATATCTAGTCTGCAGATATTTTTAATGTATGCAAATCATATCACACTGTATGCCTCATTCCGTCTCTCACTTTTTCACTCAGCACTCTGGTTTTGAGGTCTCTTCATGTTGCTACACTTATACCAAGTCTCGTTTAATGACTATATGATACTCTCCAGAGAGCATCCACCACAAATGCTTCCCCCGTCCTCCCAGTGAGGGACCCCTAATGGCCTCCACTTCCCTGAAAAACAATAAACATCGTCGTATATGTCCCCTTATGGACCTTAGTCAGATTTTCTCTGGCAAGGACACCCAGATACCCTGCCCACGACAAACCTCTGGCTTCCCCAGCAGGATGGCTGGGTCAGAGGATAGGCTTCATCCTAATGCGACCAAGTTGGGCCAGTGGCTACCCAACATGGCTGCAACAGCCCACATGCCCACCAGCAGGACATGACATCCTCACCTCTGCACAGCACTTAGCATGAGCTCCTGCTTTGTAATCTGTGCTAATCCAATGTGTGTAAAAGGATAGCTTTTGTTCTAATTTGCATTTCTTGCAAACCTCAGTGAGCTGAGTATCTCATCATAACCGGATACCCTTTTATGTTTTCTCTTCTTATAAGTCAAATTAAAAAAAAAAATTTTAATGGAGGTACTGGGGCTTGAACCCAGGACCTTGTGCATGCTTAACAAATGCTCTGCCACTGAGCTATACCCTCCCCTGATTCTTCTGACTGTATATTTGTCAGAATTCCCAAATTCCCTACCTGTTCTCTGTGACCTTTAACAATGGTTATTTTCATTGAACAGAAAAGCTTATTTGTGATGTAATCAAAACCATCAATTTTAGCCTCATAGTTTGTGCCTTGGGCTTTTGTTTGAGAAGTTTGCTCCCATCTCTGAGTCACAAGAATATTCTCCATGTATCCGTCTTCTATTAATGTTACGTCTTTACCCTTTGTGTATCTACGTCTTGATCTAGCTCGAGTCCACCCATGTATGTGGTCTTAGGCAGGAATACAGTTCTCTCTCTGAGCCCCGTTGTGTTTCATTGGCCTATTTGTTCTTTCATCAGACCTGTACCACTTTATTACTGTGACTTTGTGGTCAGGCAAGTCCCCATTCCTCCACTCTTTGCTCTTCTTTTTTAAAGTTGACTTGGTTACTCATGGGTCGTTAAACTTCCTTTATCAGATTTACATAAAACTGTTGGGTTTCTAAAAAGAAAATCTGGCTGGAATTTCATTGGGATCTCATTGAATTGATGGACTTCTTTGCTAAGAGCTGACATCTTTATTAAGTTATGCCATTTAGGAGCGTGGGATCACTCTTCATGTATTCACATCTTACTTGTATCTCTTAATACAGTTTCATGTTTTCTCCACTGAGATTCTAAGTAGTCATTTCTTAATAAAATTGTTTCAATAACTGTTGTTTTATAATACTTCTATATTTCTGGTAAATCTAGTTCCCCCTTCTTGTCCTTTTCTCTTCAGAATATTCCTAGCTAGTCTTTAAAGGAGCTTGTGTACTTATAACCTTCATATAGATTTTGTTTTTGCAACTTGATGAATATTCCATCAGATGAATATTGCATACCCACATACCGGAGAGATCGCTAAGTGTTCTTTGATAAATTAGTCCCCAGGAACTTTATCCTTTTTGTTTCTGCTATGAAGCATATCCTATTTTTAAGAAATACATTTCTTATATCTATAGTTGTTACTGGTATAGAGAAACACTACCGATTTTTTAAGTTGTATCTGGCAACCTTGCTGATCTCTTATCTGTTCCAATAGTTGGTTGATTATTCTAATGGTTTTCTATATGGATGATCTTGTCAACAGCAAATGACAATTACTTCTTTTCCCTTCAAATCCTTTTGCCTGTTATTCAATTTCTTTTCTTCCAGGGCAGTTGCCCAGGACTCCCAATATTAAGTTAAACAGCAGCAGTGAGAGTGAGCATCCTGTCTACTTCCCAGTCTTAGGTGGGTTCCTCTAGAATTTCTCCATCAAACATAATGTTTTCTGTAGATATTTGCCATATGACCTTTCTAAAATAAGGATATTTCCTTCTAGATCTGATTTTCTAAGAGTATTTTATTTTTAATCATACATAATTATTGAATTTTATCAGTGCTTTTTATGGTTCTATTACAATAATTGTATAGTTTTTCTCCTTTAGTCTAATGTGGTAAGTTACATTGCTTGATTTTCTGATGTTGAATCATCCTTGCTTTCCTGGAGGTAAAAATTTCCTTAATAGTGTATTATCATTGTCATAATATAAATGATGATGATGATAAATTGATATAGTTAGATTGGCCTCACTAACATCTTCAAAGGCATTTTTTTTAGAGCAGCTTTAGGCTCACAGCAAAATTGAGCAGAAAGTACAGCGTTCCCATATATCTCTTGCCTCTACACATGCATAGCCTCCCCCTCCCCCTGCCGATATCAACCCTCCCCCCTCACCCGCTGGAATGGTACACTTACTACAACTGATGAACACATATTGACCAATTGTAATCACCCTAAGTCCGCAGTTTACATTCTCGTTCACTCTTGGTGTTGTACATTCTGTGGGTTTGGACAAATGTATAATGACATGTATCCATGTATCCATCGTTACAGTCTCAAACAGAGTATTTTCACTGTCCTAAAACTCCTCTGTGCTCTGCCTGTGTATCTCCCCACTGCACCACAACCTCTGGCAACCACTGATCCTTCTACCATCTCACAGTTTTGCCTTTTCCAGGATGTCATAGAGTTGGAACCATACAGTCTGCAGCCTTCTCAGATTGGCGTCTTTCACTTAGCAATATACATTTAATGTCCCTCCATGTTTTTTCATGGTTTGATAGCTTATTTCTTTTTAGTACTATGTAATATCCCATTGTTTGAATGTACCAAAATTTTATTTGTTCATTTACCTTTTAAAGGACATTTTGGTTGCTTCCAAGTTTGGGCAATTATAAATGAAACAGCTATAAAACTCTGTGTGCTGGTTTTGTGTGGACATAAGTTTTCAACTCCTTTAGGTAAGTACCAGAAAGTACAAATGCTGAGTCATATGGTAAGAGTGTGTTTATAAGAAACCAACAAACTGTCTTCCAAAGTGGCCACAGTATTTTGCATTTCCACCAGCAAAGAATGAGAGTTCCTATTGCTCCACATCCTTGCCAGTATTTGTTGTTATCATGTTCTGGATTTCGGCCATTCTTACAGGTGTGTATTGAAAATATCTTTTTAACAAAGGAATAACCCTGCTCCCCTACTCAAAGTCTTCTGCTGCCTTCCCATCACAATTACACTCAAACTCCCTACCCATAGCCTGTTAGGAAAGTGACCATATAATTTATCTATCCAAACCAGGCAATTCTGAGACTAAATAGAGGCTCTATATGTAATGATGCCTGGAAAAATGGACATCTCACACCTAACCCTTTCCCTGATCCCTCAGCTCCAGCCACACTGGCCATGTTGCTATTTTCAATGGTTCCTACATTAAAGCTTTTACATGGCAAAAACTGGATAAGGATGTATGAAATGCCTAGTATGTGTCAGGCACTGTATCTGGGGATACAGTGAACAAAGCACAGTTTCTACTTTCATGGGGTTCACATTCTAGAAGCTCTTTCCATCTAGAAGACTTCCCAAAAATTTTCACATGGTTCATCCACTGACATCATTCAGATATTTGTTCAAATGTCCTCGAAAAGGTCTTCCCTGAATATCCCACCCACAGTAGCCTGCCCCCACCACCCCATCAGTCTCTGTCCTCCGGCCCTAACTCATTATTTCTCATCAGTACCTGAAATTTTATTAGTCAATCGTTTTGTTTTCTTATAGTCTGTCTCTGCCTTAGAATGTTAGCTTCAGGAAGGCCAGGATTTTGCCTACCTTAGTCACTGCTAAATCCCCAGATCCTGGACCACTTCCTGCACTATCAGTCAATTATTATTTGTCTAATAAATAAATAATGAACTGTCCACTGGGGACATTTCACATAGACAAGACTTTCCCTTTGGGAACACTTACCTATGTTTTTCAAGAGTATTTAATAATAGTAAATTCTACTGAGACATCTAAAGAGAGTGTCCTTATCACAACAATTTCTTTAAAAAAAAAACAAACTTCTCATGCTTTCCCCTAAGTGACAGAGATCCTCACTCTGCAATAAAAATTGGATGACACAGGAGAATCCGCAAGTAATTCTGAACTCTCTTGGCATCACTAAAACCTAGACTGAAAGCACATGTGTGAAAGAGTTAAGTCCTTTTTCTGGGGTCTTCCACGGCAGATTTATCCACCAGTCTCCCCACTAAAATGCTGGACTTTTGCAACTGCAAAGGAAGCACTTGCAAGGGAGCCCTGTCTTCCCCGAACGCTTTCCGCTCTGAGGTCTGCACCGTGAGGGTTTGTCAGGGATGTCTCCTCCTGCGGCCAAAGTCCAGCTGGCTGGAGTTTTTTCAGGGTATTGTCTGTGTGCTCCCAAAAGCTCTCTGTAGATAAGCATGTGTGTGGGAATGAGCTATAATTATGAAATAATGAAAACAATTTTTCTGTAGAACTTATGGATATTATTCTCATGAAGATTGTCCAGTCAGATGTTTTTCCTTCATTCTGCCAAGTTTCTCAGAAATTTAATTAAAAATGGCTTTGATGGTGTGTATCCAAGGGAAACCAGTTCCTGGCTTCAAAGAAGGAAGAAATAACACTTAACGCTATGATGCACCAAGAAAGCACAGGTAGGGGTTTGAACTAGTTTGCAGGCCAAATAGAGCCGATGGCTTAAAGAATTTGTTGAAAAAGATATTTTTGGGGAGTAGAGAATGTCATTTTATTCAATGTGACTTTTCAAGAGTCATGTGTCAAATACTCCTTGGGAAGTAATTCCTTGGAACCTTCCAGTTATCCAGCTTCTAGCATCCTATGATCACAATTTCAATTAAAATACTTCTTAGAATGAATTTTATTTATTTCAATCCATGTCACCGGATCCCCAGGGCTGTCCTTTGTATTATTGTCCTAGACAGCAGTTTCATTTTGGTTGTAAGAATGCAGCTTGTGTTCAAATTCACCTTGAACAGGTTAAAGGTTTTCAACTAGCTGCCTGAAGCTCAGTGAGATACTTAACCTTCCTGTGATTCTGTTTGTGTCATCATAAAGTGGGTCTCGCATTTCCTACCTGTCGGCATGCTGTGAAGAATGAATGTGATCATATGTGGCGATATTTGCCAATTACAGTTTGATATGAGCACAGCCAGGACCAAGGTGAGGCAAATGAAGAGAAAAATTTAACAAGAACCTAAAAAACGCAGCAATAAAAATAAAGCATATTTAAATACCATATTTAAATTTTTATTAAAGTTTAGTCAGTTTACATTGTGTCAGTTTCTGGTGTACAGCATAATGTTTCAGTCATGCATGTACATACATATATTTGTTTCCATATTCTCTTTCATTATAGGTTACTACAGGATATTGAAAATAGTTCCCTGTGCTATACAGAATAGACTTCTTGTTTATCAGTTTTATATATAGTAGTTAATATTTGCAAATCTCAAAATCCCAGTTTATCCTGTCCCATCCCCTTCCCCACCCCCCACCCTGGTAACCATAAGTTTGTTTACTATGTCTGTGAGTCTGTTTCTGTTCTGCAAATTAGTTCATTGGTGTCTTCTTTTTTATTTTTTTTAAGATTCTACATATGAGTGATACCATATTAAATACCATACTTTTTAAAAGTCAAACTTTTAATGTAAAAAAAAATCCATGATGAACAAAATATCAAAAACACTGACCCTGGGCATGAAAATATGTTAGGTAGAGATATGAAGGACAGATACTTGACCAGCAGTCTTTGCTGTACTGCACATTTTTAAGACTGTCCTTTGTTTTCAGAAACTGGTTTCAGAGCTGGGTTGCCAACTGCTTTTGCTTCCTCACTGTCTGTCATCTAGAAATTGTTCTCAACTTGTTGTTTGCTTGAACTCTTGCTTTCTCTTCCTTGCAGGTACATAGCTGGCTGACCATTCTTTCATTCTTCAAGTTCCTCCATTGTCCTGCAAGGGGCGCTCTGGTTCTTTGAAAAATGTCCTCTTTTAGTTCAAGATTTGGTCTTTAACCTTGGTTTCCTGATATTTGACGTCTGCGTCAAAGGTTGGCTTTTTCTAAGGCTCTCACGGTGATGCAGTGATGTCAAAAGAAGCACCTGCTTTATGGGACACTCTCAGGTGGGTCTTCACATGGACTTGCATCCACTCGTCCAGCCAGGTGACAAGCCCAGGCATACAACCTTTGGATTTCATGGAAACACAAAGGCAACCAATGTGTAAATATGAAGCAAGTTTAGAAGTTTAGCACGTGTCCCTGACAGAATTTTCTCAAATTCTCCCCTCCTGTGCAAGCAGAGAGCATTCATTGATCTATTGTTATCACGATCATCAGATCCCTGTTTCTACCCAAAGCTACTCTTTATTGCTTACTTACTATGCTTAGTTGCTATGCATACACTATCTCATCCAGCTCTTACAACCTCCCTTTGGGTTAGGAATTATTAGTCCCTTTATGGATGAGGAGACACAGTCTTAGACAGACTGTTACAGCTAGCAATAATAGGTTCATTCATTTATGCATTTGACAAATATTTACAAAGCTCTTACAATGACTGAGGCTCTGTGTTAGTATCTTTGAGGCTAAGATATACTGCAGCTGAGTTAAACAGACAGGGATTCATAAAAGGCTATATTGAGTAGCTCACAGGCTCTTGGGGAGATGTGGTTATGCCAACAGGGACAAAGCCTCAAGTCACTTCCCAGACTCAATCTAGTGAGGAAATCATCACCACTGACTCCACCATCAGAGGCACTAGAAGGTGCCACCAACACCGCCAACACAGCCGGACTGCAGCCTCCGCCAGAGGGCGCATTTGATGTCCTGGCTGCTCTGCATCATTAGCTGTCCATTTGGGGCATCTGTTTGGAAGAATGTAAGTCACATGTCCAAACCCCAGTTACAAAGAAGGCTGGGAATGTGAACGCCTGGGGATTTCTACAGTAAGTGTGGGGGGTAGGTCTTTAACAAAGACTCAATTCCCAAAATATGGAAAGGGTCTTTAGATGCTGGTACAGCCAAAATAATGACAAGTGACCACTACATGGAGTCCTTGCCCTGCAGGCACTTACAGACTAACAAGAGAGAAGCAGCACACACATGGCTGCAGTGCCTAAGACACGCCGCCAAAATGATGTGGACCAGGAGTGCTTCTTGTTGGGGAGAAGCGAGAGTTCAATTCTAGCTGGAGATAACAGGATGGATTCAAAGCAGGGCTCACACTTCTGCCAGGTCTTAAAGAGTGGTAGAATTTGGAGAGAGAACAATGGTGAGTGGGAAAAAATTAATAATAAATAAATAAAACGAAAACAAACAAAAGAAGAAATGTAGCTAGTTCGCACTAGATTTTGAAAACTTAATATTAAAAAAAGGCGAAGATATGCAAAATATTTAGTTGATCATTTTTCTGCATTGTTTATTTTTCAGCTTCTTTGAGGCATAATTGACAAATAAATTTGTAATATATTTAAAGTGTAAAAAAAAAAAAAAGCTGAGTGGATCAAATAGGAATGACAGTTCAAAGAATGAGGCACCCAGGCAAAAAGGTCCCAGGCGTGTTGGCGATGAGGAGTCCTCATGTTGCACTGAGTGGAGGAGTAGAACAGAGATTTACACCAGAGATGCAGACGTGAGATGATAAATCCTGGCCAGGGTGTATGGCCACAGTGAAGGAGAGAAAAAATAAACTCAGGAGTAACTATGAAAGAAGCATCAACTGAGCTTATTCTTTTAGCACTTGTCCTGGTTATAATTTCTTATTTGAGTCTATGATTTTGTGGGTACCATGTCTCCTCTATCAGACAGGAGCCTGATGAGGCTGGGACCATGTCAGCTACTCCTCCCCATCATATTCCCAGTGTCTTGCCTGGTGCTGGCTGCATAGAAGGAGCTCAGGAGATATTTGTTGAGGGGAAGACAGGTTGATAAACAGACCGATATGTAATTCGATAGGGCACAGCAAATGGAGATAACAAAGATGATTCTGAGGTTTTGGTCATATGGAAGTCTCATAGACATATTGAGTTTGTGGTCCAAAGCGATATCTTTGGGGAACTTTTTCGGCTGGTTTTTGGAGATGAGGAGAAAATGACTTGTTGCTTAACAGGATTAGGCAGCTAAGTCTGTTCTGTATGAAGGTGCGACGGCCAACACATCTCAAGCATGCAGTGCAATGATGACATTCCACGAGCAGCATAGACTGGCTTTGGGGGCAAAGTGATATTTGAGTACCATCTCTTGTTCCACACCGTCTGTGCCACTGTCCTACGTTCCCCTGATTGGTATAGGTAGTCAGGACAGGACCGGATGATCTAACTGGAGGGGTGTATCTCCTCCGACGAGCTTTGTCCAGTTGCCTGTCCTCCCTCACATTGAGCGTGAAACAGAGTAAGAGTGGACGTCCAATCCAGGTTGGGAGAAGAGAAAGAATGCACGTCAAAGTTGTGGCCCCAAGTCCCACCAGGCTACGTGTGAGAGTGTTCCTCCATCTTATGCCATAATTCACACCGAGCTGATTAATTTTTCACAGTGAGGCTCTTAGGGTGTACTTCAGTCTTGCTCTCCTGGGGGCAAATGACCCAAGTAGAGTTTGGTGGCTAATATGAGGGCAGGATTTAAGGAATTACACAAATGCTGGAGGGTTTCCACTGAGCTCCCTTGGTAACAGCAGTGAGGTGATAGGGAACATTTTATAAATTAAGCTGCTTTAGCCAGAAAAGGAAGCAGAACTTCTGCTTCCTTACAGTTAACTCTTTCTCTCCCAATAATAAGAAAAGTGAGTGATGGATGTCCATTGTGTCTCCCCTGAGTTTGGTTAGAAATAATAAGTGAATCTGGGTTGCAGGACTCTCAGAAGAATCTAAATTATCCAAGCTAGCAAAAAGGGGACGTGTTTGAAGAAGGGAAAACCAGGTAGTGGACATTTGTGGCTTTGAGCCTTCCAGCAGCCTTTATTTGGGTACCACAACCCACACCTCCTCTGGGGCCATCCCCCCACCCTGATCTCAGTCGGGGTTCCAGGGTGGGCATGTGGCCTGCAGAGAGCACCACACCCTTGCCCAGAGAGGTCAGTTTAGGGATGGATACGTTTCTTACCAAGTCAGTCAGAGAAAGTCCTGGGGTCTGTAGCTGTTGTCATTGCAGAGTAGTTGCAGAAAGGTATGGACCTAGCCTTATAACACGATTGTATCAAAAAAGTATTGGAAATTTCTTTGGAAAATGAACTTGCTCAACAGCTCTTTGTTCGCACTTTATAACAACCCTAAACACAAATATTATGGACTGAATATTTGCACCCCCCAAAATTCATATGTCAAAACCCTAACCCTCAGTGTGATGCTATCAGGAGGGGGGGGCACTTTGGGAGGTGAGTAGGTCACAAGGAGGGAGCCCTCGCGAGTGGGTTGGTGCCCTTATAGAAGAGCTGGAAGAGTTTACGCTCACTTTGCTTTCCACCACATGAACCTATGAAAAGAAGACGGCCATCTGCAAACCAGAAAGGCTCTCACCAGACAGCGGATTGTTTGGTGCCTTGATTTTGGACTTCTCAGCCTCCAGGTTGTGAGAGATAAATGTCTCTTGTTTAAGCCACCCAGTCTGTGGTGTTCCGTCATAGCTGACTACAATAGCAAGCTACTTTGTATGAGAATTATTTAGGTGTTTCTGTGTCCCTCTCAACTGGGCTATGGATCCAGGGGACAAAGACTATATCTTTTTTAAAATCTTATATTCCCAGAGCACTTAGCACAGTGATTCACACATGAAATCTTTAGATACATTTATAGAAATGAATCAACTTCAGTCGTGCCCAGGTATGGGCAATGGATGTCCAAAAATGGATGGATATGATGGAAAACAGCTCTTCACAGAGATTTTGCAAACTACCCAAGATTTCACTTCATGGACACATGCTGAAATAGATAACTTTATGAAAGTGTTACTTCATTTGCTGAAGCGTTGCATGAGACAACTCCTTCAGAACTAAGAGCAAAATGCTTTGCTTCCTGAAGAAAGAGTATTTTTTCCCTTGTGGATAATAACATCTGTGTAAATGACCATATTTCTTTCTTTGCTTTGGCCATCAGGAAGCTCTGAGGTAAATTTCCTGCTTGATTATTTTATCTTGATAAGATTTTTTTTTGGTTTTCTCATCTTCATTCTGCACTTATTCTAATTTACATTTCTCTGACCCTGCTATTCAATTTTAAGCTCATATTTTATTATATATATTATTTGTTCAACAAGGTATAGGATACTAATAAGCCAATTCTGGCTCAAATAATTTTTGTCAAAGCTCATGGATGCCTGAGACAACAGTCCTAAGTGTCTAGAACAAAGGGATATTTGCTTGACTCTTGCAAAGTGGAATGCACTGTTTTCCTAAAACATAACTCCTGCGCAGGAGATGGTACTGATGGTGAGAGTTCTTTTCTGGGCTTCTGCCCTGACCTGCAATGAATTCCTTAACCTTGACAGGTTCTCTTTTCTAATATGGGGTTAGCATTGCTCATTGCACAACTCCATTTGGGTTCATGGGTTAATGTTTGAAATCATTCTGAATATGAAAAACTCAGGGTTGTCTCTGTCTTAGTTGCCTGTTAAGCCTCATCTTTGTAAAAGATGCCTTTCTGTTCTATGAAGACATTTCCCTTAAGAGTCTGCCAAAATCATCAGAAAAATCAGTAGAGGCAGCAACAGGCAAAAAGGAACCCACACTGGACATCTGAATATGACTCAGGGACACCAAACAAGGGACATAGAAAGAGATGGGGGGCAAGAATCTAGGACTTGCAGGGGCACGGGACCAGCGAGATTTCCAGGAGAAATTACGGAAACATCTGCAAGGTCAGGGCAGGAAGTCCAGGGCCGCTTCTCAGAGAGGGAAGCGCCTTCTTTGGGATTGCTACAGCAGAGCTGAAGTGCCGTAACCAGGGCCCGGGGGCCGAGGGAAGACCAGGGGGCAAACAGCAAGAACAACCAACAACAGTTCATCAACTCATCAACCCAAGTCCTTCAGCCACACAGAAGGGAGGATGGTCTCGGGGACTTGGGGCCCAGTGAACGGCATTTGCCAGGCCCAGATGTAGCTCAGCAGTAGTTGCAGTAATTAATAAAGAATCTGTGTTCAGAAAAAGCTCTTGACTGCTTTTGTTTCTGTTCCCCCAGGCTTTGCCAATCCGGGCACCACAAAGGGCTAATGAAAGGATAAAGCAAACAAGGTTGATAATCAAACATTTGTGAAATTTTGCCATTATGGTGTTTGGAAAACACAAAGTCTGCAAGACCTCAGCTGAATAGCAACAGATAACTGGCCAGAAAAATACATCCAGGAGGGGCTTGGACTGCTTTGGGTATGAAAGGAATGTCTCCCTGTAGCTCCATGGGGGTGTGGTGAGGTAGGACCGGGGTTGGGGCTGGACTACTGGGGACTCACTTCAAATACTGCCTGTTTGGCAAAAGACCTCCTACTTCGCTGAGATGGCTCCGGCAGCACACATCCAACCCTTCTCTGCTTGCAGTCCACCCTTTCACACCATTCCCCTGAAGAGAGCTCACTTTCAGCCCGAACATTTAGAATCTCCCCCTCTGTGACCCTCGCACTTTACATCAGTCCAGCATTGTTCAGCCTGACAGATGACCCAACCTCCCGGTTTTCTTTAAATAATAGGAGCACATTTGCTCTCTGGAAATACCAGGCTGCATCCAAATTTAAAAAAGAAAAATAGGAGAGGAAAGCATTCAAACAAATCTCTTGGAATGGGGCTCCCGTGGTAACATACCGAATAAAGGAAAACAGGAAAGCAATTGCAATATTAAAAATAGATGACTTCCTGCATGTAAATTCTTCGCTGACCTTGTTGATTGGAGTGTGGTCAGTGTTTGCTGGCCTGCCACCTCCTGACTTCATGAGAGTTCGTACCAACAGACAGTTCTCAGGGCTCTGGGATCCGCCCCTCCACCCGCCCCCATTGTAAAAGCATTTGTTTCTACAAAAAGCTTCGGCCTGTGGGCATCAAGCCTTTTCTCCTTGATGCTTAATGCGTATCAGAGATCGATTCCTTATCCTTTGTTTCATTCTTCTGTGTCTAAGGAGAATTGGGTAAATATGAGAATAACTCGGAGGGCCCTGGAGGGGGGACAGTAACTGTGCATAATACAGGCACCTTGATGAAGTTAGTGACCTCTGCCAACGTAGCCTGAAAGTCATAATGGAGAAAGTAATGCATTATCCTGCTGAGAGGGCATCCAACCCCCAAGTGAACACCCACTGAACACCTATTCACTTAGGCCACACCAGGCCCTCGGTGAGCTTATAATCTACTTGGATAATACAGACAGTAAACAATAAGTAAATTACATAGTGTATTATCAGATAGATGCATAGAAGAGAGGAAAAGGAAAATAGGGTAAGGAGGCTGGGGCAGGTGGGTGATATTAAATAAGATAGAGTGGCCCTTAGTAAGAAGGTAATGTATAAGCGAAGATACCTGTGAGGCAGGTATCTCGAGAAAGAGTGCAGGCTGATGTGCAGCACAAGCAAAAGTCCTGAGGCAGGACCATCATGCTTCCTGAACAGTAAGACTTGGCTTCGCTCTCTTCCACTGCCTGGGAGGCCCGGACAAGACAGTTACTCTCCGTGGGCAGCAGAGGGAATGGCTTTGAAGCAGCAGGAGCAATGATAAAAATGATTTCAACAGAGGCAGTTCTTTGGAACTGGAGTGTGTGGGGGTGAAAAGGCAAGGTCACACATTAAGAAAAGGAGAAATATACCATATGATATCCCTTACATGTGGAATTGGAAAAAAAATAGACACAAATGAACTTATTTACAAAACAGAAACAGACTCACAGATATAGAAAGCAAACTTACCGTTACCAGGGGAGAAAAGGGACGGGAAGGGATAAATTGGGAGTTCGAGATTTACAGATACTAACAACTATATACAAAATAGATAAACAACAAGGTCCTACTGTATAGCACAGGAAACTATATTCATACCTTGTAATAGCCTATAATGAAAAAGAATATGAAGAGGAACATATGTATGTATATGTAAGACTGAAACATTATGCTGTACACCAGAAATTGACTATACTTCTATAAAAAAAAGAAAAAGAAAAAGAAAAAGAAAAGGAGCATGTTCCAAGATACCACTCCCTGAGTGGAGAATCAGGGCTGGAATCTCAAGGGCACACCCAAAACAAGTCAGCAGGAGACAAGGAGGGTTGTTGTGTTTTGATTCCCCAGCAGTTATGAGTGTGGCCTGGTTCCTTCTGAAGCACTTGTGGAATTTGGCCGTGGATCACAGAATTCTAGGATTGTTCCTTCCCGGCCGTGCTTGTCCCTCTAATCCCCTTCCTCAGATCGCCTTGGTCACTGGAGTTCTCTTAACCATTTTCTGGTCGGGGCCACTCTTAAAATTAGATCTTACCAAGGGATGGATCAGTACCTCTCAGGACTTCCCCCTCCTCTCTCCACCAAGGCAGGCTGCTTACTGTAGTCAGAGGTCCTGGGGGGAATTCACACTCCTGGGTAAAGAGGCGTGGGTGTGACCGGGGCTGGGAACTCAGGTATTTATCAAAAAACATTTGATTTTCTCCCATAGCCATTAGGGTTCTAGGGTGAGAGAGAGAGATGGAGCATGTGTGTTTAAAACCCTCCCAGTTTCCTACTGTTTGGGGGAAAAAGTCAATGCACCTTAACAGCCTTCATGCACCTATAGTCTATCTTTCCAAATCTTCCTTCTTGCTAAATGAACACCTGGGCATTTCTCTGAGGGGTCCTGCTTCCTATTGCCTCCAGGTGTGTGTACCTGTCATCCTGGAATACTCTTCTGGCCCCCTCTTCCCCTGGCTAAACCTTGCTCATCCTTCAAGTCCCAGCTCATCAGTCCCTCCTCCAGGAGAAATTTCTGAACCCCCTAATTAGGTGGGGCCACTGTCCTTCCCGAACTTAGCATGGCACTGACCCATAGTAAGTGCTCAATAAATACTGATGCTTTATAAATTCAGTTATGAATGAATGAATGAATGAATGAGCAAATGAGCAGAAAGAGAAGCTCAAATCAATGTGTATCTTTTTTTAAACTGAAGACCAGGTGGACAAAAGCCCCTACCACAAAGGAAGGAGAGGAGAATAAAAGAAAATAAGTTCTTTAAGGTCTGAAGTGCTTTTGCTTAAGGCAATTTTCAGGCCAGGTCAACCAGGTCAATCGCCAGAAAAAGCAGTGGGGATTAGTTCTAGGACATTCATCTTCTGGCTTAGTGTGGAAAGAAACATTGTTAGCCCTGTTAGCTGAGACAGAATGAGTTGAAGCCCCCCAGGCAGAGAGGGTAACAGAAGGGCACAGCCGGGAACTCTGAGCCCATCCAGTCCAGGGGGCGTAAAGAAACGAAATTACAAGAACATACTTTTAACTTCTTGCTCTCTCTTGATCCAGCGTGGATGACCTTGGGCAAGTCATCTAACTTTTTGACTTACACTCTCATTGCCCAAAAAATAAATAAATAAATAAACTTGGGGACGTCGGGAGAAAAAAGGGTATTAGCCAAGCTGATGTATGACCAGCGGTCCCACACTATAGTGGTATTATTAATGATCACCAATGCTATCCCCAGCTGTTCCCCAGTACGATTTTACTAGTCCCACTGCTGTTTCCTGATTCGTTTCCATTCAGGAAGCTTTGAAATAATGGTTAGCAGAGGGGCACGTTGCAAAAATAAAAATTTCTCACTCTTTTAACTTTTCCATCCACTTTAATCCCACTGCCCATCCTTCCTCTCTCCCCAACTTCAGCTGGAGTCCTGCCATTCCTGTGATCAATCATGCTCTGGGGAGAACCTTATCCGTGGGGAGTGGGGGGTGCGGGCGGGGGGAGCTCTGGCCCAGCATGACTGCTGAGTGTGATGTCCTTTTGTGGTGCTGCTGGAAAACAGCAGTGAGGAAACAGGCCGTCATTTATCATGCGGCTTTGTAAAAGGTGCTGATAATGCAAAACAGCCAGGCCGTCCTCCAGGTCGCTCCAACGAAGGACCGAGTCAGCTGTGGGGGGCCAAGTCGGAAAGGGAGGTTCCCGGTGTGACTTGCCCTTCTGCCAGGGATCTCTCTCCAGTCACAACTTCCCACTTGCTGATGGAGCCTACCATTTGCCCGCTGGAGGGCTCGCGGCCTTCTGCCTCAGGGACACTGCCAGTCTGGGGCCTCGTGGGGAAGCTGAAAACTTCCCCCATTCCAGCCACTCACCGCGCGGTCCTCCGCAAGCCAGGCACACTGTTGGTGCAGGTGCTGCGGGGTGGAGCTTTTGGGGTGATGGTGGCTGTGACCCTTGAACCAAGCGCTGCGGCAGAGGAAAGGCAGCACTCTGGTTGGCCAAGCCTAGGTCACCTGCTCACTCTCTGCTGGGGGTGAGGGAACCTCAGCTCTGTCCACACCGCAGCGAAGCACATTTCCAGAGTGAAGAAAGGGGAACTGCGATAGGCACCAGAGCAACCACTGGAGTACTATCTCTGCTTCTCTGAATTCCCTCCACCCCCCATCCCAGCACCACGCCTTTGCCCAAAGGCGGCTTCAATCAATATGAGTTTACTGGCAGCAACAACAATAAAACCTTACTTGAATCCTCAAATGAACACATGATAGAGGCCATGCAAAGGCAGAACACTATGGAAGCACTATTTCTAAAAGGGGCATTTTCTTCACCAGGTACTCACCTAAGAAGATGCCAAGCCAAGAGAATGGCATTGCTAAAACAACGCAGGCGGTGCAGCCTCTCAGCCCACTCAGCACGCTCTCTGCTTTTGACCTTTGCTGCTCTTCCCAGTGTCACAAGGGCTCCACGTTGCTGAGTCCAGCGCTCATCTCTCTGCCCTCATCTGACTTGCTCTATCAGAAGCATCGATCCAGTTGATGAGATTCTTCTCCTTGAAACCCTTTCCTTATCTTTTGGAACATCACATTTCAGTTTTCCTCCCACCTTACTGGCCTTCTTTCTCGGATTCTTTTGCTGGTTCTCCTCAGCCTCCCCTTCTGAATGTTCAGTGCCCAGGGATCCATACGTGGGTCTTTTCTGTGGATGCTCACACCCTAGGTGAGCTCATCCCATTTATGGCTTTAATACCATCCATGTGCTGTGACTCCCATGTGTATGTGTCCAGCCTAAACCCCTTCCCCGAGCCCCAGATCTTACATCTATTTTCCAGCTGATATTTCTACTTGAATGTTGAAAAGAACTCTCCAACCTATCCCATCTAAAACTGAGCCCCTGATAGCTCTCCATCTCCTACTACCAAAAAGAATAATCCAAATGTCTTTCCTCCAATTATCTAGTCACTTGGGCAAATCCTTTCCTGACTCCTCTTTCTGCTGCACTTCACATCTTGTCTATCAGAAAATTCTATAGGCTCTAACCTTACAAATATATTCAAAACTGAACCCCCACTCCACTGCTACTACCTGACTCTTAAGACGTCTTTTTTTTCATTGAAGTATAGTTGATTTACAATACTGTGTTAGTTTCTGGTGTACACCATAGTGATTCAGTTATATATATATATTTTTTCATATTCTTTTTCATTGTAGGCTATTACAAGATGTTGAATATAGTTCCCTGTGCTAAACAGTAGGATCTTGTTGTTTATTTATTTTATATATAGTAGTTAGTATATATATATACACACACTACAACTTACTTATCCAGTCATCTGTTAATAGGCACTTAGGTTGCTCCCATATTTTGTCTGTTGTAAATAGTGCTGCTGTGAACATTGGGGTGCATGTGTCTTTTTGAGTTAGAGTTTTCTCTGGATATGTGCCCAGGAGTGGGATTGCTGGATCATATGGAAACTCTACGAGGTCTTCTTGTTTATGCCTTTGTCTCCTATCCCATGCTCATCTTCATGGCCTAGTCTCAACATGCTAACCACACTGATTCCACTAAAACATTAATCAGATTGTGTCAATCCTCCAAAACCACAGTGGCCTCAGAGTAAAAGCTAAGTCCTTATTATGACCTAGGTGGGCCCTTGTGATCTACCTCTCACTTGCCTCACCCACTTTACCTTCTGTTAATTACACCCTTACTCCCTCTGCTCCGGCTGCTCCACCTCCTTCCTCAGATATTCTAGGCATGCTTTCACCTCAGGACCTTTGCACTTGCTCTTCCCTCTTTCTAGAGAGCTCTTCCTCCAGATATCCACATGGTTCCCTCCTCAACTCCTTTCGGTATTTACTCAAAAGTCACCTTCTTAGACAGGTTTTTCCCTGGAAATCTTGTCCAAAATTCAATACCCTCCTGTTCTTATCCCCCTCCCATTCTTATTGTTTTCTCTCTTCCTTTTGTCATTATTTAATATTTTATAAATATATATTTTATATATATTTTTTATATTTATATATTTATATTTTATATATATATATATTTTTATACTATAGTCAGTAGACTATATACATATAAAAATATACATATATATATTTTTTTTTTATACTATAGTCAGTAGAGTGGTCTTTCTCATAAGGTTTATTGAAGGGGGATTCTTACTAATAATTCTTACTAAGATTCTTACAAGTCTGTGTCATTATCCAGAAACTTGGCACACAAATGTGAGCATTCACATAATTCATTCTTTTTTAAAAAACTAAGCTATAATTGACATATAACATTAATTAGTTTCAGGTGTACAACATAATGATTTGGTATTTGTACCCATTGCAAAATGATCAACACTATATAAGTCTAGTTAACGTCAATCACCTTATCTCGTTAAACACATTTTTTTCTTGTGATGAGAACTTTTAGGATCTCCTGTCTTAGCACCTTTCAAATATGCAATAAAGTAACAATGTTCTTACATTCTTCTTAGTTATTTTCTCTTGTGCACTATGTCTTCTCCCACTGCATGAGGACAGGGCTAT
Organism: Camelus ferus; assembly: GCF_009834535.1. Lineage (NCBI taxonomy): Eukaryota > Metazoa > Chordata > Mammalia > Artiodactyla > Camelidae > Camelus > Camelus ferus. The sequence continues at coordinate 37,652,485 of NC_045697.1, forward strand.
CTGTGTTTGCTTGAATCATTAATATCCTCTCAGGACCTACAATAGTATTTTCATATGAAAAAGGAAAGTAAACAAAATAGTGTAATTGTCCTTTGAAACCCATGCTCTATATTTATTTGAGTATAACTCCTAACTAAATTCAGTCCTTGGACAGGATGGTTTTCCAAGTCTGGAGGCCCATTTTCCGTCTAGAGGAAGCCAGAAAGATTTTCTATCCATGCCATTTACTAGCTCAGAAGTTTCCATAGCATCCCATCGCCTTAAGGGAGCAAGTGCATCCTTCCATCATCTATATCTTTCCAGTTTTATCTCCTGCTGTCAGTGCTATGCTTGTCTTCTCCAGCCAGACTAGTGTATCCACTACTTCCCCCAATGGCCGTGAGCCACTCTTCCTCCATATTCTTTCTCATTCCTTTCTCCCATCTGAAACACCCTCCTTCATCTCCTCTATCCAGCTGTGCAGACCCACCCCATCCATCATGGCCTCTTTCCTTCTCCACTTGCTGAAATCCAACTAATCTTTCGACTCGCATCATGCCTCCTTTAGAAAGGCTTCCCTTAATACTCAAGATGGAATGAAATGCTCTCTATCTATTAAGTAACTAGTAATGTTCTCTATAGCATTTTTTCCCAACATTATTCCAGGTCATGTCCCAGCACCAGAGTAGAGCAGTAAAGTGAGGGTCCACAGCACAGAGTCAAGAGCTTAAGTGTATTGATTCAAATCTAGGTTCTGTCACTCACTGGTTCTATGACCTCGGGAAGCAATGTAACCTATCCATGTCTCAGTTTCTTTCTCTATAAAATGAAGACCACTGTAGTACCTATCTTACAGAGTTTCATGAGGATTAAATACATTCATATGTAAAATATTTGGAAGAGTGTCTCTACTCTTGAGCGTTTGCTACTAGTGTTGCTACTGGTGGTGGTGGTTGGCAGTTCATTTTCATTCCACTTGATTTTGGGAGTACAACAAAACAGTTGGATTTCTTTCCAGGTGTTTAAAATATATACCTTAATTTTATTAAGCAACGGGTGCCTCATTTTTCCCCCTTTCTTTCTCAATTTGAAGGTACAGGTGAGTTAAATCCATTATAGGGCATTCTCAGCACTGTGAACAATTTCACTGGTTTCTTTTCTGCATATACGATGTACAACCATAGTGCAAATGTAACATTGAGCTGAGTTGGATACAACTCTTATTTATTGAACTACCCCCCTGTGAGGAACAGAAAGATAAAGACAAGCTCCTTCCCTGAACCACTATCTACAGAACCACTGTCTCTTCAGGAAGATCAACATAGATGCAACTCACTTCCCAATATCTACTGTATGCCACATAGTCTGCGGTTCTTTTATTTCTATCTTAAGATTTCAGCTTTTCTCAGCCTCCTATTCACGTCTTTTTTTTTTTTTATAATTTTGAAATCCAAGATGCATTAGTTCATTTGAACCAGTCTCTTGCTTTAATGTGGGGACACAAGATGTTAGTTGTAATCTATTAGTGCCTAATGAAATTGTTTTTGAAACCCTGCCCATTAACCTTTAACCCTGAGGCCCGTGCATAGTTTCCTCATTCATTAAATGATTCACTCACTTACCAGTGGTATTTATGAGTTCTTGGCCCAGCTTGAACCTTCCTGGCCTAGTCCAGAGACTGGGGAGTTTCCAGAATGATCCTCTCAGGCTTCTCTGGAGACACATCTCTGGCTGCCCCATTTGTCTCCCGCCTCAATTCACTCCCTTCTCCAGGAACTACAGTTGTCTCTGGTCCTCACTGTGGTGGTTATGCAGCTTTGCACTTACTTTTATAGATGTTTAATCAGGTGTGCAGGTGAAAAGATGAAAAGTGAAGGGTAGATGTTTCTAAATATTTCTTCAGAAAACAAATTCTGTAATATTCAGTCTAGCCTCTTATCTTCCCCAGAGGCTCTGGCCTCAGCATCTCCTTTTCAGCGGCAGCCCAAGACACTGATTCCTTGAAGGTGAAGCCTGAAACGACAGCTTAATACCCATGAAATTGTTTTTTCATGCCTATTAGTGTCCTCACTCTTCATGCTGGATAAACAGGCTCAGAAGTGGTTTATATGCCAGGTTGTTTTCCTTCTGAAAGATGATCCTTAAAGTAACTTCAGAAAACAGAAGGGCAGCTCTAGAGATGAAAAAAAAGGAAGCCATGACTATGTTTAAAAGCCTTTCCATAGCTAAGATGCTGTTCACAGAAGCTGTAAAATAATCTTCCACCAGTTACTAACTTTAAAGTAATTGAGAACAATAGGACTTACAAGAAAAAAGAATGCCTCTGAGGGTAGTGTCATGGGTCATTTTCCTGAAGGTAGTTGAGATGAAACAAAAAGTACTCCATAGCCTGATATGGGCCACTTCAGGAGATAAAACTCTGAGTATTTAACTCTTGAAAGGGACAGAGAGTTAGCAAATAATGGCATGGATGAGAACGGTTGTGGTAATGGCTCATTTTCCTGAAAAATCAACAAGACTGGCCAAGAAAGAATGGACCTTCCATATTGCTTTGGAAATCCTCCAGTACGTAAGTTTCACCTTTACAATATCTTTGTAATCCAGGGTCAGGGACTGTGGGTCAGCTTTCCCAAATGCACTCAATGCCCTTGATCACAAAGGGAAGGACCCACACAGTTTAAGATTCTAGCTTGGAGAAGTTGGATGGAAGACTAGAAGACACACTAAAACCCATTTCAGGAAGCTGGAAAGATGGCCTTTCCCAGGGAGGCTATGACCACGCTAGAATCCCAAGTGTTTTGGTGGACAGAGCCCTGGCTTTTATTCAGGTACAGGGATCCCCTGCTTTCTGAGAGTTCACTTTACTCCACTTGGCTTTTATGGAAGACCTACATTAGTATCTGCTTTATTTAACCAAAAGAAATCCACAAAGGATTTTCAGTATTACAAAAAAAATAAAAAAGGCAAAAAGTGAAAAGACCATTCGGCGTTGGTTTTGCAACAGCCGTTGTAGAGGCAGCGTGCACCTGAGCAGTGAGAGCAGCACCGCCAAGCTCCCTCCCCAGGATCTACACTCAGCATCTCAGCACCCAGCCTGCCATAGCTCTGAGCTGTGTCTGTGAGCATCGGTGTTTCATCTCGATTTATTCTGTGCCTCCGTTAGCAAGACGTATTCTAAGGTAATTGCTTCTTTATGCCATTTCAGCTTAGGAAACGTTTCATAGGAACCTCGACTTTCCAATAGTAGGGGGAAATTTTGAACACTCCAATAAAATGGCTATAGCATTTACAAAAGATTGGAGGACGCCACGTGATTCTCCAGGCCAAGGACTACCACTGGGCTATGAAGTTCAATCAATGGCCACAAAATAAGAGGAATAAAGAAGGATATGAAATCTCTAAGCTCAAGGAGATAAATGAGAGAGATGAGACCTTCAGAGGCAGACAGAAAAGCAGAAGCTGCAGGATCTCCATTTACGGTTCTCAGAAAAACAAAGTTGCGTCAGACAAGACTGAATGACGAGAGGGTTTGACAGCAGGTTCCAAGGAATACACAAAAGGGAGGCAGGAGGATGGTTCTTGTTGAAGAAGGGTTTTCTGGAACGTCATCAAAGAGGACCCTATCTAATTAGTCAGAGCCTATCAGAGACACTCGTGAAAAGAAGCTTAAAACCAACACTCATTAAAATGAAGGTCAGATTCTTCGGTCTCAATGAAAGGTACGGGGACCTTTGTCAGAAGGTAATTCAAGGTGCTCTTTACTGAAAAAAAAAAAAAACTGGGTGAGATGCTGACATGAGAGCATAGAAGTACTTCTCCCCAATTAAAATAAAAATAGAAGGAAAACCAGCTGTGTCAGTGTCTTTCTCTTACCTTATTTTATCTTCTCAACAATATGTGAGGTTATAAAAAAGGAAACAGAGGCTCAGGGAAGCAAAGCAGTTTTACCAGTGTTACCTAAATAGGAAGTTTCCACCCCAAATTTAAATCTGGAATTGAACGTTTCCAGGGTCCTTCCTGTTTCTGCAGCACACTGCCTCCGTATGGGCAGCGGTCTCTGTGTGGATGAAAGAGGAAAAAGACCAAGATAATGCTTGAAAGAGGAAAGTATGAGGTCTTTCTGTGAATGATTTGTATCAGAGAAAGAAACTACGGATGGAGATAGAAAATCCTCTCTTGGAACCTCAGAGCCGGTTACATAAGCACCAGCTGGATACTGGGGATGAGGTATTAAATGTGCAATCACTCTTCTGCAGACCTGAGAAGCGCTCAGCCAGAAGGCTAGTGATCAGCACGGACTCTTGAGGGAAATCACTGCATCCCAGTTACTGACAGACACCTAGTCTAGACACATCTCTTACTGAGGATAAGTAGCATGGAAAAAAAATCAACTTGAGACTCACAGGAAAAGTATTGAAAAATCAAGATAAAGGGAATAGGAGATTGACAATACAGGGGTCATTCTTTAGAGCAGGAGTGGCAAGCTTTTTTGTAAAGGTCCAAATGGTAAATTTTCTAGGTGCTGCAGACCATACTGTTTCTGTCACAATCACCAGCTCTAAGGAAAGGCATGAAAACTGTCACAGACAACACGTAATGAAAGGGCGTGGCTGCGTCCTGATAAAATGCTATTTATCAAAACAGACGGCAGACCAGATTTGGCCCGTGAGCTGGAGTTGCCTATCTTTGCTCTAAAAATAAGGAAATTAAGGAATATAAATGATCAATAAACATTTGAAAAATATTCAGTTTAGTAGGATTCCAAAAATTACACATCTAAACAGCAATGCAATTGTTTATCAACAAACAAGTGACAAAATATTTTTCAAGAAGTTATTGTTAGAAGAGGTTCAGGAGCCACTGGTGCTGCGCTGAGACGCTTCAAAGCCTTATTAAGAATGTCTGGATCCCCATGAAGCCCTACTATACCCGAGTTTACCAGGAGATTTGGGTAGGAGTGGGGTTGTTGGGCTTCATTGTTTATAAAATTGGGAGTGCTGATAAAAGAAGTAAAGCCTTGAAAGCTCCCAGTCCTGCACCTGCTCATGGTCACCATTAACCAGAGTTATGCGGATAGAACGTCAGTCTGGCCGTGTTGGTTGGGAACGTGAGACATCGCGTTGACTTGTGGACATGCCGCTGCCCTCATGCATGAATAAACATACCTGTGAGAACCACGCAAAAAAAAAAAAAAGAGAGATTCAGTAGGATGATTTTATATACTTCTGACAAAAGTATAAATAGGTATAATTTAGCTTAAAATTATTTGTTGTAGAAAATTATGTGTATATGTGTAATATATATGTATATTATGTTAAGTGAAATAAGTCACAGAGTGAAAGACAAATATTGTATGATATCACTTTTATATGGATTTTTAAAAAATCAAACTCACAGAAACAGAGACTAGAATGGTGGTTACCAGGGCCTGGGGGTTGGGATAAATGGGGAGATACTGATCAAAGGGTACAAACTTTCAGTTTTAGGACGACTAAGTTCTGCAGATCTAATGCACAGCATGATTATGGTTAACACTATATTGTACACTTGAAAGTTGCAGGGAAAGTAGAGATCAAACATTTTCACCACAAAAAAGGCAATTATGTGAGGTGATAGATGTGTTAACTAACCTTATTGTGGTAATCATTTCACAATATGTATGTATATCAAATCATCACATTCTACCCCTTAACTTTACACAATGTTATATGTCAATTATATCTCAGTTAAGCTGGAAAAAAACATACACGTGCATATATATGTGCCAATTTTATAAATATGTATTTAAACTGTATAAGATAAAGGCAGGGCAACAATCATAAAACATTAACAGTGAGTTAGGATATAAGAATATAGGAGCGTGCATCTTTTTCTTTCTGTATTTGAATTTTTCTACATAAACATTTTGTAATCAGCAAAAAGTTTTAAGATACAAAAGGAAACTCATAGGTTTTTGAGGCAGACCTGATCTGAAAGCTCTGTTACACTCTAGCTGATGATATTGAGCAAATTACTTTATATCCTTTGACTCTCAATTTTCTCATTAAAAAAAGGAATTTAATTACATTTACTTCCCATAAGTTTTTCAAGGAGTTCATATATATAGAAAGCATCTGGCATATATTAGTTTCTCAATAAATATTAGTTACACTTTTGGGAAGATACAAATCTGGGATTGCACAGAAAAGGCTGAGAGATTAGGGAATTTGGGAATGATCGTTGTAAAAGTTTTGAAAGTTGAAGTGTGGGACGGCCAAGGGAGTTTTTGCTCATGGTGGGGGGAGCAGGTCAGGAGGGAAGAGACAGATGGAGAGTGAAAGAGAAGGAGACAGAAAGAGGGGAGAGTGGGGTGGGAGAGGAGAGAGAGAGAGAAAGGGAGGTTGACTCTTGTTTCAGAGAGATTTCTGTGAGTAGTGGGTAATGGATGTTTTTCCTTGTCAGGATTCAGGGGACTGTAAAACAGTTTCAATCAGGATCTGAGACAGAACTGCAGGAAGAAAGCACTCTGGTTTCTTTTCTGAACACAAGAGCTGAAAGAACAACCTTTCCTTCGAGGGAAACCAGCCAAGAGGCCCTGGGGATTAGGGGCCAGGGCCAAAGTCAGGGTTGAACACAACAGAACGCTCGGACAGCGAGCTTGGCGAACAGGTGCGCCTTGCGAGGAAGGTGGTGGCTGCATCACGAAGCCCACCGCTGGGAGTTTGTTCCCTAAAAGTCCCACAGGCTGCAGAACTCCTTGACGAGCCTCGGGTCGCAGTGGAAGCACTCAGGGAGGTGATGGAGGAGAATGGGAGACAAGAAGCAAGGAATACCAGAGAGACACAGTGAGAAAGGACTCGTCTCTCCCAGCGAGGTCTTTGGAGGGGAGGAAACTCCCACATCGCTGTTCAGGTCACCAGGGTATCTTCCGCTGACAGAGCCCCTGAGAAGACACCAGAGAGGCGTCAGCAGCAGTTGGGCAAAGAGTTCCTCAAATGTGCCTTGCTCTTCTCTCCGAGCACCCCATGAAGTGCATCTTCACATTAGAAGCACTTCCCAAATTCTCCTTGTCTTGTCTCTTCCCAACATTCCTGCCCCCACCCTACACCCCACTAAACACACAGGGATGCGTACATGCATGTGCACACACGTCTGCTCTTTTGGCTGACTCCTTTTTTAAACCTTTATTTCTCAGCGTTGGCACCCCTGTCTCTGACCTCCAGGAGGGTTAGCTGTGGCTTCTAGAACCGTACGCTGAAACCCGTGTGGCCCTCGTTGCTCTGCAGTGGTATCGCCTGCATGTTTGTCTATCTCACTCACCAGATTGTGGTGTGAAATTTGAGGACAGAGATGCTCTCTCGTGGTCCTGGTTGCCTTAGGTTCCCAGCACAGCATCTGGCTCACTAATGTAGCCGGTCTTCTCTTACAGTCACTTTGGCATGTCTCCTTCACCAGCATGCCAGCAGCTCCCCTTGGTGCTTTAAGATCCGACTCCTAGCACACGAGGCACAGTGATCTCATGAGTCATAGGGTGAGAAGCACAGGGGAGCCGCAGGCAGCAGAGACCTGTACATAATGGCGCATGATGCGCTTGGGCTGTGGCAACAGAGAGGACCAGAGCTGCAAAACAATTGCACAATTTCAGTCTAACTCACCTTCTGTCAGTCTTCCCCTGTGTCTCACGTTCCTTGCAATATAGTAAAGCATTTGCCAAAGACTGGGGAGAGATAAGTGTACAAAATCTGTCTACCAATCTCCAGTTTGACTGCTTGTTCTTGCTCTCCATACAATCTTGAATGTAAACCTGTAGTCTCTCTCTCCTTGGCAATAGTCGGCAACCCATTCTTGGTAGAACTGTGGACATGATGCCCTAGTTTGTAAGGAAATCAGAACAATAACTACTATTTACTGAGTGCTTACTCTAAGTCATGTCCTGTGCTAAATGTTTTACATACATTATTTCATTTAGTCCTCCAACAAAACTCCGAGATGAACATTATTGTCCCAATTTTGCAGATGAAGAAACTAATGGAGTTTGAGTAAGCTGTCCAAGGTCAACATCGAAAAAGTGTTATAGTCAGGATTTGAAAGAAGTCTTTCTGTCCTGTCTAAACTGTACTGCCAAGAATTATGGATAAAAGGGACTCACTAGAGATCACTCAACAAAAGTTTAGTTAGGAAAGAGCCCAATCACAAATTAAATGTTCAGCTACAATGGTAAGTGAGTTATCTAAAAGTCCAGGGGTCAGTTGGACTACTGAGAAGCATTCAGCCTTTAAGAGACTTAGGTTGTAGGGGTAGCAATCACAGACCTCAAAAGCATGTTGGAAGATGACCCCAATTAACACCACTAGGGCATACTCAGTTTGGCTGTAATATCATGTAACTACTACAACATCCTTAAAGCTCCAGGTTCTGTTTTCAGAGTCACTGATGACAGTTTTGTTTTCAGAAAAAACAGGTAGAGTGGGATAAAGATTCCCAGTGGATATTTAGTCTCTAGCGGTGTCTATGACCCACATTTTAAGCCCTAGAAAAAAACACAGAACATTTGCCAAAAGGTCTGTCCATCATGCTGGTTCAGACAAAGATAAACCCAATTAGGTATAACCAACAAAATGAAGAAAGTTGCTGAGTAGAGGAAAATTCCTCACCATTAGAAAAGGCAGCAAGACAAATCTACTTTTCTAGGGGGTTTAAGAGTGCCTGGGGTAATGGGATTAACTTTGACATCTGTGCTTAGATTCCAACCTTTGGTGGTAGAAAAGCTTATAGCTTAATTTTGCAAGACCCAGCATGGAACCTTTGTTGGCCAGTAGGGAGATGGAGTCTGAGAAAATTGGATTACAGCTTCTGATATAAGGACTTGCAAGATCAAGAAAAAGTGCAATTGAAATCGTCATTCTAAGTGAAATAAGACAGAAAGAGAAAGAAAAATATCGTATGATATCACTCATATGTGGAATCTAAAAAAAAAAGACACAAATGAACTTATTTACAAAACAGAAACTGACTCACAAACATAGAAAACAAACATGGTTACTGTTGGGGAAGGGTGTGAGAAAGGATAAATTAGGAGTTCAAGATTTGCAAATACTAACTACTATATATAGAATAGATATATAAGTTTCTCCTGTATAGCACAGGAAACTATATTCAATATCTTGCAGTAACCCATAATGGAAAAGAATATGAAAACAAATATATGTTTGTATATGTATGACTGAAACATTATGCTGTACACCAGAAACTGACACAACATTGTAAACTGACTATACTTCAATAAAAAAAAATTCTTAAAAAAAAAAACAAAATAAAATAAATACTACCTTTCCTTTTAAAAAAAAATAAGCAATTGTACCAGACAAGTCTTTCCCCGTGTGATATTTTAATTTCAGAAAAGTCCACAAGCTGGATAACCAAACCATCCCTGATCTGTCCCATCCAGCGAGTAAGCTGATCCTGGACTGCAACAGCTTTTGCTCCTGGTAACTGGGAAGGATAAATCCTTCTTAAAGACCATAGTTTTGAGCCCTTATTTCCCTCTTTTTAGAAAAAAGGACAACAGATCATGAAAAGTAAATTCCAAGAAGAAAGACTCCTCCACGTTCACTTGTTACAGATGTTCCTACTTGTATTTCATCACCCATATCAATCAGCAACCACCTTCCCTTGTTCTACCCCAAAACTACCCATGAGCTGGTCTCAGTGGTGATGCCCTTCCCAATGTTCTCATAACCCCTATCATGTACCCTACTGCATTATAATATAATAATGTGTCATCCCATATGAGGATGCAAGCTCTTTGTCTTACTCATTTTTGTAGGTCAGCGTCTAGCATAGTGTCATATACAAAGTTCTCAAGAAAGGTTTCTTCAGTGAATTTCCATATGAATGGATGAGTGAGTAAATGGTTGATCCACAGGTCCTCTGAAGGCTTGCTTTAGGAAGATGTGCCTGGGTGATCTTTCAGAACATTCTGGCTACTTCTGCATCCTTCAGATGAATTACTTAACATCACTGAAGTTCAGTTTTCTTACTTACAAAATGAAAGCAGTGCTACCCATTCCATTAGGCTGTTGTAAAGCTCAAAATAAGTACTTCATGCTGGGTGCCTGCCTATCCATGAACCGGATGCCGTTCTTTCCCTATGTTCAGTCTATCTTCTACTGGAAGAGGTTAGTTAGTGTTGTGCTGGGGCAGCAGCCATGCTACAGTGGGGGTAAAATAGTAACTTGGTGTTTGAGTCTGATATGTGCAGAGGATTTTTACCTGGCAGGGTAGGGGCAGTGATGAGGATCACATCAGTTCCCCAGTTCAGCCTACCTTACAGTGGAAGCTTTGTAAATTCGAGTACTTAAAAACCAATGAAGTTTTCTACAGAACAGAAACAGACTCACAGACATATGAGAACCATAAGAACAAATTTATAGTTATCAGGGGATTAAGGGGGTGAGAAGGGATAAATTGAGAATTCAAAATTTGCACCTCTTGGGGAGTGATGGAAATGTTAGCTATCTTGATTGTGGTGGTGGTTTCATTGGTGGATACCTCTATCAATATTCGTCAAATTGTACATATGAAATATGTGTAATTTACTGTACAGGAATCATACCATAATAACGGTGTAAACAAACAAACCAACAAACATAAAAATAGTGCCCAAACGTAAACTTCCCATAATGTTAAAGAATAAATACTGTGAGGAACCTCTTTGTCTCACAACACCTAAAAATGCATGGATAAAAGATGTTAAAATGCTTGTCTAAACTGTCAGCAAAATGATGGGAATCACTGGAAGCTAAAAATACAAGAAAGCACAAATCTTCAGAGGCAACCACCCTGAAGAAACAGGTCCCTGTGGTCATTGACTTATCACTGGTGGCCTAGAGCCTTTATTTTAATGGGCATCAAGCAAAGAGGGGGAGACAATGCCTAGGGTTTGAATCAGGTGAAGACAGAAAAAGATCTCTAAATAAATAGTTCAAGACCCAGAAGTTGACATTTTTCATGCGAGGGTAAACCAAAAGAGGAAAATCTATCCCACAAAAGAAAAGAGTACAGAAACTTTCTTATCTCAACTTTGCCTCTAAGTAGAGTATATCTTGAAAGTTTCTATTCACAAATGGTCCTCATGAAGGTTTAGAGCCAAATTGTAGAATTCCTACTACCTATGTTGTCCCCAGATACTCAACTTTAGAATTTTATTTAAGCTGATTCAAGATGTGTAATGCTTTCCTGGAGAAATATACCTTAAATAAAGGCCTCAAATTATTCCCTCAGGTAATTATAAACTCTCTGAATATAAAAATTATAAAACATAGGAGGAAACAAGTCAATTGAGTGAAGATAAGTAGAAATAACAAATAACAGGATTATAGCTGCAAAAATGGATGATGCTGGAATTATCAATTAAGAAATACAGACTAAGTAAGTTTGATGAGCTTAATAAAAAAAAGAGAATATTTGGAGTATAACAAGGTACCGGAAACTATAAAATATGATCAGGTGGATTTTGAAAAAAGAGCCAAATAGATCTTCCAGTTAAAAAAAAAACACATAATAAATGAAATTAGAAATTAAGTGGATGGGTACAGCAATCTATACAATGGGAGAGAGAATTAATGAGCTGGAAGAAAAAACTTAAGAGTTACCCAATATACAGCAGAGAGAAAAAGAGACTGAAAAAAATAAAACAAAAGTTAAAAGATGTTGAGAGAAGATGGTAGCAGTGGAGGTCTAAGCCATGCTGTTGCCCGGGGTGTGGCGCTGGCTCTGGTTTTCACTGAGAGGCTCCTGATCAGAGGGACCAACGTGTTGTCATAACTGGAGAGAATAGACTGAGAAATACACAAGCCACTATAAATATTGTTCTGGATGTTCTTGAAACATGAATAACATATTTGGAAAATGAACTCAGAGTGGCCTCTGAAAACTCCAAATTGTCAGTATGCACAGTTAAGCTCTGGATTGATGCTGGAAATTGATATGAAAATAAGAAGAATAACAGAGCAGCTCATTCTCTGGAACACAGAGATTTGAAAGGCACCAAAAAGAGAGTCAAATTAGATCTGGAACATAAAAATGAAAACATGGGTGCTCACATTAATGCCTATACCTTCAGAAAGTAGACCATAAATTATGCCAAAGAATTCTCTAATGATTTGCCAAGAGCTGTAGACATTCTTGCTGACATAACATAAAACAGTACATTGGACAAAGCAGAGACAGAATATGAGTATAGGATAATCTTTAGGGAGATGTGCAAAGTCAAAGCCAATTTACAAGAAGCTGTATTTTACTGTTGTCATGCCACAGCTTATCAAAATACCGCACTGGATGGACAGTTTGGGGACCAACTGAAAATGTAAATCTATACATTATAAAGACTTAGTGAACTGTATAAGCACACATTTTTTAACAAGGGGCCAAAAATAGTCTTTGCTGTAACTGGAGGAGTCTCCTATGATGAACAGCATAAGTTAGCCAAGTTTCATTTTGGTAACTTTTTGTCCACACACAAAGGAAAAATAACAACCTCCCTGCCAATTCACAGGAAGTGAGATTCCTTTGAGGGATGACAAGATGCCTCTGACACACCTTGCAAGAGCCGTCGAAGCTGTTGGCTGGAAATATCCAGATACACTCTCTCTCACAGTTGCAAACACACTGATTGGCAAGTATGATTGCCATTTCAGAGGAGGACTGAATGTATATTTAGGAAGCCAGCCCAGCTCACCTGTCGTGGCAATCTCTGCCACGGCTTGAAGTCTTTTCAACATTTCCTACAAAGATGCAGGATTGTGGGGAATCTATATGAGCCGTGCATCAGCCCTTGTTGCAGACATGCTCCATGTTGTTCAGAAAGACTAGATGTGACTCTGTATGAGTGTCACTGGAATTAGAGTTGCACAAAAATTCTTCCAAAAACAAAATATGTTTTTGCAACTCTGTGGTTCAACTTTATGGTGAAGAGATTGGTAGGCAAATGCAATGCTGTGATAGAAGACTTCCCATTCCCGAACTTGGAAGCAGGAACTGATGCTGCAGATGCTGAGACAGGGCAAGCGGTGTGCACCAAACGTGTTTATGGTAAGAGTTCACCTACTGCTGCTGTTGGTTCCATTGAGCGAGATTTTAACTGGATTTGCAGTAACATATGCTGGTTTTGATTTAAATTCTTAGTCAAAATATTTTGAACATACTTATTAATAAAAGAGAGATCTGCAAGTTTTAAGCTATAAATTATTTTTTAAGTGAACAAATATTTATAATGAAGTATATTTGGAAAAGAAGACATGGAGGCTATACTTCAGATATCTAATCAGAGTTCAAGAAAGCGGTAATAGAAAAAATGTAGAATAAGGCAACATTCAAAGAGATGTTGACTAAGAATTTTCGTGAATTTACAAAGAAATGTTCAAATTTAGGAAACCCAATGAATTTCTAGCAGAATAAATGAAAAGAAATACAAAGCTAGATAGATATATTGTAATGATATGGTAGAATACCAAAAGAAGGGAAGAAAGAATGAAGGGGGAGAGGCGGGGGTGGGAGGAAAAAGAAAGGAAAGAGAACGAGAGAAAAGGAAGAAAAAAGAATAAAAGAAAATGAAAAGGAAAAGAAAGAAAATCTTAAAGGCAGCCATAGAAAAACACATTACTGAGAAAGGAACAAATTGGATTGACACCTGGTTTCCCAATAGGCACTATGAAAATGAGAATGTAATAGAATTTTTTTTTTAAGCAGAGAGGAAACAATCATCAATCTAGAGTGACATTACCATACGATCCAGCAATTCCACTCCTGGGTATACATCCAAAAAAACTCAAGATACTAGTTCAAAAAGATACATGGCACCCCAATGTTTTACAATTTATTTATTATTTGTAGCATTGTTTACAATTGCCAAGATATGGAAAGCAATCTAAGTGTCTATCAACAGCGAATAAAGAGGGTGCGGTATACACACACACACACACACACACACACGCACATACATATACATACACAATGGCATACTACTCAGCCATAAAGAAGAACAGACTTTCGCCATTTACAGCAACGTGGATGGATTTGGAGGGCACACATTGCACCAGTGTCAGTTTTCTAGTTTTGACCGTGTTCCATAGTTATGTAAGATGTAATCACTGGGGAAAACTGAGTGAAGAGTTCATGGGGCTTTTCTACTATTTTTGCAATTTACTGTGACTTCATAATTCTTTCAAAATAAAATACCTATTAAGGCTTTATTTTGCCAAGTTTTTGGCAGCAAGGATGAACAAAACAGGGCTTTAGAAAATCCTGCCGTTTGGTTAACTTTATAATCCTTTTGGGATAATAGGTAAGACCCAAATATATTAAAGATAGAAATAACAACCAAAAAAGGGTTGCAGCTATCTGAGTAGTGCTAGGGTTACAAAGTCCAGCAGTGCCAAGACCCGAGTATCGAGAGCTTCAAATAACAATTCAAAATGCCAACTGTTGAAAAGACAGCTTTGGGTCAATGTCAAATTCATGCAGTCAAGGTGGAAAATAGGATATCCCAATGTTAGACCAAAAAGCCTTGCCCCAGAACAGCCCTCAGTTTTCTGCATGGGAAATTATCTAAAATACATCCAGCCACATATGACATTCAGGTACTAAGTGGCATGATTTTTTTTTTTTAACGTTTTTTCCATAACTGATCATCACTTGCTCTCCCAGGCCACTTGCCAACTTAAGCAAGAGGGTGTGACCCCTGGGCACAGGTCCTGGTCACTGGGCAAGCTACCCATGTTCTGGGAGGACCTCCAGGGCCACATAAATTATGCAGACCCTCCTGGACAGAGAGCAATCTGTCACTTCTTGAGTGACCCCTCTTCCCATCTTATTTTAGTAAGACTAATGTTACCAAGATCCCATGTTTTCCTTGGCACTGAGCCCTTAGAGATTTTTGTTCTTTGTTCACCCTTTTTTAAAACAAATTAAAAGCAGTTTATTATGTAATATTCTGTGCTTACAGTGGAACATGTGTAAGTATATACAAAGCCACGGCCAACAGAAGAATCCCAACATGAACAGTACCATCAACACGAACTGTGTCCTCCTCCCCATTTCCCATCCTCCTGCCTTCCCCTCAGAATAACCACTTTCCTGAATGCTGTGTTTGTCATCTCTTGCTTTTTAAAAAATAGTAGCCCTGGGGGAGGATGCAGCTCAGTGGTAAGAGTGTGTGCTTAGCATGCACAAGGTCCTGGGTTCAATCCCAGTAGCTCCACTAAAGAAAAAATAATTTTAAAAATAATTAATTAAAAATAGTAGCCAGCAATGTAGGTATCCCCAAACAATGCTGCTGAGCTTCGTTTGCATTTTTGCTAATATGGACTGTGCTTCTTTTTATTAATGGTCTTGTACATGCACCTGTGTGAGAGTTTCTGTAGGATACACACCTGCGAGTGGAATTGCTGGGCCACAGAGATATAATCTTCACTTGCCTTAGACAGTGCCTAGTTGTATTATTTTAAAGCCCAACCATAGTATATGATTCTGCTTTTCCACATCCTCACCAACACTTAGTATTATCAGACTTCATAATTTTTTGGTTCATCTAGTGGATTTAAAATGATATCTCAATTGTGATTTTAATGTGCATGCCCCTGATTACTAAGGAAGTTGAGAATCTTTTACTATCTTGACTAGTCATCTATATTTCTTTTTGTGAATTACCTTATCATGATAGTTGGACATTTTGTGACAGGTTGCAGGCATTCTTTATATGCTCTGCATCCTAGTTCTTTGTCAGGTGTGATGTCAAGATTTTCTCCAGGTTTGCAGCTTATCTTTTTACTCTATGATAATTTCGGCAAGTGGAAGTTATGAATTTTAATGAAGTGAAATGTTTTCGTCTTTTCCTCTTTGGTTTGTGCTTTTTGTGGCTTTCAATTCCATAGAGAAGGAGGGACTCATTGTGAAAGGGAACGTTTTTAATCTTTTAGAGGAAAATACAGGAAGAATATCTTTATGACGTTTGGGTAAGGAAGGATTTCTTAAACAAGACCCCGAAAGCGCTCATCATAAACCACTGCTATGTTAACAAACGTTTTTAACGATTGTTAGGATAAGTCAGGAGGATAAGCTGAGCCCTAGCCACTGCTGTTTTCATTACGTTCCCTGCTCAGAGCTGCTGTTGAAGGGCTGGTTTCAGAACAATAGGCTGCCGGCACCACCACGGCGGCTGCCTCTGTCCTCATTCCCATCCTTCTTGCCCCCACGGCCACCACCTCCCCAGAAGGGAGGCACAGGGACCCACAGCAGTTTCTTCACCTTTAATTCTTCTTTGTTACTAGAGCTGATGGGGGTCTGTTTCCGCTAATCTTAACTGTGGCAAAAAGCTCCAGGATGTCTATTCTTCTGGTTACATATGGAATTTCCTGGACTTCAGTTGATTGCTTGGGATGGGGGCTGATTAGATGCAGCTATTTCCAGGCATCCTTGCCTTTTCTTTTCCTGAAAAACCATTGTGTTAGCAGCGTATTTTTAGGTGGGGCTACATTATTCACATACATTTTCTTTTCTTTTTCACGGTACAAGTACAAACCAAATTTTCTTCCAGAGGAAAAAAAAAAACCACAAGCTAGCATTGAGTGCTACTTTCTTTTTCTTTTTTAAAATTTTAACATTTTGATTTAATTTAATTTTCAAAATTTTGCTGGGGGGAGGTCATTCGGCTTATTTATTTATTTTTTGGTGGAGGTGCTGGGGATTGAGCCCTGGACCTTGTACCTGCCAGGCATGTGCTCTGTCGCCGAGCTACACCCTCCCCACCAAGTGCTACTTTCAACAGTCTTATTCTTTGCAATACTATCTGTGTAGTCGTTGGAATACTGTGCTTTCATCATTTCTATCATTTTAAGGCCCATTTTTTTCCTCACATGCCATCTCACGAGGCTTCCCTCCCCTCCGCTCGTCCGTCCCCTTACATCTATGTATGGGTCATCATCCTCTTCTCCATCGGCATCTTCTCAGCTTAGCTGAACGCTCCAGGGAGCCTCAGTGGGGGTGAGGCTCCCTCATGATGAATGGGTTTCTTTTCACTCTTCGTAATGTGCTGGCTTCCACTCAGGGCAGCTAATTTCTTTGTAGCTACTTGGAGTAAGCAGATTAGGTTACCAGCATTGCTGTTTATCTCATTCTAGAGTCAATGATCCAGTTCACATGATCACCACCTATAAATCTGGGAAACTATTACACAGAAGCCCTAGCAATTGATTAGTGAGTATTTCCTGGAATGAATCATTTATAAAACAACACTTTGATTCCCAGACTATTCATGAGGCATATAGGACCTAGTGAGTTGCTTATTTGCTGACTGTTGGATGATATTCATTTTTTTCCTGCTGTAATATCTGAATCTTACCCCCATTTTCTCAGTGTTCTGGCCACCAGCTCTTCCTCATTTCTTTGTCTCGTGGTTCTGTCTGAAACCATCTCAGGTAGATGTTTGTAAGACAGCTGATCTTGAGTTTCCATCTGTCTGTTGGTTTTGATGGCACTGAAATGTCACGGTTGTTTTGGTCCTTGAAGCAAATCACAACCAAGATCTGCCTTCCCAGGTCCAGCCATTCATGTCAGAGGAAAAGGGGGAAGGGGACGTGTGGGTAGAGGATACACAGACCGCCCTGCCTCTCCTCCCACGACCTGGATGGTAATGGGGCATGCTGATGGAGAATGGCTGCCTTCCAGCTTTAGCGGCTGCTTGAGGCTGGAATCCTTGGTTTTCTACATGCAAAGTATTTATGATCTTGTATATGCCAGACACTACATTGCAGACTGTACTTAAAATCTGGGTGGGACCAGAGGTCAGATAATAATTGCTGTCTTACACCAAGCACTTTCTGTGAACAAGGTGATCTGTGCTAAGACCTTCATAGCATCTTATTTAATCTTATAACCATTGCATGTCCTAGGTGTGGTCTGAGACTGACAAGGCTGAGAGAGGTTGGGCATATTTTCCAGGTCATTCAACTAGTAAGTGAAGAAGTTAAATTCAAACATAGACTTATCTAACTCAATAGGGTGCTTTTAATCACTACACTGTCCTGCCTCCCTCTTAAAAACATAAATGGTAGGCAGAATTACATGGTGGTAAGTAAAAAGACGTTACCAAAAAAGTGAGTTCACGGTAGGCTTGAGTAGTTACTGGCTACAGAGCAGAAGGAAGGGGTTCACAGAGAGCATCCAATCCCATGTTTCTCAAACTCTTGCTTTCAAGCGTACTAAAAAACCACATAATATTACAAAAAAAATCTTCAATGCTTCTTGAGTTTGCATGTCACCCTTTCACCAGGAACATGCTAATCTTCCCTGTGTCTTTCCAATTTTAGCAATGTACCACCAGTGAGCACGCTCAAGCTTTTTAACTTACAACCCACAGCATGACATGAATTTTACATTACAACCCCATAAACACACGTATAGACAACTGAAACAAAACTTCACGTCACAAGACTTGCCCTCTTCTATGCAGTGCACTCTATTTTTCTATTATGGTTTACATCTTTCTTTTAAAATGATTCTGGTCACGGCCTGTCAAATAGAGTTTATGACCTATAAATACTGCCCTAAAAACCTCAACAGATGGGGAAACTGACACCTGGAGATGCGTTGAGTACCTAGCATGGTGTCTGTGTCTTTGCTCTATCTCTGTATGTGACCCAGCACACTCATGTGGCACCTCAGTGGCAGAGCTGGGGTAGAGTCCAGATTTCCTGATTCCCAATCTAAGGTTTTTCAGTCAAGGAAAGTTTGTCAAAGGGGAGGGACTCTCCTATGGCAGTTTCTTCACTGGCACTGGCAGAAGTGGGAAGAAACGGCGCAGCTGTGGGAGCCTCACAGTGGGCCTAGTCCAAGGTTACCAGGTGTTAGAACAAAGCTGTCCAGTTCCAAAGCCCATGCTCTTTCTGTGGTTGTCTATCTTATTTGTTCAGAAAAATCACCTGGGAGCCCTTCCACAATACTAATGCCCAGGCAACACTCAGATCACTGAATCCAACTATTTAGGGACGGGGACTGGCCTGAAAGCTTCCCCAGGTGATTTTAAGAGAGGTACATCCTCAATGCAGTGTAGACAATATCCCTTAAAACCATTCCTTCATAGCAGCATGATATACAATGGCCAAGACATGGAAGCAACCTACGTGTCCATTGACAGACGATTGAATAAAGGAGTTTTGGAATATTTATGCAATGGAATACTACTCAGCCATAAAAAAGAATGAAATGATGCCATTTGCTGCAACATAGATGGACCTAAAGATAGTTATTCTAAGTGAAGTAAGCCAGAAAGAGATGAAATATACCACATAATATCCCTTATATGTGGAAACTAAAAAAAGATACTTATTTACAAAACAGAAATAGACTCATAGACACAGAAAACAAACACATAGTTACTAAAAGGAAAAGGTGGGGAGAGATAAATTAGGAGTTTGGGATTAGCAGATACAAACTACTATATATAAAATAGATAACAACAAGGTCCTACTGTATAGCACAGGGAACTATATTCAATATCTTGTAATAACCTGTTATGAAAAAGAATACACATATATGTATGACTGAATCACTATGCTGTACACCAGAAATTAACACAACATTGTAAATCAACTACATTTCAACAAAAATAAAAAAAATTCCTGCTTCTCCTTCAAATTCCCAGCCAAAGTGCTCCCCTCCCAGGCCCATGGAGTCCTGACTCAAATTCACAATCAAAAGTAACTGCTTTTCCATTATTGCATTCACTTGGCACTCTTAGATCCTTTCATCCTGTGCGTCTCTCCTGCAAGTGTATGATGCACTTACTGAGTCCAGAGTGTATGCCTTAGTGATCACTGTATCCAAGAGTGCAATAAATATTTACACAATACCCTTTGCTCAGATGGCCCTCCTCCCCCAAACCACCCAGGCCTCTGAAATCTACCGTGATTCAGCTGTCCCTGCTAATGAGGGTGATGAAAATTCTCCCCAGGATCAGTTCCACCAAGGACAAGGACACTCACTCTGGGAGTGGCAGAGCCCTGACCAGTGGAAACAACAGTCCCTGCAGGCAGGGAGACGGCAGCATCCCTTCCGGTGTGGCTGGGCTTTCTCTCCCACGCCTCCCCCTCCTGTCCTCTCCTCCAGGTTCTCGGATTTCTAACGAGGTAGTGTGGCCCAGGGCGCAGCACCCTGCACAGGAAGTGAGGAAGACGGACTTCCTGTCCTGGCCATGACCGTCAGCGTGTCCTGCAGTAGGGCCTCACTTTTCCGTTTTGTTTGCTGGGACTGACAACATTCCAAACTCAATTGTCACCCTCTGCTCCTTTCCCCCTTGGGGATTATATAAGAACTCTTATATATAAAAACAAACTCTGTTCAGGTCCTTGAGCTTTTCTGAGGACAGCTTTGTATAAATATAAGATACCTTTTGTTATTGTTTGTAGCCCAAGGGATTTGCAGAAAGAAGTTAAGAGCCAGCGATGCTCATTTTTATAGGCAGAAAATAGCTGCTGGAAAAACAACCTGGTGTGTAGAGCACAATGTTCTTATTGAGCAGACAGAATTATCTTTCCTAGGCAGCCATGAACACAAAACACCTGGTGCACACGTTTCCTGCCCCTTCACATATTTTGAAAGAAAGAGACCTTTTACCCTGACCTGTCAAGCAAAGATCTTCATGAACTTCTGTCCACAGACTGAAACAGTTATCTTGGCTTGCCGCCGTGGATTTAAATGGTAAACATAGCTGAGCGTCACTCTTAGGGCATCTTCTCCACTTATCACTCAGATCTTATCAGATCCACACATGCACTTCTTCTTCCTTAAAATTACAGCCCACTGGATGCGTTAGGAGTCAGGGGCTTCCTGACACATCTACCCAACACCGTGTTGGGTGCTGTTTGAGAAGATGGGGACCCAGAAGACTTGATCCTGACCTGGACATGGTTTAAAAACTTTGGAGAGAAAACTAAATACAGCCACTGAAAACTTTTAAAGAATCATACAGATCTATTCTTAATAAGATTTGCTCCCTACTTTAATGACTCAGAGGTGTTTAAGTATTGAAATTCCTCAAAAAACTAAAAATAGACTCACCATATGATCTAGCAATATATCCAGAGGAAACTCTAATTCAAAAAGACACATGCACCCCAATGTTCATAGAAGCACTATACACAATAGCCAAGACATGGAAACAACCTAAATGTCCATCAGCAGATGACTGGATAAGGAAACTGTGATATATTTATACAATGGAATACTACTCAGCCATAAAAAAGTAATGCTATTTGCCAGCAACATGGATGGACCTCATCCTAAGTAAGCTAGAAAGAGAAAGGAAAATACCATATGATATCACTCATATGTGGAATCTAAGAAAGAAAAGACACTAATGAACTTTTCTACAAAACAGAAATAGACTCACAGACATAGTAAATAATCTATGGTTACCAGGGGGAAAGGAGGTGGGAAGGGATAAGTTGGGAGTTCAAGATTTGCAGATAGTAACTACTATATATAAAATAGATAAACAACAAGTTTCTACTGTATAGCCCAGGGAACTATATTCAATATCTTGTAGTAACCTATAATGAAAAAGAATACGAAAATGAATATATGTCTGTATACATATGACTGAAACATTATGCTGTACACCAGAAATTGGCACATTATAACTGACAAAATTTCAATAAAATTTTTTTTTAATTTTTAAAAGACTTCAGAGGTGTTTAAAGAAGGTAATCAGTGTGAAAAAGCTCCACAGAGGATGAGGATGGTGCTCAGTAAAATCAGTTAAGTGGAGAAAGGAAACCGGAAATAGGTCTTGAAGGACAAAAAGCATCTGAAATGGTGAAGGAAGGAGCAAATAGCTGTGCGGGGAAAGCCACGTGGCACAGAGCTGAAGGACCGACTTTGCAGTGAAGCAGATTGACCTGGGCATGCCGCTCGCTGACGGTGGGTTTCTGAGCAAGTTAAGTAACCTCTCTAGGCTTTACTTTCCTCTCCCATTATAAGTGAATGCTAATACCTCCGTCTTAGGTTTGGGGAAGAATTAGAGAGATAAATGTAGGCAAAGTTCTTAACACATTGCTGGGCAGATAGTAAGTACTCAAACAATGTATATTTATCATTATTGTTGTTATTATTACTAGGGGAAATATGAACAAAGGCAGGAATTGCTTAATCTGAAAATCAATTTTCCCCATAATAAAATAATCAAGAGACACGATCTTTATGTAAATTTGAGCAACGAGCACCTGCCCACTGCAGCCTTGTGAAGGGAAGATAATGTGTATTTATTACCTCCCACAAACTCTGACTTCCTGCCTCTTCCCTTTCTTTCCACATCCTTCCCCATCCCCACTACGTCGGTATCCCCACTGTGCCACAGACAGCCCACAATCTTGTTTCTTTGTCCTCTCCTCTCCCATGCTCCTTCCTTACCCCTAGGCTGGAGGAGAGACAGATGAGTCACAGGGATGGAGCTGCCATGGCGGCCTTTGAGGCAACGATGACAGAATATGGATAGGGTCTAGGGACAGAGATTCTCTTGGTTACATCTTGATCCTACCAAGTCATATATGGACAGCTAACCAACCCTAACACAAGGAGTGCTCAGAGGAGAATTTCCAGTTTCTTTACAGATCAAATTTTCAAGAGTGAAAACTCAGGAATTGTATATTTTCTTTCTGGCAGAGACGTGGATTGGCCACAAGCGCCATATCTAAGCTGTGATGTCACAGGTCATTAGGGGTGTTGTGCTGTTTGGGCACTGCACACGAAAGCCTAATGCAGCATGCACTTGTCATACTGTGAGGGTTGGTGACCAATGGCTTTGCAGCAGGACCCTTCCCTGAAGACTCATTCTTAAGAAGACCCACCCTTCTCCCTGCCCAGTTCACCCAGTGGATGACAATCACGTTCCTGCTGAACAGGCTGTGGCTTCATTCCTAGTTCATAAGGTTCTCTTGGCTTCCAATTACCTACAGGGTAAAACTCAAACTTCTTATCCCAGCAGATAAAGGTCTTCACATCCATCCCTGCCTTCTTCTCTGCCATCTCATCTCCTGCCATGGTCAGCTTCTCCCCAGTGCCCCCAAACACCACACCCTTTCAGGTCGTGGTCCTTCGAGATGAACAGCTCCCCTAACTTTCACCTGGTAAAAAGTTTTGCTCTCTCTACCAGAACCAGCTCTGGTATCATCTCCAAAGTAAAAACTATCATGTCTTCTCCAGCCTTTTTTCTGGGTGGTTTAGACTCCTAAAGTTTACCACATGGTAGATGCTTGAGAAATATTTCTTGAATGAATAAATGAGTTCTGACTTCAATAACAGCATTTATTAAGATACATGGTAATTGTCCTAACTCACTTGTTGGTTTCTTCATCAGGCTGTGAGTTTCTCAAAAGGATGAGGTGAAGGGAAGCTGTGTCCTTTATATCTGTATTCTAGGACCCTAATACCTCATAAGGTAGGCTTTAAGTCAGAGTTTGACAACCTAAAAAATTTCTAATATACCGTTTGCAAATTTTTTTCTCATTATGCATTCTTTATTTCGTGATGAAGCTGCCCTTCTCTCTAAATGCTGGGTTAGGAAGGGATAGGAAGACGTCTCCAGAATATAGCCAAGAATATGAAAAGCAGGAAAGCAGGGGAAGCCCATCTTAGATTAGAGTCTCTGGAATCAGAGGTTGGGTCTTTTGAAAGTGGTCTTAGGGACACCTTGTCAAAGAGTGAGGGAAGCAAGACAGGGCATGGGAGAAGCCAAGCAAGATATGGACTGAGCTACAGTCCAGCCTTAGTCCAACCCCATGGGAAGTTCTGGGACAAGGATGGCCTCACGGAATCATCCCTCCTGGGGGCAAAGGGGCTGGGGCTTTTATACTCCCGTATTAATAGTAGGCTGCAAGCACACCAGAGGTAGGGGGACAACCTCTCAGGCATTTCTGTGTGGAGCAGTTCCAGTGGACTAAGAGCGAGTCTTCAGAGAAGGGTCCTACTGCAAAGCCATTTGTCACCAACCCTCTCAGCAGCCGAGTGACAAGAGAACTTGGGCTGGTAAAAGGATCTGAGCAGCACAACAAAAGCTCCTACCACATCCTGAAAAGTAAAGATGATAGAAAGTGCTTACTCCTAGAAGGATTATGCAAACCTTTATTTAAAACCCATCTCCTCCTACTAGATCAACAAATCTCTCTGAATCAGTTGCACTCACTCCTTAACAAGTTAGAAACAGCAAGACGGAAGAGGGTACAGAGGTGCTTAAAGGTCAGCTCTCCAATAGAAGTAAAAAAGAAACAGGAACTCCAAAAAGTATAGCAGTCTGGAACCTGGTGGAGCCTTAGAGGGTTGTAAATTAAAGTCTAAAAAAGTTGAGATTTACAACGAGAAGAAGTTAAACAAGCTGTTTTGCATCCTATGTTTAAGAACACAGCATGATGTGCCATGTAATTTTAAAAGATTTCATTCGAGATTTGGAAGCTTCAGATATGTGAACAATTAGTAAGATTTGATTTTTGCAGATTATCTCCTTCCCTGCCAGCCCTGAATAAGTGAGGTGTTACTGAACTACCTTGGAGAACATCTGACCTCCAGGAGCCCATTGAAACTCCTTGGATCACAGCATGACTTCAAGTTTGTTTAAACGTCCTGAAAGTTCTGACTCCTCCTGGCACATGTGATTACATAACCAGAGCTGATAGAAACCTCCAGTCGTCACATATACACACAGTCTGGTAAAGAGGGAGCTCTAGCCTGGCCTCAGACACGGGGAGCTCAAGTACCTCCGCTCTCATTAACATCTGAGGACCCTAAGTAAGTCATTTGTCTTCTCTGGGTCTCAGTGTCTTCGTCTGTAAAGGAGAAATAATCATGTTTATCATGTTATTACTAATATTTATTATATTACATATTATACCAGTGTAATATGTTATACATAATATGTTGTTATATTTATTATGTTAATAATATTATTATTATATCTCATCAGCCTGCTATGAGGACACATGAGATAATGGTGGTGAAGTCGCTTTACAAGGTGTGAAAAATAATTAAAACAAAAGTGGAGTATTTGAAAAAACAAACACCCTTTAATTCCTTCTTTCAGATGCAATTTCTGAAAACCCATAAAATTGATGAAACAGACCTGGATGCTGCCTCCCATAGATTTGTTCTGTCCTGGTTCTCCACCATCTGGCCCCCTGTGCTGTCCTCCCGGTGGCCAGCCTGTACCCCGACTTCTTGGTCCTGGTTCAGAATGACTGCCTTTGGAGAATGGGGTTTCTCAGGAAGAACATTGCACAATCAGAAAACACTGATCTGCCAAGGCTGTAATATTTTTTTCCTGGAGCCCTTTCAGGAATGTGTCACAGGAGGTGGGGGAGATGGGCCACGGAACAGAGAGTACTAGGCACCAGCCACCAGGTAATAAAATGTCCCAGCATTCCTTTTCCAAATCTAATGAAGACATCAATCTTCATTAAGTCAAAGTGTCTGGGGTCCCCAGCAGTGACATTTACAGAGCTGCTTCAAAAAGCGGGAGGACTAAAAGGCAGGCCATCGAGCAAGAGGCAGTGAATTCTAGAACTCGATGATGTCTGTTTTCAACAAAGGTTGAATTTGCCAATAGCTATTATCACTGAACAGGAGCCCCAGACTCAGGGTGGTGCCACAGCCGTGGCACCTCCTCAGGCAAGCCTGGTTATTCAGGGTTCCTCCCAACTCCCCACTCAGTGATGTCACGTGCATAGCTTGTAATTGACCCTGGTGGCAGTATTTACACCATGGAAACCGGCAGGTGCCACAGCTGGGGTCCCTCACTCCCACCCAGAGAGCCAGCTTACCAGCACACCACTGCTTAAGCTTGTATCCAAATGTCCATGAGATGCGTGGATTCCCGAAATAGCTCTCCAAAGAGCAGTGTTGTTCTTGAATTTCCGTGTGAACCCCTGGGGGGTAAAAAGTTTGTGTATATAAATATCAGAAATCCTTTGCTTTCAGATTCCGAACCACCTTCCTCATATAGCTTCTCTTTCCCTTCAGGCTAGTGTGGAGAATGGCTTACTATTGACTGAGAAAAGCCTGAGTCACTGTTATAACCTTGGCATTGTCAACCTGATTGTTTTTTTCCATGAATGTTTCCCAGGCTCCAGCCTCAGCAGGGTACCAAGGACGCTTATGGACCGCAATTACCCTGCAGCGAGTACACCCCGGAGCTTGCGGGATCCTATAGAAAAGCAGGGGCAAGATGCTCTCTGCTCGGAGGAATCTTGCAAAACAGATGGGATTCAGCTAAAAGTGGCCATCCTCAGTAGGAGAACATAATTTTCTTCTTTCTTTCCATACCACAGTGCAGGATTAATGAAGAATAAAGGGGAATAAAAATGCAGCATGCATAATGTTCACTTCCACGGACCTTTCTGTCACTGATGTCTCTGTGTCTGGAGCTGGTGATTTTCACCCCTCTTTCCCATAACTTGTGTAGAGGCTGAGAGGAAAAGGGGTGGGGGGTGGAAATGAGCATTTATAGAGCACCAGCACTCTATCAGTACCAGAATGTCTTATCTAATTATCACAAACAACCATGTAAGGAAAATACTGTTACTTCCATTTTTTGCAGAGCAGGAAAGGTAAAAGTTACCTAAGGCTACCCAGCTAATGGGTTTGGGAGTAGGAATTTGAATCCAGGTCTCTGGCTTCAGATTCCATGGTCTCTCCACACTTTCTACTACTTTCTTGACCCATAGACAAAGCCCAACTGTGGAACCAGTTCTGGAGTCATGGATGCAGGCTGAGTTTGGTCCCTTGGGGCTGGCCTTCCCCAAGGATACACATTGGGTTGTCTAATGAGGGAAGTCAAAGAGACTTTCAGGTCTTCTTCAGGACTTGCAATGCCTTGGGGGCAGTTTTGAGGCAAATACTAAGTCTTTGATGTCATGCTCATTAAAGATGTAAAATAAGAGAAAAGCATGGGAATCAGAGACAAATTCCGGACCGAGATTTCAAGAATTTTTTTTCAAGCTCCTCTGGGCTAATAGCCTAAGTAGCCAACTACTCCTAACTTAGCCTCAAACTGCCACCTGTGTTGTTTAAAGAAAGAAAAGAATGTCTTTTCCAGTAATTTTATACCGGGAGAAATACATAATGGCCTTACCTATAGATTTCACCTTGGCAACGGTGCATCATTTGTGTCATATCCCAGGCTAAGGGATGTGACACACTCCCTTTGGTTTCCTGGGATACACCCCAACAAAGAACCTTGTCCTTTCAAGTTACAGTGATGAAGATGTTACTGATGCTCATACTTTATTTTTTTTAACATTTTTTATTGATTTATAATCATTTTACAATGCTGTGTCAAATTCCAACGTAGAGCACAATTTTTCAGTTATACATGAACATATATATTCATTGTCACATTTTTTTTCCTCTGTGAGCTACCATAAGATCTTGTATATATTTCCTGTGCTGTACAGTATAATCTTGTTTATCTATTCTACAATTTTGAAATCCCTGTCTGTCCCTTCCCATCCCTCGCCCCCTTGGCAACCTAAAATTCATAGGGCATGCTAAGTCCCAGCTCAGTGAGGTTAACGGACATCTCTTTTTAGATTTCGGATGAAGTGGCAAAGAGATATTGCATTGATTTCTGCACACTGTATCTTTCCACACTTGAAAACAATCATCTATGCTACCTCCAAATCTTCTTTTCTCCTGAGCAATGACCTCATTTCATAGGCTTTTTACATTTTTGATTATGTAAATAACAGACATTCAAAGGTTAAACAATGAAAGAAATCTAATGTAATATGATATAAAATAGGATGTTAGTTTGTTAAAATGCACACTTGAACGAGAAATAATACCTTAGGAATTTAATATTGGTATTCAAATTTTTTTAATATAAAAAATGTTATATACAGTTTTATGTAAAATATTTTATAAGTTTTTATCATGATATCCTAAACTCTAGCAGGAGAGAGAGGGGTGGGGGGAGAGAACGTTTCTATGTGTTAAGTTACGAATATGCTCAGCTGAAAGTCCCTTTATGACCTCAAATTGGAGAAACAGGTGAATACAGAGAGTCACAACTTATTGGAGCAGAAACTCATAAGTGGAAGCTTCTGTGGGAAACACTGCCTGGGTAGAAAAACCTGGACTGTGACAAATCTCTGGAGGCTGAGTGTGGGCAACTCTGAGAGTTCTCAATGAACAAGTAAAATCTGAAATTAAAAACACATTTTTTTGCCTTGTAAAAAACATCTATTTGGCTTTTAATACAAAATAGCTCAGAGAAGCACAGAAAAAATAACATACAAGCCAGTTATTGAAAAAAAATCCCCAACAAACAAATTTTAGTCATATTCCCTGTCTTCAGCCTGGGTTAGAAAACAGAAAACTACAAACCAACCAATGCTTGCCCTTTTGAAGAAATCTTATTTAAAGGAAAAAAAGAGAGGGAAAATAAAACAGCCCCTAAAATCTGGCAGGTGGTTTTTAGAAGGCAATGGAAGCTTGCCTTAATCATTCTGGGGAAATGGGATACATGTGGTCTTTGGAATATGGCCACCTCCTTGTTTCTTGCTAGTAATGATCTTCATATGAAGGGAAGATGCTTGCCTGGAGCACTATTTGATGCCACAAATGCAATCTGAGACCTCAAGGTCAAATAGCCTCAAGTCTTCTATTCCAAATCTCCACTGAATCTTCACCATATACAGGCTCTCGTCACTGGATGATGAGACAGACTAAGCAGTATTCCATTGTGTGTGTGTGTGTGTGTGTGTGTGTGTGTGTGTACACAACACCTTATTTATCCAGTCATCTGTTGATGGACATTTAGGTTGCTTCCATGTCTTGGCTGTTGTAAACAGTGCTACTATGAACATTGGGGTGCATGTATCTTTTTGAATTAGAGTTTCCTCCAGATACTTGCCCAGGAGTAGGATTGCTGGATTCTAGGGTAAGTCTATTTTCAGTTTTTTAAGGAATCTGCATAGTTTTCCATAATGGCTGCACCAAACTACATTCCCACTAATACTGTAGGAGGGTTCCCTTTTCTCCACACCCTCTCCAGCATTTATTGTTTGTGGGCTTTTTAATGATGGCCATTCTGACTGGTGTGAGGTGATACCTCATTGAAGTTTTGATTTGCATTTCTCTGATAACTAGCAATACTGAGCATTTTTTCATGTGTCTATTGGCCATCTGTACATCTTCACTTGGAGAAATGTTTGCTTAGGACTTCTGCCCATTTTTGGATTGGTTTTTTGTTATTGAGTTGTATGAGCTGTTTGTATATTCTGGAGATTAAGCCCTTGTCAGTCGCATCATTTGCAAATATTTTCTACCATTCTGTAGACTGTTTTTTGTTTTACTTATGGTTTCCTTTGTTGTGCAAAAGCTCATACGTTTAATTAGGTCCCATTTGTTTATTTTTGCTTTTATTTCTATTCGTTTGGTAGACTGCTTAAGGAGAACATGGCTATGATTTATATCAGAGAATGTTTTGCCTATGATCTCTTCTAGGAGACTTATGGTGTCTTATCATATGTTTGAGTCTTTAAGCCATTTTGAGTTTTTGTGTATGATGTGAGGGAATGTTCTAACATGCAGCTGTCCAGCTTTCCCAACATCACTTGTCAAAGACACTGTCTTTCTCTATTGTTTATTCTTGCTTCCTTCATCAAAATAAATTTTTTTAACATTTTTTTTATTGATTTATAATCATTTTACAATGTTGTGTCAAATTCCAGTGTAGAGCACAATTTTTCAGTTATACATGAACATATATATATGTTCATTGTCACATTTTTCTCTCTGTGCCTTCATCAAAAATTAATTGACCCTAGGTGTGTGGATTTATTTCTGGGCTCTCTACCCTATTCCGTTGATCCATATGTCTGTTTTTGTGCCATTACTACATTGTTTTGATTACTGTAGCTTTATAGTATTGCACAAGAGAAACTTTAAATAGAAAGATATTGACAGGGTAAAAGTAAAGAATGAAAAAAATGTATAAACATTAATCATAAGAAAGTTGAGTGAATATATTAATGTCAGGTAAAGTAGACTTTAGGACAAGGAGTATTACTACACATAAAGAAAGATACTTCATAATGATAAAGTGCTTAGTTCATCAAGAAAACAAAACAAATCCTAAATGTGTATATGCCTAATAGTAAGGCTTTACAATTATAAAGCAAAAATTTAATTATGAATCAAAGAAAGAAAGAAAATCACAATTACAGTTGAAGATTTTAACAGTTATTGATAGAACAAGTGACTAAAAGTTAGTAAGGATATAGAATATTTGATCAACACTAAAAGCTAACTAACATATATAGGACACTAAATTCAACACCATAGAATATACATTTTTTTCAAGCGTCTATCAAATATTTACTAAGATAGACTACGTCTTGGCCATAAAACAAGTCTTAATAAAGTCTAAAGGACTGAAATATTACAAAGTATGTTATTTAAGCACAATGAAATTTAATTAGAAATCAATACAAAAATACATCTAGAAAAAAAAAACCCATATCTGGAAATTAAGCAACATGAATTCTAAATAATCTTGGCTCAAAGAATAAATCACAAGGAAAATTAGAAAATATTTAAACTAAATGGCAATAAAATATAATATTTCAAAATCAGTGCTAAAGTAGTGCTTTGGAAAAATAGTAATCACTTAAATATTCATATTAAAAAATAAGGAAGAATAAAATAAGTGAGCTATTCTTTCACTTTAAGAAGCTAAATAAAAAAGAGAAAAATAAGAAAAGAGGAATAATAATGACAAGTATAAAATCCATAAAATAGAAAATAAATAATAGAGTCTATCAACACAAACAAAAGTTTGTCCTTCAGAGAGATTAATAAATTTGAAAAACTCTTAGCAAAATGGTCAGCAAAAAAAGAAAGAAAACATAAATTACCAATACCTGACTTGAAAGAGGGCACATTGCTCAAATTCTAGAATTATTAAGAGGAATATAGGGAGATAACATGAATGTATTCATACTAATAAATTTGAAAATTTAGATGAAATGGACAAATCCTTGAAAAACACAGCTTTTTCACAAGAAGCTGTGACACAAGAAGAAATAGAATATCTAAATTACTTTATATCTTTTAAAGTAATTGAATTTGTAATTAAAACCTTTCCCACATTTTTGATACCAATACTTGAAGAAAAAAAATGTAGATCGGTATCTTTCATTAAGCTAGACACAAATATTCTTTCCCAGCAAATGAATCCAACAATATACAAAAATTTTAATTCATCAAAACCAAGTGAGGCATATTCCAAGAATGCAAGATTGTTTTAGCATTTGAAAATCAATTGGTATAAATCATCACATTAACAAAGTAAAGGAGCTTAATCATATGATCATATAAATAGACACAGAAAAAGTATTTGACAAAATTTAATGTCAAGTCTTGGGAAAAAATAAAACTTCTTCACAAACTAGTCACAGAAGGGAAATTTTAACCTGATAAAGAGCACCTATGAACAATTTAAAGCTTACATATTGTTTAATATTGAAATATTGGATCCTTCTCTGAAGGTTGGAGACAAAGTGAGGTTGTCTGCACTCATCTCTTCTATTCAATATGATAATGGAGGCCCTACCCAGACAATATGGTATTGGCATTTGTGTCAAGATAGACAAATAGACTGATGGAACAAAAGGAATGGGAAATACACCTACATATACAGAGTCAACTGATTTTCAATAAAGGTATCTTTTCAACAAATGATGCTAGACCAACTGTATAATTCTATGGGGAGAAAAGAATCTCACTCATTATGTCACAACATACACAAAAGTGATTTGCAGTGGATAGTATATTTCAATATAAAAACAAAACCTATAAAGCGTCCAGAAGAAAGCAAGAAATATTCACATGACTTTGGGGTAAGTAACAATTTATTAGGCAGTGCCCAAAAAGCATTAACCATAGGAAAATAGTGCTTAATTGGACTTTATGAGTCAAAATCTATACTCGTCAGAAGACCTTGCCAAGCAAATGAATAGGCAATCCTCAGACTTGAAGAGATTATTTGCAATTTATTGATCTAGCAAAGGACTGCTTCCAGAACGTAAAGAACTCCTACAACTCAACGATCAATAGTATGGTTTAAAAATGGGCATAAGACTTAAGCAAACACTTTATAAAAGATTAGTCATCAGGGAAATACAACTTAAAACCACAGTGACTTACTAGTTCACACCAACTTGAATGGCTACAATTAAAGAGACTGACACCAAATGCTGGTGAAGGTACAGAGGTGGATTGACAAATTACTGCCAGCTTACCACCTGTTTTTGTAAATAAAGTTTTATTATAACACAACCACAGTCATTGCTTTATTTATAAATTGTCTACTACTGCTTTCGCATTACCGAGTTACGTAGCTGCAACAGAGACCATATGGTTCAAAAAGCCTAAAATATTCACTCTCTGGCCCTTAACAGCAAAAGTTTACCAATCCCCAATATAAATCAACTTCAACTCTTATGTATTTATTGAGTAATTGTGAAATGGTACATCCACTTTGGAAAACAGTTTGACAATATCTTAGAAAGTTAAACATATACCTATCTTTGACCCAGCAATTCCACTCCTAGGTATTTGCCCAAAAGAAATAAAAACAGATGTTCACAAAGGACTCGTACAAGAATGTTCATAGTGGCTGTATTTATAAAAACCAAAAACTGGAAACAGCCCAGATGTTCATAAATAGGAAAATAGATAAACTATGGCATAGTCATAGAAAGGAATGCTACTCAGTAATATAAAGGAATGAACCACTAATACACAAAACAATAGGGTTGAAACAAAAATATTATGCTGAGTGGAAAGTCTTACACAAAGAGTGTATACTATATGACCCCATTTATACAAAATTCTAGAACAGGGTAAACTAATGTATGGTGGAAAAAAATCAGAACTGTGGTTGAGTTTGGTGGGGGTGGGAGTTGGCAGAGATTGACTGTGAAGGGCATCAAACAAATTCCTAGGCCTGATAGTACTGTTCTATGTCCTGAAAGACGTTTGGGTTACACAAGTTTATGAACTGTCAAAATCAGTAGATAGATAGATAAAGATTTGTTTTGTTTACATTTTTTATTTCAGAAGAAAAAACTGCAAACAAATTCTGAACTCTACTTAAACTGAAGTGTTTATAGAGAAACATGTAAACTGAAGTGTTTATAGAGAAACATACTGATATTTGCAATATACTTTGCAATGCAATAAAGAAAAGATGCATTAATGGATGGATAGATAAAAAAATAGATACGCAATAGAGCAAATTAGATGTTAATGGTAGACTCTAGGTGGAGGGTGTAGTGTTGCTCACTGTAAATTCTCTCAACTATGTTGTAACTTGAAATTTTTCATATTAAAATACTGGGAAAATTTTTTTCTAAAAAGGAGCCATTTTTTTCTAAAAAGGAGCCATTTTTTTCATTTTTAGAAAAGCGGAAGAGGGGCAGGCAGGCAGGGAGTGAGTAGTCAGGGAGCTGCTCCTTTTTCTTTGCTATGATTCTTGCTCTATAGACAGAAGAAAATGCTTCTATAAAAACTGATTAAACAAAGATCCCAGTAGTAATGGAATTTTACAGGATATCTATATTAAGTGGTTTCTAAATCCTTCCAAAATAGGTCGGAAATGTCCAGGTTCCTGAAGTTGCAGATTTCCTTGACTGAATTTGCCATGGCCTGTTCATGGCTAGAGTGGCCTGTTTGGGATTCAGCAAGGGATGCCCAAATGCAGCAAGCATTGCTTCCAAAGACACTCAGACCGAGAGGCCATTTCGGAGGATAAGATCTCCAAATGGACATCTCAGAGGATCTCATCATTCTTACCTAGCTCAAAGAATGTTTTCTTTGTGGCCCTAAAAAGGATACATGGGGGGAAAAGTCCTCTGTACTATCAACTCCAGGAAGGCAGAAACCTATTTCTCTCGCTCACCATTTTATCTCCAGCATTTTAGTACAGTGTCTAGCACAAAGTAAAGCCTGGTTAAATATTTGTTGAACAAATGAATGAATAAATGATGTTCTCTCTTGTTGGAAATCCTGGAATAAATTTCAGAATAAGTGATCCACACATTTCAACTGCCCTCTCTACTCAGCATCAGTGGAAACAACTTCCAGCAAGGTCTTGATTAAATATAGAATTTTATATCATTGTCCAAATGGTTAATATGTTTTTCCAGTAAAAGAACAACCAAAACTGTGACTACTATTTATTGAGCGAGTACTATAAAGCTGGGGACCATGTTAAATGCCTTACCTTGTTGCCTATCCTTGCAATAATCCTGAAAGGTAAACATGAAAATGAGAAAACCCGTGCTTAGCTAAGATAAACAATTTACCAAATGATATACTGCTAGTAAGACCCAAAGCATTCAAATACATGCTGCCTGGCTCCAAAGCTTATTTACAACACTTATCATAGGCTAAGGTGCACGTGCTCTGTGCAGAATACCACAGAAATAAATGTGGGAGACTATCATGTAGTTAGGACGCTTTTCCCCGTGTGCATTTATGGAGAATCTGCTCTTGGCAAACACCAACTGTAGACCATGGTGTGTGTGTGTGTGTGTGTGTGTGTATAGTAACTGCCTAAACAATTAAAAGAAGGAAGGAAGCACATCCTCCCTGGCCTTTGGCCTCTTCCTTCCTCACCCTCTAGTAAATACAAGACTGTCCAAACCAGAAAGCTCTTCCTACCTCTAGTAGAAATAGTTGCCCCAGCATTATTATTCTTGGTTTTTTGTTTTGCTTTTTTTTTTTTTCAAAGTATCTGTTCTCATGAAAGGACTACTCCTAGGGGGCTGTTGTTCTCCATACCCCTAATGGACACTCCTGAATGCTGTTGCTTTCTCCAGTGGAGGTCTGTTTGAACACTGGATGTGTATACATGATCCTGCTCTGATCACAACCATCCCTAAACAATAGCACAAGAATAGTGCCCATATGAGGACAGAGGAATCACTGACCTGGGAAAGAAGCTCACCCTGCAGAGTCAGGAAGTAGCTAAAATTTCTCTTCAGTGTGATCCACCACTCCTGGTCAGTGTCCCTCTTCTCCATGTTGAAAACCTTCCTACCTAGCTGGGACCTTGTTTAGAAATGAGTATCTACCAATACATGGGTCAGAGTTAGGACAAGTGATTTCTAGGTCACCATCAAAATGTCAAGCTGTTGCAAATAGACTCTCATGTTATACAAGTTCAGTATTGTAAATCAGAGATCTATTCTGGAAAACACATGGCATATCATTAGATACAGAAATTGATCAAAAATAAAAATTAAATCAAACTCCTATATATTTTCTTTTTAATGTAAGGTATGTCATAATTCAGAATAGTGCATAAGATTTCTACATACAGTTAAAATAGTAATTATAAAGCTAATATCCATCTTGAAACCCAAATCCCAAAAGAGATCTACTTCTGAGAACAATGACCTAATTCAAGAAATTGAATGTAGTCAGTGTTCCTGAAAGTCCCCACATGACTCTCCCAAATCACATTCCCCTGCTTCCTCATCAGAGTTAGTCACTCTCCAAGTTTTAGTGATAAAAAAAAAATTCCTGATTGACTTCTGTAGTTTTAATAAGTATGTACATGCTCCAAAACAATATAATTTGGGTTTGCCTGTCTTGGGACTTCATATAAATGGACTTTGACCACAAGCACTAACCATAAGTATCCCTTTGTCACTTACATCTGTCTTACAACAGTACATCATAGGTTTCATCCATGTTGTTGCTCAGTTAATGCTTTAAAACATTAATTTTGAGCTATTTTGTACATATTCACCATTAAGAAAAAACATTTTTAATATATTGGAATAGGTGGACAGCAGGCCTTCTCTTTTTTTCTGGCTAAATCTCCAAACAGAAGGCATGGGTATTCTTCATTGCTACACACTGTCTGGAACATTTTTGTTGTACATTGGACTTGCAGAGATGTCTTTAAAAAGAAAATGTTAGGAATGCTGACTTCGTTCTTTCTCTCTCTTCCTATTCCTCCTTTTCCTCCTTCATCTCCTTCTTCTTTCTTTCCTCCTTAGAGATCACTGGAGATCATCTTTGAGGCTACCTACCGCAACCCATTTGACTTGTTCATGGTTTGTGGGGATTGTTTGAGCCACAAGTCACCGATGAGGAGAAGAAAGCACAGAAATGTAAACTACCTTAATGCCACAGAGAGAACCGAAAGATAAGAGACATGAAAGAAAAATCAAGGAGATCTGGAAGGTAGAGCAAAAATCCCCTATCTCCAGTCCGTCTCGTAGAAATTCCAGAGAGAACGGAGAGCAGAAGAGAGGCAACATTCAAAGAGATTACAGCTGCGAATTTTCTAGAGTTGAAGAAATAAATGAG
Organism: Camelus ferus; assembly: GCF_009834535.1. NCBI lineage: Eukaryota > Metazoa > Chordata > Mammalia > Artiodactyla > Camelidae > Camelus > Camelus ferus. Next base: position 37,688,872 of record NC_045697.1, read on the forward strand.
ACCTCAGGATGAAGGAGCACACCAGGTCCTGAGCAGTATAAATAAAAATCAATCTACACCTAGGCTCACTGTGATAAAACTACAAACATCATATTCAAAAAGTGAAATCTTAAAGCTGCAAAGGAGAAAAACCAGTTATCTCCAAAGACACAGCAGTTAGACAGTAGACATCAGCAACAAAAGGTATCGGAAGGTAATGGAATAATACATTCATTATGAAAAACTGTTAAGAACAAATTGTATAACTGGCTGGACAATCATTCAAAATCAAAGGTGAGGTAAAGACATCTTTAGACTAACAGAGGTGGAAGAAGTTTTTAATGCATGAATTCTCATAGAAAAGAATGGATGCAAGAAAAAAATTGAAACCAGAAGTAAGAAATGAATGAATGCATAAAGTAACACTAAACAAAATATTGGTAAATATATTATTAAATCTAAATAATAATAACTTTTTTAAAAATACTAATCTTAGAGAATTTAAATTCTAGTTAATATGGAAGATGAAGACTGGAACAGTTTTAAATTAATGCATTCTACATTCCTGTGTCATTTAAGAGGAAACTAGAAATAATGACTAATGTTTTACTTTGTTCAGAACAGACAGATTTTCTTATAGAGCATTATTTTTAAGTATACCTTTTACATAAAAATTATTTTTATGTTTCCTGATTTTAAAAATAATAGTATCATGTAGGCATTGCACAATAAAGCTCAGATAGCATACGTAATTCTTCAGTGCCTTGAAGTCTCATAAGACTTTAACTTTTGTAGGATTAGTATATTTTGAATATTTCATACTTGTGCAAAATGATTTAAATCATATTTTGAAAACTTTATTTCCACAAAAAGAGATTAAATCATTAAGAGTTGAATATTCATTCTGAAAATAGTTTCACATTTTGAGAGGTGTAAGTTGAACTTTTAGAAGTTTCCTGCTATAATCTGGAATGAGAGTCAGAACACCTCAACTTTCTATGTGATCCTAAGGATGTCACTTGAACTCTCAGAAAGTTTGTTTTCCACATCTGAAAAATAAGAGTTAGGTAATCTCCAACCCTTCCAGTAATATGTTTTTAAAGTATTTAGATTGTTTCCAAACATTTTCTGTCATAAAGGATGCTGCCAGCAACATCTTAGTGAAGATAGCCTTCTCCTACTTTTGTTTAATTCTGATTAATTCCTCTGTATGAATTCCCAGGAACAGGATTAGTGGATATAAATATTTTTAAGGCTTTTGATACAACTGACCAGATACATTCGCTAAATTGCTTTCCTGAGGCACTGCCCCACTCGTATCACTTGATATTGGCAGCAGTTATGAAAGGCTTTAAAAATACTCTTAACCTTAAGTCTGCCACTCCACCTTTAGGAATAGATCTCTAAAAGAAAGAAAAAAGTGACACCACTATGCTTAATAAATTAATATTCATAATGTAACAAACATGGGTAAAAACCAAATGTCAAACAACAGGTGACTGATTATTATCATACATTTAATAATGGAATACTATGTGACCACCAAAAATCAAGATTTAGAAGAGTATTTACTAACACGGGGAAATGTTCACAGTACATTTATAGTGAAAAAGCAGATCTACAAAACACCACGCATAAGGGGGAGGGTATAGCTCAGTGGTAGAGTACGTGCTTAGCATGCACGGGTCCTGGGTTCAATTCCCAGCACCTCCATTAATAAATAAATAGTTAAATAAACAAACCTAATTACCTCCTCCCCATGCATATCATTATGCAAAAAAACACCATATATATCCACATCCCATTATATCCTTATATATCTATTTGTACTTATACATACAAATATACACACATATGTATACAAAATACATGTCTCTGTGTTATTAACATTTAGTCTCTATATATATTCTAAATATACACATATATACTAAATATGTATAAAATTATTTATTATATGTATTTAAAATATATATGGTTAAAACCAAATAAGAATAATGTTAGGTACAAAGTTATAAGTGATTTTAATTTCCTGAATTTTAACAATTTTGTACAAGGAACATATATTACTTTTATGACTTGAAAAAAAGGCAGTAAAAAGAAAGATAAAACCAAACAAGTCACTCCAGTTCACCTCATCACTCACAGTGAATGGTCTCCCTCATCCAGACTTGATTTTCCTTCATAATAAACCCAGTTTACTCAGGCACACGGTCCAGTGCTTCAATGGCAAAACCATGGGCTTCAACCACCCAACTCTTGTTGTGTGGGGTCATACATTTGCTTTCAGTTTAAACCAGTGTTTCTTTCACTGTGAATCAGAATTGCTAGGGAGTTCAAAAACTACTGAACCCCAGGATATTCCAAGGTCAAGCCAAGGTTTTCAGGGGCAAACCATCTGAGTCAGAGTTTTCTGTTCACTGCACCTGAAAGCATTTTGACAGGTAAATGCATCTTTGCAGACATCTCCATCGTTGTTTTCCTTAAATCTTCAAGGCAGGGATTTGCTTTGGGGTTTTCCCACATAGGTTCCTCCTGGGCTGAGTTCTTTGCCTCTAAATTGCACCACTACTGATGTCTGTTTCTTGGGGACCTAACAAAACCCATCCAAAGCCTGTTCCATGGGATTTTGCACATTCGTAACACATTAAGGACCAAGGATGTGAATGGATCTACTCAATCATTCCAAAATTTTTATTTTGTGTTTTCAAAGAATGTTTTGTGAAGAGTTATCTTTAATACAACAGTTACACTGTATTTCAGTCAGTGTTGACTTTAGGTATAACTATCAAATGAAAGCAGTATTTGAATATCTTATGTTTTTGGTTGGTACATTGTGGAAAGTTTGGGGCACTAGGATCTACATATTCCACTTTTATAAGTTGCCAAGAAGCTTCAAAAAGTTTTTTTTCATGCAAGTGTATTCATAAAATCATTCTTAGTAAGGAAGCTGTTATAAATAGGACCTGCTTAAAAGACTTCAATAAGCTCTTGGAAATTAAATCTGCCAGAGCATCAGTTCTCAATACAGACCATCAAAAGCACCGCGTCTGCACAGTTGGTGGGTACAATGGAGAGGGAGGAGGAGGGGGATATCAGTATCTCATGAGATACAAAGTGAAAAAAAAAAAAATTCAGAGAACCGCAAATACGAATGACAACTTTCAAACTGACCCACCACTCTATCCATCCTGGCGCTAGAAAGCAAGCTGGTCTGAGGAGGGACAGCCCTGCACCTTTCAGGGACTAACCCTTCCCAGGGGTGGCTGTACAATTAACGCGAGTTGCGGGCTGCCAGTAAAACTTAATAAGCTGGGCCCACAAGATGGCAGGGTCACTGTGGGAACCTGGTCAGGCCCACCACACTACTGATGGTTTTCATGCCATTAAACAGCAAGTAAGTTAATAATTGTGGTGGTTTATCTCAACACTCCCTGCTGCTTTTAGTGCTTAGCTCAAACGTGATGCTCATCAGCTTCTGCTGGTAGCAAGAGGGAGAGTTTTATCAGGAAATGTAAAGATCACTTTGTGATGATCATTTCGCCTCTGGGCAAGGCTACCCTAAGTGTCCCCACAAAGCTCTTGGTGGACGTTATCTCCTGAAAGCTCTGGAAATGAGTACCATGGTGTTTAGTGCCTGCTCCGCTCCACACCCCACACACTTTTTTAAAAAATTTAATACTGGGCTGTCTTAAATCACACAAAATGGCAGTTGATAAGATATGGAGGAAGCTGTGTTTTTGTCTCAACCTTGCCCGGACTCTCTCCTCCAGTCCCACTTGGTTCCGGCTGGCCACAAAGCCACTTATGTTCTTGTCGTCCTAAGTCTACTGCACAGACTCCATTATCTGGTTCGCTAAATGCTCAAGGCAGTCATACTGTCCCCTCGGATGGACTCAGGACTTTACATACAGTGCAGGATCTAAGGAAGACTGTGGACTAAGAACCCCAGCAGGCAGTGGAGGTCAGCAGTAGCTTAAGACTAACTTTTAATGAACAAGAGATGTCACTTAAGAGAAATCATTAGAGCTTCTACATAGGGTGAATCAGTCTCTAGGAACTGGCCATCACAAATCAGAGGGTGGAAAATGTGGCCAACATCCTTTTAAAGAGAGCAGTTACATCACTAAGCCGTCACATCACAATTTGCCTCAGCAGGGGATACATGTCGGATTCTCAGATCAGACCTTGTCAGTGTTCAAGTATTTCTGACTGGAAGATGCATAGAGGAGACCAGAAGAGAAAGAACGTCACCTCGCTGAAATGTCACTGGCCAATCGCTCACCCTTAAGCATCTTCTCCTGCCAAGCACAGAAAAGCCTCAGAGCCTGACTATTGGAGTGCTAGCTGGCTAATTCAAAGGAAAAAGACTTTCCTTAGATTTTGCTTAAAAATCCAGAATTTTAACTTGCAATGATTTCCTCGCCATCCCATCCCAACTGCTGGCTATTTGCCTGAGAAACCGTGTCTCTATAAAATTTGAAGACACTCAGAGACATAATTACAAGTGTTTTCATTGATTGCTTTGTTCTGATGCCATCTCAAAAATTCCCAAACAACATAAAGTTAACTATGACAGAAAAGCCCCAGATGAGTTTACAAAGGTCAGGCTAAACGAGGCTGACAAAGAGAGCGGGCAGAGAAGAGCATATTGTAATGGGCTCTCCCAGCCTGTTTTTCTAATGCATCTTATTTTGGGTTGATCTTAATACTGATTGGAGTCTGAAGACTGACAGATTTCTCCACAAGCCTAATGACAAGGTGTTCCTAACGAGTCCTAAAAATATTGACTATGAGTTTAAGCACTTGAATCAGCTTCTGGGCTTAAAACCTGGATGCACTCCTTCTTACTAACTGTACAATTTTGTACAAATAAATTCACCTGCCTAAACCGCAGTTTCCTCATCTGTAAACTGGTGATGATGTTAGTACCCGGCTCACAGGGTTGTCATGAGAACTGCATTGGGTAACAGATATGTAACAGACACATATGTATGCCCTGTCGGGCATCCACCTGGTTGTTCTGGACGGGTGCTTGGCCTCACCGAGATCAGGTGGCAACCTCATGCCACTGTACCAAACCCTGTGTTAGCAGGAAACACTGAGTGGACTGGCTGCTGTATGGAGCTTTGGTAGGACTTCTTCAGAGCCTCCCTCGGAGATGACTCTTTCGCCCTCCCGCTATCAGGGAAACAAATGGACCCCCCCACCCTCCTCCCCGGCAACCCAGGTCCTTCCTCCTCTGGAGCCTAGTGGCTGCTGATGCTGCAGAAAGCTCAGCCTCTTGATCCATCATCAGTCATCATTATCATGATCTGGCAGGAAGAGATACCTGCCCGCGGTCCCCCCTGGGGGGGCCTCACCGTAATTGACGAACCAGCCACACACGCCCCTTCCTCACGACTTAATATGCTCAACAGCTACTCACACCCCTGTAGGGATTACACTTTACATTGTGCAGCTTTACGGAAACAAACCCTGGGCTTCCTCAGATTCCCTTAAACAGCTCCTTATCTCTGAGGGGGAGATCCTTATCAGGGCCAGATGGGAGAGGGCCTGTGCTGGTGCCAAGTGACCCCAGGAAAGCCTGGGGCCTAATCAGTCTGCAGGCCTGAAGAGGGGCCTGAACAGAGTCCCAACCTGAACCAGCTGGGAGGCCAAAGCCAAGGGAGGAGGCTTCCTCCCTGCCTTCTGTCCTCCATAAACCTGTCAAAGACCAAGTCTGGGCCAAGATGACCCACATCAGCTCCTCTTTGCAGGTGACCAGGGCTTCCTCTGTTGACCTTCATGCAACACGGAGCTTGAGCTTGCAAATCCCAGGAGACGACTGGGCACCTTATCCAGAGTCAAAGTGAAGCCTTGGCCCTCTCCAGGGTGCTGTGGAAGGACTGTTTTGGTAGTAAGACGGCTTTTTCACTCATGAGCTAGCCAAGCCCCTCCAACCCCCAAAGAAACAAATCAACACTACTGGTTTCCTTTTGCCGAGATGGCAAGGTAGACCGAGGTGGGAGAAGCAACTCACTTCCCACACAGTCTTCTCAGGGTTTGGGGGATTCCCAGCCTTGACAGGCACTGAAAACACTTCTTTCCCTGGGTTGTAACAACTCAGTTAAAGGCCTCGTCTTAAGGATCCCTTGGGGGAGGGCTGCAGCCCACTGTAAAGGGGCCCGGGGGCCAGAGGGGCCCTGCTGGAGTTTCCCAGGCTGTGACTCACAGGGCCGCTTCCCTGCTCGCCCCAGCCTGGACTCCAGCTCCTCGGCCACTGTGTCTCGGCGCCTCTTCCTGTCTCCAGGCCGCCCAGGCCCCTGGACAAAGCAGAAGTCTGGAGTCCACGGCAAATACTGAAGTGTTGTGTATATATTTGGGCGTCATCTGTGGAAGCAGCTATTTTGAAAACAAACCAAAAAAAATAATAATAGTAACTTCCCTGCCCTCAGAAGAACTTGGTGAGCTCTTCGAAGTGTCTGCTTGAACGATTTGAGACTGAAACCTTGCTTTTCACCTCTTGAAAAAAGAAAGGAAGACACAGTACATTCTTTTTCACTGATCCATGATAACAGGTAAGGGAATGCTGAGTGCTTATATGCTGAGCACTGTGCTAAGCACTTACATCCATTACTTTAAATCATCCTTAGAACCACCTTTTGAGATGTGTACTGCTGTTATCTCCATTTTATGAATGAGATGAGAAAACGGAGGCTCAGAGAGGTCAGTAACTTGCACATGATCACACAGCTAGTATATGGTGGAGCCAGGATCCAAACATGGGTCTGTTTTACTCAAGAGCCCAGCTTCCTGGTCTCTAATATTCTGGGCTGAAAGGGAACTTGGAGACCAGCTGATCCCACTGGTGCTTTGGTCCTCAACTCCTCATAATTCCTTAACACCTCTCCGACAGCCTTACAGAACAATCTCCACTTACTCCAGGGAAGGGAGAATCTGTGAGGCGTAAAGGAATGGGCATGTGATGGGAAATCAGATGCCCCAGGGTCTGCCATTCCCATGGTTTCTATCCATTGGTCCAATTGCCCTTTGGGAACAGCAAAGAAAGTCAGAATACTTTCCATGGGAGCCCCTTCATATACTAAAAGTGATCCCTTGCGTATTCCCTTAAATCTTCCCCAGTCTAACTAGTTCCAGTTTCCCAGCCATTCTTTATGTAAGGCCACCCTGGTCACCTTCCCGGGTTTGCTGCAGCTTGTTCTCTCTTAGGTGTGGTTGCAAGAATGGAGTGTCAAAATCAAGTTGGTGTGACCAGCTTGGAGACAGTGGGACAGCCCCCTCCCCTGATCTACACATACTTATCTGGTTACACAAAGTAAAATTTCCCTCACCTCTTTGGAAACTCCAGCATACCCTGAAAAAACAGTCAACAAAAACCCATAAGATTTTTTTTTTTTTTTGCTCTTGCTGGTACCCAGGAAAACAGACTAAAATGCCAAAAATCAATTTGCTGAGAGCCAATGAGCTAAAATGCTGTTTACCGACTGGCCGAGTGTATTGTTGTATTCCACAGACACTGAATGCCCGTGCTTGTCCAGACACTGTTCTGGACACTGGAGATAAAGCAGTGAACAAAATAGACAAAAATTCTTGTCTTGGTGAAGCTAACATTCTTAGCATAATGGAATTGCTCCAGCCACTTTTGAGTTCTTCTGATTGCTTTGAATGTCATTTGAACAGTGCTTCAATTGGCATATGTCTTAATTTTGAATTTCTGGCAGTTAGTAAGAAAAATTCAGCATCTCATATCGATGGGATTAATTTGGATCTCTTTAAGGAATTTACATATAAATGGCAAATATGTAATACAATCTTATGCTGAAATTGATGAATTTGAATAAATCATTGAAAATGATTAAATATATTCATGGGATTTAAGCTTATGTCCACCAACTTTTGAAAAACTGAACTTTCCATAAAATGAAAGACATGAGCGAAAATCAGTCTATGACATGTTCACAGAAATCTTCAATACAAACTGACGTAAACTTTATAAATGATTCTAAAAGTCTGAGGTCTATTGATAAATTTAATTTGATGAGTTAATCATTGGGCAAACTGGCCATCTGACAAAATTATTTTTAGCAGATTGGTCAGTCCAGCTGATTTTAGCAAACTGACATTTATTAACCAATTTAAAGCTATTGCTAAGCCATGGTGCTCCATTCCAAAATTTGTGCAGAAAAATCAAATTAATTTATTGGAGTCAGCCTTTGAATCCTGACCAGGGCACTTTTCTGAATCCTGACTCTGCCATACTACAATCCTCCCAGGAACATGGCATCCAGCCACTATTCCTCATGCCGTGAGTCCTCATGACAGTCCTCAAACCTAGTGGACCAGGGACAGCAGAGAATTCCACTGGAGACCTCCACCCAGTTTGTCAGTGGTAAGTTAATTAACAATCTTTGAGAACTACCTATTATTCAACAGGTTATAAACCTAACTTCTCTACCACCAGCATCATCATAAAAAAATAGTTACCTTTAGTGAATACTTTCCACTTACCAGGTAGTATGGTGGGTGCTTTCCATAAATACCTCATTTAATCCTCATCCAGCTGAGGAAAGTAAGACTCAAAGAGGTTAAATAACTTGCACAAGACCAAACGGCTACTAGACAGTGACCCACTTTCTTCCCCTTGCAATCAGATGTTTATTGTAACACTAAGCTTTCACATTTGGTCAGAGTGGATTTGTCTTATAGATAAAGCTGCCTGAAAGATGGGGCTATTGAAGCCAACACTTATTAAGACACTGAAAGGTAGCCGGCCACCTTCACATGTACCTTTTATTTGGTTGGTTGATTTCTCAGAAGACGAGTCAGCTCACTGCCCCCCATCAGGAGAAAGGATCCCATCCTGGTTCCTATCTCAAACATGAACACGTCCCCAGTGTGTAAGCAGACTGTGTTCAATCCTGGCATGACCTTGCCTATTGCAGGAGCTTCAAATCTTAACTGCAGTCTTCACTTGTACCATGGTGAGAATAACACCTAACACGAGCGCCCATGGCAAGGATTTAATGAGATAATGTATGAGTACCTTGCTGAATGCCTGGCATATGGTAGATGATCGACAATCAACATTAGTTCTCTGCCCTTTAACCTACTCAGGTCTGAGTGACTGCAGGGCTTCTTCTAATGTCCATCACCATGACACAGAGAAATACAATGACAGTTGAATCCTTAATATACATCTATCTAAAAATTCTATTATCATGATTAAACATGCTCTCATATATACGTCATCCAAAATTAATACTTACTGGCATTTTTTAAAAGTGAACATTATGAACTAATTCTATAAGATCTGACTCAGGAATGGTTTCTGGCACAACAACCTCTTGTCTTGTTCCTCAGTCAAAGAAGCAGTAAGCTCTCCAGCAGTACAAAAGACTACAAGAATGAAGCTGGGCTGAACACTGAAATTTACTGATGAATGTGGTGATAAGCAAAGAATGGGGGTCTTTTTTTCTCTCTTCATGACAGGTCCTCAAGGCAATTCGCCAACCATACTAAGAGGGGGAGGGGGGAAAAGCACAGCAATATGTCATGATCTAGTCATGGCGACTGAACTAAAAGCAAATTCATTTCTACTGACTTCAAGTATATGCTGCTTAAAAGATTCTCAAGGTGGTTTAGACAGGAGAAAACTTTGATTTGTAAAACAGACGCATTTGTGAAATGTTGCAGGTTACCTGATAGCATTTTGAAATGCCCAAGGGGAAGTCATTACATAAAACAATCCTTACTGAGGAATCCTAGTTAAACTAGTGACAATGATGAAATGTATTCTTTCTGTACTTTGGATTTTCACCCACCAGAAAAGTTTAAAATGTAGGACAATAGTATAAAGGTCAACACAATGCTCCTTATGACAAAACAAAGGATTCCTCTGGATTGCCATACAATGCCTGCCAGCACGGAAGTCTTCTAGAAGCACTGTCAGAGTCTCATCTTGCTTTACAAGTGAAATGTACATTTTTCAACATGAGATGAACCGGACAAAAATAAGCCTCATTTCCTCAACCTTCTGTAAGAGGGTGTCCTACTTGGTTTTTAACTTGAGCATCCTGACTCTAAAGCCAAATTAAGTCCCCCCACAGTGGAATCTATGTTTAGAATACCTTGAAGGGTTCTTGAACTCAGCCCTTTATTCAAGAACGACTAATAAAGTCAGTAATGAGAACTATGCTCAGCTTGTTAAGGGGGAGCCCTGAGACATCTAGAGTTCTGGTATAAGATTGAGATTCCTCCTCTCTATGGTTCCGTCAATAACTCTTAACCTATGCAGCTCAGAAAACAGTTCTGACCACGGCCAGCTAAGGTGCCTGGCTTTAGTGAATGCTTAACAAGCATTTGTAGGAACCAGCAATAAGGACCCTTTTATATCTCCTACTCTGGCTTGTCACCCAGTCTACACTGTGATGCCTCCATCTTGCTTTAAGGCCCCTATTAATAAAATGAGTCAATATTAATAAACTCTTTACAAAAGAGTATCTGGCACACTGAAGCATTTTTAGAGTACAGTTAAATATAAACAAACACATAAATATTTCTTGCTGGAAGTTTAATGCTAAGGGCTGAATCTTCTGTACTTGATTTCCATGGAAGGTCTTGCTTCTGCCCAGTATGTGCTGCTGGATCCTGTCTGCCGGTTCTCCCAGTAGCTTGGGGGTTGAATGTGGAATGTTGCTGCTCACTGTAGATCTAGCCTGAATTCTCTGCTTTTGCGTCTGGGTTTTCATTTCCATTTATGTTCTCTCGGTGGCAATGAATGGGATGTTTTCAACCCTCTTTGTCAGAAGTCATTTCAGGTTAAAGAGATTCTTCACACCTAGTAGCAGGCTCGCACCAAACTTCTCCCTATACAGTGGCTCGTGATGAGTCATTTCATACCCGATTCCTCTGAAGTGCAAATGAGATCAGTCGGTGAGAGTATCTTTAACACTGAAGAACTCAACCCACTCACAGGGATTTATTCCCAGGAAATGTCACTGCTTGAAGAAGGGAGAGAGCAAAGAGCAAAGAATGGAACAAAACTGGAGCAAATTTCAGCTTTCTGATTCCCTGCCCTTTTCCATTGTATCTAAAAGGTGAGCGCTTCAAACCACTGAAGTGTGGCCATGTGCTCTCACCGGTTACTGGTAAGTCCACTGATCACAGGTTCTAAAGTCCTAAGAATAAATAAAAGGTGAAGCTAACCTAACAAATTAAACCATATATTTTCATTCTTCTATTTTTAAACTAAAAACTATGAGTGAAGCTATTGAATCTAATGTTGTTTTACAGGTGTCAAGAAGTCACATGGAGGTCGTAGGTTGTGTTGTAAAGAAAACAAAATCTAAGATACAACTTGACGCCTTCTCAATAACATTCATTTGATAGCTGTCAGCGTTTACTGTAATCCTTGTCTTATCAATAGCCTTCATTAGACTACTTTTTCCCTTAATTCAGAGCTCTTATCTCTGACTCAGACCTCAGCTGAGCCTGCTCTGTTCTACTCCTTTAGCTCCAGAACTTCGGGCCCGCTTGGCTGTGACATTTCTGTCTGGGTGGCTCCCCCCCAGATTCCTCTACTTCTCTCCAGTCAGATCGAAACCAGAGTAAATGACTTTATTTTACCTTTTTAACCTCTATTACCTAGGAGCATTCCATAACTTTTCCCCAAAAGAGTTGGACTTAAAACTGCTTTCACAAAGGCTGCCCAGATTTTTGCTTAGATCTAAACCCTTACTGTGGGAGAGACTCATGTAGAAAATGCACTTTATAAAAACAGGTTAGAACCCCCTTTGATCTGCGCTCACCACTCACTTGAAAGCACGGACATGACGTGCCTACTGCCCCTAAGGGAAGAGGGCACACAGATGCGGGAAGATGGGTGTGAAGAGCTCCTCTCTGAAAGGCTTTAGCTTTCTGGGTTTGCCTACATTTTATCACCTTGGTGATAAATATCTGAGAGAGGTAGAAAGAAAGACATACTAAGGGAGACAGGAAAACTGGGTTCAGTACAAAGTTGTGGGTTTAAGATTGTTACTTTTCTTCTCTCATTAAAGCAGACAAAGGAATGTGCATTGATAGGAAAAGTTAGTCTGGGGAGTAATGAACTTAAACCTCCCATAGCTCTCATCTCGTCTGTGATGTGGTTGAGGAGAAAGGCTGCTGGGCATGGAGGTGGGAGGGTTCAGAGGAGCGGAAGTGTAGTGGAAAGAGAGAAACAGAAGGCCAAGGGATGGAGGAGTTTGAGAGGAGGGAGAAGAACAAGGCAAGTCAAGGGACAGAATGAGAGAGGCCAGGAGCCAAGGGGAGACAGTGTGGCCTCACCTAAAACACACCAAACGCCTCCAAGTGAAAGCTTTGAAAATAAGACCATGCAGGAAGCACTTTAAAAAGCCACAAAGTGGGGGAGGGTATAGCTCAGAGATAGAGCTCATACTTAGCATGCACGAGGTCTGGGTTCAATCCCCAGTACCTCCATTAAAAAGAAAAAAGCAAAATAATAAACCACAAACTTCTCTTTGATACAGGGGCAAGTGAGGAGTGAAAAGGAGCTAAGAAAGGGGGAGAGGGGTGTGGAAGACAGAAGAGAGCAGAAGGAGAGGGCCAAACCTCACCTCCAATCATTCTGCCTGAGCTGCCGAAAGCATTTCTTTATAAAGTGCGAAGTTTCAACTGAATCCAAATTCTTGGCAATGGAAACAGCGCCAGGGGCTGTTATGAGCAACAAAATCTCTTTTTCCTAAAATGAAGAAAATTCTGTATTTCTGTGAGGTCTTCTCCATCTTGAAAAGCTTAGACTTTTCTTCCGTTCATTCACTGGACAACACTGGTTCCAGGGAAATGGGAAAGATAGGACCAAGAGGCCTGATGCACAGTTTAATGACATCTGCCAGAAGACCCTACTCTGCTAATTCCAGCTAGTGCCCCAGTCTGTAAGTGCAGCCCCAGGAAGCACATACGCCTGGAGCTACCCTCTTTTCCATCATAAAGCTGTGCAGAATGTCTCAGGGAGATGACAGGGTTTGAAAATGCTACAATGTATATTTTCCAACCCAGGGGAAAAGAGAAATAAACAATGCTGCCATGATTGACCACTGCTTGATGAAAACAAAGCTAGATCCCTACCTCACTCCATATAAAAAAATAAATCCCCAATGGATTTAAGCGTATCAGAAGAAGGAAGATAATTTAGAATTTGGGCTTAAGAATTGGGAAGACTTTCACCAATATTTTAAAAACTTAGGAGATATTTAAAAAAATAATAAAAGATAGGCCTATCCTCTGAATATTTAAACACTTCAAACGCTTGTATAAAAAAAATCCCACAAAGAGTTGGACTACTTTTTGGTGCCAATGATTTTTAGATAATTTCACTCACTGAATTCAGGCAAAAGTGATCATTCAAAAGGGCAGTGTTGGATCTGAGGTTCGGACACTGTACGGACAGCATAAACATTATCAAAAACAATAAATATGCCCCACACTTTCCTGCACTGTCAGGTCGGGCCCCTGTCTCGGGATCTCTTACCGCCTGATTTTCATGGTTGGTGATTCTAAGAGGCCCAGGGATTCCTCCAGGGCCACAAATACTGTTAGAGTACCTATCACGTGTCTCTCAGTCCATGTTTTCAGAATCTCAGAAGTGCTCGGAATAGAACGTGAGTGGGCATGCGCATGAATTACTTGTGTAATGCAGAAGAGGAGGGGAGAAGCAATTACACCTCAAGCCAGAAATAGTCACCCTCAAAACAGTTGGGATAGTATTATACCATTGTATTTTTTTTTTTACTAAGAATATGTTTATTGGATTATAAAGTATATAAACATTTTATGAAAATATCCTTTATCAGAAGAATAAGGGAACCAGTGAAAATAAAAAACAGCCACCTGGAGATGATGTCTGAGTCCCCCACCTCCAGCTTAGAAATGAGAGAAGTGACAGGGACAGTCACGCAATCTTGCAAAGGGATTCCTTCATTTTTCACTTTTTTTTTTTTTTAATAAAATGGCAACAACTGCTAAAAGCACTATGACCTTTGTTATGCTACATAATACTGATACAAAATGTGAATAGTACAAAGTTCATTATATATAATATAAGGTTTTAATATATTACATTTGTTTCTACATAAACAGACTATAAATATATGTGCCATAGCATGTTTTATAGTCATGGTTCCCAGCATCTCACACTATGGTACCAAACGAAAAATACGTTTTCTTTTTTAAAAAGGAAAGAACAAGGGCAGAAACCAGTAGAAACAGCTTTACATGTTAAAAGTCTAAATAATACAAGATGTTGTTATAACTTTGGCTACACAATAACTGTGAAATCTGGCTAATAATTACTCGGAGGGTGAACAAAACCAAATTGGCTTTTACTAGGGTGTAGAGGCCAAAGTTCTAAAATACTGACTGGTTCAGTAAAATACTGAAGGGAGCGGGGAGGCACGGAGATGGGAGAAGGAACAAGAGTCAAATCCTTCCCAAAGCTTTGACACCACAGCTTGACACAGACCTACTGCATTCAGGCTCAGACGTGTCACATCAGGACAGATAAGTGCGTATCCGTCCAGAAGCCAGAGCTGGTTTATACAGCCAGAAACCTTCGCCGCGCCAGGGAGCTTCCATCTGCATGTCCTCTCTTTGTGCAGTTCTGAATCAAGGATCAGCCTGGGAGACAAGGAACCAGGGCTGCATCACTTCCTTCCTGGGGCTTGTCCAGGAGACACGTAAGAGTCCGGAAGGAACTCTCATTAGGAGTCGGAAACAGCGCAAGGAACTCTGATTTGGCCCCAGTGGGAAGAGCACGCAACCTTCTAAAACCAGTCGCCTGTCTGAAGCCTTGACGGTTCCTAACAGACCCCACGCCCACCCCACCAGAGCCAGCACCAGGCACGCAGCACTCTCTAAGCCAGCCAGCATCTTCCTTTCCATCGGTCCAAACCCGCCATGTAACACGTGGCTTGGGACCCACATCCTAAACAAAGCTTCTTACATGGACTCAGCCCTAAAAGTCTTTCCCATCTTCAACACCTAAAGCACTTCCATTGCCTGATTTATCGTCCAGGTGTCGACTCCCCAGGTACTGCTACTTCTTGGACGATGACGCCATGTCTTGAACATCTTTTGCTGTAACTCACGGGGAGACCCACGGTAGGGGGCATGATACATGCTTTTTAAATGAATGAAAAAAAAAAGAATAAGGTCAACAATAGGGGAGAAGACACAAACACATTCTTAGGTCACAAGCATCTTCTCAGGAAATGCCTAGAGGACTGGCTCCCTGCAGTTCAGCAAGGTCTTTTTTTTTCTTTTTTTTCCTTTCTTGAAATGAAAATCAAATGTGGCTACTTCCTGGTGGTGGAAAGAACAACACTTGAAAATCTGAGCAGCACCTCTCATGTGATTTCCAGGAAGGGGGGATGTAAGTGCCTCCTTTTAAACAGGAGGAGCGCTCAGTGTGGTCCCAGACTCAGGCTGGAGAATCTGAGCTGCACTGCCAGCTTGCGGTCCCATCTCCACCAGCTTTAAAAGTTCTGCCTCCTCGCTGGAGTACACGGTCGTGTCTGTGTCATCAGAGTGATACCCGGACTGATAGCCGCTCGTCTGGTTTGAGCCTTCAGATGCCACAGACTCCTTGCTCTTGCTGGGCATCAGTCCACTGGGGAAGAAAGGGCAGCTAAGTGAGTTGGCAGAGAGAAGGTGGTTCTTTTGTATCTTACCCTAACCCCATCCCCAACCCCGTGTGGGTTGTAATCTTCCTGGAGACACCAGCCCCTATCTCTCCCACTTGTTAGTCAACATATCAGGTTAACTCAGACAATGTCTGTTTTCAGGTACCAGCATGAATTTGTAGTTTCAGATAAGTCCCCTTATTCAGGTCCAAGTCTTTCAAGCCTGAGATGAGATGAAAGGCAGTTCTCCCGAGTTATGCAAAGGCTCCAACCAATGGAACATTTTTATAGCCTTGCAGATTGACAAGTTTGTATACAGCGATAGGAGCCAAAGGGCTCTTTCATGACGGGAAAGGAAATTGGGATGCTCTGCAAGTCCATTGGTGCTTTCCCCCCACTGTCGATTAGGGGATTACAAGGCATGTGGATGGTGTTAATAAAATTCTTAAGCAACTTTAATAAGTCAAATCATGTGTGTGCAATCAAGCCAGACATGTCAAAACTGCTCTTTACTCATCAAACCCACATTCTTTGGAAGGAATGAGAACCTGGATCACTCAGCAGCAACCAGAGAACATTTTCAATGGCGTGGGATCGTGACAGATGGTAATCACGTCAAAGCTTAGAAAAAAGCTTAAAAAAGCTTTTTGTAGTTTAGTGTAGGTTGTATGAACCCTAAGCCATTTGGAAGTGTGGTGTTTTTTCCCCCTTAATAGGTGTTTTAGCAAGTTATTCATGTTAAAAATTGCAAAAAAGGATTTTATTAACTCTGTACTCATATACAGGTTAAAAGTTATTTCAAATAACTGGTAATACATTTTTTTCTTTCAATCAAATCTGAATCAAATGGACTTAAGTCTCAAATAATGGTGTGGTACACAGTCACTACTGAAAGAATATACTTTGAATCAATGAGTGAAATATGATTGGCTCTCACAATATCTTACTTTGGGCCCAAGGCAAGTAATAAAATTGTACAATGAAGTGTTTTAATGTTTTGGGGGTTGTTTTTACACGAGCATCACTCAATAGCCATGAGTGGTCCCATATTATCCAACAGTTAGATTATAAGTAGATCAAATTTTTTTTCTATTCTCACCTAGAGTAAACCTGCTAGCAAATAAATAACTACCCTGTATATTATTATTCTTACAAACACAGTGTCTCATTTATTTGTTAAGTTAAAAGCAGGTACATCTATTCAAAACAACTACAAATTCCTATGGAACTACATGGGGGAAATTATATTCAAAGCCAAGTTTAGTATTTTCCCCACAATTAAGTACTTAATAATTCAGTCAATAGTATTTAATTACTTTAAACAAATAGATATTGGCTTATTTATACATCATACTTCTTAAGAACAGATGCACCCATTTCTGTACAAGTTTCAAAATTCTTCAGAGTCTGCAAAGATGTCAATCATCTCGGTGGTGTTAAGGATCACACCCAATGACCTCTTTGTTTTAAGCCAGTACCACACAAACCACTAACCATAGTAAAGATGCCCAGAAATTCCCTACTATTCACAAATCCTCATAAAAATTGATCAAATCCTCTGATTTCAGATTCCTTTTTTAGACTTGCCAGTTAATTTGATTCGGTTCCGCTCTTTCTTAGGTTGATGCCAGTTTGCCCAACGGACAGACACAAAGAGGGAAAGCTCTGAACCTACACTGAAAGTCCTAAGTGCCTTCCAAAACTTTCTGCGGAAATTTGTCTTTTCTCTTTGGCTGAGCCTTACCTAAAAGATGGGGCTAATTTGGTTCTGTCTTCCAGGGTTTTCAGCTCTTCGGATGCAAGAACCATTCCACTGTCCGTCTGGTTGTCCTTTTTTAAGAGACAATGAGATGGCACAGTTGATTGAGCTTGTCCACTGACCAACTCCTTAATTAAACTGATTTCCTAACCCATCTATCGGACCACATTCCAAAGTTCTGTAGAGGGAGGTAAAGGCATCGTGACCCAAGAACCATGCAGGCTACAGGAGGAAGCAACTGCTTCCAAGAAATAGACCCAGGCCTGGAAGAAGAGAGGCACTTAGGATGAAGGAGCTGAGAAGACCCATTTCCTTCCCTCTTTCCACAAGGATACTATTCACACTTGAGTGGAAGTGGGCATGAAGCTGGACTGTCTGGAACCTTCTGCCAGGGGCTTCACTTATGGAAAAACCAAGGGTTCCCAAGAAGTTCCATGTCTATAATGACCCCTTGACACACGCCCTCAAGGACAGCCTTATAACGAGGCTCCAAGACTCTAATGCTTAGGCTAATATTTATCTAGCTAACGTTTCATCTTCTGTATTATTCCTGAGACTATTTTTAAAAGATGTACTTACATCTGGGATTACTTTTACTTCTGGTTCTTCCAACGGGATATCTTCAAATGTTTTTACACTCACAGGCCGGCTCTTTTGCTTACTGTTCTGCAGATACTGACTGCAAAAGAACAAATATTTATATTTGAGTGGTGGTATATTTGGCTACAGATCCCACAAGAGATACCTAAGTTCATTATCTTTCAACCACAAGTTTAATAGCCACCTTCAAAACATCCTCTGGAAAAAGAAAAACCAAACCAAACAAAAATCTTTCTCTGCCTGCACACACACTGAAGGCTTAATTTCCTGTGAAAGTCCATTTAAAAGTATAATACAACTGAAGGGCCTAGAAGAGCCGTTTTTCCTTTGAATCATACTTCTGAGGTCCAGGTCTGGACTGAAGACAACACAAGCAGACTCAAGATCAGCTGCCTTCTGCTTGGCTTCCTGATTG
The DNA here is from genome assembly GCF_009834535.1 of Camelus ferus. Lineage (NCBI taxonomy): Eukaryota > Metazoa > Chordata > Mammalia > Artiodactyla > Camelidae > Camelus > Camelus ferus. The sequence goes on from NC_045697.1 coordinate 37,707,302, forward strand.
CCTGCGATTCCTCCACTGAGCTCCCTGCATATTACCGAGCATTGCACATCTCTCTGGCCATCTCCTAGGCAAGTTGTGCTAGACAATGCTCACAGAGCAACCATTCAATGAAAGATGGCCAGAGGAAACACCTGCAGAGCTCACTGAGTCTCACCTGGGTTCAGTGAAGGATGCTGAACCCAAAAGGGTCTGGAGACAATCTTCTCATTCTCCATGTAACAGAAGCTTACTGGGTGGAACGGAGGTGGGCTGAGTCTCACAGTCTCCTGTGTTCAGCTCACAGAGTTGGGGCTGTAGTTTGAGAGTTGCGAGATAGTTTGTCTATTTCTAAGTCTACCCCGGAAGACACAGATTTGGGAAAGTCATTAATTATTTCTATATCTCTGTTGCCCCATCTTTAAAAGGTACTGGCAATAGCTTTCCTTCCCTTACTCACAAAGATACCTGGAGGATGACTGACGTGATTAATGGTGGATGGTAAGTGGGTCTTAGAGCGACACGCCATCAAAGCTTGTTTTCCTCCTTTGCATTCCAAAGGGTACCAGTTTCTTTCAGGAGTCCAAAGAACAGGACTTGTCAGACATCACATCACCTGTTCCCTAGGGGAGCTCCTTCCCTGCCATGTGGCTTTGGGTGAGTCTGAGTGATTCTGTTAAAATCAGCCCAAGTGGAGAGAAGGAAGTCCTTTCCCAGGAAAGGACAGCAAATTCACTCTTCACTCTTAACCCAGTGTACTTCGATAACGGAAGCCCAGTCTCCCTCCCCTGCCCCAGGAGGCTGGTTCCTCCTCTTACATAGAAGAGAGTGAGGCTCACCAGTGACGTCCTCACTCAGGAAACTCCACAGGACAGAGAACATGATATACAAGAAGAGAGAAGCACCTACTTCTACGTCCAGTCCCTGAAAGTGGTGACTATCAAAATGTATTGGTACCACAGTCAATCATTCATTCATTCACTTATCCAGGAATCCTTTACTGAAACTCCCCCACGTGCCAGGCACTGTGTTAGGTGTTCCTCAACCACTGTCTCATGCATCCCCACAAACGGGGCCTCTCTAGGGGTGGCTATTATTCTCCCAACTTCAGATAAGGAACTGAGGCATAGAAAGGCTAAGGAGCCTGTCCAAAATCACCTATTGGAATATCTGAATTATTATCTTGAGGGCAATGGCAGCCGCTGAAGAATTTTAAGCAGGAGATTGACAAAGTCAGCTATGCCCTTTAGAAAGATGACTCTGGGTTGAGGAGGGTAAGACCAGAGGCCATGAGACCCATGAGGGGGTGGTTCCACTACTCTAGGAGAAGGAGGAGTGGCCTGACTAAAGAAAGGTGATGCCCACAGGGTCTGGAGGAGTGGACAGATCCCAGAGGTATCTGGGATGTAGCATCAGCTGGAGTTGGTGAGCTGGGACAGTCATGCGACTGCCCTAGAACAGCCAGCTCCTTCCTTTCTGAGCCCAGTAATTCCCAACACTGCTTGACCCTTCAGAGTTGACAGGGCATTTTCATGGACATCGTTGCATCTGCTCTTCAGAAAACTACAAAACAGGGCTTATTATTATTATTATTTCCTATCTGGAGATGAGGAAGCTAGGCCTTAGGGAGGAAAGGGCCAGAACAGGGATTCAAACTTAAGTCTTCAGACTCTGAAGCCCACGTGGGGTTGGCTTTGTTTGTTTTCACCTTATTCCACATGGACTCCCTTGGACAAGCATCAGGAAGAGGAGGAAGAAGAGAGCAGTGGGTATGACTACGCAAGTCTTTATGAAGCACCGAGTGTGCGCCCAGCCCTGCTCTCACCCACATGTGCACTGATGGTGCGGTGAGGGGGGGGGAGGGGGACCGTGGGCTGTGAGACAGACAAAGGGTGGAGAAAGGACAGCTTCACTTCAAGCAGTCTAATATGAGAGCCAAATTCAGGGACATCTAGCCAACAGGCCGTCTCAGGCATCAATCTACAGGGACCATTTAAATCATCACTAGCAATTAACCAAAATGAAAAAAAAAAAAAAAAAAGTTATGTGCCAGAACCTTTCTTTGGGAGAGAACTGAAAAGAAATCTTTGATAAGCTGCTTGGAGTGGGAGGTGAAACTCCCAGGAGAAATGGTGGAGCAACCGCAGATGGTCCCCAAACTGCCCTCCAAGAAAGATGAGTCCAATAAAGATGTGTTTTCTTGCAAGAAGCATGCAAACCTGGGGCTAGAGCTGATCCACAGGGGAAATTAGAGACGAAGCTAAGTCTAGACACTAGTGGGCCTTCCTCCTCACCCTTCCCCCACCTACCACTCAGCCTCTTCTCTAAATACATGCTGAACAAATATTTTCAAAATAGTTTAAAGGGGCAAAAAATCATGAGGTCGGCTCCCACTGTGATGTCTCTGTCCAGCTCTATTTATAACACAATGAAACTGAAAATTATAAGGAGGAAGCAAGTGAGAGACTCCTTGGCTTTTCTCCTTGACGGGAAATGTGAAAGATGAGTGAACAAGTCCCCTGAGAGTCACCCCAGCCTCACCTCTTCCTCCCCAGGGAAGCAGGACCACAAGAGAGCATCAAAATGAAATGTGCCGTGTGCAGACACCTCGATCTTGCCTTTCATTTAACCCAGATGATTAAAATGTGACCGTGGTCTCTTATTTTTATAAAAAGGGGGAAAGGAGGAGGGGGTTAAGTGGGGAAGTAGACATAAGGCTCTGATTTCCATTTTATTTTTCAAATTATGGCTGGATAAAAGAGAAACTGGACTGGAAAGACCAATTCGAAAATCACAGACAGAAAATCAGAGCCAGGCCTGTGTTGGGAGGGTGGTGTCACATTTGTCCACGCTTCTGGGGATAAATGCTAGCAGCCCTGTTGCAGAGCCAGCCTCACACTTGGCACTTCCATTACACACGCATGACTTCATCGACTCTCGGCACCATATGCAAAGCGCCCGAGTGAGCCAAGAGGCTGCCAGCTTGGGTCCTCACCCCACCTGGTCACAGAAAACCCAAGAAACATAGCTCATGATCAAATGGCATTGCGATAAAGCAGAAGGCAATGGTGTTGTGGGAATCATTACCATGCTGGAAGGCCAGCTGAACTTGAACTAGGACTTTTTAAATGTGGGAGTGGAATGATGGGTTTTCATTTCATTACTTTTTCTCTTTGAGGCCTCCTCCATGGTATGGAGTTAGGTATCAGAGGAACTGGATTCATCCTAGGGATGTGTATTTAACAGCTCACTTAATAGCTATCATTGATTGAGTCGTGTCTAGGTGCCAGACACTCAGAAATTCATTATACTATGTAATCCTCAAAGTACTCATTTTTGTACAACACCAGCATCCTGGCCTGGCTCATAGTGAAGATTTGTGCCAGGTCACAGCTGCAAAGAGCAGATTGGGAACCCAACCCAGTTCTCTTTAACTCTAAAATCTGGACCTTTAACCACAGTGTTGTATTCTCCCCGGGTAACTGATCTGAGCCTCATGTTTAACATCCACATCATAAAAGATAACAGTTTCTACCTTGCCCAGTGCTGGCCACATCTGATAACACAAGGAAAAGTTCTTGGGAAAATGCTGAAAGTTCTTGACACAAACGGAATGGGCAGCTCACTAGTTGGCTTCTAACCGCTTGGAGCTTTCTCCTGTCTCATGACAGTGTCCCTGCTGTCCTCTCTGTGTGCCTCCATGAGCCCAACTCTCCAGGGTGACTCCCACCTGCCACCCGGCAACCTGGCCAAGTGCTGGAGCCCTGTGCCCCTCCCTACAGCCCCAGCACACACGGCAGGGAGCGGCCAGGCTGGGCCCACGCTGTCAGGGGTCCGGTTGCAGGAGGAAAACACCCAAAGGGGTGGGAACAGCAACAAAGCAAAGTGAAGTAGTCCCAGGCTTAGTAAAAGGCAATTTTAATACCGTATTGTAGAAGCCAGTTCAACTCTCTCCTTATGCACAGGTGCTGGGAGAGAATAAAAGAAAGCTGCCTTTAGAAACCCCGCTACTTATCAGAAAAACACTGCAATACATATGTTTTAAATAAGCCCAGAAGTTCCATTATGCAAATAAAATGCTGAAAATCAGACTTGGGAGGGGCTTCTAAAGATGCACTGTCCAGTCTAATTCAGGACGCATCCCCGTGGCATCCTGTATCCTAGCCAGAGAGGCAGAAGTGTGTTTTCATAGATGCAAAGAACTCTTCCTTCCTGAATCTTTCCTAAGCCATTTAATTCATATTAATAAAAGAGTACATGGGGATAATTTAAATACAGATGTCTTTGTAAAACTGGTCTCTTTTGCTGGAGATTAACAAACTGTGGCATTCCAGTTATTTGCAGCTGCAGGGCCTAGGATTCTGGAAGGAAGAGCTTCAGCAGCAATGTGGACCACAGATGGAGGGAGATTCACCTACCCAGACCCTCTTCAAGGAGCACTTCTCAGGGTGAAGGTTAAATGTGCAAGGGAAATGCAGCAGCTTTATCCAATGTCCGTTCCTCCACCCCCCTCCCCAAGACTACCTGGAAGCCCTCTCTCCACCCCGCCGGGGGATGTGGACCAGATACAGTACCTGATTCCTGCTGTGTTGTCATAATGGAATTTGGGGTCACACACTTCCTCTTCCTCCATACAGGAAACAGGTGAGGTAGGCAGAGAGAGGCCCGAGTCCTCTTCCATGCTCAAAGTCTCGGAGATGGGAAGAACAATGTAGTCTTTGCCATCCTGAAACAACAAACACAGAGCGCTGTTGTTATGGCTTCAGTCCTTCAAGAGCCTTTTCATGGAAAACAAAGGCCATGGGGGCTTCTTGTTTATGGGGAACGTGGCTTTCGTATCTGAAGGCAAAACTTTAAGATGACTTTAAAAATGGCTTGTCAAAAACAGAAGGGCACTTGAAAGGGACGTGTATATGAAAGGATATTAAAGGAACTAACAATAACCAAGATGGGTAAGGGGACCACAGAGAGAGATGGCTACAACGAACATGCGGAGCTGGGAAATCATTTCTTCACCAAGTCCTGTCGACAGAAGCCAGGTCCTTGAAAGGGCATGTCATCCAGTTTTAGCCTCTACACTCCAAGACAATGGGAAAACTGATGACAGTCTAAAGAAAAGCAATAAATGTGCAGGGAAATGGGTCTTCCAAGAAAAGGCTGCACAACTTTAACATTATTTCATCAAGAGAAAGAAAGAAAGGGCAATTTGATGCCGTTAAATGTTTGGAAGGTTTATTGATAAAGACAGATTTGACCCATTGTCCCCCAGCTGGTCAAAAGCAGGAGGATATTGGTTTCTATTCACTGTAGTAAGAGGTGCTGACTAGAGATTAAAAACTTCCTAATGCGAAAGGCTACAACTCTAAAATCCTCCAGTGGAAGTTATGGAAGCCTGGGATTTTACCAAGGAAAAAGCCACCTATTTTGCAGGGTTCAAATGTATTTTTGCCTGAAGAATGTATTTAAAATTCCTTGAAATTCTGTCCACTGGAGATACCCGGTGTATCAACTAGGTTTTGGTTTTGGTTTTGGTTTTGGTTTTGGTTTTTATGAATATGAGATACACTCTTCTAAAGTTAAAATACATCAATATTTTATCAAATGGATACATCAGTATGTATTTTTACTGGTTACCAAAATACACATTGGTAAAAATAAAAGTGATCAGCTCCCAGGTTTGAAGTAGGATCTCATCTCTCTAAAGGGGTAATTATAGCTTTTAGAGAAGCATTACTGCTCCGACTGGGAAGAATTGTAGCTCCCTGTGCAGTGGCTGAGAGGCTGGCGTGGTGGCTGTGAGAAGGTCTAGGCAGCAGAGGAGCCCCTGACACCTAAGAACTCTTCGTAGAAATTTCTTGGATGGAGGTCACAAACCTGCTGAGCGTTAGCTTGTAACAGATTCCCCAAATGTTCCACCAGCTCTGAAAACGTGGGTCTCTGGTTGGGCTCCCCATGCCAGCAGTCAAGCATGGTCTGGTACCTAGAGAAGCAAAACACTGATGTCATTAACTGCCTCCTTCCTCCTGATCTGATGCTGAAAAGTAGCACGGGAATGAGCAAACATTTCTAAAAAGTCCACTGTGATGGTAAATAGGGATATGAAAATGTGTAAGACACAGAGCCCTACACTTGGAGCATCAAGTGTGTCGAGAAAAGGAAACATTATAAATCAACATCCAATAAAAACTGACTGGCTGGTATAGATAAAGTGCTGTCATTTCAAGAAGGATGACTCTGTACTTGAGATTATCAAAGAAGACCTCAAGGGAGAAGTAAGACACAAACTGGGCCATGAAGGAGGTTTATATAACAGAGAGTCTTCTCAGCAGGGCAAATTTTTGTGAGCAAAGAAGGAGGATAGGAACATGCTTGTAAAGTCTTACATTTCTGGTGTGGTGTAATCAGGGGCTCTCATCCGAGTTCCTTCTTTCAATCGCCTACAAAATTCCTCATCAATCTTTACTCCAGGATATGGAGAAGCACCTAGAATAAAACAGGAATGGGACATGACTGATTGGATTTTTCTCTTGCAGAAAGCCCTGAGCCTGATTCCTGAACACCTTCCTTCCCATACATACCTCTTTTCCTTCCTTTCTTTTTGCTTTTCTTTTCTTTCTTTCTTTCTTTTCTTTTTTTTTTTTTTTTTTTTTACATTTTACAACCCAAAGCCTCCAAGTAAGTTTCACCCAATAAAGGTGGAATACAGGCAAGGGAAAAAGCACACTGGAGCCACAGACATTTATCATTCTATTTGGGTATGGATGGAGGGACAAAGAGAAGAGACTTACCTAAGGAGAATATTTCCCAGAGCAGGACACCAAAAGACCACACGTCACTTTGAATTGTGTACACTCTGTCAAAAATTGTTTCTGGGGCCATCCATTTCAAAGGGAGGCGAGCCTATGGGCGTAGGGAACAAGGGGTGAGAACCCAACTCAGCAAATATCCGAAGAAAAAACTTCCTTTGTCTCTGAACACAGCTTGCTAAGAGAAGTTTGAATTCTGCAAGTTAACAGATCACTGGGTACATCTTTGAAACTTACATCGCCTTTCCTGACATAATCTGGGTCTTTATAAATGTCCCGGGCCAAGCCAAAGTCACAGATTTTAACTACGTTCTTCTCCGACAAGAGGATGTTTCGTGCCGCCAGGTCCCTGTGGATACACTGCAAAAGAATCGTGTACGTTAGGACTAGCTCGCATAGCTGATCTCTTCTACATCTGTTGTGACCTCATGCTTTAAAAAAATAAAAAAACCCACATCAGAAAACCAACTGATTAACAAGCACTGGGTTAACATCTTTTATCAACACTTCAGGAAAAAAATCTGTGAGTTTCGTTGAGACACACATCTGTTTATTCCATAAACAGCCCACGACTCTGGAATTAAATAATTAAGTTATAGCCTGATGATGGAGTCATAAATAGACTTCTCTTGGACACAATTAAGAATGTGTTTCTGGTCACATCCACACATCCCTTTTGCCTGGCACCATATACGGTTAAAACGTGTTATCCTAAGGAGGCCCCAGAGTGGGATTTATTTTGAATGAATGCATGGAAATCAGAAGCAAGGGGCTTCCCTTGGTTTGGTGCCCTTTGTCGGTTTCTCCGTTCCATATGTAACTGAAGCTGGACCAGCTCTGAGAAACAGTTCCCAGGGGGTGCTCATCCTCTTTTCAAAGTGCTGGATTGTCAGAGATGTCGATTAAAGCACGTCCAGCCTCTCACCTGTCAAGTGAATTCTCTGGTGCACTACAAAGGGAAACCAAATTCTCCTTGGCTTTCCTTCTATTCTTGCCTGTTCCTCAGTTTCTCTCTTCTCTGTATCCCTTAACTTCTTCTTCTTATTTTTTTTTTATTTTTGTATCCCTTAATTTCATCTGACTTCCTACACCTGAAAGATTTATGAGAGCACAGGAGTCTAGGGGAACTTTTAGAAATGGTGAAAACTCAAGTCAGTGCAGGAGTGCTGAGCGAGCTAGGCATAGCAGATCCCCCGCCTCCAACTGCGCGTCTGTATAGCACTGCCCTCTGAATGAGGCACGTTCAAAAGCACACTATCTGGCATGACTGAGCGCGACAGGAGCTTCCCCAAAGCACAGTCCTTTCTACTTTGCCCCCAACCAAAGAGCTTCCTTTTTCAAGCCAGCAACCAGGTGCTACTCAAGAAATCAGCTGGTAAATAAGTTCATTTGTACCATTTTTTAAAGATTCTGCATATAAGTGACATCATATGAGACTGGTGCCCTGAAATAAAAGCTGCACTTTCCCTTAACGACAGAAAAAGAAAAGAAAAGAGAAAAAAGAATCAGATAGTAGATACAAGGGAAGTTACAGGATTGCCCCCCACCCCACCCCCTATTCCCCTTCCCATCAAAGGAACCCTGCCTAAATGGGAGACTCTGGCCCTAAAAAATAATATTAATAAAATAAAATTAGAATCTTCAAGAAGGGCCTTTCTCTTTGGGAAAATCCGATAAGATCCTACGTCTCTCCCTTCCTTTTGGGAGAGAGAAGACAAGCGCTCCCAGGCAGAAAAATCTGAGATCCTGAGACTCTGGAAGTTGTGAAAAGCTTTAAACCTCAGAAAAAGAAATGGGTAAGGGATTCAACTCATTTAGAAAAGAAACCAGAACTTTAAGTCTTTCTTCCCACAGCAGGCTGCAGCAAATGCCTTCTGTCAACTAACAATTTCTCCTGTAACTTAATTTGAATTTTGTCTGGTTTGATGTCAAACCATCCATTTTACTCTTTCCAGGGGGTGACCTGCTCCCTCCGCAGTGTTTACAACCTTTGGAATGTTTGTAACTTGTCACGTACTCACCTCAGCCTTTGTTTGGCCCACTTTTCTAATTTTAGCCCTTTTAATCGCTCTCATCTAAAGCCTGTCCTTCCTGGTTTCTAATTATACAACTAACAAATACTTTTTGATGGATGGAGATGAATGTAAAATAAATTAAAAGGAGACTCTCCTGTGCCAAGATATCTGCAAGGCTCCGTCCCTCACCTCTTCCAGGTCATTACTCAAATGTCACATTCCCCTAAAGCCTTCCACGTCCACTTTGTTTAAAATTGACGTACGCAAACACAAAGACATACGAACATACAAACATACCACTCCTGTCTACTCTGTAACTCTTTCCTGCTTATTTTCCTCCACAGCGCTCACTCCCATCTACCCCACCAGGCATTGCACTTGCTCTATTGTTTGTTCCACCCACTAGGATGTCAACTCCATGAAGGTGGAGAGTCTTGCCTACTTGTTCACACAGTATCCTTAGTGCTGAGAACACCGCCTGCCCTTGGGAGATGCTCAGTAAGTATTCATCACATGAATTAATTTCATGACATTCTAATACCCTCTTATTTAGCAGAAATGGGGCCTCCTCAGTAGCGCTCTTTTAATAGTCCCAGGAGTGGTGAATGAATTGCAGTCCCAAGCAAACGTCGATGGACATCTAACTGGACATCTGACTTCCAAATCTGTGCCGTGAAGGGATGCATGGTCTCACCTTCCGTGATGCCAAAAACTCCATGCCTTTAGCCACCTGGAAGCTGTAACAGATGAGATGCTCCAAGGTCAGGAAGTTCTTGTACAGATCTTCAGGAACTGTCAGAAGTACAGGAGGACAGAGATTGGTATTTTGACCAGAAACTATGTATTTCTAAGTGTGAGAGAGTAATCTTCATTTTAAAAATTGGGAGTCAAATTTCAGGAAGTAGAAGCACCCGGAAAATGTTTCTATCTCCTGTAAATATGCTGAATCCTGGTATATCCTTAGCCTTCATCAGACCCCTTAGCAAAAATACTGGTTTTTCCATTTTTGCCAAATTGGATGAAAAAATCCAGGAGGCAAAATGGAGGCAAAATTGTCACAGACGACAGAGATGTAAAAGAGGGCTTTTCCAAATTTGCTTTTGTAAACTGTTTTTTTTTTTTCATGTATCCAGAGGGATAAACAATAGTTTCATATCAAGAACTCTAAAAATAAGACAACAATATTCAGGGTCATTGAACCTTTTCTCTCCAGGCTTTGTCCTGGAACAAAGGCGAAAGGTCAAACCATAATCTACAACGGATAACTAAAAATACCAGAAATATGTTTACTTCTCTCACTTTCAAGCTGAGAAAGTGCTGTAAGCACAGTAAATCTGGCCCGTAAGGATGCTGTTTCTCCTTCAAGGATATGAATGAGATGACAGGAACACAGAGCGAGAGATGAATTTACGTAAATTCGTGGTATTTACTTCCGTGCAATTGGTACAAATAAACATTAAGACATTAATGGGTGTTTCAGATAAGATAAGACATGGCTTCATTCCTGGAGACAAATACCAGAGTAAATGAAAACTCAGTTGTAAAATAACCTTGTATGTATTAAAAAAGTTTATGAACCTTTTTTTCAATGATTTTCTATGATTAGGGTGGAGGGCTCTCGTGACTAATGAATGAAACCCCTTTATTTTCCAGATGAAGAAATGGAGGCAAAATCCCAGGTCAACACCCCCTCTACTCCAATTGACTCCCTCACTCCCTTGGGTTTCCAGCTCAATGACTGCCATTTTGTGAGAGAGCAGATGGGGCAGAGCTGGCTCCACTCAGCGTGCGCCCAGTTATGTGAGGTCTACACAACCTCACCACGCTTTTTCAGACCAAGTTCCAGCCTCACACTGCCTGCTCAGCTTCTATGGGGGAGAAGTCAAATTCTAAGTTCTCTCTGTGGCCTTGTGTCAAAGGAAACCGAAGCGGATTTCTTCCAATATTTCATGGTTTTTCTTCTTTCGAGCTCACACTTCAAGAAGGGCCAGGTGTCAGGAATCCCCACCGCTCCCTCCATGGCACCGTCACTGCTCCCTCTGCGGGAAGCAGATATGCAGTGTATCCTGAAGCTGGAAGAGGTCCTGAAAGTCAGGCTGCGAACACAGCTCCCGTCATAAACAGCACTGAAGCATCAGGGGAAGCATAATGGGCTAAGGAAAAGTGGATTTACCAAGACTCCTCTGAAGAAGTGTGGAAGACTTAATGAGCCACGTGGGGAGGGGCAGAAACAAAAGATGCCTGCGCTGCCCGGGAGACGGCTGGGTGTGACTACGTGGATGGCTTCTGTTGTGCTGGTGAAGCAGGCGGTGTGGGGCTGAACTTCCGTGGGCGACGGGGAGGCTGGCAACCACCAGTGAGCCTCCTCTGCCCGTCCGGAAGATGGCACTGAGCCTCTCTTGCTGATAAGTGCTGACCCAAAACTTGAAGAGCATTGGTTTGACAATGCCAACTGCTTAGCTCTCCTGAGGGACAGAAATTTCTCAGGCTGCCCGTGCTCTGCCTCTCAACCTGGCCTGCTGCTTCTGTCGGCCTTCCACCCTACAGCTCTGGGGAGGCTGAATGGAGGATTCTAGAAATTCAGGCCTCTTTTAAATATTAGGTAGTTGTGGACTTTTCTATGACAAAATTCCTCATAACACCCTGTCACCTTGTCTGTTCCCACAAGAGCACGCGCTAGGTGTGGAAGAAGCAGTGGCAGGTACCTTCTTCTTCCTCCACATCACTGAGGGACTTCTCCTCAACAAATCCAGAGCTGGCTGAGCTCTGGCTACTGGTGATGCTGTCCAGGCGGCGTTTAGGGTCCACGGTGATTTCCCCAACGTACTCTTTCCCTTGCCGGAACCGTGCCCCTTTACTCTAAAATGAAGCAAATGAGCAAACTCCTTGAATATCAGAAAAATCTCTAAAACGTAGTAAACTATACAAACAATTATAACTATTAAAAGAAGACAAGTGGGACATAAAGTTCAAGACCATGGAACCTCTGGGCTGAAATTTTGGGTAAGTGTTCTACGTAGTAGATTTTCTTCCCTAAAGCCTGGTTGCTTTTTAGCTTGAAGAGCTAAGGGCCTTGTTTCAAGTTTCACTCAGACACACTTCCAACATTAGGCCGCTTTTGAGAGAGGGATTAACACTCCATAGGGCCAAATATGGCCAGGGTAGAGACAGAACAACCCAGAGCTGTCCTTCCCCTGTCATTCCTGTCCCTTAATCACACCCACCTTCCCCCTCCTTAGGCATCATCCACAACGGGTCAGGAGATTAGAGTCACAAAGATAACACATGAGAAGTACATGTCCTCCAGAAGGGAAAAGAGGATGTGACAACAGCCAAGAGGTGATGTGAAAAGATTCCTCACAAGTTCTTCACAGAATTTTAATGAAAAAATTTAACCTGAACAACTTTTGAGTTCTCCTCCATGTGTACAACGTGGCCACAGTTGAGTTAGGAAATGACATACCTTGTAGGGAACAAATTCATTTCTCTTGCTCCTTAAGTAAGTTGATAGGTTTCCAAACTTGCAGAATTCCACAATCACCATGAGTGGCCCTGCGGACAGCACAGTGTGCCAAGAAGTGAAAATGTGTTTTCACTCATGTTTCTCATCAAGTGCTTAATACATCAATGAGCCAGAAAATAATCATAGAAGAGGCTACAACCTTTCCCTGGAAATAGGATCAGAGAAATCAGCTGGTTGCAATTCCCTTCTGTTGTAGCTTTTCTTTTTCCAAAAGGTGATTCCACAACAAGATTAACCAACATTTCAGAAGAAAATCCACCCACTTGCTTTTCAACACAATCCCCTAAGATGACTCCATTTTAGAGTGAACTACTCTTCAAGTCTTTTGCTTTCAACTTTAAGGGGAAGTTCTCTTTTCTCATCTGAACACCTATTCCAAAAGTAGACAACTGTATTATAGTGATGTAGCATTTTTTTTAATTCACAGGAAGTTCTAGAATAATTTACAGCACCCCTTAAACCTCCATGAAATATGCTTATATCCAGGAATCTGCCAAAGTATCCTAAGGGAAGGGAATGAAGGCCATGGGAGTTGGGTGGTTTCCCTCAAATACTAACAGAGAAGTAGACGCCAAAACCAGGCAACCAGAACCATCCACAGACACTCACCCCCTGGCTTAGTACAGGCACCGAGAAGATTGACCACATTGAGGTGGTGACCAATATGAATGAGGATCTTGAGTTCTGACATGAGGGCTCGATGTTCGCTGTGTGTTGCTCCTTCTACAAATACAGAACAAAGAGGGAAATCACACATGTGGGCTTGACCTTAGCAGGATAATGCCCCACTGCATGCATCTCTGCAACTTCCCCTCCAGGGGTAATACCACTGTAACCCAGTTTACAGACTAGGTACATTAAAACGCAAATATAAATTATACTTTCTAATTCTAAATCAGATTCTTACTCTAAGTGCCCCCAGAATGTCTGCTACTTGAAGCAAGCCATCGTGAGGTCTTTTACAAAGTGGAGAACACATCTGCAGATGAAATCATGCCCAGATTTTCTTTTACAAAACCGGATTTTCTCATACCAGGTTGACTGTGCTTCTTAGCTCCTGATTATTTCAGTGCTTCCTCATAAGCATGTATTATATTCCCTCACATGTTAGGGGCTCTGCTGAAGTTCCCACCAATCTAGGCTGAGCAGGAAACTTAACAAGGGCCAGCTGGCAAAGCCAGATGGCACATGAGGCTGATGAGGCTGAGTGTGAGTTTGATCCTGCACAGAGTGGTACACTTCCTTCTAATTCACAGACATGGTCCACACCCCAGGTTTTGATGAGCCACCTCAAAATTACATACCCCCCTCAGCCACAAGGGAGAGGAAGCAAAAGGAGAGAGATGGCTTCAAAAGGCACATGACTCCTGGCAAAGGGTCAGTAGCACTGTGTCCACCAATGAAAGCACGTCACAATTCTAGCCAAGAGCTTTATACGCATCACCTCCCCAGATTAAAATGGCAAGACCAGAATCCCATTACTGTTAGGTTTAACAGTTGTTTATGCAACTTTTAATTTCAAAATGTCACCCATAATCTTTTTTTTCCCCAGCACAACCATTCTTAGTTTGCATATTATCTTTTATATGTGACCCTCTTTTACATGTTCCAATTCTAGGGAACATGCTGGTTTTTGTGTGTGTGTGTGCTACTATTTTTACTTATTATATCAAATTTATTTTTCTGTTTCCTGATGGTCTATAATTATCCTACTAATGTACCATAGTATGCTAAGAAACAATTTTGATGAAACCAAGGTATTTTTTTTTTCCTATAGCCAGGCCACTAAATACAGTTGTACAATCTGTGTCTTGCACAAGGGATCCCAGGCAAGGTGGGGCAGTAGAGGAGCTGAAATCCATTCTCAACTTTGCTTGCCAGGCTGTGGACCCTGGCATGAGGCTATAAAAGAGGAATTTTTTATCCAGTTTGCACAACAGCAACATACAGTGTGGCTGCATGCTTGGCTAGTGGGCCCACCTAGCCACAGAGCCACTGACACAAACCTTTCATTATGTTTAGAGATGGGGTGAAACAGATAGAAGGATATATCACCATATAAATTTGTTTTTACCTTTCAACATTTTGACGGCCACTGTCTTGCAAGTTGCTGTCTTGTCAATTCCAAAGGCATCTGCTTCAATCACTTGGCCAAAGGCACCACGGCCGAGAGGCTTACCTAGAGTCAACAAAGACAGGAACAACAAAACAGACTTGGACTATTTCACCACCAAGGTGACAGGCAGAGATTCCAGCTTGACAGAGTGACATACATCCCAGTTTAACATGGACGGTCCAGCTGACACCCTTGTCCCGGCTGAATGATTTAATACCTCCCTCTTCACTCTCCAAAATGGGTGATTATACAGGGCTCCTACTTCTAAGTGACTAAATGGATAATCACTCAAAATCAAGAGATGGAATGAATATTTCTGAATCGGAATCTGACATTTAAATAGACTAGATTTGTCACCATCCTAAAAGTAGAAGAGATGGCCTGGTAAACCCAGTATCAAATTAATATTCCTTGAAAACACACCTAGTTTCAGCCGGTCTCTGGGGAATTCCCATTTGCTGGCATCATAAGGGAGGCGTTCACAGTGTTCGTCCAACGGGAGTTCATCTGGATCCATGACGATGGACAAGTAGCCCGTCTTCAGTTCGCCTCCATTGGCCTGGAAAGCATTACTCCTTCCAGTCACACACAGCCTCTTGTTTGGCTGTTGTTTTTGTGTGCTTGTTATTGTTGTTTATAGAAGCCCCATTCTTAATGTCTCATTTTCTAAATGGCTCATGGAGTCTGAGAGTAGTCCTATTATAATCCTGCTTCCAGTGTCCCCTCAACCCCTAAATGAGCTCAGAATTAAATTCTTAAATCTTAATTACACTAGACAGTCCAAGCCCATTTCTTCTCTAGTTGCTTCTATCAATTAAAGCCCAGTGGTCCAAGCAAAAGAAAGTGGGCAAGAATGTTATTGTATAGAAATAAAATTGTGCCTATTGAGCCAACAACAATGGGAAGAACCAACCCAAAGAACCCTAGTCAGCTTTCATTAATCATGAAAGCCAACGTGCATGGGACAGAAGGGAAACTATTTTGTTACCCGCTTAACGGTCCGTAGAATGATGACAAGAAGTAGCCAGAAGAACATGGCAAGCACTGCAGTGCCCACTAGAATAATGACTTCCAAGTTTGTCTTTTCCTGGGCACCTGGGAAGACACAATTGAATGAGCGTCAACAATGGAAATTTATACCCTTTGATACAGAATGACAAAGTTCAACACTAATGCAAGATCTCAATGTTACCAAGTGGGGAAAATCCTAGACAGTCAGTCACACACCTCTAACTTGGATGGAGTTTACAGTATTCTTAATGGATAATTAAAGGTTTGCAAGACATTGCTCATGAAAACTTCCAACAATATATAATTCTAAAGTAATTAAGGAGAGAAATATTAATGTCTCAAAAGGACAAACAGAAGGTGTTTGGGAGAAGAGCACACTTTGACAGAAAGAAAACAGATCACGTTCTATAAAGAAGAAAGAAAGTACTCTATTTGGGGTAAATAAATGTCTGATTTTACACTGACAGTCTATGTTTTGATTTGTATGGAGTTTGAGGGAAGGATTAAGACAACAAGTAGGGAAATAAATGTAGTACTTTGGCCAGAAAGCAATGGGTGACCAGGCACTCACTAGGTGCTCATTACTTCAAATATGTCACATTTAAATACATCACTTTGTTTTCTCAACAACCCTCATTTTTCAGGTGGAGAAGCAAGCTCAGAGAGGTTAAGCTACTTCATCAAGGGCACACAGCAAGTTGGTGGAATGGTCAAGAGTTAAACAAGGTCTGTCCAACACCAGATAACATTACACTGCACTGTCCTCATGTGGCAGGAACCTCGGGGAGGAAAGAGAGCTGACGTGAGTACATCCCACGTGCCCTGGCAATATGAGTTTAAAACCACTCAAGAAAGGAAAGAGAAGAGAAAAAGCTAGAGGTCAGCAGGGAAAGCTGCAGATGCTCAGGACCCCAGAGGACAGCTCTAAGTGGGAAAAATTAAGTCCAGAGGAGGCTTTCAACTAAGAGTGATTAGCAGAGCAGTGATAAAGAAGCAATGGCCACTTAAGGCCTCCCATCGGATGAGGGCGGTGTGAATCAAACCGGGGCCACAAGCTGTGAGAGTGGCCCAGGCGGCCTCAAGAAGGCAGGAAGACAAGTAATTAGTTAGCAAAATAAGAGTGAACAGTTGAGAGACGAGCACCAAGTTTGCTTGGAAGTAGATTTCGTTTCTTGGGGGTATAACTGAAGTAATTCTCTATTTATACATAGAGATTTAAAAGTCCGTTTGTGCATAGTAAAAAAGTTCAAAGATTCGACTGTCTATATAAGCTGGTGCATTAATATTCCCATATTAACATTTTTGAACCTAGCAGCATCATTAAATATTTACCTTTTACTTTCTTAGTATTCTCTTCTGGTGAGAAGTAAATAAAACGTCGGTGCCAAGGTTACCTAGTTAAGCCTCGGTCACCAGCTGCAGACAGCTAACGGAGCTGAGGCAGGGCACAGCGGGGAGCTGGAAGTCTCCCTCCGGATTTGCTCTAAAGCATGAAGCACTTTGAAAGTGACAAAACCACCATGTCACTTGAAATCTTTATTTACTTCATGCATTTGAAATCTTTATTTGCAAGTGCAGCTGATGAAATGGAACTTGAAAAGAAGTCAAGGTATCGAGATGCAGTACTTGGCAACATAGATTTGACAGATTAAAGGGACTGAAATCTAGACTTTGAGAGACAAATTAGGATGAGTTCATAGAAATCCATCAGTTCCTCCATCCATCACCGCCCCTCTCACTCCCCTCCCTGCATACCATTCCTTCACCCACACAATACTGTTTTCATTGTGCCTCTGGTAGGTTAGTTTAAAAAAAGACATAGGAATATACTTTTGAAGATAAAATATTCTGTCACAAATTACCTTTCCCATCTGAGAATATGTCAGGACTCTCACATCATTCTTGCATACACATTTAGATAAGAACCTCAAATTTTTCATTTTCAGAGAAGCAATGGTCTATTGTTCACAAATGAATCTTAAATTATCTTTAGTCCAACAAAAACTATGAACCCTTGTGACTCTCTGGATAGCACTGATTTTCATGACTAGGCAGTAATTCTACCTAATAGATATAGAGGCATAATTTCCACAACAAGTTAATTGAGCCGTTCAAATGGAGAACGAATCACTGAAAGGAGGGCATTCCACCTGCCTGGCTGAGAATTTTTCCACATTGAGAACTGCAGGGATAGAAATGTGATGCAAGCAGAATTAAAATAACATTAATCATGCTTTCTGGTTAAAATAATATATACTTAAACTAGGAAATTTACAAAGAATATTAAAACCTGCCCATTTGGCTATGGTCCTGCCCAGCGTATACGAGTGTACGTAACATACATGCGAACTTTTTTAAAACCACTTTATGTGCCCGTGAATTCCCACTGACCTTCCACTATGAAAAATGCCTCCACTTGTGCACACCCAAGAACACTGCACGCCTGGCAGGTGTAGAGGCCTTCATCCTCCTTCCTCACCCGGCGGATAGTTAGGTTCCGGTTCCCATCTTTGAGCACGATGCCTAAGCGAGGAGGATAATGATGGTTTTTATTACGAGGTGGTCTGGTGGAGTTTTGCAGGGAAAAACTTTAAAAATATAAATGATGTCCTTTATCTTGGGCTATTATCTAAATCCAAAGAGTCACAGAGGATCAGCTGCTGACTTAGCACCCCTGGCTTCCATGAGAATTCAACAAGGCTCTGAATATTTGGATTCCCACCAAGTGAACCAGACCACGGACACTACGATGGCTTTTTTTCCCTACCTAAAACAAATTAAGAAATAATATGGCTTTTATACTGTATAATATAACTTATATGTGGAATCTAAAAAGTACAACAGACTAGTGAAAATAACAAAAAAGAAACCGACTCACAGATACAGAGAACAGACTAGTGGTGACCAATGTGGGGAGGGGAGAGGGAGGGACAAGACAGGGGTAGGGGATTAAGAGGTACAAAGTACTATGTATAAAATAAATAAGCCACAAGGATGTATTGTACAGCACAGGAACTATAGCTAATATTTTACAATAATTACAAATGGAATATAATCTTTAAAAATTGTGAATCACTATGTCATACACCTGAAACTTAAATAATATTGTACATTAACTATACCTCAATAAAAATAAATAATTTTTAAAAGAAATAATATGGATATTAGACAACATTTCCAGGAAAATTCTGCAACTAAAGAGAGACAGACATGCTCAATTCACCTGAGTCTTCCACAAGTGTCTCGTTATCTTTAAACCACGTAATCTGTGGAGGGGGATTCCCAAACGCTGTGCAGGACACTTCAATGGTCTCACCAATACTTGTTGTCTGATTCTCCAGGTTTCCTGTGATTGTGGGTGCCATGCGCTCTGTGCACAGGCACCAAAAAAATCATAGAACATTTAGCTATAACTTTTGAAGTGCTTTTAGTGTCAGTAAACTATTAAACCATTTACTAAACTGTTGATTTACTAAGCTGAAAATATGCAGAGGTTGGTCACTGTGATCAACCTGGTCACTAAAGTTAAGTGGAACAAGTCAGTTCAGACAGATCACTGCCTTTCTTTGAATGTTCATACTAGTGACCTGAGCTGGTAATCACACCACAAAATAAAAGTTGTCATATGGGCTTCCTGCCCATGAAATAAATAAATAAATCCTAGCCAATGACACCCAAAAATTCTGCCATGTTTCTCTCAGAATGTGCAAAACCTCAATGTAATTCAACAAAAAAAGGCTTTATATTTATTTGGTACTTAAAAAAAAAACTCATACTATTTCCATTGCTCACCATCAGTCCTATGGTAGGCAGCATTAGCCTGATTTTGCAGATGAAGGAGGGTTAAACAACTTGTCCAAGTCCCTCTAAGTAAACAGATGAACTCATAATAGATTTACATGAGCCGAAAAGACTAGTCCAGTACTATTTCCTCTAAATAAAACGACACTTGAAGGAAAGTCAAAGATTTAAAGAAAACAAAGCCCATGGGTCCTTGTTTAAATATACAGGACAGCTTTAGATTTACCCCTTTCCTACAAATCATCAAAGTGCTGTAGAAATATCTTGTCCAAACATCAAAAGGAATCTTGCAGAAGAAATCCACGTCAACATTTAGCAAAATGAGAATACCTCGACAGTGAACTACACTGGGGTTTAAGCAAATGGACTCTAGTTTATTTCTAAGAATAATTTTTGGAAAACAACTTGAGAGTCCTTACGAAAGCAAACTAGCTCATCGTGAGCACTATTTCCTGGGCATGGCAAGCCCGCAGCCTCTTTCACATCTCTGTTGGAATTTTTTCATTAAGTTGAAACCAGACCAGTCACCAAGGTGAACAGAAAAACCATGGTCATATATATGTGGTGTGATCTGAAGAGCTCTGGGATGACTTCACCCCAAAACATCTCTTCTTCTGCCACCTGAGTCTTAACTCTAGCAAAATCCATCCTAGTGGCTGTCGGAAGATACCTCTTAAAATATGCCAAAGCCTCTGAAGATATTATTCCGCTAAAACTTAAGTATAAATTACTTTATCTGGGCAGTTCCCTTTCTTCACAGTGAAAAACCAGAACATAAGCATCCCAGAAACTGGGTAAGAAAACAAAGGAGAGGAAAAATTAGAAGGAGATGGCAAAAAGAGAAACTCCCCAAATTTGCCTAATTTTCTCAGAGACAGAGCCATGGCTGCACAGATTTTGTGCAAGGAGCAAGGTTAGATGAGGTGTAGAGGGTGGCTTCATGTGGAATTTACAAAGCTCTCTGCTGATTAAAATGATCATCTCATTGACCCTGAGCTGTACGGCAGAGGTACAGGCAATGAGGGTGGCACCCCTCCCAGGGGCTCTCAGAGGTGGTAAGCAACACCATCACCACACTCTTCTGGCAGCAGATGTCTTATCATGCACCTAATCTGTACCACTGTGTCTGGAGCCAACCAAGAAGTAAAACAGAAAACAACCCCTGTCCTCAAGAACACAGAGACCACACGGTACTGCGACAGGCTGGTGGTGGTCTGTGTTCTCACCCTCCCCACCTACTCCCCACTGTGAAGTTCCGGCACCCTCCTAGCTCATGGTGGGCATTCCACAAATATGTGTCTCTTTAAATAAATGGATGCCCAAGAATAGGGCAGAACTTGACCTGGTTCAGGGTAATCCCTTGCAGAAAATAGTGAGTTACCCCACCATCAGGGTTGGAAAGAACCGTGTTGTTTTCTTTTTAATACATCACTTCATCATGATGAGCCTCCTCGTGCCTCGAGGACTTTCAGTGAGTAAGATAAGTGTTCACGAGTCTACTTCATAAGCTCCTAGCAGACAATCTTCACACAGCCCCCTGAACACTACCTTTAAGGATTTCCAACCATCTCCGGGTGGTCCAGAGTTACCTCCTTACCTAGGACTGTGAGCTGCCTGGCGACACAATGTCTTTTCTTGGTCTTCCTGTCCTGAGCAAAGCAGACGTAGTCTCCCTGATCTTGCAAGGATGCATTCTGGAGCTCCACGATCAAAATGTCATTGGTGCTATTAGAGAACATGGTGGCGTTCATTTTCCAAAGAACATCCAAGTTTTTGCAAATAGGTGTGGGCAACTCTCCTGTGCGGACTGGTAGAGCCTGGGGGCCAAGCTTGTACCACGTGAGGTTCTCAAACATAGTTCTGTCCGCGGAGCACTGCAGAGACACGCTCTCCTGCTCAGTTGGCTGAGTGCTGGGTTGCAAGGTGATTTCAGGACCCCCTGAAAGGTAAACCCCCTGTTAGAAGCTAGTGACTTAACTTGGGCAGCATGCTATTATTTTCTTGTTGCCTTCAGCCTGTGATAAAGCCCCACGAGAAGTGAAGCTCCAGCAATCCCAGACAATGTAATATAAGAAGACAGCCAACTGGACAGTTAGGTTTCAAAATGTACTATTTGATGAAACTATATTATTTGGAAATGTAAATTAATTCCTCAGATATTTATCAAATCTTCACTTTGAGCTCGAAACATGGTTTATAAGATTTTATTGAAATCCAACAAAATTCAAAGCAGATAATTATAACATGGAATATCAAAAATTAATTCTTCATGAATACCTAACACTCACTGAGAGGAAAGCTATATTTATTACAGTGAATTAGCCTAGACTGCAATATTTTATCCTGTCCGGTCAGCTAAAGCTTAGCCACGAAATGAAAGATGAACAGAGAAAATCGGCAGACTTGGGAGGGCACTGCTCCAATGTCATTACAACTGCTTCCAAGACACTCACTCGTCAAGTGTCCAGCAGCAAGCACATAAATATTGGCTGAACCTCAATAAGCCAAGCACTGTGCTAGCCTCTGATGATGGAGACAAAAATGTGACATGGGACTTGAGGTTCAGAAGCAGATGTGAAACCATATTCTCTCTCCTGGGCAGTCAGATGGACTGACTTCACGTTGAGCTGAGGAGTTCTAATTCATGAACAAAAGCATCGATTATCCATCCAAGTCCCCTTCCTAAAGTCGTGCCGCTCATGGGAATGGCCAGGACGACAGAGTATCAGACAGCCCACCCCCAGGGAGAGCCGGACTTACTGGTCACGTGGAAGGAGATAACCCTCTCTCCTCTCCCAGCTTTGTTCACCGCTTCACATTTGTACAAAGCAGACACATTGGCTGCCTGGATAACAAGGGTACTCACAGTCTGTGAAAAAAAAAACAAATCCCAGGCCATAAACAATGGAGGCTGTGTTTATGCACACGCATTCAGACTAAAATTCAGCGTCCCCACAACCGCCGTGGCCTGCCTACCCGACTCCTACTCCGGCACTGACCGCGCTCAAATCCGTGCCATTGTAATTACGCTGCAGCAGCTCACACATCATACAAAATGAGCTTTGGAAACCAGGAAATAAAGCATGTGTTTTAATACAACATTACACTCATTTTCTCATGTGTATGTTTGTAAACTCAGAATTACCTTACAATAGATGTACAGGGCTAATGGCAGATATATCTTCCCTAGCTCTGATAAGGCGTTAATAAGCCAATGGTGCTTCTAAAAGTCAGTGGTCTTTTCAAACTGACTTAATATGCTAACATTTTATCGCCCAGTTTATTTGCTGATCAGTCTCCAATGCTCCTCACATGTTGTTTTACCCTACTTTCACTCCAACCTTCCGTGAAAGAGAGACAGATTTTCAAATTAAAGAACTGCCAACTCACTTTGTTCTTTCCTTCAATTAAGGCAAATTGATTTTTGTTGACTTCAATTTTATTTCCGCTCTGGACGTCCTCCACGTTTCTCCATTCTTTACAACTATATGGGTTTGTCATTAAGGCAGCTTGGCTATAAGAAAGAGATAACAGATGATATCGTGACTTAATTTTTCTTAAAATTCACCTCAATAGCAAAGAAAGAGCCAGACTTTGGTATTTTGTTCTTGGAAATAACTGTTCAGTGCACCCTACCCCGCTACAAGACTTGGCGCCAATTAAAAATAGGCCTGGGCAGTGAAGGAAAAGGTTCTAGGTAGATTCATTCAGGATACGGGAGGGAAGCAGCTATTTTGGGAACAAACCTCCATTCATAAATTGGATCGACAAGACAATTCAAGTTAATTTAGTTCAAAGGCAGGCAAGGAAACTGAGAAGCCATTGGGCTTCTTAAAGCGATCTCCCTGGGACTGTGGCCTTTGTGTGGGAAATGGTCAGCATCTGAGGAAGCAACCAGAAGGGGTCATCCCAAAAACAACAACAGGAAGTGAGCTGCCTAGGGTGGTGGTGGGTGACTTGTTGTTGTTGTTTTTCCTAAGGATGTCTGGACTTGTGTTAGGACGTGATAAGCCGGGCCTGAGGCTCCGAGGTCTATCGCTCCCTCGCATCCTTCAGCACTTCCTCTGAGATGGACCTTCTCACAGATAAGGAGATCGTGGTATTCACTGGTTGATTGGTACAAGGAGAAAGACCAAAGACTGGCAATTAACAAAGTGAGCAAAGAAACTGCACTTCGAGAGGGGTACAATTGGGGCTAACCTAAAGAGAGAGCTAGCTAAGCTCAAAGCAGGATACCTCAAGGAATGACATCTCCTATAAATGTAGCCACAGAGAAGATGGAAGGAGACTAAGAGTGCCACCTGAGGAATACCCTTCTTTGAGAGAGCCTTCTTGACTTAGAATGGAGTCATATGATAGCCTGGCTATGTCCATCAACAGATGACTGAATAAAGAAGATATGGTGTATACACATATATACACAGGCACAATGGAATACTACTCAGCCATAAAAAAGAATGAAATTCTGCCATTTGCAACAACATGGATGGATCTGAAGGGCATTATGCTAAATGAAGTAAGTCAGACAGAGAAAGACAAATACTGTATGATATCACTCATATGTGGAATCTAAAAAACAAAATGAACAAATAAATAGAAAAAATGCAAAAGTGCAGCAAAAAGAGGGTGTAGCCCTACTCACGTGGGCTTGTAGGTGCACTCTGTCTCCAGCTGCCAGTACCACCGGATGTGACTTGGGGGAGGAACGGCATAGACCGTGCACGTCAGTGTTTGGGAGGTGCCATACTGGTAAGAGTCCACAGGAGAGATCAGAGACTTCTCACCAATCTGGGGTGGGACTGGAGATGAGAAAGACAGCTTTTGAGTTGTCAATCAGCTTTGAAGAATGGAAAGTAGAAGTTTTCAGCAACCAAAGCCTGTGTTTTTCCAAGCCCAGGATTCTGCCCCCATCTGATTTTTCAAAGAACATGTAGATTTGGAAACAGGACACTCTGAGTGATCCTCAGAGTGAGCCTCATGATGATAATAATAATAAATGAATAAGCTGAGTGACTTTGTGCAAGTGTCACCACCCTGCACACATTTTCTCATCTACACTATAGGGACAGCTCTCCTTGTCCTCCCAATTTCACAAGATCGGGCAAGGCTCCAGAAAGGAAATAATTGTGAATAATAAAATGCATGTATTAGGTGCTGGCCATTGTTCTAAGTGTTTTACATCAGTTAATTCATTTAACCCTCAAAACCACAATTATTATCCTCCACTTTACACATGAGAAAAATGAAACAAAAAAGTGAAATGACTTGCCCAAGGTCACTCACCACACCTCCTTCTCCGTCTCCCCCTCCTTCTTCCCCTTCCTTCCTTCCTCCCTCCCTCCCTTCCGTTCCTTGTCTTCTCTCCTCCTCTCCTTTCCTTCTTTCTTTCTTTTTTTGGCTCCAAAGTCATTAATGTGAAACCATTTTCCCATCATGATCAACCTAAAGCCTCAGATTATACTTTCAAAACTTGACTTCTTTTTAATGTTTGTTTTAGGGAGCAGGGTCAATATTAGGGGGAATCAAATGTTTAGTGACTTCCTGGATGAATGAAATGGAGTTATTCACTGTCCATTTTCACATCATTATTTCTTGTTCATTTCCTTCTCCTAACCCTACTTATCAGCTCCCCAGCTTCTCTCCACCCCCTCAACCTCCTACACCCAAGTGGCTTCTACATGACATTTCTGGAACCTGTTATCTTTAAAATACTCCCGAGGCTGATGTCCTAGCAAAGAAGTGAAACCAAGCTCAGCAGACATACAGAGCTTGGCAAGATCTATGGGGAAGCACCTTAACGTCACATGAGAAGATCCTAAAGTTTTAATCTGTCGTGCCAGTAGGAAAAACAAAGAATTCCTACAGAGAAGCATTTCCCCAACTGTGTTTGAAGCAGGATATTAATGGATGTATGGGGTGCTCTATGCTATGTCTCTGCCCCTGGAGAAAGACAATATCCTATATCCATCAGCCTAGCATCTCCCACACCTACCTGACCATAATGCTCCTTTTCCCCCACCCAGAACACTTATTTACATTCTTCAGTTTGGAAAAATAAAGTTCAAATCATTCTTAAATCAAAAACTTAATATCTCCACTTTACAGCTTCAGAGTCAGATCCAAGACTCCTGCTGAAAAAAAAAATTAAAACATTTCCCACCAGCCAACAATGTCAGCCTGCAAAAGCCTCCTGAGTTGGAATCTGTCTGTGTATCATGGATACATCAATCCCCAAATCAAACTCAAAGCCTTCTGCAAAATTCAGGAAGAGTCATACACTTTTGCGTGCCCAATTCCATGGATGGGAGCAAAGTTAGTGCATCTTGAGTTTGATGACCATCCCTGCCAGCCTTCTTATTTCACAGCATTTGGCCATTGGCTGTACCATCTCCTTTAGTCTCACATTTGACCACCAAACGGTTCAATCACATGGCCTCTTAAGCAGACATACCTAGAGCACGCTGTCCTACACTCCATTTCAGCCTCACTGCTCTGGATCATTTCTGTACACAGGAGCCCTCATGATGCGTGTGCAGGAGCAGGCTCCAAAGGAAAGGTGGGTTGGCTGTCCAGGAGGACATAATCATACTCTTTATAATAGATTAGGGGCAGAGAAGGAAAACTGAATGGACTTACCATTCACAACCAGAGATACCACATGGCTCTGTTTCTCCTTTGAAATGGGATTGGTAAGGATAACGGTGTAATTTCCTGTGTCTTTTTCACTCACTTCCATAATAGTCAGTACATGCCCTACTTTAATTGTGTGATTAGACTCAATGGGTCTTCCATTTTTATACCTATGGGGGGAAAAAAATCCCAAGAATTAGTACAATCTAAGGATTTGTTTTCATGGGAATGTTGCTTTACATGTATTTCCAGTAGTTACCATTTTATTTCTGGGGGAGGATAACCAAGGTACTTCACAGGGACTCGGACACGGTCTCCCACTGTGGCTTCCACCAAAGATTCCATGCCACTTACAAAAGCAACAAAAGGCTTTTCTGGAAGAGAATTAAAATATTTTTTCTCATAAATATCAAACTCTTTTAAATAGTCATTGGGTTTAGTTTTTCGTTTCAAGTGAGCAGTCAAAGACTTTTGGGGGGTCCAAGTCGCTGCAGCTCAGAGAGCCCCCAAACCACATTTCTATAGGTCACACTTCAGCTTCTCCCTCACCTCTGGTCTTCGCGTTAGCTCTTTCTTCTCCCCCAGTCCAGTCCGCAGGTCTACCGATTGCTTTCAAGCATTTGCTCCTCTGTGAAACTTTCTCTAAGTCCCCTGGGGGTCCTCGGGTGCTCCTTCCCCTCTGCTCCCCTGACACCCTAAATGTACGCCCCACGTGCCCCAGGACTCAGTCCTCAGACCTCTTCTCTTCATCTACACCTTCGTTTCATCTCAGGCTTAAAGTATCAAGTACATTCCTCTAAATTCACATCTCCTGCCCTGACTACTCTGGGTTTCAGGTTAACATATTAAAATCTCTATCTGAATGTTTAATGGGCATCTCCAAATGAAGCCACCTAACCCTGTGTCCCCAAATCTTCCTCTCCACCTTACCTTCCTTATGTCAGTTAACAAAACTACCATTCATTCAGTTGCTCATGCTAGAAACTCAAAGGTCATCTTCCATTCTTTTTCTCTTACATTCCACAGTCAGGGAATCAATTGGCAGATCCTATTGGTTCTATCTTTAAAAATATATCTGGAATCAGATCACTTCTCACCTCCTCCACCTCTACCACCCTTGTCCAAGCCGCCTACCATCTCTCACCTAGATGAGTGCAATTAGTCTTCTAGCTGGTCTCTACTTCTGCCCTTACTCCCCTAAAGTATTGCACATTTCAAAAAAACACACACAGAGTAATTCCATGAAAACATAAGCCAGAGCATGTCTCTCTGCTCAGAACTTCCCTGTGCATTCCCATATTATAAAATCCAAATCCTTACCAGGGCCTATAAGTTGGGTGCCATACAAATTATCATCTAAACTGAGACATTTATGTCAGTGAGAACCAATGAGAAATTAAATTATTTCCTCCAAGCCCCACAGAAAGTAATTAAATACAGGTTTTCCCAATTGCAAAGCTCAGGCTTATTCAAGGAAGTCTCTCTGCCTTGCAATTCAATAAAAATGTAAAAACTATCTTAGTTAATAACCCTCAGCTTATTATAGTAATAATAATCATAGCAGTGACAGTAAGTGATATGTAGTGAGCACTTACTCTATCAGCTCAGCTCATCAATTAAACTTGGGATTTGAACCCAAGCTATGCTCTTGACCTCTAGGTCATGCGGCCTTCCTAGCAAGAGCTCAAAAACACCTTCTGAATGAGCAAAATAGGAATTGCTAGCTGACCTAAATGTATTTAAATTATCTCACTTTTCAAGGTACAGGGTAATTCCAAACGAAATCTCAGCTCACCGTGGACCGTGATGAATGTGCTGTTCTTCTTGGTCATGAGGCCACTGGAAGCTGCACAGGTGTACCACCCCTGGTCACTCCGGGTTACACCATCAATTGTCAAGGTGCTCAAAAACTTCTTCATCTCACTCCCAGACTGGGTTTTTAGGTCCCGGTTTACAAGTTTCTTGTGCTGATGCTGAAAAAGAGTTTACTGAACTTCCAAAGTCCAGCATAACATGACCCAATAGCTTCTAGATACCCACAAAAGTCTTGGCCCTTGGTGAACTCTTTTGAACACTAATGAAGGGGACTTCAGAAATCTTAACATCATGCATACAGCAAATATAGTTGGTTTCAGATGAAATAAATGCAACCAAGTGAACCAGGAATTTTAGAGCCTCACATAATGGGAATGAGATAAAAATGAACTACAGAAACACAAGGAAGTGTGCCCAATGTTTAAGAAGTGAGTTTCACGTCACCTCTTAAAGAAAAATTCCCTTAAATGGAAAAGAGATCGAGGACTTTGGAAAACAGAGAAATAATGCAACCTGGAAAGATGTAATCACCTAAAGGAAACTAATCTTCACGGCCTGGACAGAGTTCTTGGCTTTGCAGCTTTTTTTGCATGGGTGTGTTCTGCAATGGTCTTAAAGTGTGTGTGTGTGCGTGTACGTGTTACTGTGAGTTAAGGCCCTTACATTTCATCTGGCCAGAGAGGTCCCTATTTGTCTCAAGCAAACTTTGTTGGAGCTTATTATCAAAGTGTTTAGAGATCTGGCTTTGAACTGTTAGTGTTACCTTCAAAGAAGGGTATTCCCAGTTGAAGTCAATTCCCACATTCAGCTCAGTTCTTGCTGTACAATTTAAGACAAGCTTTTCTCCAACAGACAGCTCAACTCCATGAGGGGGGCTCAGAACCACATCATAAATCCTGTACCCTGGAGCAAGTAAATTGGAAAAACAGAAAGTAAGAGGGAAAGCAAATCTATAACTTGGCACACATTTTTTTTCAGAAATGATGCAGCTTCAAAATGTGTCACATCATTTTTCCCTGAGGGCCTCCACAGTCCTTGGTAACTCCCAGGAAACTGGCCTACAGAGATTTACAACGCAGCCCTGAAGGGATCTCAAAAATGTTGTAGCCCAGTGAACAGAAAAGCTGTAAAATCTGAGTGGCCGATAATCAATGGGGCCAGCTTTAGGAAGTCACTGAACTTCTCATAAAATAGGTGTAATTAAAATTGATGCCAAGCAATGCTCTGAACATTAAATTTTCCATAAAATATGATCCCATAATAGTACTCTTTTTCATCCTTGGTTTTGGTAAGAAAGGAGGAAAAACTCTATTGCACATAGGTTTCTTGGGTAGAGAAGAGCAGATGTAATGAATTGCCTAACACCAAACCGTGAATTAATATATTTTTCAATATCCCTTGTCCTCCAGGATCTTAATACAGTAAGCCAAGCTTTACTGTCTGATATTAATGATATGGAAAGGAACTGTCCTCTTACCTACAACCACAACTATGTACATAATAGACTGGTAACTTTCATCATTAATTTTTGCTTCACAGAACACCATGCCAGCATAACTGATCATGTAGCTAGGAATAGTGAAGCCTTTCTTGCTGTCCCAGGAAATTCTGTTACCATCAGGAACAAACCTCTTTTCTGGATACCTCTGGGTAGAAAAGGAAATATCAAATATTCAATCAAGTGTTATCCAAAGGCAAAAACCATGAACACTAAAGAATTCATGTAATTTTTTAAAAGGCAAGTTGGTTTTATTTATTGTCATTTTGACCCTTCCTAAAGGATCTTTACAACACATTGCTGACTTAATATTATATAATATAATATATAACGTATGTACTATAATATGTATTATAATAATATATACATAAGGTTATAAACAGGCTACCCATCTTAATATTAGCTTAAAATTAAGAAAACGTAAGAGATGATGAAAGACGATTTAACTTACTGCACAAAGTGACACATTGAGGTTTGAAATGGTCCCCAGACAAGGAATCACCACAGTTTTGTTTTTGTTCTCAGTGATATACACAACTCCATGTTGGTCGCTAACAGAAGCAATAAATGGAGATCTGTAATCTAGAAGAAAATGTAATTCTGCTAGTTAATGGCATTACTGGTCATCTTTCAGGTTCGTAACTCTAACAGAGAAGTGCCTCATGGGGAATGATATTTCATACCAGGGAAAGGAATCCACAGGTAGGTCTGCTGGTAGATATCTGGCTCCAAGGATGCTACAGAGGGGTGTGTGTGTGTGTGTGTGTGTGTGTGTGTGTGTGTGTGTGTGTATGTGTGTGTAAAAAATCTGGAAGAAAGTCCCTAGAATGAGACTGGCTTCTTTTGCAAGGGTTATCAACAAGCAGATTATATTTTGTAGGTTCCACACTTAGGCAGATTAATCATTAGTTTTTTTCAAAATGAAGGTGCATACATCTTCATTTTCACATACATTTTTGTATACACTATATATAAATACTGGAGTAAATGTAAAGTTAAATCTGTATAGTTTACCTACTGAGTTTTATTGATGTTAAAGAAATTCCTGCTCTCTCTCTTTAGGCAAATAATGTAAACATCACAAAAACAGATTAATGGTCCCCAAAGAATCTTTAAAATAAAGAAATAACTAACAACTTTTAATTCAATTATTCAAGAGAAAGCTTTGTGTACTTTAAGATTGTGAAGACTAGATTTAAGGTTCTTCATAAACTCATGTTTAATAGTTATGTATTTAAGAGTCAGCAGTCATCAATACCTTCAATGACAAAAACTTGAAAAGCCACCATGGCAAAGACTGAGAAAAAAAAATGAGAGAGAGATTCATTCAAACACTGTTCATATGATGTTAATAGGCTGCTGACTCCTTTCCCCAGAGATAGAGTTGGTGTGAAGTCATGCTTGAAATCCCAGAGAGACAATTGTCCTTACTGCCATCCCCAACTCCCCTGACCAAGCATTTTCAGAGTGCTTCAGGATGGCTGGTCCAAGTGAAGAAAGAGTTAATTAAACCAAAGGGGAGAAAAGCAGCTAATTCCCTGCAACAGCAGAAGTTTGATTTCCTTCCCAGCTGGAAAGCACAGAAAGGCAGCCAATCCAGCCCACCACATGCCATAGCCATTATCTTACGAGGCCAAGACCCACTTCCTGGCTCCATCCATTGCTGGAGGGAATGGGGGTCAGAAGATGCAGGAAGTAAGGTGGAGACCAGAGGGGATATTAAAGGACTGTCCATAGGGAATACTTCAGTGTTTTCTTTTCCATTGTTAAACTTCACCACCAAAATCTTAGACAGCTCACCTCCTAGAACATTAGGCTTAGACAGGAAGCAGAATTTGATGGTATACCCAAAGACAGGCAGTGTACAAATAAACAGTGCTGGAGATCGCTACTTCTTAATATTACCTATCTTTTTATCCACATGCTGTGAAATATTACAGAACTTGCTTAGAGAGCAAGCCTTGGGAAGCTAAATTAACCCCTTGACGTCAAACTAAAGCTATTCAGTCAATCAGTTCTATTTCGGTATCCTAAAAAAAAAGGAAATAAACAAAAGAAACCCAAACAACCACCCATCCTCTCAAAATAAAATATTTACTGCAACTCACGAAATGAATTTTCACATGTCTCCAGGTTTCCTGACTTGGGGAGAAGGAAATAACGAGATATTATGGGAGAGGTTCATCTTGTAGTATTTCCAGACAGCCTAAAAGCAGGAAATCCTTGCAATCTTCTGAGAAAGCCTGATCTCCCAAGACTGTCAGATCAAAAGGAGCCAGAAATTCTCCAAGATCTAAGCCATGTCTCTCAAATTCTGCAGAAGGGAGGAGGACGCCACAGAATTCTATCTTGGATTGTGCTCACCCTGGGTAGAAATAAATCTCAAATACTGTGCAATCCGGGAGTGACATACGTTATCTTGATGTGGCCTCCACCTTTCCATTGCACTAACCATACTGCACATTGGAATGTAAATGGAGACAAGCGAGTGTGTTTTCCAAAGCTGATGAAATTCCTGTTCTGCACAAGATGCTTCTGGAAAAAAAGTCTAAGCCATCTTCACCTGCTTCAAATCCTCTGGGATGTAAAGAGGTATAGAAAGGTATAAATAAAATGTCTAAAAAGTTTATCCTTACTGAAAAGAAAATATTGAGTATATCTAAGTGAAATGCTAAGCAACACCTACACTCATCAAAATTATATGATTGGTATCTCATGAGTTAAGTCAAGTTTTTCCAGGAAAACTAAGTTAATGTAAGATTTTGTAACACAGAAGAAAGACTAATTCAGATTATAAATACTAAATATATGTGACATGTATTTTACCCTACACAGATGTTAAGTTGGCCTCCACGGTGTCAATCTCAAATTGCAAATTCTAGAAAGATTTGGCATATCATCCAAGATCTCAGACCACACCAGCAAAGGAAAGAAACACTGTCCCTGAAAGGCCGTTTGAGGCAAGGTCTTCATTTGCACAAGTGTATGGAAATTGTTTTTTATGACGTATACGTTGGGGGAAGAAAGGTTCCTATGTACAAAAAACTCCAGAGCCCTTGGCTGAATCCCTGTGCATTCTTGGGGAAATCTCCAACTCTGCAGTAGATAACCTATCTCTCCACAGAAACCTCTCCATAATTCACCCCTGAATCTTCCTTTTCAAGGATTTCGGGTTTGTTTTTTTCTTCCCTCAAACATCAGAAGGCTTCTTATAAATCCCCATAGCCAATTGTGAACACAGATTTCCCTTAGAAACAAAGATCAGAACCCAACGAGTTGGGCAAAAGAGAAGTAATGGGGCCCACGCTCCAGAACAAATCAATGAGTCTTATTCTCCGAGGAAGCCTTGGGAGAGAAGAATTTTGTTTATTCCTGTTGGCAGAGAGCCCTCAGAGCGAGACTTTGTTGTCCTCGATTCTTCTTTGCACCCATTGTGTTTTGTAACCGGTAAATCAACTGGGGAAGTGAATTCCATCTAACCACTTACCTTGAACGTACACGTAGACAACAGAAGCCATGTCAGTGTCCCGGTAGAAGCATTTGTAGGCTCCAGTATCATTTCCGACCACTTTTGGAATTGTGAGCATCTTACAGAAGATGCCCTCACTGCACTCGGTCACCTCCACTCTTTTCTCAGAGCCGCTCTGATTGTTGGGCCAGAGCCAGTCCAAGTCCCTTTCTCCCCTGAAAAATTAATTCCAAGCAAATATTCATGTGAAATGCCTCACTAGGAGGCTGTTTCCAAGAAAACAGAAGATTTGGTTCTCAAACTTACATAAACGCCTCAACAGACAGAAACACAGCCTTCTACTAACAATGACAGGTTATATGGATGAATGACAAAAAGTCAGAGGCTCGGCTTCAGAAATCACTTATAGGGATTCTCGAGTTTTCTACTCATTAACTCATTCATTCATCCAATAAATATTTATTAAGCATGGGCTGTGTGCCAAATGTTGTTAAAAATGGCATACAGCAGTGAACAAATCAGACAAAAGCCAATGTCTTCATGGAACCTCAGTCAAGTTGGAGGAGACAAGCAGTAAAAAAAAAAATAAGTACATTTCAATAAAGCTGAAATTTTTCAAAAGTAAGTAAAATGTGTACAAGGTGGCAATAAGTACTATGGAGAAAATTTAGAAGATGCAAAGAAAAGAGTGAAGAGTTCTGGAGGCTTGATGCACTAGGCCGTATGAATATTGGGGGGAACAGAATTTCAGGCAGAGGGAACAGCAGATGTCAAGACCCTGGTGTGGGTGCCTATCTGGACCATGAGGGGAATGGCAAGGAAGCCAGAAAAGCCTGATAAAAGTGGGTAATCCGGAGAGTAAGAGGTGAAGTGAGGAACGAAGGGGACTCAACTATCTAAGAGACTCATAGAAACTTTGGAGGACAACGTCAAAACCTAGATTACTTTTATTACAGCATTTCTCTACAAAACCCCAAGGAAGAGAGTCAACATCAAGAAAAATGTAACATCATGGACCCTTCTTTAAAGAACTTGAAATGTCCATGAGGTTGCAGCTACATTAATGAAGTCACTTTTAACATACTCCATAGCTTTTTTGGGATGTAAAGGGAGTATGGAATCTTGGGTGATTTTAAATAACCTTTGTTGTCAAGGGTGGGTTAGAGGAACATCTACTGAGAAACACATCTTGAAATAGCAAAGCTAGGGAAACAGCACCTGTTACTGTGCTTTTTCCCGAGGGCTGGGTATTGGTGACCAACCCTGGATAAGAGGACTAGAGTATCCTTTACACTCGGCAAGCTAAAATAGATCTGTGTCACTGTGTTGAACACTTGGCATTTGTCAGGCATAAACAATGGCAACAAGCTTCCTAGGGCTGTTTGTGGACGTCAGCACTCTCCACCCACCGTCTCTGCCAAAACCTCACTGGTCCTGAGAAGCCTCTGCGTCTGTCATGCATACTCATACATGAAACCCTAAGGTCCTACTTTTCTTCCTGAGGTAGGGGCTGGAAGGTTAACAGTTAAATTGGAAGGCAGAATTCTTCTTGTCAAAGAGGCTTATTTCCCCAGTTAGCAAAAATCAATAGTATGACTTCTTGCTAGCTAGTGAGAGACAGACATGCCGGAACACCAACCTGCAGCAGGACATGCGTTCAGTAATATTAATGGCTGAATATTAAATTGCTACTACGATCAG
Organism: Camelus ferus; assembly: GCF_009834535.1. Lineage (NCBI taxonomy): Eukaryota > Metazoa > Chordata > Mammalia > Artiodactyla > Camelidae > Camelus > Camelus ferus. The sequence goes on from NC_045697.1 coordinate 37,741,663, forward strand.
AATTTTACCATAAAATAAAGTTCTTGAAAAGTGCTGAACAGATGTCCAAGAGCCATTCTGAGTATAAACAATACATCCCCAAACTTCTTTAACTCTAAGGGTACATCCTCAATTTCATTTATTTATTCAACATGTATTGTGTACTACATACTATACTCCAGGTGCTATACTGGTTATTAGTGTATGTGCATGTGTGCATGTGTGGGTTGGCAGGGGGTAGCAGGGAAAAAATGCCAGCAAAATTGTATAGAATTTTTGGGGAGAAGACCTTTTTCATTTTTTAATTATTACATCGCTTCTTAGAAACCTCAGTACTTATAAACAATTACTATGACTCTATTACAATTCTGCATACGGAAATTATTTTCCTTCAATAAACAATGAAATATTTAACACAGGAAATCTGAATCTAAAAGGAATCCTTACCTGCAAATAATCTGAAGCGTTGTATTGGCCATAATTGTATGGATGTCTTTTTGTATGCTGAGCCTGGGTGGATCAAGAGAAAGACTAGGCAAACCTAGAAACAAATTAAATAAATGAATGTAATTGCCACTGAGTCAGACCCAATAGGAAACACCTTCCATAAACAACGCATACTCCATACTTTAAAAGGCTTCTTCAGCAATTCATTGTGTAAAACTTGTGAATTTACTTTTCACCATTCCCAGTAAAAGTTCACCAACTGTGTCATAACAGGAAGAATGGGCAGATGGTCATAAACCAACACAACAGTTCTGCAATTCATGGAGCTAGGGTGGAGTTCCTGTTTTCCTGCATTGCCAACTTCAAGGTCTTACAAAAGGATATGGGACATTGAAACCAAATGAACCTTCATCTGATGATCTCACTCCCTTGGGAAAGGACCCACTGACACTTCTTATAAAACATAGGATGCACACATTCGACTAAATTGCTGATTAATGAATACTATTAGAGACATTTCTATATAGTTCATCTATGTACTTTGAGGGGAACAGGAACGTCTCATCTGCCTTTATCAATTTTCTAGTGCCCTTCCTCTGGTAACTGAACTGCCAAGGTTGAAACACTGCACGTTGAAATTAGGTGAGAGGAATTGAGGAAAGAAACATTTTCCAAATGCATATTAATATACTTTCCCTCAGAGAACAGAATTAGAGTAACGCTAATGAATTACAATTGGGGAATCTCAACTTACTAATCAAGGCGCTGAGCTTGTCCTGATACCAAGCTTGGAATACACAAAAAAAGTATCTTTACCTAAATATACCATGGGGCAGATTCCTCACCATGGGTCACTCCACAGCAAGAAAACTGAGTTCTCTGTCAACTAAATGCAAAAAGCTACCAGGTGCTGAAAAAGCATCAGCGAAAGAAAAACTGTCCACCATCCTTGGGTCTTAACTGATAACCAGATCTTCAAAATACCACCTAAAAAAGTGATGGGTGCTGGGTAAGCACCGAGCTTCATAGGATCCTTAACTCACATCCACTAAGAACACATGACTCTCCAGGCCTAAGCTGGCATTGACACTGTTGTGCAAATAAAAGAGAGGACTAGCAAATACAAAAGAGTATGAATAAGCAGAGCATGAGCAAATATCCAGTATAAATATCCAGAGCACTGAATCCACGGACCCCAGTGTGAACAGCTGCAGGCAAAAGGGGCAACTGATCACACGTATTCTCAGACGCTCACTCAGAGGTGCAAAATCAAGTGCTGACAAAACTGTGGATTTGTTGATCAATATCGAATTTTTTTTAAATTGAAAATTAAGTTACAGCAGTAAATCTCAGAAACTAACTGGCATTGGAAGTAAGGTGCTCGGGGCAGTGGTTCTGAAAACTTTAGCATGTGTCAGGATATTCCTAGGCCTACAAAACTGCATTTTAACAAGCATTTCAGGTGACTTGGTCATAGAGGGTCTACGGGCCACTCGTAGATAGCTATTGGTCTGGGTGGTCATGCTCAGTTAGTCAACATAGCACTTTTCAATATAAAGGAAATAACTGCCCCCCTCCCAAGTAGGCAAAAATAAAGCAAAATGTTTAAAAGCAAAAGAAGAGTCTTCCAATAATGGATTCCCACTTTGTCTAAGTAAAGGAAAATGAAAACAATTTGTTTGGATGAGCACAGATATCACACGTGACTGGGAAATCCTATGCTGAGAAACATGTCAAAACCAGTAACTTAATTTGCATGATGACCCAAATGAGAAAGAGCCCATTATCTGGGCACAGTGATGTGAGAAAAAAAAAAAAATGATGGTAAAAATTAAGCTCTAAATAAGCTATAGCCACCAAAACAAGAGATTCCTGAAGATCTCTCATAAATCACTGCCACAGATAATCTCACACTCTAGACACACTTTCCTATGTTCAAAAAAAAAAAGTTCTCCATTCATCGGGAGCCAAAACAACACCATACTATTCTAGAGACATGTCTCCAACAAAAAACTATTCAACAAGGCTATCAATAATGGTAACTTCAAATTCATATCTGTAGACCAACGCTCAATTTCTTTTTTGCTCCAATAAGCTTCATTCATTTTCATTGGCAAGTTCGAGGTCTGCTCTTCAGAAAGTTCTAAAGAAATAACTCTAAGAAGTACATACGCTGCTACTCAATAAAGCTCTTCTATGTTCAAATCCCATAACCAAAATTAATTCATTTGTGCACTATTACCCTTCCAGCTCAAAGACAGGAAGGAAAAACAACAGTGCCTCTGTCTCTAGAATTTGATGGCATCAATTATAGCCCAATCCAATTAAGCAAGTCACACACTCCAAAAGGGCAACCTCATCGTTATATTCAGGGCAACCCGATTTCGGTTACTACTGCTGCTCTATGAAACACCCCAGGCTCAAAAGCAACTCATGTCTTTGTGGGATACAGTAACAAACCACATGTTCCAGACCTTCTTTCTCTTCCCATAAAGGAGGAGAGAGAGGTCTTGTCAGGGACAGATGACTGTCCCTGGTGGAGCTGGCCTGGATGAAACAAGTCATTATTAAGAAAATTCAGTAACTATAGACAGATGATCTTGTTACAGTATATGCATGTCTTTTTTTTTTTTTCTTTTAAGACAGGTGATTCTTTTTTTTTTTTTTTTTTTTGATACAAGGAATTTTCCCCTGAACCATTTTACTTTTTCTGCCTGTTTCACCCCCTCCCATTTCTCACCCTCTGAAGAGTGGAAATCTAGAAAGCAGCAAACAATGGCTACAGAAGAGATTAGAAAGAGATGTGAGAAAGATGAGACAGAGAAAGAAGGAGAGAGAGAAAGGGAATTTATTTACTTCAAGGCCGTGTGTGTTCCTGATCTTGAAAGAGACTGAAATTTTAGACCTCAAGGAGAGTGGCGAGAGGCGCCAAACTTAGGTACCAAATCCCTCAGAGTAGGTTTTCAGAACGTGAACTTCTGACCATGCGCTTACTCAAAAGGACCAAAGAGCTTTGAAAGATGTTAAACTGTTTTAAATACGAAGGTGACTACTGCCTGGAGACATTTTGGGAAGCTGTCACACAACCCCGGATCCAAGCCCCAATTTCTCTTTCTCTCTGCAAGGAGAGAGGTGTCCTGCACCAAGAAATAAGAAAAAGTTTCCTTCCCTCCTGGACCCCACCTTATACAGTGGGTGTGTGTGTGAGTTCGAACCTAAAGGGAACAGTAGACCTGGGTCCTCGTTCGATTCCTACAGAGGCAGAGCGAGGCGCACGGTGCCATGGGGAAGACCTGGGTCGCGCGGCTCCTGCAGGGCTTCCTTTCACGAGACCGGGCTAGGATGGTGCGCGCAGCCGGACAATTTTATCACCGCCTGTTCCCGCCTGCGGGGGCATCTCCTGCCTGCCAGCTCCGGGACTCTTCCCATCCCCGCCTCCCGAGAGCCCAGCGGTGTATCGGCTCTGTAGACGCGCTCCCGCCCAGGATTCTGTCCGAGACTAGAGTCGTGGAAATGGAACTGGGCTCACAAGACCACCAACTCGCTGGGTAATCCTGGGTCAGTCACTGAGCCTCAGCTTCCTCTTCGGTAAATGAAAGAACACAGTGTCAAGTCACTTTCACCTCTCCAGCTCTAACTGCGAGTTAGAGCCGGCCTCCAGGTCCTCTCCGCATCCCCATCTCTCCGCCTGCACCCGACCTCTCCTCCTTCCTTCTAGAGAGTGGGCTCCTTACCCACAGAGGCAGCCTGGGTCTCCACGCAGAGCCACACAGCGAGGGCCAGTAGCGCCTTGCTCTCCATCCCGCACCTCGCGCCAAGCGCTGTGCCCAGAACTCGGGCCCCGGTTCTCTCTCCCTGGTCTTGCTCCGCGGAAAAGGCGCGGAGGTGGAACCCGCGCCGCAGCGCAGGACTCCGGGGAGCGCAGGGCAAGGGTGCCCCGGCTCCGGCCGCGGCTGCAGGGGGGGTCTGCGGGTGCCGGAAGGAGAGGATAGCCTGGCTGAGGAGCAGCTCCCTGTCTTCTGCAGCGCGCAAGTGATGCCCCGCGCGGGCAGAAGAAACACAACCATACACCTCCAGCTCTCCCGGGGTCCCGGGACTCAGTGCAGGGTGGGAGCCAGGGCCGAAACTCTAGAGCGCGGGGGCGGGGCTATGCTGGTCGGGGCTGGGGCGGGGCTTCCCTTCGCAGTCGGCTCCGCCCCTCAGCCGGGTACGGTGCCTGGATCCGGTGCTTCCCACACCCACTATATCTCCTAATCTCCCTGCTTTGCCCTGGACTGCGTCTGGCCCGGAGTCGCCCGAGGGAGAACGTCCCCGGGGCACCAACCCCATTGCTGGCGGAAATAAAATGTAGCCCGTAAGGGGTTCTGATCCACTCAGAGGTTCGGTCGGTTGCTGCCCCTCTACCCGGAGGTATTGGAGAGCAACAGCGGGAGCGCGCGAGGGACACTGCGCCCTCAGGAGGTGCGCCCAAGTTTAGGGCAGTCTTCGGCGCCCCGCGCGCCCAAAGTGGCTGGGGGACAGACTGAGGATCTGCTGCAGGTTGAAGCAACGAGGGAGAAGCGGATATGAGCCGAGACGAAGGCAGGATCGCAAACTGTCAGTGACTCCGGCCAGTATGAGTGTTTTGTTTGGCCAGCACAGTGGTCGTTTAAAAACTTGAATTTGAATGCCTTTAGTTAGCATATGCACTTGCCCAGTTCTCCAAAGTTCCCGCTGTTTCCTCTTATACCTGATGCCTTCAAATGTTTTTCAGTTACCTGCCTAGCCCCAAAAGCATTTAAATTTGAGCCCCTAACCGGCTTTCACCAAAACCCTAGCTCAAACCTCCGGAGAGCTGGCGGTACCAGGGCTCTGGCAAACCCGCGGCGTATGAGAGGGTCTGCTTGGGAAAGGGCTTTTGTCCACGGTGTTATCGACCAGGATTCCCTAAAGTGACGCTTCCTGGGCCTTTTCAGAGCCCAGCCAAGATCCCCTCAGGCCGAGGGGAAAGAAGCCTGACTCGGCGGGCTTCACAGGAGAGGCAATGAAGCAAAGCTCCCATACCCAGGCCTCCCAGAACACTATGGACCAAACCTCCAACTCTCTTCGCAGGTACAGAATCGTGGCTCTGTTTAGAGGAAAACTTGGATTCCCTTCTAACCACATTTGCCCTTTTTTCCTCTCCATTTCTCCCTACACCTGGGAAGTGACAGCAGATGTCCCTCAACTTCATTAAATGGGATCTTCCAGATCCCTCAGTCTCTTACTTTCCAGGTGCTTCTTAATGACAACTTAAAAGACCATCCTTTAGGGAGATGAAGACGTAGAAATGTTTTATTTCTACATCTAGTCCGAACTCCTCCTCCTGAAATACACCATTAATGCAAAGTGTTGCTTTTCTTCCAGTATTTTTTAAAATATTACTGTATTTACTCTTCTATTTTGTCAGGTTGGCAATTGAAAGACTTTGACTCTGAAATACAACATTTATGGTTTAATTTTTTTATATGAAAAGGTTTTGAATAAAAAGGCTTTTCTTCAGCAGAGGGAAGCATTTTTACCTTTTCTTTTTTCCCCAAGCAAGCTCTATGCACATACAGGTATGGGTATATCACCCTCCTTTTCCCACAAAGGGTAGCCTTGGTATAAATACTGCTCAAGTGCTGACTTTTTTCACTTTAAAATATAACTTGCAGATCATTCTATATCAACCCTTAGGGCTCCATCTCGTACTTTTTCGTAGTGGCATGGTGTTGCGCTGTATAGATGCACTAATATTTAATCTAGAAGGTATTTATTTGTCAGGGGCAGAAGTACACTTAAAGAAACTCTTCTTTTCCTGCAAGTAAACTTAGTAAGGAAAACAGGATGGGCTCTGGCAAAGCTGGATAAGGGGGAGGGAGATGGAACCTGGTTTGGAGAAGGCAATTTTTCTCCATCTCCATCTCCAAACAATTCTCTCTCAGCGTTATTTACAATTCATGACACTTCCTCTTCCACGTCTCACTTAAGAAGATAGTGTCTCCTCTGAATGCAAACCAGAACCTGCAGGCCTGTGGTAATAGCCCCCTTTAGAAGTCTTGGAGGAAATGATGCGTCTTTGATGGCCACAAGACCAGAATTTGGCAGGGTCTCAATGAAATCAGTCTACCACATTCTCTCCCACACAGCACTTAGAAGTGCCTTGTGTTCATGAAAAATGACAAAGTCTGTTGTTGTTTTTTTAAGTCTATTCCATGTGCAACCGCCTCCCATTATCTGGCACCGCCGCAAAGGAGTGATTCGTGTGACTTAATCAGGCACTACAGGTAAGATCACCGCCTATCAAAGTATGCAAGAGTATTCAGTGCCCCATAAGTGGTATTCAGGCACATTTGGGGGATGAAGCAGCCAAGAGTGGTGCTAAGTACACAGTGGCCACACTGGCTGGGCTTGCCTCCCAAGTCTACCTTTTCCTATCCACGTGATCTTGACTAACTTATTGGTTGCGTATCTATGAAATGCAAAAGATGATAATAATACCTTCTTCATAGGGATCTGGCAGGAATTAAACAAGTTTCTGCAGATAAAGCATGACCTAACACCTGGTGAGCACAAGCGCCTGGCGCACAGTAAGCACCCAGTGCACATTAGGAAGCATCTGCAAAGGTTAGTTATATGACAATGCACGTGCTGCTGAGATCTGAAAGGCAAGTAAGGCTCATTTCTTCAGCAGCAGTTTCTAATCACCTACTATGTGCTAGACACTACACAAGATACTAGGGTTACAGTGGTGGGAAAAAAGGCAGTGTGGGCAGAAATGAGCATCCTCACAACAGCTCCACCGAGGGCATATTTAAGTTAATCGCAGAGCTCTGTTTCTCCAGCTGCTTCTTCAGGCTTTGTGCACACAGAGTATAAATTGTTCCTATCACCAAGCACACTGCACAAATTACACTCCACAATGCCAGCTTTGGTCCATCACCACCAGTATGTTGGACTTTATATCTTAAAAAGTAAATATGAAGACCAGCAAAAGATTAATAATTGTGGAAGCTAGATGATGACCATAAAGTTTCATTTTACTATTCTCTCTACTTTAACACATTTAAAATTTTCCATGATTTAAAAAAAATCTGTTTTAATTAACTACAGTCAAAGTATTGCATGATCTTGTAAAACACCTCTGACTTATCCACTGTCGGTGTCTTGATGTTACCTCTGGGAAAAGCCTGAGGCAGAGAGGCAGGTGGATGAGACCTCGCACTTTTTACTTCATCTATTTCTATAACATTTTGTCAGAACAAGAAAGTGTAACTTTTACAAATAAAAAATACAAATCCAGAGCAACTCTCTCTTCTAGTGGCTGTTATATTTTCAAATATTGTCACTTGTTGATTATGAATTTGCATGACACTTTCTCCTGTTTGCTTCACTTAATTTGTTTCCAGCATTTGTTTATGCTCTAACTGACCAGAGCCCTGACTACCTCGCCAGATGTTGGCTGGATTTCATAGCCCATTGTACTCATGACTATCATGCGCTGGGAGATTATGAGTACCTTTTATCTCTCATTATCCACCTTCCTTTCACACCCATGTATATTTTACTCTTTGTGTGCCTGCTTTTTAACTTACATATTTGTATGTCCAAGGGAAAAAGGCTATGTTACCACAAAGTCAGGCTTGCCTTGGATGTTTCTATCAGTGTTTGGTTTCATTCATAAAGTCTTATATTCTAATAAATATAAATCAAGCTCCCCATCCTTTTTGTAAAATACATGAAACAGACCTTCATTACTTGCCACCTGCACAGGAAAAATCTCGGTTACTATAAATACATACGCCTATGTGCTCTCCCCAACTTGCGCACACAGTTTTTTGTTATATCTCATAAGGGGTAAATGTAACAATTTTAAAATGTGGAAAGCATGCAGAGAATTTAAATAATCAACTGAAAATCCAGAGAAGGATGTTAGAAACTAATCAAAGAGCTAACACCACTAAGCACACACTGTGAGCAGGCACTGTTCTGAATGCTTCACTGCATCTCTGGCTTCATTCCTACCACATCCCATAAGGGCAGCAAGCACTATTAGTGATTCCTAGTGAAGAAGAAGGGTGAAGACAAGAAATTGTTTATCCTTACGTCAGTGTTCCTTTGCCTTCCTAAAAGTCTTGCAAAAAAAAAAAAGTTGTTTTATGTGTTTGCAAACGATCGATGTATACTTTCCCACCATTAGTTAATGATTTGTTAAAAGTCAAGATATTCTTTGCTTTTTAAAATAATAATAATAAAAAACTGATTTTTGAAGCACTTACTAAGTGCCAGGTATTTTCCTTGGATTATCTTATTTTAATGTTCACAATAACTCAGTGGAGAAGGTACTATCAATACTTTCATCTCAGGACAGTGGGGATGAGATTTGAAGGTTTAAGTTAACTTTTCCAAAGTCCCACAACTAGAAGGAGTAGAATCAGGACCGAACAGAAGAGAGAGAGACATCCGAGACGGACCCCTCCAGGCACTTACGGTTTCTTGTTGAGGATGGTCTCCTTCAAGGGACGAGGCTGAGTCAGTTGATGCCACTGGCTTCCTCAGCTTCTCCTTGATGATCGCTTCCATTGTCCTAGGTGGATGGAAGGCCAAGAGTGACTTAAGACAATCACTCTGCCATGGACCATCAGGGCAGAATTCAAGGCAGGTAACTAGATCACCCTCTCCCTCAACCCCACCCCAGGAATCCCAGCCCAACTGGAGCTTCACCTTTACCCCTTCACAGAAAAGCAGCTGCTCCTATACACATAATCACATGTGCAATGGGGGCACTGGGGGTATTTTTTTTTCTGCCGTAGATTTTTTTTTTTTTTTGTCCTTTAGCCTCTTAGAAAACTTTTTTTCTGTCCTTCATTATCCAGCTTAAATGTCCTTCCTATGTAATATGTCTTAGTTTTTCACTCAATTGCTTTCTTGAACTGAGACCCTCCCAGAAGAAACAGGCAGAGGTTAAATCTTACCAGAGCAGGTAGTTGAGTTTAGAAGGATAGTTGTTAAGGTATAATAAGAATGGTGAAATGCATGATGTTGATACTTATTTAATAAAAATGTACTCTGTACTTTACATACTTATAACACATCTAATTAAATAGAGCTATTGCAAAGATCTATAAGTTTCAAATCGTATGTGCTGGAAATGTAAAATGTACCTTACAAATCATTCTTAAATTCACATTTAAGTAATAGTCATACACTTAATAAATACATCTAGAACAATACTGGATTTAAACTTTATCCTAGACAAATTAGTATGGACTATTTTGTTAGTCACAGAGCTAGCAAATTACTTTCCTTTTCCTATACACACACAGCACTTACACGACATCATGTATAATAATATGACTATGCTTATGTGACTGTTTCTCCCTAAAAGCAGAAATTAAGTCAAATGTATTTTGTATTCTCAGCACCTGGCACAGTCTCTGTGCCTCCTCTCCTCTCAACACATTGATGAAGTTAGAATTATTATTTCCCTTTCTTCTGTTCTTTGTTTCTTCACTGTTTTTTCCCTCAGAACCACAGGCCTCTTGGATATCCACCACAATTATCCTCACAGAAAGCAATTTATTGGAGAGGGGAGGGTATAGTTCAGTGGTAGAGTGCATGCTTAGCATGCATAAAGTCCTGCCTGGGTTCATTCCCCAGTACCTTCATTAAATAAACAAACAAACAAACAAACCTAATTGCCTACCCCCCCCACACACACACACAACAAAAAAGTGTTAAAAATTTTTTTAAAAGAAAAACATATCCTTACATTTAAAAAATCATAGTCATTAAGAAAAAAAGAAAGCAATTTATTGGAATAAATACAACTATACAACATCAACATAGACACAGAGTGAAAAAGTTCTTAATGTATTAATCAGTTAAGACTGGAATTTTGTTTTCTTATTTTGAGTAACCAAGAAAAAGAAAAAGAGCATTTATAAGATTTGCATGTGCCATACAATAAATGGGTGATTTGAATTTCACTTCTATGTCTTTTGCAGATTGTAACCATTTTCCAGTGAATTAATACCATCTCCCCTCCTAAACGATTATCAAGTTTTCAAAGAACTGAGTAGTGCAAAAACAAATGCTTTTGTTTCCCAGAGAATTGTTATAACTCACTCACCCCTCAAGATAAGAATATATCCACTTCCAATTTAGTGGTATTAGTTTGCAGTGCTGTTCACAGTTCTACAGAATCAAGATCGCGTTTCCCCATAATGTTGTTTCACCAGCATTGAGAGCCAGTCAATGACAGCAGGAAAGTTTTATGTTCTTTGTATATAAACTTAGTCCTAAGGTTTCCAAAACATTGGTGAGTAGTCCCTTGAGGCACAAATAAAAATTCTCTTTCTGTATGTTTTTGAACATTCATTTCCAATACATCACTGCTTTGCTGTACATAATAAAACCAAGCGGAACAGCTCACCAAGGAACACCTCACACAGAGAGAAATTTTTAAAAGATTTTAAAAAATACAACTTCGGATCTAACTGATAATTATCTAGAAATTGGTCAGGCTGGTTATAAGCAGATGAAAGACCATAAGGGAATTATTTCATGCATCTGACCACATCAAATAAATAGAAGTTCCATATGTGGAGAAAATGAGTCTAGTAACAAAGCAACACATCGAAAATATTAGACATTATAAAAATTCTGGAAAGAGAGAGGCTATCCCTCATCTTCTGTCTTCAAATATAATAGCTTCTTCTTAATCTTGACTCTGCCCAGCATCTCCACCACATCTATCCCACGGTCCGCCCCATCTGTCTTTGCTTGATTCTCGTTACACTGTACACACCTACCCATCCAGCCAATGCGCTTCACTGGCTTAAGCTCCTTTGCTCAACTCTAAACGTAGGAAATCTCCAAATTATTTTTGGGCATCATCCCTTTTTCTCTTCGTCATGACTTTCTCAGAGATCTCATTCCCCCTTGTGCCTTCAACCATCTTCCTTATGGGGAAAACATGCAAAGTTGCACTTTCCAGCTCTGATTTCTACCCTAGCTCCAGACTCCAGCCCTCCCTGGACATCTCTGGGTGTATGTTCCCCTGGTCTCTTAAAGTCAAAGTGTACACAACTGAACTCTTTCGCTCTTCACTCCTACACAGCCTCCTGCAGCCTTCTTAAGTGCAGAGTCCTTCAAAATGCTTATACACCATACCTGACAGCCGTGTTATTCCCCTGCCCTTTTCCCCCACCCAAATCCAATACTGTCTACATTCTTTACGTCTCTCATATCTATCCCCTATCTTCATTCATCAGACTGCCCTGATTCATGACCATTTTGCCTTTGTCCTGGAATTTTCCAATCCATCCATCATTCTGCTGCCAAAGTTATCTTCCTAAAACACACGGTTCATCTGTCCTTTATCTTTGACAGTTGGCATTTGCACACAGCATAAAGCCTCAAATCCTAAGCCTGGTGTTCAAGGCTTCATTCTTTGCCTGCTTCCTGTTTTTCCAGCTTATCTTCTAGTATACCGTAGATATATTCCATATTCCAGCCATACACAGTCTACTAGCCACTTCCAAAAAATGCTTTATGCCCTCTTATCTCCAGGCTTGTGTTCAATATGTTTTCTTTGCTTAGAATGTACTTTACCCCAATATCTGCCTATCTGCTTCCCTTCAAAACCAGGCCCCAAGAAGTCTCCTCAATCCTTACTGCTCCTCCCTTGCCCATCAGAATGACTCTTTTCCCACCTGCAATAGCCAGGATTCTTCAGATTGTAAGCAACAGAAAAACCAACCAATCTGGCTTAAACACATAGGATCATGTTGCTGTACATTATGGGCTGGTTTCAGGTAGTTTTATCTAGAATCTCAGTGTGTCATCCTGCCATTTTTCTGTGTGATTTTTCTCAATTCTGTCCTCAGGCTCTCCTCATAGTAGGAAAAAAAAAAAATGGCCGTATATCCTCACACCACACTGTCCACAGAAAAAGAAAATTCTTTGCCAGAAGCTCTTGAGAAATAATGAGGAGGATTCTTGGTCTTCAGCAAGCATCTCCTTGCATCTCATTTGCTCATCCCTACACCGATTACCAGGGATAGTGTCTTAGTCCCTTTGGGCTGCTATAACAAGAAACCACAGACTGGGTGGCATACAAACAACAGAAATTTATTTCCCACAGTGCTGGGGGCTGGAAGTCTGAGATCAGGGTGCCAGCATGGTTGCTCAATAAAATACACCTCTTGATAAAACAGTCACTAAAAAGCTTCTTCTTGTCTTTCAGCCTTCCAATTCCAATTATCCCTCAATCTTGCCTGTTCTTCTTTCCTAACATATTCGTTTTTTCCAGCTTATTCTTATATTAAACTGATCATGAAGTTCTGACCATCTTTTGGCTCAACTTCTAGAACTTCTAGAATAGCATATTTGAAAAATCAATCAATCTCATGTGTTGACCCAAAACTGTCCTCCTGTCTCAATATTCTTCCTCCTGACCTGATCTCCAATATCAAATATTTAATGTCTTTCATCTCATAATCATATACCATGAGGAACCAATACAGCATCATATTTGGATTTGCTCCTGACAATAATTCTCATGAGACAACATGTCAACTGACTCCTTGAAGCTGCCCCTCCCATGAGATGGAACCCATAGAACTACAGGATCCCTTAAGAGATTATTCAACCCAGTCTCCTGTCTTCAGTCAACAAGTCATTAGCCACCAAGAAAGGTCTTGATTATCTGCACCTTGAAGAATTACTGAAAAGATTCTCCATAACCATACTTGGCAATGCAGAATCCCTTCTAGCATGTGGCTATGACATAGTCTTATGAAGATTTTAACACCATGAGGCTTAACACCACACTCTGTACCCAGAAACTCGCTACAGTACCAGAGGTCTGTTCCTTGAGGCACTGCTATTATCTCCACTTCATAGGTGTGGAAACTAAGGCTCAGAGAGGTTAGTTAAGTAAGAGGTTAACTAAGGCTTGAGTACAAGTGGCAGATTTCTGAGCAATCCCTATTCATTCAGCAAATGATTAATTTACTTTTTAATAGCAAGGTAATTATGACATATCTATGCAAACACCAGAAGTTCAGACTTTTTAGAAGCAAATGAACTGGATATACTGTTCATGATTTTTACTATAGGCTTTATTGAATATTTATTATTTTAGTTTTATTTTGTAATTTATTAAATTATTTTATTGACTTATTTTTATTTATTAGAGAGTTTATCTATTAATGTTAAAATAGTGGTTCTCAATTCTGACTGCACATTAGAATCTCCTAGGTCTGGGAGCTTTGAAAAGGATATGGTACCTGGCACCAGCCTACATTAATTAAATCAGAATCTCTGGGAGGAAAAGTTGACCAACAGATATTTGTGTGTGTTAGAATGTGATTCAAATGTACAGCCAGAGTAGAGAAACATTGTGTTAAACTCTTGTTCATAAGAACAGAAAAGATCCTACTGAAACTCTGAAATGAAAACATCACAGCTCCAGGACTCTCTCATGCATTGTATAGTACCGTCACAATGAGCTTCATAAAGAGTACAAAAATATGTGAGCAATTTTAAAAGGATAGCTCGTAAGAACAAAATTATTCTTAGCATACTCAAAATTGTTAAAAATACTTTTAAATATTTTTCAGCCTAAAAAAATCTATTTAACGTGAGATGGCAGTGCATTTTAATGTGTTTGCCATGATTCAGGGTGAGTCTTCCAAAAGTAAGAACACCTATAACATAAAAAGATCTTAAAGCATCCCCCATAGAGTGTTTTCAATTACAATTCAATATTTACAGCATGAAATGTTCCTATCTACTGCTGAAGAAAATGTCAAAAAAGTAAGAGTCTGAAGTCAACAGTTTGGCAGCAACAATTCATTTTGGTAGAAAGAATTATAGCTTCAGACAGAAGATAAGCTTTTTATGTTTATTGAGGCAACTCTCCCATTCTTTCTGAGTTATGTTTTTTGTTAAAGGCTATTCTGAATGAAAGAACCACTTAGGGGAGGTTGGGAGGGAGGAAGACACCAAAATTGAGTTTCAAGAAAGATGAATTATCTAAGTCAGTTTCTCTGATCTAGAAACACTGCTGATCGCAATGTAGCTAGTACATAACGTCGTGTTTCGTCCTTCCTAGCTGCTAAAGTCAAAAGCCAAATTCCAATGAACTGGAGTAGTATGTAGAGCTAGCTCTTATATCCAGTTACAAGAATTCTCCAGGGTCTAAAATGAAGACCCCAGACTACAAACATCTCTACAATTCTTTATGAGCTTGCGTTTCAAAAACTTTGGAAATGTCTGTGTGTGTGTGCCTGTGTACAGGAGACAGACTAAAAACATACACGTCAGAATTTAACAGTGATTATTCCTCAGTGAGAGAAATCTGGATGACAAATGTTCTTCAAGAATCACAGGATACTTTGTATACACATAGGCAGAAAAAAAATTATTGAAGGGCACACATGAAACTTAAAAATAATTACTCCTGCGGACCAGGATGCGAATGGGAGACAGAAGAGGTTTCATTTATTACTCCATACTCTTTTATATTTTTTAGTATTTTCATTGATACTTTGTAATTTATAGTCATAATGTAGATATTAATAAACTTATGATAAATTTTGGATTTTTAGAAAGCAATGAAAGCCCATACTCATCCTCTCTAATTTGGAGGTGTCTTTATTAACATCTCATTTGCCCAGGTGGGTAAGAGAATATGAACCCAAGTGCTTGCCCTTCTCTCTCCTGCTTAGAGAGCACAGAGTTGATCTTCTGCAACACTCCTGCTGCCTCGTGGGTTTCGTGGGAGTGCCAAAGCAGGATCGTGGCCTCAGAGAAGCCCTAAGTAACCAATAATAATTCATCTTTAAAGCTGAAATATATTCTGAACCTGCTGTACAAAATGTTTTTGTTGCATTATCTCACTTTCTCTTTAATACTATGAGACTCAGAAGAAGTAAATATCTTTAACAGATATTTATACACCGTTAGTCAATTGAAGAGCCAGGATTTCAATCTTTCTGACTTCACAAACCACAAATAGGAAGAAATTAAACTTGTGAAACAATCAGGAAGTTTGAACAGTAAGTGGATATCAGTCTGAGCTGGTAATATTTCTGCTGATAGAGTCCTCTATAAACTTTGTAGTTCTCCTACAACTCTCCCTGAGATTTACTCTGTTAGTCAAAACCCACAGCTGCAAATCCCTTTGAGGTACGTGTTTCTCTCTGCCTTGGACTTCTGCTGAGACTGCTGGGGGACAATGGCCTCCAACTGTCTTAGAAGCTCAATTGTTGACTGAATAATCCTCTGAGAAAACACCTTCAATCTTCCTGCTAAACTTTCTGCCTCCAGTGAACAATAATACTTTCCTTTACACCCTCACTGGCAGGCTTCTTAAATGTCATCGTGCTTTTGCTAACAATCTCATCGATATTCTTTTTATATATATAATTACTCCCATACATACATATTGTAATAGTTTAGTAAAAAAAATTGTGTGAAGAAGTTCGCTATACAGGGTTTGGTCCATATTACTTTTTAAAAATTTTGCATTGATTGATTGCAATTTTTTTCACTGATGCCTGTTCAATTCTTCAGCATAGGTCTTTCTTCATAATAAGCTTCTAAATAACTAACCCCATGACTGAAAAGGGGGAAATCCTTCTAAATATATTACCTATAACTGTGAAGGGGGAAGAATCTTCAAAATATAATAGGCTATCTAGAAAATAATATATATAATATATTAGATGTATGTACATAAATAGATATATGGATAAAATAAAACCTTACGTGTAAAGGCTGCCATTGTGTTTTTTTGAATCAATTTCCTATGGAGTAACATACTGTATTTAGTTTCAAATGGCTTATTCTAAAGATATTTTCCTCTTCCAGTTTCCCATATTTGTTTGAAGGGGAAGTGTGGTGATGTAGTGGAGGAGTGGGAGCTTTGGCGCCAGATGAACCAAGATTAGAATCTCAGCTCTGCTACGATGGCCATTTTAACTGGGCTGAGCCCCAATTTTCTCTTTTTTAGATTTGATTCTACTTTTTAAGAAATTTCTTGTCGTAAGAACATTTAACATGAGATGTATCGTCTTCATAGATTAAAAAAAAAATTTCCCAGCTTTATTGGGAAACAATAGACATATAACATTGTGTAAGTTTAAGGTATATAGTGTGATGGTTTGATTCAAGTATATATTGCAAAATTTTTACCACAATAAGATTAGTTAACACAACCTTCACCTCACTTAATTACCATTTTGTTGTTTCTTCATAGGTTTTTAGTAATAATATAGTATTATTATCTACAGGCACAACGTTGTACATCAGATCTCTAGAGTTTATTCATCTTGCATGACTGAAATTTAATTCTACCAAACATCTACCAAAAATTAAACCAAACATTAAGAATTAATACCAATCCTTCCTAAACTTTCCCCAAAAAAACTAGAGGAGGGAACATTTCCAAACTTGTTTTATGAAGTCAGCATTACTCTGATACCAAAGCCAGACGAAGAAAAGAAAACCACAGGCCAATATCCCTGATGAACACTGATGCAAAAATCCTCAAGAAAATACTAGGAAACTGAATTCAACAGCACATTAAAAGGATCATACATCACAACCAATGGGATCTACTCCTGGGATGCATGGATGGCTCAACATATGAAAGTCAAGTACTGTGATACAGCACATGAACAGAAAGATAAAAGTCACATGATCATCTCTTCAATATTCCTTAGGTTTTCACTAACAAGCTTGTCAAAGTTCTGACAGCCTCTTCCAATCGCCCCATTTGAATTCCACTCCCACATTTTTAAATGTTTGTTGTGGCAACACCTCATTTCCAGGTACCAAAACCTGTGCTAAGTTTTCTATTACATAACAAATTACTCAGAAACCTAGTGGCTTCAAACAATAAGCTTTCATTATTGCCAAGCTTTTGTGGTTCAGAGTGTGGTTCAGGAGTATGGGAGCAGTTTCACTGGGTTGTTCTAGCTCCAGGTCTCTCATAAGGTTACAGGCAAGATGTCGGCCTGGATGCAGTCATGTGAAGGCTTGGTTGGGGCTGAAAAATCCATCCCTAGTGTGATCCATCCATATGACTACTGGCAGAAGGATGCAGATCCTCACCGAATGCTGGGATTCTCCATAGGACTACTGGTATCCTCAGACATGGAAGCTGGCTCCCTTACAGCTACAGATCCGAGGTAGCAAGATGGAAACCACAGTGTCTTTTATGACCTAGAATTGGAAGTCATACATGATCATGTCCACAATATGCCATTACACAGTTCAGCCCTATTCGCTGTAGGAGGACATTAACACCCAGTGCTTAAATATAGGAGACAGGGGTCACTGAGGATTCTTGAGGGTTTGACTGTGATTTCTCTTACTAGTGTTGTCTAATTTTAGCATCCAAATCTTGACCACATTTTGATAGATTTATCCCGAAGTATTTCATGTTCACTGATGTCACTGTAATTTCTAATTGTTTTTTGCTACCATATAAAAACACAATTTTTGTGTTGTTCTAGTAACCTATGCCCTTGCTAGACTTACATAGAAGTTCTAGTAGCTTCTTGGTAGATTTCTCTGAGGTCTTCTTTGTAGATAATCATGTTTCTGTGAATAAAGGCAGTTTTATTTCTTCCTTTCTTATCTATACTTTTCATCTGTTGTCTTCTCATACAGGCTAGGATCTCCAATATAATGGCAAATAGAAGTGATGAGAGCAGAAATCTTTGCCTCATACCCATGCTTGAGAAGCAGCCCCTCATCGTTAAGTATGAAAGTGTAAGTTTTTCATAGATTCCTTTTATCAGGCTGAAGAAGGTCCCTTCTAGTCCTAATTTACTGGAAGTTATTATGAATGTGTGCTTGAATTTTGTCAAATGCTCTTTCTGAGTCTGTTGAGACAATGGTGCAGTTGTTCTGGTGAATCACATTTATTGATTTTTGAATGTTGAACTAAACATGCATTCCTGAGATAAACACCACTTGGACATGATGTGCTATCTTTTCTATATATAGTAAGATTTGATTTGATAATAAGGATTTTTTAATCCATGTTTAAAAGGGACATTGGTCTATAGTTTACTTTCCTTGTAATATCATTTTCTGTTTTCTTTTTAAATCACAGTAGTGGTAGCTTCATGAAATCAGTTGGGAAGTGTTCCCTTCTCTTCTATTTTTCTGGAATGAATATATATATATATATTTTCATATATATACACATATATATATATGAAAAGATACCATTATATTGAATTTGCTTAAAAATAATTTGGAATGAAGAGAGGAATGAATGTGAATATAGATAAAACAAGATAGACCAGCAGTTGATAATTATTGAAGTTTTGCAATGGGTATGTAAGGATTTACTAAACTTTTCTCTGCTCTTCTGTATATGCTTGAAACTTTCAATAATAAGATAAATGTGTCCTTTCCACAGCTCTATCCTACTTCCCAACGAATATGCTAGAGAAAAGGGTACCCTAAAATTTCAGCAAAGAGGGAAGCAGAAGTTTAGACATTGAAAGTTTCCAAATCCTTTTAAAGAGCATACTAATCATTAGCATCCAAATGTGTATTTAGAGAAGAGTAGGATAAATCAATTACAGCTTCAGTTTAGATGTGGGTTTAAGACCATCTTAATTTCTTGGCTATGTCTTCAACTTAGCTTTGAAAAATTCTATCCTGTAATGCAATGGTTGTCAAATTTTAATGTGCATAAGAATCACCTGGAGGGCTTCTTAAAACACAGATTACTTACTATTCTATATGATACTGTAATGGTGAATTCATGTCATGTATTTGTCAAGATCCATAAAATGTAGACCACCAAGAATAAACTTAATGTAAATTAGGGATTTGGGGTGATAATGATGTGTCAATGCAGCTTCATGGATTATAACACATGTACCACTCTGGTCGGGGATGTTGACAGTTGGGGAGGCTATGTGTAGGTAAAGTGGGTATATGGGAACTCTGAACTTTCTCCCCAGTTTTGCTGGGAAACTAAAACTGCTCTAAAAAAATAAAGTCTATTTAAAAACCACTAACAAAGAAACAAATTGCTAGACTCCATCCTTAGAGTTTCTCATGCAGTAGATTTAGGGAGCCCAAGAATTTGCATTTCTAGTAACTTCCCATGTGATAATGATGATGTTGGTCCAACACCCACAAAAGAACTTCTGCTTTAATA
This sequence comes from Camelus ferus, assembly GCF_009834535.1. Classification (NCBI taxonomy): domain Eukaryota; kingdom Metazoa; phylum Chordata; class Mammalia; order Artiodactyla; family Camelidae; genus Camelus; species Camelus ferus. Next base: position 37,761,290 of record NC_045697.1, read on the forward strand.
TAAAGACTCAATATTCAGAAATTTCAGGCTTTCTCACAATTAAATCCTGGGTCCAATCCAAGCAGAACATTATTTAGTTCAAAGCTATACTGACTCTAACTTCTGTTTGTTTCATTTTGGCAATCTTTGTTTGAATACCTATCATGTACCAGGTGGCTAGCCTCTGGAGATACAAGGATACATATTAATGCATTGTCTCTGCCATTGAAGACTTTATAGTCTGATTCCTTATCTTTAATCCTGTTTATTAATTTTATAGGATATTTTGTTCAATTTTGATCTAAGCTGTTTCATTTGTAACAGATTATTTTTACCTTTGCTGTGGTAAATTAAATTAACAGTTGAGTTCAGCTGGCAGTGTCAAATATTACAGTGTTTTTTCTAGATCTTGATCTTATAGTCCAAGTCCTCTCAACTTTCTCCCAGAAGAGACCTTAGAAATCATCTCGTTCATAGACCTACCCGCATTTACAGTTGAGGAAACAGAAGCCCAGAAGAATGTGGCAACTTTCCCAAGGTCACTAAGCTAGTAAGTGATAAAGAGATCCAAGTCACTTCAAATATGGTGATCTTCCCATGACATCTGGCCTCAAGACTTAAATTGTAACATCAAGGAAAATTATGGATATGGGAATATCTAGGAAACATTTCACAAATTTCAGTGGAATCTCGTGATTACATTAAATTATTGAAGGTCTTTGTGAATTACGGGAGAAAAGGTGGAGAGAAAAAGATGAAAGACTGGAGACTGGTGGTTGTCATAATGGCATCAGTAGTGGTAGCAAAGTGTAGCAGTATCCAATGACACCTCATGTGACATGTACTGTGACTTTCTTAGAACATCCACTCTTCTCAGTAACCCCATGAGACGTGTGCAATTATTTTGCCCATTTTACAGATGAGGAAGCTCAAGCACAAAGACATTTAGTAACTTGCCCAAAGAGACAGGGCTTTTGTAGTAAATTCCATCCAGTGGCCTTGTGTATAATTAATCCCCCAAACGTAACTAAATTCTGCTAGGAGGAAAATTTAAGTAATATTTAATCATTGTGTAAAGTTGCATAGTTCTTCAAAGCCTCAAAACCTCGCTGGATAGCTTAACAAAGCTCAGTGAGATGGTTGAAAACAAGGAAATTTAAAATTCTTTCTTTTATGCCTGTTCGAAACAAATTTAACAACTCTGTTCTTCAGAACAGGTCAAATATTAAATAAAAAGTGTTCTTTCAACAATTGGAATCCATAAATAGGTCAACAGGCATCACTGGAGTGCAGCACCAGGTACACACACAGACAGAGACACGTACACACACACACACACACCCTCATTTAATTTCATGTATAAACAAACATTACCTTATACCCTTGGGAATTATTTCTAGCTATCTTTAGCCAAACTGGTTTCGCTTGGCAGACTGTCACCCCTACAGGTGGCACCTATTCTCTGTGAAGTGTTTCCTTTTCCCAGAATTGAGACATTGGCACCACGTACCTCCTTACCCTTCTCGACATCTGTTTCTACTTATGTGCCAGCCAAGGCCACCTGACCTGTGAAAGGAAACAAAACAAAGGTTCATGGTCATTGTCTACCAAAATGTTGTGTTGTGGTCCACCCAGACCTTGGAAACACAGATTGGGAAACGCTAATGGGATGCCAAGCACTGGTCCACCTTAGGAAGGAGCTGTGGAAAAAATACTTCCTTTATTCATCAGATTGTGTTGAATAAAAATAAGGTAGGGCTCTGGAGTCTAGAGAAATTAATTTATAAAATGACTGACTACTCACTAGCATTTGCAAAGCATTGATGCTGCTGCAGAGGTGCTACAAGGGGTGGAGAGAGGGAGTGAGCTTGCCTTGAAGGGGTTTAGAAGACTAGCAAGTCACACTATGTACATTAGAAACTAAATCTCTACGGCTAAATGCACAGCATGTCAAATTTACAGAGCCAGCAGTATCATATGAATTCGTTAGAAGAAACAAGAACTGAGGGATAGAAAAAACTGGAAAACCTCAGAGGTGCTGAGACTTGAAGAAGAAAAAAAAACTTATTTTGTGACACCTGAAATCACTTTCTTCTAAATACTTTACCAGGATAAATATTACCAAGTCACATCTCTCCTAAGAGCTGAACTAAATAACACCGAAGAAAACCCTTGTCCGTATTTCCTAAGTATATTTCTTTTCTGCTTCTCTTCTTTTCCCATCGTCAGCTCTCAGTGATCTAGCAGTCACGGTTGAGGACAGAGACTAAAGAGGATAAACCTAGGGATACGTCTTATTATTTTTGCCTTCGAGCTGTTTCCAGTTTTCAAAACTTTGCTTTTGAAAACTTTTGGTAACAAGCACCAAAATGTAATAACTTGAAGATATACATGCACAAGTCTGCAAAGTTGCCTATATCAAGGATATTCATTAGACGATTAAAAGGTTTTGAAAAATGGAAACAACCTGAATATCCATCAATAAGGAGGAATTAAATATATTGCTAATGGAAAAGAGCAAACTGCCCACCTAGCAGCATTGTTGCATATGATCCCATTTAGTTAAAACAAGAAAGGACATCTGTACCCCCTGAATGCACCTCATACACCAATCAAGTCCAGGAGGCAGTGTGAGAAATTGTCAACAACACGATGCCTGTGAGATCGGTGGCTGACTTTTATATTTTACTTTATTATTTTCTGTGCCAGTGGAGCTTTTAAAAATATATATCACATTTATACTTTAAAAATAGTTTAACCTATATGTACATATGTAACACTGACATTTTTGTTTTTCAGATACTCTGCTTTGCCAACAAATGCCCTAGAGATATCCACTCAAAGTGAGTCAGGATATTAACAAAAGGGTTATAAAAAGGAACCATTAGGCAGGAAGAATGGTCACTATACACAGACTTTTTTTTTATTGATGGTTACTGGTCATTCCCTCACAGAAAATCAAATTTTCCTCAAGCTGTAGATGGACGACTATTTTGACTTTTTGGTACTAATGAATGGTTAAAAGATTCAGAAGCTTGAATTCTAAAGCTGAACCAACACATGCTCATAGAACTGATTATACACTGTGCGAGGCTAAAGGTTTAAGAAGCAGGAAACATGTTGCTACGATGCTCTGTTAGTTACTGACATTCTGTGACAGCTGCCAGCCTTGAGCAGGATGGAGGAGTCCCAGACATCCAAGTGGCATTTCTTCTCCTTTGCCTGCTGGAGCTCCGAACAGGGCAGCTGGATGACTACGAACCCCGTGTGTGGGATCAGGAGGTAAGTGGGAGAGGCACAGTCGGTTCTGCTGATGCACCAGTTCAGGGAAAGTTAGTTGACGCAGCCCTTTGCCTTCCTCTTGGCGTGAATAAAATCAGGAAAAGTGGTTTAGACTCAATACTTTCTCTGCTCTCCTCAGGGTCCACATGTTTCCTGACCCTTGACCTTTTTTTCTGTCCAGGGGCAGTCACCTGCACATGAGCTTAGCTGACAGTGACATCCTGCCCATCTCTATGTCCTGGACCCAACGCTGTGCTTCATCAGGCTGCCCATGTCTTCTGCAGATGACTCGCTTCATGTCCAGCCATTGTCTGACCACTGCATCACCTAACCACACTGCCTGGTTTTCTTGTTTAACAGGAACAAAATTTTTGGAGGGAGTCTCTGTAAAAACCAGCTAGTAGTTGATTTACATAGCTAAACATAACCCCTAGGAACTGCGCTGGACCCCTATAATTTCTAAGGAAAGCATAGTGGCCAAACCTTTAAGGTTGGTGATAAAACGTCACTCAACTCTGGCTGTTCAGTCCTTTCTTTCCTCTGAGATAAAGATATACAAATCTGGGGGCTCCACATACAGGAATGGGTCAGCACTGTGTATCCATCTGCCGGGTTACATCCTACAGGAAGTTAAGAGCTGTGTCATAAATCCCAAATCATAAAGTAGTGGAAAGAACACTGAACCCAAAGTCAGAAAACCTGATTTCAATACCAATTCTGCTACTCAGACACTCTGGTGGAAATAAAGGAGAGCATCTTCATTAGGAAAATAAGGGAGAGGATCAGTGATGTCTTCTCCTTGTTATGAAATATTTGGTTCAGTGGATCAGTGGCCAGCTAGGGGGACGGATTGTCCTGGGTCTCATTTTCTATTCCATCCAGAGAGCTACAATCAGGCCATCACACAAATGTCCTGGAATGAGGCAACGCTCCCTTACACTGATAAAGAATCAGAACCAATGACATCATCTGTCAATTGTGTTATTTTCTGAAAAACTCGGTGTGTTTTCATAAATTATATTGTACCTCAATGATGTAAATAGAAAACTGAGTTAATTTTCTCTTTGGTGGCTTGAGAACCTTAGTGTGGCAGAAGAGATAGATGGAAGATGACAGACAGACAGGTAGATAGATAGGTAGGTAGGTAGGTAGGTAGATAGATAGATAGATAGATAGATAGATAGATAGATAGATAGATAGATAGATAGATAGATAGATAAACATAGCTGATGGGTGGGTAGGTAATGGATAGATGGATGGATGGATACATGAGTAGATAGAACTGAGGTTCTGAGCAGTCTCTAGCGTCTGACTACTTTGGTTCCGATTCCAACACCACAACTTTCTGGCTGCATCACCTCAGCAAATTACCTGATTATAACTCAGTCAACTGAGTGGCAAAATTCAGATAATAACAATAATACCTCATCAGGTGGTTGTCAGGATTAAGATTATTCATGCAAAATTTTTTGCAGAGTGCCGGACATACAATAAGTGCTCCATAAATGGTAACAATTATCATTGTTGTTGTTTAGGAAATAGTACGTGTTACTCCTTCACCACCACTCCAACCACCAATCCTTCTGCCCAACACACACACCCAGAGGTAACCACTGCTAGCAGGTTGGTTTGTGTTTTCCTATTATATATGTAGATGTGATACACACACACACACACACACACACACACACACACCCCTACCTTTTCTGTGATCACTTCCAAAAGTGGATTGTACAAAATATCTCATATAGACACTTGACTTTTTTTTTGCTTAGCTATACACCTTGTAGAACTTTCCAGACCAGATATAGACATTATCAATACAGCAAAATATGTTAATTCATGTCCTTATTGATGGGCATTTAAGTGGTCTCAAATTTTCAATGGACATCCTTTAATATGTCTTTTTTCTCATGTAAGACTATTTCTCTAAGACAGATTCCTACCTTGCTGAGTCCTAAGCTACATACACTGAAATGTCTTGCATACACTGCCGTACCATTCCCTATAAGGATATTATCAACTTACACTCTCATCAGTTTATGAGCTTGTCTGTTTTTCCACACCTTTACTCCCATTGAACAATGTTAATATTTTAATATATGCCAAAAATAAAGTAAAATCTTCCAATATGATGGGCAAAACATGGTGCTTTAATTTACAATTCCCTGATTATTTCTGGGATTGAGCAGACTGTGTGTAAACCTTTACTGTATTTTACCCTTTTTCCCAAACATTTATCTGAAAACATTGCCAAAAAGTGGGAACAAGGCACTGTACAACATCCAGCGTGTCAGGTGATCACTCTCCTGGGTACCCGTTCCCTCATGTTAGCACCAGGGAAGGGTAGAGAAGAGAAGTTTTCTATTACAATAGTTGCATCTTCATTCTTCACTATTTTTGAAATTTTGATTCTTCTATCATTTGACTTAGAAATCCAGCATTTGAAATTGGTACAATTCTAATAATACTATCTTATGAATAGTTTGCTCAATTACATGGGAAAAGTCAAACAAAACCTAAATATTCCTCTCACAGCAAATTCCCTTTGAAATCTCAGCATCAACACTCACTGCTAATGGGAACATGAGAAAAAGGAAATTCTCAAACACTGCTGGTAGAAGTCGAATGTGCTACAGTCTTTAAAGGAAGCTGTCAGCTAAAGCATCTTTTAAAATTGAAAGCAGGTATATCCTTTTGCCCTAGATTTCACTCCTTGGAATCTAACTATAGAAATGATAGACTCGTCTGAAAGGTCATATGTACTTAGGTCAGTCTTCAGTCTTCAATGTGAATCTGAATCTCCCAGGGATCTTGTTAAAATCCAAATTCAAATTCAGTGGAGCAGGGCTGGAACCTCAGAGCCTGTCTATAAAGCTCCTGGTGATGCCACTGCTGCTGGTGCACGGACCACACCTGAGCAGCAAGGATGTTCACTGCATCACTGTCCACTCACAAATCAAATTAAAACCAGAAACAGTGAGTGAACACTCAATGACAGGCTCAACAAATTATAACATATCCACAGCACCGAGTATTCTGCAGGCACTTAAAACAAAAATAAAGGTATACTGGTTGACTTGGATGGAATTCCACAAGCAATGTGCAGAAAAATAGTATAACATGATCCCATTTTTATGAAATAGTGACAAAAATTCCATATGTGTGTGTGTAGGATTATATTACCATGGAGAAACTATGACAGAGCATTTTTTAGGTTGTTGGTATTAATTACCTTGTGGAGGGCACAAAGGTAATGTAGGAGGGAGGAAGAAGATAAACATAAAAAAAGGAAAGGAAATCCAAAAGTTGATACCTAATCATGTTTAAAATCATATTAATGGAAATCAATATATATGTGTAAGTACATTGTAAAGAAATTTAAAATGTTTAATATAAAAAGTTACAGAAATAAAAAGATCAGAATTTAGATTCTTATCTACCACTAATTTGCTTTTTGACTGTGGTTAAATCACTTACAGTTAGAGATGTCTTAAATATCTCTAATAATTTCTATGATCCCATCTAGTTCTAAATTCTATGTTTGGGGAAACATTCTGACAGTTCCTCAAAAGGCTAAGCCTAGAGTTCCTGTTTTGACCCTGCAATTCCACCTCTAGGTATGTACTCTAGGGAAATGAAAACATATGTCCCCACAAAAACTTGTACAAGAATGCTACTAGCAGCATTATTAATAGCAGCCAGAAAGTGGAAACATCCCAAATGCCCATGGACTGATGAGTGGATAAATCAAAAGTGATGTGTCCGTGCGATGGAATATCATTGGGCAATAAGAAGGGAAGAAGTACTGACACATGCTACCACATGCATGAACCTTGAAAACATTATGCAAGATGAAAGAAGTCAGTCATGAAGAATCACATGTTGTAGGATTCCATTTATATGAAATGTCCAGAATAGGCAAATCAATAGAGACAGAAAGTAGATTTAAGGTTACCTAGGGCTGGCAGGGAAGGTGGGGGGCGGGGAGTAGGGAAGAGTGGGAAGATGGAAAAGTTGGGGGAGGGGAGGGGAGGATGATGGCTAAAGGGTATAGATTTCCCGGGGGGGGGGGAGGGGAATAAGGATGTTCTAAAACTGATTGTGGTGAAGGTTGCATATATATGCAAAGATCTTAAATTCCACCGAATTGTATGCTTTAGGTGGCTGAATTGCATAGTATATAAACCATACCTCAAAAAAGCTGTTTAAAAAATTCCATAACTAAAAATTCTACTGTGAAAGAGCAAGTAACTCCTTACATTTCTTGAGATTTTTCCTAATATGGTACTTTTGAGTTTTTCTCCTAGAAAAGTAAAAAATCTTACCTTCTACTTTACTAGGAATTTTTATTCTTTTTTCATACAGTTTCTGGTGCTCATACCAATCTGAAAAAAGGATATGATGGTTCAACTCCAAATTAATGCTCACTGTCCTTAAACGGACCTATGCAATCCTTCTTTTTTCTTTCTCATTCTCTAGAAAACCTTCTCCAAGCCTTCTTTACTCCCTTCAAACCCTTTATTCCAACATTATGGGGAAAAGGAAAGCCATCGGTTGGAATGCCTCATCTCCTACTATCATGTCAACCTTCCTACATCCATTCTTGTCCTATTTTTGTTTCTTCTGAACCTAACATAATCCTTTCTTCTGTGCTTTGGAACCCATCCTCTGCCACTTTCTTAGGACCCTAAGACTAATAATAATCCTTTCTTACTCCTACAGACGTTTTAGTGTCCACTCTGCTTCATTTACAGTCTGCCCGGTCCCGAGAGTCACTGAGCTTTATGACGCTTGCCTTAAATTAACAGTGTGGTGTATAGATCTTTCATACTTTTTACACTTACAAAACAAACATATTTACCATATTTAAAACTCTTACTATTTTTTTTAACATTTTTTATTGAGTTATAATCATTTTACAATGTTGTGTCAAATTCCAGTGCAGAGCACAATTTTTCAGTTATACATGAACATATATATATTCATTGTCACATTTTTTCCTCTGTGAGCTACCGTAAGATTGTGTAAATATTTCCCTATGCTGTACAGTATAATCTTAAAACTCTTACTATTTTTTTTACAAAGTGAAAGTTTTATTTGCTAGAGTTAAGATATTCTTGGCTGTATGTAGCTATATGATATTCTATTATATAATGTGCTATAATTTATTCAGTTATTCTTTGATAGGCATTTGGATTGCCTAGAGCCCTCTGATTAAAAAAAAATCCTGCAATAAATAATCTTGTAAGTAAATCCATGTGCCTGGTGCTTTTGTTTCTTTGGGCTCAATTGGTAGATGTATACTGCTAGGTCATAGCTTATGTCAACTTAAATTTTAATGGTTACAGACATGTTTTAACGATTCCTAGGAAGTTTCAGCAATTCTTCTACCAACAATATATAAGGGTATCTTTTCACCCAGCTTTGGCCTATATTGGATGTTATCAATATTTTAAACTTTGACCAATCTAATGAGCCAAAAAACACCCAATGGTCACTTCATTGTTATTTGCATTTCTTGAGTACTAGAGAAGTTAAAAATAAAGACTTCTGGCAACATAATATCTCAAAATGTGAGATACTACACGTTTTCCATGTTCTCTCACGGGTACTTTTGAACACTGATAGTTATTTTTCTACCACCCACCCCCCACCACCCCAGTATAAGCTAAAACAAAGACTTAAAGAAGCCTCAGGCCCAAGTGTAGAACAGGAAGACCTCAGTGCCTGCTTCTCCTCTCCCAAAGGCTAGATAGGACTCTGGCTTGAAGGCAGAAATTGGAGACAGAAGATCCATCATAACTAGGGGCAGAGAAAGGGATGGAAAGGATTCCAGGTCACGACGTGGAAAGGAGAAACGTCTTCTGCTAAGAGGAGCAGGAAACAGAGCAGCAGGAAACCACTGTCAGGTAGCTCTCAAGTGTGCACTTTCAACACCTCACTCCCCAGATACCAACAGCCTCCACCCAGCAGTCCTGACTCTCTGAACAGAAGACAAGGAACTTAAACATCTTGAAAAGTGATAGGGGTGGAAGGTGGGGTGGTGTCAGAAAGGGGGAGGGGGAGGAAGAACTTGAAGGAAAACTTTAGCTCCTTGACCAAAACCAAACCAAACAGAACAACTGGGAGTTTCCCCAAGAGCCTATTAGCACCATACATGTTGCCACTGTTACCTATTTATTGCCTATTTGCATTCTATCTCCTGTGAATTGCCAGTTCATATCTATTGCCCATTTTGCAATTGGACTTGTTTTAAAATGTCATATTATAAAAGTGCTTTGTAGAGTAGAGATACAAACTCTATTTCTGTCAAATGTATTGCGAATCTATTTCCTCTTGGGTAATCATTGGGCTTTTGATTTTGCTCATAGTATCCTCTTAATAGAAATTTTTGGTTTTGTTTTTAATATTGTGAGATCAATGTTTTTTGTCACTTCTGGAATTTCTGTCTTGCTTAAGAAAGTCTATCAAATTTCAACATTATTTAACCGGTCCTCTGGATTATCCTTTTATAGTGTAATGATATTATAAAGGTGTTATTTTATACATTTAGATTTTTAATCCATCTGGAATTTCAGTTTTCATACCATAGCATGGACCAGGGTAATGATCTGATTTTACTGCCTGGGCTCAAATCCTGACTCTACCACTTAGCTGTGTGACTTTGGACCAGTTACTAAACCTCCCTGTGCTTCAGTTCTTTTCATCTTCAGATGGGGATAATAACAGTTTATATCTCAAAAGGCTGCATTGAGGATTGAGTTAATACATGAAAAGATCATAGAACAGTACCTGGCACATAGTAAATTCTCATTAAATGCTGTTAACTGACCTGGTTGAAAAGTCCTGACACCATTTATTAAACATTTTTTTCAGTCAAAAATGCCCCTTTTGACAATATAAAGTGAGCATATACACTTGGATATGTTCCAGATTCTCTTTCATTTCCCTGATCTACAGATGAATACTACATTGCTTTATTGTTAGTTTTATAGCAAATTTTAAAATCTGGTGGGATATTCCCTCTCCCTAATCTTCTTTTTCAAAACTTTTCTCAATGATTTCCCATAGCATTCATCTTTATAAACTTTAAAATAATATTGTCCTATATTTAAGTTCTATACAAACTTAAATTAAAAAAAAAAAAAAAAACTTTCTTAGATAGAAGAATGGAGCTAAGATATCAGCTTCACCCTGTCTGGAAGGGAACCAGTACCAAACCAGTACAAAACTACTACCTAAAGTAGAGATCAAGTCTATCGTGATGCACTTAAGGTGCTCACAAATTTTAGCATAAGGATTCAAATTTCAGAAGTTGTTGAGTAGGGGAGGAGCTATGCCATTCATTCAATCATTCAAACAAATTCCACTATTTTGCTATGCATTGCTCCATTATGGAAATCTAAAAGCTTACACAGGCAAAACAAGTCACTTAGAGACAACTGTTGCACCAAACTGTCCTTAATCTGGAGAAGTGTTAGCTTCTCCCAACACTTTACCCATGGGGCACAACGCAAGGATTCTTATGTTTACTTTAAACTGTGTTTGGCATGTATGCTTTCCAGGATAAAATAGTTTATCTGGATTTGCAAAATCATTTCCTGTCGTTCCAAGATCAAGCACCATCTTGACTGTAAACATGTACTCTTCTGTCTGCCCGAGCAACTTCGAGGGCACCAATTCACGTTTCCCTTCCGATCGTGACCAGGAAGAGGCCCAATAAATATTTCAAACATAAAAGGACTGTTATAACAAAGGGGTCTTAAAATCCTCCTGGGTTATCTGAACAGCTTTCCGTTTCATTTTGTTTTCACCTCTACCCCGCCACCCCTGAAATTGGAAGAGCTTTTTTTTCTTGGGATGAAACAAGTTTATGCACAGAAGGGTTGAGAGTAGAAAAGAAAATAACAAAAGCAAAAACTAAGTGGGACTTTCAGAAGTGAAGGTATAGATATGAAGGGGGAGAGAACGCTGTGTGAAGACAATCTGACCACAGGCCAGCCTCGGTAATCCCCGTTCAGGATGCCCCTCCTGATAGCAAGCAATTCCTGCCTCAGTGACAACTCTATGTATTGTGTTATAAACACAAACCCATCAAAGCATGCATTACACACACCTTACTGTCACATGGCAAATGGTGGCTGGCTTCCAAGATAAGCTTTATGGAGAGTGAAGAGGAAGGGACAAGAGACATAGGTGAGAGGCCTAGGAGAAAACACTTGCCTTAATCCTTTTATGTCACCAAAGTGATCAGTGATGGAGGAAGCATCACTCATACTTCCCCCTCTCCCTCCCTAGAGTGAAACTAGAAGCTAAATATCATTCAAGATGGCTCCCTTTAAGGAGATGAACCTCAAACCAAAACCCAAAGCAAAGGGCAGTGGATATGTTGTCTGGGCATCACTTGCAAGGCATTTCTCCAGCTTTATTTCTTCAGTCGCTCACAATGAGTGCATTCTGAACTATTCTAAGAGGCTTTATTCTTTTAGTCTTACATAGATTAAAGAAGGGATGTCATAACCTCCTAGAAATTGTTACAGAAGCCTGACAGTCCAAGGTAATTTATAAGAGGTTGAAATTTATAAAAAGTCTAAGTTGACAATGGAGTATTTAGCTAAATTAGGGATAACAGTATCTGGCCCAACAGAAACAAATCACAGTACAACAAAAGCATCAGGACCATTAACCAAGTCAAAGATATATATTATGCAGTTATCTGGGGCTCAGTGCTGTGCTGTGCTGTGCATGAGTGGAGGTGTGTAAGAATAAGCCATACAACCTCACCCCTTGAAGGACTGCCTTTTCTGTTAGAATAATATTAGGCAATAAATTGAAGTAATATGAGGCAGTGTATGATTAAACTTTTAGAACAATGCAGAAATCATACATGCAGTTGGACTTCCAACAGGGAGAAAATAGTTCTTTGGATTTAATTATAATGAGATTACAATATAGAGTTCAAGCTATAGGATCAGTTCTTTAAATTATTAGTTATCCTAAAGTCTACTTCTTTATCTTGAAATACAATGTTGGGCTTTTTCCTCCTTCAAACTGTTATGCAGTTGTTTGGGGAAAGATTTTCCTCCCTTTAAGTTCTCAAGTTTATGTACCTATTTGATATATTTAACCTAATTCAATTATTTGAAAATAATCTGACCTGAAAGAAATTATATAATAAAATTATATTTCCCCCTTGAACAAAGTTGATTTAGCTTGAAATATGAAACCCCACATTAAACTATTTAATGATGTTCAATTAAAGTTCTAAATAACAATGAGTTACATGTAGGAAATAACAAAGAAACAAAGCCAGTTATTTATCGTAACAGATATTTTCCACAGTAAAAAAATGGAAGATCAACAGGCAATCCTGGCGAAAATGAACTGGACAGTTGAAGATGATGTGTCAGCAATATACACCCAAACCTCCCAAAAGCCATTGACAAAATCATGAAGGAGGCTCACGTTATTCAGACCAGCTGTCCACACTGATCAAATCATACAGACAGCTCCTTACAACAGGAGTCTTCAAAAAATATTTATCAAATTGAGCTGAATATTCAACTCTGCGTTGTCAGCATTTAAACCCTAAATCCCGAAATGAATCAGACAGCATGTAGAGGAGTGAATTTGAAATTTATCTAACAATAGCTAAAGTTTATACAATACTTGGTCATTCATAAAGATCTTTCACTCAGAAATTGCCTCAGCTGCCCCTAAACAGAATCCTGTGAAGTAGCTAAGAGGTTATTGCCACCCTCAAATTAACAAAGAAGAAGCTGAGTCTCAGGGAAGTTAAATGACTCTGCTCACCTGAGATCACCCCACAAGTAAACCAGCGCTCCCACACAACCACCCCCTCCCACTGACCTGCAAAAGCAGCCTGGCCTGTGGGTGTGTAATTGGTGAGTGGAAACTTGAAATTCATCAGACGTGCATATACATGAAATGTTTCTACTTTTTCAAATAAGTGCTACCAACTGCTCTGTGGACAATCTCCTTCCCCCTTTCCCAGCTGGAAAGTACCTCCCTTAATCACATCTCAGGCCGATTCCCTAACTTTCCATCCCTTTTTGGTTGATAAAGCAGTTAGCGCCGTTCGTTCCTGGAGCAGGCAGTTGAGGGTGGCCCTGAGCTTGGAGTTGGGGGACGGAGCAGGGGATGAGGAGAGCATCCCTGTCTGTGCACTATGAGGTGGTGGTCCCCTTTTGTGGGCCAGCAGGGCTGCAGGGGGCTGTAACCTCATGGAGGCCTCGACAGGATGTGCTTGGGCCTCTGCCTGAAGGCCCTGGGCAGGTGGCCCCGAGCTGGTCTGATCTCCATGGAGGGTGACACTGTGGGCCTCTCCCATTTGGCTTCTATGATGCCGGGCAAGCCAGTGGCCCAGGTTCCTCGGAGTCCAAACGCTGGACCCTGAAGCCCTCACCGGGGATGCAGCACCACTCACCCCAGGGACCTTGATCGTTTTGCTTCTCCCGGGGCCCCTGCACGCGCCAGGGCCCCTGCATGGGCTCCCGGATCTGTGCAGCCACACGCACTTCCAGCCAGGGCAGAAGATGTCAGTTTCACCTACTTTCAGACACTCACAAAATTCAGATTGAAATCTTTTTGAGGCACACTGTCACCCTCAACTTTGGGAAGAAGAACCCAGCATGCAAGTGAGCTTGCCTGCCCCCTACCCTGGTCCCCTTTCCCACCATGCGTCCAGGCTGCGCTCCTCACGCCAGACTTGGTCCCTGTGGCGCCGGACGCTGTCCCCTGGGGACAACTTGTGTCTGTCTTTTTGGTTGTTGTTCGTGCTGGTGGTGGTGGTGGTCTCCTATGACTTTTTTTTAATTGAAGTATAGTCAGTTACAATGTGTCAATTTCTGTCATGTATACACATGTACTTTATTCGTTTTCATATTCTTTTTCATTAAAGGTTATTATAAGATATTAAATATAGTTCCCTGTGCTATACAGAAGAAATCTGAGTTTTTTAAATTCTATTTTTACATATAGTGGCTAACATTTGCAAATCTCACTTCGGAGCTCACTACTGATCTTCATCCCCTGTACACCAGCACTACCAGGTAGCTTCTGAGGGTAGAAACAGACCTCAGGAAATGCTCTCACCTGGACCATATGCTAGCATGTGTGGACATGGACTTTGTCTTGAAACAGAGATGTTTACCTTCCCCATTTATTGTTTTAGCTTTGTGTTTAGGCCTAACCATATGCATTACACAAGACAGGCTCTCAACAAATTTTTTTTTCCCCTTATCTACCTCTTTTCTAGGTGAATTTTGTAAAACCAGCTTTTAAAGAACTTGACATAATTGCATTCATTTTTATACTCTACATTTTATACCTTTCACTATGGATTTGAAGTGGCCCTTATAACTAAGTAAACTTTTCCAACTCTTTAAGTTAAAAATAATTGCACCAGGTGCTATTAAAGTCAGCATAATGTAAACCATAAGTTCTAGAGTGTATGTACAGTCTTACTCAAGTGACAAAGTTTTAAGAGCTGTTAAAACATCATTGCAATCATAGGATTATAAACTTCCACTCCCATAGCCCTTACTGTGTGTCAGGCTCTGTTCTAAATGTTTAGGAATGTTAACTCAGTTATAAGTGTTAAGTCATGTAATCTGCAGTCTTTTGGGATAGACAACCTTAGATCTCCATTTTACAGATGAGAAAACTGAGGCTAAAGGCTCATGTCTGGACAGAGAGCAAGACTGACTCGAGGGTTTGTCCCACTCTTAACCACGACATAATATTGTCTCTTTGATTTTCTTCTTCTGAGAATACAAAAAACATCTTACATGGATTTCTGTTAGCTCTAGTCATAGAGTTGCCAGCATTTATGAAAGCTTTACAAAACCACTGCCTAAGAGTTTTAAGAATATCATGCCATTTAATGTCAAGTTCTGCTGCCCCTAAGCCCACCCACAAGGCAGATGCAACCCCATTTCACAAATGTGGAGACAGCATCTCCAAGATGTTAAATTCGTTGGCTAAGGTCATGATATTAGTAAGTGTCAAAGCCAGGCCACAAACCCAGGTCGGCCTGACACCAGAGTCTGCTCTAAACCACGATGCTTTGGATTCCATTCAAAGTAAACTAAATTAGGTTTAAATATAACCCAACATCCAGCCACCTGGAACAATCACTGATGTTATTATCAAGTCAGTGGTTGCAAACTGATGACTTCTGGGTTCCAGGACCTCTGGTGAAGCATATAAGATCCGGCAGCACAGAGCCCACGCTGCACGTGCACATGGCCCTCGGATGGTGCTGAATGGTGACAGCTCCCTTCAGTCATGCAAGCAAGCAAGCAAGCAAGCACTCAGCCCCAACCTGGTCCACTTCTACCCAACTCTGCCAGCTGCCTCGCACCTGCAGGCACTTGAGTTCCCAACCCCTAATCTAGAGATGCTCAGGCCAGTGCTGGGTCTCATCTGACACTGCAAACTGGTACAGAATATGAAATAAATTCTTATCAATCGAGCATGGTTTTCTACAGTGTAAAGCAGACATCTGGAGTAAAGAAGTTCCTACTTCTATGCCCCCTTGTCATTAAGCCTTGTCTTTACCTTACAGGAGGGTAAGGACAGTCTGTACTGTCAGTGTGATTCACTTGTTAACAAGGGGAGATGCTCATCTGAAAAGAGAAACTTGGTTTCCACAGGTCTCCATATAAGACATAGGATGCGTAGAGCAAAGACAAAAGAGGGAAAAGGGACACCTAGTCTTTGCAAAACAGAGATCCGCTGAGAACGATAAGGCTGAGCAGACAGGGGATTTCTCCATGATCATCGGCTATCTGAACACTATGTGGCTGTCAGAAATACATTTTAGAGCAAGAAAAAGAACAGTATGATTCCTCATCCAGACACATTTTGGAAACTAGCCAATAGGAAAACAGTCTCATCACTGAGATATTTTTCTTTTTTCAACACCATGAAAATTAACAGAATCTGACATTTATTTCTCTAGGCTATAAATTTGTATATTGATAGATTCTCCCTTTCTGGGTATAGAAGACTTAGAAGTCAAGTTATTACTGACTTCAACAACGACAACAAAAGACTTTTTATTTGTTTGTATAACAAACATCCAAGTCATTCTGACCTGAAGTATGACTGGGTCCAGATACTCACATGGTGCCATCAGGAATTAGTATCCATCCCTGGCTCTTCCCTTCACATTGGATTTCTTCTCTGGCAGGCTCTTCTGTGGCAGCAAGATGGTGTCCAGCAGGTCTGGGTGTACCCGCTCAGTTTAGCAATCCCAGCAGAAATAAATGGTCCCTCTCCCAAGAATAAGTAAGAGGCTCTTGAGGAAGAGGCTCAGGACTGACTCTGTCTGTTCTGGCATTGGTCAAGGGCCAACCCCAGGATTAGTTTCTGTGGCTGGAGGGATGTGGAGTTCTCACTGGTTGGAACTGAGTTCCCACTAGAAACAGAGGGTAGTACTATCTCCATCCAAACCATAAGATCAATGTCAGGGAGATGTGACTTTCCAAAAGAAAGAGCCAGACTCTGTGCAGAAGAAGGTCACTGGACAGGCATTCTTCACTCAGACCTTGGCAAGGTTTCATTAATTCATTTTTCCCCTGGTCCTTTTTTTCAGTATTGAGCTCCTCAGCTTCTCAGTCCAACCCATAAGTAAAAATTACGTTCATTAGATCACTGCACCAAACACAATAAAACAGGAGCCAATATATCAACAAAGGAGTTCTTTTCATGAGATTTCCTGGCTAGTCTATAAGACCCAATAGTCATCTACAGGTAATAGGAAGCATCAAAACATTATTCACCCAAACTCCCCCATATTAATCCTGAAGCTTCCACATTACTGGTATAGAGCCAACTCTTAATTATTAAATACAGAGACTATGGGAACCATGGATTAAAACCAAAGAGTTGTTTAAGCCAACAGATTCTCTTTCCCAGATAAACCTTCACCCTAGCTGCAGGGAGCAACTTCGTGGACTAATTTGAATTTCACATCTGGTGGACCTGCTCCCACACACACCTAGATAGGTAATACACTCCTCGACACACTTCACAGAGTCTGATTAATCCATATCAACTTACCCCAGATGCAAAAGCATTTGATCATTTTGGCAAAAAGACTCAATTAACCGCAAATTCATAAAGCCAATGGAGAACATCAAATCCAAAAGCTGACATTTTAAACTGAATTCCTTCCTGCCCTGCTCCCATCTCTAAGTTAGTCAACATTCCCAACCCTCTCTCCTACCATCTTCATAACATAAAATCACTTCCTTCTTCTCTATCCTTAATTATTCCAGAAGTTTCTATAACCACCCAAGCATAAATAGATCACCAGTGAGAGACAGTAGATGAGAAATGGAAAAGGTTAAAGATGGAACTGTGAAGGCAGGAGGATGTAGAGAGGCCAGCTGGTCAGAGAAGCTGGCGGGGACCTGGAGGAGGTTTTCCAGAGGAGGGCACCTGGGAAGGGGCTGCCGGTGGCGCCCACTTAGTGGTCAGCTTTATTTCATGCTCGTGTCTTCTCACCCCACTCAGTCCAAAAGCCAAATAAGCTCATTTGAATCATAAGAGGCCTTCTCCATCCTCTCTTTTGGAAAACCAGACTGAACCTTGTTTGATTGCCAGCTAACTGTCCAGTCTTGACGTGGTTTGTGCCGCTGCCACTGCTCCCTGCTAACGCTGATTCAGGCCACCTGGGTGCCAGGCACAGCGTCAGATGCTGGGTGCCAATTAGTTGGTTCAGTCCTCACAATTATTACACAGAATGGGATACTTTTGTTATTTTCCAGATGAGGAAATTTGGCTTAGCTTGCCCAAGGTTAACTTGTTAACAAGTAGCAGAGCAGTGACATCACACAAAAATGGAGAAGAGACAAGAAAGAAGAAACCTAGAAAATTCACATATGGCCTAATCTGTTGTTCCATGATCGGACGATGTTTATATTTTTTAGTAAAGCTATGATTCTCTTTTTAGAATGTCTGCAATGCAAACACATGGTTTTTGAAAAATTGTATAGACTGTATTCTTTAATGTAAAGCATGTTAAAACATTAGGAATAATTAAAACTACAGGGATTGGATGAAGGTGGTCAAAAGGCAGAAACTTCCAGTTATAAGATAAATAAGTACCAGGGATGTCAGGTGCAACATGATTAACATAATCAACACTGCTGTATGGTGTATGCGAACGTCGTTAGGAGAGGGAATCCTGAGAGTTTTCATCATAAGGAAAACACTGTTTTTCTTTTTCTTTTACTTTGTATCTATATGAGATGATGGATATTCACTGAACTTGTGAGAATCATTTCATGATGCTTATATGTCAAATCATGATGCTGTACATCTTAAACGTATACAATGCTGTATGTCAATTATATCTCAAAACAGGAAGGAAAAAACTATAGGAGTCATTTTGCAAGATCAACACACTTCTAGTTACATTAACTCAAAAGAAATACTGATTTTTTCCAGAAGCACAAATCCCTGTCTCAACTGAGAGAGAACAGAGACCCTATGGCAATGACTGGCTTGGTGGTTTAAGCTTAAATTCTGGCTCCCAAGAAAAAATCACACAAAAGAAAAAAACCATTGTGATTACAGCACTAGAAGGTAGAGTACAGTGGATTTCATGCAAGATGTGGAGCCAGGAGACTGGGGTTGGGACTTCATGTTGGGATTAGCTGTGGGATTCAGGAGGAAGCTTTACCAGTTATGAGGATGATCATAATAAATATACATGAGACTGCATGAGATTGCAATAGGATGGTAAATGGGAAAATGTATTTGGCACACAGTAGGTGCTCAAAAATAAATTTAATTGAAATTGTATATACATCTGTTCTTTGACCCAGCAATCCCACTTCTAGGAACTAACACCTCAGAGAGAAAAGCAAAAGGACATAAAGATGTATGTACAAAGGTGTTCATTAAGCTCTGAAATAACAAAGAAGAGAAAAATTGGAATGGCTGACTGAGCTGTGATCCGTCCGTGGCACAGTGGCCGCACATGTGAGCGATGGAGTGAGTTGTGTGGGTGACAGAGCAGAAGAACTGCCTGAGCTGGGGTCCTGGCTGCACTAATGGTGAAGGATCCCCGGCAAATCACTCAGCCTCTCAATGCCGCCATCTCTTCCCTCTGTAAAATGGGAACGAGAAAAGTGATTCCCTTAGAGGATTGTGAGGATTAAGTGAGTTATACTTGGAAATGCTTAGAAGAATAAATAGCACATAATAAACTTTGACTAAATGTCAACTATGTTGTAACCATTTTTAAAGAGGAATAATTCTATGTGCTGATGTAGAGAATCAAGTAAAAAACAGCAAATTGCATCCCATTCTGTTTAAAGAGAGTAGATGTATAAATATATAACTTTATATGTGTGTGTGTGTATATATATATATATATAAAATTACACAGTTACCAAAGGAAATGAGGGGAATACACATCTTTTTTTTCACAGTGTTACCTCAAGAACATGGAATGAGAGAAGACTCTCTTCTTATATAATTTAAGAGGTCAGATTATGAATGATTTTTTCTTTCTCATCTTTAAATATTTCTCAAAGAGATAAAAAGATTGATGGTACTTGAATCTGATGCTCTATTGGAAAGGAACCCCCTCCTTTCTTTAGTTTGCAAAACAGACATGAAGGCTCCTTATTTCCTAAAGGGTCTGAGGAGCTAAAACAAGGGGCTCCTGAGGGATTTTTCAGCATTTCACAAAGCCTAGGAAGAATCACCCATTTGCTGGTAAGAAGGTGGTTTAGGATTGCCTAAGCATCGCGCGTCTCTGCTCGTGCCCCAAATTACATTAATTCGAGGTGATAACACGGACTACAGCAGGCTAAGACACTCAGAGCAGTAGTTTTCTTTTTTACAAATTACGATTAATTATAAACAGAAAAACAACCCTTGGCTTAATAAATGCTGCTAGTCATGCAAAGTCTTTCAAAACACGGAATTCAGTGGATTAAAAGACAGACGACCAACAGGCCAACAGACCTTCGCTGTCGGCTAGTGGTGCTACCATCTTTGAGAGGTTCCAAAGACCTGTAGGAGGTTTCCTTTATTGAAGCAAATGAAAGCAGCCGCTCCTGCATGTTCCTGCCTGATACTAAGAACTTTTTAAAGGCTTCGAGTCAGGTAGCAGTTTTTGCCAATTAACAACTTGATGGTCTCCAGGTCCAAAGTAACCTTGCCGTAACCTCTCACTTATTTCCACCAGACAGGGAGTAGTCGGTAACACACTTCAGCTGAACAGCAGCTCTGTCCCTCTCCCGTAAGTCACCTCTGGCCCCTCTCTCCCACGGCCACGGCCCCAGCCTCTGCCGGTTAAGCCCAGCGTGTCTGAACGTTTAGTCATCACTTCAGAGCCACTCTTCCAGGAAAAGGCTATTGTTCCTGAGCTTCCTGATCACTTACTTCCTGTCATTTTTTTTTTCGAAAGGGAAAGAATAAAGACCCTCCTAAAATCACACAGGGTTCTGCTCAATTTCACAATTGCAGTTCACTGGATTGTAATTACTTACTTGATTTGGGGGCCATCTAAATATACGATGACTGGCTTACCCTAACCAACAGTGTGCCTGCACCGTGGCTAACTCCTCATAACTCCTCACAGGTCCCCAGTGCAAGTGTCACCTTTCCGTTCACAAGTCCCTGCGGCTTGCAACTTATTTTGCTCCAAGATGTCAAAGCCTGTATGAGTCTCCACTTTATCAATACTACCCCATGACCCATTTGATGAAGTAGATAATTGGGTACTGAAAGGGTCGACCCCTTCCCTAGCTGGAGAGGAGGTGACAGGCATACGGAAACCTGGAAATAACTACCCCTGCCCCACCAGCTCCTGCCCTTCCCCCAACTCGCACAAAGATAATAACTGGGTCAGAAAACTGAGGCTTACTGCCCAGAGGGACTGAGTCACTAGGATGGAGAAAATGAAGTGGAAGCTCGGGAAACCAAGAGCCTGGGTTTGAAACTTGGCGCACACACACACACACACACACACACACACAGACACATGTACACACACACATAGACACAAACACACACATACACACACATACACATACACACACGTTTAAAGGCTTGCTGAGTGCCAGGCACTGTGCTAACTACATACACTCCCTCAGTTAATTCTGACACTACCCCCCTCCCTGGGCAGGTACTTTTGGGGGGGAGGGGTAGATACTTTTACTCCCTCAATTTTACATATGAATACACTTGTTCAAGTTCACACAGCTAGTAAAGTAGTTCACTCATGCTTGTCTGACAGAAAAGCTGCACCATTAACCCCTCTATTTGCTGTGTGATTTCTGAGTCACGTGACCATGTGGAGCCTCAGTGTCCTCATCTGTAAAATGGGAATAACAAAGCCTATAAAATCCACTTCCATATTGTGTTGAGAATGAAATGAATTTAAGTATTTACCACACCCAAAGGTCATTTCTCCTCCTTATCTCAGCTTTGGTTTGCTTCTAGGTAAAACCATTAAACCACCAGGTTATTGCAAGTCAATTCAATTATGAGAAAACATATGAAAAGGCTTTGAAAATGACAATCTGCTACACAAAATTAATAATTATTTTTCTAAGACCTATTTTAAACAAATACATATGACTAGGTAGTATAAACTAACCACACAGTTTGCCAGTTATCAGATTGGCAAAGATACAAATATTTGATATTACCTGTGTTAGGGAATTAAGGAGTGTGGGCATAAATATATGCTGAATAATTCCTCTAAGGAAACAAACTTGACAACATTTGTTGAAACTAAATGCAAATAAATACTCTTTGATCTAGTTTATCCAACTGCACCAGTGTGATACATAAAAGGCTATTTATTATTCCATCATCTGTAAAAACTGGCAGGAAAAAATTAGAAACAACCTAAGTGTTCACCACTAGGGTAAAATAAAATGCAAGCTGCAAACGTGAGCCACTTGTGTTAATTTCATTTCTTCTAGTTGTTACAAAGAAAGAGAAAAGAAACAGGTAAAAATGCACTTAAGAATATCCAAAATATTATCACTTCAACATGCAATCAATACAAAAATTATTTATGAGATATTTTACATGAGTCCTTTCGTAAGTCTTTAAATACAGTGTGTGTTTTACACTTACAGCACAGCTAGTTCGGACTAGCTACCTTTTACGTGCTCAGTGCAGCCACATACACATTGGCACACATGGCGGGGTGTCCCCACCAGACATCGCAGGTATCCTAAAAGGGAGAATCACTTTTCCCTCTGTACTTTCTCGTGTTTTCTTACTTTCATGCCTTGTGCACGTACTGCCTTCTCACAATAAAGTGAATAAAATAATTTTTATGGCAATTCTTTACAGTAACTTCTTAATCACCCTGACATACAAACAGGGACGGATGATTCATACAACGTGAGGCTAATTGTCAGCAATGAATGACTCTTTCCTATTCCTTTACTCTTGTCATTGTTTAGTCATTTAAATGGTCTGTCTCAGAGAGATGACTGCAGAGCCCTGGTTTGCCCCTGAGAGAGTGGAGTCAGGCCGGGGAAATAGTTCTAAACTGTGGAAATCCGTCAGATTGGAAAGGGGTTTTGTAACTCATTTGTAGCCGAGTAAATGGAACACACAAGAGATCCTATCTAGTGGGGATTCTCTAGAACATTCCCATCGTGAGCTCAGAGAAGCCTCATGGCAGCTCACAGAGCAGGAAATCGTGGGGGGCACATGGAGGCAAAGACAGGAAGCCAGGAACAGGAAGGGCAGGTGAAGAAAGATGAGGTTTCCATAAACAGGAAACAACCGTATGGCCTCTTTACCTCTTAGATCTTATGCGGAGACAAGAGGAGAACCCCACTCCAAACCAGGAGAGAGGGGACCTGCTGTCCCTGTCTGGCTTAATTATGGTAAATACTCAACTAGACTCAAGTGAGGCAAATTATCTTCCTCTGATTCCTTCCTGTGGGACAAGGCGGGGTTCTTGGGGGAGAGAAAGAGCAGGGTGGATTGGTTGGTAGAAGGGAAGGGGACAATGAATGTGCCAGGGAGAAGACTTCACAGAAGTCGGGGGACATGCAACCCAGGAGAGAAGGAGCCAAGAAAACAGTAGTGGCTGGGAACAAAGATTCAGCCACCAGGACATTTACCAAAGCATCATTCATGACCCAGAAACACTGAAGACAGTCCCAGTGTTTTCATTTGGGGATCACGTGTGATAAAATTCAAGGGAAAAACAAATTATAAAGCAATAGGACACTATAATTCCACTCTTAAAAATAATCATACATACACATATATACACCCACACACATATGACTGGGCTGGACGGATATTTATTAAAATAAAAGGGGAAGTGGTGGGACGAAAGGTGTTAATTTTTCCTTTTAGCTCATCTGTATTTTCCAGATTTTTTGACAATGAACATATGTTCATAGCAATAATAATAGAGTGAAGCCCCAAATGTATGTCACAACCATTGGATACACAGAGAAGAGGTAATTTATTTGATCTGTAATTAACCCATTGTTCTTTACCATAACCGTTTGTTAGAGGGACATCACCTTTTCATCCTCTCTACTTTAAAATAGTTCAATCCAGTACATTAAATAGCCCCTCTAATATATTCACTGTCCAGGATGGTAGCCACTAGCCACTTGTGGCTATTTACTTTTAAATTAGTTCACATTTAAAATTCAATTCCCCACACAGCTATATGATTTGATTTCCCTTTTAATTCTTTAAAATAATTCTCAGAAAAAAAAAAGAAACAAAGTTTATTTTCACTGCCCTTTACTCATAAATATTTAAGCTCTCTTCCTAGATATCCCTAGAGATAAAATAATTAAAAGTTGATTTTTATCTTGTATGTGTTCTATGATTTTGAAAATGTAAAAATATATGCAGGAGAAAAGAGACTCAAAGAGAATATACAAACAACTTCATATAAGGGTGTAAGGATAATGAGTGGTACTCTTTTCCATTTTAAATTCTCCTTTCATGTTGTTAAATTGTTTTTTACTATAAAAGATAATTATTAAAATTGAAAAATATTTCATTTTCTCAGGGTCACTAGGCACGTTTCAAGTGCTTAACAGCCACACGGGGCTCATGGCCACCATAATGGACATTTAGAACATCTGCATCATTGCAGAATGCTCTGTTGCACAGTGCCACTCCAGATAATGCTCAACCTCAGATTTCTCAGCCCTCCGGCCCCTCCCTGGCTGGGTGGGGTCTGAGTGAGGTCTGGAGGGGCCTGGATGTGTGGACAAAGGAGTATGACTTCCCCTCTTCTTAACTTTGATGAGCAGGAGCTCCGTGGCCTGGTGCTGCTCTTCAGTGAGCTCAGTCTGTGTCAACTTTGGGGTCCTTCAGCAGTCTTCAGGTACCCAAACAAGCATCCTCAACTTCCTGACCTCAGCGTTCTTACAGAGGCCAAGCCTACCATTTGTTCCACTGACATGGTCCTCCAGTCCACAAGCAGGTCTGAGAGGGGTCAGGAGGAAGCCAGCCAGCCTCCCTCAGTTGACCACCTGCTGTGACCTACTCTGCAGCCCAGGCCCATGGGGTTCTCTGGACAGCCTACCACTCTAGCCTCAGTGCCTCAGGAAACTGGGAACTCTGTTCCACCAGAAGCCTCCCTCAGATCTTAAGTCCAAAGGCCACCCATTTTTTCCAGTGTCTGACGCACTGAGGGCCTCTCTACAGAGACGACAATTGGCCCATCTGTGCCCACAAAGCCAGACAAGGCCCCAGCCCTCAGGCTCCCTGAAACTTCTCTGCCTGCTTTTCACACATAACCTCCCTCAGAAGTTACCTCCCAGAGGGGACAGGTGCCTGCTTCTCACCTCTCCCCTTCCTCCCCTGCCTGCTTCTCTTCCCATCGCTCCTCAGGGCTGGGAAGGGGTGGGATGGTCCTTCACTACCTGGTGTTACATGATAGAGCAACAAGCCTAGTAACTGGGCTTTCTCATCCCTCGTCGAGAAAGCAAGGCCTTTTCCTCCGTGTATTTTAGGGGGAAATGAAGGAATTTAGAAAAGCCTTCCTCAAAACAATAGCTGTCTTCAGGCAGAATTCAACTTTATTTGCAAGTCAGGAGGGACTGTTACTGGCACCTTTGTCTTTGCATTCTATATACATAAGGTTTCCAACCTCCACACCCTCCCCTCGCGTTTTCCCACCCTACCCACCCAGGCAGATGAATGCCCAGCCTGTCCCACCATGGTCAAGGTCATTTCCTCAGAAAGATTAACCCAAAAAAAACACACGAACAAGTTCCAAATCATCATACTAGTTATAATGAGGAGAAAAAATGTTCATTAAAAAATTTTATTACAGTTGTTGGCTTGGATTAATCAGAAACTGTCTTTAGAGAGGAGGCAATTACCAAGGTCACTTTTTTGGATGTAATTGATGGGGGGGGTTCGAATTAATGTTAGAGAGCTGACACTCCAAATCTCTACCACACTTCTTGCTCTGTGACACTGAACAAGTTGCTTTACCTCTCTTGGCCTCAGTTTCCTCATCCATAAAATGGAAATAATAATAATGTTATCATGCATTATTGTGAAAATTATATGAGATTGTGTATGCAAAGCACAATGTCTAACAACACAGTAGCTACTCAGGAAATAGCCCATGATAATCCTACAACTAAAAAAGAATAACAGAAACAACATTAAACAGAGGAAGTCTCGTAACAGAGTAATAGTAATAGCCTAACTCCTGCTTTTCAGTGCAGGATTATGGTTTAAAATGGTTATAAGTGTAACCATTAAAGGAAGTCTTGGATTATCTTCAGAGATGGGGAACTCAGTACTTCCAAAGGTGACTGACAATTGTCTTTTGAGTTCTGATGGTTCTAATTCTCTTCCTTACATTATATGTTACTTTCTCTCACTACAACTTTTCTCTCATTTAGTCTTTAAAAAAAGTCATGATAATTCAAATGATCCAGCAGTTCGTAATGTGAAGTATTATGAAAGTTTGTAAAGCAAAGCATTAATTCTCCTGCTACACTGCACCAAATTCCATTCCCCAGGGGTACCTCTTCTTAACAGTGGTCTTTCCATTCTACTTACTTATTTTCTGTTTATACACAAAATATACGCATGCATTTTTACATAAATGGGATCAGACTGTATACATACCTTTGCCACCAGCTTTTAAAAAATGTAGTAGCATATCGTGGATGGAGTCCCACATCCTGACACAAGGGCTGGCAGCACTGCGTGGATGGGACACAACTACCTGAACACGGTTCTCATTGGTGGGCCTCTCGCTGGCCCTTGTTTGGCCTTCTGGTGCCACTTGGAAGAGTCCTGATGGTTGAAAGCATTTATCTCAGCTACCACTATCACATGAGAGCTTTCTCTAAGCGAAGCATCCCACATCCCTAATGGTGTTCCTCATATAACGTAGTTCTAGAAACCTCCAATTATGCTGGAGCTTCTCTGGGTCCCAGAACCTGACAGCATGTCCAGGATGGCTGCTTTGGCCAGCGCAGAGTGCAGGGGACTGTGTCTAACCTCCAGCCAGAGAGCTTGCCAGGCAGCCCGTTCCCTTGTCATTCATAGTTCTGTGACTTTCTCTTCCACATCCGAACACTTTGGAGAGCGCAAAGTACACTCACTGGATGGGATATGGAGACTATCCAGGACTATCCAAGGTGGAATAGAGAATTCTTCATGTGAAATTGAATGTTAAGTCAGAATGTTAAGGTTTGGGGGTCAGGGTATAGCTCAGGGGTAGAGTGCATACTTAGCATGCACAAGGTCCTGGGTTCACTCCCCAGCACCTTTCTAAAAATAAACCTAATTACTTTCCCCTACCACCCCAACAAAATAAAACAATTAAATAATACAATAATAAATAAATAAAATATTTTTAAAAAATAAATAAAATGTTAAGGTTTTTCTTCTTACACCAACTGCTTTTAAACCAAGCTCCAAAGCTACAATTATTCATCAGAGATTGGCCTCCGTTGGGGGTAGATCTGATTTTTGAAAAGAGCAAATCTTTATCAGATAGAGCAACTACTCTAACTTCTTTTTACAGGTGAAAAATTAGGCCCAGAGAGGTTAAGAAACTTATGTAAAGTCATTCAATTAATTAGTGACATCTTTTTTTTTCTTTTTAATCTGGCCTATACATACATTTTGTATAGCCAAAACATTATTTTATTTTATTTTATTTTATTTTATTTTATTTTATTTTTAACATTTTTTATTGAGTTATAGTCATTTTACAATGTTGTGTTAAATTCAAGTGTAGAGCACAATTTTTCAGTTATACATGAACATACATATACTCATTGTCACATTTTTTTCAATGTGAGCTACCACAAGATCTTGTATATATTTCCCTGTGCTATACAGTATAATCTTGTTTATCTATTCTACATTTTGAAATCCCAGTCTGTCCCTTCCTACCCCCAATCCCCTTGGCAACCACAAGTTTGTATTCTATGTCTATGAGTCTGTTTCTGTTTTGTACTTATGTTCTTTTTTTTTTAGATTCCACATATGAGCGATCTCATATGGTATTTTTCTTTCTCTTTCTGGCTTATTTCACTTAGAGTGACATTCTCCAGGAACATCCATGTTGCTGCAAATGGCGTTATGTTGTCAGTTTTTATGGCTGAATAGTATTCCATTGTATAAATATGCCACTTCTTCTTTATCCAGTCATCTGTTGATGGACATTTAGGCTGTTTCCATGTCTTGGCTATTGTAAATAGTACTGCTATGAACATTGGGGTGCAGGTGTCTTTTTGGAGTAGGGTTCCTTTTGGATATATGCCCAGAAGCGGGATTACTGGGTCATATGGTAAGTCTATCC
The DNA here is from genome assembly GCF_009834535.1 of Camelus ferus. Lineage (NCBI taxonomy): Eukaryota > Metazoa > Chordata > Mammalia > Artiodactyla > Camelidae > Camelus > Camelus ferus. The sequence continues at coordinate 37,789,392 of NC_045697.1, forward strand.
GTAGTAGTGACATCTTTTTTAAGGAAAAAAAAATGTACTGGGGAAATAGGACCAAAATTCTAACCAGCACCTGTTATGTGCCAGTCACCAGACTAGTATTTTTCTTCCAGTTTTATTGAGATATGATTGACATAGAGCACTGTGCAAATTTAGGTATACAGCATAATAATCTGACTTACGTGCATCATGAAATGATCACCACAATAGATTTAGTGAACATCCATCATCTCATATAGATATAACGTTAAAGAAATAGAAAATATATACATTTTTTCCTTCTGATGAGAACTCAGGATTTTCTCTCTTTACTTTCATATATAAAGTACAGCAGTGTTAATTACTTTCATCATGTTGTACCTTATGTCCCTAGTATTTATTTATCTTATAACTGGAAGTTGGTACCTTTTGACTGCCTTCCTAGACTCCCCCCCCTCACCTCTCCCACCTCTGTAGCCACAAATCTGATCTCTTTCTATGGCTTTGTCTGCTTGTTTTTGAAGTATAATTGACCTACAACAATGTTAGTTCCTGGTACACAATACAGTCATTTGATATTTCTATACATTTCAAAATTATCACCATGATAAATCTAGTTGTCACCTGTCAATCATAAAAAGATATTACACAATTATTGACTATAGACTATATTCCCCCACACTGTACATTTCATACCAGTGACTCACTTATTTTGTAACTGAAAGTTTGTACCTCTTAATCTCCCTCACCAATTTCTCTCCTTCCCTTATCCTCCTCCCCTCTGGTAACATCTGTTTCCTCCTGTATCTCTGACTCTGTCTCTGTTCAGTTATATTTGTTCATTTGTGTTGCTTTTTAGATTCCATATATAGGTGAAATCATACAGTATTTGTCTTTCTCTGTCTGACTTATTTAACTTAGCATAATACTCTCTAGGTCCATCCACATTGTGGCAAGTGGCAAGATTTCATTCTTGTTTATGGCTGAATAATACTCAATTGTGTATGCATACTACATCTTCTTTATCCATTCAGCTATTGATGGACACTTAGGTCACTTCCACTTCTTGGCTATTATAAATAATGCTGCAATGAACACTGGGGTTCATGTATCTTTTTGAATTAGTGTTTTCATTTTCTTCATATAAATACCCAGAAGTGGAATTGCTAGATCCTATGGTAGTGCTATTTTTAATTTTTTGAGGAATCTCCACACTATTTTCCATAGTGACTGCACTAATTTACATTCCCCCCAACAGTGCAAGAGGGTGCCCTTTTCTCCACCCATGCTAGGATTTTTTAAACATTTTTTTTAGTTAATATTAATTGAGCATTTACTATATGTCAGCCACAGTGTTATAAGCTTGACAGGCAATCTCTGTCCTCAAATAGTTCACCAGCCTATTGACTCATGGAACCTACCAACAAACCGGTAGGGTCAATATTCTCATGCCATTTAAGGCTCTATAAGGATACACAGGAGGAAGACGCAGAAGAAGAAACGGAGGCTCAGAAGAGTGAACATGTTTTCCCAGAGCCACATAACAAAAAAGTGGGAGAGCAGGATTCTGATCCCTGCCTTACACTCGGGACTCACACGGCAACCACTCTTCCCCAGCGCAGCGTGGCCCTGGGAAGCCTTTCTTCTTACAGTTGCCTCGGAGGTGATTTAAACTACAAGGGCCTGTTCCATGCAGGGATCTTGAGCTGAGTCACATCAGAGCAAACAGGCCGACTGCCTCCTCGGGTTTCCTTTCCTGGGTGTTTTCTTATCTGCCTCCCACCAATGGCTTAGCCTGTTTGGGAGAGTGGGGTCAGGAAGTGGCATCCAGTCTCTGTTTTTATTCTCTGTGTGGAAAATTTCTAATTATAGGTCGCACCGAGAGTCTCCATTCTCCCCCGTGGCCCTGCACTCTGTTTATGTAACTTAATAAGCAAAGACCCAGAGCTCTTTTTTTTTTTTAAAGACTTAAACCATGAAGCTTTTAATGAGGAATCAAACTCATTCCCTTATCTTTCTGATTAGTGAACAGCCGTCATCTGTTATCTGCTTAGTCTGTAGCTGAAATTACGATCTCCTCTCTGGTCAGGATTTTATAGTCTGATTACGCCTTAAGCTTCCTGTGTAAGCCATCAGGGGAAGCAGGAACCTTAACTGTCCCCAACACCACCACCAAAAAATAGATTCAAGTACAGCCCTTTAAAATGCCACCCTTCACAGAATAAAGAGATGCCATATCACAGTATCAAGTAAACCAGAGTTTGAGTTGCAGATGGAGAGATACAGGAGGGCATCTGATGCAACCAGAGATGCCCATTTGGAGCATAAAGGACTTTGAATGAGACTTTAGATGATTGTTATGCTTTGGAGAACACAAGCTAAAGGCCAATACCTAAACAGCTTTATTTTAACTTTTTATTGAAGTATAGTCAGTTTATAATGTGTCAATTTCTGGCGTACAGCATGTTTCAGTCATACATATACATACATATATTCATATTCTGTTTCATTATAGGTTACTACATGATATTGAATATAGTTCCCTGTGCTAGCCAGTATAAACTTGTTGTTTATCTATTTTATATATAGTAGTTTATCTGCAAATCTCAAACTCCCAATTTATCCCTTGCCACCCCCTTTCTCCCCTGGTAACCATAAGTTTGTTTTCTATGTCTAATTAGCTTTATTTTAAGTACATAGCTATTTCTTCCCTAATATACCTAGAAAGACATTCTAAAAGTACATCTTCTCAGTCTAGGATCTACTGGAAATCTATTCAGTAACAGGAACTTTTAGGCAAAAGTTGATCAGCAGCAACAAACCAGTCCTACAGAACAAAATGAAAAAAGAAGATCCCACAAAAACACATTTTTAAGCCAAATATTTTTAAAGTCAAAAAACAACTGTGTAGGAAAGATTCTGTTCTCTCCCTGCCAGCGGTGTGTAAACAGAAACTCCTTTTGCAGAAATGCTCAACAATAGAGGCTAAGAAGGAAATAAAAAAGTGGGATTTGGGGAGAAGACTCTGACCTTGAAAAGCTACACTAATATTAACTATTATAAAATTAACTTTTTAATTATCCTGTAGAGGCTGCAGAACACAGTGACATGAAGGGAAACGAATTTATGAAAACGACTGCCAAGTAGGATCAAGGAAGGTGCCTGCTATTCAGGCAGCAAAGAGCACCGAAGTAGGCATGCAGGGCCGGGAGAGAAAAGAGTAAGTGACCCCAGGAAAGTCATTGAACCGGGCTGAAGCAGCCCCAGGAGCCGTCTTCCCACCACAACGCTTCTTACCTTCCTCCTCGAAGAGGGGAAGACGTGATGAGGTGACAAGGTACTGTGCGGTATGTTCCCAGCAGAGAGGCTGGCACAGAATCAGCGTCACCACCATCATCGCTGTTGCTGTTACTTTGGGAATTCCCAAGCAATGTCCATTGAGGAGATATCTGAAGATAAACAGACATTTTCCAGCCTTTAGGTTTCTTGGCCAATTTTGTTTTAATCCATGTTCCATTTTGATAAATGAAAAAAATACATTATCTCACTGTCTCAACTAGAGTTTAGTATGCTCCCCTGTACGGGAACAGTCCCAAGAATCCCTAAAGGGTTTATCTATCTTCTAGGCAGGAAAATTTTGTTGATTATATAATGAAAAGAACGCTTACTTTCTATTGTTCAGTATCGTACAGACTATTTCATGCATACAGTATGATATTGCTTGATATATTACCTAACACATTATCATACTGAATATGTTTCCCCAAGCATACACAGCTATTTTCTCTTCTCCCCCACACCCCTCACCAAGCCCTTCATAGACATCTCTGCTTTAGGACTTAGCCTAGAAGAATTATTCCAACTCTAATACATATTGCAGAGTGGTTTTCTGAAAGAAGAGGGACTTTGGGAGCTGGATAAATTCCTGTGAACTGAAGGCAGAAAATGTTCAGAAACATAAGGCTAATGTGGAGAAAAGGTGGAGGAGGAAGAGGATTAAATGGATTATACAGACATGTAAAAAATAAACAGGATGCTCTTTAGCCTTTCAACAAGGTAAAACTGGTCACCTGAGCCACCAAAGCCATAATAATGGGGGAATCCAAGTCTACGTCAGCGTAATTTCCAGGTCCACCACCAGCCCACACAGTCCCTTTAGGCAAATTACCTTCCTCAAAGCACTTTACTTTCATATTCTGAAAAATCACTGTAATATACTTTTTTTTTTAAGAACAAGGAACTTAACTCCCATCTACTTTAAAAGTGTCATGTAAATTTGCAGAAATCGACACTGTCTATGATGCAATGGAAGGTCCTCTGTACATGGAAGGTCTACAACTGGAGCTCAGTGACACACAGCTCCCCTGGGAATCGCCTGTTTAATGCCCATCACCCAAACCATGAGGAGCTGTGTCTGTTTTATGCATGACTTCATCTAGCTAAGTTCTGCTACATAGTAGGTTCTTAATATATGTCCACCGAATGACTGAATGAATAAATGAAAGGTCCTCCTTTTTTTTCTTTTAAAATTTATTTATTTATTCATTCAACAAATATTTACATGTGCCGACCATGCACCAGGAACTGTTCTAGGCAATGGAGACGCTGTACTAAGCAGAATAGACAAAATCCCTACCCTTGTGGAGTTTATATTCTGATAGAGAGAAACAGAAGAAAGGTCCTCCTTTAACACGAGAATCTACTGAAAAAGTGAAAACTAAGAGGAAAGTATACTGGTGCAGACACTGTGGAAAACAGTATGGAGGTTTCTCAAAGAACTAAAAACAGAACTACCAAATGTTATGATAACTCACAGAGAAAAAAATGTGCCAATGAGTGTGTATATGTCGATGAATGACTGAAAAATTGTGCCAAACACTGGAATTTGACACAACATTGTAAAATGATTATAAATCAATAAAAAATGTTAAAAATAAAAAAAATTAAAAAAATAAAATAAAATAAAAACAGAACTACCGTATGAATCAGAAATCCCACTCCTGGGTATATATCCAAAAAAAACAAAAACACAAATTTGAAAAGATACATGCACCCCAAAGTTCATAGCAGCACTATTTACAATAGCCAAGACATGGAAGCAACCTAAGTGTCCACTGACAGATGACTGGATAAAGAAGATGTTGTGTGTGTGTATATATATATATATAATAGAATATTACTTTGCCATTAAAAATGAAGTTTTTCCATTGGCAACAATACGGATGGACTTGGAGGGCATTATGCTAAGTGAAATAAGTTAGAGAAAGACAAATACTACATGATATCACTTACATGTGAAGTCTAAAAGAAAAATGAACTAGTGAATATACTTAAAAAGAAACAGGCTCACAGATGTAGAGAACAAACTGGTGGTAACCAGTAGGGAGAGGGAAGTGAGGAGGGCAAGACAGGGATAGGGGATTAAGAGGTACAAATTATTATGTATAAAATAAATAAGTTACAAGGATGTATCATACAACACAAGGAATACAGCCAATATTTTATAACTATAAGTTGAGTATAACCATTAAAAATTATAAATTATTACATTGCACACCTGTAATTTATATAATATTGTACATCAACTATGCCTCAATAAAAAAAAATTTATAAGTGAAAACTAAGCATGGCTAATGTTTACGGAGCACCTTCCATGCATCAGGCATATGCTAAGCACAGATGTGCACTGGCAGGAAAACTCTGTAAGGTAGGTACCGTTTCTCTCCACACCCCCAGAGGCTTAAAGAGGTTAAGCACCTTACTGATGTCATCCTGTTCATGAGTCACAAATCACGTGACGGCCATCATCACATTCCTCACCACTACGCTGGCAAATCCGTGTGGAGTCTGCATTGCTCCAAGAGGCTGCTACACCTATTGGAAACACAGAGTTCCTCTGTGTGGCCAGTCCAAGGAAGAGAAGGCACCAGAGGATCCAAGGTCTGACTTCCTGTTCTGTCTGCAGAGACAAAGTTGTACTCTTTATGCAACTCAGGACAGGAATGAGGTCACACAATGTTTCCAGTCCTGGCTGGCATGCCCAAGACTCCCCTTTGAAATCAGTTAGCAGCATTTCATTCAGCTGCAGAACAGCAGGCCCTCTGTCACCTCTGGGTGCACCATCTAGGCCCACAGCACATTCTGAAATGTCCCGGCCACTAGATGGCACTGAAGCTCAAATGTCACAAAACTATTTGGAATCCTTCGCCAGCCATATTTTAATTAAGGTAATAACAACAAATCACCGTATTAAGCACTTACTATGTCTCTCAAGCATGATCTCATCTAACCCTCTCAGCAACTCCATGGGGTCGATCCCTTACTAAGTCCATGTTACAGATGAAGAAACTGAGCTTTAGAGAGACAAGTATCTGGACCAAGGCCGCAGAGCGAGTAAGAGACAGAGCAGGGATTTTAATCTAAGCAATCCGACTCTCCAGAGCCCACTGTTCCTAGCCGCCCCACTGTTCTGTTTCCTCCCATGCATCATCTTCCTGACACTCAGCTGCTGAGCACAGGTTCAATATGACCGCAGGTTATTTCTGAAACTCCTCTTGGAAAATCCTCTCAAGAGGGAGGAAGAAAAACCCCATTCAGGCCACATACGCACGTCAGGCACAAGCTAAGATTCAGATAGACTGGAGCTGTTTACTCAAGGGCACAGCCTCAAAAGAGCATCATCCCGTGGTAAAAAAAAAAAAAAAAAAGAGTTCCGGCCTGTAGTACAGTGAAGCCAAGTCGGCTGGATGCGGCTGCAGGGTCTCATGTGTTAGAGGAGCCCCAGCAGGTGGCCTGAAGGTGGGCTCTGGCTCCCCCTTACCCATCCCAGGATCTAGAACAGGTCCTTAGATTCTCCAGCTTCTGGTACTAAAAGGAGTAACTAATGCATGCCCTGTCGTCTTTGCTGGGTGAAAATAAAATGCAGGGACATCGTTGATGTTTTTTAGTGGTAAGTAAAGTACAGTATCATTTTAAGCCTTCTCTCCTGTCTCCCCTAAGCAACCTCCTTTTGAATGCAGTCTTTTCTTTTCACAACCCAAGTCTGTTTCCAGAAAACTGTTCTTAAAGACCAGGTCTTAACAGATCTGCTCCTCCCACTCCCAGCCACGGCCTCTCCTTCTGCATCTCTCCCACCGTAGTCGCCTCCTTTGCCTTATGCTCCAGACAGACTAGATTCCCTGCGATGCTCAAACATGCTCCTTATTTCCCTGCCTCTGTATCTCTGTTCATCTACTCCCTCCACCTGTCTGTGGTTTGTGCCGCCCAACACCTAAGCCTTTGATTAGTGCTTAGGATCTTCCTTGAAGGAATGACTCCCTGGCACTGCACTGGCCAAGAGGTGGACACATGATCCAAGTCATAACTACCAGGCCCTCTTGCCTTAAAACATGTACCCTGAGAGGAGTGATCCAACCCAATTGTGTTGGAGTTGACCCATCCTACATACCACACTCTGAAAAAAAATCTGCCCCCAGTCTCCTTACATCAATCCACAATGCCTGTTCCCTTAGAGGTTCAGCTTTTATTTTAGTTCAGGAGATACTCCCACGATCTCCAATAGATTCCCCTCTTTTCCTCCCACCCTTCCCTTCTCAATTAGCGAGAGTCCATCTCTGCTGCTTGCAGCCACTAAACAATCCTTCAAGATTCAGTTCAAACGGCAACTCCTTCATGAAGCCTCATTTCAAGCACATTGTACAGCAGTCATCTGTGTACATTTTTATATCCCCTCTAGATGATTTACTCTTTAAAGTCAAGGACTGGGGCTTGTTTATCTTTGTATCCCCAACAGCCTCTAAGCATAGTGCCCAGCACATGGTCATTTCTTGATAAACTGTATTTGTAGACTTGATGGAGCAGAGTTTAAAGCAATTCACAGGATTTGGTGGAATTTGTATTCTGAATTCTGGAGTATTCAGACATGGTGTTAGGTAACTGAATTTGTGTTACTACAGGAAGCATCTATCCACATGCTACAACCATGGCCACCTTTTCAAGAAAGCTCAAGGGCTGTGGTGATTTAAGAGTGCAGCTCAGACCAGAGACTTCCAACTCTTGTCCTGCTTCGCTCCCTGAAATGTCAGGCCTCTGGCAGCTGCCTCCATCAGATCCCAAACAAGTGTGTGAATAACAATGGGAAGTGTGACAGTTCCCTAGGCTTTTTTTTTTAAGCCTTCACAGGAAGAGCTTGACTATGGAGAAATCTATGTTTAGACTGCTGTCTTTTGTATTTAGATAAGTAAACTGCATTTCAAGGCCCCTGGGATGCAAGTTATACTCATTATATGCAAAACAATTTCCCCTTCAGCATGATTTTCACATCATAATGATAAAGGGTAACCAAAAAGTAAGAACCACTGTAGTAGGAAACTGACCCATGGTTAATGTAAAACCTTAAATGAGTACAATTAAACTGTTTTTTGAAGCATATAAATATTATAAAGTCAAGTATGACTTTTGTTATTTCTATCATGAAATGGTGTTACTCTTCTTCATTCAGATTTGAGGTCATTTTGAAGCAAGGGAAGAGGGAGGGAGAAAAGAGGGAGAAAGGAAGTTGACAACAAGGTTTCCGAGCCTACTGCTGCTTCCCGTCCTCACCAAGAAGTCAGCTGATTGGGAGAAGTCCTGTAGTACAAGTGCAGGAGAAGTGTTAGGTCTGCTGTAATTATTCATTAATTAGGCACCCGTGCCCTAAGGCCTATGGGTTATCCACTTCTAATAATTACTTACTGAACCTCCATTACAAGAATGAAAAACCACCACAAAAATCTATTCCCCAACACACTTCGTATTTTCAAAGGTTGTGCCGTAATACAAAAAAGATGAAGGTTGAACTTGACCTATGGTCAGTAAAATCCAAGGACATTATCCACACAAAAACAAGAGGTGCATTCTGGGAAGATGGAGTAGGGATACTTTTCCCTATTCCTCCCATTAACTATATCTAAAAACCCAGACATTATATATAAAACAAATACAAAAAGACTCTGAAAGGTGAAGAGAAGGCAGATTGGCAGGAAGGAAATAATAAAGAGTAGAAATTAGCAAAATCAATGAAATTGAAAATGAAAAAAAAACAGGATAGAAAAATCAACAAAACAAAGAGCTGGTGCTTTGAAAAGATCAGAAAAATTGACAAACCTCTAGCAAGACTGATGAAAAAGAGAAGACAAACCTTGCCAATATAAGTATCAGAAATGATAAAAGGACAGCACTACAGACTCTGCAGACATCAGAAGTAGAGTAAGAGAAGACCACAAAAAAACCTACACACATGTTTAACCACCTAGACAAAATGGATCAACTCCTTGAAAAACACAAATCACCACAATTCATACAATAGGAAAGAGATAATTTGAATAGCCATGTAACTATTAAGGAAATTGAGTTCACAGCTGAAAAAACCCCACCAAAGAAACCTCCAGAGCTAGATGGATTCCCTGGTAGAGGATTCTACCAAATATTTAAAGAAGAATTAATACCAATTCTATACAATCTCTTCCAGGACATAGAAGGAAATTCTTCCCAATTCATTTCTCTGCTAGCATTACTCTGATATCAAAATGAGAAAAAGACAGTACAATAAAAGAAAACTACAGATTAATATCCTTCATGAATAAAAGGAAAAATCATTAACAAAATATTAGCAAATAGAATTCAGCAATATATAAGAATTTCATGTCATTATACATCAAGTGGGGTTTATACCAGGGATGAAGGCCAGGTCAGTATTTGAAAATTCATCAATGTAATGTACCATATTAACAGACTGAGGAAGAAAAAATCACATGATAGTATTAATCAATACAAAAAAAAGCATTTGACAAAAATCCAATACATTCATGTTAAACACTCTCAGAAAAATAAGAATAGAGACGAACTTCCTCAGTTTGATAAAAGCATCTTTCAGAACTTGAAACTAACATTATACTTAATGGTGAAAACAATGCTTTCCTTCTAAGATCAGGAACAAGGCAGGACAGACACTCTTAGCACTCTTATTCAAGACAGTGCTGGAAGTTCTAGCCAGAGCAATAAGGTATGAAAAGGAAATAAAAGACAAACAGACCATAAAGGAAGAAATAAAACTGTCCCCATTTTCAAATGACATAATTGTCAACACAGAAAAACCCAAAGGAATCTACAAAAAAATTCCCAGACCTAATAAGTGAGTTCAGCAAGGTCACAGGATAAAATATAAGCAAACTAAACTCAGTCATACTTCTATATACTAGCAATAAACACACTAAAACATTAAAAAATACAGTTCCATTTACAATCACTCAAATAAAATGAAATCTTAGGTATAAATTTAACAAAACATGTACAAAACCTGTATGATGCATGATGAAAACTACACAACAGCTAAAACCACACAATAGCTAAAATAATTTTGAAAAAGAAAATGGGAGGTTTAGCCTACCCAACTTCAAGACATGATATAGCTATAGTAATAAGTGGACTGTGAGGTACTGTCAGGGGGATGGACATATAGACCAATGGAAAAGAATAGAGAACTCAGAAGTAGAGCCACAAAAATATGCCCAATTGGTTTTTGATGAAAGTGCAAAACAATTCAATGAAGGAAAGACAGTCTTTTCAAGATGCTGTATAATTTGGACATCCATAGGCAGAGAGAGAGAGGGAGGGAGGAAAAGAGGGAGGAAAAGAGAGAGAGAAAGAGAAAGGAAGGAAGGAGGGAGGGAGAAAAGAAAGAAAGAAAGAAAATCTTGACCTAAGTCTCATACCTTATACAAAAATTAATTCAAAATGGATCTCAGACTTAATATGTAAAACATAAAACTTAGGAGAAAAGGGAGGAATATTACACATAAAAAGTTGACACATAAAATTAACCACTACACTGGCATAATGAAGCGATATAGCTGCTGATATTCAAGCATGCCTCATTCCAAGAAGCAGGGAGGAGGAAGTGGGCAAGGACAAAGGGCATGTGATAGCATCTATTTCTCTTAAGGGATTTTCCTGACAATGTTAATCAACAATTTTGCTTACATCTCAGTGGAAACTGTAATGTTTTAGTTGGGAAAACCAGCAGTCTGCTGAAGTAAATAATTCTGATAATCCAGGCCTCAGAGTGAATATATTTATCTTGCTTGGGGTCCTTTTGTATCAGTGGCTTGATATCTTCCATCAGTTTCAGAGACCTCTCATCATTATTTAAATATTGAGTCTGCTCTATTCTCTCTTTCCTCTCCTGACAGTCCAATCATATACGTGTTAGATCTTTTCAGTATGTCCCTATGTTTCTTACGTTGAATTTTGTATTTTCCATACTTTCTTCTCTTGATTCTTCAGTCCTGATGTTTTCTTTCAGTCTTTTTTTTTTTTTTTTTTTTTTTTGGCTCTGTCTAGTATGCTTTTAAACCCATCTATTCAATTCTTAATTTCAATTATTGAAATTTTCAGTTGTAAAACTATTTAGATTTCTTTCACGGTTTCAAGTTCTCTGCAGAAATTTTCCACCTTGTCATCTTATCTCTTGAACATATTATTTTATTTTATTTTTATTAAAGTATAGTCAATTCACAATGTTGTATCAATTTCTGGTGTATAGCATAATGCTAAACATATTATTTTAAAGCCTTTGTCTACTACCTCAAATATCAGGATATTTTGGGCTATATCTACTGTCTGGGTATTTTTTTCCCCTTGATTTTTGATCATTTGTTTTTGTCTTCTGGTATGCCTAGTAAATTGCCAGACATTGGGGATAAAAAATCTATACAGATAATCTGGAGCTCTGTGTAATAATATAGTGCTCTAGAGATGATTTACTTTTGCTTCTGGCAGACATTCAGAGTAAGAACAGATGACCTTAATCCAACTGAGCTGGCATAAAAAGGTATTTTGTCTTTTTGTAAAAGTTGTCTATTTCTACTTCATTCTTACTCCTGGGACTGCATTGTGGATCCCAAATGAAAACCCGGAATGTTTTGTTTATGAGAGGCCCTCCTTCTTGACAGGTCCTAGGTTCCAATATTGCTTCTTTGGCTATATAACACTGGTGGAAACTCAGCTTCTCAGCCATCATTTTCTGTTCTGCTTTTTCCATGTTTCATCCTCCATTTGAATCACCCAATGCCTTAAGAGAGAAACTGGCGACAAAAGTTGAGTTCATTTTTGTGCTTTTCTTCTCTCCAGTATCTTGGCCCCCTCAACCTCTGTCTTGGTAATGCTCAGATGCTTTCAAATATATATATTTTTAATTTTATCCATCATTTCTAATTGTTGTCAGTTGAAGAACCAATCTGCAATTCAGCTTACCAGCAGCATCCTGATTGATGATTTTTGAAGAATTGTCCTACAGTGAATCATAATCTCTCATAACCTACGTTTGTCAAATTGACCCACTGATTGCCAAATCTCTACTTCACTTTGTGCTATTTAAACAGCCTTCCCCTCATGCTGCAAGGGGTTTAGGACACTGTGACATTTCTTGAGTTAATAGAGAACAAGAAGCATCACATATATGCTAAGTTGGTACAGGACATTAACTCATCTGAACTAATTTTCAAAGAAGTCATTTTATCCTAAGTCTGAACTTTTATTTAACTTTATGTTTGAGAATGCCATTTTTTTCTAGAAATGAGGATGCTTACACTACAGCAATGTGTGGAATAGAAAACATTCTGACACTTCTAAAATAGCACTCAGATTACTTCATTTATCTAGTCCTTCTCATATGCAAGGCAGTGTACTTTGGGTTGTAAGAAAAGATTACAGGCCACAGAACTTTAGATATGAAAGAAACTTAGAGATCATCTAATTAGACACACTCATTTTATAAAAGACCTGTTTGCTACAAAACAAGATCTTTATCTTTTTAACTCTTGTTCAGTTCTCTTTTCATGATGAAGTATAATTGCTAGTTTGAAAAAAAAATTCCTATCTCTCTTCCCTTCTCCATTACAGACTTAAACTTTTAAAAAGACTTGACCGAATAAAATGTAATTCTGAAATGATGATTCACATAATGATAAATATAAGAAAAGCATAAAGTTTCTATCAGGCTTTCAAAAATAATAAACATAGCTCCAGAAAAGACCCATTACTACCATCAAGAAATCAGTAGTAAAAGAAATTGTCCCTTCCCACCAGAAGTTTACAATCTCTATATAGAAAGACATATAAATGAATGATCATACTCTAGGCAGTATACATTATTGTAGCTATATGATATGTGATACACATATGAGGCACATGTAGTTATGTAACATAATCCTGTATGTGATACATATGATTAAGGTGGTCATGTTACGTCTGTCTCCCCTGGTAGATGAGGAACTCCTTAAGAGCAGGAATTCTAGCTTCTCACTGTCAGCCTCATCTGGCAGTCTGCAATACAGCAAATCATTAAATGAACGAGATCCTTTAAATCTATACAACTGGTCAAGACAATAAATACTCTAGGAATTCACAGGAGGATAGAAAATTCTGAACTGAAATCACTGAGTAAAAACATCATGAAGATGCAGTTGAGGTAGACCTGTGCTAACATCTGAGCCAAAGTGGAGAGAATTTAGGTAGCCTGCAATATGGGGTAGGATGTTGTATTCATCTCTAATTGCTGCTGAAACCTATTACCGCAAACCTAGTGGATCAAAACAACATACATTTATTATCTTATAGTTCTGAGGTCAGAAGTCTGAAATGAGTCTTACTAAAATCATCATGTTGGCAGAGTATTGTTCTTTCTAGAGTCTCCTTGCCTTTTCCATCCTCTAAAGGTCACTTGAATTCCTTGGTTTGTGACCACTTCCTTCATCTTCAAAGTGCATCCCCTGAACCTCTGCTTCTGTCATCACATCTTTTTTCTGCCCCTGATCCTATCTTATAAAGACCACTGTGATGACTTGGCCCAGCTGGATAACCCAGGATCATCACCCCATCTCAAGAGCTTTAACTTAACCACAGCTGTAAAGCCCCTTTGTCTTGTCAAGTTCACATATTCACAGGTTCTGGGGATTGGGATATGGGCATATCTGGCAGTCCAGTACTCCGTCTACCACAGTTGTTTCAGGCAAAGGCTAATGCAGTGATCCTCAAAGTGTGGCCCCTGAAATAGCAGCAGCAGCATCATCTGGTAATTTGTTAGAAATGCAAATTCTCAGCTGTCATCCCTGGCCTACTGAATCAGAAACTCTGGTGAAACCCAACAATCTGTGTTACAGCAAGCCCTCCACGTGGTTCTGATGCCCACTAAACCACCTGGAGAGACACTGTCCTAGAGTTTGGGAAAAGACAAAGCAGGTGCAGAGGGCTCTCATGAGTAAATGGACTTCACAGGGACAGGGGACTCCTAGAGCATAAGAAAACAGACTACACGAATGGAATCAGAACACGCAGAGCCTGGAATCTGAGGGGAAGGAACACGTCACAGGTAAATTTCTTTCTCCAAATGTGAATTTGGTGGCCTTCTTACAAAATGAATAACTTAACTGAAAACCCTCATTGATTTCATGAGGCATAAAACTCACCTGTTCAAATTCACAAGTTTAAACAAATTGCCCTAGAAAAAAAATTCTCTCCTTTAAACATGTAAATCAAACATTTATTTTAAGGATTTCCAGATTAAAGACACAATTTCTTACATACTCCAAATAAATAAAACACAGAAATGTTCAAAAGATTAGTTAATAATATTTTAATTCCAGAACGTCTTCCTCCAATTAGCTGTCACAATAGCTGTTACTCATTAGCAATTTTACCATTTTCATTTTTTTCCCTCTAACAAGCAGCACGATGAGGAATTCTTAACAACAGTGTTATCTCCAGAAGGCTAGGCTTGCTGAAGAATCGCAGGTGACTTCCCAGGAGGGTTGATTAAGAGCAAAGGACAATTGCCTTTCCAAAGGCAGAGAAGCGGGGTCATTTAGAATTGTGCTCTGCTGGAGGCAAACAGGAAACGGGAAGCTCTTTCTTACCCTGCCTCCAGAGCAGGAAAAGCAGTGGGAGGAGCCATGTCAGTTCCTGGACCCAGACCAGGAAACAAGGTGGCTTATTCATCTGCAGACCTGGGCTGGTAGGTAGAGTGCAGACAGCACGTGCAAGCCACAGTAACCCTCCATGACAGCCAGTAACACCCATTCAGTTTTAACACTGAGAAAATGAAAAAGAATATTCACTCAAAACACATTATTTAGGCTTTAAACAAAAGGAGCCAGTTTTGTCAAGCGGCAGTAAGCAAACAGAAGCCAAGTTTCCTTCTGTCTCCAAAAGTCTTTTGCTAGGCCCACAATGTCTCTGGGTGAACACCATCCTAAATCACCATAGCACTCAACTCTAAGAGCTCAAAATAAGCAGAAACTGTAAGATGAGTTTCAGCACCCCCTTACAAACACAGCAATAATAAGAGAAGCTAGTCCATGCTTCCATATATATACTGCTGTACCGAGCCTCCTGGACTTGGCAGAGTGGAGCACCCACAGATTGACAACTTCGTGTTAGCATTTCTTCACAAAATTTAGCAACACTCCAGAAAACACCTGAGTTTAGAAACAGAAGACACTTAAGTGTTGAATGTGCCATAATCTATCAATGTATAAATATCATCATGATTAAACATTTTCAAACTTCTCTCCGGTGCACTGAAAAGGATCCGCAAAGGACCCACATCATACAGACAAAGCATAAGGGATCCATGCTTTGAGATTGTATTTGTAGAACGAAAAAGGAGCAGAAGTCAAGTCATATATCAGGCGCTATTAATTAACTCAAATGCTGGTTCTGACTGGGGCCAAGTCAAACCAACTGGTCATATAATTCAAGGATTTTCCAAATGAGTTTTTCCTCCAAACGTCTCCACTAGCCATGGCATCCGCAGCCCAGTCACCCAAAGAAGAAGAGCACGCAGAGCCATCCAGTCTCCCCTCTCCTTTTCTCTCCTGCCACCCTTCCACGCACACAGTTTCAGTCACTTGAGACCCTTTCTCATTCTACCTCTGAAATGCCCTGCCCTCTTCTCTCCTCCACTCCCACTGCCCTACTCCTGGCCCCAGTCCTCTTTCTCTCTGGACGACTGCCTCTTGACTCACATCTGAATCCTTGCAACCTTGACCAGAAGGTCGAATTCCCTCCACACAGCAGGCCAAATGTCCCTCATGTGTGCATCCCATTCTCCCAGGAAAAACCAACCGTTTCCTAACCCACGTTTCCATATCATTATTTTTTTTTTTAGTTTAACACAATCATTGTATAAAATTACTTCATTGAGATATAGCTCCCATACAGCAAAGGGCACAAATCTTAAAGGGACAGCTTGATTAATTTTACATATGTGTACAACTGCCCAGATCAAGATATCAAACATTCCAGCAGCTCCTCAGAACTCTCCTGTACCCGCTCCCAGTCAATATTTTGCCACCCAAAGGTAACCACGATTCTAACTTCTATCACACCAGATTAATTTGCCTGGACTTAAATTTCATATAAATGGAATCACACAGTATGCACTCTTCTGTGTAGTATTCTATGTTATGAGTGGACCACATTTTATTTACCTATTCTGCAAATAGATTTTTGGGGTGCTTCAATTTGGGGGCTATTATAAATAAAGCTCCCGTGAAAATTCTTGTACGTATCTTTTTTGTGGACATGTGCACTGCTCCTGTTGGGTGTAGGTATATACCCAGAAGTGGGATTGCTAGGTCACAGGGTATATGTGTGTGTATAAACATACACCTTGCACATGCACTGGTAAACAGTTTTCCAAAGTGGCTGTACTTCTCCCTGTCTACATCCCTGAATTATTCCAATAGTTATGCTGTTTTATTTGTTAGTTCTTTATGTGCTTATTCCCCAATTACACTTGAGCTCCTTGAACACAGGTTCCTATATGCTCAATATATAGATTATAGATATAATTTAACGTTTATATTACATATGAGAAAAAATCAAATGCATTCACACAGCATGGTGGGGAGGAAGGCTTAAGAATCTTATGTTTACCTCCCTTCTGGACCCAGCACAAGGGTGACACATGCCTACCCAAGCCCTGTCAACACCTCAGTCATCCAAAGTGTTCCCTCTATTCCCTGGTCCCCACCAAGTTGCCCAAAAGCCCACTTGCATTTATACGCCTGGTATTACTGGGTTTTAAACTCGCTGATGCATATTTGATCCATGATTAAACTGCTGGAAAATTTAACAGGCTAGAAAACCTCCAAAGTTCAACTCTTTTATTTTTCCCCCTGTAACTCCGTGCAGATTCATCCTGGAATATGCTAAGGAAACTGTGCGCATTCACTATCCTTCCTCCCTTTAAGGTGGAATCAATTAGCGCCAAAGTCCTCCACCTCAACCCGGAGATAGAAAACGCCTCCCAGAGAAACACCCCCAAAAGATGCATGTCCCTTGATCTGTTTGTGCAGATGGACGGTATTAGTTACACAAACACACGGAGAGAAGATAGGATTACGGTAGGAAGTCCTCCAAAGTCCTCCAGCTCTCCCTGAAAGTGAATTTCTTGCCCTTCCTGTTTTGCCTTCTGAGTCCTAAATTTTTCACTGCTCTTATATTCCTGAGAGTGTCATGGCACGAACCGCTTTCTGCTCCCTCTCACAGGGATTCTTTTCTGCATTTTGATGTCGCTTTTTAATAAAACATTGGTTCCAGACAGTTTTGGCAACCACATGGAAGAGAAGCCCTCTGCAACCCTGAAACTGCAGCCTTCCCTGAGCTAGAAGTGAAACACAACTCCTAAAGACAAAGCTTTATAAAATCTATGCAAAACGGAAGATACACATTGCTATGGTTTTCTTTCACCCAAGAGCTAAAATTAAAATGTCCTTTTGTTTTTAAATAAAGTTTTTCTTTTAATTAAAAGAAACTCAATGTTGCTTGCTGTTGCTACCCTGTTCAATAGGAGAGGTTTCATGGGAAAAATTCAGATCTGGCAGAAGGCAGTCATTCTGTGCAAGAGGCATCTCCTGCTGCCATCTTAAGAGATGCTTCTAAAATGAGCCCAACAAGT
The DNA here is from genome assembly GCF_009834535.1 of Camelus ferus. Classification (NCBI taxonomy): domain Eukaryota; kingdom Metazoa; phylum Chordata; class Mammalia; order Artiodactyla; family Camelidae; genus Camelus; species Camelus ferus. Next base: position 37,807,366 of record NC_045697.1, read on the forward strand.
ATTTCTGAACACCCTAGGGCTTTTCACCAGCTTGCACCTCTCGCTGCCCCCTCTCAAAATCACTATTAGTGAAATGACTGCTACTGGAATTCATTGAAACCTGGCAAACATTGTTATTCACCCTGGACCAGGGGTCAAGTTACCATTGGCAGAGCAGGATGCAAAATGTAATAATCTGGCTGCTGCTTTAGGAAAAGCTCAGGCAGTTTTAGTAAAGTTATTTGGCCTGTGACATTTTTATAGGTTTTACAAATGTCCCACCCAATCCTCCCTGCCAAGTTGTTATGCCAGTTACCCCTCAGGATGCCCAAGAGAGATGGCATATAATCTCCAACTCAAATAACACCTTTGTATTTAAATATCAAAAAATGGTGGCAAAGGAAATATAAATGTTGGGATGCTTTAATTATTATTTAAAACAAAATATATAATTCATAGTTGTCTGAATATTTCCTACAAATTCTAGCCCAAGGAAACTTCCCTTCTTTAACCTGTTTTATCTTAGATCTTGCTTCCCTTCCCCTCTTCCTTCTACACTACCTCTCTCTATCTTTTCCTCTCCCTCTCTACCCACAACACACGCACAGACACATGCTTTCCTGCATTGAAGTGCTTCTCCCCATATCACCATGACACGACATCTAACTGATATTGTCGATCTGAACAACCTCAGCATATATAACTGCTCAAACTAACACAACACACTGGTCTCTTGCAAATACCATGCTGTACCAAGCAAGTACTCTCCTTACTGTCCTTTACACGTCCCTTCCAGGCCAAAGTACAAGGGGACCACAGAGTTCACACTGCTATCCAACGACTCAGCCATGGAATAACTACAGTTCAATCAGGAACCATGTTCGGAAAAAAAAATTTACATAGAAAAGTTAAAGTAACAATAACAACACTAAGTCTAATAATGATTATTATAATAAATTACACATAATCCCACCCCACTAACACCAACTCGATTTTGCAGACTTAATCTTACAAAACTGGATACCCTACATGTGCACATTAATCTTACATTCATCTTTTTCCATTTAACATGATGCTAAACATTTCATTTTTATAATGACTGCCCAAAATTTTTACCTAAAATTCACCTAATTTTGTCAGCAGTAATGTCCACTGGATATCTTAGCTATTCTAAGACTACATTACTACATTGCTTAATTTGATATACAATAAAAATAAATATTTCAAAATATTAAGAAATAGTTGCTCTAGGGGATGGGACTGGGTGATTTTTCCTCTTCCTATTTTTATACTTCCTAAATTTTCTATAATGAACATGTATCTTTTTGTTTGAAGACTTTATTTTATAATAACAATAACCATCACTTATCAAGTGTTGACTATACAGCAGGCACTCTTTCAACTCCTTTATATAATACTCAGCCTTATAACATTTCATCCTTATAACCACCCTAAAAATAAATACTATTAGTATCCCCATTTGACAGATGAGGAAACTGAGGCACAGAGCCATTAAAGAAATTGCACAAAGTTACAGAGTTATACGTAGAGCAGCAAGGATTTTAACTCAGGCAGGCCAATTCCAGGGTCTTCACTCTTACACTATAATGCTAACATTAAAAAAAAAACCAAAACCAGAGTTTGCTTTCTAAATATAGTTAAGGTGTAACCATTTTAAAACAGCCTACTGGCTGGCTGGCTTCATGCTGCAATGGGACTTCACTGTGTTTTTGATATTTTGAGATTGCTATGTGCCCAGTGTAGCGTCATCTATATCACCACCATCACCATCAACATCACGATCAACCTTAATATTGCCATCATTAAAAACCCTTTATTAAGCTTTTAGTGTGTGCAAAACGCTATACCAGGCATTTAGGGAAATACAAAGTATGTAAAACACATGTTCTTTACTCTTGAGAATACCAGAGCTGGTCTGAGAACAGCTTCTAAATAAAAAGGCAGTAAATAGCCATGGAACGTGAATTGAGAAATTACATAAGTATCTGAAAATTATAGGCAAAAAGTAAAAACTTCTACCTAAAGTACAAAAATAATTGAAGATAGTGCATAATGAAGGGCTTTTATTGATTTGGGATAATAGCTTCAGATCCCCTTTCCACTCTACACATATAAGGTTTACAGAGAGAAAAATAAAGATTAAAGTCAGCTGCACATACCACACCATTCCTTTATGATATTTTCAGCCTGGATCACATAATTCCCTGGTTCTTACATTAAATTAAAAATAACTATTTTCATATGTAATATGTAATTGTGTGTAACAAGTTGAATGAAATAAGATTCTGACCCTTTATCTTCCAAAACAGTGTAAATACCATTAGTAAAAGTAAGTTTCTTAGTTCTAATCAACAGATAATAATTGCAAGTTATATTAAGAAGGTAGCAAGTCTAAAATTAAGCAACAGCTCTGCCAATTTATTCAAATGAATGTGCTTGTCTCATATAATCTACCTTGCATTTTTGAAACCTACCTGATTTATTTGGTATAATACACTAAAAGTAGACATATATTTTGAAGAATAAAAACCTACTTTGTACTAATTAAGAATATTTTTAAAGATTTTATATATGTACCTTCAAATGGCTACTAAAACCCAAATTAATTAAAATGAGGCTTAGAAGATGGCCTTAGGAAACTATTTTAGCAGATAACAAAAATAATTAGTTGGTACTATATAAATTGTATACAAAATGTTTTTCTGAAACACTTGGAAGTACTTAATTATGATTTGTACTTGTAAACACTCTAAATATTTTCATAACATCTTGTTCAGACTATTAAATTATTTGGCAATCCAAATAATTTAATTTTTTGCATAGATACAAAAGTAAACTTCCATGAATCTGGAAACTGTGGTGTCCAATTAATGAGGAAAGTTAGATTAGATTAGAGGAAAATCCCAATCATATAAGACTTCTCCATCATTTCTCAACTCTGACTTTGTAGGTCTCCTTGACCCTGGTTCTAGTGAAACCTCCCTAAGTGAAGCAGATTTATTTTCCTTTTATATCAGGTCAGTATTTCTTTTGCTTTTTCCTGACAATTTATTTTTTGCTATGACTTTAATCTTCATCAGTCCATACAGGCAGCTTCTTATTCATTCCACTTATAAACCCTTTCAAAGTAATGTCTCTCATGTTTTATACATACTAAAATATGGTGATGCCTTTAATTTAACAAGTTTCCTTTCTGTAAAAACCTGGAATTTTTCAGAGAAATAGCCAACCTCATATATTCACTTATTTTTTTAATAATGTTTGAGCTTTAAAAGTCTGGGAGATACTAACTACTATATGTACAATAGAATACAACAAGTTTCTTCTGTGTAGCACAGGGAACTATATTCAACACCTTGTAGTAACCTATAATGAAAAAGAACATGAAAAGGAATATGTGTATGTATACATATGACTGAAACATTATGCTGTACACCAGAAACTGGCACAACATTGTAAACTGACTATACCTCAATTAAAAAAAAAAGATTTGAATCTAAAAAAATCAAACAAACAAACAAACAAAGCATAAATACAAAACAGAAACAGACTCATAGTCATAGAACACAAACTTGTGGTTGCCAAGGGGGCAGAGGGTGGGAAGAGACAGATGGGATTTCAAAATTGCAGAATAGATAAACAAGATTATACTGTATAGCACAGGGAAATATACACAAGATCTTATGGTAGCTCACAGAGAAAAAAATGTGACAATGAATATATATATGTTCATGTATAACTGAAAAATTGTGCTCTACACTGGAATTTGACACAACATTATAAAATGATTATAAATCAATAAAAAAAAATTAAGAAAAAACAGCTCTAAATTATACAGTAAAAAAATTAAAAATGTTAAAAAGAAAAAAGAATGGGAAAAAAGATTTAAAAATAAATAAATAAATAAATAATTTTTTTAAGTCTGGGGAATACAATTTCTCATATGGAATAAAGCTGAAAAAATAAAAACAAAAAATCTCCAGGGTTCACAGTTACCCCTTTGGTGAAGTCTTAGTATGTTACACTTAGTATTCAAGTCCATAACTTGGTCCCTGATCTGCCTTCCCAATCTTACCTTCCACTCCATCTCAAAACTATTCTCTTTAGTACTTAAGTTCAAACTAGTATTTCAGGGTTCTCACCTGTAAAATGGGTTAATAATCTTTATTTCTACTAGTTGTGAAATTTAATGTAAATTAAGCACTAATGCACCTAGCATGGAGGCTAGAACATGGTAAGTGTTCAAAACAAGAGAGGAGGAGTGGAAGACATACAGAGTTGGGCCTGGATCTCAGAGACTTGCTCATGGCAATATTACTCTCTCTGAGCCTCAGTTTTCTCATCTGTAAAATGGAGTTAGACAGACAGGGTTCAACATAAAGCACTTCGCACAGAACCTGGCACAGAGCAGGCTCAAAGTAGACACATGTTATGAATAAATAAATAAATGCTACTATCCTCCATGTAAAGCAAGAGAAACAGACATAGATTTCCAGAGATTCACTTTAAATCCACTGAGTTCACCTCTCCAAACCAGAGAACATAGGCGCTTGGAAGACAGAGGCAAAGCAACTTCACGGGATTACCTTCCAAAATTTATTTTGGAGCTCGGCTTTGCTCAGAATAGCTGATCTAAAATCCAGCTGCCAGTGACTACTGGGTTTGGGCACAGTTAGAAATGAAGAGTGAGATACCTTGGTCAAAGCTGGCCTGGCCAATTCCATGAAACAATAATCAGACACAGACTAATCCTTTTATAAAGTTTACAGGGCAAATCTTATCTCTATCAGACCTTCTACCCTTGGTCGCCTCTCCATGGAGAATGAGAAATGACAAAGCTAAATAAAGTAAAAGGTACCTCCTTGTTTTTTGAAATAAGTATGAACCATTAAATTCACCAGTTTAAGTTTAGAATCAGAAATGTTAAAGTTTATGTAATAAGCACAATGTCATCTTAAAATGGAAACCGTTTCCCTGTTAGAATCCCAGGGGACAGACATTGGTACCAAGAAGCCAGGGAAAGGATAAGTAGCTGGTCAGCTGAAGGAGGAAAGGGTCAGAGAAGAGAGACCCAAGGAGGGAAAGGGGAAAACGAAATGACCATGGAAAAAATAATAAATTCATCTGAGAAACAGGTGAAGGTCCGATGCTGAGGAATCAGATCCAACAGGGAAAGGAAAGAAAACTAATTAAGTACCTGGGCCTGGAACTAAGCACTTTCACATTTGTAATTATGACTCCTATGTTTCAGAGGAGGAAAATAAACAGTGACTAAATAAACTTTTCAGAGTGACCAGAACAAAAATTCAGACAAGTCTTACAACATCAAGAAAAAAAAAAAAGACAAATAACCCTCTATGTTGTCATCTGACCCTCACTCACATCTTTATCTAAATCAGCAGGATGTCAATGAGAAGGTTTTGAATCAAATACAGTTGTGGGAGAACACGCCTCAGCTCTTCCACATGGAGACAAAGACAAGATCACTCCTTGTTCATTTTTGTCCTCTAGAACAGTGGCTTGTACGTAATAGCTACATCATGAGTTGAATTTCACTGAATAGATTATATATTACTAAAAAGTGTCTATATTCAGTTTTTTCATAACAAACAAAGCCTTAAGGCTTTCGATATGGCAAACTCTCACTTTCCAATCAAAGATCCCAGAAAATATCCAAACTCCTCTCCTGCCTTTGGCTTCCTGCCGTGAGCCATTGATGCCATCAGGATGAATAAAGCTAACAGAACTCTTCTTACAAAAAACAGTTGGAGGAAAACAGTCCTGCTAGTGCATTTTATTATCTAAACCCCTAACTACTTGTATGTATGTGTGCTTCACATGCTTGTTTATTCTCCTCTGAGACTATGCCTGGTTCTTCTAAATGAACTGTGGCTTCTTAAGTCTTTTTCCTTCCATGTAGCCCCCAGGCAGACCTGCAAACTCTAGGGATTCAATAAATGCTTCTTTTTTTTTAAATTGAAGTATAGTCAGTGACAATGTGTCAATCCCTGGTGCACAGCATAATGTCCCAGTCGCGCACATATGTACATACATTTGTTTCCGTATTCTTTTTCATTAGAGGCTATCACTCTTGATAGTCACAGTCTAACATAGAGTTTAGAAATTCCCTCTGTCTCTCTCTCTAAAAAATTTAATTATTACCCTCATTCTGCAAGTGTTTCTGAAATCAACTTTTTTTAAACTGAAGGAAAGAACTGAGTAGATAGGTTAGGTTGATAAAATAGCCTTGAGTCCCTTTTATTGTCGTCATTTAGGCTCTTCTTATCTCCTGTTTGGATAAGCTCCTTACCTGGCTTCTCTGCCCACGACTTCTTCGCTTCGACTCATCCTTTACACCGCTGCCAGAAAAAAGCACAACGGAGTTCAGGTCGCTGTCCTCCTCAGCAAACTTTAATGGCTCTCTCTTACCTGCAGAATAAAGTAACAGTGTCCTTGGTATAATATTCAAGACTTTCCAAAGTCCAACACCAGCCTTCTTTTCCCACCTCAACACCTTAACTCTATCTACCTGCCTCATATTCTAAGCTCCACTGACCATCAGCTGAACATGTTGCATTTTCAAGACTCGGTGTCATGTTCATTCCTTTTCTTCAACCTAAATTGCCCTTCTCTATTCATCTACCAAAATCCAACTCATCCTCTAAGACTCAGTTTCACCTCTCTGTACCACCACCACTGAGATCCCCAAGTAGAATCAATTACTCCTTTTCTGGGTTCACACTGTATCATACATCACTAATAAATACTTATCTTCTGTGTATTTCTCTAATGGTTGTAGAATGGTTGTCTTTCCTTGCTACTAGTGGAAGCTCCTTAAAAGCGGGCGTCGGGAATTTATTATTTATATTTGTTTCCTTCACAGTGGGGAGCCCAGGGTCTTGCGCAGAACAGAGACTGATAAAAATGTTTTAGAAGTTCGGGATTAGCAGATACAAACTACTATATAAGAAACAGATAAACAACAAGGTCCTACAATATAGCACAGGGAACTATATTCAATACCTTGTAATACTCTATAACGAAAAAGAATATATATGTATGTATGACTGAATCACTATGCTGTACACCAGAAACTAACACAACATTCTATATCAACTATACTTCAATTAAAAAAAAAGAGTGAATAAGTGAAGGACATGATGTAGTCAGTGAACCATCAGCAGTTCCTTAGCAATGGAGTGAGACAGCGGGAGTTTATGATGCAACATGTGGCTCAGCCCTTTCAGAGGAGAGAGAGCAAATCAGTGAGCTTAACTGACAATATACATTTTGCTCAAAATGAGGGAAAGGCATCCCCTGGTGAAGATGGTGGCTCATTCTTACGGCTCCTTAAATATTAAATGAAGTAAGGCTGTTTTCTCCTCCTTTGCCTCCACCTTGTACTATGGTTACCACTGGCCCAGTCTGCTCAGTGCCCAGCACGTGAGATGTGCATGCTTAATAAACTCTTGCCCCAGCTTCTGCCTGGGTCTGAAGCCCAGTTGGCAGTGACTCTCAGACCAAGAGGTTCTGTGTGGAGGGCTCAGGGTTTTCCTTGACAGGTCAGGATCCCAGTGCCAGGCACCAACACAGCTGCCCCCCACCAGGGGAAACACTGGACAGAAATGAAGGAGTCAGGAAGGCGGTGAAGGGCACGGAGACGACCAGGAGGGGTGGGCGGCAGGTAGCAGAAGCTGACGGAGATTCCCTGGTGAGGGCTGGTGGCCTGTGGAAATTCCGCTTGGCAGCTAAGCCCACTCCCTGTGGCCTCTGGTGACTCCCTGGCGAGACAAGGACTTGGATCTTAAGCCAAGTCTTCCTTCGCTAGAACCGAATGTATTAGAAGCCATGAGCGGAATTAAGTTTGCTTTGAACCACTCACCGTGTCTTGTTTTGCAGCCTTGGTGAGCAAAAAGAGGGTGGAGGGGAAGGTTGGAGAAATGGTATGCCTGTAACTCCCTTAATGTGTCAACACAGTGTGGTGCTTGCAGGAGTATTTGTTTTAGCAATCTTAAAATCGGTGTGACATAAGAGAGGATTTCCAACAGGACAGTGCCAAGTGAGATCATGATCACATTAAGATCCGGACGGTCAGTGGCTTCTCAACCATATGGCCCCACGGATAAGCAGCTTAGGCCTTCTGCCCAGTGAACCCAATCTGAGTGTAAAAGGGAAAGAGTAACTCTTGTTCTAGATTGTAGAATTTTACCGTAAGTAATTAAATTTACAAGAAACCGAACACCTTATTAAACAGCTCTATGTCTCCCTGATTATGGGGGAGTGGCCACTCCTGCTTCCTCCATTTGGAAAATAGGCCTGGAAAACAGACTTTCATGAGGCAGCAGAAAGGAAGACGCTGAACAGAACTCATGATCAAAATATCTAGCTGCCTGTTTGGGGAAGCTCTCCAGGCTGTGTTTACCAACTCCCTGCCTCTCTTCTTTCAAAACACAGGAGAAAAACAAAGTGGAATCCTGAAGTGCATTTCAGAAAACCCCATGCAAATTTCAGGATTAAAATCAGGGTGGTCAGTGCTACAGAAACAATCAAGTTACTAGGTCATGAGGGATGCTGACATACAGGGGCAGGAAATGCTGGGGACAAGACCTGCAATGTAAGGGGGAAACACAGAGGCCTCCTAAGTCTTTTGACTGAAATTCCCCCAAAACCTTTCAGAGCTATAGTTATGTATTTAGATGAGTGCTCTCTTCTCATTAAGGAAGACAAGTCATCTATAAACAGAACAGTAAGAGGCAGCAGGGGGAGGTAAGTTCCCCAAGATTTATATGTAGTATCTGTCTGATGCACAGAGGAGGGAGAGACTTTCCTGGCTGGAGGAGTGGAGATGACTTCATGGCGGGGGTGGGGGCACATATGGACTGCATCTTCAAGGATTTTGACAAGACAGGTGGGAGTGAAGGGCATTCAAGGAGAAGAGAGCAATGTGAATAAAGGCATAGAGACAGTTCAGATGGCAGATGGGCAAGGTCCGTGAGTTATGAGAGTAATGCAGAGTGAGAATGGAAAGGTGAACGGGGACCGTGAACATCACGAAAGGCCTTCAGCACGACAAGCCTTGAGCACAAGAAGCCCTGGCTGTTCTCAGGCAGCAATACGGAGTCGTTGAAGGTTCATGCACAGGAAAGCGATCCAAGCTATGATTTTTTGATAGGTTGACTGTTTATTTTCCAGGTGAGAAGGCAGAGGAGAGATTAGACCAGGGGAGAAAAGGAGGAAGAAAGACCATTTGGGAGACTACTGCAATAATCTGATGAAAGGGGATGATGGTTCCAACTAGGGACATAGAAACATCTGATGATGCTGCTGACACTGATCATCTGGAATAAGCAAAGGGGAAGTGACTAAGTCAAGTGGGGAGGGTATTGCTCAGCGGCAGAGCGCGTACTTAGCATGCACGAGGTCCTGGATTCACTCCCCAGTACCTCCATCAAAAAATAAATAGATAAAAACTTCATTACCTCCTCCCATAAAAAAAAAAAAAACTAAAGTGATTAAATCAAGCAGAACTGTCAGTACGAGCATCTCAAATAGGTTTGGCAGTGGGACCCAAAATGTTTTCACAGTTCATGGAACTAAAGGACAAAGTCCACAGTGACTGGTTTTCTGAAAGGCTAACATGGCTATTCATGGAAGGGCCAAGTTCCCACTCCCTGCTGGGAGAACAGGCATTCTGGAAGCCACAGGCCTGGGGGAGCATCTTCAGACACAAAACACAATAAACGGATTAAGAAACAGATGATTAAATGAAGACCTGTTCTAGAATTCACAAAAGGAGAAATATCAGTGACTTACACGATTTTTTTTTTAAATATAAACCTCACTAACAACAAAGCAAAATAAATTTTAAAATATTTTTATCCATTGATTTTTCAAAGCTTTAAAAAACTTTTTAATACTCGGGTAAGAGTGCAGAGCCATCTGGCAAAATGTATCAAAAGTCCTGAAATTGTTCATGCTATTTGGCTCAATAATTCTGTGTCTAGGAAATGTCATTGATACTTGTAAATATTGTTTGTTTATATTACTGAAATTGGAAGTAACTCAAAAGTCCTTAACTGAGGATTTCTTAACTTTTGGTTTATCCATGCAATGAACTACTATGTAACCATTTAAAAGTGTGCCTGCAAAACATTATGTGGTGGCTTGGAAACTGGTTTGCTATACACTAAGTGGGAAATTCGTGAGCAAAACAATACATGAAATACAGTATCATTTTGAAAAATATATGATATATAATTGAAATTCAACTATACCATATACCATGGTTAAAGTTAACCATGCTTATCTGTGAAGGGTAAGGTACTGGGTGATAGTTATTTCTTTTTATCTTTTCTCATAAAGTTTCTATGAGGGGAGAGTACAGCTCAAGTGGTAGAGTGTGTGTTCAGTATGCATGAGGTCCTGGGATCAATCCCCAGTACCTCCTCTAAAAATAAATAGCCTAATTACCTCCCCGCCAAAAGCAAAAACAAATTAAGAAAAAATTTTTTTAAATTGTCCTATATAACAAACATTTACTACCATAATAAGAAAAAGGGATATTTTTTAAACAGAACTGGTTCATGGGCCTCGCCACTATAATTATTGTAAGAAATATTTGTTGAGCACCTGCTGTGGGCCAGGCACTGATCTCAGGGAAGGGAAAGCAGGCAGTATTCCTGCTCTCGGGGGACTTAGCATTTAGAGGACTGCATTTTTATTGCTTAGTCAGCTAAAGTGGGGAAGATAAATGCCTTTATATCAAGACTCCATCCATTGCAAAAAACAACATCCAGTTCAAATTGCATCAGCAAAAAAGAAAATTCAGGAATTCACAAAACTGAAGTCTATGAGTAACTGACTTCACACATGGCTGGATCATTCCAGACCTTCAGAACTTGGTATCTCACAAAACTTCAGCCTACTTTTCTTCATGATCACTCCATTATCAGTCAGGCTTTCCTGATTGTGTCACAGTGGCTGTCAACGACTCCAGACTTATATCCAATGTCCCCCAAAACTCCAACTGCTGGCTTCCAACAGTTTTTTTATTTTTAAAGGATTGAGTCCAGTTGGTTCTGACTGAATCATGTGCCGGTCCCTGAACCACTCACCACAGCCTGAGGAGCGTGAAGCTCTGATCGGCCAATCCCAGGTCATACAACCTCCACTGGAAATGGACTGAGAGGAAAGGACACTGTCCCCAAAGGAAATCATAAGACTGTTACCAAACGAGGCATGGATGCTGAGACAGTAAAACAACTGAGATGTTCACTTTGGCCCCATGGTAGAAGCTCAGAGGCAGGATGAGTAAGTTGGTGTCCTGGCTTCAAAGGACGAAACTTAATCCAGAAGACCAAGCTGTGTTTTGAGACTCTATTTGATGTAAGCAGGTGATGTGAATGTCACCAGGTAAGTATACCTTTCGACTCACATCAATCAAATCGTAGGTATATTCTGAAAACATACTTCCTTATATGGATATTCTGCTATGTGAATTCTGACCTTGCACATACTACAGATGAACAGAGAATCAACAATTTAAGAAATCTACTCGTTTAACAGATAATGTGAGGGAGCCCAAAGTCTTGTTGCAACTTGAGAGCAAGGCCAGGCTAGCACCCTAACTCATCACTTTACTCCCAGAGTTTCTGCTGCACCATGAGGACTCTACCCCATATAACTCCAGCCAACAATAACTCTTCAGACTTTTAAGATTTCACTGTGAATGAAGCACACTTAAAACTTTAATAGATCAGCTCATAAACACTTCATTTTTGTTCTGGCTGAAGATTAAACAGTGCCTATCCATAGGGATAACTAGTTAAGTGGCAGCATATGTCCCCCACTTATTCCCAAAGTTCACTTTAAGCAAGTGCTTCCTTTATTAATTATGTTTCATAAGTATTTTAACATTTCAAAGTTCACACTTAATACTAGGAAACCAGGTTTGCCAAATACATTCACAGTAGGACATCTGTCACTCTGTACCTAGTTCCACCCTCCACTAAGCTTGTCTCTTAATAACTGGGAACAAGATTAATGTTTAATTCTAGGACTTGATTACATGGAAGGCACTGGGTTTTGGGAACAAGATCAAGATACAGTAACTACGTTGTTTCCATGTCTTGGCTATTGTAAATAGTACTGCTGTGAACATTGAGTGCATGTCTTTTGAATTATAGTTTTCTCCATTGACAGATGAATGGATAATGAAGATGTGGGATATATATACAATGGAATATTACTCAGTCATTAAAAAGACTGAAATAATGCCATCTGCAGCAACATGGATGGATCTAGAAATTATCATATTATGCGAAGTAAGTCAGAGAAAGACAAATATCATATGATGTCACTTATATATGGAATCTAAAAAAAGATACAAATTTTATTTACAAACCAGAAATAGACTCATGGACATAGAAAACAAACTGTGGTTACCAGGGGGAAAGGAGGGAGGAGGGATGAATTAGGAGTTTGGGATTAATTGATACACATTACTGTATGTAGAATATTTAAACAACAGGGACCTAATGTAGAGCACAGGGAAGTATATTCAATTTCTTGTAATGAGCAGTAATGGAAAAGAATCTGAAGAAATACGTATGTATATATATATATATATACACATAACTGAATCACTTTGCTGTACACATGAAATTAACATTGTAAATCAACTACACTTCAGTGAAAAATAAGAATTTTTTTAAAAGATTCAGTAACTAGGATTAGGGCACAATATCAGAACCGGCCAAATAGAAAGTCTGATTTGATGCTGAGTAAATGAATCTAAGCCATGGTCCTCAATAGCTTCCTCTCCACCTGTGCACTTGGTCAAAGACCCTATAAGCAGCTGTATCTACGATTCCATGGCTTAGGGACTTCCTCTAGGTTCCACCTCCCATTCTTTACTTTGAACCCTATTGTTTTGGTCTGGTTTCCCTGGTTCCTTCCTGTTTCCTTGAATCTGGATTTTCCCTCTTTGCCTATTCTCTTTGGGTTGATATTCTCTCTGGGTTGCCTGGCTTGCCTCCCTCCATCTTGTATCTTCAACGACACGCTCTGCAGCCCTTGGCCGGTCCTTCCTCCCCTCCCCTGAGCCTGCCTGTGGCCATTCCGGCTGGGCTGGGAGCAGCCTGTCGGTGGCCTGGCCCCGTGCTTGCCTGGGAAGAGAGACTGGACACTGAGTTCTCTTGGATGGAGCCCCTGGTATCCTTTTAGTCTAAGATGAGGATCAAATCCTTCTTCATCAGGGGAACTCAGTGACAAATACTAACTGAGCACCTACTATGTGCCAGGCACTACCTTAGGTGCTGAGAATATAGCAGGGTATGAAACAAGGTCTCTGATCTCTTTCATTCTAGAAAAAGAGTGGGAAGGACAAATATATGAACAATTAGACAAAATAATAATCATTACAAGTCAGGTTAGGACTGTGCTATAATGAAAATAAAACAGAGTGAGTGGCACAGACAGATTCTGGGGTGGTTAGAGAAGACCTCTTGAAGGGAAATATGAGTGACAAGCTTAGCTTTGGGAAAATTTGGAGGAAGAGAGTTTAAGGAGAGGGAGCAACAGATATAAAGGCCCTGAGGCAGGAATGAGCTTGGCACCTTCCAGGAATGGAAAGTAGACCAGCCAGGCTAGAAACACAATTGACAAATCATCTGCTTTAAATATGAAAGTGGGCTCAAAACGTCAGCTTAAAAATATGCCAGTTTTCCCTCCCAAATCAACCAGATTTGCAACATAAAAGTGATGCATATTTGCATATGTTTGTACGGGCACAAATCTTATTGGCAGTTCTGGTAAATAAATGTAGGACCAGTTGGGTCTCCTTGACGCCTATCAGAACTGTGAACAAGGCCTCTGATAACATTGTTTTGTCACTTTTCACTCCCACCAGCAAAGAAGACAGATAAATGGCTTCCTGAGACAAATGGTCCCACTTTCCAGGGCCTGGGGCTCTGGAGGAAGGCGACGTGAGCCTTGGAACATTTCTCTGGGTGAGCTCCTTAAAGAGTTCATGGCCCTCAGCAAGCTCTCTGAGTCTGCTTCAGAAGGTTCTGCTACATTAATTCTTCTGAAAAATTAGATTTTGTTTGTAGTCCATTAAAATTTCAAAAGACTTATGAAATGAATCCCAGACTATGTGCCATTGCAATCTGCAATAGAAAATACCTGATACAGAAAGAACAGGGATTTAAAGTGAAAAATACCTTATGTTGTTTGCCTGTCCCTCACCACAACACCCCAGAAAAGACAAAAATGTGTCCTTTCTGGGAGCAGAGTCTCATGCAGGTAATATTCTTCCCAGGTATAACAGCTGTGGAGGGTTGAATCATATCCCTCCAAAAATGCACATCCACCAGAAACTTGGAACGTGATCTTATTTAGGCAGAGGGACTTTGCAGGTATAATTATTTAAGAGGAAGTCACACTGGATCAGGGTAGGACCTAAGTCCAACGACCGGCGTCTTTATAAGAGAAAAGAGAAGGAGGTTCACACACGTGCGCGCGCACGGAAGCAGGCCATGTGAAAGTGCAGGCAGAGACTGGAGTGATGCAGCTGTAAGCCAAGGTACACCAAGGATTGCCAGGGGAGAACCAGGAGCTAGTAGAGGCAAAGAAAGATTGTTCCCTAGAGCCTTCAGAGGGAGCAAGGCCCCTGCCAATACCTTGCTTTCAGACTTCGCGGCCTCCAGAACTGTGAGACAGTAAATGCCCATAGTTTCAAACCGCCCGGTTTGTGGTAATTTGTTATGACAGCCCCAGGAAACTAATACACCAGCCGTGGTGCCTTTGCCCCAGCACCATTAGAGAGCGGGAAACTGCCGGGCATGGGGAATCAACTGAAGCTACACCAGCAAAGTAGATAATCGAGTCGTAATTTCATGAAATTGACCACTAACAATTTGGGAAGAGGGACTTAGGTGGGGGTTTAAAGTTGAGACTTTGGTATCAGGAAGTCTGGATTGGGTCTTAACTCTATCATGTATCTTGTTCAAGTTACTAAACTCTAAGCCTCAGCTTTTCATAGGTAAAGTGAGGGCTGACCTCATAAGGCAGTGCTGAGATTCAGAGGGGAAACGTCCGTGTAGAGCACAGCACATGCCCATCCCACAGTAAGCCCCCACTAGAGGGTGGCTGCTGCGATCATTAGGGTATTATTATTACTCCCCCCGTCTTCAGAAACATTTCCTATCCTTGAAGGAAGGAATGAGTGCTTATACTCACATGTGCTTTCAGAATCTATTCCTCTCCTGTCCGTTGCTCAGCTACTACTCAGCAGGACCGGTCTATAAACTACAAGCAATAAATGTTCACCAGCTCTGAATGAGACAGCCTCGTCATGCTCACGGTGAGCCCAGACCCCCGAAAAACATATTTTTAAACAATTTCTTGCCTGTCTTAAGATATAAATAGTTTACAAAAAGATGGGTTTTAAGGACGATCATATTTTTAACAGCAGTATTTACTGAAAGCTCAACATATGCCAGGCACTTCCCAAAGGTCCCCTCACTTAGACCTTACAACCACTCTGCAAATTAGGCTGTAATCATCTGGTTCTACAGATGAGAAGAGACCCAGAGAAACTTCTTAGGACTCCAGACTGACTCCAAATTAAAGTAGGGAATACAAGCAGTACTGGAGAAGGAGTAGGGGAGGCAGAAACGTGGCTGTGAACACTACTCTTTCCAAAAGGCAGAACGAAGCACAGACTGGAGAGCCATCGGGAGGGCTGCCTGGGTTCTAGGCTGGCTCCACCCTCACCCCGCTGAGTGAGGCACTGTTTCTCTCTGGGCCTCAGTTTCCCTACCTGGGAAGCAAGGAACATGAACTAGATTATCTCTAACAGCACGTTCAGCTGTTACACAACATCCAGGTTTTTTTTTAAAAAATCAAAATTATGAAATTAAAATTTTCTGATACGCGGCGTCATGAATCTTAAGCAATATTTTCCGAAGCAATGCGACGTGGAAGAAAGATGAAAGATGCTGAGGCTGAAGTTTCCCAAACAAGTTCGTGAGATTTACAATTAGGGATTGTCATCTTAGTTTCCCTAACACTGATCCTACCTCTTTATTTCTGTAGTTAGCTCATATCAAAACAAAAGCTGGGGCCTTTTTCACTAAAATTATATTTTTTCTTCTCTTTTTGTAGGAAAGTCTGAGTAATAGCAAAAAAACAAAAATAATAATGCTTCCCATTTAAATAGTATCTTTGATCTCAGGCCTTCCTGTATGGTATTTTTATAAGCCCTGTGTGTTATTATTTTTTTTTTGGTAGGTCACATTGAAGTACTCGGATGTCTAGACCACTGATACTATGCGAGCTCTTCAAAGTAACACAATGCCATTTAATAATAAACTCAGCTTTTTCTTCAGTTGTACCTTGCATCCAGGAAGTGCTGAACCGTTTCGTTTTAAATGATGTTTCAGCACCCTGTGTATTTTATAGGTAGAAAAACTGTATTTTATAGGCAGTTTTCTAAAGAAGAATCCAGATATTTGTGATGTTTATTAGTAATAGTAGCAAGCATTTATTGGGTGTCTATTCTGTTCTGGGCATCGTTCCAAGTGCCTTACAGATGTTAACTCATTTAAGCCTCACAACACTATGACAGAGGTTACCACATCTCTATCCTACAGATAAGGAAACTAAGGCGCAGGGAAGAGAGCAAGCTGGCTCAGGAGCTGACCGCTAGTCACTCCCAAAGCTGAGGCTCACCTCTAGAGCCCACAACATCACCTCCACCTTCACGTGGGGAGACTGAGGCTCATCAAAGTTTAGTCCCCCACGCATGTGCAAACAAATTCCACACACTCACTTCCCCATAGTAACATTCCATCAGCTGGCCCACTCCAGAAGGAAGTAAACAGCTCTATGTCATCACTGACTGGCTCCAGCAACTTGCATGGGTCTTAATCTCTGGTGAGTACTGTGCTGAAGATTCCACTAGACCACATTAACCTTTTGTATCTAATAGTATCTTCAGCTGTCAGATACTTGATCCTTACGTCTCATTAAAATACACAGCAAGAAAGAGCAAAGTGTATGCTAGTCTTTATTTCAGAGCAGATTGAGTTTTACATCAAATATTTCATCTTCTTCCAATTTATAATCCAATCACTTCTAAATCCCCATTATTATTTTCATTGGTCTGTTCATGCACTGCAAGAAATTAACAATAACAGCAACCAAAAAAACCACCTGGAAAAAAAACCTTCAGGATTGGGCCAAATCCATTCTGAACTACTTATGGCTATTTTTTATTCCTTGGATTATTCTAGGTCACATTGGTTAAAATTGCTATCATCTGCAAAACATTTTAAATCCCTTGACTCAGAAGCACACTCGTCAAACTTGAATTTTAGTGAGTTATTTTACCAGACATTACCTTCCTCCTACGATGTCAACTCTAGCTCAGGGAAACAGACTTCTTTTCTCCCCCAGAGGAAGGTGGGATGACCTCTGAAGCTGATGTAACTGCCACTAAGGAGCAGTGATAATGACCGCTCTATAAATACTCTTTATGAAACTTGTAAGGACACAGAGTTTAGCAGCAAAGCAAGCTTCTGGATTATTGAATTATTTTAAATTTGTTTGATAATCTATTTCTTTACACCTTGCTCCAGCAAGGAGTCAAAACTCATCCTTTTTTTTTTAAGGTATGCTGCTTAAGAATTTTTATCTTCCAAGTGACTGATTTATTCATAGCTGTAGGTAATGCTTTCCTCATTTTTCTGACAATCCTCCACTCCTGTGGCAGGTAAGATCTTAGATCAAAAAAAATAGGAATGATCCTCTCAACAGAATCCTTCTCCAACTCCCCCTCCCCTCCACCAATTTCCTAGGGACCTCTTTAAAGGAGTCCAGAAATTAAATTTAGAACCATCAGGCATAAGCACAAAAAGACAAAAAAAAAAAAAAAAAAGAGGTTATTTAGTGTGTGGAAATTGGCTTTATCTCTCATGCATTTGCTTCTATTACTAAGGAATCCATGAGGCCCACCTTCTCCCCATCTGCCAAAAGGGCTGACATCAGTTTGAGGCATTCATAGTTATCAAGGGGTGTGAGTGGAGGAGGGGCGCATGGGAGGCGGGGGACAGGCAGACTTGCAGAGCCCGGCCATGTCATAAGCATTCTTTCCAAAGGAAACCAGGCAAAAAGGCTGATAAACCCCAATCTCTTTTCACAGCTTGCTTTCGGAGCCCCTTAATGCAACTCCCTCATTTGTTCATCAGCACTTTATGAGAAAATAAACAAAAACATGGTCTGTTTCCTCACTGTCAGCACATCAGACCACTTCCTGCTCAGAGAGGCCACCATCCCCCCCTAAGAGTCAGGGGTCCACTCTATTTTGCCTCAACTTTTGAACAGCTCATTTTCTAAGCTGAATTCCAAGGACCTAATCAAATCCGAAACCCCCTCTGGATAGATCAGATGCCCCAGATTCCAACACTCTACAGGACAGGAGGAGCTCTAGAAGGATCAGTGGGCGAGCTACCGTGAAACCACAGAGGTTGCTTCCTTTTTCGCCATTCGTATTTTCCTTTAAAAAAAAAAAAAGTGGGCTGAGGAAAAGGAGAAACACTTAAAATAATTAGCTTTTCACCAAATCACCAGTTCTAAAAGGGACCGTAAATTCTATAACTGTTGTAACATTCTCAAATCAATTCAGTCCTTCCATATTTTTCACTAAATCTGACTAGAAAAAAAAGCAAGCAGGCAAGAAAGGAAAGGAAGGGAAGGGGAGAATAGGGGAGGGGAGGGGAGGCAAAGTCATGGCAAATATAAGAGATGAAGGGTTATGACGCCTATGTTTAAATTCCCAACTAGCTCAACGGTGCCCTGAGACAGTCCTAGTGTTGGTATCTCCCTTTTGAAAAGACATGAACATCTGAAGAGGAAAAGCATGTTCAGAGAGTCTAGCTGGAGGATGCAGCCAAGACTTTGGATGGATGCCGGCATGTGTCAGTGGCTTGGAGGTGTGGCGGGTGCCCACTGTGCCAAATTTTAGGAGTCTGGCGTGTAAAATACATAAATAGTACGGAGCTGCAGTTCAGGGCACAGGCTCCAAAGCCTAGTCTGTTGGGTTCACAGCGTAACCCCATCATATGCTATCTCTGAGCACTGAGATGAGTTCCTTAAACTCATTAAGCCTCCACGTCTGCTTCACAGGGTGATTATGACAACTAAGTGAGGCGGTGTGTGGAAAAAGCAGAGGCCTGAGCCATTGGGCTCAAGAAATGTTTACTGTTAAATATCAGATGACATTTGTGAATTCCAACATTTCTTACACTGTGCAGATTATAAGCATAATCCTAAGGGGCTGTTTTTCTCTTTAAAAAAGAAAATATAACACAGTGGAAACTAACTGGAACACATTTGCTAAGGAGTAGAATTCAGTATAAGCTGCATCTATCTTAGAACCCATGCAATAGGGGCTTTCATATTACAAAACAAAGATCTCGTTTAGAAACAAAGCAAACTCCTGGTGTGAGCCTGGGGCCCTAACATACTTTGGAAACAAAATCCTAGGGAAATAAGTGAACACTGCCATTGACTGTGTAATCATATGATCTTGGACAAGGCACTTAACCTCTCTCCATGTTCTCATCTTAAAAAGAAAAAAAAAGAAAATGAGCTGGACGAAAAGATATCAAGGACTCCTGAGAGGTCTCATTTCATCCTAACGTTCTGTAATTCTGCTTAATACTGTGTACTGTATGAAGCAGAATAAAACTAGATAATGAGAGGAACAGCCCCCAGGCTAGCACAGCCTAGGATGGACAACTTAGCACTAATATCATTTAGACACCCGTGAACATGCTGTTGTGGAAAGTCTTAGTCTTGTCTCCCCAGTTAGATTAAAAACTCTGAAGACAGAGATCGTCCATCATTATTCTTAGTCCTGTTTGCCCTCTGCTCAGCATTTTCCACACAGGAGCCATCAGGAATGTGCATAAGTAGAGCCCAATTCCATAATCCACTCATGTTATGACGTCAGAGTCATGCTGGGTACTTGTTGCTCAGTCACAGCAACTGAACCCAAAACAAGCATCAAAAAGAAGAACCAGCCACGTGACTCAATAAATCATATTTCAACCCTTTCATTTATGCCTGAGTATTTATTTAACAACTATGACGGACCAGGCACTGTGCTAGACGTTAGGGACGCTCTCCATCCCCACCATAACCCTGAAGGTTCTCACACAGGCAATATGTAAGTCACAGATGTATACCAATGGAGCATAACTAGAAACTGAACTGGGTCAACATGTTTTTTTCTCCCAAACTATGCCTCTCCTTCGGGATGAAGGGGTGTCCCAGTTCCTTCCTAGAGATTCATCAGTATTTACCAAGTCAAAAGGTGTGGTGTTACTAAGTTTAAAGAAAAACAAGATGCATTTATAGGGCTGTGTATGGGCCTAAAACTTAGTGTTTATCAACAATATTTTGACCTTTCTGAAAGCGGAAATATTATACTGCAGACTGGTGACTCTTACTCCTAGAACTTAGCCTTCTGAACTTAGCATTTCCTGCTGCTGTGTTTCAGGTCTTAAGTACGTCAGCAAAATACTCTGTGGTCTGTAGATTATCTGTAAACCAACTGACAGGTATCCAATGCAGACCTTGCGAGGACATTTCTTCACCCCTATCGCTGCCCTCAGATGATGCTGTGAAAAGTAAAAGTTCATCAGATGCTGACCGGGTTCACGCTAGACCTGCACTGTGAATTCCTAAGGCTGAAAGGCCCTTTGCGATTTATCATTCCTCCTGCTTATCAGCCATGGAGTGACTCTCCTCCATTTAAGTAGCAGCCGGCTTCCCTCCTATGGCCCCTGTCCCTGTTGCCAAGGTTCTCTAAATGCTAATCAGGAGATAGAGAACACTCTGTGGTCTTGTAAAGTGCTCACCCAGCAATTTGGCAACAACAGAGTGTAAACATCATGCCTGGATACCTGCATTTGTTGGTCAAGGATCAATGCAGAAATGACCACCACAGAGGCTGTGTCTGCCACCACAAAGAGAAACAGAATATTCAGATATCTTTCTAGAAGCTTCAGATACATTGAAATAATACTAGTAAAACCAATACACTTCTATCAATGGTTATTTGTGGCAAGAAAAAAAGGAGAGGGGATTGAAATTTATAAAGCTCACAAACTTAAGGCTAATATATAGAGACATAACCTGGTTCTATGAAAAATATTTGAGAAAGGAATATGTGAACGTTTCCAAACAATGTGAATAATGGCCTCTGGATGCTTAGTTAGCAAATAAGAGAACCAGCAACAGTCTGACAGTTGTTGTGGTTTCCTGGACAGAAAAATCGGCTTGGAATTGAGAAGTCTTTGTTTGATCCAGTAAATGTTTATTGAGAGCATTCCCAGATTCACCACAAATACAATGAATGAACATTATAAAGTCATACCTCCTCCCTAAAGTCTTCAGTGAAAGGATCCGGGTTGAATGGGGTTTTTTAAGGCTCTGAGTCATCAGCAGTCTTTACAAGAAGTACACAAGATAATCAACCAATAGATTATTTCACTTGAAAGCTAAAAAAGAATTCTGTGTGATGACTTCTTTTAAAAATCACCTGCAAGTTTTAGATCTATCCAGAGTATCACAGAATCTCAGAGTTGGAAGCATGCTCAAGAGGTCACAAAATGAAGTAACACTTGGCAAATATCCATCTATAAGCAAATCCACCTAGACAGAACAATTAATGCTCAGCATTAATCAAGCGGGGAATCATAAGGGGCCTGAAAGTGCACAGAAATCGAGATGAGATGGTTCCCAGAAGGAAACAACAAAGATAAGATGCTGAGCCAGGATTACAGAATCAAAGTTAACCTCAAAACCAGCAAAGAAATATGTCCTCTAGGGAATGCCTGAAATTTCAATTCAGCATAACTTCCTTTGAATTTTTATTCATTAATGTCAAGCCTGGTTTTAATATTAATTGCAGAGGGTCAAGTTCAGACCCAAAAAGCACAGGCGTGCAAGTAGATACAACCTGATGTGTTTATCTTTTCAGCACACACTTTCTGCTGCAGGCGTGTGCCAGATGGAGCGGCAGCTGTAGGAAGTTGTTTATCTACCCTCTTGACCTCTGTGAAGTGTTAGGAGATGGTAAATATCATGTTTTTAAATTATAGGCGTCTTCTTTCAAACCAGTATCTTCTTAGTATCAGTCAAAACACATCAATAAAGGCAGAAGAAGGTCAAGAAGATCTGATTGTGTCCCAATGATAGCTGTAAAAACATACTTCTGCAGTGAGGGCTCTTGCTTATTTCCAAGTTCACTTCATTCACTCAACATTCAGTAAATACTCACTGCACTCCTACTATGTGCAAGGCACAATTCAAAACCTGCAAATCAAATGAATTCTAACACCTGTGCTATCTGTGTCTTGCCTGGTTTGTTACAAACATCATCTGTACTTTGCAAATTTACCCTTTAAATTTTTCAAAATCTATTGACATTCCAAGGGGGAATGATGGTTCCAAATCTTTATGTGTACTTATTAAGAAAACATCATTTGGGGGTTCATAGCCTAATGTAAAGATTTCAGAGGCAAATGCCACATTGTTCTTATAGAGAAGAGAGCTCTGGCCAAGCTTCAGGGCCACACAGCTTCTGTACTGATGGGTCACCACTCAGGTCTGGAGGGATTACGCTAAATGCAAGTGGGATTGATCTATCAAGCTAATCACTCACGAGTAATAATAACAATGTCATTAGCTAAGTTTCCAAAACAACCTAGTTCCTGCTTGAAAGTCAATCCCTCAGAAGCATGCAAGGACTTAACTTTTGTTATGACATTTAAGTCAAGTCACAGAAGTTCCGTTGGTCTTTCTCTGTCAACGTCAACGTCCTTTCAGGAAACCAGCATGGTGATATCAAAAAATAAAGGGAAACAAATCAGTCTCCAAAGAGAAAGACACAAAAGATAATTATTTTTAAGAAACCCAGTTAGTTCCTCACTTTGATCAAGGAATAACTAGAAAATACTATATTGTTATCCTCCAAAAGGTCAGTTTGAAACCAAAATCAAAATGTATTCTCATACATTTTTGAATCATGTTTATTGATTTGCCAAAATTCTCCTAACCTGACACGATATACATAAACTTGGATATTCACATTAAACTATATTTAGACATATTTAGACATATTTAATATGTGCATATAATTCAAGTATATAGTCACTGAAGAATTCTTTGGGACTCTAAATGAGAGAGCTGACACAAAAATTTATTTCTCCTTGAGATGTGTGCACATTCCTGTGTGCACACGCGTGTGTGTGTGTGCTGGCAAGGACTGACAGATATGAGCCTTCCTTCAAGGAGCTCTTCATCTAGTAGTTGCACTTTAGAGCTGACTCACTTGACATGACTTTCTCTGGTAACCTCTGTTTATATAGGAAAAGGCCATTCATTCCTAGAGCAGTGATATGGCATACGATGTTGAATTTTCAGCTTCTGCAACTGGCTGTCTTGTTTTCCATTCAACATGTAACCTGAAATTAGTCTTATACTTTTTGTGCCTCAACTTGCTATCATATCAACTTGCCTTAGAGAGATGACCGATGTCTTGCAAAACAACAATTTTCAAGCGTTCTGTTGCAACAACAACCTGTTGGACTGGTTTTCCACTTGGGCACTTTGTAGAGACTTAGTCTGAGGGAATGACTGTGGTAGGACTAAAAGAAACATGAAAAAATACTCTGAAAATACTTTCAGATGCCAAAGAATGAGACAATCATCCAATCATTCAATAAATATGACCTAGATATCTACTTGTTGTTAGCTGTTGTGACAGAAAATTGCTTCCAAATGTCCTCCTCACTCACTTCAGAGTCACAGTGAATCATGATGACCAAATCTTGGCCATGGTCTTAGGAAAATAGCCTAAATCTCTGCCCTGAGAAATTTCTGCTAGGATTTCTATGAGTGTGTTGATAGGGAAAATGTTGAGTGTTACCGAAGGTAAAAATATGTGTATTACTGGAGTGATATATGGACTTTTCATTTGGTGCGATGTACATAACTATGGTGTGATTTTAGAAAAAAGCGAATGGTCACTATGACAACAAAAGCACAGACAATAAAAGAAAACATTGATAAACTGGACTACATCAAAAGTTCAAACATCTATGCCGAAAGACACAATCAACAGTGGTAAGTCAAGCCGTAGAATGGAAGAA
This sequence comes from Camelus ferus, assembly GCF_009834535.1. NCBI lineage: Eukaryota > Metazoa > Chordata > Mammalia > Artiodactyla > Camelidae > Camelus > Camelus ferus. The sequence goes on from NC_045697.1 coordinate 37,831,590, forward strand.
AATATTTACAAACCACAGATCTGATAAGAGATGAATATCTAGAATATATAAATAAATCCTACAACTCAATAACAAAAAACAAACATCCTGATTTTAAAACGGGCAAAGGATTTTAGACATTCCTCCAAAGAAGATGTACAAATGGCCAATAAGCATGTGGAAAGATGCTCAGTCTCACTAATCATGAGAGAAGCACAAATGAAAACCACCCTGAGATACCACTTCATACCCATTAGGATATCTACTACCACATAAACAGAAAATAACAAGTTTTGAAAAAGATGTGGAGAAACTAGAATCTTAGTGCACTGTTGGTGGAAAGGTAAAGTGGTTCATCCACTATGGAAAAGAGTAAGGTGGTTTTTCAAAAAAATTAAAAATAGAACCACCATATGATCCAGCAATTCTACTTATGGGTATATATCCAAAAGAATTGAGAGCAGAGCTTCAAAGCAATATTTACATACCCACAGTCATAGCAGCATTATGAACAACAGCCAAAAGGTAGAAGAAGTAATACAAATGGAAGAATGGATAAATAAAATGTGGTATATACATACAATAGAATTTAGACTTAAAAAAGGAAGGAAATTCTGACACATGCTATAATACGGATGAATCTTGGGGACATTATGCCAAGTGAAATACACCAATCACAAAAGACAAATACTGTATGATTCTACTTTTATGAGGTATCTAAACTAGTCAAAGTCATAAAGACAGAAAGTAGAATGGTGGTTTCCAGGAGCTAGGGAGAGAGGGAAATAGGAAGTTGTTTAATAGGTACAGTTTTGCAAGATTAAAAGAGTTCTGGAGATCTGTTTCACAATGATGTGAATATATTTAACATGATTGAACTGTACACTTAAAAATGGTTAAGATGGTAAATTTTATGTTACATGTATTTTACCACAATTAAAAATAGTAATAATAACAATAATAATAATAGTAAATGAACGATCTCAATGCAATTTTAGGAAGTTTATTTCTTTAAATACTGTTCTCAATGTTTTAAAAAATCTACTATATATCAGTTGGAGTCAACAAACAGCCATCAGCCCAAAGGGAACATGGAATCTAAAATCTAAGACAAAGTCAGCAAGCATCTCTCCTCACAATTGATAGTAGTAAAAATAACATACAACAGAAGGGATTTGGGCACAGTTGGTAATTAAATTAGTTATGGTTCACCAGAGAGAGAAAACCAATAGGCTATATAGAGGGAGATTTATTTCACGAAGTTGGCTCATAATTGGCTCATAGCTGTGGAGCTGGTATTCTGAAATCTGTAGGGCAGGCTACAGGCAGGAAATTCTGGCAAGAGTTGATGTTGCAGTCTTGAGTCCAAAAGCTAGAAACTCAGGCAGAGTTTCTATGTTACAGTCTGGAAGCAGAATTCCTTCCTCTTTAGGGGACCTCCATCCCTTCAACTGATTAGATGAGGCCCACCACATTATGGAGGATAATCTGCTTTACTTAAAGTCTACTGATATAAAACTATTAATCTCTTTTAAATAAGAATAATCTCATTTAATGAGCTAAAATTTAATGTTAATCTCATCTAAAAAATACCTTAACAGCAACTACTAGACTGGAAGTAGACCAGACAACTGGTAACTGTAACCTAGCTAAACTGACAAATAAAATTAACCATCACAGTTAAGACACAGATTTTCTTTTAAACAAGAACATCTGTATTTGTAAGTGAATTTATAATTCCAAATAATCACCTTGGGAAGTTATACACTTATTCTGTTAATGCTTTCTTTGTCCTCTTTTGAATAGTCTCTATCTGTACCAGGCATAGAGCCAGACCCAAAGCAAAAAAGAAAATCAATCTTTTTGTTTATAGTAACTTTTAAAAATAGCCAACATGCCATTATTCTGTTTATTTAATTAATTCATTAAGATAACTTTTCTCCAAAGATTTAAAAGTCAAACTTACTTTCAAAGTTGAAAATTTACCACCTTTGAGAATTTTTAAAAGCATGTGTCACTAGAAACCATTGCACACATGGCATTTCAAAAACTGATTCAAATATCAGCATCACTGGATTTAGTGTAACACTCTCAGAGTGTTACACTCTCCAAAGGCTATCGTCACTCTTCCAGATGTATAAGCTCTGGTTATTCACAGTTAAACCTTTGAGCTAAACTGTTACTATGAAGTTGTAATATTGGAAATTGTGACATGAAGTAATATCATAATAACAAATATAAAAGATCTCAATCACCTTGTTCATGAGAGGGAAAACTACCTATAGGAATTTGATTAAATAAATTATAGCACTAATTTAAACTGGATAGAATACTGTGCGGCTGTCTATAATGCCATAGGCAGGGACAGGAAATGCATAGATAATATTCAGGCAGAGAAACTCCTAAAATTTGTATGCAACTTTTGTATGCATGTTCACTTTTCTAGGGTAGGACAGCCTAACTTTCATACAATGTGTTAAAACCCAAAAAAAGTTTGGAAACACTGTAGCAGAAGAATATTTAATGCAATGGAAAAATGTTCGAGTTATACTGCTAAGTGAAAAAGCAAAATATTAAAGATCTTGTATAGTGTGCTGTACTTAAAATATTTTTATGTATGCTTAGTAAGTAATAATGATAAAACACATACACCAAAATGTTGGTAGGAATCATCTCTGAATTGTGGGATTATGTATGAATAATTTTTTCACTGTTGTCTTATTTTGTTTTGCTTTTGGTTTGTCTGTATTTTCTCAATTTTCTACAATGATATGTATTGCTTTTACAAAGAAAAAAAATAAAAATTTAAATTGGAAATGGGAAGTTGGAGGATGATGTGCCAGTGTGCCATCAACACAGTTCAGACTATGTGAGTTCTGATCCTAGTCGACTGATCCCTATTTGATATTAACAGTAGGGGTAATAAAGTAGCAATCATAGTGATAAAAATACAATAATCATAAAGTACTTTATAACAACCTAGGCAGATGATCGCCCTGTTAATTGACTGGACCTGGTATGTGTCTCAATATAAATCAATTAGCTGGAATTTGGGTTTATAAATTAGTTTCGTGTGAATTTAGTTGACACGAATCAATCCCCCTTCGTCAGTTCACTCATGGGTGCAAAGTAAATCAAATTTCTGAACTTGTAAAATTAAAATACCCATATGGTTGCACTTGTGATTCTCTTATCATGACCCCTCAAGTCTGACAAAGACATAAGATAATTACATAAAATAATGACATTCTCTTCTCAAAAAAATTAGATTCATAAATAGATTATCTCCATTTTTAAAATGTGTATCTCTATAATTTTTTCTTAAAATGTTGGTATTATCACCTATGTGATAACAAATAATAGCAGCTAGCAAAATAAATAATAAAAGAACAAATAAATATTAATAAATAATACTTAGTTCAACAGCTCACTGTTATTTTTTCACAGACAATAGTGTTTTAGGTCCTGCATCATTTTGGGCCCTCCAGGAAATAGAACTTCCAGGAAATAGAATTAGAAACACAAGAGATTTAGTAGGGGAAATGCTGATGAAGGACAAAGGGGAGTGGGGACAAGAGCAGCACAGGAGTGACCTCAGACCATGTTTTTAGAGAGGGAGGGAAGGAAGACTTGGCACAAGAGCCTCAGATCACAATGACCTCTGTGAAGGTCTCAGCCGACTTATGGGGAGCTGCACAGAGACGACTACCTACTGAAAAGTTTCATGTTGAACAAAAATGGCCCAGCTTCAGTACCTCCATCACGCCCAGTTATCAGCCAGGGAGAGCAGGACCTCAGTGTGAAGGCCAGAGCAGGCCCCAGAGGTACAGCAGCTGCCAGCTCACCCTCTCCCGCAGCAGGCTGTCTCCTGAAGGGAACGTTGAGCGGCGTACTTGGGTGGTTGCTACAGGTTGATTTTTTAATTTCATACATGTAGTTTACTTTCTTTTACTACAATTGTTCTTCGTTCTCGTGTTGGAATTAAATACACCATACTATCCCCATGTCCCCAAAAGTGCATAATATTCCTAACTGCAGTCTACAGCGACTATGATTTCAAGGTGTGGTACCACCTTAACAACTTTGAGAACCATTTCCGATTTGAAGCTGGAAGGTTTGGACACAAATCATAGCATCATCACTTTCTACCTACATTGTCTTGAGCAAGACACCAGACCTTACTGAACCTAGTTCCTTATCTCTAAAATAGGGATATCCATGCCTTACTCCAGAGGATTGTTTTAATGGTTAAATACGATAACATATGTGAACCCTCCTGGCATATAAAAAGTGCTCAATAAATGTTTGTTTTTAGAATGGAAAACAACAATCCTAACAGGTACTATTGCATATAGCTTGTCAGCATCACCTTACCTTTCCTGGACAAGTTACCTAACTCTAGAAGCCTCAGTTTCCTCATCCACAAAGTAGAATAATAGCTCTCCCTATGGCACTGAGTTACTGAAGTGATTAGATGAGATATCACAACACCTGACACACAAGAAGACCTTAGCAAATGTCACCGATTAGGATTATTTACTGTAAGCACATTAGTTCATTATAATTTTGAAGTTCAGAGAAATTAGGTTTATTATATTATAACTATATGACAATCTTAGTTTCATAGGAACTAACAGTATCTCCATTGTTATTCTCAGACTTGACATCTCCTTTGAGTTAAGTGCACACAAACACCTCTAGGGTCAAGAGTTTCACAGACTGGTTGAATCCAGAGATTGGAGGGCTGACTATAGTCACTGTACGATGCCATTTTCTGTAAGGGCCTAGAGCATCCAAGGATTTTGGTTTCCACAGAACTCCTGTAACCAATCCCCTGCAGATATCAAGGGACACTGTAATTGACAAAGATGACCCAGTACCGTATGATAATTACTAGACAGGTAACAAGCAGCTTTACTTCTTGACCATCGGTTTTCAAATTTGCTCCTCTGACAGAAAGACATGCTTGGGTGGGGAGGGTATATCTCAGTGGTAGAGCACGTGCTTAGCATGCACAAGGTCCTGAGTTCAATCCCTAATATTTCTGTTTAAATAAATAAGTAAACCTAATTACCTGCCCCCCCCCCACTAAAAAGCACTAACAGAAAAGTGTTTTAAAAAAAAAAAGACGTGTTTGGTTTTTTCCACAAAGATTTTGACATCTGTTCATCATGGGTTATTATTATCACCATTAAAAATAGTAACAATGATATATTTTTACCTGAAAGTTTCCATCTCTTCTAGGTATTTTTCCTTAGTTTTGGAGCTTGGGCTGGAGATTTAAAATGTAAATTGGATTAGTTTTCCCTTCTGTTCATCTACCAGTTTATCACTTGAAACTTCAGAGAGTTAGGGACAGGGGAGTATTGGGAGGCGAGGAGCAGAGCGGTTAAAAATAAGACTATAAAGATACATATTCTATAATCACTTGAAAGTAGGATGAGGGCAGAACAGGAAATAGTAATGGAAGTTCCCAAGCCAGAACTACAAACTTTCACCTTGACCACTGAGGATTGGAAAACGAAAGATGGTTATAGATAAGCCAAGCTTTTTTCCCATGCCTTTCAGATTGACAGTTCCAGACCTCACAAGGCTAGTAGACCAGACGAGGCTACTCCCTAGACTCTGGGTGGGAAGCCTTTCTTTCAAAATTGAAAGAGGGAAAAAAAAAAAAAGAAGGAAATCTCATTATGTTCAGTCTTTAAGCTCTTGAGTAAAATTGTCACTCGAACGTGCTTGTTCCTGATAAGGAAATCGATTTGCCTAGAGGTGCGCTAAGATCTAAGTTTCTCCTCCTAGAGCCAGTAAGCAGTCACCCCTTAATGAGCAATGATTTTCCATACTAATCAACAGAACATAATTACAGCAACTAAATCAAACACAAGCCTTTTATTAAATTAGTTATTGATTCAAAAATCTATTACTAAAAATCTAGATTTTCAAATTTTTATTCAAAATGTTTAATTTTCCACCACCACAGATCACCAAGAATTCAAAAACATTGGTCATCTTTCACAAACATTTAACTGAATTATATCACTAGCAAGCACAGATAATTTTTCATGAACTTAGAGTCGGGTCTGTTTTTATTCCTGGCCACAGTCCATGAAGCTGAATTTAGCTGACCCTCTCTCTCAGATATGAAGGCAACTCACTAGGTAAGAAAAATGGGTTTTGTCTCCAGACATAAGAAGGAGAAAGAAAGCGGCTGGAACTACAGGGGCTGATGCAATTGTAAAAACACAAACAAAACTCTTGATAGAAGTTAACTTGATGAGCAGAAGAAGCCACAGATGGTTTGAGTGATTGCCAGGCTTATCAATCTTTCATTCTATTTTCAGGCATTTACTGTGTGCCTACTATATGCTGAGCTCATCTGGAGCTGAGCAGGCTTAACACACTGCAGAGTTACAGGCAACCCAAAGAACGATCACACAAGTAATCAGTGTGGTGCTGATAACAAGTCTGATTCATAATAACTGCTCCCTGCCTACGAGAAAGGGATTTTTCTGCTGTAAAGTGAACTCAGAATATAGATCATTTTCCCCCGACATCTCAGATAATAAAATTTACTTCAAGATTTCTATGGTTTAGATTTCTTTCAGGTACAGAGTGAAGACCTAAACCCAGTATTTTTGTATTAAGGCCAAAAAAAAAAAAAAGCTAAATGAAATATCAATATTTCTCCCTATCTACCTTACTCTTCCATGCAGATTCCTACTGTACAGAAAATTCAGTATAAATCACTTGACCCTCTCTTCTAAAATATGTCCTGATTGGGAGAAAAAAAAGCAAATATCATGAGCAGTGGCTTAGGTATATGTATACAGTATGCTGCTCAGAGAGCTAAGGTTTTAATGTGATTTTGTCATTGAAGCTTGGAATCTAAACTATGAGGATGGGAGGAGGCAGGATTCATGATGGTCATGGTGTACCCCAGGTCCCAGCATGAACATAATCACAGGAGTTGTTAAGGTCATAGAAAATGTTTGCTATTCTGGAAACTTTTGTTCTTCCTGGCATTTCCACAAACCCCAGTATATGTTCAGTTCCCTTTTATAGAAACAGCATAATGCTCTTAGCCACAAGTCATTAAAAGACCACAGAGGACAATTTTAGTGTCAGTTTTCATTCTCATCCCAATGACCCTCAGTCTTGTCATCTTTATTAAAACATCAATCACCCACTCAATTCCCTCTGCCCTTCCGATGAGGAAAAGCAATTCCCTAGAGGAAACAGAAGGAAAAACAAAACCGATGGGGCATTTGAAGAAGAGATGAGATCAAAATGGGTGAACAGAAGGTTCATATTCCCTCAACCCAAGAAATAATCAGGCCAACTAGGAAAATCCACCCTTCAGTTAAAATCTGTGGCAAAATGGAACAAGGCAGCTTTGCCACAAAGCATGCACGACTGGCTTCCACAAGACCTGGTAGGTTAGGATTGGTAGAAGAGAGACTAAAAATTAAAGAAAAATGTTAATAAATGATTGTGTTTGGGAAAACTTTGTTCCATTCCATAAAACCAGTCATTGTAATAATTACTATCATAGCTAACATTTAGTCAGTGCTTAGTAAATGCCAGGTACCACATTAAGCCCTTTACACAGGTCATCATATTTAATCCTCACAAAAATCCTATGAGGAATGTACTATCAGTATGTCCATTTGATGTATGAGCACAGTGATACACACAGAAATGAAGGAACTTGCACAAGGTCAAGAAGCTAGTAAGTTCCAGATTCTAACTCCCAAACCCCAATAGTCAACTCTAGCCTAGAAGCCTGGCCTCTTCCCAGAGGAATTAGTCCAGTTATTTATTGCTATGTAATAAACCACTCCAAAACATAATGGCTTAAAACTCTAATTTATTCTTCACCCTCATGGTTCTGTGGGTTGAGTGAGCTCAGTGAGGCAGATATTGATTAAGGTCTCTCACATAGTTACAGTCATAGACGATGGCTGGGTTAAAAGGTATCTGACTGGGCTGGTCATTTAGATGACGAGGCTGGGCTGGATATCCAAGATGGTGCACTCACATGGCTGCCAGGTGATGCTAGTGGTCAGCTGGGAGCCCAGGTAGGGCTACTAATCAGAGCACCAATACATGACTATTCATGTAACTTGGGCTTCTCAAGGCAGCTGGGTTCCAAAAGGGAGAGTTTGGAAAAGGGAGCATCCAAAGAACAAGCATTCCAAAAGAGCCAAGCAGAGGCTGCCAAGTTTCATACTACCTAGACTCAAAGTTCTGCAGCACCACTGCCACCAAATTCTACTGGTCAACAGTGAGTACCAGACACAGTTAAATGCAAGAGGAGAATACTATAAAGGGTACAAATTCTAAGAGGCTTTGGGTTGATCTTTGGAGACTAACTACTCTTATAGTTCATTTTATAAAGAAAAAAGCCAAAGAGGAATTAAATCAATTACTAAGAACTTCAGCAGATCAGCAGCCTCAAAGCTCTAGCTCCTGGGAATCTTCCCCGGTCCACTCTGCTCAGTAGTGGGGCCTTTGCCCAGCAAGGTCCTGTATCCAGGAATATACAGTCCTAATAGTTCTATACCTAGGCAGGAAGACAATATGAGGAAGGTATAGGAAGGAGCGAAAAGGCATAGAACAAAGATTATTTTCATTGCACAGTACCTGTCTCAGATTAGATATACAGTAATACCTGCTGGGTGGATGGGTTGGTAGGTGGGTGAGTGGGGGGCTGGATGGATGGATTGATAGACAGACAGCTGGACAGGTTTTAGTTGCAAATCTTTTTCTTCCGGCAGGTGTCAGAAGATGGAATCTCACTTCCACCTTAGGAAGCTCTAGCCCTTCCATACTCCTTAAACAGAGAGAGCAGTAGACCATCTCTTTCCTCCCTGCAAATGCTCTTTCAACCTCAGTTTGTTCTCTCAACATGTATTTTCCTCTTTCTTCCTTCATCTGCCACAGAATACTTAAAAGGAGAGGCCAACAGCCAAGGGAGATAATTGTGGGCTCTTAGTCTATGAAGAGGGCCTTCCTTTCCTCTTTAATTCCAAGAATATGGTCCTGTCCTCCAGTTCCTACATCTAGCGTCAGCCTAGTGTCAAGACTCCAGGAGTCTTCCCCCAGCTTGCTGCTCTCCTGTCAGAGGAGGCTGAGTGGGGCTTTTCCCGCTGCCCTGGAATAGGGACTAGGGTTCATGGCTGAGGACAAAAAGGACCTAAATACACCATACGCTACAGTGAGCCAGGACAAAGGGCTTTCTGAAAATCACCAGAACTATCAATTTTTTACTACCATCACTGCCACCCCAACCACCCCCCACCCTACATGCACAAAACCATTTTCAATGTAATCTAAGAAGGAAAGAGGGGGGATACAGGGTTGGAATTGAGGGCTACCAACCTCATGGGTCCTTGGTGAGAGACATTTTTATACAAGACTGAGAGGTGTGCTTCCCCACTCCTCATAAAGCCAAGAGATAGGCAAAGTTGCAGGATAATCACTTTTAAAGACTAAGGGTAAATGAAAAAGAAGAAACTGATAGATGCCCTTGATAGATGCTCATTGAGCTGTACAATCTTAAGTTCCATACTGAGGTTGCCATCCAAGTGGAGTGATGTCTCCTGAGAGAGCTTGATATGTTCTAGAGTTTGAAGACATCCATGAAGGTACACCCTGGTGTCTGATGCCCTTCTGGAGATTTGTGAAAGCAAAGTCCTTGCTAGGTAGTTCTGGGAAGAAGACGGAGACAAGAACCTATCACAAGAGTACTCTGGTAGCTCATGGCTACTACATGGGACATGGAGTTAGAGGGAGGAGCAGGATTTGGTAGCTCAGGGGACTTTCAGTAAAGGAACATGAACCCCCACTCACCCTAGGGCTACTCCTTCCCCTGAGAAAGTGCTGGTGGCATGGACCACTGCTGGGAGCAAAGGAAGGCACAGCTACCCTCTCTAAGGTGGTCCTCAACAATAGAATGGTCCAGAAGATGACAACATCCTTAAATCTCCAAACACATCGTCTTTTACAAAGACTACCACCCAGTAGCAGAAGGATCCAGATGAACCCAGATCCAATGAAAGGACAAGCAGTGATTCCTTCCCATCACTGACTCAGGCCCAGAAATCTAAGATCCTGCTCCTCCATCCCTCCTCCCTGGCCCCAATCCAAGAAGGTTCCAGTGGCTCTCAACCAGGGCAGAATGGCTGCTGTAGGAGGTGTTTGGAAAAATGTTGTGTGTCATAAAAACTGAAGGGTGCTATGGGAATTTGTGTGGGGATGGAGGTGGGGAATGTTCATAGTCTGCAATGTACAGAACTGGTCTCCCCTAAGAACTGTCCCACCCAAAATGACAATAGGATGCCCCATGGAGAAACACCCTGGTAGACCCAGGAGAGGAAGGAGGTGAGTATCTCAGGGTAGACTGTTTCTCCTCATCCCTGACTTCTGGCTACCTTGCCTATCACCTCTTCTCTATTCCAAGGTGCTGGATTTGTGGAAACACGAAAAGTCAGTTTATATGCTCCTGCCCTAGATCTCCCAGGGCTCAGGTTAAACCTGTGGTTTGGAAGAGGGAGGACATTAGATTTAAATTGTCTGAGATGGACACTTTAAACCACAATACACTAAAATTTTCGTAACTGAAAGAGAGCAGAAAGTTAGGGAATCTGCCAAAGATGTTAAAGGGTGGGAAATGGGAATTCAGCTGTACGTTATAGAAATCAATAATTGGAAGAAACACAAACATTCCGTGTTTATGCCCTGCTTAGTTAAAACTCCTCAGCCACCGCCCCCATAAAGGGGGGTGGGGTCAGAGTTTTCAAACACGCAAAGGAAGGAAGGTCACAGAGAATGTTTCTGTCTGCCTTACTGACCACTGCAGATAAGCAGCTGCTGCTCACCCTGCTTGGAACTTTACATCCTGTTTCCGCCAAGGGCTCTGGGTGGAGCCCAGGGTTGCCATCGAGGGCCGTGGCAATTGGATGGAAAGCGGGTCGGAAGCCTGGTAGGGGTGCCTGCCCAGGGACACAGATGCTGCACTCCTGCTATGGTAACAATGGCTAAGTAATCATCATGAGATGGGCTTTCCTCTCCCCATGCCATGGCAGGTGCTTGATAGCAGAGCCCACTGCCAAATGACCCGAGAGGGAAAATGCCCAGGTCAGGGCAAGCTGGGCTGGGATGAGGAGGCCTGGGGAGCACGCACCTCTGATACAGATGCAGTTCACTCTGTTGGAGCTGTCTCGGCTCACACAATGTCCAGCTCGAATCCCATCTTGCCTTGGGATTCTTCCTAACTCCCTTCCTCTCAGTCCTTTTCACCCACACTTGGAGAAACAAAGAATTGGAAAGTGCCCCTATTAATATCACATCAAAAATACCTCACCTAATAAAAAATGCTAGTTGGTATAGACTTTCACAGGACAATTTAGCAATACCTATTAAATTTTAGTTGTGCTCACCCTCGGACCCAGTGCTTCTTGTAGGTATTTACCCTGTGGGCATGTCATTCCTCATGCTTAGAGCCCTAGACCTCTGTGTGTGTGTGTGTGTGTGTTTGTGTGTGTGTGTGTGTGTGTGTGTGTGTGTGTGTGTAGAGTAATTATATCTTTCCTGCTGTTTAAGAAAAAATGTTATAAAATTTTTCAGCACACTATTGGAGGTAAAATGTGGCATGCTCTCTGTGCCTCATTGCGCTCTGAGCCGCATCATTCTTACCTTATTTTATTCTATTGTGCCTCCCTTTCCCTACCATATCCTCACTTGTCTCCTGCCCTACTCTAATGTTTATAGGAAATGTCCTTGCATCTGTATGTATTATTGAAAGATAATGTTTATCTATATGTTCTTATTTTTCATATTGCAAATGGTATTGCATAAATTATTCACTTTCTTCCTTTTTTCATTTTGTTTTTAAGTCCTTGTTAAACCCTGCCGTCCAGTAAGTGTTCTAGACCAGATGTCCACCTTGGTTTACTTATCCATTCTCATTGTGATAGACAAGTCCCTCCCAACTCCCTACCACCAAAAACGATTGCCCAAAAAACCCCAACCAAAGCAAACCAAACCAAACAAAAACTCCTATGTAGTCCTTTACAGGCCTGTGCGAGAGTCCCTCTGGGGCATACGACTAGAAAAGGGATTTGTGTGTAATAGGGAAAATGCTTTCTTCTCAGTTTCACTAAGGAGCACCAGATTGCCTTCTAGAAAGGCTGCACCCACTCACATTCACATCAGCAGCACGTAAAGGTTTCTCTTTCCCCACGTGAAATTATCTGACCAAATAGGCTACCAATGTAGAATTATTAAGCCTTGCCACTTTTGTTCATTTTAATGTTCTAAAGAGGTATCTCACTGCTTAATTTGCAGTTCTTATTTCAACAAGATTCCTGCTCCTTTATATGTGATCTGCTTTTTCTTTCTGGAAGACCTGAGAATTTTTTTATCTTTGTCTTTGAGGATCTTTATTTTCATCATAACATACCTAATTGCTGGGTGTCCTGTTCTCAAAGATCTGGAAGAATAAGTGGCCAAGACTACCCATACGTTTCTAATAGTGAACAGATCTGAGAAGGCATTCATCTTCCATTCAAATCGACTGCATAATGCTGAAATCCCTTGAACAAAATCTTTGTCCAGCATGATTCCAGTCTTGGTTTGGTACGTCCAGTTGCTCACTCTGAGAATTCTCACCATAGTGATGGGCACTTCAGATTGTTGTTCCCATCTTCCTTATGCTGAGTTCACATACTTGTCCTCGGTGCAGCAGCTGGCACACAGTAGGTCTCCATAAGTAAGTGCTTCCTTCCCTTCCTATTTGCCTGTCCACTGTCATGGGCTACAAATCCCCCAGCAACCCTTTACATATCTGAAAACAGCCTTCACGTCTCTCTCAGTGTCCTCTTCCTCCAGCTGGACATCTGCTGCCCTCAATACACCTCACACATCTGACTTTTTAAGCCACTAAACCTCCTGTTGGTTCTTTCAGCAAACACGCTGATTTGAAAGACCCGTAACATGGCTTGAAACCTGGTAACAAAAAACGGGACCTCTAAGTAATTCTAAACAGAACAAAGCACAGTAGGTCCACGCTCTCCTATGATCTCCCCCCCGTAACTCTACCTCACAAACTAAGGACACTGTCCCTTCTTAATAGCAGCAGCTGTCCAGCTCAAACCCCCAGGCCTTTTCACATGAATGGTGGTTTATACCTGTGGAATTTATCCTGGGGACTGCTTGAACGGTTCAGAGAGCAAACTGAAATCAAAATCTGTGACTCAACCTGCCCTTCAAGTGCTCTCCTCCAATTTAATTAATTTATCTTCTGATTTTTCTCCCTTCTCTCCTCCTTTTAGCCACTATATGGCTGTAGAACTAGATAGACGAGGGTTCAAATCCTGCCCCTGCCTCTTCCTAAATCTGCAGCCTTAGGAAAATGATTTATTCTCTCTGAATTTTTGTCACTTTGACTGTTTTGGAAATAAGAACCTTTTCTTCATAGTGTGAAGTGGTATCAAGATTAAATCTTGAGATCTAACATTATACAACATCCAACACATAGAAGCCTCTCAGCATGCTAGTTCTTCTCCACTCTCCTCACCTTTCCTGCCTGGATCTCAAAAGGGAAAAGAAAGCATCCAATTCCGCCCAGATACGTAGTCTAGACTCCTGATTCCCACCACAAAACCTCCCCATCTGCTTCCATATTTCCTCACCTCTGTGCTCTCCAGTACAAGACACATTAACTGACCCCAGATGGTGCAGGAAGAAGTCACAGTGGATCAAGGTGTTCCTCTTCCAGGCAACATGTGCAGCTTCACAGAAGTTTCCCAGATTCTCAATGCCTTAATGCTTTTAGGATCAAAGTCAGAGTGCAGGGTACAAAGTCGGGCAGACAGGATTCTCCCCACCTCGGGGGTTTGATGTTGGCACAGCATGGCTGTGATATGACTCAGTGGGAGATGGCAGAGATGAGGGTACTCGACTGAGAAGCCACGCTAGTCCGGCAGCCACCACGGAGGTTTGAGGAGCTCTGCACAGCTCAGAGGAGCCCAGAGCTCTCATGTCAGATACTACTGCTCAGAGGTCCAGCCACGTGTTTGCAATCACACACGAGGTCGCCCTGAACATTGTCAGAAACTGCTGAGGGGAAGATGGAGGGCTGCAGCAAATAGGTTTTTTTTAATGTATTATCCTTCTTATTTTTATTTTTTTACTGAACTATAGTTGGTTTACAATGTTTCAGATGTACAGCAAAGTGATTCAGTTATATATAGAGATACTATATATATACTTTTTCAGATTATTTTCCATTATATGTTACTATAAGAAATTGAATATAGTTCCCTGTGCTATACAGTAGGTCCTTGTTTGTCTATTTTATATATAGTAGTGTGTATATGCTAATTCCAAATTCCTAATTTATCCCACCACCCCCCATCACCCTTTCCCCTTTGGTAACCATAAGTTTGTTTTCTATGTTGGTGAGTCTATTTCAGGTGTGTCAATAAGTTCATTTGTATCATTTTTTTTAGATTCCACATATAAGTGATACCATATGATATTTGGTTTTCTCTGTCTCACATACTTCACTTAGCATGAATGTTGCTGTAAATGGCATTATTTCATACTTTTATATGGTCTAGTTATATTCCATTGTGTGTGTGTGTGTGTGTGTGTGTGTGTGTACCACATCTTTATCCATTCATCTGTCAATAAGTTGCTTTCATGTCTTGGCTATTGTAAAATAGTGCTGCTATGCACATTAGGATGCATGTATTTTTTTGAATTTGAGTTTTCATCTTTTCCAGATATATGCCCAGGAGTAGGATTGCTGGATCATATGGTAAGTCTATTTTTAGTTTTTTAAGGAACCTCCATGCTGTTCTCCATAGTGGCTGCACCAACTTACATTCCCATCAACAGTGTAAGAGGGTTCCTTTTTCTCCACACCCTCACCAGCATTTATTAATCGTAGACTTTTAGTTTTGATTTGCATTTTTCTAATAATTAGCAATGCTGAACACCTTTTTGTGTGCCTGTTGGCCATCTGCATGTCTTCTTTGGAGAAATGTCTATTTAGGTCTTCTGTCCATTTTTTGATTGGGTTGTTTGTTTTTTTTTTTTTTTGATATTAAGCTGTATGAGCTATTTGTATATATTGGAAATTAATCCCTTGTCGGTCACATCATTTGAAAATATTTTTCTCCCATTCCGCAGGTTGTCTTTTCATTTTGTTTATGATTTCTTTTGCTGTGCAAAAGCTTTTAAGTTTAATTAGATCACATTTGTTTATTTTTGCTTTTGTTCCCATTACTTAGGAGACAGATCCAAAAAACTATTGCTGTGATTTTTGTCAGAGTGTTCTGCCTATGTTTTCTTCTAGGAGTTTCAGAATATCTGATCTTACATTTAGGTCTTTAATCCATTTTGAATTTATTTTTGTATATGGTGTTAGAGAATGTTCTAATTTCATTCTTTTACAGGTAGCTGTCCAGTTTTCACAGCACCACCTATTGAAGAGACAATCTTTTCTCTATTGTATATTTTTGCCTCCTTTGTCATAGATTAATTGACCATAGTGTGTTGGCTTATTTCTGGGCTTTCTATGCTGTTCTGTTGATGATCTATGTATCTGTTTTTGTGACATTACCATGCTTTTTTGATAACTGCACCTTTGTAGTATACTCTGAAGTCATAGAGCATGATTCCTCCAGCTCTGTTCTTCTTTCTCAAGATTGTTTGGGTTATTTGGGGTCTTTTGTGTTTCTGTATAAATTTTAAAATTTTTTGTTCTAGTTCTATGAAAAATGATATTGAGAATTTGATAGGAATTGCACTGACTCTGTAGATTGCCTTGGGTAGTATGGTCATTTTGACAATATTGATTCTTCCAATCCAAGAACACAGTATATCTTTCCAACTGAAAAGTTTCTTTCATCAGCATCTCATAGTTTTTAATAGTTTTTGTGGTCTAGCCACTTCCTTCAGCCCACCTAATCTGGCACAGCTGTAGTGGGCAGTGTTCTGTGCAAAGCCAGATTCCAATTCAAGCTCCTACCAAAGCATCCTCAGCTTTTCTGCTCAGGGATTTGCTCTAAACCACGGAAGACTACTGAGCCTGCAGGTCACCGTAGCCCAGAAGAGAAAGAGAAATAACACCTCCAAAAGCAACCTTCAGCCAATGGGGTATAGAGGTCAGTGGATAAATGCCCCAGCTTCCTGCCCATTGAAGACTTTTAAGAATTTTTTATTGAGTTATAGTCAGTTTACAATGTTGTGTCAATTTCTGGTGTACAGCACAATTTTTCAGTCATACATGAATATATATATATATATATATTCATTTTCATATTCTTTTTCACCATGAGCTACTTACAAGATCTTCTATATATTTCTCTATGCTATACAGTATAATCTTGTTTATCTATTCTATATATACCTGTCAGTATCTACAAATTTCAAACTCCCAGTCTGTCCCTTTGAAGAATTATTTTGAAGTCCTTTCTACAAAATTCTTCAGAACCCCAGCTGCCCATAGCAGCAACCAGCACAACAAAATATCTGTATGGTATTTTTTCCATCCCTTTCTCATCCTCCCTACTTCTTCACTTCTTCCTGGGATTATCTCCCCCAAAACTCCCTGTACCCTGGTTTGTGTCTCACTCTGCCATTTGGAGATATTCAACCAAGGTCTTACATCAGCTAGAGAAATGATGACTTTTTTGTTCCTGTTAATATGACACCACTTTATTTTCAAACTGACATGGTCTGAGAGATACAAAAACTTCTTAAATGTTACCTCAGATAATGGGTTATTTTGTAACCCTTATTCCACTGCCAAAAGAATTCACTGTTATTCCTTCTGTGAGCTTCAGCATCTTATATATGCTTTTATTACTCATTTTCAATACTGCAACACAATTACTTGTTAAACATCTGTCTCCTTCTAGATCTAGAAACACTACATCTATATCTAGAAAAACTATGTCTGATTCAATTTTGTATCTCTAGTGCCTCAGCCAGCACCTGGTATATAGTACGATTCAAAAAGTAATAGTGAATTAATAAATTCCAAAAGATAAGTGAGAAGGCTTCCACTTCAAGATAATAGGCTAAGAAAAGAGTTATTTCCTCTCCTTTCTGGATTCTATTAAAATTATAGGAAAAAAGTATTAAACTCACAACAACCAAATCCCACTGCAAAGGCCATGAGCACCCAGGAGATCTCAGCAAAAGACTAGAAAATGAAAATACATGGAAGATACATGAACGTCTGGTGACTGATGAAGGAGAGAAAAGAAGCCACAGTTTGGAATTTATGCTACAGTTGGGGCAGAAGCAATCTATCTGGCAGAATTCCAAGGAAATTCTGGATTTAAAGATGGCAGGTATCAGGAAGATGGAAGTGAGAAGTGCCACTGAAAATGGCGTGTGACTAGAGATGAACACAGAGGACAATTCACACATCCCCACTCTTTTTCCTGCCACTTCATAAAGGAGGACCAATAGCTAAACCCAGGCAAATATCAGAATGTTCTTCTTCGAGGAAACTGAGCGAGTTATTCAGGGAGGATTAAGTTGACTAGTGCAAGTATTAGTGCTCCAAAATAAAAGCTTCCCAAAGCTGGCATCTACTCTCCACCCCTGTACTGGCTAGCTCTCTAGGGACCTGCTAGAGCAAAGCATGACAGTCAAGAAGCCGTACTAGTAGAGAAGGAGCCTTTCTGTCTACATAGCTGATGAAAGTCTGCACCATGACAGAGAAATATTAAGACAGACAGAGAGTGAAAAAGAGAGGGAAGGAGAGAAAGAGAGGGAGGGAAGAAAGGAGGGAGGAGGGGGTAGGGTAAGAGAAGGGGAGAAAACTCAGCTAATAGATGAGATCATCTTTTAAATGTTGACATCTTTTTCAGATTTTAGAAGGGACTGTATCATTATAACAAGAATAAGATGCTATTTTAAAAAGCATAACTAGAGAATTAGTAGAAGCCAGGGTTTAAAATATAATTGCCAATATTGAAAGTTCAATAGAAGAGTTGGTAGGTAAAGTTAAAGAAAACTCTCAGAAGGTAGAGAAATACAGACACATACAATATACATGAAATATGAATACATATGAAAGAAAATATGAGATGGAGATCAAACCAGAATATTCACTATCCAACTAATACAAGTTCCAGAAAAAGAAAACAAAGAATACAAAAGGATATAATTATTAAAGAAACTATAGAAGAAAACCTTCCATAAGTCAAAAAATATGCAAGTCTTCAGACTGAAAGAGGTACCACATTTTAGGAAGAATAAATAAAAACAGACTGATGATTAGACACATCCATGTAAAATTTTTAAACACAAAAATACATATATATAAAGATATTTTTATATAAATATATAAAGATATATTTTTATACAATAAGTTTCAGAGAGAAAAAGCAGGTCACCTATAAAGGAATGAAAATAAAACTAGCATCAGATTTCTCAGCAGCAACACTGGATGCCAGAAAACACTAGAGCAAAGCCTGCCAATTTCTCAGGGAAGATGATTTTCAACCTAGAATTTTATACCCCATCAAATAATCGATTAGGAAAGAAGAATAAAAGCCATGTTCAGTCATGCAATAATACATCAAAGAAAAGAGCAACTTAATTTACTTGAGGATACACTCCCATAAAAGAAGAGAATAAAAGAAATGAAGGTTTTATTTTGTTTTTGAAGTTGAATATAGATATCTAAGTATACTGAGAGGAGAAGAGGCATGCATGAGGTAGGTGGTGTACGTGAGCTAAATTATTATCAATAGAAAATGTTAAATTGGGTAAGTCAAGAACTATTTCTATAAGCACCTCTTCTAGGTTTATGAACAGACTGTCCCAAAGGACCCAAAACATAAACTGTTGAAAGTGATTGCTTCTCAAGAGTTGAGTATGGAGTGGAGAGAAGTAGAGCCAGGAACTGACTTTTTATTATAAGCCCCTCATTCTGTTTTAATTTTTTAGCATGTGCACTGATCGTTTTGATGAAATGATTTTTCTTTTTACAAGATTTAACAGTACCTCAACTTATGAACATTATTTGTCAACACACTGACAAATGGTTGAAGTACAAGTTAATAAGTCATTCCAATAATTATGTTGTCCTTGTTTCTGCATCTCTAAAATGGGGATAATAATGCCTGCTTCGTGAGGATGCTGTTAGGTAATGCCTGGACTGCAATTGGCATGATGCCTGGCACATAGTCAGCTCTTCAGGAAGCATAGCTATCGTGACTAGAAGACAGAGGACAGCTGACTAGAAGACAGCTGTTGAGACCGACCCTCCCTCTGTCACTGACCACAAGCTGTGCAGGCTTCGAGAAGTCTTACTTTCCTCATCTGTAACTTGAGAATAGGAATGCCCTGCCTTGAAATAAGTTAAAGAATAGAAAATGCTTATCACAGTACCTGTACTAAATAGATACTTAATAAATGGTGGATATTATCCTTATTAAATCTTTACTGGGATTGTTTTATTTTGATAATTTCTTCCATGACAGGGTATATCCAGACTCATTCAGATCCACCGGAAAGTGCCTCCTCTCTTAATTCCCTTATGCTCTACATACTGTATCTGCTTCATAGAATAATCACCAAACTTAATATTCTGTTTATCAGCGTTTCCCGCCCCAGACTACAATGAACCAAAAAGAAAACCAAGTAAATTATCTTCTGCGTACCCCTTGGGCCTCCAGGGTGAGGAGGAAGAGGCAGAAAGAGGAAAAAAAGAGTCTATGCCACACCTTCTGTTATCAAGGATGGGAACGGGGGACTGTAACAGATAAAAAAGTGATTAAAAACATGCATTACTGTCGAGTAGGAAACACTGCTCTAGTACATGTGTATTTCATAAATACTGCCATAGAATAAATTATTTTAAAAGTCCACGATAGCATACAACAACAATTAGTGGACATTTTTCCTTAGCTTTTGAGCAGCACTTTTCCTCGGTGCTCAGGATGAGGGGATTTATCCTCTGTCAGAGAGGCACACTAGGTTGCTAACCAGAGGCAGGAGGAAGAAGGCACAGACATTTCATGTGTGCTCTGTGCCAGACACTCACAGTCACCATATTTAATGCTCACAAATAACCCTTGATGGCGTGTGTTTGACCAGTGAGGTAAATGAGGCTCAGAGACATCAAATAACTTGTCCAAGTTCATGCAGCTGGTAAGGGTTAGAACAGAGATTTGAACCCATGACTCCAGAGTCCATATTCTTTTCACCAGACTTCCCAGGATGTTAACCAGAACTCCACCACTTCCCAGGGTGCCCTGGTCAGGGAATCTGGAGACAAGGGTTTAATTCCTGGCTCAACCACCAAGTAATTTAGGCCAATTTACCCTTTTAAGGGTTTTTCTGACTCCATTCAAAATATAACTGTACTTTGCATAGCATCGTAAGAACACAGAAAGAATGAACTCATGTTTATAAAGGACTATGTAAAGCCTAAATATACTCTTATTTTTAAAATATTCTTATATACAGATAAAAATTATACTCTCAAAAAGACATTCTAGGACCCCAAACTATGATTAGATTTCAATGTCTCCATTTCTTAACTAACCAGACACCAAATAATGTCATTCCAAACAGCATAGATAATATTTTCTTGCAGCCTAAAAAATAAATGTCAATACTTGTGGTAGCTTCTGAGAATTTAAAAGTGCTAGCCCCAGAATAAATACATATTGTGGGGAGAGGTAATGTAACCCAGGCCAATAAATATTCATCAAAAATACTCACATAGAAAATATGTGGGAATCTATGTGAGTTGATTCAAAAGAAAGGAACTAACTTGATGCTAAGATTGAGCTGTGATGGGGCTCTCCTGACAGCCCGTGACGACAGTGTTCAACACCGCCCACAAAGTCAGGGCCAGGCAGAAACACACATGTCCCTAGTGAGATGGCAACACACTCTACGTGTCTGAAACAGCTTTCTTTTTACTATCATGATAAATTAGAGACTGGATGCATTAATAGTACAACTGCAGTCATTTCATTCTATATTCCCAGAAATATTAAATATACCTGGAAACTATAATTAATGCATATATTCCTTATCTAAATGAAGCAGAGTCAAACCATTACTGAATGTCTTGTTCTAAAGATCGGTAAGTATTAATAATTCAAGCCAAGAACTTTCCAAATTCACCAAGTGCTGAGTTGCACTTCCTCCTGCTTCAGCAAGGCTACCTGAAGTGCATGCGAAGTACTTGCCACAGCCCTTATTTTCTGAGCCCTAGTGGGATAGTTAGATTTATATGTCAACTTGTCTAGGCCATAGTAGCCAGATATTTGGTCAAATATTATTCTAGATGTCTCTGTGAAGGCATTTCTTAGATGAGATTAACATTTAAATCAGTAGATTTGAGTAAAGTAGATTACTGTCTGGAATGTGGGTGGGCCTTGTCTAATCAGTCGAAGGCCTTAGGAGCAAAAGACAGCCCTTCTCAGAAGAGGGAATCTGCCAGAAGACTTAAACATGCCAGTCCCAGACTTGAGTTTGGACTCAGACTGCAACTCTTCCCTGGGTTTCCAGTCTGCCAGCCTACCCTGCAGATTTTGGACTTGTCAAGCCTCCACCGTCATGTGAGCCAACTCTTTAAAATAAATCTTGATAGATGATAGATGGGTAGATGGATAGATGGATGGATGGATAGATAGATAATAGGTAGGTAGCTAGGTAGGTAAGTAGGTAGACAGACAGACAGACAGACATCCTTTTGGTTCCATTTCTCTAAGAACCCTGACTAATGCATCATTTAGAATCACAGAACAGATAATGTGAGCAAATGGACCTGAAGAGCATTTGCAAAGTGGTGGGTGGGCTGCCTTCCAACACCTGAAAGATTTGGATGCAAGTATCTCAAAGGAAACAGGTCCCAAACCAAGAGGCAAGGGTTCAAATTGTGGTTGTGCCATTTGTTAGCTGTGTGACTTCAGGATGTTACCTGACCTCCCTGTGTCTCAGTGTCCTCATATGTCAAAGAATAAATGTACTTACTGTGTAAGCCCATCATAAGGATAAAATAAGTTAGCACACACAAAGCAATTAGAAGCATGCCTGGCACAGAAGAAGGGCTCGTTAGATGTCATCATCCTCTCTCAGCCACCACTGTGCAATGCTCATTACTGCCCAAAAAGTCAGGGCCAGGCAGAAAACTCATGCGCTCCCGGTAGGCTGGAAATGCATTCCGCAGGTTGAAACGGCCTTCCTGTTACCTTCCCTTGTACTCCTGTCCGAGCAGGAGCATCCCAACCACAGAGACACAATCCGTAACTCCTCATACTATCTTCCCCCTCTCCCTTTCTCTCACCAAACTCCGCGCACCCTCAGAACTCCCTGAGTCTATGTCCCAGGGCCTTTTCTATCTTGCTTGACTTACTCGTTCATTCTGTAATCATGTACTGACCACTACTTCAGGCCTCACACCGGTTTGGAAGTGCTGTGAATGCAAAGATAAGTAAACAAAGGTGAGTACTTCACAGTGGAGGGGACTTCGCATTCCCACTGCCGCCGCCTCTGGGCATCTTAGCCTGCCCCCTCAGATCATTGATGGAGCTTCCTAAGCAGTTTTTCAGCCTCTCTCCCTTCAAGCCATCCTTTATTGTGACGCTTCCCAAAACACAGGTCCGGTTGCTTCCCTTGGCCTCGAGAATAAAGTTCACAACTGTTCCCAAACAATCTTTCTTTCATCATCTCCCAATATTATTCTCCGCAGTGGGCTTTCTGACCACTTCCCCAGAACACTGCACTCCTAGGTGCTCTGTGACCTGCTCCTGCAGCTGGCCCCTCACTCCCATCACCTGCCCAGTGCCCTCCTTTGACCTTCCCAGTGAGAAGCCCCTGCATGTGACATTCCAGCTGTCATTTATGTAGCTGAGGCCTGGCTTGAGCCCAGGCCATCTTCACTCCAGGATAAAGACAGGGCCTGGGCCAGTCTGGAGGGCTCCTGGGCTGGGTCTGCCAAGGTTCTAGTGCATGAGGGTCTGGGGAGCCTCCTGGGAAATGAACTCATCCCGGTGGGAGAGAGGCCAAGCCACACAAACCTGTTCCAAGGACAGCCAGCCAGTGTCCGAGGAAGGGCTCATTTTGAGTACAGCAGGGTGTCTGCCACTCAGCTTGCCCTTGGCCAAGTTCACAGGGCTGCATGCCTGAGTCATGCAGTCATCCATCTGCACGTAACAAACACTGAGTAAGTGCCTCCCCTGAGTCAGCCTCTGGACTGGGCACGGGGAATATGCGAGTGCAAGACAGAACCATTCCCAACCTGAGGGGCGTAACTTGAAGTTTAGTGGGAGTTCTAAAGAAAAGCGAGCTACAATGTAAGAAGTGGATGGTTTTTGTTTGTTTTCTTTGGGGTTTTTTTTTTTTTACAGTTTTCTTTTATAATTTAAATTTCTACATTTGTCATTTAAATCCCTGTATGACTGGGAGAACAGAAGGCAACTCTGCTGTATGGTCTATATGTGAGAGTGTAACAAGATTAGGGATAAAGGATGCTTTTCCCTCTTGATGTGAAACATGGGGAAGGCTTAGGCCATAAATGGCTCAGTCATGTGAGCCTCCACCTGGACCAGCCAGAGAAGAAACGGGAGATGGCAGCATCAGCCGCAGCGTCCCAGCCTGTGGGGTGACCGGCAGCTCACCTCACAGCAGGAGCAGGGGAATGGCAACCCCACAGGGGCCAGTAAGCCAGCACTGGGAAGGGAGGTGCCTGGAAGTCCTGCAATTCTGTGTGTGTTAGGGCTCTATTTCTGCCTCAAGACAATGTCTTAGGGAAATCAGCATTTTTTTTTCCTACTTCTCATCCACCAATTTGTCATTTCTGTAAGGGCAGGCCCTGTGTCTTACTGTTTGAAGACTCAAACTAGCCAAATGAAGGTATGGAACAGAGTTTTGTTGAAATAAAATGAATATGAAGAATGTTCATAGCAGCACTATTTACAATAGCCAAGACACGGAAGTAACACAAGTGCCCATCAAGAGATGATTGGATTAAGAAGATGTGTTGTCTAATTATCAGAGAAATGCAAATCAAAACTACAATGAGGTATCACCTCACACCAGTCAGAATGGCCATCATTCAAAAAAGTCCACAAATGACAAATGCTGGAGAGGCTGTGGAGAAAAGGGAACCCTTCTACACTGCTAGTGGGAATGCAGTTTGGTGCAGCCACTGTGGAAAACAGTATGGAGATTCCTCAAAAGACTAGGAATACACTTAACATATGACCCAGTAATCCCACTCTAGGGCATATATCCAGAAGGAACCCTAATTCAAAAAGATACCTGCACTCCAATGTTCATAGCAGCACTATTTACAATAACCAAGACATGGAAACAGCCTAAATGTCCATCAACAGATGACTGGATAAAGATGATGTGATATATTTATACAATGGAATACTATTCAGCCATAAAAAATGACAACATAACACCATTTGCAGCAACATGGATGTCCCTGGAGAATGTCATTCTAAGTGAAGTAAGCCAGAAAGAGAAAGAAAAATACCATATGAGATTGCTTATATGTGGAATCTAAAAAAAAAAAAAAAAAAAAAGAACATAAATACAAAACAGAAACAGACTCATAGACATAGAATACAAACTTGTGGTTGCCATGGGGGAGGCAGGTGGGAAGGGACAGACTGGGAGTTCGAAATTTGTAGATACTGACAGGTATATATAGAATAGATAAACAATATTATACTGTATAGCACAGGGAAATACATACAAGATCTTGTGGTAGCTCACAGTGAAAAAGAATGTGACATTGAATATATGTTTGTTCATGTATAACTGAAAAATTGTGCTCTACACTGGAAATTGACACAACATTGTAAACTGACTATAACTTAATAAAATAAAATTTTTTAAAAAAGATGTGCTGTATACATTCAATGGAATACTACTCAGCCACAAAAAAGAATGAAGTAATGCCATTTGCAGCAGCATGGATAGACTTAGAGAATATTAGGTTTAGTAACATGAATCAGACAGAAAAAGACAAATACTATATGATATCTCTTATATATAGAATCTAAAAAATAATACAAATAGATGTGTATGTAAAACAGAAACAGAATCATGGAAATAGAGACATGGAAAACAAACTTGTGGTTACCCAAAGGAAGAGGGAAGGGAGGAGGAACAAATTAGGGGTATGGGATTAACAGACACAAATTATTACATATAAAATAGATAAGCAACAAGGATATACTGTGTAGCACAGGGAATTGAACCTAGGATCTTATAATAACCTCTACTGGAATATAATCTGCAAAAATACTGAGTCACTATGCTGTACACCTGAAACTAACACAATATTGTAAATCAACTATACTTCAGTTTAAAATAAAATAAAGTGAGCATGAAGAACTTTTATTTAAGTAAAACAGCCAGAGTATAGAAATGTGTAGAGAAAGAAGTATAAAGAATACTCACAGCTAGGTGGGCTTTTGCATCCATTATATTCTAAGGCAAACTCTGCACTCTTTCTTCATTCCACCCTGGAGGCTCAAGTCGGAATTAAGGCAGAGTAAATTTGTTGTTGATCATTTTATATTAGTCCTTTGTTGTTACTATAAGAATAGTACATTCTCACAATGAAAAAATTAAAAGCCTGCTGAAAGATGGAAAGGGAACAGTAGAAGTGGATACCACACAAACCCAGGGTGGAATGTTCAGTGATGGAATTGAACAGAACTCTTTATCATTCGGAAGCCCAGCCATTTCTCCTCCTACTTCTCTACACCTCAGATATAATAATCCCCCCCCCCATTACGTGGGACAGAGATGGAAACAGGAACAAAGTGAGTGACCCAGTGACTTTTCCCAGTCTCACACATCAGATGGCTTCAAAAATCCAGACCAGTCTGAGTCGGCCTGATTTCCAGATAAAAGCCTTGGTCCTTCTGAAATCACTCATCACAGATTCCAGACATAACCTGCTGGAATTTGTCAGCAAAAGTGAAGGCTGCAGCAATAGCCAAGCCAGTCAACAGGGACGCCAATTTCATTTTCATTCATTGTTTTCTGGTGAAAGAACCAAAGAAAAACTTAACTTACTAAGATAGAGTACAGCCATTTTTATTCATTCTCTGCTTATATAATGATAGAAAAAAAGGATGCTTTTGTGAAATAGGACGAGGAGACAGAACTACTAGACCTGCTTCGCTGCTTAGTAGCTGGGTGACCTACAGCAAATCATTTCACTTTCTGAGCTGCTGTTTTCTCTTTGGCAAAAGAACATAAAGTCCTACCCTGCCTAGCTTATGAAGCTGTTGTAAAGATAGCTGAGTCCCTGTTTTTGAAAACTCTGAAGAGTGATAGAAATGGAAGGTATAAAGCTTACATCACTCTGCAATACTATACCAAAGGGTCACAGACCTTTTCACCCTGTATTTTCCCCTAAAGGCTCCCCACTATGCTCCATCCTAAACTTCACCCCCAACTGCTTCCTACTGTGACAGCATCCTCCCTCCAGCAAGATTCTCTTATTACTGGAAAAAGTGCCTAATACCCAAAGATCACTCAGCACAAGGTCAAGAGATGACTGTCGGCAAAAAGGCAGACCAAAGAAATGGAGATCGTGTGAAAGGGAAACATTTTGCTCTCAAGGCTCTGCCTATAAGGTCCACATGAAGGTGAGTATGACATAAAGAACTCTGCTGCTCGAGCTGGGGTCAGGGAGGGTGCAGGCTATCTGCCAGTGTAACACAGAGTACAGAGAGGATGCTGTCCCGAGAAAAGTCCAAGTGGGTGTAATGCAATGCCCTAGAGCCAGACTACAAGGGTCATTTTAATGCTATGTGACCTTGAGCAAATCAGAGTCTTTCCATGCCTTACCAGAAGGTTACAATAATGGCACCTAGTGCACAAGGCTGTTGTGAGGATTCAGTGAATGAACACGATGTGATACTTGGCACTGCAGCTGAGCAAGTGACATGTGGTAATGGTGGTGATGGTGGTGGTGGTGGTGGTGGTGGTGGTGGTGGTGGTGGTGGTGGTGGTGGTGGTAATAATGGCAATGGTGATTGATAGTTCTAACTAAACCTCCCACTGCTCCCACATAAGAGCCAGAACAGAGCAGAGAAAAGTGTCCCAGGAAGAGGCAGCCAGCCTCTGCTTTCTGCACAGGGCACATTGAAGGAAACCAGCTGTCTTAGTCCATTCAAGCTGCTGTAATAAAAATACCATAAACTGGGTGCTTCAACAACAAACACCTATTTCACACAATTCTGGAGGCTGAAAGTCCAAGATTAAGGTGCCAGCAGATTCCATGTCTGGTAAGGACTTGCTTCCTGGTGCACAGATGGCCATCTTCCCCTCATGTGATGCAAGGGCCCCATGTGTCCTCATGTGGTCCAAGGGGTGAGAGCTCTCCAGAGTCTCTTTTATGAGGGCACTAGTCTCATCCACGAGGGTAGAGCCCTCATGACCTAACCACCTGCCAGAGGCCCCACCTCCTGATACCATTGCCTTGGGAGTCAGGACTTCAACATCTGAATTTGGGGGGACACAAACATTCAGTGGAGCACCAGGCTTCTTCAAAGTCACACCATGCAGGGGTCTTACAGTAACAAACTAGGGACAACAAGAACCTAGGTTATAGTAATAAGGTCTCCTTGGACTGTGAACTTTGCACCACTTCATTCAGACAGACTGAGAAGTCTGAGCGATTTCCATCGAGCCCCTGACAGAGGGAAGCGCCCATTCCAGGCACGTGAGCATGAGCACGGGGTGTGGAGGAGTCTGGGGCAGAGAAGAGCCTCTGGGACAATGCAAGGCCAGGGCCAAGAAAGAAAATGAGCCAAGGCACACGGAGCTAGGGCAGAACGGTCCCTCAGCTTCTGCCCTCTAAAGGGGCTACGGCATTCACGGTTAACACCGGACCCAAACTCCTCACATACTTGATACTGTGCTCGTGTTTTATTAACATTGGCTTAAGCTAACTTTTCAGTAAAGTGTTTACAGTTCATCCCCTAGCTTGGGTTCAGCAATGAATTGCTTTCATTCGTCCATCCAGCAGGTGTTTAGGGACTGCTACAGAACTCCACACCCTGGGCTCAGAAGGAGAAGCCAGAGCCTGCAGCTTAGCAGGGCAGACAGCACGGTAAACAACGGTTACACTCCAGGCTCAAGTTCTGCATCAGTACCAAGTGCCCAGGAATAAGGAAGCACTGGGACGGCTGGAAGGGTAGACCACGAAGGGCCCTGAAGCCTGGTTGAGGAGCTTAGACTTTATCCTGAAGGCAACGGGAGCTGCTGAAAGATATACCAACTTAAATGTCCCGTGGTATTGTCACAAATGCTCACCCTGGGTGAACCCCAAATACCTCAGCCACATTCTGGCACCCAGAATGAACTAAATTAAAACCTCCCCTTGAAAAAATCACTACCACCCAAAGATTATGCCTTTTGGGGGTGGTTCAAGGTTACATTATCCTCACCCAACAGAGTCAGGTGATGATTTCCCTGAGGTCTCAAAAGAGGGAAAACTTCATTCAGGCAGACTGAAACCCAGAAATCGTCTCTTTTTTAAAAAAACAGGAATCAGGTTCACAAAAGTAAAGCTTTCATTTACTGTAAGGTTCCCAAGATTATTCAAAGCATAAGATCAGAGATGCCCAAGGCCAGGGCTTTTCCTAAAAAAAAAAAAAAAATTGACTACTAAAATTTTAAAGGCAAAAGGAAGGAATTTGAGCCATTTTAGTGATTAAAATAGAGTATGCTGGGTGGAGGCCAGCCAGCTACTGTAATAATCAAGACATTGCTCTTTCAACTTTTGAGGGATAATATCAAAATTCATGCTAGGAATGTTTATTTTATTTTCTAAAACCCTGCGGAGAACGCTTTCTCAGCTACAGAGTTTCTACAAAGTAGGGGGCTTATGGCCGACAACCTGCTCGGAAGAGATTTGTCCTGAAGCCACATTTGTGTAACCAGGACACTGTCTTTAGTCAGATTGTATATTTATTTGTAATGGCTTGGACATCAAAGAAAGGGAGCTAAAATACTCCTGAACGACCCTTTTGTCATGTCACCGCTCCCAGTAAATGAGGTCTATCCCTCTGAGGGTAGTTAACCTGTGAGGCTGATAAACATTACTGGTGGGGAAATTAAGGCTGTTCCTGGAAGGACCTGTGACTATATCCAAGGCATTTTGTCCATGGATACCGTCCCCGCATTCTATGGGGATAATCTCTGCATTTGGAACAAAACAAGAGTAACTGTGGTTGCCTGTGGGCGAGACATTCAGTGTGAACTCCCCGTGTGAGGAGCACGAGAACACTCACTTCATTCCTTCCACCTCCCAGGCTCTGCCTGGCGCTGAAAATTCCCACTTTTTTTTTTTTTTTTTTTTTTTTTACTTTTTTGAGTGAAGATATTAAAAGCTACTAAGAAAATGCCCACTTTATCTGGGAGGGGTTGCACACTGAGTCATTAGGAATAACAATTCCTTGAATGACGTCATCTAGTTACACTGCCGTCCAATTTCTGGGCAGTTTCCAGGGTAATAGTAAAGATGCCTTTTGATCCTGGGGAGGAGGCCAGAGGACGTCTGTCTGAACGACAGGCTCTGGGTGTGGGCCCAGGAAGACAACTAAAAAAAACGTACTGCGTCCCCATTTTGCTGGGACTGGCCCAGTCTCATTGTGTGAGTGTTGTGGGCTGAGATCATGAGAATTATTCTGGCTAGAACTAATTGCTTTATTGTGTACTTCAGGCCGTGTGAAGAGACTGGATTAAGTACCTGGGTCACACATTCACCAACTATGTGAGTTTATATGTTTTACGTAACATCCTAGAGCCTCAGTTATGCATAAAAAGTGGGAATAATAATACCAGGCTCCCTTACCTCTGAGAGCTCCTGTGAAAATCAAGTCGATTAATGAATGTGAGAGTACTGTGCAAATAAAAGGCAGTTATTTAAGGGCCTTGTTTGATCCGGCAATCACATTCCTTGCTATTTACCCAAATGAGTTGAAAACTCATGTCCACACAAAAGCCTGTGCACAAATTGGCAATCATGAACTTGCCAACATTGGGAGGCAACAAAGATGTCCTTCAGTAGGTGAATGGATAAACAAAATTTGGTACATCCATACAGAAGGATATTATTCAGCAATAAAAAGGAATGAGCTGTAAAGACACAGAGGAACTTTAGTTGCACATTGCTAAGTGCAAGAAGCCAATCTAAAAAGGCTACGTTCTACATGACGTCGACTATCCAGCATTCTGGAAAAGGCAAAACTGGGGAGACGGTGGAGACCAGCGGTTGTCAGGAGTTGGAGAGAGGAATGGATGAGCAGGTGGAGCCCAGGGGAATTTTAGGGCAGTGAAACTATTCGGTATGATGCTGTAATGGTGGATACAAAACCTATAGAATGTACAATACAAAGAATGAACCTTAATGTAAACTATGAACTTGAGTTACTAATAATGTATCAAAGGACCATGTTACTTCTAATTCAAACCCTTCAGTGGCACCCCATTGCCCACCTACTAAAGCCCATGCCCTGCACAACAGCATCTAAAGCCCACCATCACCTGGTCCCTTGCTCTACCATCCAGGATTACTAGGAATTCCCTAAATAAACTCTCCTGTTCTTCTGATGCTTTTGCCTGCCTGCCCAGTATCTACTTTTCATTCTTCTGATAACATCACCCATTTTCCTTCAGGAAATAGCAGTCAGCTCACCCTCAGTTTATGTGGTTTGGTTAGAGCTGCTCCACCACACTCCTATCCCAGGTTGGGCATATGTCCAATCAGAGGTAATCTAGAAATTTTAACTGGAACCCTTAGGGAAAACAAGCTATCTTTCCATGGGGCACCTCAGAGACTAGATTGAAACCTGAGTGTTTGTTGTTATCTCTGCCACCTTGTGGAAAGATCCAGCCTAAATGAAGCCAATGGAGAGAAAGAGGCCTGGAGAAAGCAAGAACTCCAGGCCTAATGGCATCCACTGAATGCCTGGATCCAGCTGCTTCTGAGGCTGGCTCTCCATTTCCCACCCCCTCTTAGACTTTTCAGTTATGTGAGCTAACAAATTTGCTCTTCATGTTTAAAACCATTTGAACTGGACTTCTATTATCTCACAACCATGATTCACACAAGGAGGATGCTTTTCTGTGCTTCATTCTGTTTCTCCTTATCATCACACCCTCTTGGTCTGATAAACAGCTTCTCACTCTTCAAGATTCAATTCAAGTACCACCTCTCTATGAACATTTCTAGACCAGTCTTCATCTCCACTCTAGTTAGAAATGGTCCGGAGCTTCCCAACGCCCTGCGCTGACTTCCAGCAGAGTGTGCTCTTATTTACACTATCATGCTTCATTATCCAAGGGTCTGTCTCAGCCAGTATCCTTTAAGGGAGGTGTAATAGCTTGGCAGCCCCAGCACTTTCTGAATGCTTGTTGAACGGAAAGGGCATTATCAAAACAGGGGTTTGTGGGAAGAAGGGTGACACCAAGGAGTCAAAAAGAACACGCAGCAGAAATTGTATCCAATCGCCTAGTTTAGAAGAGAAACTGAACCTAAATAAGATGGAGGCAGGGTCATATCCAGGCAAACGTGACTTTCACTCCTGATGCACGTGCTGCTCTAGCAGCAGTCCTTACTCTCTTTTTGCCCCCATCACCCACCACCTGGGGTCTTTTCAAGTTTACTTTTTGTATTAAAAAGAGACAGCTTTTTAATGTGGCAGAGATACCTAGCTGTCCTTCAATATCTGTTCTCCTCTTCATTTACAGAAACAGGACCCCTGACATTTTGCTGGATACAAGGATGCCCACAACTAAAACTGCATATCCCAGTCTCTCTTGCAGTGATGTGTGGCCCTATGATTATCTTCTGGCCAATGGAATATGAGCTGAAGTGGTACATGCAACTTCCTAAAGGGTTATTCCCCAATTTTTCATTCCCACAAGCTGGATGAATGAGCCATTCTGGCTGTGAGGATGAGAACAACCAGATGAAAGGAGGACGTGTCCCTGAAGCCACCATACCAGTCCTGGACCATGATACCAGGGCTGTTACACGAGACAGAGAACAAACTCCTAACTTACCTAAGCCACTCTGATCAGATGGTCTCTGTCTCAGCTAGCAAACTCATATTCTTACACAACTTCTTCCTGGTCTCTCCTGTGTTTTGTCTTTTTTTTTTTTTTTTAACTCCTTTCACTTTGAACTGAAACTATTAGAATCGGGAGTTTGCAGGAGCCAGAAGGAGCAGCCACAAGTAAAACCCATGATAGTTCCCATCTCCCAGCCTTCCGACTGTCTTCAGGCAATCATACATGCCCTCTGCAAAAATCCCCCATTGCTCTGCATAATCAGACTGGTTTCAAAAGTACATCTGCTTAAAATACATCAATGGGACCATTGGATTTGGATACGAGGAAACCCACAAATCCCCAGCTGTTCATAGGACCATATGTTTATAGTAGTTAAAAATCAAAAACACCCCCAATATCCAACAACAGGGGAATTGTCAAGTAAATCTGAGTAAGGCAGTCCCTGACTTAAGATGTTTCAAATTTATGATGGTACGAAAATGATAGGCATTGAGTAGAAGTCAGACTTCAAATTTTGAATTCTGATCTTTCCTTGGGCTAGTGATGCACAGTACGATGCCAGGCAGGGCGGTGAGCGCAGCTCCCCGTCAGCCCCACGATCACGACAGGGAACAACTGATACACTCACAACCATGCTGTGCCCAGATGGCCATTCTGATTATTACCTTCGGTGTAGTATTCAATAAATTACATGAGACAGTCAACACTTTACTAGAGAAGGCTTTGTGTTAGATGATTCTGCCTAACACTAGGCTAATGTAGGTGATCCGAGCACATTTAAGGTAGGCTGGGCTAAGCTATGACGCCTGGTCAGTTCGGTGTACTAAATGCATTTTCGACTTACAATATTTTCAATTTAAGATGGGTTTATGGGGACATAACCCCACTGCAAGTCAAGGAAGATCTGTATATTTCCTGGGTTTAACATAACGTAGCCATTAAAGCTAACATTTACAGAGTATGTAATGGTACAATGAAAGGAGATAAAAGGCAGGATACAAAACTGTAAACAAGTATGATCTCAAATATGTAAAAAAGATTGAAAAGAAGATAACAGGCGTGACACAACACTACCGTGTAGTAAGCTCTTACGGCACCCTAGGGGCTGTGCTAAGCACTTTTGTGCATTTTCTCACGTCATCCCCAGGAACCCTATGATGTAAGTACAATCATCATTTCAATTTTTTTAATGAGACGACAGACCTGATGAGATTAAGCAACTTCCCCAAAATTTCACAGAACACAAACTCAACTGACAACGACACCAAAGGCCATGTTCACCATCTATGCCGCCAGCAAACTTTTTCACGGGGTTTTTGAGTAATTTTTAAAGTATCTTTCTGTTTTTCTTTCACTTCTAAATTTGCTAAAAGTAGTATTATCCTTCTAATTAAAAACATACCTACAAAATATTTTATTTTTTCAAAAAAGCAACAAGCACCCAGACGCAAAAAAAATGTTTTGCTTCTTCCTAAAGTGGAGTGTTTGAGTGGCACCGCACAGCCTCGGAGAAGAGCCAGTGTGAGTGAACTGACAACTGAGTGGGGTCAGAATTCTCAAGTTTCTTCATTCACCTTTCAGCAAAGTCCCATTGCCAGAATGATGTAAGTTAACAGTACTCAACCTCTGGGTGGGTCATGACTCCACTGAGAACCTGTCGAGAGCCATGGACCGTCTTCCCAGCACAATGAGAGAAGCACATGCACGCATCCGTGCACACACACACACACACACACATTTTGTGCACAATTTCAGAATACTGACAGTTGCAGCCATGCCTATGGGTGTGTTCCAGGTAAAGGGTCCCCGATGTCAGGTAACAAAAGAAGTCCCCTTTTGTCTGCTTTGTTGAAACTCTGCTCCAAGTCCTGCATCGTCGTCCACACAATAAACTATAACTGGCAGTGCGGATTACCAAGATGCCTTACCATCTGCAGAGATGCACCCTGAGGTCTTTGTCGGTGGGAAGATGGATTTTGGCAGATAAATCTACATTCGTGACTGATTCCCTGATAAGTGCCTGGGGATGAGGCAGAGGAAAACTAACAGGTCTACGCGGATATGAACTCATGAGGAAAGTCATGAAAACACACAGGCTACTCCCTTTACAGTTAGAAAGCATCTTCACACCCTAGACCTCAGTTGACTCCCAACAGCCCTATGAAGATAAGGTCATTACCCCTGTTTTACATGTAACCCAGGTCTCTACCCTCAATTTCATCTGTAAGAGCTGACTATATTTTGGCCAAACCCCAAGCTTGATGCAAACTCAACCCCTTCACCATTCCAAAGAGAAATCCAGTTGATTTAATCGAGCATATTATAATTTTTCTAGAATTACTGAAGATTCCTGGAAGGGTCATCCTATAGAGTACACAGCTCTACAAAATCCCAATTAGACCTCTCCTGAGTTTCTCCTCCTCTTCCACTCACCAGATTCTCCCCCTGGCAATCTTCCTTTCCCTTCTGTATACACAGAGCTTCCTTCTTTTACATGAATAACAGGCTTATTAAAGCATCTTATCAAAACAAAGCTAAAGTGTTAGATATTTGTGGGTTTTTTTAATTTGTTTTGTTTCATTTCCTTACCTTGCCACCCAGCATCCACTTCTTTTTCCTGTGCTAATAGCCCTCATTTTTCTTTGGGAAGCCATTTCTCCCTAATTCCCTGTACTTGTGGTCCCAGAAGAGCTGATACCATGACCACATGACTCAGGCCAAGATAATGGGAGCCCCACATTCCCCTGGTCACAGTGACTGGTTGGGGAACAGACGAGGGACTCCTCAGATACAAGGAAGCCCTATGAGACTTTCATGGAGGCTTCTGGGAGAGGGGATTTGATTTCAACAGATATGAAGCCAAGAGGATGTAAAATCTAGAGCCGCTTCCACCGTCTTGCAGTAAGCAGAGCCAGAGACCGACACCACACACCAACCATAGCTGGACCATGGTACAGCACCAAGTCTTGATGACGTAATTCGGGCCTGATGTCAGCAATGGCTGAAGCCAACTGTAATGGGCTGAATGGTGGCCACAGAGATATAGCCACCTTCTCTTCCCTGGAGCACGTACATGTTACCTCATACAGCAAAAAGTCAACACTGCTTTATACGGCAGGAAATGTATTAAGAGTCTTGCAAAGAGGAGTTTGTCCTGGATTAGCCAGGCTCTAAATGCAATCACATGCATTCCTATAAGACGAGGGAGATTAAATGCAGGTGGAAGAAGAGGAAACACAGACACACAGAGAAGCTGGAGTGAAGATGAAGGCAGAGATTGGAGTGACACGGCCATAATCACTCCAATTGTGGTTCTAGCTGTGGTTTCAGAGAACAGTAAGGAATTCCAGGTAGCCACCAGAGGCTAGACGAGGTCTCCCAGAGCCTCTGGAGGGGTGTGGCCCTGCCAACACCTTAACGTGGGCTTCTGGCCTCCAGAACTATCAGACAATAAATTTCTCTTATTTTAAGTCACCAAGGTTGTAGCAATTAGGAAACTTCACCAAGGTTGTACCAATTAGAAAACTAAGACGCCAGCCCTATCCCTGGACTTTCACTTACTAAGCCAATAACTGCCCCTTCTTTTTTCTCAGGTCATTTTAGGTTGAGCTTTTTTGTGAGTTCCAGTACTAAGACTTTTAAATGACACAGCTGGTCTATCCTTAAAAATGAATTTCCGTAACGGCCATTAAGATGATAAAATTTTTCTCCATCTCATTACATACAAATGAGGAAACTTTTCAAAGAGATGAAATAAGACAAGCATCGCAAGTGTAAAATTTAAGACAAACCTGCTTCTTCGATCCCATAAGTCATGTTTGGTAGGATGTATCTTGTTCCTTTTTGGTGAGTATAGGAATGACGTCACATATAGATCCACCCTCAAACAACGATACACAACAGCATCATCACCAGGTTAGCACCTTAAACTCTTAGCTCCCCAACTGCGTATCAAAACAGCCAAAAACTGAAGAACAGCAGACCATCTGAAGAGCTCTAGTTCATCCATTCTGTCAGAATCTCTAAAATTCTAGGCTTAAATAAAGTCAAACTCACAGAGCATTTCTTAGTATCGCATCACCTTAGGCCCTTTCACACTGTATTGTGCGCTAAGGTCACATCCTTGACTTTTCTAAAGAAATATCTATTACTCCTTTTACCACAAAAATATGATTAGGATCATTGTGTACTACCCATTTGAGTATTCCCTATGTAAATCTCATCCAAAGAATTTACTATGTAAGTAAGGACTAGGAAAAAATTTTTTTCCTTAAAGAACTGGTATGCTCCCACCACTCTGATAACAAGGTTTATGTCACTGATGGTATTTCCCTTTTTGCTTTGGCTGCCAGAAAGCTCACAAAGCTCAAGTCATACTCCAGCATCTCTGTTAACCCTTTTAGAAAGAATGCATACTTTTTCCTGGATATATTCTTTTCCCTACATTCTTTTCCCCATCTTCTATTTAGAGTGGAATTCTAAATGAAGTATAAGATGGTTAATTTTTTGTGTCAATTTGACTGGGCCATGGGATGCCCAGATAGCTGGCTAAACATTAAACATTACTTTTGGGTGTGTTGAAGAAGGTGTTTCTAGATGAGATTAACATTGAATTGGTAGACTGAGTAAAGATCACTCTCCCCACTGTGGCTGGGCCTCAATCCAATACATTCAAAGCCTGACTAGAATAAAATATAAAAGGCTGAGTCAGAAAGAATTCTCTCTCTCTGCCTTACTGGCTTCAAGCTGGGACATCAGTTTGAATCCCCTGAGTCTAGACCACCCAGCCTCCATAATCACATGAGCCAATTCCTTATAATAAATCTCTTGCTCTCATATATATGTATATAGAACTCCTATTTAGTTCTGTTTCTCTGGAGAACGCTAATACAGGGTATAAAGGATAAACCACATATGATAAAACTTACCCAAAAAAATACCTTACATGGCCCTAACATGCAGTATACAATAAAGAACGTATGAAAAATCTTACACTATAGTTACTATTTCACTCATATCCTTGAATTCCCATGTGTGTATATACACATTCACTTTTATATGCCATGTATTTGTGTGTTTGTGTGCATGTATCACCATATAGTTTTGAGTACACAGCAGTCTGCTGCTAGCAACATCTCTTTAAGGATGACTCCTCCCAAAAGATAAGGATTAATATTTATATAGCACTTGACAGTTGAAGAAGCTTCCATCCCGTCCAACTTTATTTTAATCCTCACATTTCCCATTTTCAAGCAAGGACAACAAAGCTCAGAAAGTTTAAGGAACTCACTCAGCCCTCACTACTAAAAAACACCAGGTCTGGAGTCTGGACCAAACTCTTCTGCAGGCAGAAGATCCTTGGACTAGGTGAACCTTGGAACAGAATGTAATACTCACCTTTGAAGAGAGTCCCCTGATACCACCTCAAGCATAACAACCCACAGTTTGGTACATGTACTAGCATAACGGCTCATAACAGAAAAAAGAAGATCTTTGAACCTCTCGTCACTCCCTGGTTCCACAGAGGAGCTCAGCAGTGAAGTCAAAGGGCCCTCACTGCACATCCCACCAGGGTTGCACTAACCTAAACGGAACTTTCCTGAGAATTAGGAGGGCTCTTGGGGACTTGAGGGGCCCTGTGTCCTGGTCTACTTCGTTGGTGAGTAAAAGCAGGGTGACCTCAGGGCCCACGTGCCCCAGCCAGAGCCTCTGCCAGTGCTAGGCAGCCTTGACTCTGAACTCCACCACCCTGAGCCCTTTCATTCTCTTCCTTCTCCCTTTGGCATTCTACCCCCTTTGTCCTCTCATTGTCTCTCCCCCCTCTGCTTTAGGGTGGCCCTTCCAAGGCCACAGCCAGGAATGACATCCAGTTGGCTGGCTGAGCCTTATCCTACCGTGCTCACTCTAGAATTTAGAGCTTTCTTCTGAAGGCAGTAATCCCAGCACAAACATCTTAGTCTCAAATATTGAGTCCTCCCATGATAACACTGCCAAAATCACAAGCGAAACAAGAATCTTCACCAGAACTCCCAAAAGCTAGTCCCTGGCCTTTACCATCAGCCTCTGTTCTTTTTTTTCCTTGAAGTACAGTCGACTTACAGTGTTGTATTAATTTCTGGTATACAGCATAGTGACACATCTATACATATATATGTATTTATATAAATATATATTCCTTTTCACATTCTTCTTCATTATAGGCCATTAAAAGGTGTTGAACATAGTTCCCTGTGCTATACAATAGGACCTTGATGTTTATCTATTTTATATATAGTAGTTAGTATCTGAAAACCCTGAAGTCCCAATTTGTCGCTCCCCACCCCTTTTCCCCCTTGGTAACCATAAATTTGTTTTCTATGTCTACGAGTCGGTCTCTGTTTTGTAAATAAAATCCTCTGTGCCTTTTTTTGGATTCCACATGTGAGTGATATCACATGGTATTTTTCTTTCTCTTTCTGGCTTATTTCACTTAGTATGATGATCTCCAAGTCCATCCATGTTGCTGCAAATGGCATTATTTTATTCATTTTATGGCTGAATAGTATTCCATTATATAAATACACCACAGCTTCTTTATCCAGTCATCTGATGATGGACATTTAGGTTGCTTCCATATCTTGGCTACTGTAAATAGTTCAGCTACCATTCTTGATGCACTGATTGGGTCCAGCTCAGCCATGGGAACACTTACTTTCAGCTAATCAATCCAAAGATATAAAGGCACTTTCAAATGACAACCAACATTGGGAAATAAGTCTTAATTGTTAAAATGATGTCTGCCAGGAATCACAGGCCCAGCTCATAAAGCAGGAGATTTCAGAGAGCACCTCTTATATAACAGCATGAAACCATCTGTTCTGAAGCAAGCCATTCCAGTCATCGCTTACTGTTCAGAGACAATTAAATAAACAGGATCAAGAAAGGAAGTAAGTAGCAGCCAACAAATAATTTTCACAGTAGAACTGAAATGAATCAGAGCATTTAATTCAACATTCCTCCTATCCAATTGTGAAAACATACACAGCCTCATGCACTTATCGTAGCCATAATATAAAGAATAATCTTCTGTATTTATAGAAGAAGAACTCTCTCCGAGAATTTGGTGTGCACAATTAACAGCCAATGGACTCTCCCTTTGGCTGCACTAAGGGGTAGGGGGGCAAGAAGGTTTCTTTGTCTCCCCAGCATATATTTTCATCTTAACCATGATTGCCTTGAGTGGAAGAGAGTTTTCTACTTCTTTAGGCTTCTTCAAAACTTCTTCAGTTTTTAAATATGCACCTGTGGTATTTTCATAATCAGAAAATATATGTGTATTGTCAAAAAGCCACAGTGCACATCCCCATATTTAAAAACGATTGGCGTACTAGGCATAAAACATAACACCTACAACAGTACAAAACAAACATCAAGCGGAAAGTAAGCATGTGATCATCTTACAGCATCTCTAAAGAAATTCTAAAATTTGAGAGCTGGATCATGGATTGGGATGCTATGAGAATTTCCAGTGTAGGACCCAGAGCCATGGGAGTGGGGAGGTTGTGTGTGGAACCCTGGACCTCACGACTGCTCCAGACATTTTCTCCAACTTGTATCGAGGGGTGCTGGGATGGAATAGATCTAGGGAAGGGACTCCCCCTGCTTAATGAGGATGTAAGA
The DNA here is from genome assembly GCF_009834535.1 of Camelus ferus. Taxonomy (NCBI): domain Eukaryota; kingdom Metazoa; phylum Chordata; class Mammalia; order Artiodactyla; family Camelidae; genus Camelus; species Camelus ferus. Next base: position 37,871,334 of record NC_045697.1, read on the forward strand.
ATTCCTGACAGAGGACATTTCTGCCGTATGAAGAAAATGAGGGTAAAAATGCAAATTAAAACAATAAAAGGTCATTTTCACCCATTCCACTAGATTGGCAAAATGTTTAATGTTTGAAAATACCAGGTGCAGGCAAGGGTTTGGGAAATGGGTGCTGGCAGAAAGCATAAGTTAGTTACAGCCATTTAAGAGGGCAATTTGGATGACACTATTAATTCTGTAACTGTACACACACAGCTCAACTATGTCAGGGCAGAGCTGATTATTCTAAGAGTGATGCAAACAATATTTTTCAGTCACTCTGGTCTGTTATATCACAAAAGCACAATAATAAAGATCACAAAAATTATCTTGTACAAAACTGACAATCTGCTCAAATGAGAGTGCCAAGTGATCGTGGTAAGAGGTCTTTAGCAGACTGCCTTTTGAAAATGGGGTTAGGTGGAGGATGGAAGCCAATCAAACATTACGTCCACATTCACAATATTATAGTATCTGCCCCAGAGAAACACTCACGTATGAGTACAGGATTGCTCATTGGTACACTGTAGTAGAATGGAAACCATCTAAAAGTCCATCAGTGGGAGACCACAGTATGCAGCAGCAAAAGAATGAGGCAATGTTTAAACTAACACAGTATTTTACATCAATTATACTTCAATTTTTAAAAAATGGGGCAGAAATATACATCCAGACACAGAACACCTCCAAGATGTTACTGAATAAAATTTTTAAAAACAGGCTACAAAAATGGTAAGTACAACTGATACCACTCATGTAAAAATAAAATATATACACATTTGTGGATAAGTTAATTTTAAAATTAATTTTAGAAAAATATAATTTAAATTTATATATAGATAAATAAAATATAAAATTAGTTTTTATAATTAAAAATTAAGAAAAATAATTTAATATACTTTTCTAATATGAAATTAATTTTTATTAGTTTTAGAAAAATATATACTAAAATGATAGTAATAGTTACATCTGGGGTAGGGAATGAGATAAAAAGGGTCAAAAGAGACTAACTTGATCTGTAACATTTGATTTTTAAAACTTACAATAAAAATGCATTCATGTGTTTCCTGTGCAATTAACATGAACAATATTTTTAAAGAAAGAAGTTCTCAGGGAGACAGACGGAAACCCATGCAGGCTGTACACACCAATGAAACTCCATGTGTTCATGGGTTTACTTCTTTGATGCTTTGATGCTTTCCCTGAGGTCTCTGGAAAAAGCCACATTCAGCAGAGTTTTGACTCTTGCTAAGTTGTGTTTTCTTTTTTCTTTTTTTAATTTCCTGTGTTTATTTAGTAAAGAAAGTTTTTTACTTCAAGAAGAAAAAGATGGAGGAAGAGGAGGAGAGGGAGTGGGAGAGAGGAAGACGAGGAGGGAAGTAAGATGGGGAAAACTAGAGAGAACCACACTTGCCCCCATACCCTGTGTGGGGAAGAGTCTGCCTTAGAATCCCAGCCCTCCCGCTTAACAGCTGGGTGAACTTGAGCTAGTGTCTTCAAGACCGGATGCTCCATTTTCTCTCCTGCAAACAGGAGCATTGGTAAGAAAGTCTAAGTAAGCTGTTCAGCTTGGGGTCTGGTGCATAGTGGGGAGTAAGGAAAAGGGCCCCTTATCAGGGGTACAGGGAGCTGAAAGCCTGAGGGCAAGGTGCTGGCTGGCCCTTCTGTGTTGGAATACGATTAATTCGACCTGATGGAGACTGACCAAGTCCTCCCATCTGTTATCTGACAAAGAGAAGGGAAGGAGATTTCATCAGCAAACCTAAGCCAGGCCTAAGGTTTCTACCCAGACCTAAGGTTCATCAGGTCAATGGGTTATCCTTCTCAGGAGACTTCCCATTTGCAGCACCTGATAATTTGCACAGCACTGTCCTCTCCGTTACCTACTGTGATTCTCACTAGTTGGTTAGGTTATCGGGCTGATACTATTAGCGTTTCCAGAGGAGGAAATTGAGGCTCCGAGTAGCTGGGTGACTTGCCAGAGTCACTTAGGAGTCGAGCGGGGACTCACACTCAGTTTCACGTGGTTACAAAGCCTGTATTACTTTCACTGCACGTCTGTACCTTACCCTTGGTCATTCAACAGTGCAAGCAACGGATGCAGGTAGAGTCAGGGCAGGGGCGTGGGTAGGAGCTAAAGGAAACCATCTCTGGATTGTCTCCCACCACCAGTTCACCACAAGTCACTATCTACCTACTTCCATATAGAAAGGACAGCAAATTCCAGCCTCCTTTGTGGGAAAAATTCTCAGTTCAACCCTGTATATAATCTAATCACCATGCTTGAATCTCCCTTATCCATTTTAAGATATCATTCATGTCAGGCTATTGTCTGCCTTTCTCCTTGATAAAGTTTTCCTTCTTTCTCCAACTCTCCACTCCTTTCCCAAACACATGGCACAGGGAAATGTGTATACTCCATATTTGTTTGGGAACCTTCTGAGTCCTTGGAGGATATTCTGAGATCATGTTCTATCCATGAATCGTTTTTTCCAAGATCCCCTTCTAGTGTCAGAAGCAGACTGTCCCTTAATCTTCAGGGGATTAAAACAGACTTTCCTCCTTCCTATGTGTGAAATGAACTGTGACCACTTGGCTTAGGTGGCTTTGTTCCTGGCCAGCAACAAAAGAGGGTATTTAAGGAGGAAAAATCATCTGGGCTGGTTTTCAAGAATCCAGTGAAAAGTTTCAAGATTTGTATGTTCTCAGATGCAGGCTCACACATCCCAGGAGAAGGAGGAGGGGGAGAAGGTAGAGGAGGAAGAAAGAAAAGAAAAAGCAAAACAAATAAAAAAAGAAAACAATCCCTTTCATACGAGGAAATGTTGACATTTTTAAAACAATGTATTTTTTTCTGCCTGAGAACTTTAAGCAACACATCGAAATCAGGACCTATAAAAGTCAGCCCAGAGTCACGTTTCCGTAGTGTCTCTTTGCTTCAATAATATGCTAAAGCAGTTATAAATCCTTTGTCTGAAAGATGGGAAGGAAAGAAATTTTTCATCCAGGCGACGTGGATAAGATAGGGAGCCAAACACCATAATGTCTTCATGAGCCCTTCGACAAGATGACTTAAGAGACTGGTTCTCACTGCCAAAGCAAAGTAAAGTAGTAACTAAAGCAGTTTGCTGTATAAATTAGATGAACTTGGCCCGATTTCATCAAAAAACTGAGAATTTGGAGAATTGAGGGGAGTAGACTTTCTTTGCCTAGGGAGTAGTCTCACTTTTCTGCTCCATTTGTTAGCAGATCAAGTTCCTCTGAAAAGTAAAGTAAGCAGGTATGGATATAGCTTAGGAATATTTCTATCTTATTGTTCTACAAAGTTAACTTGGTTGACTATATGCTAGAGACTTTGCATATACCATCTTATTTCATTCTCATGACACAGCCTCAGAAAAAAAAAATGTTATCAACCCCGATTTTCAGTTGAGGAAACTGATGTTCCAAGAGAGCTTCACTAAGTTATCCAAGATAACAGAACCAGAAGGTGGCAAAGAGAGGACTTGAACTTAACTCTGTATCAAACACACACACACAATTTTGTATTATATGCTTCAAAAAGAGAGCACATAAAAACTGTTGGGAAATCCATGTGTGAAACAATATATTTTTACAGTGGTCATGTGGGAGGAATTCATATTTGTGACATGAGTTGTCATGAAATGATGTCATGAATTCAACCTCTACATCCGTGGAAGAGATTCCCCATTCACTCTGTCTTACAGATACAGAAAATAGAGTTTAGGGGGATTGGTATAGGAAACCACTAGTCAAATGAGAACGGAGACCAAAGATACTTCAGCTTTAGGCTCTCTCGTTTTAAACATGTTATGGCTTATCCTTATAAAAGACAACCTCCTGCCCATCACGGACATTATAGATTTGGATGCTGTAGATTGTAGTTTTTGTTGACTGTTCTGTAGACTGGTCAGCAAATTCAGCTTAAGACAGAGGAAGAGAGCTTCCTCGATGTAGTGTAGTAGTTAAGGGAATGAACTTGAGGGTCCAACAGACTGGATGTGAGTTCACACTCTCTCTCTTAATGGTCATGTGCCCAGGACTAATTATTTAATCTCTAGAGCATCCATTTCCTCACTTGAAATGTGGTATAATAAAAGTATCGACCTCACTGGTTTACTCTGAGGATGAGTTAACACATTTAAACTACTTGTTCATGACACCTGACATTTTAGTTAACATCAGAGCCACAATCAGACAAAAGAAATAACACTAAGCTTGTAAAAAAAAAATTAGGCATTTGACATACCTTCTCAAAACTAAGTCTGAGTATTAAAATTATTCTTCTAGAAAATGTAATCTCTCAGGTATACAGTATGCCTGGAGTACAGACAAAATTATGGAGTTGAAACAGGGATAAATTTTTATATTTATCATTTCCTCCCAGAAAATTAAACACTTAAATCACCATAAAAAGTACCAGTCATCCTGTATTAGGCAAAACTGAAGGAGAAATATTTTCTCTTCCTCATAAAACAACAATATCCAAACTTATTATTTAAATCTTTTTATACCGGTCGGTAATTTTCCTGTTCCTATGTTTGTACTGTTAAATATCTGGTCACTATCCTGTGTATAAAAATACTATATAATCAGAGATCAATCTTATGTAGCTCCTCTCCCCAAGAATGGACAACAATGACTTTAAGTATTCCTTCTATATTGACTTTGGCATAATTAATGATAATTTCATTGTGCTTTAGCTACTGGACAAACTTACAGAGAATATAATCAACTAACCATTAGTGTATCCTGTAAACATAAATTATTAAGAGAGGGACTAAATGAGTAAGTAAATAAATAAGTTAAGTGGCCTTCTGTGGAGCTCTCACTCAAGCAAAAAAAATCAAAAGTTTTCAAGGATGAAACAAAGAACATTAGCACCACCTGGAGGCAAGAGTCTATTTGAAATGTAAGGGAGATACTGTCCTCAGCACTGACACTGGCAGCAGAGATGGGCTAGCCCTGTGTGGTCCTAAATCGCAGCACACACGTGGCTACTGAGCACCTGAAATGTGGCTACTCCAAGAGATGTGCCATAGGTATAAAACACACCAGATATCGGAGGCTTAATATGGAAAAAAGAATGTAAACTATCTCATTCATAATTTTTATATTGATGACATGTTAAAATAATATTTTTTATTATGAGAGCCAATGAAATGTTATTACAATTAATTTCACCTGTTTATTTTTTTCCTTTCTAATGTGGCTTCTAGACATTTAAAATTATACATACAGCTTACATTACCTTTGTATTGGACAACGCCGCTCTCACCCTCACTGCTCAGGATGCGGGCCATGGGCCAGCAGCATGGGTGTTCCCTACCTGAGAGCTTGTTAGAAATGCAGACTCTCAGGCCCCATCCCCAACCTACTGAATAAGAACCTGCATTTTAGCAAGATCCTCAAGTGACTGATATGTACATTAACTTTGAGACTTGCTGATGTAATTCAACCTTCTTGTTTCAGAAATGGGCAAACTGAGACCCAGAGTGGCTTGGTCATGGTTATCTAGCTGGTTACTTAAAGCCTGATTTCCCCAGTGGTCTTGAAACTGCGCAATACTCCACCCCACACTGCATTATCCTGCAGACCCTTCCATCTCGTAGAGTGAAAATAAAACAGACTGCTGCTTCACTAGCAAAAACCAAAACATATTATTGTAAATCTATTTTAAAAAGACGATCTCAGGGATATTCTAGGGAATTCTTTAGTCCTTGTAAGTTAGTAAGTCACTGTAAGTCACTACATAAGAACGTAGAAAACCTGTGCTTTCTGAACTATTCCTGCAAATAACATCCTTTGACCATGAAAAAAGGTCAGAGTCTGGAATCAATAACATGCATTCCAATCACTAATCAGTTTTATAACCCAGTTCCTTGCAGGAGGGTCTTATTCATTCTTTGAATGTCCAGCTCCTCACAATATGCTTAGCTCACAGAAAACTTTGAATACATGTGTTGAATGACCAGATTTGTTTCTGTTGATTAGGTTCTATACCTCAGGAAATGTTCCTTTCTTTATGCAACAATGTAAAGAAATTCAGGAAAACACTTAAGTAGGAACCATAGCTAAAATTAGTAGTGCTTTTATGTCCAAATCCCTGTATAATTCAGGACATTGTTAAGAGAAAATTCAAATAGATACTGACTTTGGTCATGAAAATATAATTCATAGTGTAGAAAGAGGAGATGCTGGGTAAAATAAGATAATATTGGCAAGTAATTCCAAGGAGTAGAAGTTGTTAAAATTTTTTCACTCATTTTTGTAAAGATTTTTGCAAGACAGATTAATCAAGTCTAATCAATTTCCAGTGTCCTGTGCATATGACCCAAATGTTTTCTCTCAGAAGAAATTACTTTTTTGTATGCCAACTGGAAAATGTAGATTTAACTTAGGAAATGAATTTCTGTGCTATATGAATTGAATATACTAACTACAATAGGAAGCACATTAATGAAATGATTTTTTTAAATGATGTAAGTCATATAGGAAGGAAAGTTTAACTCCCACTCTCTTCCTTTCAATTGTCCCATTTCCTCATGTTTTGTCCATTACTCATGTCAGGTTTTGTTATTAACCTAAATAAAATAATAGGACATCAATCATGCCTGTTATATACAATAATGAACAGATGACTTGCATTTAATTATTGGAATGGTAATAACAATAAAAATAATAGGCAAAAATAGCATATATATCATTAATTTATACATCATTAATACCCCCAAAACATATTAATCATTTGTTTGGCAATGAGGTAAGCACTGCCTTACAACATTTCTTTTATTGATGTCTTGAACAGATATGGAATGATTCATTCATTCAACAATATACACTGAGTACGTATACGCCAGGCACTAGAGAGACACGGGGAATAATAAAAACAGGCACTGCCCTCCTGGAGCATCTCTTTTCAAACAATGAACATGTAAGTAATGAAACACATGGTACATCAGATTGCAGCAAGTGACGTGGTGAATATTAAAGGGGGGGAATGAAAAGCAGGGAGGTACACTTTTACATAGGGTGGTCTCTCTTAATTTTGAGTGGGAACCCGTAAGAAGCAAGGGAGGAGGTCACATAGATATCTAGGGGAGGCTGCCTGCTCAAATGGAACAAAGTACAAAGGCCACAAGGCAGCAGCATGCTTACAGGTTGAATGCAGTGCAGAGACCAGTGTGAGGGGAGTGGAGTCAATGTGAGCAAGAGCAGGAGATGAAGTCAGAGAGGTAGCAGGGGCCAGATCCGGCAGAACACTGTAAGACACAGTAAGGACTCTGGATGTTCCTCCAAGTATGAGGAGAAACCACTAGAGGGTTTGTCAGTGACATGACATGATCTGACCTAAGCTTCAGAAGGACTCACTCTAATTGCTTTTTGGAAATAGGCCTTAGGGGGTCAAGGCACAAGGGGGAGTTAGAAGATCATTATAATAATCCAAGCAAGAAACGATGGTGACTTGGACCAGGATTGATGATGGTGATGATAACGAAATGATATAAAGTTCTAGACATATTCTGAAGGTAAAAATAGCAGGATTTTTGGGTGGACCTGATGTAGTGTATGAAAACACAACATAAAACCTCATGTTTTTTGAGCAATGGAGCTATCAGTTCCTGGAAAAACTGAGATGTGAATAGATTTCGTTGGGGAGTGGCAGAGGGAGGGAAGATCAGAGATTGGTTTTAGACAAGAATTTAAGATGACTTTTAAATATTCATTTTTTTAATTGGATAGACTAGAGCAGAGTCAAAGGAAAGGAAAGGCTGAGGCTGGAATCCTTGGCATCATTTCAGTCTCTGACACAAGGGATCAACAAAGAAGTGAGTGGAAATGGAGCCAAGAAGAATTTCAGGACTGAGCTTTGGAACATCCAATACTGAAAGTATCCAATACTCAAATAACTGTTGAGATATTTAGTGTTGTCATTCCCCAACCAAAATGCTAGTTCCCTGAGGCTGAAGGCCGTTCTTCATATTCTTCACCAAGCACTCTGCCCATGGCGGGTGCCAAAACATATCTGGTAAATGAATGAATAAAGGAGTGTATCAGGTAATGTTTAGAGCAGTTGCCAAGATGAAGGAAGAAAAGGTATGGGAGGACCATATCTGGCATCTTCCTCCAGTCCCCATAACTCACTCCTCCCCATGGGGGAAAGAATGACTTACCTACTTGACGAATTTGGAACAGGAAATTGAGACAGGGAGGCTCAGCAGTTTCTGGGTTCTTACATTTCCAGAGAGAGTTCTCAACTTCTAAGTAAAATTACCATTTGGGGGCTAGGAGAGGGAGAGGGGAATGATAAATTATCCCCTCTTCAAAACTCAATGTATTGTTATATGGTCTTTTGTAATTGGTTTCTTTCACTTAGCATATATACATTTTTCAAGGCCCATCCATATTGTAGCATGTATCAGTCTTTCATTTCTTCTTATGGCCAGATAGCATCCCATTGTAAGGATGTACTGCATGTTGTTTATCCATTCATCAACTGATAGACAGTTGAATTGTTTCCACCTTTGGCAATTGTGAATAATGCTGCTGTGAACACTCATGTACAAGTTTTTGTGTAGACGTGTTTTCAATTCAATTTCAATGTTTTGGTCATATTCTTAGAATTAAAATTGCTAGATCATAGGGTACCTCTATGTTTAACTTTCTGAGGAACTTCCAGGCTGTTTTTCAAGGTAGATGCTCCATTTTACATTCCCATCAGTAGTGTATAAGAGTTCTGATTTCTCCACAACACTTGTTCCCATGTGATCATCACCAGTCATCCCACTGTGTGTGAAGCAGTATCTCATTAAGGTTTTGATTTGCATTTTCCTAATGGATAACAATGTTGTGGGTCTTCTGATGTGCCGTTTCTATATTTTTCTTTATTCTTTCCCCACCACACAGACTGGTTTGGATCCTATTTCTATTATACTGGACTCTGTATTGTATTATACCATACCTTACATTTCTAACATTAACTTGAAGCTTTAGGTCGAACATGATAGTTCTTATCCTTCTCCCAAACACAAAGACCTTAAAAGAACTTACCACTTCATCCCATCTTAACTGTTATACAGTATTTTATTCCAACTTTATTTTTATACCTTACAAATTTATCATTATTTTATGAGGTCAGTGCTTACTGGGTAATCTAAGTAAACACTCCTGTTTGCTAATCACATTATTTATCATTGTTCACTGCATCTCACTCTTTCCTTCTGGGTTCAATTTCCTTCTTCCTAAAGAGCGTGTTCAAGAATTTTTTTAATAATACCCTACAAGTGATAAATTATATTTCTTCTTTTTTAAAATTTCTCTTATTTTTGGATGATAGTTTATTTTGTATAGTTTCTAACTGATGGTTACTTTGCTTTAATATTTTAAAATATGACTCCATTGATTTCTGGATTCTATTATTACTGTTGTTGGTCTAATTATTACTCCTCTAGATAAATGTCTTTATTCTATCTATGGAAATAATCAATAAACCAATCTATAATAGGTATAGAAAAAAGTTTTACTTGAACCAAACTGAGAAATATACCCCAGAAGACACAGATTCAAGAAGCACTTGCATTCTGTTCCACGGGACTACAAAATGGGAGAGGCTTATAAAGGCAAAACCCACAAAATTATGTAAGTTCTCTGTCAAGGATTACAATTGTAGCTAGCAAAAAATAAGGGGTGCTTACTAAGCAAGGTTTGGTTGGGTCCAAAATGGTTGCAGAGTTACAAGGGGAGACCTTGAGACCATAAGGTTTCAGCTGGCAGCTGCTAGCAGACACTGTTTTGAGAATGGTTGGTGGTGTCCTTGAGTCTGATACAGTTCAGAAAATTCAGGTTCTCACTGATGCAGGAAAGTGTCTGAATCCAGATCCACAAGAGCCACCCAGCTCCTTCCTGGATGCCTGAACCACAGTTACTCCATTTTGATTTTTTAAGTGCATTCTTTTCCTTTAATGGTTAAAGTAGATGAACAATGTATGCCTGACAGTCCATAAAACAGGTTGTTCTGTTAGCATAAATCTTAAGTTAAATCACATATAAGCCAGAATGACTTCCCCATACCTCAATGTGAAAATTTCTTCCATCGTTTCTCTAATTGAATTTAAGAATGTGTGTGTGTTTTGTCTCTGATGTCCATTTTCACTTCTGTGTCTAGATGTCTATTTCTATTTATTCTGCTCAAGTTTCATTATGTTTCTTAAATATAAAGATTCACAATTTCAATCAAATTGGAAAATTTTTCAAACACTACCTTTTCAAATATTATCTGTTCAGCATTTTCTCTTTTCTTTTCTTCTCGCATCCTACTGATAATTTGCTGGCCCTCTTTCTTTCTCCTTGTTTCTTATCTTCTTTCATTTTCCATCTCTATCAATTTTTGCTCCTTTCTGAGAATCTACCGTAGATTTAGCTTCCGGGTCTCTTGTCAGCTATCTCTAACTAGCTATTTAATCACCTTTTTCCTTTTCTAAAAGCTCTGTTTGGTTCTACAGAACTTCCCTGGTCTTTTCCTAACAGTGCATTCTTTTCTAGGATTCAAATCCCTTTCATTGTGTCTTCAATCACTGCAAACATATTTATTTTATATCTTTCAGACTGTGGTTCATTTATCTCAATTTCTTACTGTTCTGTACTCCTGATTTTTTTCATTTAGAGTTCTTCCATATAAGTTCTGACTCTTTTTAGGAACCCATCTTATTGTGAGTTCTTTTTCTCTGACAATTTCTTTCAAGTGTTCTGGCATTTGCTCATGCCAGGCAGAAGTATCAAAGTATGTTACTTTCTCAGCTGAGAAAGACAGCTAAAGATGAGATAGAACTGGTGACTGGGAAACTGAACCTGAGAGAAACAACTAGAAAGCAGATAGGTTGATATTTACCTCCCAACTCAAGCCCAAGCTACCACATACAAGCCCTTTTTTCCCCAACTATTTCTGCCAGTGTGTAGATTTCTTTTTTTAATTCATTTTTAAACATTTTCACCATAGAAGGCTACAGAGAAATTTTATTAAAGTATTTATTGTTGGATTAGGTTGTAAATGGTAGCAGCAGGCTATTACTCCTGCCATAACAAATAGAAAAAAATAGAAACAGAAACAAAAATCACATTTTAAGACACTGAATGACTGCAGAAACAAAGTCTAGAGAAGTTGAATTTCAGAGAAAGAAAAGTCTTTCCTAGGAAATAGGAAGTCATTTCTCTCCTGACATACTATCTGTATGACAGAATAAAGGGTAGGGCTTCTCTGAGGGAAAACACTAACTTCAACATCTTTGGTCCTTTTATAGGCACACCAGGGTATCTTCTCTGACAAGAACAAGTCAGGCATCCTAAGGAGTTGCTCTCTCATCCACAGAACGGGTGCTAATGCCACCTCATAGAGTCAAGGTGCTGATTAAACCAGAATGCACTTTAAAAACAAGGTCTGATATATAATAAAAATTATGAAATGTGTACACCAGAAATTGACACATTGTAACTAACTATACTTCAATTAAAAATAGAAGTTGTGAAATGTAAAGCACATAAAATATGAACTACAATCAAAAGAAAAATAGACAATAGAAGCAGACACATAGATGATTCAGTCAAATAGAAAGAGACAATAATCCTTAATGGGTATGGACCCAATAACAGCTTCAAAATATAGAAAGAAAATGAATAAAAATCAATAAATAAAGGAAAAGACAGGCAAATCCACTATCATCCCTATATATTAGCACATCTCCTTCATGAAATCACACAGCAAGCAGACAAGAACATATAAAATACTTGAATACTATTAACCAATTTGATTTAATTGATATTTATGAAATACTATGCTTAACTACTATAGAACACACTTTCTTCTCAAGTACACTTAAACATTTACAAAATACCATATATTGGAACATAAAGCAAATCTCAACACATTCCAAAAGATTGGTATCACACAAAAATGTTCACTGACCACAGCAGAATTAAAGTAGAAATTAATAATGAAAAGACAACTAAAAAATTGAGGGAAGAAGTCTTAATGGAAATTGGAAAATATTTTAAACTAAACAATAATGTATCAAAATTTGTGGGATGCAGGTAAAGCAATGTTTAGAAGGAAATTTGATAGTTTAAATGCTCATTAGAGAAAAAAGATTTCAAATCAATGATCTAAGGTTTCATCTCAAGAAGCTAGAAAAAAATAGTAGTTACACTCAAGAAATGAGAAACATGGGAAGATAAGAACAAAAAAAATTAATGAAATAGAAGATAAACATAAAATAGGGAAAATCAACAAATCAATATTTAACTCTTCGGAAACATTAATAAAAGTGATAAAACTCTACCAAGACTGGTAAAGAAAATATAAATCATCAATACTAGAAAAAAAAGAGGACATCACTATAGATCCCTACTGATGTTAAAACGGAGACAAGATTATTATAAATAATTATAATTAGTAAATATGACTATTCTGAATAACTATACAACTTAAGAGAAATAGACAAATTTACTGAAAAACACAACTTTCCTAAAGTGATACAAAAGTAAACGTAACTCTTAGTCCCAAAGAAAACTCCAGGCCTAGATGGCATCACCAGTAAATTCTATTAACATTTCATGAAAAAGTAAACCATTCCCATACAAATTCTTTCAGAGAAAAGAGGAAGAAAGAACAATTTCCAATTTGTTTCATGAACTAACAGGGCACTGATACCAAAACTTAATACGGACATTACAAGAAAAGAAATTTATAGACCAGTATCCCTCATGAGAAAAGACATTAAAAAAAAACCTCATCAAAATATTAACAAATCAAACCCAACAACATATAAAAATATACCAAATCATAACCAAATGAGGTTTATCCCAAGAATGTAAGGTTGGTATATTTTTCATAAATCAGTGAAATTAATTACCTTAAGAGAATACAGTTGACCCTTGAACAACATGGATTTGAACTGCCAGGGTCCACTTACATTTAGATTTTTTTCAACAACCTGTGATTGGTTAACTCCTCCAAAATGGAGGAACTGCAGATACAGAGGAATGCTGGATATGGATGGATCAATTACAAATTACACATGGATTTTCAGCCTCACAGAGGGTTGGCATCCCTAATGCCCCCATGTTGTTAAGGGTCAACCATAAATTTAAAAAAATACATGATTATCCCAGTAAGTGCTTAAAAATTATATAATATTCAGAACGTTTCATGATTAAAAAATTCTAATAAAACTTGAAATAAAGGGAACGTTTTCAACCTAGCAAAAGGTATTTATATAAAACCTATGAATAATATCATATTTAATGGTGAAAAACTGAATGCTTTGTCCTAAAAATCAGGAATGAGGCAAGAATTCCGACAAGACAATGATGTTTCCTCTCACCACTTCTATCCAACATTGTACTTGAGGTTTCACCCATTCCATAAGGCAATAAAAATAAATAAGAGCCATCCAGATGAGGAAGAAAGAAGTAAAATGGTCCTTATTCACAGATGACACGAATACAGAAAATCCTAAAGTAGCTACAAACTCTTAGAATAACTAAATTTTGTAAGATAAAAACTTTTACCTTAACTTCACTTAATCCTTTTCTTTTTTTTTTTTTTTTGATGCTCTTCCTTTCTTTATGTAGATCCAAGTTTCTGACTTACATTGTTTTCCTTCTCTTTAAAGAATTTCTTTTAACATATCTTGCCAGGTAGGTCTACTGCTGACAAATACTCACAATTTTTGTTTGTCTGAGAAAGTCTTTATTCCTCTTTCACTCTTGAAGAAGAAACCTATGAATTATTTGAATTAAATGTTGTATATGGTATTAGGTAAGGGTCAAGAATATATATTTTTCTTATGTGGATGGCCAATTGCTCCAGCACTGTTTATTGAGAAGACCTTTTTCTTCACTGTATTGCAAGGGACCTTCATCATAAATCAAGTAATCAATATATGTTGGTCTATTATGGGATCACTTTTATTTCACAAATCTATGTATCCTTACACCAATACTACACCTAATTCTAATTATTATAGCTTTATATTAAGTCTTGAAATATGATCACTTAAACCCTCTTTTCCTTTTTTCAATTTTCTCTTGGGCTTTTTTAAGGTCCTTTATTTTCCATATATATTTTAGATTCATCTTACCAATTTCCACAAAATTCTTGCTGGGATTTCAACTGTAGCTATGTTGAATAATTAGATCAATAGAAGAGAAATTAACATCTTAACAACACTGAATTTTCCAAAAGAGAAAAATGATCTGTTTCTCCATTTATCACATTTATTTATTTTTCTCAAGCTCACATGGAACATTCACTAAAATAAACCACATTCTGGGGTGTAAGACACCCCTTAACAAATTTTTTAACTAGGAATCATACAATGTCTGCTCTCAGATCACAGCAGAATTAAGCCAGAAATCAATAACAAAAAGATAACTGGAAATTTTCAAAATACGTGGATATTAAACAAAACACTTCTAAATAAAACATGGGCCAAAGAAGAAATCTCAAGGAAACTTTTAAAATATTTTGCACTAAGTGAAAATGAAAACACAGCTTGTCAAAATTTGTGGGAAGCAGCAAAACCAGTGCATAGAAGGAAATTTATAGCATTGGATGTATATATTCGAAAAAAGGAAAGATCTAAAATCAATAATCTATGTTTCCACCTTAGAAAACTAGAAAAAGAACAGCAAATTAAGCCCAAAGTAAGCAGAAGGAAAGAAATAATAAGAATTAGAGCAGAAATCATTGAAATTGAAAACAGGAAATCAATAGAGAAAATTAACAAAATCAAAAGCTTGTTCTTTGAAAAAACTAATAAAACTGATAAGCCTCTAGCCAGGCTAAGAAGAGAGAGAATACAAACTAGTAATATCAGAAATCAAAGAGGGGACATCTCAACAGAGCCCATGGACATTAGCAAGATAATAAACAAGTATATGAGAGCTGTCTACACTTTCTGATCATTCTTCTATAAACCTAAAACCGCTCTAAAATAAAATTAAGTCTATTAATTAAGAGGGAAAAAAAACCCTAAGACATGTCTTATCAGCAAGGTTGAGCATGGAAGGGTGAGGAGAAGCAGATTATTATCTTACTGGGTGGGGACTAGGGCATATGGTAACAAAAAGTGCTTGTGCTTGAAAAACATACTGCATGAATAAATATGATTTCCAAGTAAGGTTACATTCTGAGGTACTGAGGGGTATAACTTCAACATAATAAATCTTTGTAGGACCCAACCCACAACATGGGGGATGGAATGGAAGGCATAAGACAAAGCTGGACCTTAGGGCAGAAAAGGCATCGACCTAGAGCTGCTGAGAGCAAACAGGCCAAGAGAATGAAGGGGAAGCCATGGCCCAGGCTCAGTTACGGGGTAATAAAGACAAAGTGGACCTTGAAGACTCAGACAGAATGCTGATGAGAGCTAGGTGGGGAGGAGCAGGCCCAACAGCTGTGCCAGGATTTATATTAGGGCTGGAGCAGTCAGATTAAAGTCGCCGGCTCAGGCTTGAGTGGCAAAAGGAGGTAAAGACAGGAGTGGCCATCAATATAACCATAGATGCATAGAGCGCCCCCATGAACGATCTTTTCTGGGAAGCAGGTATTCAGATCACCTTCTGAGAGTGAAAGGTGAGAGGACAAAGTGCCAGGGGATTTGGATGGAGAAGATTGTGAAGACCCAACGCAGGATGATGGCCTCGGAATTTGACAAAAAGCAAATGAAAGGACCGTCAGGTGGCTTGGCATGTCCCATGAATTCAGGTCATGAACCCATCCTGCTCTGTAGCTCTGATAGAAAGTGGGTGGTTGGGTCCACACAGGGTTGGGGGTTTGCAAGACTACTGCAAGAGAAAACCAGGAATGAGCACTGGGGTGTGTGTGTGGAGTGGGAAGTATAAAAAAAGCACCAACGGAGCATGAATTCAGGCTGGGAAGAAAAAGAAGCAAAGCATCCGCATCTCAGAAGCATTCACTCCTCACTCCCCACTGCCAGAGTTTTCCTTTAGGCCACAACCAAACTTTCACAGAAGCTTCTACCTGCTCTCCTGCCTTTCGCCTTGCCCGGGCCCTGATCCCATTCACTCTCCACCCTGCTGTCAGAATAAGCTGAAAAGTCTAATCATGCTACTCCTTTGTTTAAAATTCAATCACTGCCATGGCCCAAATATAAGCAGATGCAGTGTGTTGTACATCAAGGTGACAGCAGACATAGGATGCTGTACACCTAGGTCTTCTGTTCAACCAGGGAAGCCAAATCACGTAGACAAAGAAGCAGCGGCATCAAATCAGAGAAGCCTGCAGCTGATGTCAACACTCTACCTGCTTGCAAAGTGTGAACAAAGATAACTTCCTACAGAGTGGGATTTGATGCAACACCACCACCATCACCACCAAAATAGGACCTTGCTGGTGCTGCTTCCTTGGTCTAAAAGGTTCTCTTTCCCTTTTTTCCTCTTCATCTACTAGGAACTCTCACCATTCTTCAAGATCTAACTTCCTTCACTGACCACCCCAGTTAGAAATGACCTGTCCACCCATTTAGCCCTTATTCTCTTCTTCGTTGTGGTTATTTTTCAAATGTACATGAAATAAGCATTTCTGAACATCTGTGTGACAGGTGGTGTGTGAGGTGCTTTCATTTAGATCAATCTTACTGGATCTCTTTCAGAAAGACTGTCTCATGCCCACTGTACAGATGAAGAAAATGCAGAGAGTTGCAAACACTTGTTGAGGACCTATTCTGTGCACAGAGCTTTCCATACAGAATTTCACTCAACCATCACAGCAGCCCATGAGATGGCTTCTATCTTAGAGGCGACCGTAAGTTACTCAGCTGATTGTTAAGTAGCAGAGCTGTCAGTCTAACCCAAGTGTGTCTGCCTCCGAAGCCCCTGGGCTTTTCTCTCTGATACAGTGTTCAGGGAGCCTATGATCTCGGCCCGGTGGACCCCTCCCCATAGCTTATTGTATGAAACTTTATACACAGTAGAGGTTCAGTAAATTTGTTCACTCATCCATGCATTCATTCAGTCATTCCATAGATATATACTGAGTACCTTTGTGTTCCAGGAGGCACGGGTGTGCTTCTTAAATTAAGAAATGAATGTATATGGCATGGAATGTGGTGCCAAGGGCTATGCAGAAATATAAAGGGAGTGTGGGAAGTGGGTAGAGGTTCTGTCTCTGGACTGTCTGTTATACCCCACTGTCTATTTGTCTATCTCTGCTTTCACACCACATGGACATACCACTGCGTCTCTGTACTAGCCTTGATATCTCATGAAGCAAGTCCTCTAACTTTTCTATCTTCAAGAGAGCCTTGGCCATCTTTAGCCCTTCCTACCTCCATATAAACTTTAGAATCAGCTTCTTAAGTTCCACGAAAAGCTGGGGTTTGATTGGAATTACATTTATTCCATAAATCAGCTTGGGGAGATTTGTCATTTTAACTATCTTGAGACTTCCAATCTGTGAGCTTAGTATATCTCTCCTTTAAAATGTCTTCTTTGAAAAATTGTGCTCTACACTGGAATTTGACACAACATTGTAAAATGACTATAACTCAATAAAAAATGTTTTAAAAAGCCTTCTTTAATATCAGTAACATTTTATTTTATTTGAAGACTTCATACCTTTTATTAGATTTAATCCTAGATACATAATAGTTTATTGCCATTGAAATGGTATCTTTAAAACATTATTTTCTGTTTGTTACTGGAAAATAGAAATGATCAATATTTAGAAATTGGTTTTTGTATCCAGCAACCTTACCAAACTCTATTAGTTCTAATATCTTGTCTGTAGACTCTACTGGAGTTTTATATTATCTTCAAGTAATGACAGCTTGTTTCTTAGTTTGCAGTCCTTAGACCTCATTTCTTTTTATTTACTGAGCTGGCTAGGGCCTTCAGGAAAACACAGACTCCAAAGGTGACTGGATTTAGTTTCACAGTGTGAAGGTAGAGCCAACCAGATTTGCTGACAGATAGTATTTGGGCTGTGAGAGCAAGGGAGGAATCAAGGTTGAGTTCAAGGTTTTGGGCCTGAACACTTAGAAAAATGGCACTGTCATTTACTGTAGGCCAGGCCAGAGGTTGGTTGATTATACAGTGCTGGTAATTAAATGAAGGAAGACAAAAACTGATTGCTACTTATTGACAATGATGTTTCTAAAAGATTTTAGCCTGGTTTTGCACTTTTGAAATAACACAGTCTAGTAAGGATTTAAATATTAACAAATGCTCTCAAGTGGATCCAACTTGGGGTTTCCTATTCAGCCACTGCCCTCTGCAGGGGGCTTGGCTGAGTATGAGCTGTGCACTCCGATTAAAATCCAAACCAAAAAATGGGATAAGTTTATCTTTCTTGTTTCTATACATACACACACACACACACACACACACACACGAAAACACAAAAACACACCTTGTTTTGCAATCTTTACCCAGGTCAGGTAACTACAAAAGAACTTCCAACCCAGGAAACTTGGTCCCTGCAATGCACTTCCAGGTAGCTCGTCTGGAAAGATGTCATGGAAAGGCCAGCTGCATTTCTACGGGGTTAACCTAAGCACAGTGAAGAAACAATGAAGGGGGCGACCCCTGCAAATGAGACCCTGGGTCATTACAAAGAGACCTCATTGTTTCAGCTGGAAAAACAAGATGACCATCCTTCAGCACGTAGCTCTCAGGTAATTCGTAAAACCTGAGGTCCTTGCATAAAGAAGCAAAACTTCAAGAAATTGGCACATTTAACAATCCAAAGGACTGTTCAAGCCACATTAACTTTCGCACCCAGTTCTTTGATGCTTATTCAACACACATGTAGGGTATCTCACTGGGGTAAGGATTGGCGCTCCCTTCCACCACCCCACACCTGCCATTCAAACTTAAAAATGTAAGCTCCAGAAAGGGAGGGATTATCCTGTAAGCCTCTCTGTTCTCAGTGTCCAAAACAATGCCTGTCACATAACAGGCATACAATAATATTTTTTTGAATTGACATTTTCAAGGCTTCAAAAAATATTACTGAAAAGAGTTAAATTTTCACTTGTCCTAACTGAAAATCACCGTTGTTTAAAACTGATGAGTCAAGAAAAATAGCACTGTATCTACGGGGAAGTAAATGTCAGAAGAAGCGATGATGCAGTTAAAAACTTTGCCTCTAAGTAGTGGAACTCTAGTAGGGAGACGCCTGCAGTTTTTAAAGGACAGTTTTTACCACCTTCATTTCTGTATTTGCAAGTGCTTTGCTGATTTTCTACTTTATGTGTTTAAATTATACACATTCCCAACATCCTAATACAATTACTCATTTTTGTGTATGACCCACTTTATCCATATACACACATTCATATGAATATAGTTGTTTGCAATCATAGCTATACATTTTATAGCCATTTTTTTCACTTAACCTATAGTTTCAGTTATCATTAACTTTCCGCGTTTCTAGCGTCTTCATAATTATCATTTTAATGGCTTCATGATATTCCAGTGTGTTATTGTACAATAATTTAGCTAAATACCTTAAGGTGGAACATTCTGGATTGTTTCCACTTTTCCATTGAAAATAATGCTGCAGTGAAGACGTGCAGACAAGTTGTCTTGTTCGTTCCGCTTCTTTGAACCATATTATTGAATTATATTCTGGGGTTCCCTCTGGACACCTCTGACAGACTACAGAGAGCCACTAGCCACCACCAATGTGACCTGGACGCGCGAAGGCGCCCGGCGGGGCGGAGCCTCGGTCCAGGGGGCGGGGCCCGGGCGGGGCCGAGCGCGTCCCCGCCCCGCGCTGCGTCACCGACGTCCCGCCTGGCTGAGCTCGGCGAGCTGCTCACGAGTGGAGACTGTCCGCCGGCGGGCGGTCCGGGCCCCGGGAGCGCGGACGCGGGGCGCGCCTGCCATGGCTCCCTGGGTGGGGACCGAGCTCTCGGCGCTGAACCCGCTGCGTGCCGTGTGGTTCACACTGGCCGCCGCCTTCCTGCTGACTCTACTGCTGCAGCTCGTGCCGTCCAGCCTGCTCCCGGGCTGCGCGGTCTTCCAGGACCTGATCCGCTATGGAAAAACCAAGCATGGGGGGCCGCCGCGCCCGGCCGCTTGCCAGGCCTTTGATGTGCCCAAGAGGTAACCGCGCCCCGGGCGCGAGCCCCGTTGCCAAAGGGCGGAGAGCCGGGGGCGCCCGGCTCGGGCAGCCGGCAGGGGGCAGCAGAGGCGGACGCAGGCCCGGCGCGGACCAGCCGGGGAGGCCCGCACCGGTTCCCCGACTGGCGCGAACTAGGCCCGCCCGCCGGCACTGCCTTGTCCGCTGCGTAGCCCCGGGGGCGGAATCCCCGGAGTGTCCGCCCACACGGAGGAAGCTGAGCCGCACGCATCCTCGAGGGCACAGGAACGTGCACTTGTGGACGCACGTAGCCTTAACTTCGGGGGGAATGGCAGTGCTTCCAGATTTAGGCCTGGTCACCAGGCGGCAAGTTAAAGTCTCTTTTGTCCCCATATTCTCTCTTTCTCCTCCCCTGCACTCTAGGGACTCAAATCTAACCTGAGGTCGCCGGAACTCGCTAGAAATGAAAGCAGGCCCTCGGTTCACGCCTCTATGCCCCCTGTTTGTCTCTCCGACCCTCGCAGTCTGGACGGAGGGCGAGACCCTGGTCTCCAACTGGTGCCACCTCCTTGGCCGCACTGACCCTCCTAACCCTCACCTCGGCAGGTGCCCGGAGATGGCATATTTTAGGCAAGCCTGGTCCCTAAGCACCGTTTGACTTTGAACAGATACCATAACTAAGCTCAGCGAAAGATTAAATCATTATGGCTTAAGTAGAATTCTTTCAGAAATTGTGAGTCGTGTTATAGTTTTTGTTTTTTACTTTGAATTCAGAACATAGCCGGGAAGAGTCAGCCAGAGACTTCTAGATGGTAGGAATATACCAGTGGCTTTTCTTGGCGATACATCCTCAATTGGCACTTAGGAAGGAGTCTGGAGGAATGTGATAGGGTTTCCGATGTATGAAAACATCTTGGTTATCGCTTAAACCACTCAGAGGCAGCCCCCCAGATCCGCAGACAAGAAAGGGGCTAAGGGTAACTTGGCTGCTGGAACGTGGCTTCCCACTTTTGACTGTTGGAGGAAGATTCACCAGGTGTTAACCCTGAGAAGGGAGACCTAGGGTAAAGGGAATGCGGCCATGGGAGAGGGTAGGCTATTCAAACAGAATGGTTAAACCTCCTATTTCTTAGAGGCTCTTTTTAAATGAAAATTTCCTGTCATCATATTTTTAATCAGGTTTTGATTGCAGTAAGTACTTTTCTACGTCATAGCAGGGGGTGTTCCTAGATTGTCATTGTTTTTAATGTTATGAAGTGAAGAAAAAGATTATTGCATTTGAGAGTGTGAATTCTGACATTTATTTTCTGAGTTTTAAAAAAGGTACTAGTGCTTCTGGATTAAAGGGCACATTTCAAATCATTCCCTGCACTCTGCCTGTTACTACTCTAGTCTGTCATTATATGACAGACAAGAAACAGATTTTGTACCTTTCCTTATTCGTTACTACAAAGTTGGTGATCTTTGGGCTTCTTGTAATTTTTACTGTATTATGAAATAATTTACATCGTTTTATTCTTCCAGAATTCTAGAATGGATCCTTCTGTGGGGTTTTGTTTGGCTTTTTTCTAAATTTAAACTGAAACTTCATTTCATGCTAGAGAAGGTACAGCAAATCCAGGCCAATAATGAAAGGCAAAAGTGTCTAGATGCTATATTTAAATATTTTTCATTGTTCAAAATTCAGTAGGACTCTTCAAGGTGAAAATAAGCCTATAATTTTTACACTTAGAAATAGGAAGCTGTAAGTCACATTTCTGCACCCAAGAGTGTAGGTGATTTTGTTTGAGATTTTCTTTTTCTCCTGAAGGGGCAAGAATTAAACCTTAAATTAGTTTGTGCAATGTTTGATTCCATTATCCCTGTCCAGTAGGTTTTTTTTTAAATTAAGGTGATAGTTGCTTTTCTTGTTTTCCTTTTGGTTCCTAGAGTTTTGATTTCCCAGAAAGTCTGAATAGATACATGACTTCGAACATGAAGCACAATACTCTTAACTTGTATAGCGCATATGGAAGTATTTCTTCTGTTTCTAATATTTCAAAATGTTATTGAAATACTGCAATTGAATTGAGCTCTAGAACAAAGAGAACTGTCCAGACTTTCCCTAATGGGGTTCAGGGGTCCTAACCAGCAGTCCAGGGGATCTGCGCATAGAATTCCAGGCAAATTGGAGTGGAAAAAAGTACATCTTTATTTCACTAACCTCTAACTGAAATTCAGCATTTCCTTAATGATGAATGTAATCAACAAACCATAGAAGAATTAGCAGTACCTGCAATTTTGTGATAATTTTTTTAATATATTAAAAACACTGAAGAGATCTCAAAACATTATTTTCGTCAGTATAAGAATACTATAGTAGTAGTCTCCATTAGATCTTGTTACTTAATACATTAAGAAGCACATATGTTACTATAGCACAAATGTTCCTTAGTGGTTGTGTTACCTATATTTCAATATAATTGGGTTTCTTTGTAATCCCTATGTATTTTATGCTTGGGAAGGAGCCTGTAGCCTTCACCAGACTGCCAAAGGGGTCTACGGAAGGAAAATATTATGAAACCCTGCTCGAGACCGTAAACTTGCGATACATTTACATTTGTCTTGTTTGTTGCCATGTCCCTGGCTCAGTGCCTGACAGATAATAAAGTCTTTGATCAGTGTTTTGAATGAATCAAAAAAGAGAGATGTGGGGGCTTACTTGCTTTGTTGATTAACATTCTGCTTTCTCTGAGAGTAACTTTGGATGAATTACCTTCCCTTTAGTTCATTTGTTTAACCAGTGTTTGTAGAGTGCTTACTGTGGGCCAGGAGCTTTTCCAGGTTCCTTGGAGCTTTTATTTTTATCAGACAGTAAGTATGTAAACAAACCTGTAAAACATGCAATATAATTTCAGTTGATAATAAGTGCTTCAGAGGAAATCCAGCATGGTTACTTGATCATGAGCAAGATGGGGGTGGGGTGACAGCATTGGAAGGATAGATTAGGAAAGGGCAGGGCAGGAGGTGAGTTCATTTCAGGAGGCCAGGACAGATGGCCCTCCAGGGCCTTACAGACCATGGTGGAGACTCGATTTTATTGAATGTATGGAAAGTGGCTTGAGAATAGGGAAGGGGGCATGGCATTTGTGATTTATGTTTGAAAGGGTGGGTGGAGAAGGCTGGATAAGAGGCTGTTATGGTGGTCCAGGCAGGAGGTGGTGGTGTGGGCTAGAGTGTTAACATAATAGCACCTGTTTGTCATATATGTGGTGATGAAATTAAAACACGTAGCACAGGGCTAGGTACCTACTTAGAACTCAGTAACCATTATCTGCCTTTCTTTGTTAATTCCTAACTCCCCTAACTGGTCTTGGGACAAGTTCTGGCAATTAGCATGTATGTATTAAGTCAGATCATATCTCCTGGCTCAAAACCATCCAGTGGTTTCCAGCTCACTCACAGGAATTGTGAAAGACCCTATACAGTCTGGTCCCCACCACCTCACTGACTTTGTCTCCTATAGTTTGCCCCCCATGTGGCTCCAGTCCAGTTTCCTGGGCTTCCCTGCTAATTCTTTCTCCCACCTCAGGGCCTTTGCACTGCCTGTTCCTTCTGCCTGGAAGCTGTTCTCCCAAATAGCCAGCTGGTTTATGCCCTCATTTCTGCTCAGATATCCTCAGTAAGGAATACCCTATCTATCCTTTTTGAAAGTATGATATTACCATCGCCAGCATTCCTTCTTCTCTTTCCAGCATTAGTTTTCTCAGTAGCAGTTACCACCTACTGACATGCTGTAAAATTTACTTCTGTGTGTAACTGAGTATAAGCTCCATGAGGGCAGGAATTGCTGTCTGTTGGGTTCGTTACTGTATCCCCAGAGCCTGGAGCTGTCCCTGGCTTATGATAAGCAACAAAATGTGTGTTAAATCAGAAGAGTGCTTGCTGGGTGCCCAGGCCTCTGTTACCATAAGGGTCACCCTGTCCTTGCTCCCAGGGGCTCACTTCAATTAAACAGTGTCCCCCAGGGAGGGGGGAGAGGGAGGGTGTCTGGAATAGAAGGAAGTGAAGTTTTTAGATCTGCTTTTGAGGCTACAGCTGAGTCTTTTAAAAGAGATACAACCTTGAATAAGGAGTAGAACGTATTTATTCTAGCGGGAAGTCAGCGAGCAAAACAAAAGATAGAATGTGCAAGATAATAAGAATAAGAAAAATAATCTGCCTGTCAGTCAAAACCCCATGGCACAAGTAGGGCCCCGCAAGATGTGGCTTAGCAGCTTATATCAAACATACTTCAGTGACTTGGTTGACTTAGGGTTTGTCATATAAATTGGTACAATGTGGGGCCCGAAAAGCAGGTTCAGCAGAGTCTAGATTGAATGAAGAGGAGCACAGCTGTGCGATTTAACTTCAGAGTCATCAGGGCTGAGTCTGGAGCCAAACACTGCCACTTACTGCGTGACCTTGAATAAGTAACTTAACCTTGAGCCTTCATTTTCTTATCTGCCACATGATGATAACCACGTAAGCTTCACAAGATTGTTGGGAAGATGAAATAATCTTAACTGGTCTCCCCACAACTAGTCTATTCTCTTACCTAGTTGCCAGAGGGATTTTTTTTTTTTAACTTAAAGAAGAGTGAAATGGATGAGCAATGCTGTTTTTTTGTGTGATAAAATATACATGACAACAGTGGTATATGTGGTAAAGTGGTAAAACTTTAACCCTTTTTGAGTATACAATTCAGTGCCTTTAAGTACATTCACGTCGTTGTGCAACCACCATCCATTCCAGAACTTTTCCATCAGCCAGAGGGATTTTTAAAACATAAATTATACTTCAAGTCACTCTGTTCAGATGGCTCCCCACCACACTTAATAAAAGCAGTGTCCTTACAGGGCCCTAGAGTGCCTGCCCCTCCTGCCTCGAGCCCTAGCCCTCTCCACACAGGTGCCCTTTATTCCTCAGGGCCTCTTGTGGTGGTGGTTTCCTCTGCCTAGAAAACTCTTTCCTCAGAAATTCCCGAGGGTTACTCATTCTAGCCAAGTGTCCCTTCCAGAGGGTCATCCATGACCACCCATCAGCACGGCCTCCCCTCTGCACTCTGTCCCCTCTCCAGCATGGGGCTAGAGGTCTGCTGAAAGGTAAACTTCACTGAGGCAGGCACCTGGTCTGTTTGCTCGCTACTGAGTCACTGCCCCAAGAACATTGCCTAGCACATTGTAAGTGCTCAATAAATGTTTGTTTAATATGAAGTAGGTAAAGTAACTGATCCAGACATTTCTCCTCAGAAGCCGGCCCTTCCCCTTTCCATGGGAGCCCTCAGGGCAAGGGCTACTAATACTCTGTTCTGTTGACTGAGACCAGACCTGAGCTCAGTTCTAGGAAGTATGTCTTAAGGAAGACCCAGAGAGGCACCCAAAAGCCAGGGGTCTGGGGATGGGGACGAGGGGGCAGAATTGATGCTCATGTACGAACTGTGGAGGAAACGAAGCTCTTGAGTCCGGAGATCAGAATTGGGAATAACAGGACATCTCAGAGAGGACAGCCCCAGCGATAGAACTTGTAACACTAGTAGGGAGAATTAAGTGGGTTGCTGTGGAATGATCATCTTAGATCAGTGTTGTGAGACTGGGTTGTGGGCATGGTTGGGGGTGCTGCGAGTTCTGACAGATACAAGCATATTCTGGATCAACTGGAAGAGGAGTCCCTGAGACTCTGTGCAGTCCTCTTGACTCCAGGCCCTCTTACTTCATCACAGATTAACAAGACAAGAAAGAGGCAGACTTAATATAGCTGTGATGCACCGAACACCAGGGAAGGCCCGATGACCTCCAGGCACCCTGCAGAGTCAGAGGTTTTGAGTTGATTTGAACAGAGACAAGTAGTGTAGGTAAAGAGACCTCAAAAGAACCTGTGTTAGCCCTTGTGCCATATTAGGTGATTTTATTGTGGCAAACAACGTCTTTCACACTAAATTAACATTGCTAATCACTAATTTCAATTTTTATTGGCTTTGTGGTTTTATTTCAGTTGTTACTATGTTGATTTCAAAATAAGTGCTATGCTTGTCTGAGAGCTATACCCATCAGGAGTTGATAGTTTATGAGTTAATATTTGTCATGTTATTATAAAAGTAATTTAAGTCAACACAACTTAGGAAACACTGAATCAGAAGACCTTTAAGATTTCTTGTAACCCCTAAGAGTCTTACTGTGCAAATCTTGTGTAACAGTTCTATGGCTGTTGCAACAACATTACTCAAGATTTAAACATCTTCCACAGATTTGGCTTGTGTTAGCACAATGTGGGCTGTCTCTGCCAGGCCCTGGGGCCCCCTGTTTTTGAGTTTGAGCCCAGTCTAGTTACCTCAAGATGAGAGATACCTAACTGACCCTCCATCTGAGTTTAATAAGATCATTCGTGTTCTTGTTAACCTCAGGAAGCCTCTTTTTCCTATGAGTTAATGAGTTCCATCATTTGAAAGGGAATTTTAAAAAATCTGTACATCTGCAGGATTCAGGTTCTATTAAAAAGCAAAACTGTACTTGGGGGCAAAGAGGGTAGGGAAACTAAAAATAGTCTTCCTGCAGAATGGCTTAAAGTGGATCTACCCTGTCACCTAACGTGTTTTCCTTCACAGGTATTTTTCTCACTTCTACATCATCTCAGTGCTGTGGAATGGCTTCCTGCTTTGGAGCCTCACTCAATCTCTGTTCCTGGGAGCGCCTTTTCCGAACTGGCTTCACAGTTTGCTCAGAATTCTTGGGGCTGCGCAGTTCCGAGGTAACAACTCCCCTGGCCAGTTCCAACCATTGCATCCTGTTCCTATCTTTCCTGCCTGTGGGGAACTGTTCTCAGTGTTTCATAGCCACTCTCAGGTTCCTCGTTGGCAGGGGCTGGGAGGTGGAGGGTGGGGCCAAGAAGGGTTCTACGCAGATCATAGGTGGATTGCCAAGGGGATGGCCCCAAGTCTTTCACTGAGACCATAGCAGAGCTGAGAGTCAGCTCTCCATCCCTGACTTCCCAGCAAGAACTGTGCTGTGAACAGAACTGGCTGCTCTCCCTCTGATATTTTTAGTGCTGTTGATAAATTTATACAGCCTTTACACTTAAGAGGAAAAGCTTTTAGGATCCCTTGGGTTTGCCTTGAAACATTTATCATGTATATAGTTCTAACCAAAATGTCTCCAGACTCCAGAAATTTGATAGGAAATTACTTTTTGATCATGGGTTAAAAATGTTTGTTATGCTGTAAGGCTTTGGTTATACAATAAAATTGACTGTAAATAGTTGTAGTTGTTGACCAGATGATTACAAAATAGCCTTTAAATTTGCCTTGCTGTGCCTCAGGTAAAAGATACACAGGACAATTTTTTAAATAAGGAATTGAAGGTGAATACCATAAAGCAGCTTCAATTAATGTCAGGCAGCAGAAGAGGGGCAGAATTAGAAACAAATTGTTCTGGTGCTATCTCTGTCCTTTGTTGCAAACTGCTGGCTGCCTAGGAACAGTCCTTTTCTGTATAACCAGAGGAACTTGTTGCAAAAGATGACAGAAGGAAAGAGCTATGCAAATCTGCTTGGGAGGGGAATACACCTCAGCGAACCCCACTTCACCCAGTTAAACTTCATCTCTTCATTTGTTTACTGTGGGGCTGGCTGGGGTTTTATTTGTTTTTTAATTTTAACCTATTCCTGAAGAGTTAGAACTAGATTTTACTATATTTAAAATAGAAAAGCAGACAAAGCTAATCTACGTGATGGGTGGCTCCGAAGGGCTTACTGTTGGGAGGTTTGGGATGGGGGGCGGTGCCTGGAAGGGAGTACAAGGAGGTGCTGGTTGTGTTCTGCTTCTTCATCTGGGTGCTGGTCGTATGGGTGGGATGGGCTGGTTTAGTCTGTGAAATTCCATTAGGCTGTATCCTTATTGTATTTTTACAATGAGTGTATGAGATCACATTTTTTAAAACATCTGGATTTTTATTTTTAAAAAGTTTTAATGAATAAAAATTTATTTTATTCATTTTAAAATCAGCATTTCTTCTGACTTCTTCTAGGGCAGAGGTGTGAGAAGCAGATAGGAAGATAGATCTCAATCCTCACAGTCCCTCAAAGTATAATTTCTTTTTTTTTTTTAATATGGAAAGGAATGCACAGTTCTCCCTGTCTCTGTCCTGTCCCTCTTTCTGCCTTTGTACGTGACTGTGTCTCTTGTGCCCCCTGACCTCAGGGATCCCACCTGGTCCTGGCTCACAGGTCATGCAG
Organism: Camelus ferus; assembly: GCF_009834535.1. Taxonomy (NCBI): domain Eukaryota; kingdom Metazoa; phylum Chordata; class Mammalia; order Artiodactyla; family Camelidae; genus Camelus; species Camelus ferus. Next base: position 37,899,727 of record NC_045697.1, read on the forward strand.
GCACTGTTCCTGACCATCTTCATCTGGCATTAGTGCCAGGGACCAGAGACCGCGGTCGGGCTCTGAGTGCACAGACCCCGTCCTGGTGATGGCCACGTGACCCAGAAGGCTTTTACATCACGAAGCAGACCTGAGTTTGTCCCAGCCATGTCACTAGCCTACTGTGAAACCTTGAGCCAAATTCCCTGACTTCACTTCCTCACTTCCACTCACTCCCTCATTGCCACAAAAAAGGGAGGTGTTAGACTCGATGACTTCTAGGGCCCTTTCCTAAGTCTGATCTGGTTTAACAGTAAGGAAAGGAGTGACGCTGGATGAGTCCCGGAGAGAGAGGTGCTAAGTGCGTTCTGCTCTGAACTGTAGGGGGTGAGCTGGCGCTATCAGCGTTCTTAGTGCTGGCCTTTCTGTGGCTGCACAGCCTGCGACGTCTCTTCGAGTGCGTCTACGTCAGCGTCTTCTCCAATGCTGTGATTCATATCGTGCAGTACTGTTTTGGACTGGTCTACTACATCCTCGTCGGCCTGACTGTGCTGAGCCAAGTGCCAATGGACGGCAGGAACGGTGAGTGGCCGCTGGGGTCTGGTGGCTGAGCCACTGGGCATACGCAAAACTCTGCAGGCGCAGCAGAAGCACTCCCCCGAGCGTTAATGGAAGCTGGGAAGTAGGAGACCTGCCCGATCCACTTTGCATTAGAGGAGTCTGGGCTCTGATTGTAGCTTTACAGAGCCAACATGCCCGAGGGTACCTCGCAGTTATACATCACAGTAACCATAACCGCCAAAACCTGAGAGAGACCGACTGAGCAGCGGTGCCTTCAGTAATGAGAGTGAAGTGCAGAGTCCTCAGGAGGCCCTGCGTGAGGATGGAGAAACGGGATGTGGGGTTTCCCTCAGTGGGGTTGAAGTTGGTCTTCAAGGTCTGGATATTTCCAGTACTCAGTGAGCTTTCTCCTCAGGTTTGATTCCAGTGTATGTTCTTTCTCTGTTGCTGTAGGACAATGAAAGGCCTCCGTGGCTCAAGGAATGACTTTAAAGGACTGCTTATTGACAGTCTTTCTCAATTTGTGAATTATTTATTGGCTCCAGCCTATCAGCCGGGATCTCCCCCATCTAATTCCTCTGACCTTAAGTCAGTCTTTCCTCCCTGAGCTTCCTGGCATCTTGGTGCCGCCCGTGTCACAGTTTGAGCTGTCATTCCTGGAGAGCAGTCCTAGGTTTTCACCAAAAGGAACATTCCAAAGCACTTTGGTAACCCACTGTCTTGCAACCTATTAGCATTATACATCTTTCTTGGAGTTTTCTCTGCTGGCTGGACTCCAACGCCCACCCTACCTCCTATATAAACAGTCAAGGAAAGGCTGCCCAGACAGCCACAAAATAGCTTTTAGACACTTCTTTCCGAAGCTTTCTGAAACTTGTAAATTGCCCACCTGTCCTTCAAGAGATCATCTGCAGTCATTTGGGCAGTATGGGAACTGGTTTCAGGCACTCACTGAGAGAGAACACATGGGGCATTTGCCAGCTGCAGGGTCTGCTAGAAATGATGGGGGCTTGGGAGTCGGATGGGCCTGAGTCTGAATTCTGGCTCATTTAATAACTTCTCTGAGCCTCAGAACCTTTGTCTGGAATTAGGGACAGGTACTAATTTCAGAGGGTGCTGGTTGAAAAGGAAGTATGTCTCCTTGTCTTCAAAGTCTAGAGGGTCTGCCCCGAGTCACTTTCTATTACATTGTTCTGTTATTTTTTTCTTCAGAGTACCATCTCTACCTGAAATTATCTTGGTTGTTGATTTTTTTTTTTAACTTGTTTCGTCTCTTGCTACTAGAATGTGAGTTCATGAGGGCTGAGATCTTACCTGACTTATCTACTGCTTTATCCCTCATGAGAGATGCCACGCTTAGTAGACACTCAATAAGTAACTAATGAACAAATGAATAATTAAATACTACACAGTCTAGACCCTCTGTAAATATGAGCCTTCCACCTGCCTCCCCTTTCCTGGATTGTAATCCGAATTTACTCTTACAAATCTCTTCCCTCATAGGTAATTTCTCTGCATTCAGAGTAGGTCACTTGGCGGTGGCTTGAATGCTCAGACACTTGCTTCAACTTTTGATCCTACAGTGACTTATTCTTAAAGCCCTCTGATTTAAAACTATTTTCATGTTGTCTTTATTTTTAACTTATAAAAATAGAATCATTAATTTGTTAAGTGGCTAAGCCTAGTAAACATTAAGAGACTACAGTAGATTGTTTATAGAGAGCAAGTTTTCAAAAGAAATTAACATAGGTAGACTTTGGTGGACTGTCATTAGCTGTCATCAGCTAAGTCCTACCTCCAGGTTCATATGGAATAGCTTGATCCTTGGTTCTCTTTCCTGAATCAACCTTGTAGGGGCTCCCTCTGGGCTCCAGAGCCTCAGACTCGTGCCTGTTGTCAATGGACAGCTTTGTTTCTTTAGTCGAGTCCCTGACTAGCCTGACTACTTCCTGATGAAAGTAGGGAAGTCCTTAATTTGCTCTTCTGACGCCAGTCCTTGGAAAACCTGCCCTCTTCCCATTTTCCTGGTAGCTGGAGAAGAAAGAGGAAGATGATACTTTGAATATTTCTACTCCTGAAACAAAATCTCTGTGACTAGGCTCTCTAATCAGAAAGGGATATCGTTTTGGTTTTTCTCTTGCAGTCTACATTCCTCCTCTTTTTGAGAAGCCCCACCCTTAGCCTTCACTTCCAGTGATTTTCTTCATTGGCTGGAACCAGTCAAGTCAGCATTCAAGGTTCCCCTAGCAACAGCTCAGGGTGGGGTCCTTTAGGACATGTTTTTCTGACAGCAGACTATAAGAAAGAAGACCTAAAACCAGGCTTAGGTGAAGATAATAAAGATGCAGAGTAGTCTCACTGCCAAGAGTACACCACAAGGGAGGGAGACAGAGCTGACCTCTGTGCTTGAGGCACTGGAAGAAGGAGAAAAAGGACGTGTCAGTGTGGAATTCTCTACCCGGGGCCACTGAAGTGCCCCTGGCTGAGGAGCACACCTCCTTCCCCCACAGGGCCGGTCTTCTCCCCGTATTTGGGAAATTACATCAGGATGATTTTCTAGTCATAAAGAACAGAATAGGTAGATAAATGTGTTCTGCTGACTATGATTTTTTAATTCTCCAAGTCTCTGAAATTTTGCAGCGTTGGCTAATAAGATAATTCTTATTTCTGTAGCCTATGTGATAGGGAAAAATCTCCTGATGCAAGCTCGGTGGTTCCATATCCTCGGAATGATAATGTTCATCTGGTCATCTGTCCATCAGTATAAGTGCCACGTCATTCTCGGCAATCTCAGGAAAAATAAAGCAGGTGAGACATCTTCTAAAGCCGCCGCAGGTGGATTTTAGTCCTCAGAAGTTATTTATGCATATTCCTTCACTCTTTTCTTTCCTGCTCTAAGTAGTTGGCTAATCTATCAAATACTCGTTTTGACAAGACTCTGGGTTTTGATCCTCCTGTCTGTAAAAGGAGAGCGTTTTACTGGAACGCTCTCTGGCCCCATCCAGCCCTGGCATTCTGTGACTCTATCCTGTGCCCACGTTTGGGGGCCTACCCTCCATCCATGTGTCTACCCAGCATGTGAGCACTAGTATACCATCTGAGTTGGTATCATTCCGGTGAAAGCAAAAAAACCCGACTTTTTAGTTAGCTCATGTTGACTTACCACAGGCACAGTTTTTACTGGGCTTTTGAAATATGAAGCATGGAATAGTACTGTTCACCATTTATCAAGTGCTTATTTTGTGCCAGCTGAGGGCATTATATGTGGCCTCACAGTGCTCACTTGAGGAGGGTACAATCTTATTCTCATTTTACAGATCAAGCATCTGAGGCACAGAGAGGTTAAGCAACTTATCTAAAGTTACACTGTTTATAAATGGTAAAGCTGAGTTTGAACTCAGCCTGAATTTGTAGTCTGGCTCTGGAGTCTGAGCTCTTAATTACTAGTTTGGAGGACCGTTGAAGAAGCGGGCTTTCCTTCGTGTTTATTTATAGTTATTAGTGTAATCTAAGCATGTGACTTTTTAATACCTGGAAGATTGACAATGGAAGTATGAAGGATGGTGTTTTGCCCAGGTCTGTGACAGCCTTTTCTAAATGAGTTTTTATAAATTATTTGGGGAGGGAAGTGGTAAAACTTTCTTTTGGCAACTTCAAACATTCAGGATATCTTTTTTTTCCATTTCAGGAGTGGTCATCCACTGCAACCACCGAATCCCTTTTGGAGACTGGTTTGAATATGTTTCTTCCCCCAACTATTTAGCAGAGCTCATGATCTACATTTCCATGGCTGTCACCTTTGGATTCCACAACTTAACTTGGTGGCTCGTGGTAACATACGTCTTCTTCAGCCAGGCCCTGTCTGCTTTCCTCAGCCACAAATTCTACAAAAGCAAATTCGTCTCCTACCCAAAGCATAGGAAAGCTTTCCTGCCATTTCTGTTCTAAGATAACCTCAATCAGGTGACAGGTTCAATTCCTAAAGACAAGTCTAGAGACCAAAGTACAGTTTCTGTGGAACTGTTTAAAACTCTCTGTTCCATTTCTGTACCCAAAAGTCTTCACTGAATGAGCAAAGCAATACCTCTCAAAACAATGAGTCTTCCAAGAAGAAATACTTCTGGCAGACCCGGAAGTGCTGTGTCTACTTTCTGAGATGCGTTATAACACCAATCAAGTGCTAAAAAGTAGATGAGACTTCTCCAAGCTGCTTCAGAAACAAACTAACCAAGACATACAGACAGCTTCAGACGTACACATAAAACACACACACACACACACAAAGGAAGAGAGAAGGTTATCTGTGGACTATAGAGCAAGCAGTATAGTGGGTGCTCAGTAAGTGCTTGTTGCATTTCAGTCAAAGCAGAATAGCCTTTAAAAATAACAACAATGTGTAATTGCACACCAGTGGATTCAGGGAAAAATGAGTTTGTTGGAGTTGGTTTATACCTTTACTTATTGCCACAAAGGCTTCCAGTTATGTAACCATCAGTAATCATCTCCCCCTCAAATCATAGCCTAACAAAAAGTTTGAAACCTCTTTTATTTAATACTTTTTTGACAGCTTTTTCAAGCGAGTACCTTAAAATAAAATATTTTTATATTTATATCTAAAAAGCCTTCATGAGTGGAACTGAGTGACGCTCCGGATTGGGTAGTGCTGTAGCCTCATTCATATGTTGTTATTCACATTGGATTAATGTCTGTCTGGGTTTCTTTTAACTAATAGAATGGATCCAAAGATATTTTAAACTAAAGTTTACACTTAAAATAGCCTATGTTAAAGAAAATGCCCATGATCAAGTCAAGTGGATATAAATGCATGGTGTGAAAGTAGAAAATAATACCGTAGCCTGAGCATCACAGTAAAAACTGCATATTCATGCAGCATAAGATTTACTGGCTGATTGGCTGAGGTGTTAACTTTGTTCCTTTTATGCAGATGTCTTCTTATAGTGTACTGGGTACTAAGGTTTTGCACTAAGATGTACCATGCTCTGGGGGAAAGAACCTTATTACTAACCAGGCCCATATGGAATGCAGTCTAAGAATATCCCCCACCCCCATCCCTGGAGGGGTAAACCAAAGCTGTTAAACAGACCCTTTTAATGTGAGTTTCAGTGTATGTGTATCAGCGCATATTGTGAAGTTCTTAGAATTCTGATGTAGACTTTTCTCCCTCAACAATCAAATACCACTTCCATCAGCTGTGCATTCAAATAAATGACATACTCATTTCATTTATCATTTAGATTTGCCATCCTCAGGACCAAGACTCAGGAACAAAATTCGCTACGCTAGAATTGTGAAGCATTTTACTTTTTGGTCTTAATGTCCACATGAATGGCATAAATGATTTTTAGTAGCATATTATTGGGAGAGAAAAATGTATTTTGCTTTTGCATGCAGTTTTATACTAGGTTAGACTAGGAATTTGGCTGCTGTTCTGGAATTTCATTGTACTTTTAAGTAAAATAATGAGCATCCCCTGTGAAGGATCCTGTCGCGGTGAGAGAGCGTTTCCAGCTTGCCTCGCAGTCCCTCACACACTTCTGTCTCCTGCTCTCCCTTCCCCCTCCTTGCCCAAACACTGCATTTTTAGGTGAATACAAAACAAAAGAAATAGTGATGTCCTCAAAGGGGCTCAGAAGAAAGTCATGTGGTCTTTGATGAAAGCTCAGCCACAGGGTATAATTGAAAATTGTGCTGTGCTTGCAAGATCACAGGCAGCATTGCTCTTTGTGTTAGTGAAAATATTCCAGGTGCCTAAAGGGAGAGCACCAGAGAGTTTGCAAATTCCTCAGAAATAGCTTGGGGGTGGAGAGTCTTGATTTTCCTATTGGCTTAGTTCTAAAGCTTTAATCTTTCATTTTCTGTTACTATTAAGTTTGGGGAAGTGATACTGATTTCCCATAACAGCGTTGCCTGGATTAACTACTGACTGTAAAAGTGCTGAAAATAGCCTTTGTTTTTAAGTCTCCAAGTTGTAGCTCATCCTCTTTACTAACATTTGCTTTCAGTTAGCATGGATTATTTTATCTCTGCAAAGCTTTGTTCTATATTATGTTTTTATTATTTGGTTTTTTGAGGGGGGTAATTAAGTTTAATAATTTGTTTATTTTAATGGAAATACTGGGGACTGAACCCAGGACCTCACACTTGCTAAACACACACTCTGCCACTGAGCTATACCCTCCTTCTGTTCTGTATTATATTTTTAATTCAATGAGTGGTTATTGCTAGAGTTCCTACCCCCCCAAAAAAGCCTTTGCCAATATTTTATATGAAGCTTAATAGTTTAAAGAGACTGTAAATATCTGCATAACTAAAGTTACCTGAGAACTCAAGGAGCATTCATAAGCAGTGTATCTCAAAATGAATTGGTATATTAAAGGAGATCTTAAAATAGTAAATGAACAAGTAGAAATCTTTTACACCGACCTAAGCAATTTCTGTCCACTTGCCCACATTGTCTATCAGAAAAAAATACTCAGCTGATTTTTGTTAGGTGTCTTATATTAGTCTAACCTATGATTTTTCTTTTTTGGGGGGAGGTGGTAATGAGGTTTATTTATTTATTCTAATGGAGGTACTAGGGATTGAACCCAGGACCTCGTGCATCCTAGGTGTGCACTCTGCCACTGAGCTATACCCTTCCCCTAACCTAAGATTTTTCTGATGGACAAGAAACAGTGGATGTGGCAGTGATCCCTAAATAATTCACATGATGCATTCTTCATCCTTTTTCTCAAATACCAGTGGTCTAGAAAGCCATGTATTGGTTTTGGGGAAAGCAAAATGTAATTATCCAAATAACTTATAAAAAGCTACTCTTTGCACATAATTGAGAAATATCAGGTCTCTTTCTTCAAAAGAACATTTGAAGTACTTAGAAGACAAAAGAATACAAGGGGTTTCTGTAGAAAACACAAATCTGCCCCTCTGGGTAAAACCTCATAGCACATGTGCAGTTTTTATCAGGGCCCCCTGGCCTACGTGGCATCTTGCTGTGCATTAGGAAAGTTGTTACTCTAGGAACATCCCCATGAGAACAGAAATGAACCTTTGTGGGCACAAAAGGCAGCTGGTGATGGGGCTGCAGCTCAATGAGTAGAGCTTGAGCTGGATCTCAGCCCACTCACCCTTCAGACTGCTGTCCCTTGTGCAGTGCACAAACCGCACAACCTTCCACGGAGACCCTGCTCATCGTGCTGCCTGTCTGCAGATTCTGTTCACTCTTGAAGAAAACAAGACTATATCACATGGAATCATCTCATTGAGAAAGATAAGAATAAACTAGGAGAAGGGGGAAGTAACTCCACAAAACATCTGTACTTCCATGCACAAAAAGAGGAGTTCGGTGGTTAGCAGGTAAGTGACCCTTAAACAACAGAATGTCTGCTCAAACGCTGGGATGCCAGCCCCAGGTGGAGAGATTTTGCTTCTCTGACTACCAGCTCCTGTCTTTCCAGCTTATTCTAGTACAGTAGCTCCAACAGTATTTCCATCTCATTGGGACCTCCAATCTATTGATGTCAAGACATGGCTATTGTCCTTCACCTCTCCTGAATTTTTTCTTACCTCCTTAACCCTGCTTAAATTGCAAGTGAATCACTCTAATTCATCCCTTTGTATATATCCCCAACTCTCTGTCCTCCCCACATTGCTTCTTCCTGCTGATTTCACCAAGGCACACCCCTGGTTAAATTCAACCCTCCTTCCTTTGCGTGTGCATCTGTGCAGCTGGACTATGGCAGGAGAAATATAATCCACAGACAGCCCCTTTAAATCCAGGGCCGCTGACCTCAAGGGGTCCTCACTGCTGCGGTCATGCTAACATCCCTAGTCCATTCACTCTCTCAATGCTGATTATGCCACATCTCTGTCCTCAGGGAAATGAAGCTGTTGGAAGAGAACTTCCACAGGTTACCACCACCACCTCCACGCAGCTAAGCATCTGCCTGTGTGTGCGGTCTGCCATCACTATTGCTGAAGGATACTTTTTTTTTAAAAGGATGTAAAATCATGATTCTTGTACAAATGTAAAACGAACATATACCAAAGATTTTATTGAACTCATTAATTAATGAAGGAACCAGTGAGATGTTGGAAGCAGTTCTAAGAAGAATTTCAAAGAGCAGCACATAGGGATAATGAGGCATGCCAAAAGGAATTTGCTTAATAAACGCAAACTAGCTTCAGTAGTTGGGGAGGGAAATCAATTGTGCTTCCATTGGACAAAATTCTTTTGTATATATATGGAAAAGAATTTTTTGCATTCCTACCAACTGTGACTTACAAAGTTGCAAAATAGCTCAAAGGCAGGGTGCAGGGTAACCTGAAGAGTGTGCTAGACAGGATACCAGTAATGTTCTTTGCTCATCTCAAAGTCATTTATAATTTTTTCCTGAAACCACAGTCTCTCTGGATTTCTGCCCAAACCTAGGCCCTCTCCTTGGGCACTAGATTCTACCTAAGGACATTGGTTTGCCATTCTTCCTCCTAAAGATCATCAAATTTTCTGCCCTTTCTTGATCTTCCCATCAGCAGATAAATATCTTTTTAAAACCTAATCCTACTTCCCTCACCAGCTACCACCTGGTTTTTCTAGTGCCTTTGCAGCAAAACTGGAAAGATTTATTTGATTCTTACTAGCTCAGTGCTTTTCCTCTCACTGCTAACTCACTCCAGTCACTGTCTACACCTCACAGCTCCACCGACACTGCTCTGGAAAAGTCTCCAGCAGCCATGCTAAGTCCCGTGGCAGCTTCTCAGGATCCATACAAATGCAGCGCCAGTGACCAGTCACTTCACCTTGTACGTTAACTGACTCCAGCGCGCCACACACTCTGGGCTTTCCTCCTGCTTCCCTGGTCGTTCTTCCCAGGTTTCTCTGCTGATGGCTTCTCTTTATCCTGACTCCTGAACGTAAGAATACGCCAGTTCCCTGTTCCTACTCCTCTTCTCTGTCAATGGATGGTGACCTCATCCAGTCTCATGACTTTAAATACTATTTATATACAGACAACTTCTAAATATACATATCCAGTCTAGGGAGAGAGTATAGCTCAAGTGTAGGGCGCATGCTCAGCGTGCACAAGGTCCTGAGTTCTAATCCCCAGAACCTCCATTAAATAAATAGACCTAATTACCTCCTCCACTCCCCCCACCAAAAAAAAAAAAAACAAAACAGCCACAATCATGATTTATATGCTTTAATATTTTTCCCTTCTAGGACCAGCTTCCCAGTTTGTCAAGTTGTTAAGTTTTGTTGTTGTTCTTGTTGTTTTTTATGTAAGAGGGACATAGCCTCTTAATTCAGATGAATTTTATTTGCAGTCCCTGGATTGCATTCTCTGGAATGTTTGGTAGTTTAGAATCAGAAGCACCTGATTGTATAAGGGTGTGTCAGAGTGAATAACATCTAAGTATGCCATTTTTGGCATGGATACTAATAAATTTTACTTACTCATAGAATGTAGAATTATCAAGATCAACAGGAATTTGCGGTCATGGATTGACATTAACTCTGGTTAGTAGAGGTTGGGAAAGATCCTGGCTGCCTGTAGACTGAGTACTTATTACAGCTTCCCTGCAGAATCCAAGCCTGCTTTCCATTTTCATGACTCAACAAGGTCTGTTTTTATTACCATAAAATTCAAACTTTTATATAGCAAGTGGCACAAGAGAGCCCTGAGGGCAAGTACTTCTGCTACTTGATGGAGCAGCAGCACCCTGATTTGCCCACCCTAGGAGACAGTTTTTACTGAGAAGTTACAGGCAAAATTATAGAGTTTGCTCCTTCCATTCAGCATCTCCCATTGCTGATTAGATTTCATGAGTCAGCAGTCTTTCATAGTTAGATTAAAAAATCACCTTTGGAAATTCAAGGTAAAGAATAATGCCATCTTAATCTTGGGCCTAGTAAAGTATTAATTCCTCTCAGGAAACAAAGAAGAAAAAAATGGAAGTCAGTTATGAGATTTTCTTTCAGTCTGGGCGAAGGCAGAAAGGCTCCTGCCAAGCTCAGGGGAATTTTACGTGCAGGCCCATTTGGAGAAGGGGTACAGGAAACACCATGCTTACTAATGATATTCCTCATCCTGGATCAGAGTTTTTGCACTGACTTTGATCAGTTCCGTGCCTTATATGAAAAGATCACTGATCTGTGTCCAGGTCTTTACATGTTACCCCTCTGAGAACGGAAGAATAGCAATTTATTTATTCAACTGAATTTATCTAACATCTGCCTTATGCAAAGCACGGAGGTAGGCTCTGTGGCGCACACAGGGTTACATAAGACAAGATTCCTGCTCTCAGGGAGCACACATTTCAGTATGACGATGACACAGATTTATCAATCTCTGTTACCTTAAGTTAAGGTCATGGAGGAAATCCATCAGTGTCATCATGTCCCCTTCACCTCATGTTGTCTTCCTTACAGTTCAAATCCTGACGCTCGATAGACTGTAGGACCATATGCAGCTTGGTGAGCGTGCAAGCTGTGTGGTCTCACGGGGCCCTGCTCTCAGGAAGGCCTCATACATGGTTTAATCCTCTGCTGTTGCTGCCTCAAAAATCTTAATAATTTTATTTTTGTACTTGTGTTTAGTAAGTGACAACTCATGGGACAATGGAATATGCACATGAGCAGTGGAAGCACAACCAGAGGTGATGCGTACGTGTGTGCAGAGGGCTGGGCAGCACAGGTAACCCAGCAGGCACATGCATGCCTCAGAGTAGGGCAGGGCGCAGCCAGACAGCGCCTGGGCCTGCACGGCGGGGGGGTACGGTGACAGCAACAGCAGAAGCAGAGGCAGCAGTTGTGGCAGCCCTGGCTCCGCAGACTAGATAGGGAGGGGCCCTGCATGGGGACAGCACCAGGGCCTGCATTGGGACGCCAGCTTGCCAATCCCTGTCATCTGCACCAGTATCAGCTTCCCAGCCTGACACTGGGACAGGAGCTGCTGGCACTCAGGCAGCAAACTGTTGTTTATCTATTTTATATATAGCGGTTAATTAGTATCTGCAAATTTCAAATGCCCAATTTATCCCTTCCCACCCCATTCCCCCTCATAACCATAAGTTTGTTTTTTACGTCTATCTGTTTCTGTTTTATAAATTTGTTCATTTATGTCTTTTTTTTTTAGATTCCACGTATGAGTGATATCATATGGTATTTGTCTTTCTCTTTCTGGCTTACTTCACTTAGAATGATGATCTCCAGGTCCATCCATGTTGCAGCAAATGGCATTATTTTCATTTTAATGGCTGAGTAGTAGTCCATTGTATAAATATACCATGGCTTCTTTATCCAGTCATCTGTCAATGGACATTTAGGTTGCTTCCATGTTTTCACTATTGTAAATAGTGCTGCTGTGAACATTAGAATTCTTAAAGGGTTTAGAATCTTTAGTTTTGAAAACTGCTGCAACATCATAAAGCAAATAATCACACACGTAGAAATAGAAATTAAATATAAAGATCATCACAGTCTACAGAAAAGAACACTATAAAGAAGATGTGGTATATAGACAATGGAATATTACTTAGCCATAAAAAGAATGAAAGTTTGCCATTTGCAACATGGATGGACTTGGAGGGTGTTTTACTTAGTGGAATAAGTCAGAGAAGGACAAATACTGAATGTTATCGCTTATATGTGGAATCTAAAAAGTAAAAGAAACAAATGAATATAACAAAACAGAAACAGACTCACTAACACAGGGAACAAACTAGTGGTGACCAGTGAGGAGAGGGGTGGGAGGAGGAGCAATGTATGGGTAGGGGATTAAGAGATACAAACTACTAGGAATAAAATAAATAAGATACAAGGATGTGATGTACAGCAGAGCAAATATAGCCAATATTTTATAATAACTTTATATAGAGTATAATCTATAAAGATATCGAATCACTCTGTTGTACACCGAAACTAATAGAATATTATGTTACTGAAGTCAACTATACTTCAATTTTTAAAAAACACTATTTTCATATGAAGGTTTGAATGAATCAGTTGTTAATAAGAAAGGCAATTAAATTTTTTTCCTTGTAATTGAAGACAGAATGACAGAAAGCATAAACTGGCCTTTTGAATTGTACTCAAATCATGAAGTCAATTTCCATTGCTTATAAAACCTCCATAAATTTCAGGAAACATTTTGTCATGTCTGAGGAAACATTAAAATGCTGTTATATAATTTTATACTTAAAATCAAATTTAGACTTACATAAAGCTAATTTGTATGAAAAATTAAATCTGTCTAGGAAAATATTTCTACAAGAATCAACACTAGAAGTACTAAAATTTATTTTTCAAAATAAGTAAGTAGAAATTTATGTTAGTGTTGTCACAGCCTGTAAAATATTCACAGCTGTATCAGCAGCAAGATCCTTTTCAAAATGAAAACAATCAAAATTTATTTGTGATCTTGCATTTGCTAAGAGTGACTGATGTTAGCTTTCAGTCATGTCTACTGAAAAAGAAACTGTGTGAAATGAATTTCTTACCTGTTGAAAACGAAAATAAAATGATAAGTATCAATCTTAATGAATTTGCAGGCAGGTGAGCCAGAAAATTTTCATCGTCAATCTATCACATTAATAGACTATTGTTGTTTGTTGCATTATATAGAATTATGGCCCCCAAAATATTGTTTTTGTGGTTTTTAAGTTCATTGAGTTACCTATGTATCACTATTACCCCTATTACATTAGTACCTTTAACTGTACTTTTTTTCCCTGCTTTTGAACAGGGGTCCCAGATTTTCATTTTGCACTGGGCCCAGCAAATTATGTCGGCAGCCCTGGTCAGGTAAGAGTATGACAGATTTTCATCACAAGCCATTATTGAAGACAGTTTGTAACTGTGAACGCTTAAGAAGTATATAAGAGAGTAAGAAATGCAAGAAAATGTATGTTGTTAATGTGTTCCATACAGAATGCGTTAGCTAGTAGGCATTTCATCTATATTAAGAGTAAAATATTGTCATTCTGTGAGCCAAAGAGCAGAATTTGGCATAAGGAAAAAAAATCTGTATTTGATTCAAAATAGATGTGACAAAAGATCGATTTGGGATAATGCTTCCAGTGGGTTGGCATCCTCATTAAAATTACATTTTTTGCCATACAAAGCATGAGTTTAACGGGGATAAACATACATTCAAATGAGGGTCAAACTGAGATACTTTATAAGGAGTAAGCCATCAGATTGTCTTATCAGCATTCTGTGATTTTCAAGCACGGAGAGCCATTTTTCCAAATATCAGACAAATGGCACCACAGTATGAGCTCCCCTTCTGTTCTTGGCTTCTTCAGAACTGACAACTTCCAATGGACTTCACTGTAGATACAAAATCACAATAGAGATGACTTACAGTATAGCACAGGGAACTATACTCAGTAGCTTATAATAGCCTATAACAAAAAAGAATATATATATGTGTAGCTGAATCACTATGCTGCACACCAGAGACTAATATAACATTGTAAATCAACTATGCTTCAAGAAAAGAAAAGAAAATGAAACATCAGGGAAAAGCACTGAAACTAGAGAAACCAAATTTGCTTCCCATAAAGCTAAGAAAGAACCACTTAATTATAATTGTTTTTTATTTTTATATGAAGATTGTTATATATAATGACTTTATTTCAGGAATTAAGAAACATAAAGGAGATGCATATTTACCCAAAACAGATTTAGTTCTATCTTCTTGACTTTTAGTGAAATTATGGATTTCTAAGTGATATAATTTGTGTATCGGTGCTTTTAATGGGCCCATTTTAGCCATTTCTAGTACCTATAATGTTAAAATAGACTGAGAAAAGCTGCAAGCATGTACAGGAATACAGAGAAAGACATCACAAACAATGTTTACAGAATTAGGAAAAACGATCGCAGTACATGTACCAATGAGAAAACCAATACTCATCGTACACAGAGTCCTCCAACAACTCAGCAACAAGACGATGCAGCAGGCCTCTGTTTTCCAGGCTGACTATCAAAGTCAGCTCTGAAAGACAAAAGCAAGTTAAAAAGAACTATCTGAGAGCGTGGGGGAATAAGTGGCTTCCCCTGTCCGGTGGTGCTTGGGGATGGAGTGACGTGGTATCAGTGGAAAAGCTGTGGGCTTTGTTAGCGAAAATGCCCGACCTGCCCCCTCACCCCTCCCTCCTGTGCCTCTCTACACCAGAATTTTGGAATTTACAGTGAAAATAATTTAAGGAGTTAGAGCAAGGTCAAAGAGAAGAGTTTGTTGTTTATCAGATGCCATCAACACAGTGGCAAAACAATACCAAAAACACACATACACAAAACCCCAAGACTAGCTCTCTATCTAGGCTTAGTCTCCCAGAAGGGACAGGGCTGCAGACCTGTTGTTATCACACATGTGTGACTGCAGTGTGTAGGGGGTGTAGTGGGTTGTTATGTTCTAGGTCTATAAACAACCACGCTCCTTGCTCTAACATGTAGAGGAAGGATTGCACACTGGCAGGCCACAGGCCAAACCAGACTCACAGACAGGTGTTCTTTTACTTGCACAGCTTTAAAAATGTTTTAATGAGTGACTGTGATGGTTAATTTTATGTGTCAATTTAGCAAGGCTAAATTGTTCAAAAACTAGTCTGGATGTTGCTGTGAAGATGTTTTGTAGATGTGATTAACATCTATAATCAGTTTACTTTTAGTAAAGGAAATTGCCCTCAATCATGTGGATGGGCCTTAGCTGATAAATTGAAGTCCTTTAGAGCAAAATCTGAGGTTTCCTAGAGAAGGAATTATGCCCCAAGAGTGTAATATTAAAATGTTGCCCGAGTTTCCAGCCTCCTGTCCTGCCCTAGGCATTTCAGACTTGCTGTCCCCCACAGTCACCTGAACCAATTCCTTAAAATAAATCTCTTTCTCTGCATGCATATATATATGTATATCCGCACAGGAAAGTTGGGAAATGTGACATGGCGGTTAACAGTCACCATGTAGCTAGGTTCTAACCAGTAAGATGTAAGCAGATATGCTCTGTGGTAGCTTCCGTGGAAGGCAAATCCTGTGTCACTTCTTCCAGCTAGTCCTCCATCCTGCTGCCTAGAACAAGCTGTTAGTGCTCTCGCAGCCCTACTGGGTCATGAAGACAAAGGCCATACCCTAGGGACAACAGAGCAGGAAGCTGGGGGAAGCTGGATCCCTGGTCACTGTGGAGATGCTAGAGTAGTTCTGAACTGCATCTCGCAGAGGAAGACATTCTTATCTAATTTATGATTTTCTGTTATTTAGTGGAATGTAACCCTAGTTTAAAAATCAGGAAATATCACATAAAAATTCCAATTCTGGCTTCTCCCTTGACAATTTGGCATATCTGCTAAACTTGGGGTCATGCTCCCATGTTACCAATTGCCTAGGGCAGGAGAATGGGTGCTTGCTTGTTTTAGACAAAGATGGAAACCCCACCAGGTTTTTCTCTTTTAAGTTCCTGAAAGCATTTGAGCTTGCTATTTCCTGACATGGCTGTTGGAGTTTTACCTCTGCAGTGTGATAGGCCCTTGCTCAAACTTTTTTTGTCCTCTTAGGCTGTTTCTCCAGCCACTTTTTTGGGAAATGGGCAGGATGGAAAATCATTGATGCCATCCTTATAACCTGCTGTCTTTCTCTCTGCATCACTTGCAGCAGGAACATTCCCAAATTGGTGCAGTCCACAAAGGAAGATGTGTCTGATGCTGGTGGAAACAGGCCTTCTCCTACCCTTGGAGAGACTACATCAGTCACAGTCCTACAGGCCTGCCTGTGGGAGGAGGGAGCAGGTCGCAGTGTCTGCAGACTTCTCATGGTGGGGAAACTCCACTCTTACAGCTTGGGAGGAGGGGTACAGAGCATCTTCTATTCCATGGCTGCAACCTTTTTTCTCAATTTAAAGATCTTCTTCTAGTCTAATGAATTTGTGTTCCTCTCTTCCACATAATTTTGATCCAATTTCTCACTAATGCTAAAGTTTTATTTAGTGAAAGAGCATCACCCCCAGAATTCCTGCATTGACTTGACATGGCCTGAGGGGATTCCCCCTAATTTGGGCAAGGGGCTGAGGGGATGGAGGTTGGAGTCTCAGTTGCCATCAGACCTAAATGGACCTGGCAATCACTGGGGGTAGGTTGGGGGAGAGTTGTTCTGACTTGAAGTGATCTTGGTGAAGTAAAGACTGATTCTTATCTTTGACTGTGAATGAACTCAAAGACAAAGACCCTTCAAAGCTGCTCAGGCATTTTGGGTGTGGAATGAGGTTAACCTTCAAAGGGGAAGCCACGACAAGATCAGAAATCTGTGTTTTTGAGCCAAACTATGTCTGTGTCAGTGTCTAGACTTGGCTTTGTCTTTTCATTATGAGAATTGCATTAAACTCATAATGAGTCCTTCATATGTGAGTGACTTCTGTGGCCAGGCACTGTTTCAGACCTTGGGAATACAGTGAGCAAAACAGGTAGGATTCCTGCCCTCATGGAGCTCACATTTTAGTTAAGGGATACAGATAATAAATACAAGTAAACAATTAGATAATCAAGATAATTTCAGATAGTAATAAGTGCTATTAAAAAACTAAAGAACTTTTTTAAAAAACCAACTTAAAAGAAAAGGTGAGACAAAGTGATAAGAGGAAAGGGCGGGGGTCTAATTTAGATGGATAAGAAGGAAGTTTCCTCTTAAGGAAGTGATACTTACCCTAAATGACCAGAAGAAGATCTGAAAAAAGAGTGTTCTAAGAAGAGAAACAGCAAGTACAAAGGTCTTGAGGTGGGAGCAAACTTGGTTGGGCATGACACGTGAGGTAGAGAAAGCCAAGCAGTAAAGTCACACAGAAGACGGGTTTGATCACACAGAACTTTAACTCAGATGTGAACTTTATTCTAAGGGCATTCAGAAGCGATTGGATAATGTTAAGTAGGGGAATGAATGATTTATATTAATTTTGAAAGCTCTCCCTGGATGCTGGTTAGATTATAACTTGGCAAGAGTGCAAGCAGGTAGGCCAATCAGGAGTCTATTTTAACAGTCCAGGTAAGAACTGACACCTAGTTTGGACAAGGTTGTAACAGTGGAGATAGCAGTGAATAGATTCAGGATCTATTTTAGAGGTGGAGACAACAGAACCTGGCAGGTGGATTGGATCTGGAGTAGGAGAAAATGAGAGGAATCTAATAGGGGTCCCCTGGTCCCATCCACTGAGATGGAAGCCTGAAGAAGGAACAGGTTTTGGGAAGGAAATCCAGAGAAGTATTTGTCCCATGCTTTATTTGAAATGCCTGTGAAACATCTAGATGGAGGTGGCAAGCATATAGCTGGATAAATAAGAACACATGGAGCACATGTTCCACGTTCTTTTTGGAACTTTCAGCCCACTTGTGGAAACCTGGGAAAGTCCAAGAATGGGCCTGAAAGGGCATTCTGGACCAGCAGAGGTCCCCACGAGGTCCAGATCCCCATCATCTAAAGGGTTTTAGCACACCTGTGGGTAGCGGTATGCTTCATTTCACATAGTGCAAGTGCTTTAAAGAGTTCTACAGGTCAAGCAAGTTGTGAATTACTGTTTGTCATTAACTTACCTTTCAATTTGCCAAACACTTTCTTCTTAATGTTGAATTGTCTTTCATTGACTCTCAGTGGGAAGTTTTTGGTTTCTGCTTCCCCCTCTCCTTTCTTATCACTCCCTGCCTTCGCTTTTCTAACCAGCCTTTCCTCTGTGGACTGCTTCATGTTAAAAAGTTTAAATCCATCCTTTCATGTTTCTGGGGTGCAGGGAGAGGTCTCTAATAGAGCTTAAGAAATAGCTTACCTCTTCCCTACTTCTGAAAAGTTGAGGAAGAAAACAAAGAGTGAGACAGACAGGCTGCCACAAGTGACTTTAGGTCTGGTAGCCAAGTGTGCTGAGCTAATACTGAATTCCAGAATTACAAGCTGTCCCCACCCAGTTCCCAGCAGCTCTGGGTTGGGAGCAGGCAGGCCCCTGGGAGAGCGGCAGAAACTTGTTCTTCCCTGTGGGCTGCACCTCCCTAGAGGAAACAGGTGGCAGAACTGAGCCCAGTATGCTGTTACTCTGCCCAGATTTATTTTACATCATCAGAGGTGAAACAGTTAAGGCTCTGAGAGAAGCGAGGAAACAGTCCTCATGGAAACTTGGGGTGGAGAGAGGACTTTCTCCTCTAATGATAATGGAAACGTTCACCATTAATTGGCTGGTTTTATATGTTTGGCTTTTCAGTAAGTAGGACACTGTTAAGTTCAACAGGCAGATATCAAGCACAATTCTGCGACTTACTAAGTATAGTTTTGGGAAGGTTACTTGAGCTGTCTCAAATTTCTCATTTGTAAAAATGAGGATGAGAGTACCTGCCTTGTGAAATCATTCATGTAACACATTCAGTGCACTGCCTGGGTCAGAATAAACACTCAGTAAAGATTTGCTGCTACTATTACTACTGTAGTGGTGGCTATCACTGTTACCATGTTAGGAGATCTGTTAGGTGCCAAAGATATAAAAGATAAAAGACATAATCTTACCATCTAAAGCTCAGTAAGGAGGTAGGAATAAAAATATAATACAGTGTAATGCACATTAGTAAAGTTTTTTTTACCAGAAGGGTGCCTACCAACGATTACATTTTAGTGAGATTATACCTATGCAGGCCAGGACAAAAAAAAAAGCCGACTTGGAATTGTTGAGCTTCCCACATTCTTATTGGGTAGGAGTCAAGTAAGTGGCTCTGTTTGCAAGAAAGGTATCAGGAAACTGCCTGTGTTTTTAGGGTAGGTTTTTTATCCCCAAAGGAGTTAGTCACCAGTGAGGACTAGAACAATGATGGCTCTAAATCCTCAAGGTGGTGAAAGCCAGAACCAGCCCTGATTTAGCACTCCTGGGCATGGAAAGAGCTGATCCTTTGGAATCTGACACCTGGAGCCTAAACTGGCAGAGCTTGAGGGCACTTGGATCATGGTGACACTGGAATAGGCCAGAAGGGCCCCACTCTGGCTGAGATTCTGACGCGGCACTGACCCCACTGTGCAGGACCCCCATGAGGGCAAGGCTTTATCTCTATGTACTTTACATCTGCTAAAAAGCTTTGCTGCCTTGCCCCTGAGTCACCCCTTCAGTGGCTGGCGCATAGGCATCCTGCAGCTGTAAGCCGTAAGTCCTCATTGCCTCATCTGCCGAGGTGACTGGGAATTCAGCCAGGAGTACTTCCTGTTAGAGAGCTCTGGAGTGTGGAGGCAGGCCCCAGAAAATAAGCCAAGCACCTTCCAGGATCACGGATACGTGGTCAGTTTTGCCGCATTCACCCTCTGCTTCAGCCATTAGATCAAGCCACTAGATTCACGTTCAGGTACCTCTAAAGTATGGCAAATTCTGTAGGCATAAAAGAGAGGGAGTTGGAGGGAGGACAGTTCTCTATCACTGGTTTGTGAGAGCTCAAACATTTGCACCCTAGGGATGAAATGGGAGGCATAATAGTTGTACACCAACTGTGTAGGGCATCCTGGTCACTGACATAGTAATAGAAGCATGAATATGCTACAGCAGCATGAAGCAAGAAGTGGTAAGTTCTGTAAGAGGAGGTGTTGGGGGAAGACTTCTGAGAGGTCAGGCCTGAACAGGATTTGGAAGAATGAGTAGGCGTTTACAATGACAGAATAGAGGAAGTTAATTACAGACAGGAAGAACAGCATGGACAAAAGCTTTACTAACCCATGACAGCATGGTATTTTCAGTGAATTCAAAGTAGATTTATCCACTCTGCGACAGTGTTTTGGTGGATTCATTTCTTGTTCCAGTGTTTACTGATAACCTCCCTTAGTTCTTAACAAAGTAAAGGTTTATTATATGTAAATGCATATACAATATTTATAATAGTGCCTGCCACATGGTTAGCACAATCTTAGTCAAACTTCTGATAACTAAATAGCTCAGTTTTTTTTAATAAGATGTAAAAATTTTCTCAACCAACTATCCTGTTTTCTATTCCTGCTCCTCCAATCCCCATACTTCAAAAATCCTAGATTCAATTTCAAAAGCCAAATATTTTAAGAGGTCAGTTTAAGATAGGTGCGGCACAGACGCCTAAAACGGAAAGGCGCTGCAGGAAAAGGGTAATGTTAGTTGTTTTTGGTCTGGGGTGATTATAGGCAAACTGTCTAAAGCAAGTCTTTAAAATTTTCGTCTGTTATTTTCTAAGTCCTGTTTCAGAGGTTTGTTTCAAATAATCGCATCTGGAGCCTCTAAGAACGTTGCACTCGGTAGATGGCCGCGCCGGCGGCGGCACGGAGAATCGGTGAAGCACTCAAGAACCGGCTAAGGTGTGGCCGTTCCCGCAGCAAGTGCCACGTAACCAGGGCACTCGAACTAATTTGACATCTAGGAAAGGCTACGAGAAGCGACAGGCTGGCCTGGATATTAGGGCAGAAGACTCAGGAGGAAACAAGGAGTAAAGAGCCGTGCAATTCTGGGACGGTGGGCAGAGGGAGAGGAAGAGGGTCCCATCTCGGGTGCGAGAAGGATGCGAGACAAGGAAGGTCACGCGGCGCCCGGTACCCGGGAGCGCCGGGCCCAATGGGAGGAGGGCGCGAGCCGCACCTCAACCTGCCGGATGACGTCACGACGCCGAGGCGGACGCCGGGCCAATGGGAGGCCGTCGCGGGCAGGGGCGGGGCCCGGAGGAATTGGGCTGGGCCGCACTGAGACAGTTGGAGGAATCGTGTGGCCACCGCGGGTAGGGGGAGAAAGAGCCGCCGGCTGCGGACGCCGGCCTGCCCTGAGCCTCTGCCGGCCCCGGCCACTTCCCGCATGCTGCCGGCTCCTCCCTGAGCGGCGGCGGCGGCGGCGAGGCGTCAGGGACGCTCCTGGGGGCGGCTCGGGGTCGAGGCTTCCTGTCGCCCGCACTTCCTCTTGCGGCGCCGGTGCACGGCCGTCTCGGCCGGCGGGATGGCGGCGGCCAGGGGGAGCGGCCGTGCATCTAAACCCCGGTTGCTTCTGCTCCTGCTGGTTCCGCTGCTGTGGGCCCCGGCCGGGGTCCGGGCCGTTCCCGACGAAGACAGCCACCGGAACAAGGAACCGCCGGCCCCTGCCCAGCAGCTGCAGCCGCAGCCCGCGGGCGTGCAGGGCCCCGAGCCGGCCCGGGCCGAGGTGAGCGGGACGGGCCCGGGCAGGCGAGGCTGCGGAGCCGGCTGCGCCGGGTACCAGGCTCGTCGTAGCCAGAGCGCCGCCCTCGGCCCAGGCAGCCGGCGGGGGGAGGGAAGCCCGGTTGCGGCTCTCTGGGCTGGAAGACGTCTGAGTGCGCTTTCCCTGGGTCAGGCCTGGCCTTGCCTGTCTCCTTATGGGGGAGGGGAGGAGGGGAGCCGAACTAGGAGTCCGCTGTAAACCTTTAGTTCCGGAGGATAAAGATGCTGCCAAGGAATGGGCTTCTTGTTGATCAGATGTATCCTAGAGAGCTGGGAATGCTCATCATCCCAAGTGGAAAGTTTTTAACAGAGGGCAGCTGGGAGGCTTTTGGTATTCTCTGAGAATAACAACATCGGCCATTTCATTGTTGAAGCAGTTTATCCCATACTGTTTAGCACATTCAGCTTTGCACAACTCTCACTTTATTTTTTTTTAACAAGTTCTCGTTTGCAGGAAGTAGCCTTTAGGAAAGCACAGGAATCATCCGTCTTTGACAGTACAGAGTGCTGCAGCGGTGTGGGACGCCAAAACTAAATTTATAAGTATACCAGAATCCTACATTTTGGTCTCCACTAAAAGATATTAATTAGCATCTAAATTTATGTTAGTAGAATCCCTTAGTCACTTATGTTCAAGATCTCGGCAGCGTTTTTTAAATGCTCTGTGCGCCCTGGGCTTTCTCCTCATTTCCAATTTGGACTCCTGAATTCAGGCCTTCTGTAGTCTCTTCTAATAGGAGCTCAAACCTCCCATTTCCACCCCAGGCTACCTTCAGCCTGTCCCCATCTAACGAATCTTCCTGAACACTGAATTCCGTTTTACCTCTCAGAAACCTCCAGCGAGTTGCCCCGCACGCTGATTTCAGCCCAGCCTCTTCAGCAGGATGTGCACGTTTGTTGGTGTCTGGCTCCAGTCAACACCTCCAGGCTGTTAGCCACCACTCCCTTGCTCACTCATATGCTGTACTCAGACTTGCCATGTGCTCTCTCTCTCCAACAAAAACCCTTTTTAAATAAAAGAGCTTTAGTGAGCTTGAAGCCTACTGGTCAGAACTTTTCCCACCTTTCAAGAACCATCCGATATCGCCTCTTTGTGAAGGCTTCCTAAAATTTCCTGGCTGGAAGTGATTTCTCTCTCCTGCCTGTCACTCCTGGGCTCCACGGACCTGGCTCGCCATTTCCACTTCTGAAATTGAACTGACATGCTGATTCATGAAACTCATTGTTAGTGTTCGTCGTTTAGCCTGCTGTCATTTAACTCATTATCAGAAATTTATTTAAAGCTATAACTATTTGGGGTTATGTAACTTTCCAGGCTTTGCATTAAAGTTTTAGATAGTGATTTTTGAGATAAAAATAGTGGTAGGTATGGCTATTAATACCCTTTTACACTGCTATAAAAAATACAGCCATGTAAAATAAAGGCAGCAGTGTCCAGGGACCATATGTAAGTGTCTTAAGGATCCTTGTTTTTAAAATTGGGGATGTGAAGGGAAAGGGCAGGCACAGTGTAATACGATTTTTGTCTTTATTGTCTTGGTATTTCACATAACTTTTGTTATGGATCAAGTGGGGTTTTTTTCCCCTTTGCCTACTGTACTGCAGTATATTGGAAGAGATTTTTTTTTTTACATTTTCTAAACTGTAATATAAATATCATTTGCTTTTTTTGTCCACTTAGTGAAAGTTAAGATGTGGTCAGAGTTCCTAATTTAATAGTTCCTAATTTAATAGTCATTCACATAAGCAAGGGTTCAGCATAGCTGAATATCTGAAAGTTTCAACTCTTTAACTCTTTAGCTTTGCAACTACAGGCAGCAGATCTTTTAAAGGGGTAGGATATTTAACCTTACGCTTTCATGCCACTGAGTGTGGACTTCTGAAAATGGAGAGGGGAAAATCTCTCTGTTACTGGTAGGCATTTAAATGTAAGATGTATTATAAAAATGTAGCTGCATCTTATAGGGTGCGTTGAGGCAAGATTACTGAACTTCTAATAAGGCTTTCTACATTGATTTTTTTTTTCCTCTATAATCAGATAAAAAAAAAGTTTGGGAAGTTTACTCTGAAGTTATAGTTAAAATTAAAACCATGAAAAAAGCACTGTGGATCACTGGGACCCTTTCATTTATGCAGTTTATGCTTCTAGTGACGTACTCAGTTTTTTTCTTCCTTCCCTGGGCAGAGTATGTAATACAAGAAGCATTCAGTCCCTTTAGTTGGGGGAGGTCAGATGGATTTAATAAAGGTAATTTATAATTTGCTGCATATTCTGGGAGGTCAGATGGATTTAATAAAAGTAATTTATAATTTGCCGCGTGTTCTGGAAGGCCAAGGACCGCAGTTGCATTAACACTGTTGATAAAGCTACAGCAGCCTACCACCTGACCCAGTACCGATTCTCCTTACTGTATTTCTCCTTTACTGTTTCTTGGCATTTCTTTCATGTATTATCTTTTAACACGGAAGCTTTCCACACAATATTTTAAACATTTTTCCATTTTTATTAAGTTGCAGTCCTGCTCCATCCAATCCAAACTCCTAATTCAAGGCTCTTTATGGCTGAGACTGAGGCCGTCAGGTGTGAAGATTCGTCTTACTCAGGGTTGCTGTGTCAGAATGAAATGATCATGATGTTACTGCACTTTTTTGTTGGTGTTCTACCAGCAAAGCGATTCATTACAAATAAAAATCAGTGAAACTAAATACACAATACATTTCACATGTCAAAATGTATGAATACATTACAAAACAGTAACATTCTCAGAAACAAAGCTGTTAAACATTCATTAAAATAAAAATGTGTTAAATATATTCGAATATAAATTAACAAATAACATTCATAAAAATAAAATATTATTTTAAAAGCAACAAACTAAACCATCCACAAATAAAAGATATGAGTGAAAATTTATAATGAAAGACAATTTTAGTTTTTTATTTTAATGCAGTCTCTTAAAACCAAGTTTATCCATGGTGTCATTGTTTAAGTTACACATGTATTCTTGGGCACATTTTTCCAACTTCTGAGAAAGGTTTTTCTGACTTCACACAGTAAAGTAATGGCAAGGAGACAGTTCTAAGCCAATTCTAAGCGTTTTCCTGTGACTCCTTTATCTTCAAATAATCTCACCTCTTGTATCGTAACTTTTGTTGAGGGACTTCGCTTTTTTTTTTGCAGGGACTTTAGTCTTTTTTTTTTTTTTTTTTTTTTGGTAGCAGGCTATAGATTTTGTTTCAAAGAACGCATCTTCATCTTCTCTGATTTCTTTATGTGTAGATGGAAATTCCGATGCAGGTATGTGTGTCAATTTCAATACAGTCGCATATGTGTTCATTTAAACTCTACAACTAGAATAGGAATGATTTTTTTCATTGTTAATTGTCATTTTCTTTCTTCTGAAGATCATGGAAGAATAAAGGGCTACTCTCTAAATGAGGGAGTTTTTTCAACATTTTTCAATTTGGAGCTAATTTTAACTTTAAAGAAGTGTTTTATTCAGGAAGGTTTTTTTTTTTTTTTAATTATAAGTTGTTGACCCTACTCTCAAGATGTAAATACTTTGGGTTTCAGACCCAAAATAAAGTGCTGAAAGAGTGGCCTTCGTACTAAGGAAAACACTGTATTTCCTCACTTTCTGTAACACTGTGTAATTGAACAGTGGAATGCCAAAACTGGAATTACAGTCACTGCGTCTGACCCTCCTGTACTAATCTAAGTATTTGCTTCTCTGCCAGTACTTTCTGCCTTCATGTATCGAACAAAACTGTCATCGTTTCCATCCCTCTCTGTGTCCATGTGCCTGTTCTCCTGTGACCTCCAGTACTTTCCTTCCTCAGTATCTTTATTCTCTCCTTTTCTTTGGTTCCTGTGCCCACAGGTTTCTCCAATTTGGAGGGGGAAAAGGCCATTGACTTAACTCTACTTGACTGCATTCTATTTTTCAGTTTTATAAACCACATTTCTAACTAGGGAATTAGCTGCTTTGTCACTTTGCTTTAGTCTTATGTTATCTGGCATGAGCCCCTGTCTTTATTGAAAGGTCATTTTTGAAGGATACCTGTAACCTACCTAATGGCTAAATCCAGGGGTCTTTTCCAGTTCTCGTTTGACACTGTTAACTCTCCACTTTTTAAGAGTCCTACACCATCTCGTTTTGTATGAACTTGAGGAAACTGTTTAACCCTATTGGTCCTCAGAGTCTCCTCTTGTGTGCAGTTGGGATAACAGTTCTTAAGGTTTTTGAGTATCAAATAAAGCAATGTATATGGAAATAACCTGGCATTTAGTTAGTAGCTGAGTGAAATGGTGATTGCCCCTAACTTGACCATCTGTGATGTTCTCCTGCCTGGCTCTCTAAATATCTAAGACAATTTTATTTTCTCCTTTTCCCCACCCAACCCCTTCCCTAAATATAGACATTCTCTGAATTTCATGTTTTTCAATGTAATCTCTGCCTTTTCCCTTGGAAAACTAATCTTGCAGAGCTCCAGCTGATAAAGTCAGGCTACCAGTAACCAAATACATATCTGAGGCTGTGCTGGCCTAACCTCAGGTGTCTCATTTCTGATGTCCTCTTGGAAACCTTTATATGAAATGCTTTTTATCCTCAAATTGAATGTGTCTAAAGCCACACTATTTTTATTACTCTTTATATGCCTTGGAATATGAATATCATCTTTGATTCTTCCCCTTTGAAAAGTTCTGTTAATTTTTCTTTTCCATTGTGTGCAGAATGTTTTCCTTTATTTTATCCTCAACATTGGTCTTGTGTGGCAGACCTCCTAATTCATCAGTCCGGTGGCTGGTGTTCTCTGCTTTCCGTCCTGATCTATTAGTCATAGTGCCTCCTTAATCATGTCTGTGTCTTCTACTCAAAAACTTTAAAGGGCTTCTTGCTTACCCCTAAGCTAGTTCGTAAACATACTGGATTTTCAGTCTGGGCCCAATTTATCTTTCTTTAGCTCACCCCAACTATTCTGATGATTTACTCCCTTATCTTAGAATATGCCTGTTTTCTTTCAAATTGTCAATCCAGGGAAGAGGGTAAGTGCATGTACCCAGTGCATTTTCAAGTTAGCCACTCCATGAGTAATGAGGACAAATCCTGCTGAGTCTTTCGAAGAGCCTTCTGAAATGAACCTCAGAACTGACTGCCCCACTGTGAAAGATGGGTGAAACGTTGCCCCACAGGGCTTAACTCCTCCATATTGCTGTCTAGTGAATCAGTACCTTCAGAGCACTTCCCTTCTGGTTGGACCTGCCTGAAGTCAGTTACAACCTATAAGCAACTGGTCCTCTGTATCTAGAGTAAGAGATTGGGTTAAGAACTTTTTGAAGTGGGGCCTAATAGGTATCTAATCATGTGCCTGGTAAAAAAAATCCAAAAGGTGAAGAAGAGTGCAGAATGAAAAGTGCTTGTATTCTAGTTCAGCGGTCAGCAAATGATAGTTTACCACTGACTGCCTGTTTTTGTAAACAGCGTTTTGTTGTAACAGAGCCATGCCTGTTCATTTAAGTATTACCTATGGCTGCTCTCAGGCTGTAGCATCAGAGTTGGGTAATGAACAAAGAGACTTTATGGCCCTTTTTCTTAAAAGTTTGCTGACCCCTATTGTAGTCATCTTGGCTCCTTCCCTGGAAACAGACACTGTTTCCTGAGGTTTCCAGTACATTAACAACTGCGTATGGACTTTATATGCTTACCCAAATCTCCACTCCTCCACACACCTACCATGACTGTATACATAAGACATACTTTTTTTAACTTAAAAAATCTTAGTGTTCTTTTTTTCTTATTAGTATATATAAAACAATCTTAATTTTAGCCCCATGATATTCTAATATATGGAGCTGCCATTTATGTAACCAGTTCCCTATTGATGGACACTCAGTCACTTTGTCTCTTTTTATTGTTGCAAATGTTAGCATTACATTTGTACGTGTTTCTAGTACAGTTAACTCCCTGAGTGTTCCTGTCTCAGGTTTTATTTCAGTCATGTGCCTGCCAGGTACCTGCCACAGTCTGCGTTCAGTTTGAGGGGAGTGGGCTCATTAAGGGGCTGGAGCTGTTGGGAGAGGCCTTGCCCAAGAGGTTCTACGTAAGTTGAATCTTCAGGAATCTGGATGAATAGGATACTGAAAAGAAAGTAGGAAGTGAAGGCGACTGCATGACTGAAGGCTTGTGGTTACCGAGAGCTTGACATGCTCTTGGGCTGCCCTGCCCCGGACCACAGCCCCGAGCCGTGTGGCGGTTCTCGGGCGCTGGAGCATGTGCGGCCAGTCCACGCTGAGGTGTGCGTGAGGTGTGTGCAGGGAGTAGGGTTACACTGGAGTCTGAAGACTTGGTAGGAAAAAAAAGAATGTTAAGTATCTCATTGGTCACTTAAAAATATTCCTAGGGTGGTATTTTGGATATGTTGGGTTAAATAAAATAATATTAAAAATAATTTTTCGTGTTTTTAATATGTGGCTACCAGAAATTTCAAAATTACCTTATGTGGCTTGCATTGTTTTCTGTTGGACAGTGCTGCTCTGGCTCATCCTTCGTTATGGAGTGTAAGGTGCATTTGGGTAATTGGTATGTTATTAGATAGCAGATGGTGGTAGTTAACCAGTATTTGCATTTTATATTCTAGGCATAAGAAGGTCATTACAGTTTCTTACACAGTGAAGTAACGTGATGAAATTAGTTTTTGGAAGACTAGACTGGTCATGTTGTGGTGTGCTGTTCCTAAGGGCTTATGTGTAGTTACTCATTTAATCCTCAGAACAAGCCCCCAAGGTATAGCTATCCCTCATCTTTCAGATGAAACTTGAGGCACAGAGAGGGAAACTTACTGGCCCAAGGTCATACAGGAACTAGTAATGCCTTGGCCATGAACCCTGGCAGTTTGGTTCCAGAGCCCACCTATTAAGCCGCTCCACTCTGTCACTCTAAAGGTGAATTAGAAAAAGGAGATGGTCCTTGCATTCAGTAAGCACTTGGGCAGTTGACAACAAATGATTGAATGGTAACTGATTATTTTCTGCCCCCATTTATTAATATTTTAAGTTTTAAAAATCTGTCTTCATAATACCCTGGTACTTTTCAGTTCTTACCATACCGTGGCTGGTGGCTCTTTACCACTGCTCTCCAAAATCAAAATGCTGTCTATTGAGATTAATAGACAGCAGATTAATATGTAACAAAAGCTATAAGTTGATTTTTTTTTAAAGTTTTTAAGAATCCATATTTTTTGTTTTGCTTTGTGTCTAAGAGGCAAGTTTTATTTTATCCTCCTCATTTCACAGAGGAACAGGGAGGCTAAGTAATGTGGCCAAGGTTTTATGGCTGGGAATTGTAAAACCACGGGAATTTGTGGTTTTGATCGCTATTTTGTTTGTTTTTTAAAATAAACATTTTTTTGAGCTTGCAGCTAATTGGTCGTAAATGGTGAATATTTATTCCTAAAATTTTTCTTGGATTTCAGGTCTGAAATATTTTGCAATGAAATTTCTTCATACAAAAGGTATATCCAAGATGAAAATGTTGTAGTGGTGAAAACTGAATTAAAACGCTAATTTATTTTTTTTTTAAATCATACTTAAAGCTCATAGGGTATTGGAAGAGGAAGGAAGCTCATTTTTATAGGAAGACCAGCATAGTTGGGATTAAAATGCTAATGATGAGAAAGCTAGAATCCCTTAAAATGGTACTTGCTTCATCAAGAGCTGGCTTCCAAGGCTGCCCATTTGATTTAGCCCTATCCCCAAATGTTTTCTAAAATGGTTAATTTCTAAATTTCCCCAATTTTTAGCACAGGAGTCTCGTCTGAGTAATGCTTAAAGGTTTCTGATCTTCACTGTGTAATTTGGGAGTCCAGTTTATGTCACGTGTTAAGAAATGACACACATACTAAAACTTTAGGATTTTAATCTTATTTCTGACTGGGGCCTTTGTAAGAGAAAGAAGTTCTGTTTATACCCTGTCATCTCACATTCGGTCTTGGTTCTTTTTGTTGTTGATTTTTCTTTTTTATCTCTTAGGTTTCTAGAGATTCATAGGCTTTAAAAAATAATTAAGGATAGGCAGTTGGGATTGGAAGAGACCTTTAGAAGTGATTTCTTTAGTGCAGCGCCTCTGCCCCTGGGCACTATTGATATTTCAAATTAGATCATTCTTTCTTGTGTGGGAATTGTTCTATGAATCATGTCCTGTCTGTAGCAGCATCTCTGGCCACTACTTTCTTGACGCCATTAGTTCCCCTTCAGCTGTGACAACCAGAATGTCTCTGGACATTGCCAGAAGTCCGCTGGGAGACATAGCCGCCCTGGTCTGGGACCACTGATGAGCACATTTCCTGTAGGTAGTGGTTCTTTTCTCTGGGTCTCTACCCAGGGAGTTTACCACTTTCTCTAGCAGTCCACCTCAGCTTCCAGGATTCATCTGGTAGAAATCTTTTCTCTGTGTTAAGCTACAATCTAGAGCTTTTTAAGTCTCCCTCTTGGGACCATACAGACTCATACAGACTTTCACAGTTACTGGAACAGAGGCATCCGGTCCTTCCCGGTGCCTTCTGTGATTGTTTTAGAGCATGAGTTTGGCAAGCTTCTTTTTGTAATGGGCCAGATAATAAATATTTTAGGTTTGGCCACATATTTGCAGGCTGCTTAAGGTTTTTGTTGCATAATTTTCCTTCCCTTCCCTCCCTCCCTCTTTCTCTTTTTCTTTTTTTGCAACCCCTTAAAAATGTACAAGTCATTCTCAGCTGGACTTAGCCTCAGCAGAAGCCTGCCAATCCTGGTTGTAAAGTCTCTTCCATCTGGCATGATCTTCAGAGGGCAGTGCCTTCTTGATAGGTGGTACCTCAGAACCAGTACAGAACTTTGAGTAAGAGCTGAGCAGCACAGAAGATGGGCTTGTCACTAACTCTTTGAAGGGCTTAAAGTGCCTGCTCCCTGTTTGGAGCTTTGTCATGTTTTCAACTCAAAATGACCTTAACACCAGCCAAGACTCTGGCCTGTACTTTTTATTAGGCCATTTTACACCCTAGGTTAGTTTTAGACTTTAGGACCATCCACATATCCTGCTATATTAGACCTCATCTTAGCTAGAGCCAACTCTTGCTCTAGCCTGTTGAGAGCTTTCTGGATCCTCTGTTCTCTAAAGTGTTAATGAAATTTCTCTCAGTTTCCTGCTATTTGGATGTTTGATAAGCATGCCTTGGTCTTATGTCCAAGTTATGAATAAAAACTTGAATGAGACATAGTTAAGAACTAAATCTCAACCTACAAATACTTAGAAACCAAGGTAATATTAATGTGTGGATATAAGTGGTCTCTATTTTTTTTTTAAGTTCCGTAGAATTGTACTTAGAATTTTAGCTCTGTAGAATCCCTGCCATAGCAGCCATCAATCAGAGGTTGCTGTCGTTACCAATGGCTTTCAAAGATATTAGACAATAAATAAGCCTAATGATGATGGTATACAAAATAAATTAATTTAAAATAATGACTTTTAAAAAAATAGCTGATATATATATATATATATATTTTTTTTTTTTTTTTCTCCCAGAAAGGATTTACACCAGCTGCTCCAGTTCTCACCAATAAAGAAGATCCAGCTACCCAAACGAATTTGGGATTTATCCATGCATTTGTGGCTGCCATATCAGTTATCATTGTGTCTGAACTGGGCGATAAGACATTTTTTATAGCAGCCATCATGGCGATGCGCTATAACCGGTTGACGGTGTTGGCCGGTGCCATGCTTGCCTTGGGCCTGATGACATGCTTATCAGGTGAGTGTGCTTTTTCCTCCTAATGAGTTTACTGAATTAGAGAAAGCATGGTGTGTGGCATTGAAGTGACTGAATCATTCAACTGGTTATGGTGGAATTTAGTTTGTGTTCCAGAATTTAGTCAACAGAAAATATTTTTAGTACATAAATTCTTAAATATCATATTGCACTTGTAAAATTAAATTTTCAGCTATTCAGTCAAGATACATACACCTCATTTATTCACTATTTTTTTTTATCCTTTTGCTGTGGATATCCTTGCTTTTTTTTTTTTCTTTTTAAGTCCAGATAGGTTTATTTACATCTGATAGCTTAGAAATAGGACTCAAGCAGCCACAGAGAGTTGCGTATTTCCTATTGAAGGACTTTTTTAATAATGAAGAGTCGCGTTCAGTGTATTGTGCTCTATTAAGCTATTCTTGCTCATTACAGTAAAAGAATGAAACATTCTTAGATTCCCAGTCTGTTACTATTTGAGTTCCTGTTATTATAGGCTTCAATTTTTCAAAGAATTAAGACCATGAGAAAGTAAACTTATTGCTGAATAATTAAGCATAGTTTAGTCTCTGATTCAAAAGCTGCCGTTAACCACATGGTTGGGTGGAAAATAGTGAGTTTTCCTGAGTCAGACTTGGATTGGAGTCTGATTATGCCATGTATTAACCTCATAATAAGTTACTTAACCTCTTTGAGCTTCAGTTTCCGTCTGTAAACTGAAGATAATATCTAGCTGCCTCACAGGGTTGTGGTTTGTATTAAAATGATTTCTTTATATTTCACGTGCTCAGTCATTCCCCCCTCTCCCCCCTCTCTCAGTCATTCCCCCCTCTCATTCCCCCCTGCCTTAGGTTTCTCGTGAAACACAGTTTTAAAGTACAGAACAAGTTCTATTTCTGGCTGCTTGAATGCTTGTAAAAGTTCGTCTTTTTAAACATATTATAATGAGTATTTTACTGAATAAAATAATTTGACTACTTTTCACATTTTGGTTATTAGTATTAGCATTATTCATATCTCATAACAAAAGCAATTTTCTCTTCAAAAGCAAATTTTGATTCTAGGAAATAGGAAAAGTGGGGAAGGTTGGAAAAGTAGGGCAAAATCACTTGCTGGGAATGAGTTTGAGTAATATCAGAGAATTTATTTTTGAAACTTGGAGCCTTGAGGATAACTCGAAGGCTGCCCCCTCTCTGCCTGTCCCTCCTGGGAAGCTGGCTCCTCCAATCCCCCTGCCCCTTCTCTGCGGTCAGCTCCTTTCCCTCAGCTGTGAGCGGCATCAGGCTCTCCTGTCCTGACCCCCAGCCACCTCCCTCTGGCTGCTGGTAGGGACAGCTCCTCTCACCCGAACTGTTTGAAAGAATGGGTTGTATCAGTGGTCTTCAAACCTCTTCTTTGTGTCTCTAAAATGAGCTTGAAAAACTGTGTACCTCCACTCACTTTTCATCTTTAGTTTAAGGAGTTGCAGAGACCTAATATTTGGTATATTGTGTAAAATTGTTATGGTTGGTATTCTTTTCTTTTGAAATGTTTGTCTTGTAAGTGTTTTAACATTTATTACAAAATATTTCAATTCATATCATATTTGCAAACCGATTAGAAAAGAAATTCCAAAATCAAAGAAATTTCAGACATCATACATTTTTAACAGTCTTTCAAGATAGACTAAACACTGCCTCACCCGTCATTCGTGTTTGACACATTTGTCTTCCCACCAGCCTCGCCCACATGAACCGATTCCCCCCTAGATGGTTGAGTTCATTGTGGGCAATTTCAAGTCTGTAAGTGTGGGGGCCACTGCTTTCCTTTGCAGAATTTCCACTTTACCAGTGTTACTTCTTTCTTGTTAGCATTCCAGAATCGTTCCTGAACTGGCTTGTCTTTGGGTTCTGAGCCCTTTCTCTGCATTCTATTTAGTGGCGGGGAGCTGCTGTTGGGGGTGGGTTGGGGTGCACAGGAAAGGCATGAACTCTGATGTCTTGGGCCTGGGGCTGAATCCGGCCTCTACCGCTGCCTCACTGTGCAGACAGGAGCCGGTCACGTGGCTGCTATTTGCTGAGCACCATCTGTGTGTGACGCTGCAGGCCTGCCTCAGTCAGGCCCCCTGTCCTGTTACAGATAGACAGACAGAAAGCAGAGACAGTAAGTCCTCCTGGCTCATGGCCAGTTGAGCTGGGATTCAAAGACAGCTGTGTCTGGTTCTGAATCCAGGGGTTTCTGACAGTTTTCTTCAGGGTGAGGGCTGGAGCTTGCCCAGTTTGCTGGGGGGGAGGGGGGGTTGAGACCCCCCAAATCCTCCTTTAGGAAAAAGCCTGCTGTCATCTGTTTGAGAATTAGGAGTTTACTGGGAAAAGTTTTGAAGCTAATAAGATATTGGAAAATAATTATATTTTTACTCCATTATGCCTTTCTAAGTTATTTAAGCTCCTGGTGACTCTTTGTCTCCTGTAAACTCAGGATAATACTAGTACAGTCCTTACAGAATTGTAAGAAAGATTAGATGGAGTTAAAATAAGCAAACCATCTGGTACAGGATCAGGCCTCCCCACCAGTTTGTTCTCTTCCCTCTTATAGAAACGCTCTGCGCCAGAAAGGGCTCAGCTGTGCCCCGAGTGCAACTGAACCATTTATTCGGATATTTTCACATTATTTACAATAACGGCTAATTAATTCAGCAAATATTTATTTAGAACCAACTGTGTTGGGTCTGTGAGCAGGGATGGCCTGGTGCGAGGCGGGGGCAGCGCGGTAATCCTGCCGCCCTGAGCGGCATCTCTTCCCGCCCGTCCCACCTGAAGAGCTGATGTCTGAGCAGCGCCATCGGACATTCTTGTGTTTGGCTTTTTTCAAAATTTCTCACTAAAATTCAGGGCCATCAAGAGAGGTAGCATCTCACTTTTTGTGAGTTTGTTCCTTCGGAGGAGCAGCCATGGAGGGGTGCAGGGGAGATGTGGATGAAGGAGTGGGATCAGGGGGAGGTAGGAGTAGCTCCAAGGTCAAAAGTATATCCTTGCTGGCTGGGCCAGTGGGCCTGTGCCAGTTGCCCAGAGGCTAACACGGCACTTGCCTTATGTTCCCCGGGCCTTGGGCCTACGTGGCCTATTCCTTTAAGACAACCCAGTGGAATCTGAGTACCGCTAGCAGTTTGATCTTCACCATCACCACCAGCATCATTCCTTTAAAAAAAACCATGAATAAATTCTTCTTTAACATTTGGAAATTTACATTGTTTTTTTTTTCTTCTTTAATTCTTATTTTCATTTATTTCCTCATAGAATTTTACTGTAATGATAAGTTTTTTGCTTGAAAATCTTTTGTGGATCACAGTATCTTATCTATCTGCAGCAAAAATATGCATATAAATTGAATTTTAGAAGATGCTGAAAATTTCCTTTAAGTCTCTAAATGTTAACATTTTTTATTGAGTTGTAGTTATTAATACACCTTTGAGCAAAGCAAAATATATCACAAATTTAAATAAACATTTTTTAAAAGTTGGAAATGCATCTCTTAATGAGATGATAGAACTCTTCTTTTAAAATTAGTTTATATGTTCATGGATGATACTTATTGCTAGAGTGAAGCCAGGTTGAGAATCAATTCTGATCTCTCTTTTAAAAAATAGATAGAAGGGCTGAGAAATTTTATCCCTATAAATAAGTAGACAGGAAAAAGAGTGACATTATAGCCACGTCACTCAGTTCATGGAACTCCTGGGTTATGTGCTAAAAATCACATACTGCTCTGTCATCAAGTGATTTTTAATGATTTACCCGCTGACAGCTTAATAAGGTCTTCTGTCAATTTTGTTAAAAGCACAGAGTTGGAAACTGTCCAGTATACCAAAAAAAGTTTTTCTGAAATTCATCAAATGACTGTTCTTATACATGTTAGTCTTTTACTTAGAAGTAACTTGTTTAACTGGATATATTTAGAAATGATTGAGAAAATTGAAATATTTTTAACTTCAGCATACTTTTACCAATAAATGGTTTCATTTTAAAAGTTGTAACATATCACATGTTTTAAATATGTTTTTTCTGGAACCTTGGAGGTGCAGACTTAGCTCATTCAATTTATAGGAGATGTCTACCGCAGTACCTAATTGCCATGCAGTTGCTCCACAGTAGACCATGTCAGTAAGGCTTACTTTCTGTCAGAAAGCATTTACTTGGTTTTTTGACTGTAATACACATGACAACCATCTGTTCAGGGCTGTCCTAAAATGGCTGGCTGGCTGGATTGGGCCTGGGACCCACCTCGGAGTGAGCTGCCTGGGAAAGTAAGCCACTGGGATTTAGTGTTTCTCTCTGATGCTCTCTTTGTTGTACCAAGACTCTGCCTTAGGGAAAATGCATTTGTTTACACTGGTTGGGAGATGAAAGAGGCATGATTGCTAAGTAAAAATTATTCCTACCAAGGCCAAAATACCTTATTTCTTACCCGTGACCATTATTTCCAGTGCCTCCACAGTGCCACTGTCGCTAATGCCATGGCCTTTTTGGACACTCAGGTAAGACAGGGAAGACCCAAAGCCTTCTCTCTGGTTTGGGGTTCCTTGGTTGAGGACTCTGGTATTGGCAGACCCCCTATTTGGTGCTGTAGGATGTCTGTTTTTCCTTACCATGGGGAAATGCACTACTGGAATGGGGATGGAAGGCATCTCTGTAGAGTGGGCAGAGGGCAGCTGTGAAGAAGGGACGTGAGAAAGGAGAACCGCACACCTTCTCAGCTCCGAGCATGTCTGCAGGCCAAGGAGTTTTAGGGAAGAGTCCCTGGGGAAGTGGAACTTCTGCAAATAGATTTTTTTTTTCTGTGCTGTCCTACCCAGTAATTTTTTTTTATATATATAAACATTTCTTTATTGAGTTATAGTCATTTTACAATGTTGTGTCAAATTCCAGTGTAGAGCACAATTTTTCAGTTATACATGAACATACATATATTCATTGTCACATTCTCTTTCTCTGTGAGCCACCACGAGATCCTGTATATATTTCCCTGTGCTACACAGTACAATCTTGTTTATCTATTCTACATTTTGAAATCCCAGTCCCTTCCCACGCCCCCTCCCCCTAGCAACCACAAGTTTGTATTTATGTCTATGAGTCTGTTTCTGTTTTGTATTTTTGTTTTTTGTTTTTGTTTTTGTTTTTGTTTTTGTTTTTGTTTAGATTCCGCATATGAGCAGTCTCATATGGTATTTTTCTTTCTCTTTCTGGCTTACTTCACTTAGAATGACATTCTCCAGTAACATCCATGTTGCTGCAAATGGTGTTATGTTGTCGGTTTTTATGGCTGAATAGTATTCCATTGTATAAATATACCACATCTTCTTTATCCAGTCATCTGTTGATGGACCTTTAGGCTGTTTCCATGTCTTGGCTATTGTAAATAGTGGTGCTATGAACATTGGGGTGCAGGTGTCATTTTGAAGCAGGCTCCCTTCTGGATATATGCCCAGGAGCAGGATGGCTGGGTCATATGGTAAGTCTACTCCTTGTCTTTTGAGGAATCTGCATACTGTTTTCCACAGTGGCTGCACCAAACAAACTGCATTCCCACCAGCAGTGTAGGAGGGTTCCCCTTTCTCCACAGCCTCTCCAGCATTTGTCATTTGTGGACTTTTGAATGATGGCCATTTTGACTAGTGTGAGGTGATACCCCATCGTAGTTTTGATTGGCATTTCTCTGATAATTAGTGATATTGAGCATCTTTTCATGTGCCTATTGATCATTTGTATTTCTTCCTTGGAGAATTGCTTGTTTAAGTCTTCTGCCCATTTTTGGATTGGGTTGTTTGTTTTTTTCTTATTAAGTCGTGTGAGCTGCTTATATTTTAAACATACAAGATACAATAAACCTCCTAGAAGAAAATATAGGCAAAACATTATCTGACACACATCTCTAAAATGTTCTCCTTGAACAGTCTACCCAAGCAATAGAAATAAAAGCAAGAATAAACAAATGGGACCTAATGAAAATTACAAGCTTCTGCACAGCAAAGGAAACCATAAGGAAAACAAAATGACAACCTATGGAATGGAAGAAAATTTTTGCAAATGAAACTGACAAAGGCTTGATTTGCAAATAGATTTTTTCACAGACTGTTCATTGGTGTTCCCTGGAGAGTCTTTGTGTCCCCTGGGGTGTGGTCTCTGCTAGTTTGATGCAGTCACTCACCTGCATCTCTGGTCTCCTGCTTGGGCAGGGAACTGAGAGCTCCAGGCTGGCTCTGTCCTCATCTGGCTGGGGGCGGACTTGGCCTCAGCTGTCCTGCAACAGGGATGGCAATCACATCCGCTTCAGACTTTTACCGTCACTGCCGTTCCTCCCATCTCACTCCTCATCTACTTGCAGACTGATTTCTGCCATTAACACCGTTTTTTGTGTGTGTGTGTGTGTGTGTGTGTTTATTTTTTTTTTTATTAAAGTATAGTCAGTTTACAATGTTGTGTCAATTTCTGGTGTATAGCATAATATTTCTAGTCATACATATACGTACATATATTCATTTTCATATCCTTTTTCACCATAAGTTACTACAGGATGTTGAATATAGTTTCTTGTGCTATACAGTATAAACTTGTTGTTTATCTATTTTATGTGTATTAGTTAGTATCTGCAAATCTAGATCTCCCAATTTATCCCTTCCCACCCCTCCTTCGCCCTGTAACCATAAGTTTGTTTTCTATGTCTGTGAGTCTGGTTTTTTTTTGTAAATAAGTTTGTTTCTTTTCTTTTTTTTTTTTTTTAGATTCCACATATGAGTGATATCAGTGACAGTTTTCTTTCTCTCTCTGGCTTACTTCACTTAGAATGACAATCTCCAGGGCCATCCATGCTGCTGCAAATGGCATTATTTTATTTTATTTTATTTTTTATAGCTGAGTAGTATTCCATTGTATAAATATACCACAACTTCTTTATCCAGTCATCTGTCTTCTGCCATCTGTCAATTTAGGTTGGTTCCATGTCTTGGCTATTGTAAATAGTGTTGCTATGAAAATTGGGGTGCATGTTATCTCTTTGAATTAAGGTTCGCTTTGAATATATGCCCAGGAGTGGGGTTGCTGGGTTATATGGTGAGTCTATTTTCAGTTTTTTAAGGAATCTCCACAGTGTTTTCCATAATGGCTGCACCAAACTACATTCCTACCAACAGTGTAGGAGGGTTCCCTTTTCTCCATACCCTCACCAGTATTTGTCGTTTGTGGACTTTTTAATAATGGCCATTCTGACTGTTGTGAGGTGTTACTTCACTGTAGTTTTGATTTGCATTTCTCTGATAATTAGTGATATTGAGCATTTTTTCATTGTGCCTATTGGCCATTTGTATGTCTTCATTGAAGAACTGCTTCTTTAGGTCTTCTGCCCATTTTTGGATTGGGTTGTTTGTTTTTTTCTTATTAAATCGTGTGAGCTTCTTATATTTCAAACAAAAGACAAGATACAATAAACCTCCTAGAAGAAAATATAGGCAAAGCATTATCTGACATAAGTCTCAACGATGTTCTCCTAGGGCAGTCTACCCATGCAATAAAAATAAAAGCAAAAATTAACAAATAAGACCTAATTGAACTTACAAGCTTTTGCACAGCAAAGAAAACCATAAGCATAACAAAAAGACAACCTATCGAATGGGAGAAAATACTTGGAAAAGATGAGACTGACAAGGGCTTAATTTCCAGAATAAACAATTCATACAACTTAATAAGAAGCCCTTGTCAGTCTCATCTTTTCCAAGTATTTTCTCCCATTCGATAGGTTGTCTTTTTGTTATGCTTATGGTTTTCTTTGCTGTGCAAAAGCTTGTAAGTTCAATTAGGTCTTATTTGTTAATTTTTGCTTTTATTTTTATTGCATGGGTAGACTGCCCTAGGACAACATCGTTGAGACTTATGTCAGATAATGCTTTGCCTATATTTTCTTCTAGGAGGTTTATTGTATCTTGTCTTATGTTTAAGTCTTTAAGCCATTTTGAATTTATTTTTGTGTATGGTGTGAGGGAGTGTTCTAACTTCATTGATTTACATGCAGCTGCCCAGTTTTCCCAACACCATTTGCTGAAGAGACTATCTTTACTCCATTGTATATTCTTGCCTTCTTTGTCAAAGATTAATTGACCAAAATTTTGTGGTGGTATCTCTGGGCTCTCTGTTCTGTTCCATTGATTCATATGTGTGTTTTTGTGCCAATACCAAGCTGTTTTGATTACTGTAGCTCTGTAGTATTGTCTAAAGTCTGGGAGGGTTATTCCTCCAACTTCATTCTTTTTCTTCAGTATTGCTTTGGAAACTCTGGATTTTTTGTGAATCCATATAAATTTTAGGATTATTTGTTCTAGTTCTTTGAAAAACGTCCTGGGTAATTTGATAGGGATCACACTAAATCTGTAGCTTACTTTGTGTATTAAGGCCATTTTAACAATATTAATTCTTCCAATCCAAGAACATGGGATATCTTTCTATTTCTTTAAGTCATCTTTAATTTCCTTAGTCAGTGTTTTGTAGTTCTCCAAGTATAAGTCTTTCACTTCCTTGGTCAGATTTATTCCCAAGTATTTTAGTTTTTTGGATGCAGTTTAAAAAGGGATTGTTTCTTTCCTTTCCTTTTCTGGTATTTCATTGTCAGTGTAAATAAATGCTGCTGATTTCTGTATGTTAATCTTGTATCCTCCGACCTTGCTGAATTCTTTTATCAACTCTAGTAGTTTTTGTGTGGAGCCTTTAGGGTTTTCTGTATATAGTATCATGTCATCCACATATAGTGACAATTTTACCTCTTCTCTTCCACTTTTACCTCTACCTCTTCTCTTCTCTTTGGATCCCTCTTAGTTTTTTTTCTTGTCTAATTGCTGTGGCTAGGACTTCCAATACTATAGACTAAACAACATGCTACTAAAAAACTGATGGGTCAAAGATGAAATCAAAGAAGAAATTCAAAAATACCCTGAGACAAATGACAATGAAAATACAGCCACACAAAATCTATGGGATGCAGCAAAAGCAGTCCTAAGAGGGAAGTTCATAGTGATACAGGCCTTCCTCAAAAACAAGAACAATCTCAGATAAACAACCTAACCTACCACCGAAAAGAATTAGAAAAAGAAGAACAAATAAGACCTAAAGTCAGTGGAAGGAAAGAAATAATAAAGATCAGGGAGGAAATAAATAAAGATTAAAAAAAAAAAGAAGAAGAAAAAATCAAGCAAACCAAGATCTGGTTTTTTGAAAAAGTAAACAAAATTGACAAACCTCTGGTAGGCTCACCAAGAAGAAAAGAGAGAGGACACAAATAAAATAAGAATTGGAAGTGGAGAAATTACAGCAAACACCACAGAAATACAAAAAACCATAAGAGAATACTATGAACAACTATATGGCAATGAATTAGACAACTGAGAAGAAATGGACAAGTTTCTAGAAACATACAGTCCACCAAAACTGAATCAAGAAGAAATAGATCATTTGAACAAACCAATCACTGGAAGTGAAATAGAATAAGCAATAAAAAACCTCCCTGCCAACAAAAGTCCAGAACCAGATGGCTTCACTTGGGAATTCTATCCAGCATACCAAGAAGAGCTCATACCAGTCCTTCTCAGACTCTTCCAAAAGATCAAAGAGGAGGGAGTACTTCCAAACTCATTCTATGAAGCCACCATCACCCTGATACCAAAGCCAGACAAAGACACTACCAAAAAAGAAAACTATAGGCCAATATCATTGATGAACATTGATGCAAAAATCCTCAACAAAATATTAGCAAACAGAATCCAACAACACATAAAAAAGATCATACATTGTATTTAAGTTGGATTCATCCCAGGGACACAAGGACGGTTCAGCATACACAAATCAATCAATGTGATACACCACATCAACAAGAGAAAGGACAAAAACCACACGATCATCTCAATAGATGTAGAAAAAGCATTTGATAAAATTCAACACCCATTCATGATAAAAACTCTCACCAAAGTGGGAATAAAGGGAACATATCTCAACATAATAAAAGCTATATATGACAAACCTACAGCCGGCATAATAATCAATGGTGAGAAGTTGAAAGCCTTTCCGCTAAAATCTGGCACAAGACAAGGATGCCCACTCTCACCACTTCTATTCAGTACAGCGTTGGAAGTCGCTAACACTGTTGTAAAGCCTTCAGTAATCAGCCTTCCTAATTACAGAGTTCAGTTTTCATTTCCATGAGCCCCTCAGATCACAGCCATGGGCATTCTCACCTTTTCTCTTGGCTTCTGTGACACCCCCTGCTTCTAGGTACATTTTTACTTCTCTGGAAAAAAAACTTCTGCACCATAAATATTGACATTTCCCACAGTTTTATCCCTGGGCCATATTTTTCTCCTCACACTAATGTTCTTGTGCCAAGTGTTCTCAGTTTAAGTACTTACAAGTCAGTGATTTCTGACTTGATACAAAGCACTTGCTTAAAGAGAAATAACTTCTCATGGTTCGCAGAACCAAAGAACTCCAGTGTCTGAGGAAAGGTTTCCAAAGAAAGGAAACTGAGGGACAGTAACCAGGGAAGAAGGACAGGGTTATAACTCCAGGGAGTTTTTTTGCTCTCTGTGGAGATGTCAAGGCCGACAACATGGGATTGTAAATGTCAGTAAGTAGTTGTTTTAAATTATCTGAAGATAAAAGGAAAACTAAGTTTAGGGGATTTTAAAAGATTTGCTACCTTTAAAAAATTTTTAAAACCTTTTATGGAGAATATTTTAAATTTACAAAGTCACAAGAATAAAATAGTGTAAGAACACTTATAAATTTTTATCTGGATTTACCTTTTTTAACATTTTGCCCCATTTGCTTTTGCATTTGTGACCTATGTATCCCTTTATCTGTATCTAAATAAAGTTATGTATGTGCACACACAATTTATATACCTGTAGGTATATATGTGGACATACACACATACAATGTGTGCATATACACGTATCTTTATAGACAGATTAGCACCTTAGTCTATCATCCATGTTTTAATTTTGTGAGTTGACCTAATAATATTCTCTAATGCAGTTTTTTCCTTCCTGTAGAGGATCTAGTCTAGGTCAGGTAGTACATTTAGTTCTTTTTAGTCTTTTAATCTGAAATATTTCTATAGCCTTTTCTTATTTATAATACTATTTTTCTAAGATACAGCCCACCTCTTTTTAATGAGCTGTTCCTCATTTTGTGTTTGTGTGATGTCTCCTCACGATTATACTGAGGTTATGCATTCTTGGTTAGAACACTGCGTGGGTGATTCTTAAGTTTCACATCTGTAAGCACGTGATGTCCTTTGTCCCTCACTGGTGTTAGTTTTGATCACCCGGTCAGAGTTTCTCTTGTAGACAATCTTTTTTCTTCCCTCGGAGCCAATATGCAGTTTTTAAGGAGACACTTTAAAACAATACAAATACCCTATTCCCCACAGTTTAGCGTCAATTGATGTCTCTTACATGTTCTAAACTTTACTGTGACACTTGCAAAATGTTGGCTAATTCCAGTACTCTGTCCACATTTACCAGTGAGCCCTGGCATGCTGCTCTGAGAAAGACTTCTCCCTCCTCTCCCATTGGCTTGTCTATTTATTGTCAGTATAAACTCATGAACTACTTTTTTTTTCAGTGGTTTATAACTAATTACTTAACTATCTTGTTCCCTAAATTGTCCCAGATTTGGTGGCTGGGAGCCCCTCCAAGCTGACCCCTGTGTCCTTGTGACATGCTGTCATTTGTTTTCTTCTTCCTTTCTTTCTAGTATAAGAAGACAGTGCAGTTCATCTTGTAGTCCTCTGCCTAGTCTTGGGATTAGCCATTTCTCTAGGAGCCTTTTAGGGGAATGGTATTAGAAACCAAGGTCTGGGTGCAGATCATTGTTACTGAGATGTCTTTGCTTCTTGGCTTTTTCAAGTAGAACTCGGAAATACACGTCTGTATCGTGTGTGTGTGTGGGCATATATACACACATATACATATGTAATTTAGACATGGATATGCACATAAGCATAGATTTGCATTGCTAAACATGCTTTTTAAATCTTTTTCATTTTGTAATATAATGAAGTGGGGAATGGGTTACCTATGCAGTTGTATATTTGATGTTCAGGCAGTTTTTTATGTGTTGTGCCCATTTGATGAAAAGAGCTGGTGAAGTGATAAGTAATCACATGTACTATATATATATATGGAAATATCCTCTGGCTCTTCCATAGTTCTTAAGTTTTAATTACTAACTTCATATTATTGATGCAAATATGTTTCACAGTTGGGGCTTGGGTACTGTATTTAGTTCCAAGTATAGTTTTTTATATGTAATTTACACAGTTGTCTTCTATATTTAATGATAGTGAAGAATTGTACTGAGTCAGTTTGAGTCTGTTATGTTACTTTTATATATGTGAAATTACTAGTTTCCTTTCTTAAGATATACGTATTTTTAATAGTTGTAGAGGAGCGGAGTTTGTCATGCCACATGAGAATCTTGTCATGATTCTTCACTGTAGAAGTTTGTAACTGAAAGATTTGTAATGAAGAAATGTCACATAGGGCAGTGGTATAGCTTCTGGGTTATAAGGTCATGGGATCAGTAGAGGGCATCAAAGTTGACTTCCCACGCATGACATGGGGCTGGCCAGCCCCCGGCTGCAGGTGTCTGAGAGGAGATCTCTGTGAGAGCGTTTGGAACACCTGCCATCTTCGACTACACCACTGATTTTTTGATGAGCTGTGCTAAGTCATTGGCTAGACCTAAGGGTTCAGTGTTGGTGGAAGGAAAGAATTAGAATTTAAGGTTATTATGTTTTAGATTAGCTTCTAATGTGAACCATTTTCCCTTTAAAACAGTGGCAAATTGTGATTTCTGAAGGTAACTGATTCTTCGGTTGGTGTGTAATCTGCGAATTAACCAGACTGTTTGTTGCATTTTCT
This sequence comes from Camelus ferus, assembly GCF_009834535.1. Taxonomy (NCBI): domain Eukaryota; kingdom Metazoa; phylum Chordata; class Mammalia; order Artiodactyla; family Camelidae; genus Camelus; species Camelus ferus. Next base: position 37,944,186 of record NC_045697.1, read on the forward strand.
TCCAGTGTTGTTTGGCTATGCCACCACAGTCATCCCCAGGGTGTACACGTACTATGTTTCAACGGCATTATTTGCCATTTTTGGCATTAGAATGCTTCGGGAAGGCTTAAAGATGAGTCCGGATGAAGGTCAAGAGGAGTTAGAAGAAGTTCAAGCAGAATTAAAGAAAAAAGATGAAGAAGTAAGTCAGAGCATTGTTAAGTACCAGGACCAAAAAGGCACTCAACTATTAGGAGTAAATACTGTCCAGGGGTTTTCAGTGGTCATGCACACCTGTGATGCGTGTGGGCTGAACAGAAATAGCTATTTTGCTTAGTTTCCATTCTTAATCTGGCTCTGGTGTGACTCTGGGTTAGTGTGAATGTGGCGAGAAGAGTGAACACGTGCAATCAAGTTCCTTAATTAGACTAATTATAAGCTCCTGAAAAACGGGAACTGTAGTTTATCATTTTCTTTCCACAGCATCTAAGATAACAAGTGATCAGTAAATATTGTTTGATTTATTTTGTTGGGGAGAAACAGAAGAACTAAGAAGATAGGACTTGGCTGCTGTGAGACCAGTGGTTCAAAAGCCAAGTTTGGGGGCACATAACTTTAGTTCCTCAGGATATTCCCATAGAATTTAAACACCTTTTAAAGGAAAGATTTAAGTAATTTTGTGCTATACTGACTTGGTTCCTGAGATTAATGTCTTTTATGCTATTTTTTTTTTCAATTTAGTTCCAACGCACCAAACTCTTAAATGGGCCAGGAGATGTTGAAGTGGGTACAAGCACAACGATACCTCAGAAAAAGTGGCTGCATTTTATTTCACCCATCTTTGTTCAAGCGCTTACGTTAACGTTCTTAGCAGAATGGGGTGATCGCTCTCAGCTGACTACAATTGTTTTGGCAGCTAGAGAGGTGAGTGGTACTTGAGAGATGACTGCTTCTGTATTAAAACTCAGTGTAACTAATGCTACTTTGCTCCAGAGGGACACTGGGCAGACTCAGGGTGGGCCATGGGGTGACTTCATGTGCTAGACTATTTGTTTTAAATCTAATCACCCTGCGGCTCTTTAAAACCAGCCTGTCCAGGTTTTACCATCGGCCAGATGGCTCTCTTTTGACTCCTTTTCCCTTCAGTTTTGCCAAAACGATGGTGTGGCAGTTGCTGTGACTTAGTTTTCTTTTCTCAGAACTTTCCTTTGTGTACTTGTTGAGGATATAAATTGGTATATTATTATTGGAGGCCAATTTGGCAACAAATACCTAAAGCTTTAAAAGTAGAAATCTTCGGGTTTTTCCGTTCCTTGTGCAAAAGAAATGATGGTGTGTTACAAAGGTTACTCAGAACATTTGATAAGTCGGCCCCACAACGCTGAGTCCTAGGAGGGTGGGCTAGAGAGGCCGCAGATCTCCTTGCTCTAGGCCAGCTCTGCGGGTGGAGAACTTGAGGCCCGAGGGCAGCGGGGGGGGGGCTTGTCCGAGGGTGTAAGCTGGGTGGTGGCCAGGAGGGACAAGGACTAGAGCCAGGCCGTCTGCCTTCCAGCCTTTTCTGCTGCATCTGTTCATAGTTGTCAGATGCCACTCTTCAAAGGTAACTGTTTTCTAAGAAAATGTTTCATCTTTATTTCTTTGGGGGGGAACAGTGAAGTTTTTACACACATAGGTGAAGAGCTGCCGAGGGACGTGGAGGAGAAGCTGCTGCTTTTTTTTTTTTTTAACTTTTTTATTTATTCTTTTTTTTTTTTTTTTTTTGGTGAGAACACAAGTTACCCTCTTAGCAAATTTCAAATTTCAATTTTACAACACAGTATTAACAACTATTTTATACATTGGATCTCAAGAAAAGTCACCACTTTATATATTGGCTCTTAAGACTTTATTCATCTAACTGAAGGTTTGTACCCTTTTACCAACCTCTCCCTCTCCCCCTGCCCCCCAGGCCCTGACATCTCTGACCCATTCTACTTTCTGTTTCTATGAGCTCACTTTTTTTTTTTTTTAATAAAAATTTCACATGTGAGTGAAACCATGCAGTATTCATCTTTCTCTGCCTGGCTTATTTCATTTAGCATAATGCTAGGTTTATCCATGTTGTCTCAAATGACAGGATTTCCCCTTTTTTAAAGGCTGAATATTCCATTGTATCTATGTACCACATCTTCTTTACCCATTCATCCACGGACAGACACTTAAGTTGTTTGTACGTCTTGGCAATTGTGAATAATGCTGCCGTGGACATGGGGGTGCAGGTCTCTCTTTGAGGTGATGGTTTCATTTCCAGAAGCGGGGCTGCTGCACCACGTGGGAGTTCTGTTTTCACTTTCTTGAGTGACCTCCATACTGTTTGTCTGTGGTGGCTGCACCAGTTTACATTCCCACCAGCAGTGTGCAAGCTTTCCCTTCACGTGCTTGCCATTGTTTATCTTTTGTCTTTCTGATGGTAGCTATACTAGCCGATGTGAGGTGGTATCTCACTGTGGTTTTGGTTTGTACTTCTCTGGTAATTAGTGGTGCTGAGCATCTTTTCATGTACCTGTTGACCATTTGTATGTCGTCTTTGGAAAAAATGTCTATTCAGGTTCTTTGCCCATTTTAAAAATCAGGTTGTTATCAGCTCTTTTTGATCTTAACTGATGTTACTTTTTTTTTTTAACTTTTTTTTACTGAGTTATAGTCATTTTACAAGGTTGTGTCAAATTCCATGATGTTACTTCTTATCTCATTTATGTCTATTAAATTACATTGTTTTTAATCAGCTGGTAAGATTTTAGACAACAAGCTTGATTTGAATTTTTTTTTAACTCCTAGGAAATATCTATCATAAAAAAATAAATTAGGCCGCAGTTTAAAATATAAACATGAGTTGAAGGCCAGGCTTAAGGCCTGTTTTGTCAGAGAAACCTTAAAAATGCTGTATCTTGAAAAAAGTAGGAATTTTTCATTTGATTCCCATATTTAAAAAAAAAAAGTTTTTTTAAAAATGTCATTTCAGTGTCCTTGCTCTGTATTTTTCATGATTTCGAGCCTTCTTGATTGGCAGTCAGGTTGCCAGGACTGGAACTTGAGAGCAGGCAGTTTGTGCTGGTGGCAGTGGTTCTGCGTGGCGATCTGTCATGGCTGCAGAGTCATCGCACTTTTCGAAAGCCTGTCATCTAAATGGCCAGAGTGGTGTGTGAAAGTCTCAGGCTCCCCGGGTTGCCTCTGTGCCCTGAGCTCCAGCCGTGCTGACCGGGCTTGAGTCTCTGGCTGCAGCCCCTCCCTGCAACCCGCTTCCCCGTGGTTCTTCCTGCATGTTCTGGGATGACACAAGATAACGCGCGTAGGGTCCCCGACCCAGTGAGCACTGTCAGCCCCCTTCCGCACTGTCAGCACCCAGGACGTGGAATGAGCTTTTCAGGGGCAGAGGTGCAGTTGTCTGTTTTTGTTCCCTTAGTAGTCCTAATTGGGGCAAGGGGTAATTTTTTTGTATAAAGCATGCAGTAGTCTGGTTCAGTCCATTGTGGTCTGAACTTCACTCCTGCCTTCAGTATCATTTAGTGTTCCCGTGTTGGGTTTCACAGCCCTAGTGTCCTTTAAGATGTTGATGGGTACTAAGGAAGGAAAGAAAAACGGTTGGGGAGAAGGTTCCACGGTCAAATAAATTTGGCAAATAATATATTCTGGTTTTTTTGTTTTGAAGATGGAGCATAACAAAATAACAAAGACTGAGAAATCCTGTATTAAAGGAAACGTTTACTTTTATCTAATCCAGTGATTTTTCAAGTATTACTTTCATATAGAATGGGATATTAGTTTTAGACAAACAGAATTTGGGACGCGTAGTCCCACTCTACGTTCTTCACAGCCACATCCCCGGCTGTCCCCACTTCCCCAGGCTGCGCACACAGCCGGCCTCCCGCGCACGGGAGGAGCAGAAGTCGTCGCCCTTTCACTCCTACTGTCACAGCCACGGTCCTTTCCTGCCTGTGTTTGGATGCCAGTCCCCTGTGTTCCACTTAGCATAAATCTTTGCCTCTCTTCCAGCCCAATTTTGTGAGCATTTTAGCATGCACAAGCTATTCTCATCTAAAAAGGTTTTACCCCTTCCTCAGTTCTGTTCCTCGTCCAAATACGAGCTTCTTGCTCCCCTTCCCCCAGTTTCAGAGGGCTTGGCTGTGATGGGAACCGGAGTTGGCTCTGCATCCTCGCTTACTAAACCCACTGGGCTCTAGCTCCTGACCGCACCGATGCTGTTGGTTTGGTGCTTCGCGTTCACTGCAGCCACCAGCAGGCCCTGCTGTGGTCGGCGTGGGAGGCCAACTGCTTGGCCGCCTGTTCAGTCTCCTTCCTGTCATCCCTTCAGTGTTGCTGTCCTCGTGATCGTGCTGTCCACGCCTTCATACCTCCTCTCCTGGGGTTATTACATTCAAGCCCATAGCTTCTTTACCATTGAACTCAACTGACTCTTGAACGTCTCCGTTTTTAACTCCTGTTGGCATCCCCACCCCTTTCTCCACTGCTTCCTCTACCCTTTTAATCACATTGGTGTTGCCATAATTTATCCGGGAACTATGGGTGAGGAACTCAGGTGTCATGCCTGGCTTTTCTTTCATACCCTTACATTCACTCATCACCAAGGTATATCAGTTATGCCTCCTTAAGTTCTCTCAAATCCATCTGCTTTTCTGTGCCGTGAGTCTCCCACGGCAGTCCAGGCCAGCATGTCTCACCAGGACTGCTGGAATAGCCTCCCAATCGGTCACCCTGCCTTCAGTCTTCTTGTCCTCCAATTCGCTCTCTGTACTCGACTTTTAAAGCATAAACCTGTTGTGCACTCCCCAGCGAAAAAGCAATCAGTGTCTTAAAAGTCTAAACTCTAACCTTGTAGGGGGCCTTCCTGACCTAGCCCCTCCTGCCTAGGCGGACCCTTGTCTCGTGACTTGCTGGTTCTCTAGAAGCGCCGAAGTGCTGTGCAGTTGTCTCTTCCTGCTGGCCGGCTGCCTAGTCGGGGCCTCCGGCCTGCTCTTCAGTGCTGGCTTTTCTGGAAAACTGTCACTGGTCTTCCTAATCTGAGTGCCTCCCATTTGCTTTGGTGGCCGGTGTTTACTGAATGAATACTGTGTCCTGGCACTGAACCAAAGCACTGAGGACATAGGGGACATTAAGAGAGGCAGGGTCTCAAATAAAACAAAAAAGCAGCCTCGCAGGTATAGAGAATGAACTCGCCGTCACGGGGCCGCGGGGGTGAGGGAGGCGGGCAGAGGGGCAGTACCGCAGTAGGGGAGCGGGAGGCACAAACTGCTGGGTGGAAGACGGGCTCGGGGGTGTATTATACAACACGGGGAACAGAGGCAACGTTTTGTAATAACTGTGAATAGAAGGTAACCTGTAAAAATTGTATAAAAATTTTAAAAATTAAAAAAGAGAGGCAGGGTCTCTGTTCTTAGGAGGCATAGACTGCACGGTAAAGGCTTACTTAGTTTCTTCACAATATCAAATGCTGTCTGCGGGAAGCTCCTCACTTGAGCTGAATGTTGCCTGTGAAAGAAGTTCACCTACTGCTGAAAGGTCGAATTAGATTGCTCTGATCTTCCACGCTGATTTTTTTTCTACTTTTATCTTTAGTCTTAGGTATAACTGGAGCGTATTCCTTCAAGCAGCTATTATACTTTTCGTAAATTATACACCTGAATTTTCTTAGAACTATTTTATGCTTTTGTTGCTGTTGCTGACCTCCTTCTTCAGTGCTTGATAGTTACCTTTCTCTGGTAGCAGTTTCAGCTTTGGTTTTAGATTAATGTTGGTCATATTCGTCTCTAGGACCCCTACGGCGTAGCAGTGGGTGGAACAGTGGGACACTGCTTGTGCACCGGGCTGGCAGTAATTGGAGGAAGAATGATAGCACAAAAAATCTCTGTCAGAACTGGTAAGTTGGTTTTTTATTTTTTAACTAGAAAGAAAGTATCATTTAACTCTTAAAATTACTGAGAAAGATTAGAAAAAGGGAGTTTGTGTCTTTTGAAGCAGACTTGGTCTTTGTAATGACAGTCTCTTAGAAGTCCCTGCTGTTGCAAACAGGGACTGTTTTTCACATGCATAGATGTTAATAAAATACAAATCATCTAAAAACATTACTGGATTCATAGTAGCTCTTTGTCAACATATTTAAGTCGGTGAAACAATCATGTGGAAATATGAGAACTCTTTAGCTTTAGAAATGTCTCTTACAAGATTGGGAATCATAGGTGATCACATTTACTGATTCTGCTGAAAATATCCTGGTAGTTCTTAGAAGATGGAATAAAAAGTCTCTTCGCTAGTCAGAAATTGTTGAAAGTTTTTGTAATTGTTTTAAGATGAATTACAGTTCTATTTTTGCGTGTCAGCACTCTCATTTTAATATAATTGTTATTAAAACTGCTGGAAAATAAACTGAGTCAACTGTTCAGAGTTGGGCATGTTAAATATTTTGCTGTGGAAATGAGGTTTAAGTGTTTCTAATTTGTTTTTAATGTTTAGTAGATTAGAAAAATAATGGGCAATGTCTTGGCTTATTTAGGGGAATTTTGCTTTATTTAACTTTTTTCTGTTCTCTTACAGTGACAATCATAGGAGGCATTGTATTTTTGGCGTTTGCATTTTCTGCACTATTTATAAGTCCTGAATCTGGTTTTTAACAAGCTATTATTGTTCATTTGTATTTAGTTTAAGATAGGCAACTTGTTATGTACATGGTGTATATTATAACTAAAAGTGATGGAAAATACTGTATTTTGTAGCATTGATTTGTGAGTTTGACCCATTTAATGAAAGTATTATGTATGTCCAAAAAAAGAAATAATCATTGATTCTATTTGCAACATGGGTTTTTAAAAGAAACCTGATATCTAAGTGTGGATTTTTCTTTTCTCCAGCATAATGATGTTTTAATATGGTCTCTATTTTTTAAAGTTTTTTTGGGCAGGGGGGAGCAGGGGACATATGGAACCATTGTGCAGTGGGGTCTGCCACTTGATTTTCTTTCAGCACCGGCCCCTTTTTAAGGAATATAAAATTTCTCCTGGATCACTGAGGTGTTTTAAGATGTTTACCTTTAAAATTTTTCATGGGGGAAAGAGTGAATTAATTTCTATCTTTTAAAACATTTTCATAAGCCAGTAAGCAGTGATTTAATCAGAAATGTTTCCAAAATCAGTTACCTTTCTCAGGTAGCAGTTTCAACTTTGGTTTTAATTAGGTTTTTTTTTTTCTTTTCTTTTTAAAGAGCAAGAGAAATGTATCACTGTTATTTATATCAATGACATGACAATAAGAATTGTTTGCCAGGTCCATTCTTCCTCTTTTTTTTAATTGGGTAGGAAACCCAATATAATAACAGTCAATATTTGACCATGTGGAATTACCAAATTAAAACAGAATACTATGAGTGTATTCATATTTTTTCTATATTGAATAAACAATGTAACATAGATACAACATAAATAAAAGTGGTATGACCAGTGCTTGTTTTTCCTTGTGTTATGCCAGTTCGTAACATCCTGATTTATCAGTCATATTAATATTTATAAATGAATTTCTAAAGTTGATTATTTTTAAAAAGTAGCCAAGCATTGTTCTAAAAGCACTGTCTTAACCCTCACACAGTTCTGAGGTAGTGGGTACTAATACAAAGTTAAAAAAGGAGTTAACTCACCCAAGGCTACCTGGTAGAGCAGGGAGTCAAACCAGGCAGTTTGGCTCTGGACCCCACAATCAGATACTTGTAAGGCTGCTTCACGTGACCAGCACAGCTTCAGTCATCACTGTCACTGAAGTGTGTTCAAACGTAACTGACTGTATTCGGTCCAAGCAGCGTAACTGCTTTCTCCCAGCCTGATTCTGTCACCATAGACAGTAACACTGCCATCAATAGCCTCTTTAAACCAGAGCAACAGTTCTGTAGAAACTCCCATGTGTGCTGTGTGTGGGGTGTAACAGACCCAGAGCAATTCAGGTGTCCTGAGCTACTGCCAAAGTCCACAACGCACAGTGACCTGCAGCTTGATGAGACTGAAGAGCCGGGTCAGTCGCCCCGCACGCAGTGCAGTGGTCGGCCTGCAGCAGTGCCTGTGTGCAGGGAGGACAGCTGCCCACCACTGGGAAGAGAGCCAATGTGGCTGTCAGGTAAAAAAGCAGTAGTTCACATATGGATGACGAAGTCATGTTTAGAAACTTTTCAGGCGTTCTCTACCATAAAAAGTGTGTTATTATAGGGGAGAAAAATACAATGTCCATGCGTCAAGATAAACACTTCAAAGAAATCTCAGGTTAAGTCCCCACATTACACCATCATGCTCAGTAGTTAAATACTCAGTACTGCTGTAGATTATTACAAACAAGTGAAAGATTAACATTATTTCTTTTCCAAGAATAGTGAAAAAGGGTAATTCTTTGTTCGAAAGTAGCTAGTACATACCATCATGGCCCACACCCGGCAGGGCGGCAGACTGGTCCCAGCACTAGCATGATAGCAAATAACAGTGTAACTCACTGAGGCACCAGTCTTGTGACAGGACAAACACTCGGAGAACTCGGCAGTGCAGACCCAAGCTACATGGTAAAAACCGCTAATACAGTTACACTCCATTGTTGAAGAGAAGAAAGGAAAGTGTCATTGTAGTGATTTTAAAATATTTAATAGTCTTTCTTTAAAATCCAAAATAATGTGATTCTTACAAGTTATGTGCCACATAAAGGAGGTGTTTTTTGTTTTTTTGAGAAATGCAGGTGATACTGGAAAACAGCACTGAGGTATTTTTTTATTTTTAAAACTGAATAAGGAAACAAAGTCTGAATCTAATCACTTTTACATTTACAAAAAAACCCCAATGCTACTGCTTGGCTCTCCTGCTATAATTTTAGGTTCTGAATACATTACAAGAGTCTACGGGAGAGAGCATTATAATTGTACCTGTAGTTTTAAAAACTACACACATCATAACCTGGAAAAATGATTATACAGCAAGAGGCCAGAGTGGAGGTAGGCTAATAACACGTTTTACCTCTTTCTCAAAGGATAGCTTTGAAAAACAAGTGTAACCAATTGTAACACCAAGTGAAAATGGCAATATTAAATTGGTAACAAAATGATCCACATTTTACACAACATTGGATTTCCAAACAGAGCTCATGAAAATCAGAGAACCTAATATAGCACCGTTGAAACCATGCATTATCCCATCGTGCTTCCGTGTAATTTAGGATCTGGGCCAAAGACAATACTTGGACACTGTCAGTCTTGTTTTTGTTAATCAGTTTGGATTTCAATTAAATGTTCGCTTTAGGAAAAATAGGTATTCTTTCAGTATCAGTTAGCCATTTATAGCTCCACCCTCGGAAGGTAGAATGACAGGCTGTATCTAATATTAATTTAAAACCAAGAACCAAGCAGTAAGGACACATCAATGTGAAGGGTAGCACACTAAGAACCACACAGAACATGAGAAAGGATGTGGTGTATGTTTTTCCAACTACCAATTGATGTTAACAATTAAAAATTTACAGAGAAAACTTTTTTTTGCACTAACTGGTTTCAATACAGCACGGATTTTTAACTTGTCTTTGGGCTTCAGTCTTTACATAGAGTGTGCAAGTGGCATGCTGAGGACCTCCCCCAGCTCACGCTGCGATAAAACAGATTTCAGAATGGTCTAAATTATAGCTCTGGCCTCTGGCTGACATCCGTAAAGGAGAACAGCATTTCCTTGCCCCCCCCCCCCTTTTTTTGCTTGATGCTGATTGTCTAGCTATGTAATACATCAGTCTTGAAGATAATACATACAGCTTTTCCTGCATTCTAATTCTTTAGTATTGGCACAACCATTGCCAGCAGTGAACCTGCACCAGTAGAGGCCAACTCAAAACACATCATAAAACATCTTAATGTCGTTTTTAAAGCGATGTCACAGTTTGTTTCCTCAGAAATTTAAAAGCATACATTTGAAAACATCACATCTTCAATTTAACTCTCAGAGTTAAGAAACACTTTTTATATATCATTAAATCCAACTTGTGGTTGACGTGCTTTAATCACCATTCTCTAAGGGATCCCAAAAGCTAGAGTGTGCTCTGTACCTGGCCTGTGGGACTCAAGAGCTACACTAGGAGCCCGAAGGTGGAGAATTCTGTTCCAATGCAGACCAGCAAGAAGTACCCCCAAATTTCTAGGCTTCAAATGGTCAAACACTGCTTTATTGGGCAGTGCTGTGTATGGAGGTTTGATTTTACTTTGTGTTTAAAGGGCCAAGCAACATTACACTATATAAAGACAGCACACATTTTTTGAAGAGTTTGCAGTGTGTATACATTGTTCAACCTCTATGTTTAAGGACTTTAAATGGATTTTAATATGGATATGATAGCGATGGCCTTTAGATGATGTTTCAATAACATTTTTTCAAATGGGCAAAACAGAGGCAACGTGTGCCTGGGTTCTTTTCTGTCATAATGGCCTTTGGCTGTGTTGGGGAAGTTATCACATAAAAAATGCCCATAAAATAGAAAAGGCAGCAAGTGAAACTAGAAAAAGGTTGGAGCTACACGAAGCAGATTTGAAAGGAGTTACTTTTACTTTTTCTTTCTCTTAACTAAGTTGAGAGTAGGAGGGGAGCACTGGGGCGTATGGATTGGGCTCCACTGTGTCCTGAAGGGAAACAGATGACGAGGGCTAGGGACTGCACCCCGGTTAAGAAGAACCAGTCCTCTAAGGATTATGAGGCAAAACAAAACCACAATTAAATACATGACACTAAGATCACTCTGAGAAAACAGAACACAAAGATACTTAAAAATATAAATAAATACATTTAGCCATTTTTATTCAAGAAACCCAGAGAACTGCTTTCAAAGCAATTGCTTCTTTAAAAACCACTTTCTGAATTCTTCCATAAATACTTACTATTTTGATTGTCACTTAAATGCAGCACCTCAGTGTTTGCTGGTGGTGGTAATGGAATTTCACTTAATAATGTCTTTTCATAAACTATATCCTATTTCACTAAACATTTCCCTAGGAAAACCCAGGCAGCTTACAAAATATTGTTAAATACTCAAAACCAGAACCTGCAAAGTATTATTTTATTTAAGAAAAACAAGGAATGTAGTGTTAAATTATGACATGGGGAAATATGCAACAGTCACATGGAAAGAAAGTTTTAATTTTTCAATATGCACGTTTGCTTAATTTCTTGTGAGCTGTTCAATACTGTTTTAAAATCCTGAATTAATGAATTATACTAACAAAATTCATCCCCAGTGTTTCCACAGGAGATCTTAAAATAAGATCAATTTTTTTTCCTTTTCTTCAACCAAAGTAGTCTTTCTCAGTCCTTTTTGTGCAAAAATATTACAAGAGCAATTCAAATGGAAACACTGAAATGACATGCCAACATTTCAGAGCACATTAAAAACACCCAGAATAATTCTTGAAATTATTATATTCTAAAATATTACTACCAATCACTTTTAGGTTAGTTCTATACATCTATTCACACTGATGCAATTTTCCTAGACCTCTGAAAAAAGACAGGCTCATTGGTCTCTTTTGGTGTCCACACAATAGGCAAGATAGGTTTACAATAGTGTCTACACGGAACTGGGCACCTACAATCTCTCGACTCCACCACATTCAAAACAGAAGTCAAAGTTCATTTGGCTACCTTGAAATCACTCCCATAAACCTACTATGGTTCACTGGATCTAAACATTTCTCAGAAATGTGTCATTTAAAAATTTCACCTAAGTGATGATTTGGGGATCCTTTAGAAATGGTTATTTATAAGATAATAAACTTTATCAAAATGAATAATTGCAATAAAGTGCTTATTACATTTCAAAATGATGCTTCCAGACTGTGGTGTGTTGTTTGCGAAATGTGTGCTATTCATATACAAAGGATCCCCAGGCATGAGAGTTGGGTCTTCTCACCTGTCTCAGAAAGCAGCAGCACTATGTTTTGGTAGGCTGACGGTAGGCACGTTACCCATGCGGATGAGGCTATGCTAGTGCTATGGCAAAAGGGGAGTAAATTAGAAAAGTGGGAGGCATGTGGAGGGTTCCTACTATATTCATAGTTATATACAAATATATTAAATATACTATAAAAATAGTCAACTCTTTTCCTTTGCAATTACTTCAGAAGCTCCTTTTAGAAGAACACTCACCCACCCCAAACAAAAGGCTCTTTCTCCAATCACCACTAAACCGGCAAGTGCCTTTGTGCTGTTTCTTTTCCTCCATTTAAAAATTCCGATCAGCTTATTCCTGGCTAGACTCACTCAGCAATAGTAATATCCAGTGTTTACACCTTCCAACACTGACTCCTGAGGGACTAAGAACAGGGTCACAGACATTGGAAAGGTTACAGACTTGAATGAGTTTTATACAAATGTTTGTCAACAAACTTTTGATTAGCAGAGAAATACAGGAAAAGAAAAGTAGAAATGATCAGTATCAAAGTAAAATGCTAGTTGCATCCCACTTAAAAAAAAAGTTTACCTCGATGTAGTGGAAACATTCTAAAACACACTGAGTAATATCCAGTTTAAAATAATTCTCACCTCTCTATGCAGAGCAGGAAGAGTACTATTTTGAGGGGCCGCTTTCTAAGGCTTCTTGAACAAGGGTTCATCTCCCTTCTACACGACGCTCTTTACAGAGCTGCACTGCTTCAGTGCCCTTGACTAACTGCAAGCAGACCGACTGCTTTAAGGCAATGACTGACAACTCAAGCACTTGAAGAATTCAAATAACATTTTCACTTTTCCGCACTGAGTGTTCTATAACAAACTATTCAAAGTCACCAGCATCCTTCATTACTAGTACATTCCCAAACCACAATGAAGTGACAAGGCAGAGCACAGGACTCAAATTACCCCCTCAACTTAGGACAGAGTTGGGGGACTGAACTGTAGTATTTACCTAAATGCTACCCCATATTTGCTTTTCTGCCAATATTTTCACTCAAACAACAAAGTGCTTTCGAATGTCTCAGTTCTGGTTTGACACCACTCTCAGCAGCACTTTATCAACCTTTGCAGCCCTCACCTGTGGTGGTTAGAACGGTACTGACTCACCCAGTGCCACGGCAGTCCCAGAACAGCTGATGCTTTTCCTTATCTTCAACAGTTTCTTACCTAAAAAGTGCCATCCCAAATAAAGTGTTTCTTAAGAAAAACTGAATGATCTATAAGAGTAAAGACGAGGGAAGATACGATTTTTAAGTAGCTGAAAGGTGTTCCTATTTGGTATTTTTCCATGACTTAGATTTGGGATGTTAATGAACAACTTTGGCTACGGAAATGAATGAAGAACAGGCAACTACTGCATCTTAGTCAGAATGCTCCAGTCTCCATTCATGGGGGAGGGAGCAGGGACAGCGCTGCAATGCAAGTTCAAGGAAAGCAGGAGGAAAACAAAGTTAAAGGAGCTGAGAGGCAGTTACTAGCTCTTTTGACACACTTCATTCTGACAGCAAAAGAAAAGCAGCCAGCTGCTTCTTTAAATTTAGCAATCAATTTTCCTAGGCAGGAAAAAAAATGAGCTGTGAAGAACAACAGGAATCATAAAGCATAATCTTGTCTAATTTTCTTTCCCAAATATTTGTGAGGATGGGAAACGCTTGAAGGGACTGGTGGAAGAGAATGTGAATAAACAGTCTAGATTCACTTTGTGGCTTGTCTTATGCTTTGCTCTTGTTAACCTGAGTACCCAGTACTCAGGGTTCACCATCTCTCTTTTAAAGTATGGGACTTAGAGGATAAACCTTAACATAATCTTTTGTTTGCTAAATCTGTAGCACTACATATTGCCAATAAACAAATGAGGCACAACTCAGATACATACAGAGTGGCATGGTCAGGTTAAGAAAGGCAATCTGAAAGGGGAGGAAGTACCGTTGCCATTCTCTACAACTTTGACGCTGTCTGTGAGCATGTGTGCTCAAGTCCACTCGTACTCTGACGACCATTCTTGACATTCATGAGAAAGAAATCTCTTCTGGAAGATCATTTAGCTAGAAGAGGAGCTCCTTGATATGTTAATTACTGATTGGCATCTATTGACACTTCTTTTGTAGAAGGGTAGGTACCAACTTTCTTTGGTTGTTATCTGTTTCAACATTAATTTTCTAATTTAAGTGTGGCCAGGTATGGTTTTCCACAGAAAGACGAAGTATATCCCTTAAGGATGACAGCAAGGCTAAGGACAGAAGAGTCTGAAGAACTGAATGAGAGTTCCCCTGCAAAATTTATCTAGCAACTTCTATTAGGTTATTTTCATTGTTCCAAACCTCTTCTGCTTAACAACCTCATTTCTGTCATACATTTTCCATTAAGGTCAGTTTTGATTTATTACAGCTTGCTGTTTTCCCTTTCCTCAGTGGTAATTTTTGATATTCTAATAAGGTATTTTCTCATTATTTTCCTTTGTTCTATAGTTATAAATTTAATTATTAGTACCATAAAATCTATAAAATGCTTTATGTATGCAATTTTGGTTGGAACTGAACTAACTTTAGACCATGATATTGCCAATGAAATCTTAGTTCATGTTTATAGAGCATGTGAGTCACAATATTCTAGAGCTGCAGTGAAGGCAAAGCCAATTCTGACCCCTTCTTTTTCCTTTGTAGGATTTTAAGATCATACTGAGCAAATATTTACTGGTAATTCTTAAATGACTATGTAACTTTAAGGAAAATGCTGATTTAGGAAAATAATTTTGTAAGCATATTAATAATTTTGAATGTCATTAGGATGTCAACTTTTATTTAAAAATTATTTGTAACTCTAATCTGAGAGACTCAAAGCAGTCGTCTTAGGAATTTAGGAGCATAATAATGGCACTGACAGCCACATGCTATTAAAAATGTACTAAGGTTTCAAAACTGCTACTGAAACCAGACAATGAGTTCAAGATGGTGAGTTATCACCTGAATCAAAATCAAGGCACTATGGGTTTTTTCCCCTCAAATAACCCTGAATCATTTCTGACTAAAAGAAGCATTGAAACTGTGAAGGATAATATAAAGATTCCAACAAATCCTAAAAGTTAAAATTCCCACCAGTGAGAATGTTAAAAAGTGCCTAAAATATTTTGTGTGCAAATTTTACTCCTATAACTGAAACATTCTTGAAATTACTTTCAGGCTTGCTGAAAACCGTTCATACAACTATTTCCAACTATGAACTAGATCAAAATATGTGATCAAAACTCCTAACCATCTAAAATAAAGCAGTGCAAATCCTATTTTCAAACATAATTGAAAAATAATGAAATGAGGGATATTTCTGAGTAACTTGAACATCCTGTTTCAAATAATTTAACCTGAAAAAAAAAAATCCATTCCCAGCAGCACATCATACCTCACTGAACAAACTGTGACATCACAGCCAAAGTATGAACAAAAAAAGACTTGTGCCCCGGAAGAGTGAACAGAACACTATCATACTGTAAACAAAAGGAAACAGAGGATGTATTAGTTTGCACATGGCATCAGAATCTAAGGAAATGTACTCATACCTAAATAGGAGATAATGCTTTCATGCAGCATACAAAATGTTTTGCTTTCTCTCCTTTTATCCAGACATATACATAAAATTCTTTTTACAGCATCTGTACATAGAGAATTTGAACTCACACAACATTCTAAAATTAATTACTATTCCATCATTACCTGAAAAGGGAGAGGGTATGGGGAAGGGGGCCTACTGATTCTACTGGACTGTCTTCATGGCATCATTGTAAGCAAACCCCTGACGTGGCAGTGGTGTGTCCTCTGTAACACTTGAAAACAGGCATAGAACCACTAAAAGTTATCAACATTGTAAGTGCCTTTCTGATTCACTGGAGGTCATATTTCATAGCTGAGCTTCTTAACATTTGGCAATATACTCTTTTTTCCACCAAAAACTATCTGGGCAAGTAAAAACACTGTCAGAATTGGCTATGGCCCTATGACCGTCTCTTGCTCGCTGGTATTGAATGTGTTATCTGCAGTCCTAGGCAGCATTTTCCCTGCTAACTAATTCCAGGAACTAGAACACTCAACACTGCATCTCATGAAACCACTGGAACTTCCCATCCCATCCTCAGCTCATCTGAACAGCTCTTCGCGGGCCACCCCTTTCCTCCCTCGAGGACAGAGGAAGCACGCGCGCTACTGCGGCTGACCCTTGGACGGATCCGTCACACTGTCAGTCCTGTGCCGACTCCGCTGCTGCTGCTGCTGCTGCTGCTGAGACTGGTGCTGCTGGTGATGCGGCTGAGGGAGCGCGCTCTGCTGCAGTGGAAATGCAGCAGAGAGGATGAGCTGAGCTGAAGGATTCCCATGAAGCAGCCGAGAAGTCTAAAAAAAAAAAAAGGATCACACAACACCACTTTACCCCCCATTACACTTTCTACATTAAGATTTACTCAAGTTCTCCACTCTCCAGAGGGACAAAAATCTGTACAAATGTTTTGCTTTCTTATTTAAAAATAGTATTTTGGAAAATGCTTATGAGGCTTTCCCTCTTTTTGAAAGAGGGAATTTCATTTTTTGAAGAAATCTGAGGTAGTGATTTTATGGTACAGAAAGCAATCTATGTCTTGAGAAAAACCACAAATATTCTTTTACTTTATATGTCCTAAAGATGACAATTCTAAACCTAAACAGATGACACAATTTAAGCATAGCTAAGAGCACAGAAACATGAACATTCTGGGGTCAAGCAGACAATGCAAAGCTTTGTGGTTGGTTAGAGCAGCAGTTCAGTGGCCAAGAGAATGGGTCCTGAGATACACTGCCTGGGTTTCAAACTCTGGCTGCTCTGTTTACCAGATTGTGACTTGGTCAAGCTATTTACTTCCCTGGGTCTCAGTTTCTTCATTTACAAAATAAGGATAATCACAGTACCTCCCACATGAGGTTTTTATGAAAATTAAATATCAATATTATTATTTAAAAGTACCATAAAAGAGCAAAGTTAGAAACTTATGTCCCATACGTAGCAGTGTGGTGTAACAAAAACAAAACAAGATCAGAAACAGGATCTGAAGTCAGAAGCCCTGGATTTGAGTTCTGCTCTGCCACTGACTAGCGGTGTGACCTCAGGCAAGCGTCAGCTCTGAGCCTCCGTCTCTTTCACCTGATTTCTCCTGCTAGAAACACAAAGGAAACTAGTCAAAAGAAGGTGGATTTTGTAAATGACAGTCTCCTCATTTACTGACAAGCGTAACTTCAGACAGGATTCCTAGTTTTAAAATCAAACTGTGATGGGTGATTTTTGCAAACGTCTATAAAGGATGCCTGCACAAATACACAAAAGGACAGATCCTTGAAACTTACCTTTGCTAAGGACCTAGAGAAATTTTCTTTTTCTCTTTGTTACTAGGAAAAACTGTTGTAAGATGAAGACCACAAGATACTCAGGAGCCTTACAGGATTAAAACAGAGTTTTGTTTTGGAACCAGGAGTTTTATAACCAGAAAAGCCAAATTATGTATTTCTATCTATGAGTGTATTTCTAAAGGGCATTGTCTACCTTATTTCTTTCAGGGTCCCAGGTCTTTGGAATGTTTTTTAAGAAGTAGAAGAGAATGCTCATTTCCTTTAAGGGCTTTCATTCCCTGAGAGACTCAGAAAACTGAAATCTTAAGGCAAGCCTTCTCCCTTCTGAAGCTTTTGCTTAGTTCTCATTGAATATATTTCCCCTAGATAATAGTTTATAACTTGTTATAAATTCTTATCATTAATTCCTTTATAACAATAACAAACCTAGTCATTAATGGCTGCACTATAGGCCTAAGGTCTAAAGGACTGTATGACTCTCAGAGATATTTAGGCAACTAGCCTGTTTTAGTTTCCCACATCACCAAGTTAAGAATTATGTTTGCACCAACACCAATGGTGATAAAGTAATACTGTATTTATGCTGGGTATACAGTACAATACTAAATCTTCTAATCAAACCATGTGTTGTATAACTTTAAACTGATAATGTACCTGGCACACATGGAATGGTATCCAGCACAAGTCAAGGCTTAGCCTACATTCAAGACTACTGGTTTTAGACCAGTAGGGAAAAAAAACAGATTTCCAGATGTCATAATCTGCTCCTATGTACCCCCAGTGAGGGTAGTGAGGTCTGGAAATCTGTCCTGCTCACTTCCTTGCTGACAATCCCAATCTAGGTGACTTTCTTCTGTATCCTTTAGGTAAGTAGATCCTGTCTGGTATACCTACATGAGATCTGTGTTTACATTTGGGTTAATCTGAGTGTCTATTACACTGAGCAAGACAGTGGTCATAAATGACAGCTAGTTATGTGCCTTATATTATGCTCACTGATTCACATGCACCCTTTACCCATGAGATATTAATTATTAGCATCACCATATGGTAGATGAGGGAACTAAATTTCAGCAAATTAAGGAAACTGCCAAAGGTCACACAGTATGGATGCAGCAGTGACTCAATTTCAGAGCAGACTGACTTTTGAGTCCAAGTTCTTAACTACGACATGTGCCTCCACAGTATTTCTCCTCTGATATTAATTTACAATTGAAAAGTTATTATAAAATTTAATCCAACAAAATAACTTATGATAATATCTATACTAATTATTTTTCCCCCTTTTCAGTTTTATTGGGTAGAATTATTAGTTTGCACATACACATTATATTGCATGTAAATATATATATAATATACTACACTTTTTTTTAGTTTACATATGTGTACTGAGCATTGTTTCTAAAAACAAGATTAGAGCTTTAGCTTTAATTTTAAACTTACATAGTTATCAAAGGAATAAAGCCAACCACAAAATAAGAATCAACAGAATGCAGTAATCCAATCATAAAGGACAGTCAAATGTGCTTACACATATTCAAGAAATCTATACTAATTGTTTTTAAAATCCCTTTTGATACCTCTGCCCTGTAGAGAGCACAGCCTGCTGAGCTGCTAGAGAAAGGAAGAGAAGAAAGGTGAATTCCAGAAACTCTAGCCAGAGAGAGCTCTACATAACCTGCCTTGATGTGGGCAGGAAGCAGCCACTTTTTTCATCCAGTAGTTCAGATAACTGAGTACGTCCATGGCAGGGTTAAAAGTCTTCCAAACACAGAACAAGGGAAGAAAAAACAGCCAAATGGCACAAGCTTTCTGTCTTTATAGAAATTTAACTTGTACAATAAGCTTTTATGGATTTTTCAGATCATTTACACAGCTGTTCATTTAATCCCTAATTTCATTTTGTAAAAGTAAACGGGCCTGGGACAGCATCCCCCCGGGGAGAATTACCTGTAAAAACTGCTGCGGTGGTTGAGTCAGGTGAGCCTGAGATGGTTGCTGGACAGGAGGGAGCTGCTGCTCCTGGGAGCCCTGCTGCTGCTGCTGCTGCTGCTGCTGCTGCTGCTGCTGCTGCTGCTGCTGCTGCTGCTGCTGCTGCTGCGTGACTGACAAGCTCTGTGACTGCTGCTGCTGTGCAGCAAACGTAGGGTAGGCAGTCACCACCTGACCCATGAGCATAGCACTGGGTACCATGACCGCCCCACAAGCAACAGGAGCAGTTACTAATTTGGTCACAAGCTGCTGACCTTGAGAAAATCTGTCAAGAGGAAAGAGAGAGAAGGGGAGTCAGGAGTACAGAAGGTATACGTTATAAAAGGAAGTGGGCTGAATATTCTCTTAGGTGATCCCCATGATACCATCAATTTAGTTTTTTAAAAGCTGTAAGTTCCAGTTTTCTTAAGATCCCCTTAATGTTTTTCAAGATTCCAATGTTTTTAAAGATCCCCTTTGGGATACCAGTAAAACAAAAATGTATATAGCAAAATGAAACAATCACAAACAAAAATATAAACACTTTTTTAGATATTCACATGCAAAAGAATGAGATTTGACCTTTACACCATATACAAAAATTAACTCAAAATGGACTAAAGACTTGAACATAAACATTAAAATGATGAAACTCTTAGAAGAAAACATAAAGAAAAAGTTTCATGACAATGGACTGGGCAATGATTTCTTAGATATGACACTAAAAGCACAGGCAATAAAAGAAAAAGTTGATAAATTAGACATCAAAATTAAAAATTTTGTGTATCAAAGGACAATATCAACACAGTGGAAGGGCAACCCACAGAAGAAAACATTTGCAAATCATATCTGATAAGAGGTTAATAACCAGAAAATATAAAGCAATCTTACAACTCAGCAACAAACAAATAATCTGATTTTAAAAACAGCCACAGGTCTTGAACGCCATTTCTTCAAGGAAGATATACAAATGGTCAATAAGCACATGAAAAGATGCTCAACATCACTAACCATTAGGGAAATGCAAATTAAAAACACTATGTTATGCCACTTTACACCCATTAGGATGGCTATTATCAAACAAATAGAAAGTAGCCCTGTTGACAAGGATGTGGAGAAATCAGAATCTTTATGCACTGCTGGTGGGAATGTAAAGTAGTTCACCCACTATGGAAAACAGTAATGGTGGTTTCTCAAAAGAATTAAAAATACACTACCATATGATCCAGCAATTCCACTTCTGGGTATGTACTCAAAAGAACTGAAAGCAGGGACTCAAATAGATATTTGTATACCCATGTTCATTCACAATAGCCAAAAGATGGATGCAACGCAGGTATCCATCAAAAGATGAATGGGTCGATAAAATGTGGTATATACACACGATGGAATATTATATAGCCTTAAAAATGAATGAAATTCTGACACACATTACAACAGGGATGAACCCTGTGGACATTACAAGTGAAATAAGCCAGTCAGAAAAGGCATACATTGTATGAGTCCATTTATATGAGGTATCCAGAGTAGTCAAATTCATGGACTTATGTGCTTAGAAAGCAGAATGGTGGTTTACAGGAGCTAAGGGGAGGAGAAATGGGGGAGTTATTGTTTGATGGGTACAGATTTTCAGTTTGGGAAGAAGAAAAAAGTTCTGGAGATTGACAGCAGTGATCATCACAACGGTGTGAATGTACTTATGCCAATGAACAGCCATGTGAAAATGGTTAACACTGTAAATATGTATACTTCATCACAATAAAACAATTTTTAAACCTGTTAAAAATACCAACTTTTTTCTTTTTATAAAATTTCTAGATACTTGGGAGTCAGATATATTGCTAATTAAAATAAACTTAAAGCTGTCACAGAATTTAAAAAACTCTAGGTTTATAGAAGATATTTACAATGCAAGTTGTATCTTATAATTCAAAACAAAATGACATTCTAACAGTACATAAAACTACTCTCAATTTACAAATTTATTAACAACATAGTACACATTGTGTTAGAATTCACTAATACTGCCTCTCACCCACCTTTCTTCTTCCATATTCTTTAATAAAAGAACAACAACAAAAAAATGATGCCTCTTCAGGGAATAATATTAATTCTATCTGCCATTTCTGTGAGACAAAGTTAGTTTCTAACATTGGCCATTACAGTGAGAAAATTGAGATATGACATTACTGTAGACTTAGCATGACACAACGACAATCACAAACTGTTTAAACGTACCTAACTGTATTAGACTGAGCACAGGCATATACTTTATTATTTATATGTTCCACAAAACAAATCTATTTTGAATCCATGCCAAATTTTGAAAATAAAATACTGTATTTTTATATACTTCAGGGCCAAATGTATTATTTAATGCAAAAATCTATATAAAAGAATAAAAAATGCGCATATAAAGAAAGCCCAAAGAAATAAGTAACATTTACAATATGGCTTAGTCACAGAAGTGCTAAGTACTAATTTCTTTGTAATCTGGAAAGAGATTAATGTCTGAATTGCCCAACTGCCCACTGGTAAACTGTAATGAGAGTACTTCATTCATTTCTGGCACCAAAAGACATTCTGCAACCTACTTTGTCTTAACTCTCACTTCTGTGGCTTTGAATATACTGCTCCCTCTGCCTAGAACACCCTCCCTGGACTCTCCGCCACATGCACACCCAAAGCCAAGCTCTTTAAAGACTCAGGCCAGTATTTCCTCCGTGAAGCTTCCCCTGACCACACTCCTCTCTTCACCTGCTTGCCTCATCCCATAAAACTGCTTACTTCTTCCTTTCTAAAGACTTAGTATTTATCACATCAAATAATACTGATTTGTTTACCTCTCTTTGGCTTTTACTAGTCTGATCTATCTCCTGGGACAAGGAATGTGCCACGCTCATCTAAGTAGGCACTGGGAGGTTTGCTAAAATATGTTTTTTCCCTCTCTGAAAAAACAGATGTCTACAAATAATTGCTAAATTGTGTCCTCTAAAATGCATGTCAACATTCTACATTAATGGATTTTTTTCCTCAGGCTTTAAAACTAGCCCTCTACGTTTTTATGGAGCACATTCATAATACTTCCTTTTAGAAGTAAGAGCTGAAAATTGGACTTTTTAACTTGAAGGAACTGAGTTCCAAAGAGAAGCAGTGAGTTTCTCCCTGCTCTTATTCCTTCTGTGATCCTGCAGCTTCCTTACTCTCTGGAAATTACTAATAGGATTTTAATAAAATCTATTACATGGTCTAATACAACAGCAAGATTTTATTATAGCAGCAGCCTACTTATATTGTACTAAAAAACATAAAAAATAAAATGTATTTAAAAATAGAACTTTTAAGACTATAAAAATCCTATAGTTGTTGAAAGATACCTTTTTAATATTTGAAAAGGGCATTTCTTTAAAATATTTGTTTCTAAGTCCCCTATTTGGATTTCCCACTAAAATAAGCCATAGGTGGCAGTTTTTCAAAAGAATGGCCCACAGTTTAGTGTAGTATATATCTAAGAACTTGAGCTTTGAAATGAGACACCCAGCCTTGAATTCAGATTCCCTCCCTGACCCTCTTAACTAGCTACTGGTCCTTGACTAAACTATTAAAAACTCACTTTTTTCTTATCTGAGAAATAAAAGATCTTAATACATTTTTTAAGTAAGAATTAAATGAGATAATATTTTCTCAACACTTAGTACAGTCTTAACCAATTCAAAAGGTGAGCTATACTTACTCTATAACAAGTATGGTGGTTATACACCCTGACCATTGTCACGACACAGAAAACTCATCAGCATCTGTACTGAAACAAGTTTTACTGATTCAGACAAAGCCTTCTGTAAAACTTGTATAACAGTGTGCTGCGAATTTGGATTCTACAATATTTGTTGGGACATTTTTAGACAGGAAATAACATTTCTTGTTACTCTTTTCATTATAAAGTCCTTAAACAATGGACACATTCTGTATTTCTATTTCAGATTCAAGAGTAGGCAACAAATTAAAATCATGTTTTAAAAAATCAAAGTACTGTTTTTTAATCAATCTATTTATATCTTTGAAATGACTAAGAAATACGACAACTACCTTATCTGTCTGTCCTGAGTGAACGTAGTTACTGCAGCACTCTGGGCACTGTTCTGTGGCATACTAGATGGAATCTGGACCATGCTTCCGGCTGCTGGCTGCGAAATCACCATAGTGTTATACAGTGGGGCTGTAAGAGTGCTCTGTGTCTGACTGGGAAGAGATGTTTGTTGACTGTGCCCACTCAGTACATTCTGTTGACTCTGCTAGAAAAGAGAAGATTTCACAGACAGATTACCTGGAAAAAATGTATTCAAGAAGTATGCTCCTACTATTCAACATTCTGTCAATAGCTGACATGACAGAGAAAGAAATGGCAGGACACATTACTCTGGGAGAAAGCTAACTACAAAGGAATGACTGAGAATGAAATTAGTCTTCAATATCTTGCTGGAAGATAGGACTTCAGAAAAGGAGCATGATCTTGACAGGGATGATATAAAATATACATGAAGAATTTCAAAAATTCTTCAAAGTGAGTGACTGACATTAGACATTTTTATATTTTTCATTTGAAGTCTTTGGATTTATACTCACAGATGCACACCAATTACTAAAATCTCCTGGAATGTTAATTAAATCATATCCTAACAATATATTCTTCACATATGGTAACACATTTCCTGGTTAGCCTGTTTTGCAAGTCAAACTCTTTTAACATACAGAAGTAGTCTGTATGTTCATTTTAAGCAAACAGCAAAAATTTTTAAATGTCGAAATACTGAAAGCATTTAACATTCAACAATTTAAGAACAACTTTGCACAAAATATTTTAATAAGCACTCACTACTACAGTCTCTGATTACTATTAAAGTTTTAAATACGGCATTGTTCAAGATAACAGCTTTATTTTTGTTTAAGCAGCACCATACATTTCAGTCATCGAACACTCCAAAGCCCCACTGCACTTGATCATGTTACCTGACTTGATGTACTCTGTAAAGTCTGCTGCTGTATCAGATGCTGAGTTGTGCCAATGTGTCCAGTATTCATTCCACTTTGAATCTGATTAGTTTGAACCACCTGACCTTGCATATTTATAGGTGCAAGTTGCTGGATGTTAGATGAATTTCCAGAAGAAAGTTGAACAGAACCAAAATTCAAACCAGGGGCTGATTGTTGTAAAAACATCTTTAAAAATAAAGATTATATTAAAATGAGCTTCATAAATAAAAAGAATGAAAGCATTTTTTTAAAAAAAGCAAAAGCAGCTACAAATTAAGATTAAAAAGCAAGTAACAAGTCATTCTGAATGAACAAGCAATAAATAATTACTGCATAAAACATGGTACTTCATATTTATTCTTCCAATCATCCTAACCCTTACCATGTTTCCAATTGTCAGAAAAAGTGTTTAAATTTCAAAACTTCCACTTGTTTGACATTTTACATGTTGGAGATTATTACATCAGCCAGCATTACCCTAACATGGTGCTACTCAAAGTCAGTGGACTGGCAGCTTGGCATCACTCATATTTATAATACTTGGCATTAGACACAAGTAGTTTTCACTTAAAAGTTTCCCGTTACCAAAATCCTCACTTCCTCAAACAGACATATCTTTACAGTGGCCCTATTTGCTGACCAAATAAGACTAATCTGAATCATACCTACTGGTGTGTTATTTTAAAAATAGCTGATGATTGACTTATAAATTCTGTACCTACTGCATGCACCTAGAAGTCTACATAAAGTATTACTTTGATATTATGGATTTAAGCTTACTAAATATTAGACTGCTAAAGGATGACTCCAATCTGGAGAAACAATGATATTGATTGCAACACTCTTAGGAATGAATTGTCTTTTAGAGATTGTAAAAGCAATCATACTGAATAGGTAACCAATGAGTATTTTACTGAACTAAATTGATGACACGTATCTCTTGCATCTCATTTTTAATTAAGTCATTTTCTTAAGAAACCAAAATGTGAACAGCAGGCTTTGTTTGTATTCAAATATAATAATAACTGACCTGCAGCCCTTGACCATGGACCATTTGAAGTTGTTCTTGAATTTTTCTTAGTTCTTCTTGTTGCCGATGAATATTTGCCTCTATCATCCGAGTTCTTTGTTCCAATTGGTCTTTCAGATGCTGCATGGCTCCTAACTGAGCTGAGAACTGAAACTGAAGTACCATGGACAGAAAAAGTGTAACATACTTTAAAATCACTTCTCCTCCTAACTGTATAATGTGAAATGTAAGCAGCATATCACGAGCTAAGAATGCTACACCAGTTTTATATGTACTGCCTCTCAGCTCCTAATTCACCCATCTTTGCTCAACTTTGTGATACTGGAGCCGGAGCTGGAGCCTATTAATATTCCTTCTTTGTCAGTAGGCACAGTCACGTCAGTAGATGCTGCTGGAGGGAAATACTGCAGAGGTAGGTGCTTATCTGTCTGGGTTCTGGGTTCTGGTGCTTTTACTTCTTGCTCTGATGCCAGTGGGTAGCATCCTAGTAAGAATGTGTGTCATCAGCACTCCAGCAGGTGGTTTTCCAGCAAGTCTCACTGGCATCCCGGTGGGCAGCTGCCCAGCAAATTTTACTGATATCCCAGCGGGTGGCTTCATGTTCTTCAGCTCTAGGTGTGGCACCTCAGTGAATCTGTCTACCACCCAGCGGCTACAGCCATACCTGTCCCAATGGAATCTGAGTCTTAGCCTGGCCTGGAGGGGCAGGAGTTAGTTGGAGGTGTCTTCTGAGATGTTCCATCCTCAGTTTCTCTCTCTCTCTCTCTCTCACTTACGGTTAGTGGCTGCTCTCTACACCTGTTCTCCCTGTATTCTTTAGAATTCTCTTAAGTTAATCCCTGTTACCAGTTAATAATTTTCTGTATTATCGCTGTTAAATTTCTGGTCTGGCTTGTAACTTCTGACTGAATCTTGACTGATGACAGGATGAATAAATCACACTGGCATTAGAAGACCTGAGCTCATATTGTGGCACTACCACTTGCTAAAGTAAGTTACTTTACTTCATTTCTACCCCTTTAACAAAGGAAAGAGTAGCTCATACCTAGTTATTCACATCAAATTCTAGAATCCCTAGAATATCCTCTTTGTGCATGTCATTAGAAAGTTACATAAGTCTGACAGATAACCAACCATAACATTTTTACCCATATTTTCACTGCAACTGTTCTCAGACAAGTACAAAACCTAGGCTTTTAAAGACTAAGCATTTGTAAATAGGGAGTGAATAAAAGCACAGTTATTCTACTTTCAACGTAAATAAGGTTTTCAATTTTACTTATTTCTCTATGTTTTATCTGAATTACAAGCAGCTTCTATTTACTCCTGCTTGAAACTTAGCCATATTTGATAATTTACTGCTTAAGTCTATACAGGCCCATTTAATTATTTCCATGACTATTCAGCACAAGATACAGGATAAGAGCAGAAAGAGAAACTTAATTGGAAATCTGTCTTAATCTTAAAATAGTGAATGCACCTGAAAGTGAAAAATGCCCCCCAAAAGCTTTTTTACTCTATCCTCAAAAGTTTGTATTGAGAATACTGAACATTACTTTCCAAAGTATACAACTCTGACTTCTGAAGTTGCCAATAACCAGATCATATCATACAACAGATTATAGTAAGTGTGCAGAAATCTTACAAATTAAGTATCTTGATTTTAGTACCTTTACCTTATCATGCCTTACATTATTTTTTATCATTCAAAATGTTATATTTATGTCATACAAATATATTTTATGCCAACTAAAGTTATCTATACCTTTAAGGAAATACTACATTGTTACCACTTAAAGGATTTCTATTAAGTACATACAGAAAAATAACAAACACAGAAGGCAAAATAATACGAAATAAAATCACAGAACTGAGAGGCAAAGTGTTTGGCTTTATCACTGAATGAAATATGAGATCTTAAAACTTATTAACATTTCTGACATAGTAGTAGATATTTATTTCATTAAAATATTCCTTTATAATGTTAAGAAATGCTTATTCAGTATCTTCAGAGTAATGAACTAATTATATTGAAAATATGTCAAATACTTACATAAAAATTCTGTTAATCTTCAGAATAAAAAGCATTTGAGGACTCAATGCTAATAAAAACTATTGCAACTCCAGTCACTAATAATACAGTGCTATTTTAAATACCTAACACGATCATATGTTGTTAGAAGTCAAGATTATGACATTTAGGTAATTTATAGTATTGTCAATATATTTGTACAAGTGTCATAATTTATAATAGCTATAATTATATATGTATAATTTAAATAACATGTAAGATAAAGGTATTTTTAGAAAAATACTGTTTCTATCTACTGTTAATGATCATTATTTGAAATTAAGATACTGTTATCTTTAAAGCCAAAACCAGAAAATTTTGGATTATTTTTACCACAACTTAGTATTTTTAATGTGTTTGAAGCACTGAATGAGTACAGAGTCATAAATTACAAGTTGCGTGAAATTAAAATCAGAAGTGTCACTTTTGTGATACCCCTCCTTTGTCATGCTGGTTTCTGTATTTAGGCCTCCTTTGGGACACAGCCCAAGCAACAGTTCTTCCGGAAGGTCCTCCTTCAGTTCCTCAGGCTGCATGAAAAGTCCATCTAATGTGCTCACTATTAGTCTTTACACACTGAGCACAGACTATGTAACATTGCATTGTAGTTATCTGTCATTCCCTCTAGATGCAACCAAGTCTTTTAATATAGATGTATCTGTACTGCCTGCACCTGCAGTATCTAACACAAGAAACTCAATAAATGTCTTATATATGAACAAATGAATCAATATATGAATAAAATTACTCAATTCTTCTAATATCCAAAGGAAGAACAAAGTGAACAGCCATATTTCATCTTTAATATCTTTCTGTCTATAGTGTTTCTCAATAGGGGTTAAGCAGGATAATCCTTTGTTGTGCAAAACTGTTGTGCATCCTAAAAGACAATTATCCCCCTTGGCCCTTGCCTGTTAAGGGGCCAATGGTACCCCAACATCATCAACAATCAAAACTATCCCAAGATATTTTAAATGCCCACAGTTGAGATATATTTCATCTACAAGTATATATTTTTCAAAAATCTTTATTAGATTAAATACAATTTATAATTTTAAAATACTCAACTGAAACAAAGAAACAAAAAATACCTGGGACATGCCTTGTGGAACTGGTAAATTTGCAGCTTGAGACATCACTGGCTGTGTTAATGATTGACCAACAGACTGGGAATTTATAGACTAGAGGCAAAATAAAAAATAACACTAGAGTGACAATTGTTTCCATACATGAGTACTTCCACCAGAAATATCACCCCGGCATCTTTATAACTGAATTACAATTTGCCTCATTTTTTTCTTTTTTTTTTAGCTGAGTACAGGCATGTCCCCCACTCTAATCTATAAATGCCTATGCCATATTTTTCTTTTTGTCTTCCAAAGCACCTACCACATTCCCTTGCATGGGCTCTCAATAAAAGCTGACTGGACTGTACTGAAGGTGACTGGTATTTGAGATTAGATATAAAATGGCTCTAAATTACCAGCTTTCCATAATTAAAAAAAAAAAAACCTAACACTTTACCTGAAAAATATTCAGAAGGACGGATATGTTTGACAACCACTTCACACAAAAATTAAGATCTTTAAGTGTTATAGATGGTCAACTGTTTTGAACTTTATAGAAAGGGACAATAAATAAATGAATTTATGAAGATCTAGATGATTTCTCTCCCCTTTTAACAGATCTTTATTCAGAAGAGTACTAACTAAAGAGCTTACCTGACTACTAAATGATGACCTCCTTTGAGACATCTTTTCATGAGCTGGTAAATGCGGTCTGGGAGGAGTGCTAGTATCGGTCGGGATCTTTGTTGGTGTTGCTGAGGGTAGTCAACAAAACCGGAAGACCATTAGTACTTTATAAAACACAATTTTCAAAAGTTAATCTCAAAATGCATTTCAGTGAATAAAAATGATTTTTATTTTTCTAAATTATTCAGTAAAAATGAAATCTATGACAGTAAGATAATTCATTTTAATTATTTCTTTTTTAAGGACAAAGAAAATACTCGAAATAGGAAAACTTTAAGTATAAAAATGTTTACTATTCCTACAACTCGATAGCAAAAAAAAACCAATAACTCAATTAAAAAATGGCCTAAGGACTTGAATAGATAGAAGACATACAGATGGCCAACCAGTACATGAAATAATTCTCAACGTCACTAATCATCAGGGAAATGCAAATCAAAACCACAATAAGATATCACCCCTACCTGTCAGGATGGCTATTACTAAAAAATCAAAAGACCAGCGTTGGCAGGAATGTAGAGAAATTAGAACCCTTGCACACCGTTGGTGGGATGGGAAATCATGCAGCCAATGGAAAACAGAATGGAGGTTTCTCAAAAAATTCAAAACAGACAACTATATATGACCCAGCAATCCCACTTCTGGGTATTTATCCAAAAGAATCGAAATCAGCATCTTGAAGAGATATTAACATTCTAATTTTCACTGAAGTACTATTCACAATGGCTAAGATACGAAAATAATCTGAATGTCCTCGACAGATGAATAAATTAACAAAATGTGGTGTATACATACAATGAAATACTATTCAACTTGAAAAAGGAAGGAAATTCTGCAATATGAAACACAGATGAATCTTGAAGACGTCATGCTAAGTGAAATAAGCCAATGACAGAAAGACAGGTACTGTATGACTCCATTACATGAGGTATCTGAAACAGTCAGATTCACTAAATCAAAGAACAGAATGGTGACTAGCAAGTGTGGGGGAATTATTAATCACTGAGCACAAAGTCTCAGCACAATGAGTAAGCTCTAGAGATCTGCAGTACAGCACTGTGCCTGTAGTCGGCAATAATGTATTGTAAGCTTAATATTTTTAAAGAGGAGATCTCATTTTAAGTATTCTTGCCACAGTAAAATAACTTATTAAAAATAACAGTGAAATAGCTGTAATAGGGAAAATTTTTTTTCCTAAGAACTTGTATGTTTAACCTCTTTGATGTTCTACCCACAATGTTGAGTAATTCAAACAACCCCCCTTTCCCTTATTACATATAGTTTTAATACTCTGCAGAATAAAAATGCTAAGCTCTTTTTAAAAAATGTTAAAGGTTACCAATTTAACGACAACTATGCAAGTCTCATAAAGACAAGATACATACACAAAAAACTTCTGTGAACTTAAAGAAACAAGAAACTGTTGCTGTAACAGTTCTGCTTTCTTTTTGAGGAATGATTAAAAACTATACCAACATTGCTACCTATGTATTTTATAGGCTCCTTTATAAACTCAATTCTTTGCTAAATGTGAGCAATGTACCTCCTGCTCACTGGGATGTATTTCAGAAATGTAAACACTTATTATCTGAAAGCTGCATTTGATAAAAATTCTGATACCAGTAACACAAACTATTTAGAAGCACTTTCTTTAAAGGAAGCCTACTTTCAAGTTAGGGTACTCACAGGAAGGGTCTGAGACTGCTGTGTGAGATGATTTTCTTGAACTCCGGGAGGAAGCAGAAGGAGTTGGGCTGTGATCAAATCTTTCCAATGCTTCCTTGAGACTGACTGTATTTATACGATTATCAGACCCAGAATCCTGGCTCTAAGGAGACAAGAGTAAAATAAATATTTTCTTGGGTTCAGTTCGGAGATTCCAAATTAGCAATATTACTTGTTAATTCCTCCTCCCCAAAGTCAGTTTTTACCCGTAACAAGACAAAGGTACTTGTGTAGTATTAGGAAAAGAAATTAAAACTTATTTTTTATAGCCAGAAAGTTGTGGCTTTATTCTCTATTTAAAGAAACAAAAGATGCAAAAGAATGAAGCTGGACTCTTATATCATACAGAAAAATTAAATCAAAATAGATCAAATACCTAAACATAAGAAATAAAACTTTTAGAAAAAAAGGGGAAAAGCTTTATGACACTGGATTGGGCAATGATTTCTTAGATATGACACTAAAAAGCACAGGCAACAAAAGTGCATCAAAGGACACTACAGAGTGGAAAGGCACCATGGAATGGGAGAAAACATTTGTAAATCATTTATCAGGCAAAGAATTAATATCCAGTATATACAAAGACTCCTACCACTCAACGGCTAGGAGTTAAAAAAAAAAACCCACAATCCAATTAAAAAAAGGGAAGGTCCTGCATAGACATTTCTGCAGAGAAGATACATAAGCAGCCAATAAACACACAAGAAGATGCTTAATGTCACTAATAACTAGGGAAATGCAAATCAAAACCAAGAAATAACACTTCACATTCATCTAGATGGCTGTTATTAAAAAAAAGAAGGAAAAAAAAAACCCCAGAAAATAATCAGCATTGGCAAGGATATGGAGAAACTGGAACCCTTGTGCAGTGCTGGCGAGAATGTAAAATTAGCACAGCTACTATGAAAAAATAGCGTCTTAACAGTTCCTCACAAAATTAAATATAGAATTACCATATGATCCAGAAATTCCATTTCTGGGTGTATTCTCAAAAGAATTAAAAGCAGGGATTCAGATATTTGTACAGCCATGTTCATAGCAGCATTTTCACAACAGCCAAAAGATGGATGCAACTCAAGTGTCCATTAACGAATGAATGGATAAACAAAATGTGGTATATACATACAGTGGGATATTATTCAGCCCTTAAGAGGAAATTCTGACACACGCTGTAACATAAATGAACCTTGAAGACGTTATGCCAAATGAAATAAACCCGTCACATACAAATACTGTAGGACTCCACTTACATGAGGTACCTATAGGAATCAAATTCATACACTGATTCTACCACATTTTCACAATCACTCTCTCACTTATGTCTTCTCTCCCCTCTTTACCCAACCTAAAATCATGGTTAACCATTACAACCACACTCTTGAGTATACCATCAACTCCCTTGTTTCTATCTCCCTTCACCACACTTCCGTGGGAAAAATCTCAATGCTGGTTAACCCCAATTTTTTTTAACCTAGTCCACATCTGTTCCTGCACAGCTAACATGGCTGAAGAAACACAACATGGTGACTGTTCTTTCTTTATAGCCAAGAACCTCAATGAGACCTTAATCCTTCCTGCCAAACAGACTAAAATTCCCTTGTCCATTCACCTTCTTACTCTCGTAGAAAACTATTTAACACTCCTCCCTCTTCTCAAATCTCTGACTCTGCTTCACATTTCACAGTAGAGTATTGCCACAGCTCCCACTATTACACCAGCCTCCCTTCCAGCATATGTACTCACATGTTCTACCTTTCTTTATGTTACTATAGATCAGGGATCACCACCCTTTTCTGTAAGGGTCAGAGGGTCAGTATTTTAGGCTTTGCAGGCCAACTGCTATAGTACAAAAGCAGCCATATGCAACATATAAATGAGTGTGGCTGTGGAATTTGATGATATAGTTTTCATGTGTCACAAAACATTTTCTTCTGACTTTCTTCAATACTTAAAAATGCGTAAAAAAACATACTTGCAGCTTGTGGGTGTTATGAAACGAGGCAGATGGCCAGATTTGGCCTAAGAGCCAGAGTTTGCCAATCCCTTCTACAGCTGAATCATCTGCTCCTCTACCTTGCTAAGCCTAATCTGTCCACTTGTGGACTAGATTCCATCTTCTCTCACCTACTCAAGAAAATTGCTCTAGCATTTCTCCTGCTTTCTCTGTCACCAATTTTTCTCCATCAGACCATTCTCATCAGTATACAAACAGGCTATTATTTCTCCCACCTTAAAAAGCAAATCACTCTAATTCCCCTTATCCCAGAAAATTATCTTCTAAACCCACTCTAATCAGGCTTTCCCTCGTATTACTATTCCTCCTGGTCTGTTCTTATGGATAAATGAATACACGTTGTTGGACTCTGCTCAATTCTCAGTGCTCATCTAATTTAACCAATTTCTGCAGGATCTGACAAAGCTGATTGTCCACTTCTCACTGACACATCTTCTTTTCTTGGCTTCTAGGACAACTGAATTTCCTAGTTTTATTCCTACCTCACTGGCTATTTCCCCTTGGTCTCCTGTGATTGGGTCTCCTTGTCCTCTTCATGTTGGAGTGCCCTGGTGCCTAGTCCTGGGTTATCTTCTCTCTATACTCATTCTCTTGGTGATCAATTTAGATTCATGACTTTAAAACCATTCATACACTGAAGTTCTGAAAAATGTATCTCAAGTGTACTTCTTCCCTAAACTCCAGGAAGACTATGGTGGTAACAGTAAACGTGGTGAGAAAGTAGACATAGTTGAGTATATTTGGGAAGTAGGGCTAGATGAATTTCCTAGCACTGGACACCGGCATGAGGGAAAAAGAGAAAGTAAGGAGGAACAACGTCTATATATATGACCTTGGTTTCTATAATGACCCTTATTTCAAAGAATCCTAGATTTAAGCACTTTTCTCAGAAAATTTCTTTTTACTAAAACATACTGGATCTTCTTCCTCTAAGCAGACAAGGCCTCTTTGGAAAAAGCCTTTCATGTGGGCCCATGAGAGCAGAGAACTTGTTTGTGTTATTCACTGCTATATTCTCAGCATATAGAGCCATATCCAGCACTTCCTGGAAAGGCACTTTTTAACTAAAGTATCGCTGATGTACAGTATTGTTAGTTTCAGGTGTACAATATAGTGATTCAACATTTAAATACATTACAAAGTGATTACCATTAAGTCTAGTAATCATCTGTCCCCATACAAAGTTATTACAGCATAACTGACCATACTCCTTATGCTGCATATTACATCCCTGTGACTCATTTATTTTATAACTCAAAGTCTGAACCTCTTAATCCCTTTACCTATTCTGTCCCACCCCACAACCCCCTCCCTCTGGCAACTACCATTCTGTTCTCTGTATCTGTGAGTCTGTTTTGTTTTGTTTGTTCATTTGTTTTTTTAATTCCACAGATAAGTGAGATAATTTATCTTTCTCTGATTTATTTCACTTAGCATAACGCCCTCAAGACCCATGCACGTTGTTGCAAATAGCAAGACTTCATTCTTTTTTTAATGGCTGAGTAGTATTTCATTGTGTGTATGTATATACATACACATGCACATACACACACACCACATCTTTATCCATTCATCTACTGATGGACACTTAGGTTGCTTCTATATCTTGGTTATAATCCTGCAATGAACACAGGGTTGCATAAATCTTTTCGACTTAGTGTTTTTGTTTTCTTCAGGTAAATATACAGAAGTAGAATTAATAGACTGTACTATTTTTAATTTTTTGAAGAACCTCCATACTGTTTTTCATAGTGACTGCACCAACTTACAATTCCATCAACAGTGCATAAGGGTTCCCTTTTCTCCACATCTTTACCAACATTTGTTATCTGCTGTCTTTTTGAAAACGGCCATTCTGACAGGTATCAGGTGATTCCTTGCTGTGGTTTTGATTTGCATTTCCCTGATGATTAGATGATTAGAGAGATGATGAGTATATTTTCATGTGTCTGCTGGCCATCCATATGCCTTCTTTGGGAAAATGTCTATTCAGGTCCTCTGCCCATTTATTCATCAGATTGTTCAGTTTTTGTTATTGAGTAGAATGAATCCTTTACATATTTTGGATATTAACCCCTTACTGGATATATCACTTGCAAGTATCTTCTCCTATTCGGTAGGGTTCCCTTCCATTTTGTTGATGGT
Source organism: Camelus ferus (assembly GCF_009834535.1). Classification (NCBI taxonomy): domain Eukaryota; kingdom Metazoa; phylum Chordata; class Mammalia; order Artiodactyla; family Camelidae; genus Camelus; species Camelus ferus. The sequence goes on from NC_045697.1 coordinate 37,979,262, forward strand.
TTCGCTCACTGTGCATGGGAGGTACTTAATAAGGTTCGTTGAATGACTGGATGATATTCCCCCATACTGTCCCCTAGTATGCTGCCTATTTTATTTCACTTTTTATATAGATTCTTGATTCTTTCCTCCCACTTATTTTTCGACAGATCAAAAATACCTGTTATAGCACTTTCTGGTTCATTATCATTCCTACCTCTGAGTATTTACAACCTTGTATAATCCCTCCCCTTTAGTATAGTAATGGGGATTGGATTAAGGGTCTACCCTACACTAGTGATTTGCTTCTAATGAACAGAGTAGACAAAAGTGATAGGACATCACCTCTGTGATTAGGTTACCAAAGACTGACTTGCTGGATTTTTCTCTCCCTAGATTTTCTTGCATACTTGCTCTGATGGAAAGAGCCACCTGGAAAGGAACTGAGGATTGTACCTGGCCGTCAGCCAGCAAGGAACCAAGGCCCTCAGTCTAACTGCCAGTGAGAAACCCAATCATTTCAACAACCATTGAGTAAGCTAAGAAACAGATTCAGCCCTAGTTGAGCCCTGAGGTGACTGTGGCCCCTACTGACACCAGGATTGCAGCCTCATGACCAGTTTTGAACCAGAGGGCCCAATTAAACTGTGTCTGGATTCTTGGCTCACAGAAACTATGAGATAATAAATGCATGTTATTTAATTTAATCATTAAGTTTTGTTACACAGCAAAAGGTAACTAATACACTACACTTCTACCTAATATAATGATAAGAGAAACCAAAGTTCAAAATCTGACTATAACTTCCCAACCATGAGTCTTCATGTTCTGTTTTAATATTTTCAAAGTAGAGATATTATCTACCCAGATAAGGATGTCTGAGGAATAAATGACATTGCATAATTCATATAAAAACCTAGGCAGAGACTAGCACATTGTAATAACTGTTAATTTAAATCTGAGATCGTATATGTCTCTCATATAATTAGCACTAAATAGCAGGCCTTTCAAATCTTTTTTAGAAGCAGATGAAGTTTTAAAAAATTAAATTTAATATAAAAAACAGTAAAGTATAATTACAGCACTGTCACAAGTGAGGAAATGAAATATTTGAAAAATAATTTTCCCGTAAATTATTGAGTCTTGTCTTTCATTGTGAAGAAATAAAATAATTAAAAAAAAACTGTAAGATACATACTTTATCAGCAGCTGTCTCTGGAAGAGACTCTTCAATGCCAAGTTCTCGTCGTCTTTCAGCCCTAACTTCTGCGTAACTATAAACGGGGGAAAAAAAGAATTTCAGTGTTTGATCATTCATTTAAAATACTGCAGAGGTGCAACCATTCAGTGCTTGTTATGTGTCTTGTTCATCATGAATTCTAGGCCATTTTCTATGTACCACAGAAACATAAAACATAGCTACAGCATATTATCTTAATTAAAATTTCTCCGTTTTCCTATGTATGTCAAAAGTTTATGTGCTACTGCAAATGATCTGTAACTACACAGAACTTAAATTATGGGGAAATGAATAAATAAATAGGAAGTATACTTTATCTCCTCCAGTTCTCCTTTTACATAACTGACTAATATATAAAAGACAGTTATAACTACTGCTCTAAGTCATAAAATTTATGTGAAGAATTATAAATCTCTATATACTTATATTTCTATATAATACTTACAAGTAAATTTAATAATAAATTGAAAATATGTATCAAAAATGAGGGGGAATTAACAAATTAACAAGTCATACATAAAATTACTTTCTAGAATCATTATGGATGTTTCTATAATTCAGAAATTCTGTAAAAGAATTCTTACCTTACTACAGTGTGAGTACAAACAATAAACTCTGGCCTTGAATTCCACTGATGGTAAGTGATATAATAGTGAGTCTGAAGCCAAATCCACTGTTGTCCTTTGGTCAGGAACCTGTAATAACATGATTTGCCTTTCCCGTACTGCATTACTGAAAAGAAAAAAATATTTTTGATTCACATTATTAGTTATGAATCTGTTTTTTAGCCAAAGGTATCATTCACATTTAAATCTACATATATAATTCTGTGAACTCTTACTTAGCCTTCCTTGATCATGAAATCCATTTTTGATAGACTGGCATTCAGTGGAACAAACCTTAGGAAACGCTGGTCAAGAATCATTCTCTCACTTACATTAATGAGGAAACCAAGGTCTAATACTTGAAACTAGTAGTCCAAAATTGCCCAGCTAGTTAATAGAAGTGTCAGATCCTGGGGGAGGGGAGTGGGAAGGAATAGACTGGGATTTCAAAATTTGTAGATACTGATAGGCATATGTAGAATAGATAAACAAGATTATACTGTATAGGACAGGGAAATATATACAAGATCTTGTGGTAGCTCACAGTGGAAAAAAATGTGACAATGAATGTATGTATGTTCATGTATAACTGAAAAATTGTGCTCTACAATGGAATTTGACGGAACATTGTAGAATGACTATAGCTCAATTAAAAAATGTTTTAAAAAAATGTCAGATCTTTTTAATACACCATGGAGCTTAGTGCCCACATCACTTGGAGTGAACAATGTTTCTTCTGTGAAGTGACTTTACTCTAAAAATGTTCTATATAGTTGATATTATATAATATGATTTATTTTCATAGAGAGAGGTTTATGAGACCAGCCTAAGGCATTATAAATGTATATTAAATATGTAATTAAGCTTTAGAGGACACCTAAGAGGGAAAGATTTGCGGAGGAGGATCAGAGAAGCAAGTAAAACCTATTATTAAAACAAACTTCTGAATAGCATGTGGTATAGAGGTGGGTCTAAACTCTAGTCCTATCTCTGCCACCAATGAGATATAGGATTGTAAGTAAATTAGCTAACCTTACTGTGTCTCAGTTTACTTGTGGAGATAATAATGATTACCTACTTTCTACAACTGTGGCAATGAATAATGTAGACAATGTACATAAATTGTTCAGAACAGGGCAAAATGAGATGACACCATTCTTATCGCTAATATAGTAACAGCAGGTAACATTAATGAAGCACTATAAGCTTTCTAAAAGAGATTCTTTAAATGTGTACTTATCTCCTGGGCAGCTGTACATGCCTGAAAATCAAAATTTATGAAATACTGTTCTAATATTTTGATACACAGTTTTCAAAGGAATCTACATCTCTTATTCCAGACTAGAGCTCATATAACTCAAAACAAAGTGTAAAAGATACAGTATTATAAAAATGGACATACTACTATAGACTGAAATATGTAAAACAGGAAGAAATTTAAACTTGATTGAGGATTCCTACTGGAATTGGTTATATATATAAAGTAAAATTCTCCAGGATATTTCAAAAATACAAAAATGGTGATAAGTCTGTATTTTACCACCTTCTATTAACATGATAGTTATTTATACAATTAAAGAGTTATTATCACCAGAAATATTAAAATCTACTTACAGTGCTCGTGACATTTTGCCAAATTTTCTAGGTCATCTACATGATAGTAATCGTAGCCTGATGTTCCCAGAACTTCAAATGGCAAATATCCTATTATAGGTGGTGCCCTAAATTACACATAAAACAATCAATATTATGATTTTTTCCATAATGAAAAATACTCAACCAAGAATCAACTTTGGGAGGAACCCTTATACTTTGAAAAATGGACAATAAATCTGAACATCTTGATTAGAAAAAGTTTGTCCTTGAAATCCATTAATTTCAAGAATTATAATGTATAATTTTTTTAGAATTTTTAAACGGAGTTACCTGTGATCTAGAAATAGAAACTTCCATTCTAAACTATGTCTAGATGTAAACTCTTCATTAGGTTCTTCAACAGTGCACATTTCCTACAAGTAAATTAAAAATTAAAATTTAGAAATGTTTTTCTGTGTCAGTAGAAGAATCCCAAATATTGTTAGCTGTTAAAGTCATTATTAGCTAACTTTTTCCTAAACATGTTTTTAACACATTTTTATTTTCTAGTACTAAGGAATGTGGCAATAAATACATGCAGGCTTCTAGGGGAGTACTTCTCACTCTGCATACTTCTCTATTCACTCACATGCTCATAACCCAAATTCTGAATGTAGAGGTCTCTCCTGACACAGTTCTCTATTTCTAGCTGTCGGGATGTTCCTGCACATCACAAACTCCATGTGTCCTAAAATGAACTAACTGCCTTACTATCATACCCAGTTATACAATGTTCCATCTCATCAGTGTAGGCATACCTGTGCTGTGCCATTAGTCTAGACATCTGATAGTCAGACACACTCATTTTCACCTTTCACCATCTGAATGATCACTACTAAATCCTTTCAGATGAGAGCGGGTACGTTCATGGTGGTACGGCCATAGACTAAATCCTTTCAATTTCACCTTCTAAGTTTTTAAAAAAATCTATTCCATCCCATCCATCTTCATGCTCTTAGTTTAGACTCTGAACTGTTGCCATCACTGGCTCACATTATTGCCAAAGTGTCTCCTGAACAAGTCTCCCTGTCTTTCAAGTCATCTTCTAGTCTGGCCACAATCACTTTACAAATACTCAAATATAATTATATAACTTCCCTGCTTAAAAACCTTAATGGTTCCTCATTCGCTTAGGATAAAATCTAAACTCTTCAGCGAGGATAAACAAACAACAAAGAAAGAAATACATTTCATTTCTGGCCTTGGCTTACTTTTCTAACCTCATCTCATACCATCCCTATTCCCCTCCACATGCAGTAACCCTAGACTTCAGCCATACTCAACAGTGTATTCCAACCTGCCTCTATGTCCTTGAAAGACCTTTTGTAGCACAATGTAGTCATTAAGAGCCTGGTTTTGAGAGAAAAAGAATTACAGTCAATCTTAGTCCTACTACTTAATAGTTGTGACTTTGGGCAAGGAACTTAACTTCCTTAAGCCTCAGTTTCCTTATATGTATAATGGTGATCATACTAGCATCTCTAAGAATTACCTGAGATAATGCATGTAAAGTATACAGCATGTGGTAAGCACTCAATAAATATGTTAGCCACTGCCATCATTTCCTAAGATCAAAACGAGCAGAGTGAGACTGGTTTAAGATCTTCTCACTGCTAGTTCAGTACTTAGTCCATAATATTGTATCTCCCTTAATTTAAAATCTTATCCTGGCTTATTTCCAGCCACTTTCCAGTGACTGAAGTTGTTCATTTTCCCACTTCCCTACTAATCATCTGCTTCCTGGTCCTAAGATACAGAAATAAATTATTAACTGGATTTTAAAATTGAAAAGGTAAATTCAAATGCAGTAAAAAGTCATTTGTGTATTTCAAAAGAAAATTTCATAGCCAAGCTTTAAAATTACCTAGATTTTTGGCCTTTCCCCTTTAATGTAGTTGTAAATTATACAAAAAAAGCATCCTAAAATTCTGCATAAAAACAGGACAAGTGGTATATAACCAGTGATTAACTCTAAAGGGTATAAATTTTAAAATTAGTTATATAATTTAATGAGTGCCTTGATAACTCATTATTTCCTGCAATAATATCATGATCATATATATTTAATAACTCATGGCCATTACTACGTCAATGTCTGCAAGAAGTTTCAGTTATTCTGGAAACAAAAAATTACATACAGATAGCTCCCATAATATAAAGTGAAATCCCCTTTGGGAATAAATTTAGGAACATACCTTGATGAACTGAGGTGTAGCTAATCTGACAGTAGCTACAAAACAAACTCTATCTTCATAAGAAGGCCTATGTGTGCGTTGTATCGTTCCTTCAAAACCATTGTGTGCTGAAGTGGATACTAAAACAATAGACAAATAAGTATCATCAGTTACTTCAGTAAAATCTAGTTTTTACTGACATTCAAACATGTATGTCTTTAAAAGCTTAAAAGAATACCCAGTTATAGAAGTATTTTAACTCACCACTGTTTAAAGATTTGAAATTTCCTATAAATTTCACATACTCATAAGTAGACGGCTCCTTGGGGTCTATTGTTCCTCGAAGCATATGACAACAAAATTCTAACTGATTTTTTGCTGAAATAGAGGGAAAATATGACATATTTGTGATTTATCACAATGAATGATATACCACATGAAATAAAGATTATAACAGCTGTATAAATTTATAATCATTTTTTTCTTCAACAGAGGTCCTCAATGACAGTTAGTCCATAAAAGCAGTGTTCCTTTAGGGAGATGATCTGACATTGTCCGTAATAAAGAAAACAGATTTTCTGATATAAATAACTCCATGTTTCCCCATTTTTACCTGTCCTTCCTTCTCATTCTTCACTGTAATTTCAAAGAAAGGTTTGTTTCCTATTCTAAAGCTAATACTTCTATCTCTACAAGTCTTGTCTATCTCCTTTTTCTAGGACCAGGGTCACACCACTTTTTTTCATTCCTTTAGCATCCAGACTCACTCTTCTTTGGGTCCTTACTTTCTACTTTTAAATTTGTTCAGGTCTTTCCAACTCAAACATATAAAGGGTTGTTCATGCTACTCTCTTTAGTAACACAGATCTACTTTTTTCATTATGTGCTCTGATTTCCAGGTATTCATTTCCCTTAACTTTATGCACTGTGGCTTTCACCCTCACACCTCTGTAGAAGTTGCTCTTCTAAAAATCAGTAACATCTGTGTTGTTAACTTCAATGGTGTTTCCTCATTGTTTCTACCTCTTCTTAAAATTCACACATCATAGTATGAAACTTACCTTCCTATTTATTGACTATTTCTATCTCTTTTGCTTAAGTCTTCAAACCATAGGCATTCAAAAAAGTCATCTATTATCCTTTACAAATCTATCAGCATTGATAAACTTATTTACCCCTAAATCTGTCTCCCCACTTCTAACATCTCTAACATGTTATATAACACCAAGCCTCGTATCACTACATGATTTCAGGATATTTCGACTAGATTGTCCCATCAGTAACTTAAATTCAAAATACTTAAGAGTGAATTTATCCCTCTTCTTTCCTAAGCCAGCTGTCCTTTCCCTTTGTCCTATGTGTGCTTATCACCTTAGTTAGAAACCATATCAATTTGGTCTCTTCTTTCCTATCACCAGCTCACAAACTAATCTGTTACCAGTGCCTGCTATTTATTTCACCAAGGAAGCTCTAACGAGTTATTTTTTTCCCAACTGAGCATCCAGTACTGTCAATTTAGTACAGATGCAAACTACCCTGCATCTAGTATCTCCAAGAATGTATTCTCTATGTCTCCACACTCATGCCATTCGTATTCAACCTTGCCTATTACTCTTAAATTAACATTACTTTCATTACTATTTCAGCAGTCAAGGACCAATAACACCTCTCTTCACTCACAGCATCAAACTCATACTCTTCTGTCATTACCAGGAATGGTTTTATCATCAAACTCAACAGGTTCAAACTCTACCTACCTTCTCCTAAAACCTTCTGCGCTGATGACCCCCAGCTGCTTGGACACCTGTGCCCTACACCAAGCTTCACTGAGTTTATCTACTCAACACTCATATATGTGCTTTCCTCTCCACTCTTTCTCCTACTGCTATCCTTTTAATCTCCAGTCTGGTCATTTTTAAAAATTTGCCACCTGAGAGATTTTCTTTTCAGACCACAAAATTACCCAAATCCCCTTCACTGGCTCCTCATTATGTAAAAAATAAAAACCAAAATGTTTACTGCAAAATATTGGGCCCTATTTCCTTCTCTAGACACAAATTATGCAATTGTACCACCTCACCTTCATTATGGGCCAAATGACCCATTTACAGAACCTGAATTTCCCAAGCAATTTCCCCACTGTGTTAAATCGTGTTTACTCCTTGGCATGAAACACCTTTTTATCTTGGGAAATAACTTTTTTTGTATATCAGTTCTTTAAGCAGGAGGTCAGCTAGTCACTTAACTAAGGCTTTTCTCTATCAAAAAGTATTGTTGCCATCCTCACCTCTGATCCTGGGAACAGAAGCCTAAGGCCTGTCTTTCCGCCAGAGGCAGCTCTCCAGCCAGTGCTACCCTCGCGAAGGTCTCTAAAGCAGACTCCTTCTCTGCCGCCCATCTCTTGCCGTGTCCCAGGGTTCCACCTTTCTAATTCTTCTCTTCTTACTCTATATATTTATCTCAAGCAATGTCATTCAAATCTTGAGTTCAAATACTACTTACAGGCATACAATTGGCCCCTACATCATTAAACCCAACCCAAATCTTTCCCCTAGGTGAGACTAGCATGGTCTTCTGGTCAGTGTCATCTGAACTTAATTTTTAAGCAATTATAAACTGGCTTCAGATGGATTCTCTTGGTCTCTAGTTCTTCTCAACTCCTTCTGACAGGCTATCTATTCTGATCAAAGATACACATTCATATATACTTAAATATGTGTGCATGTGTGTGTGTATGTATGTGTATCTCAATTCTTGAACAGTTAGTATGCTACAGAATTTAAGGGTTCAAAATACAAAGAACCTTTAAAATGATTAATGTCAATATTAACAAAAAAGTAAAAAATTTTAAATCATGGAAATGTGGTTAAAGAAGATATCTATTAACTAATGACCAAATGTAGAGCTGTAATAATTTCAGATTTTACACAGGATAATTTATTCAAGAAAATGAGGTATTCTGATCAAATTAATTCAGTTAACAAATCTAGGGGAAAAGTCAGATTATATCATAATATTTTGTACTTCTTGAAGGCAGGGACTATTTTTCACTACTCTTGGCACTTTCATGATATAGCACAATTGCCTGGCACATTAGATACATCCAATAAATTACTGTTTAATTCTGTTTAATTTATAAAGCAAACAATTTCCCTTATTAAATAATTTTTTTAAATACAGAAGTTCTGTCCCATAGTTTCAGCATTCAATTGGTTAGTGATGGTGAAAATGAGAATGTTTAATTTTTTCTCATTACAGTAAGATTTTGTATAAAAATTAATATTACCAAGTTTCATTTTTCTGTAAAATATAGTTTTATGGCATATTATAATTAAAAAGATGAGATTTCAATGTATTCTGAAATAGAGTTTAGACTTTTAATATGGTCAAAATTCCATTTTATATATATTAATATTTTTAAAAGATCAAATAGGGTATAAGGAATGATGCTAAGTGTTAATTTGGTTAAACATGCTTGTGTTTGTCACAAAATTACAAAAGTAAAGGATAACACAGCCAAATACACTTAACTCTCTGCTTAACAGCTACTACTTACATTTTAAATATTCAGGGGTTAATGAATCACTTTCCAGTAGATGGGTAGAGAGTATTTTATAAACCTCTGAATGTTCCCCCTCTGGGATAAAATTAAATATACTTTGATCCACAAGATCAGACTGAAAAAGAAATTTTTAAAAATTAAATAATTATAATGATTCAAGAGACATTTATTTTAAAAGTATATAATCACTCTTAAAACATTAGATGAGCATATGGTTAACTTTCAATTATTTGTAAAAACTGACAAATGTCAAGTTATAGAAAACAACCCAAAACTCAAGAGTGAGAAGGTGGAAGAAGGCTAACATGACCTCAGCACCTTTGATACTTCAGTCATCAGATCCATGATCAGTATGATCTTGAAAGGCTGATAAATTATTTATAAAGTTCAGTTCCATCAAATTTGAACATTTAAAATGTTAACAGGATTGAGGAAGTTGATTAGAAGAATCTTTGGCTACACTACGTAACCTTACCATACATCACAACCTCTGGTAAATTATGGTGGTAGGATTAATGTCAATATTAACAATGTGGTACACTACCACAAAGGACCACAGCACTAGCACAGGCTACATGAAGAGGAGACTTGACTTTGGTGTCCTTTCTTTTTTATTTCATCTTTCCCAGCCATCTATTCTGTAACCCACTGTCAAAAGCTATGCTTTAAGGTAATTCTCCCCCTCTCAAAAAAGGGCAAGTAATATGTTAAATAGTATAAACCTTGCTAAAATATGGCTTTAATCAACAGTTATTTGACAAACCTCAGGTTGCTTACAATGTGCCACTGCTGTGGAATCAAAAGTGAGTAAGATAAGAGTCTGTCCTGAAGAACAAACTGACAACCAAACTTCAGTGACTTCACATTTCCTGTCAAATCCAGTCCAGTCTACTTGGTTTCTCTACATTTTCAGACTGCTCTGTGGAATTCTGGTGATACTGAAGTGTTATCTTCAAGACTGTTGAAGTATGGGAGGGCAAGGGAAGTGAAAAGGAGCCATGAAGACAGGGCTAAGGGTTCCATTAAGAAGTTCCATTTTTATTCTGCTTGTATCTTAAACATTGTAAAGATTGCTAAAAGCAAAACAACAACAAAACCTCAAATAACAAAGAGTCACTGGGGACTGTAGAAGGTGGGAAAGGGTTGTTTACCACTCTCTGTACAAGCCATACACTCACACTCTCCCTCCTTTCTTTTCTCTAGCCCTCAAGGCCCATCCTACAAAGTGGAAAATCCTTCCCCTCTCTCACACGTTTGTACCTTCCATCTTTCAAAGCCCAGTTCAAATTATTTTCTTCAAAAAAAATTCACTTTAACTGCATAATCCACAGTAAAAAGGATAAAGTTCCTTTAAGTACTTATTATTCATATAATTCATTTCCCATCAAAAATACTTAATTTTAATCTTTATGTCCTACTGCCTCACAGGTGAGTAAAAGGGCCCTCTCTCTTACAACTTCATCTCCTATCCCTGAAATCAAGACACATTAACACTGTACTTTGTGTGTAACAGTTACTAGCACAGTAAAAGATTTTGGACTAAGGAGTTATTTGATAAAGCCTTAGGAGTTAACCACATCAAAAACACATCTGCATTTTAATAAGAGATTTTTCTGAATGTCTAAAAGCCTGTAGAACAGAAAGAATAAACTAAAAATTAAGGCATGCACAACAAAGGCCAGAAAGTTGTCTTTTATTAAAAAAGTATCAAAATATAGGCATTGATATTAATGTAAAAAATAGTCTAAACAGAAACGTAAGACACCAATTTGGAGAACTAAAACTCATTTTTGAGATGGTTATACTTTCCTACTCTTATTTATTCTTCCTGACAATTTCTTACACTATTTCAGTAAATGATTTGACCTATAGTACCCTTGCATTTTCATATATAAATTTATAGGGTGTCTCATAGTCATAGAGAAAAGAATATGACTGGCCAGTATACAGAGTGGCATGATCACAAGCACTGGTTTCCCACCACTCTGCTTCCCCTGACACTTGATAACCCCAAGTACCAGAGTCACCAGGCAACAAATTAACTATTGTGTGAAACTCTCCATTAACCACTGTGTTTCAAATCTCTTAATGAAGCTGATCATACTTGATGTTGCCAAACCATGCACTCAGTTCCCAAGCACAATTCAAAGGAAAGAAAACAGCAGCTATCTCGATTCTTCTATCTCCCTCATTTTTGTGAATGTAAATTCTGATTGTCATATGATATAAATCAATAGGCTGTTTTTTCTCCATTAGGTCAATGGGACCAGTTAGTAAAAATTATTAACTATTACCGCTATTTTTTCCCTCAGGAAGCCAAAGGACAGTTAAATAACTGCTATAGAGTGTAGTTGCTCAAAAGGGACGGAAAGCTCCTCTAAAAAAAAAAAGTCAAGTATATGCTGAACATAACATGTTTTCAAACAACTGTGTTCCTTAAGTACAGTTCATAAGGAACAAAGATTCTGGCCCTATCAAATAAGCTTTATTTGCTTATTTCAAATATTTATTTCCTTATTAAAAAGATTTATTTGTAAATAATCATTTCATAACTTACCAAAAAAAAAAAAAAGTCTCAATCATTATTTCTGCATACTGCATTTACACCAAAGACTGCACTGACTTTCTTACAACACACCTGTATCTGTTATTTCAAAATTGTCAAGTTAGGAGAGTAGAAAAGGAAAGGCTCGTCCAGTATCTTAACAGTGGCACCTTTAGTTCTGGACTGTTAGGCTGTAACAAGGTTAGTCTTCCTCCCTATATTACACGGTACAAATTGAATATACTCTCTCCTCAGGAATACATTTAAACAACTGTGAGTAAACCAATCTTACACTGAAAAATTTTACAAATTTTAAGTTCCCAGTAAAGAGACTCAACTTAATGTCCTGGCGCTTTCACTAAGCTGTTGCACAATTAAGTTCAATTTCTCTGGTTTTCATGTATGCTTCCAATAAAAATAGCAGGGTTGGGCTAAGGATGTCTAAAATCCCCTCCGGCATAGGTGGTACAACACTATAATTGTGCCACAGAAAGCCATACCAGGAAAAAAAAAATCCATAGATTTCCTTTCCTGATTATCATCCACAAATTGGTTAAAATGTACCCTAATTAATTTCATAAGTATGATGTGACAAAGTTAAGAAAAAAAAATTTTACAGGATTTGTAGAATCAGCCTTGTACTTTTATAGTCAGATTTAAAAATTAAAATAAAAAAATTTAAGTCATACTGACCACTGATTAAGATGGCAAGTTTTAATTTCTCCACAGAACTGAATTATAAACATTAAGGTCTATATTTAGGGATCTGCTAATGTTTCTTTTCCTTTTGGGCAAGAGCCAAAATTCTATTTTAGACAAAAAGGTATATATGTTAAAAGACAAAGAAAGGAACACCATTGTTTTAAAATTTTTATTTAGCACCTGTTACAGTTTAATTATTAACAACAAGTCAAAACAGAAAATCATGTACTTTTTTCCTTATTATGTTTGATCCTAAACAAGTACTGTTTCATTTTCTCAAAACACACTTGTGATTCAAAACCATCAAGTGACATACAATACAGCAATATCAGTGATCTGAAGGAAAGTATCCACAGTAACTGGAGAGCAGTAAAGAACTGTTTTAATAAAGGACACTATTAACTCAGTGTGGAATGAAGTGAGTCTGTTGGATCAGCAGTAATCTCCACTGCCCCAAAATTCACCTGCCAGTCCACACGCTTTGGATGACATAAACAATTAAAAAGATTCAGAAGATGTTACCAACAGAGGAAATAGGCTATGGGACATATGGGAACTCTCTATATTATCTTCTTGACTTTTGCTGTAAGTCTAAAAATAGTTTTAAAATAAAAGGGTCTTTTTAAAAATCCAGGAGGGAATGGGAAGGTGAAGAGGGTTTTCACTGAGGAAGAATGTTACTGATCAAACACTTGGATCCGAACTAGATCTGCTGCAGACATGCCTATTTGAAAATGTTATTAAACATTCCCTCACTAAAGATCTAACACCAGTGTGCCATTTGGAAGGAATTTTTAAAACAACTACATCCAATAGTCTACTCACTTTCATGTATTCAATAAATAATTACCAAGTGCCTCTGAGAAATCAGCCAGCCTATGGGGCTACAGAGATAAAGTGCCTGTACTTAGAAAGCTTACAGCTACCATAATTATCCAAATAAGCAGAAAACTTCAATTCACTGTCATTATGCCAATATGTATAAGGTAATATGGGAACAGAGAAGAAAAGCACCTAATTCTGAGAAGTATTCCATTGTATAAATATACCACAACTTCTTTATCCAGTCATCTGTCAATGGACATTTAGGTTGGTTCCATGTATTAGCTATTGTAAACAGTGCTGCTATGAACATTATGGTGCAGGTGTCTTTCTGAATTAAGGTTCCCTCTGGATATATGCCCAGGAGTGGGACTGCTGGATCATATGGTAAATCTATTTTTAATCTTTTGAGGAATATCCATGTGTTCCACAATGGTTACACCAAACTGCATTCCCACCAATAGTGTAGGAGGGTTCCTTTTTCTCCACACCCTCTCTAGCATTTATCGTTTATGGATTTTTGAATGATGGCCATTCTGACTGGTGTAAGGTGATACCTCATTGTAGTTTTGATTTGCATTTCTCTAATAACTAGTGATAACTGAGCATTTTTTCATGTGCCTACTGGCCATTTGTATGTGTTAATTGGAGAATTGCTTGTTTAGTTCTTCTGTCCATTTTTGGATTGGGTTTTTTCTTCCTTATTAAGTTGTATGAGCTGTTAAAAATAATAAAATAATGCCATTTGCAGCAACATGAATGGCCCTGGAGAATATCATTCTAAGTAAAATAAACCAGAAAGAGAAAGAAAAATACCGTATGATATCACTCATATGTGGAATCATTAAAAAAAAAAAAAAAAGACAAACGAACTTACTTACAAAACAGAAACAGACTCACAGACATAGAAAACAAACTTATGGTTACCAGGGGAGAAGGGGGTGGGAAGAGATAAACTGGGAGTTTGAGATTTGCAGATACTAACTGGTATATATAAAATAGATAAACAAGTTTATACTGTACAACACAGGGAACTATATTCAATATCTTATAGTAGCTTACAGTGAAAAAGAATATGAAAACGAATATATGTATATTCACATATGACTGAAGCATTGTGCTGTACACCAGAAATTGACACAGCACTGTAAATTGACTATGCTTCAATTTAAAAAAAAAAAAAAGATTAAAAAAAAAGCACCTAATTCTGAATGAAATCCATGGAAAGTATCCAAGAAGCAGGCTTTTAAAAAATGTAACCACATTTCAAATTATGCTCTGATTATGACTAATTAAAGATTGTATAGTTTCTATAAATACTTAACTGAAAAGAAAAGCCAATACAATCATCTATGGTTTAAAAGCATATAATTATACCTTTATTTAAATTAATCTTATTTTTTAAGTTGATGTATAATTGATTCACAATATTAGTTTCAGGTGCACAACATAGTGATTTAATATTTTCAGTAGACTATACACCACATGAAGTTATTACAAAATAACGGCTGTACTTCCCTGTGCTGTATAATATATTCTTTTTTTAAGGCATTTTTTTCTTTTTGGGGGAGGTAATTAGATTTATTGATTGATTGATTTTAATGACGATAATGGGGGGTGAGCCCAGGACCTCGTGCATCCTAAGAACATAGTCTACCACTAACCTATACCCTTCTCCCGTATAATATATTCTTGTTGCTTATTTATTTTATACATAGCTTGTGTCTCTTAATCCCATACCCTTATCTTGCTCCTCATCCCACCCCCCCCACCTCACTGGTAACCACTAGTTTGTATCTGTGAGTTTGTTTCTGTTTTGTTGTATACATTCTTTTGTTTTATTTATTAGATTCTACTATTCAATTTTATCTTAATCCTATAAAGAATTTTTTTCCCTGGCTTTTTTCACTATGTAAATATTTTTTAAAAAGAACTGCGCCCCAAATTCAGTTATCAGTCTGTCCTTTTCTCTGCCCATAATAGTTTACTTACATATTGCTATAATTGCACTGTTTATGCTTAACCAATTTTTAGATATTAGGCTAAATCACCTACTGTTTGAGCTTACTGGTAGAGTCCCTAGAGAACCAGTAAAGCCAAGTTATTTTCTGTGTTACCCAAAGAAACTGGCAAATTACTACCGCCCGGCTTTCAGAAACAAAGCAGTACCCTTTTAGAATCTGCCTTTTTAAGTGTAGAATCCATTTTCTTTATAAAGTACAAAGCAGCAGAGTAATCAGAGGGAGGGAGATACTGCTCGTCATTCTCTCTCGAAAGAGACCTTTATAGAACATTTGACTCTGTTATGTATTGTTATAAATTTTAAGGACATGGGCATTTTAAGAGTAATTTTTAAGTAATTTCAGAATATTTATACCACAAGCCCCACTTTAGATAAGAACATTACATATTAAATAAAAACTTCAAATTCATAAACTGTCAACTGCAGCAGAGCACCTGGCATAGTACCTGACACATAGTAGATGTTCGATAAATACATGTTAAGTAAACAGCAAACACATAATTCAGTTATTCCCCATTCTAATCAAAATTATATGTGTAATTCTTCTCTAATTTTCTACCCTTTTGGTCATATTAATAACAAATTGAATATGTCCATTGAAACATTATCAATTCAAGCCACAGAGCACAAAAGGTCTGTACCTACTATTTCCAGTATGTTTTCGTAAGTCATTCTTTTGAGAAAATCATTTATGACTTACTCTAGCTGTAACAAATATCTCAGTAGAAATTTAGTTATTCTCGAGACACTCTCAGTGATTACATCTTCACCACAGGAATTACTGATTAAACAGCAAATACTGAAAACTCAGCATTAGAATAAAGAGAGCAGGAAGAAGAGAGGTGAGATAAAGTGACAGTTGAGTATTTATTTAGTTACTATAAATCAGAGTCATGACAGACCTGGGAAACCATAGACATGCTAAAACAAATACATAGTCTCATTCCCACTCTACTAATGTTCAACTTGTCCACTTTCAAGGGCTTTAGAATATTTAAAATAGGCACTAAATAAGAAAGAGATTACAGCATTTTTATACTTACTGGTAAGTGTTCAAGTAATGAAGTTACACTCTCAGACACATAGATTATGCTTCCATCTGTCATGATTGCTAAAAAAAAACCATCAAGAGCCTGAAATTAAACATAATGGTCAGTTAAATGAAAAGAAAAATGTATTTCACAGGACAGAAATAAAAACCTAAAATAAATGACAAAGGGCTTACTGTGGAAATTTCCAGAGCACTGTCAAAATGTTAGCTTTTCCCCTTTACTACCTTAGTACCTATTTTTGTGCATTTTAAAATGCTGCTGGGGAAAAAAAAAAAGAAGAAAAAACAAACAAAACTATGGCCATTATTGAATTGTTGGTTTCTAGAAGATAGACTTAATGTTCTTCCACTTTTAGCATATTAGTTATTATATGAAGATGGCCTTATTTGAAGATGCTAGTATTTCCAAAGCACACATGCTATTGATAATAAGTCTTCGGCACACAAAAGAATACATTATCACTTTTTGGATATATTGACAGAGAAGTATGTGAATGAAGCACAGGGAGGTATGTGTGGAATAAAGTGAAAGGGAAATTAGCCTTAGTCTACTGAAAAAGTAGACTGAGGTCAGATCGTGAAAGGCCTTGAATACCAGGGTAAGACATGAGGATTTTGTTCAAGAACAGTCTGGAAGCAGTGTGTAATGTGGATTCAGAGGAAAAGAGAATTAAGAAGAAAATACTAAGTGGCTTTCAGAATAGTTGGGAAAGTTAATGAGAATTCAAATGAAATTCGCAGCAGTAAGAAGAGAGAAGAAAGGATTTAGGCAATCATTAAGAAATGTGATGTTAGAGTTCAGGAGAGAAATCAGCACAGGGGAAGAACAGTTAATATTAAAGAAATCCTGTACCTTAATACATATTACAAAGTTTTTCATTTAAGAATCCTAGGTACCAAAGTGGCAGCTGAAGAAATGAGGTCTGCAAAAGAGAGAGAATGCCAAAGACAAATCCTTGGGGAATTATCTACTTAAGGGGATGAGGAGGAGGAAAAGTGCCAGAGAAAATGACAGAGAAGACAAAATGCACTGCTGTCAACGAAGCCAATAGGGGAAAGAATGACAAAGTGAGTGAGGAGGAAGAGCGATGGTTCAGTATAAAAGGAGATCAATTAAGATAAAGAATGAGAAAATAAAACTGAATTTTGGTGACTTTCAAGAGTCACTGATATCAGTAGGAAGGTGAGTCACACTACAATGAGTTTAGAGATGGGTGGATGATCAGAAGGCTATTATAAACCACTCTTCCCTTCTAAAGTTCATGAGAGGTCTCATTTTAAGGGGACTAAGTATCAAGGGAAGTCATTTTTTAAAATAGTAACTGAAATATATTTGCAGGCTGAAGGAAAAGAAGATTCAATGAAAAAGATGTTGAAGACATACAGCATTAGAGATAAACCATAAGAAGAGTTCTCTTCTCCTACCAAAGTATTTATCAAACTAAATTTGAATTTCTTGTTTTAAGTATAGGGTTCTCTCAAATGATAGCAATCTCTGGGTAAGAACTACATAAACACTGTATCTGTAGCACCTAGCATATGTTTGGCACATGGCAAATAAAAATACTTGCATGTAATTTATGAATCTGATGTTTTAAGCAACCTCCCTCTAATTCTAAGCAATCGTTGAATGTATGGAAAAAGACATCCCCCCCACCCCTTCTATTGAGGAAGAAATTTGGATATTAGAAAGAACTTATTTTGTGTAGATGTCTATCTTCTAGAATGGCTCAGACAAACTCATTCCTGGCTAATGTAAGGGGAAAGGGTGAAACTTGTAATTTAAGCAAATTCATTAAATTTTTACAAAAACTCTTTGGTACAATAAATGCTGGTATTATTTCATAACGAAAAGGGTCAAAATGTCATCAAGAACATGCTTTTCTCGAGTGAAGCTAGACAGTGTTATCTTTGAAAACAAATTATTATTTTCAATGATGATCTCTATTTGCTCTTAGGATATTCCCTAGAACTGGGATGCAGCTCTCTTCTGTAAAGAGAATAAACTAAAATCAGAACTCTTAATGACTTAATCCCATTCCTAGAACTAGAGCCTGCCCCTTCCTCTTTAAAAGCAGGCAAAGATTCAGTAAAGAAAAGCCTCCACAAGCATCTGGCCAAGTGTTAACACAAGAAAGAATCAGACTTCTTTTGAATGGAAGGATTTAATTTCCCAATAAGGTAGGTAGGTATACCAAAAACTGAAGGGGCCTTGAGGAGGAAGATCAGACAGATGTGGAAGGAAGAGCAAGACAGAGAAGGACATATTCATCCAGAGACTGAAGACTGTGAACCTTACCCCTTGCCTACACTGTGTGATAGAAAGGAAAGGGTTCATTCATTAAAATTCATCTTCCTATTTGATATCTACTTGACCCTCAACAAAAGGCCTGTGTAAACCTTCATAGTTTACTTACTGAGTGTTTAATCTGGGAAGACTGGATGAAAGTTCTAGGGAAAGGGACAGTACCTCCTTCTGATGAGGCAGATAAGGCACTGACCCTTTCCTTGTAGAGTACTGAAGAGAGCTGCCAGCTGCTAAGGGGAAAGAACTCCTTACTAGGTGACTTCTCACAGAGAGACTTTGCATAGAGGTTTAGTCAGGCAAACCACACCCTCCCACACCCCTCTACCGCCTACTATCAAGGGTAGCAAGGAATATTCCTTAGGTAACAGAGATAAGAGGGAGTGGGATAGGTGGCAATGGAAGAATGGAGAGAGATAGCCAACATACAAGGTGTAAGTGAATTTTAAGATCTTAGTCTCAGTTCTTCGATTAATTAGCCATCTGACCTTGAACAAGCTGCATCCTCTTCAGGCCTCACTGGTAAAAGGAAGAAGTTGACCTGAATGATCTCAACTCTTCTACTAGCAGCTCTAACATTCCAAGATATAGCCTACATCTGAAATTCTGCTGAGAAGGGTATTCAGACTGCCCATCTGTAATCTGATCAACATAACTAGCCAACAGTAACACAACTAGGTTAGCTGGACCCAGGTTACAATATATACACACATTTATACATATCCTTCAATTTTGGCATATTAACATTAAAACATATATTTACTTAATAGGTGTAAACATAGACTAAAAATAAAAAATATGCTTGACATGTTAAAAATTTTTAAATGTAATATTTTTCAGAAATGTAATTTTAAAAGCTGTGAGGAAATCATGAGACAACTAATTTATATTTTCAAAATTTTAATGTTTAAATTTTCTGTTGCATATTATATGTAATGTTATAATCTCTAGAATATTTTATTTGTCTTTGATATTTATCTATGTATGCACTACATGTGTCTCGGCAATTAATTTAAAAAAATCTGTTCATAGCAGGAGGGAAATAAGCTCAGTGGTAGAGCTCATGCTTAGTTTGCATGAGGTCCTGGGTTCAATCCTCAGTATCTCCATTAAAAAATAAATTAAAAATCTGTTCATCGTAAAGAAAAATCTGAAGACAATGCTTTCTACTTAGCTTATTAGTAAACAGGTAATTTACCTTCATTAAGGTTATTAGTAAGTACGTATAGATATTACAACAATTTATAACTTTATAAGAAATTTTTCATACCAATAAAGCAGGGTAGTTTATAACTAACACAGATCTTATTAAATGATTACACTGAAAAATACCATAAATTAAAAATTAAAGAGTAATTAAATGAGTTTATTTCCTTTTTTTTGTTGAAAACATCAGCTTGTGTGTACCCTTTCATAAACATATTTATATCTAAAGAGATAATTAGGTATCTCTTGTTAAGAACATGCTTTTCTTGCATGAAGCTAGATTGTCATCTTTGAAAACAAATTATTACTTTTTAGAGAAAAAATTTAACAAAATTGGAACTATTATTTGATTTCTGAACTTTTATTAAGCCTCTCAAAAATTCAGATAATAATGAAAATATGAAAATTTGGCATTATTTTACCACATAGTACTATTTCCTTATAATATTTACATCTACTAATTTTAACTGAAGAGATAGCTTACTGATTTACATTGAATTATGGTTTTTAAATATTAAAGTAATATCGTTAAAACTGTACTAAAATTAGTAACCCCTGTGATTTCTTTTTTAAGGAAAATAAACTTCAAAAATTAAATACGGACATACCTCTAACATTAATTGCGTAAACTCTTCATTACTAAGGAATGTAGGTTTCCAGTCCTGTCGAATTTCACTAGCATCTGACTGTGCAGTGATTTCTGCAAACAGATTGACACATTAGTGGCATAGTCCAACCAAAAGTTTGGGGTAGTGGGGTAGATAGAGTACAGAAGTCCTACAAGTTGCCTTCTCTTCTCCCACTCTAAAGAACCGTAGGCAATAATATTTACTGGTCTAGGTAGGTATCAGGAGGTACAAGTTTTGGTACGATGAAAAATATTTGAGCTAATACAGCAAGTTATCTCCTTAGATTTAGTCTCTTAAAAATACTAGCCTCTTTGGATTTTCTCTGGGGGGCTTTGAGAGCCTGTGCTGCTGACAGGCCTGAGACTGCTTCCTCCTTGACACAATGACCAAACAAGAATCAGAACAAGCAGATTAGATCAAGCATTAGGAACATACTCTTTTTTCCCCTTCCTTTTTCTTGCTATTCAAATGGTAGTACCTAGAGAAGATATAAGGACGTGAACTTGGAGTAAAGGAGTCAAGGAGGCCAGTCAGTCTGCTTTTAGAAAAGAAGATGTTAGGCTTGCCTATTGCCAAGCAGAAAGATTCTTCCCAGTCTGAAGTGCGTTACTCTTAATTAATCAGTGAGACTGAATTAAGACTTTAGGCAAAAACTTTATAGTAATAATCCCAGATTGATTCTACTTAGTGTCTTCTTGCATGTTTCCTAGCAGTAGGAAGTTGGTCAAAACTTTGGAGATCCTTGGCTTGGGGTATACATTTTAACAATTTTTATAGTTTATTTTGTAACATACTTCTAATGGATTTAGTTATAAGAAAGCTATTCATAAATGATAAAATCTGAACTACTTAGGCAATAAACATTTTTCCATTTTTAAATGCAGATATATTAAAACAGGTAAAATAAAAACCTGTATCACAGATTTTACTCTACAAAATATACTCTACTTTGCAATGAAAAATATGGACTAAGTTGTTTGACCAGATATGTAAATATGGCATATTAAATTGGTATCCCAAATCTGGCATACTGGAAATGTCTTTACTAGATATAAAGAGTAACTGTGAAGTAGAGCTACTGATTCTGTGCAATACAGTCATGCTTTTCAAATTCACATCAATTATATATATTCAGAAAAAAGGACTTAATCCACAAATAAATCCCAGTAAGTTTAGTTAAACACAGGTTTATTTTTAGAGCAATAAGTATATAAAAATTACCTTTCAATTTAAGGTAAATTTTATTTTTGTGAGAATCATATATCCAATTTTGAAAAAACTTACCTACTTAATGCCAAAATTAGTCCTCTTTTGTCAGGGTGAAATAATTATGCATGCATATTACTTCATTTCATTCAACAATCATTTATTGAACTCCTAAAATGTCTGAGGGACTGAATGTGCCATCTTGCAAGGGACACTGAGGTTAGTGAAAATACTATCTGTAGAGGTAAAATGTAATGATGATGGTGGCAATAAAAATGAAGACAAGCAATTCTGACACATTTACAGAAGAATCAACAAAATTTGGCCACTGTGATACTATACTAAGGAAGATTTAAAATAACTTTTCAGGTCTGAGTCCTGGGGAATTGAAAGGATGGTGGTATAAAAATGAAAACAAGAAAGTTGAGAGAAACAGGTGACCTGACAAAATGAAAATGAGTTCAGTTTTAGATGCACTGAGTTTGAGGACATGCACAAGAAAGATCCAGAAGTTACCTGGAAATAAAAGACTGAAAAGTTTGCATCTAAAAATACAGATTTAGCAGTTTAATAGAGAGGCAAGAGCTGAAGCTATGAACTGAGATAACCAACGGAACCAGTGTTTAAAAAAAAAAAAGGCAAAAGCACAAAAGACTTGAGAACTGTTACATTTAGAGGACAGAAAAAGAAAGAGGAAAGAAATCAGCTCAGTTAGGGAGGGGGGAAGTGAATGAAGAAGTGTAGAGTAACTCAGGCCAAGGGCAAAGAAAGCCAGTGGAGGATAAATGAAAATGTCCAGTGCTTCAGAGATGCTGAAGAGGATGAGGTATAACAAAAAGCTACTGCTTCATTGGCAGAAGAGGGCATGAGGAGTGGGGGTGATGGCATTAGAGAAATTAACAAAAATAATTTTAAAGAGTGGTGGGTCATAAACCAGGCTAATAATGCATTCCACAGTGAGCCCGCAAGAAAAAGAGACACTAGTTATAAATTCTCCTTTTGAGAAGTTTTGCAGTTTCATTTGTATCTAAAACGAAATGTCCTTTTACAAGTTTTCCAATTATTATATTACCAAAATACTTAATATTCTTAAAAATTTTCTTTTCATGACTTAGTCAAAGTGATTTTGTTTGATTAACAAATAATCACTTTAAAACACAGTGTTTATTCCCTAAATATACACTGAAGCCCTTTTAAAATGATATGTAAGACCCTCTCAATCGTACTCTTCCCTTGCTTTCAAATAGACCCATAATTTTCCAACTCAAACTATGCTCCAGTTAAACTGAACTCTCCCAGCTTCTCTGGTTTGGTACATGCTATTTCCTCATGTGAACTGCTGTTTTTCTTAGTTAATCTAAAAGGAAGACTCAGTTGAAAAATCAACTACTTTTTTACTGACACATTCTTTCCTCTGTGTTCTCACATAAAGTTTATGGTTTACAAGCACTACTCACATTATAATTATCTTCATTGTAATTAGCTGTTTATATGTTTCTCTCCCTTGGCTTGAGTTACTCGAAGGTCAGGACTGTTAACCTACTAGGATACAGTAGGCACTAAATAAATGTTTGTTGAATGAAAGAAAGAACATATTAGGAAATCTTTAAAAAGGCAATTATTATTTCTTCCTCTTAAAAAAATTTTAGGAAGCATCCAATCTTTACTGCCAAGATTATATCACATTATGCTTTAAGAGAGGATCTGTTATTTTAAATAAATCCATTTTACAAAATTAAAAATTTACCTTTATGTTTTCGTAAAAAATCAATGCTCTTCTGTAGAACAGTAGATTTATCCATCTTTCTAGCATTACCAGGAAGCATGGATCCCAATTCTTTGATGAGAACATTAAATTGATCTCTACGTTTCTTCTCAGATTTGTTTCTAGATACTCTGATGAAATAAAAAATTAAATAAGCAGTTTTCAAACAATCCATTTAATTACACAAGTAGTTTAATACAATGCTCAATATTGACACAACCACATGGCATGTTACTTCTGTCAATATGGATAGTAATAAATATTATTTCCTAGGTTACAATATACATTTAATTAGGACAATAATTTTTCTTCTCAATTTATCACTAGAGAAACATATTAAGCATTTGGCATACATGTTTTAATGAAAATGTGAGTAAGACAAATTACATTCAAATCTCAGGTTTAATTTAATGTCATTATTTATCAAGAACTGGTATTTTCCTAATGAGGTTATTATGAATATTACTGAGATATACTGTGAAAGTACATATAATGTATAAATACAAATTACTAATAATTACTGAATAGGAGAAAGTTATTCATCTTCTGTAAGTTTTAAATTACAAACAGAAATCTAAAAATGAAAATCTCCCTACCCTCAGGTTTACCCACATATTCTTCCTCTTTATTCCTCCATCCCAGCCTCCAGAACAGAGCTGTAACCACTTATTTGCATATCTGTCTCTCCATTTGGCTGTGGGCTTCTTGGTAACAGAGCCCAAATTTTTTCATCTAAGCACTTAAGCATAACACCTAACAAACAGTAAGTGCTCAAAATATATGTGCTAAGTGAATAATTCCCACTGTTCCGTGTGAAGCAGTAACCTGTAAACAAACTCTAAGTTGCACTAAGACCTCTAGAGGTAAGTAAATACAATTATTTACAGGGCAATTAATCATTCTATAATATTTCTAATTATCTGCTTTGTGAAGTTGTATTTCAGAATTCAATTTTTGTTTAAGCAAAGTATAATACTTTCCCCAAAGGTCAGAGGATAATTCTACTAATGTAATTTAACTTTACTTCAATAAAGAAGAAGCATGTATTCTATATTAGCACTGTGAAAAAATACAACTGTTCAAATCTCTTAAGAAACATAACACAAATGAACTGACTCCCTCACCAAGCATTGAGTGCTTTGTTATAATGACAGAGACTGTGCTAATAAGGGCAGGAAATAACTGGGGAATGATAAGCCGTTTCAAGAAATTCATCTAACTCCTATGGAAACTCCTAAGTGTGCCGAATTGAGTCATGGAGCCTGAGTGAGAAAGGGATGACAGTTGGGGTGAGTAGGACATTTTAGACATAGTAACCTTGTACAAAAACAAAAACCTATCACAAGTAGCTCGGCATGGCTAAGTGGCTCGTGTACAGGCTTTCTGTGCCCAATTATGTTGGAGTTAGGCTGTGGATGGGGAGCAAGTGGGGCAGTACTGAAAAAAATTATGAAATTTTTATGCTATGAAAAAGGATTTTAGTTTAATCCTGAAAGATATGGGAAGGCACTGAAAGGTTTTAAGCAAAGAAATGACATGAAGAGAATTGCTTGTTCATCAGACCATTTCAGCATTAGAGTAATGAAAGGACCAGTGCTTGGCAAAACAAATTCATTTAACAAATACTACTGAAAACTTACTGTATGCCGAACAAGACCAAATGGTCAGATGACCATTTAGGAGGCAACTGCAATATCCTAGCCTATAAACCATGGCAGTGGCAGTGTTAACAAAGCAGTGTGGATCTGAGGGTTAACAGGCATAACTCAGCAATTCTAGGGAAATTGGTTTAGAGTGGGGAAGCAAAAGAGAAATCAAAGGATTCCCAAGTTACTGATAATGCTGTTTATCAATAAGTGAAATATAACATGAGATACTGATTTTGGTGGATAAATAGTGTGGGGGGAATTTAGAAATCATGAAATTGCCTGTTGGATGTTTTAAAGAACTTATACCAGAGGAAGTTAGACATAATGGGTCTAATTATATTTCTCTAGAAAGGAGTAAGTAGAAAACAGGTATCTCAGAATTAGTATATATGAAACATCTGAAGACATGGGCGGGGTTAAAATTTAGAGCTGTTATTTGTTGTGTATTTATATGTTAGGCACTACTGAAAACATTATGAAATCTAATTCCTATGAGATAGACTTCATTATTATTTTTCATTTTATAGGTGTGACAACTCAGCCATAAAAAAGAGTATGTCCAGGATCATATAGCTTCCATGAAGCAACAATTCAAAATAGGTATTTTGGCTCCATGATAAGAAATTTATAGAAATCAAATATCACTGCCAACTCTACCACTGGATCACACCCATTAAAGTAACTTTACTTCATACTACATTCAGGTTGGAAGTACTTAGCCCTTGTGATGAACTCAATGACAACAGGCCACAGAGTCTGGCCACATCCATGAGTCTATACAATATATATATGAGTGCATAGAGATATAAATAGGAAAGAGACAAGTATTTTTACAGAAGAACTTCAAATATGTGTAGATATCCCCTCCTATGGG
Organism: Camelus ferus; assembly: GCF_009834535.1. Taxonomy (NCBI): domain Eukaryota; kingdom Metazoa; phylum Chordata; class Mammalia; order Artiodactyla; family Camelidae; genus Camelus; species Camelus ferus. The sequence goes on from NC_045697.1 coordinate 38,005,231, forward strand.
AGGTGAAGCTTAATTCTCCCATCCCTATTCCAAAGGTGGGCTATACTAAACAAACTGCTTCCAAAGAACAGTGTAGGTTAAGGAAAAAACAGGAACTACAATGGTGAATCTAGGCAAACCTGCCTTAGACAAGTGGTGAAGCCTAACATCACCAGTGATGTCACATAAACTTTATGTACCACAATATGTGGGGAGAAGGGCACTTCTAGAGGATAATTTTATTCAATTTATAAATGTCATACAAATATTCTAAGCTCCTTCACACTGCGAACATATCTAACTTCTTAACGCAGATAGCTTCTAGATATCACTGATTTACCATTTTTTACTATTACATTTAATTATTATTCATTTATTTACTGTTTTACATCTTAAGTTGAACTACCTTTTTGCTTTGTCCTTGTCATCTTCTTCCACCAATCCATCAAAAATACTACCATCATCTCTAAAAGAAAAAGAAAGTCGACAGAGAAAGAGCAGACTCACTAAGGAACAGCAATAACTGAAACATGTGACTCAAATCAGTTCTATCCTAGCATTTTTGTAGAGTTAACAGATTGCATAAATTCAAACTCAATAATTATTAATGTGTTTTCTGATATATATATGGACAATTAAATTTAACTATGTCTTACATTTTTTAAAGTCTATTATAGAATGTACAACATCAAGAGTAAACCCTAATGTAAACTAAGGACTTTGGTTAATAATAATGTGTCCATGTTGGTTCATCGTTTGTACCAAATATGCCACACTGATGAGGGATGCTGAGGGTAGGGGTGTATATGTGTGGAGGGCTACATACAAAATCTGTACTTTCTGCTCAATTCTGCTATGACCCTGAAACTACTCTAAAAAATAAAGTTTATTAATAAAAAAAAATATGGAAACACATGTTTCAGAAAATGCAAATTAAGGCCGCAATGAGGAAAAAAAAAAAAACACAGGGCAGGCAATTCATACTGGTTTTAAAACATGCCTTTGATAAGTACGTATAGAAATAGAGCCGGGGCTGAAGGGATGAAGAATAGCGTAGCTGCTATTGGGTTTTTGCAGGTGATGTAAATGTTTTAGACTTAAAGTGGGGATGCTTGACCATCTTTGTAAATTTACTAAAATGACTGAATTGTACATTTTGAAAGAGTGAATTTTATGGCACATGAATTATATCTCAAAAAAAAAAACTGTCCAGGAAAAATACTACAAGGGAATAAACTAAAATGATAATCATTAAAATAAATAAATAAAGTCTATCATAATAAACAAGAATTTAATTTAATCAGAAGGTAAATATCTTGCTCCAAACTATTTACGTCATAGAAAAGGGAAGAAAGCTGCCCCTAGATGTCAAAAGTCACTTCTGCACCCAACTCTAGCTACAAAACTCTTAAAGAATCTCCTGTGGAAGAGTCACACAGTATGCTATAATAAAAGCATAGGAACTCTAGTGTCAGACAGACCAACATAGGTCATAATTCCAGCTCATTACTTACTATGTGACCTTAAACAAGTTATTTAACCTCTCTGACCTAGTTTCCTCATCTGTAAAATCTCATGGAATTACTGTGAAGTTAAATGAAGTAAGACATAAAACAATATTCTGCACATTAGTTGTCAAAGAATAGGTGTTTTTTAAAAATGTTACTATATTTTAACAAATTTAAGATACCACTGACTATAAGACTTATTTTATGTGGCATTAAGAAAGAAAAAAATGCTACCAATTAAACAATGATAAGCCAACTGTTAAGATGAGTCTCAATGTCAGATGTTAAAATGTAAAAAAAATTAAAAATAAAGTTTTAAAATCAAATAAACAAGGAAGTCTATCCTTTTTCCAAGAGTAAGAGTTAAAGATTATAATTTCAACTAATGAAATCCTAATTAGTTACCTCTTAGCAGTCAAATGCTAAGATGCTTAAAGGGCTGAGGTTAGCACCAACAGATAAGGAGACAGATGATTCCAGAAAGTGCCAAGGAAATTATCTGCAAATGTCTTAACTTCTTTCAGAGCAGTTCAGACTAAATCATTCAAAATTATAACTCAAGATTCATTTAGAACACAAGTTGCACACTGTTTATTTGGCTCTAGATAAAATACCGTACTTACTATCATGCAGTATTTGCTCAGTACAGAAGGTGAATGTAATAGTAATTATAGCTAAGCATAAAATTCCTTTTATCAGTTTGATATAGACCATTACTCTGTGAATTTTTAAAATAGTTTTATATAATTCAAGATAAAGAGTCTCTAAAAACATACCTGTCAACAAGTGAGCTCATTTTACTACAGCTTACGGTAAACAACATAACATACTACGTTTTCGTCTTGTGGTAGACATTTGTACTTCTCCTTGGGTAGAAAGAAAGATAAATCATCATTGGTTTCTAAAAAACTTATTTCTACACACACAGTAAACTTGAGAAACACTATATGTTATCCTAGAGATTTCAAAATGTTTTTGTTTGTACCAAAGGGTGGAATATTATTTTCAAGCAAATATCCTTAGTTGATGCACATTTAAGGCTTTTTTTTCCTTCTAAAAAAGGATTTTACAGGGGGAAAAAATGAAGCTCATAATTCATTTTCTTTCTAAAACAAAATGATCAAAATTTAAAAGCCACTATTAATGTTCAGTATATATTAGACTATACAACTATAAATAGGTTGTAATAACACCATCCAATGGGCAATAAACATTTGTTGAAAGCCTGTTTTCTGTTAAACAGTACAGTTAGCTTTGGAAATACAAGGATGAAAGACACAGTCATGGTTGGCAAAAATCTGCATTGAATAGGGAGATACTAAATAATTATAATTAAGGAATAAAGAAAGCATATGGGGGGAGTCGGGGAAATATTCTTGATTATTTCTAGATTCTTGATACTGAACAAGGCAGTCTAGATTCTTGTTACTGAAAATGTGGTCCAGAGACCATCAGCATCATGTGACAGCTTGTTAAAATACAGAATCTTGGGCCCAACCTTAAGTCCTACTGAAACAGATCTTCATTATAACAAGGTCTCCACGTGATTTGTATGACAATTTAAGTTCGAGAAATAACAAACTAAAGGACAGGAAGAGGTAATAGTTGAAAGGATTCGAAACTATAAGAATAGCAATTTGCAAAGGCACAGGCCTTTATGAGATGAGAGAGCATCCTATTTGAGAACTTAAGAGGCTTAGCATTTTCTTTAGAGAAAAATCTAGGCATATCACAACTGGAAGTTTTAATTACTAGAGCATGAAGTGAGAGAGAGTAGGAGTGGTAGAGGGGTGGAAGCAAGTCAAGAAGAGCCTTACTATAAAGGGTCTCATACTAACATTGAAGGAATTAAAATTTACTGCTTTAAAACTGAATCATAAGCCTAAAATTTCTCTCTCTATATTCTATGTAGTTCTAAAGTATAAGGCAGGTTTTATCCATGATACTTATATTTTATAGTCATTAATTAAATACTGAATAATCACCTTACTTCTAATAAATATCCTAACAGTCTGAGGCATTAAGAAATTCTACTTTATTATATTTTTCATTTAAAATTAAGAAAATAGTGTAAATTAATGTGTATCTCTAACTAAACCAGAAAAGATTAAAGGGCATGAGATTCTAAAATATTCTATCATTGTTTTCAAATGTACATTTATGAGAATAAGAGAGAATAACCCTTGATAAATGATGCTGCACTGCCTATGCGGTTATGGCTGCAGAAATGGGACTGTAAAGGGCTAAGAAGTCTTAAAAGATAATGAGTGGGGGAGTCAGATTTAAAAATAAAAATAACTAGCTCCAGGATAAAACAATGATTTTAAGTGTCTGGGTCAACATCAGCAGATGGAATACAAAATTACAGAATTTTAGAGAATAGATTTTAAAGATCACCTCTGGTCCAACAGACATACTTATTTTATCATGGTAATAACAGAGGCTGGTTCTATCATCAGAACAAAAAGAACAGTGCAAAGGTAACACAGCCAATTTAGACGAATTTAAAAAGAACCGTTTCAGTTTAAACTTAAAAGACCAGATCTGAGACTTACATAGCAACAAGTATATGCTTGTTTAATTACCAAAAGGTAGAACAGGGCAAACAACGGGGGAAAAAAGGACCCTAAAAACCAGGGCTTAAGACTATATAAACAGGAGCCATGCTAATTATAAGGGAAATAAATCCAAAATGCTTTAGGAAGACAGACTGGTAAGCATTAGGCTGTTTTAATATTGTTGTTAACAATATTTTTCCAAATACTATTTGTTGTCTAGCTAACTGAATAATGTAAAACTACATCTCTAAAAGTCTAGTCCAAGAGTCCCAGATCTTTTCTCTACTTTCCCAGACAATTGACAGACATGCTATATTTAAGGGAAGATAAGGGAAGAAGTGAAGTAGGCCCAAATAAGCACTCTAGAGCAATTGTTACAAGATTCCTCTTGACTTCTTTAAATGGTGTTGAATTAACTTTAACAAAACAAAGCGGTAATGGGGGAGCACCCAAAAGGTCTTGTGTGGGGACTACCCTAGGACTGATGCTTTCAGTACAAAAAGACTAGTAGGCAGAGTCATAATTGCTCTTGCTATGGATTCTAAGGATTCATTTTTAGAAGACATGAAATGTCCCTACACGCAGCAAGGAATTTCAAATAGATGGTGTAATATAGATTAAATATTATTATTAAAAGCCTTTTTTCTTTTTTTTCCTGAAGTATAGTCAGTTTACAATGTTGTGTCAATAAAGCCTTTTTTCTTAAATATTGACATTAATAGGCCAGTGTGGTATGCAATAATGACTTTGAGAGGATCAGTTATAGTCATTGGAATCCAAAGATCACAAATCATAAAGGATCAAGTTACAGTTACGAATCAAATGCTCCTTTATATAAGAAACTTGAGCTCAGAATCATTCAGTGATATGACTTCCCAGCTGAGTAAGTACCACGATACTATTTTATCACAGTGATGGTCAAGAACGGCATATGTTTTTTACAAATATTTTAAAAGCCATTTAAAAAAATTATCAAATGGGAAGGTATTAATAACAAACTCTGTAAGCAATTCAAACTTTGCCAAATATGGAAGCAGATATGTTTTAAATTCAGCATGCAACATTACACATAATTAACAGAAAATCTCAGTGCCTGGCATTCCATCTTTGGAAAAGAACTCATGTATAAAATAACACATTCTGCATTAAAAATAAACTATGCAGTATCTAATGACATGATACTACTTGTCCTCTGAATCCCATCTGCTGTCACCTCTCAAGGCTTTCCACTTCTACAACACTAATTTCTCCCTCTATAACTGGATTATTCTGATCAACATCTTAGTATTTTACCTTAAAAAAACAAAGCACAAACAAAACCCCCCTGACTCACCATCCCCCTTCAGGTACTGCCTTCCTTTTCTGCCTGCTTTTACAGAGAAACAACTTACCAGAGTTGTATACAGCTGGTGTTTCAACATCTTTAATTCCACTCTCTTATTTTTAAATTTAGTGTTTATTTTCACAAATGTATCCTTGTTCAAAGTTTCAAGTGTCCAAACAGACTTATGAGACTTTTTAAAAAATCAGAAGTCCTCTGATCCCCATTGCCTATTTCCAACCACTTTCATCTCTTTAACTGTCTCCTTGGGTAGTTAACTCTCTAATAACTTCTACTTTGTTACTTCTTGATTCTTTCTGTTTTAGGTAGGGTGCCTCCTACACATTCCCAATTTATTCGAGTTTTCCCAATGTAAGCAAGCAATAATTACATTGCTTGCTTTTGCCCTCAAAAGTGTCTTTGTTTTTTAGGTTTTATCTATTGAACTTCACTATGAAAAATAATAATATAGCTTTAACTCCCCTATCCTTACCTCATACATATGCCTACTTGCCCAGATTCCCAACACCGTGATTTTTGGCTAGGTGGTTATACTCAGAATTAACATTATTATGATTCTGTAAATGCAATTAACAGCTGAGCCATATAGTATACTAATTACTTTTCTTTTCTAGTTTTCCCTAGAGTTAATCATTGTTTTATTATTTACCTAGTTTTCTACATACTTATCACCAATTCAGCCCCAAACTCTTCTCTGTCTAAATCTACTCTTGATATCTTCAAACCTATTACAAATTCTACCAATTTACTCTTCTCACAGATATTTCTCTTGGTACCTTCTGACCAATTCCTACTGGGACTGGATGGCTGTAACTGGTAATCGTAGGATCATTCTTCACTATCATCCTAGTGATTTCCTGGGTCTCTACTTAACTTGCATTTCCTGTTTTTCCTATTCTATCGGTTCATTTTTGTAGTTTACTTCTTTTTTGTTGAGTTCCTCCTACAATAACTGCCCAAGAAAGGAAACACAGCAGATAAAATTTTTCTGAGTCATCACAAGTCTACAACCGTCATTAATCTTTAATCAACAGTTTAGCTAGATATTGAATACTGAGTTGGAAATAATTTTTCCTTAAGAATTTTTTTAAAGGCTTCCCTATCTTCGAGTTTCCAGTGTGGGATCAAGAAGTCCAAAGCCATGCTGATTACTGATCCTTTATATGTGACCTCCTATTTTTCTTATTTTGGAAGCTCCACTGTGTTCTAAAATTAAACAATAATATGCCCTATTTTGGACTAATCTTCATATTTGTATTGGTCATTCTATGGGCTCTTTCTACTTGGAAATTTGTGTCCTCTAATTTCTGGACAGTTTTGTTGAATCGTTCTCTATTCCCTATTTCTCCCCTCTAATTACTCTATTCTCTTTTTCTGGAACTCGTATTATTTGAACACTGAAGATCCTGACAATTGCTCCAATTTTCTTATTTCTTCTCTCCAATTTTCTCTTTGCTTCACTTTCAATATATCAATACTATTTTTGAGCCCTTCCATTGAGTTTTCCATTTCTAATTTCATTTTTTATTGTTTCTCCTTTATATTTCACAGCTTTAGCATCTCCTCTTACCTTTCTGAAACTATTAAATGACAGTTATGTGTTTCTCTCAATTCTTACCTACTGAGTTGGTCTCCATTTCCCCTAACTTGGTATTTTCTTTTTTGGTTTGGTCTTTGACTCTCACAAAAGAGGCATTCCTAAAATGTCTAGTGATCTTTGGTCACAGGCCCATATTTAAGGGTAGGATACTGTGAACTTTGTTGTAGCAATACCAGGTTGGAATATTTCTTTGGGGAAATTCTTAATGTTGTTATCTTCAGACCATTTCTCTAGGTTGGTTTTAATTCCTAGAGAAGACTCTTCTAAACTGTTCACTGAAAATTACAAAAATCTGATTAGCCTAGAATCTTAATCCCTTATTTTTAATATAGTACCCACATTTTCAACTATGTTTGGTGCCCTCTATTTTGTCCTTGCTAGAAAATAAATCTCTAGCCCTCTGCTAAGAAAGGCAAGAGGGATAGTTGCCTGGGTTTCCAAAGTCAGGGAAAGGATTTATGGAGCAGAATAACCTTATAAACAGATTTTCAACAAATCATCCTGTTTTTAGTCCCACCCTCACTCTTATTTGCAGAAGTAAAGAATACATTCAACTCCTGAACATTTTAGAGGCCCTACAGTAACACAAAGTTTGTTTCTGAACATTCCCACAGTGGGCCTGGGATTCTAGGGTCTATAAGACAGTTACCACACTTCCTTTGGCTTTTCAGGATCCAAAATTTTGTTGCAATTATTTCCTCTCCCATTCTCTGCTCGTTCAGAAAAATCCTTTAGCATTAATACAGTTTCGAGAGAAAATGGAAGTTAACTGTATTTTTTGCCATCTTTAATCGAACTTTTTCATTCTCACTTCATCAGTTTTAATCAGGCTTTCATCCTCACCAACTCCCACTGAGACTGCTCACTTTTTTTTTGGAGGGTGGGGGAAGGATGTAGAGAAAACCAGCACTTTTGTATATTTATTGCTGATGACACTGAGAAAGTCAGCTAGCAGTACCTGCCAGAACTTACAGTACATATACTGCTCACTCTTTACTACAGTTATCAACGACATTCATGCTGACAAACAGCTGCTTTACTCTACTCTCAGTAACGTGGGATATAAATGACTATTTATGCATTTATTACTTTTCTTTTCCTGGCTTCTGTGACACAACACTTTCCTACTTTTCTATCCATCTCACTAGCTGCTCCTTCTCTGATTAGTACTGGTATGTCCTTGAGGAATGGCCCGGCAGCCAGTAAGACTGAAAGCCACCCTCACCTACCAAAGCACACACAGTAGTCAGCCCCATCACATCAGAAAAGCCACAAAGGGGACACTACTAGAATATATGGCTCTGGTGACCAGACGCAAGTGTGCTACTGGGCCGCACAGGACTTCTAAATAAGGTGACTTTTCCAAGATTGGGAAACATAACTGACATACATAGTATATAAAAATAAACACAGAAAATCAGGCAAAATGAGGAGATAGGGGAGTATGTTCTAAACTACAGAACAAGAAAAAAAGGCAGAAAAAGAGCTAAGTTTAACTAGAGATAAGCAATCTCCCTGATAAAGAGTTCAAGGTAATGACCATAAAAAATGTTCAAAGAACTCAGGAGAAGAATGAACAAAGGCAGAAGTTTAACAAAGAGTTAGAAAATATAGAGAAGAATCAAAAAGAGTTGAAGAACACAAAAACTGAAATAAGAAATACTGCAGAAGAAACCAACAGTAAATTAGATGATACAGAGAAATAGACCACTGAACTGGAAGACAGAGTAGTGGAAATCATCCAAGCTAAAGAGAAAAAGAAGAATTTTTTTTTTTAAATGAGATGCCTTAAGACACCTTTGGAACATCAAGCATACTAACATTCAAATTACAGGAGTCCAAGAAAGGTGAGAGACAGAGGAAGTGGCAGAGAACTTATCTGAAAAAATAAACCTGAAAACTTCCCTAACCTGGGAAAGATCCATGTCCTGGCCGAGGAAGCACAAAGAGTTCCAAACAAGATCAACTCAAAAAAGTCCACATCAAGAAACACTGTAACTAAAATGGCAAAAATTAAAGATACAGAATCTTTAAAAAAAAAAAAAAAAAAGGCAAGAGAAAGCAACTAGTTAAGTACAAGGGAGCTCTCAGCAGATATTTTGAAGCCAGAGGGGAGTTTCAAGATATATTCAAAGTGATGAAAGGAAAAACCGACAACCAAAAGTAGTCAACTTGACAAGGCTATCTTTCAGATTTCAAGGAGAGATAAAGGGTTTTACAGACAAGCAAAAGTTAAAAGAGTTCAGCACCACTAAACTGGCTTTACAAGAAATGTTAAAGGAAAGTCTCTAAGTGGAAAAGAATACCATAACCAGAAATACAAAAATTCCAAAAAAAAAAAAAAAAAAAAACCAACTCACTGGTAAAGGAAAACATACAGTAAAGATAGTAGGTAGGAGGAAGACTGAAAAGCAAAAGTAGTAAAATCATCTACATCCACAAAAAGTAGTTAAGGAACACACAAAACAAAAAGATGTAAAATATGCTGTCAAAACCATTAAACACTGTGGGGGTGGCAAGTAAAAATGCAGGTTTGTTACACTGCATTCAAACCAACTTAAAATAATCTCATACACACACACAAAGTTATATGTAAATCTCATGGTAACCAATACTCAAAAATCTTTAATAGATACATACACAAAGAAAAGAAAGGAATTCAAATAAATATAACATTAGAGATAGAAATCAAATCACAAACGAAGTGAGCAGCAGATGAAAGGAACAACCAAAAAAAAAAAAAAAAAAAAAAAAAAAAACCAAAGCAAAAAAATAAATAAATAAATAACCTAGAAAAACAACCAGAAAACACTTAATGAAGTGGCCAGAAGTACATATCCAACAATAATTACTTTAAAAGTAAATGAACTATGAATAACTGAAAAATTGTGCTGAACACTGGAATTTGACACAACATTGTAAAATGATTATAAATCAATAAAAAATGTTAAAAAAAAAAAAAAGTAAATGAACTAAATGCTCCAATCGAAAAACACAAAGTGGCCAAATGGATTAAAAAAAAAAAAAAGACCCAAACATACGCTGCCTACAAAAGACTCATTTCAGAACTAAGACATACAAAGAATGAAAGTGAGGAGAGGGAAAATGCTATTCGATACAAACAGAAACAAAAAGAAAGCTGTATCAACACTTATATCAGACAAAACAGAGTTTAAAATAAAGACTTAACAGGAGAAAAAGAAGGACATTACATAATGATAAAAAGATCAACCCAAGAAAAAAATATAACAACTGTAAATATATACACACCCAACACAGAAGCACTTAAATACACAAGACAAATACTAACAAATATAAAGGGAGAAATTAACAGTAACACAACAGTAGGAGACTTTAACACCCCACTTACATCAATGAACAGATCATCCAAACCCAAAATCAGTAAGGAAATACTGGCTTAAAACAACACTTTAGATCAGATGAACTTAATAGACATATAAAGGATATTCCATTCAAAAGTAGCAGAATACATTCTTTTCAAGTGTACATGGAACATTCTGCAGGATAGATCACATGCTAGGCCACAAAATAAGTTTCAATAAATTTATGAAGACTGAAATCCTATCAAGCATCTTTTCAGACCACAATAGTATGAGACTACAAATCAACTATGAGAAAAAAATGCAAAAAACACAAAGATGTAGAATCTAAACAATATGCTACTAAACTACCAACAGGTCACTGAAGAAATCAAAGAGAAAATTTTAAAAATACCTACAGTATAATACAAAAGAAAATGGAAACACAATGATCCAAAATCTATGGGATGCAGCAAAATCAGCTGCAAGAGGGAAGTTTATAGTGATACAAGTTTACCTCAGGAAACGAGAAAAATCTCAATCTAACCTAATCTCCCAAAGGAACTAGAAAAAGAAGAACAAAGAAAACTCAAAGTTAGTAGAAGGAAAGAAGTAAGAACTCAGAGTAGAAACAAAGGAAATAAAGACTAAAAAACAACACAAAAGACCAATAAAACAAAGATCTGGTTTTCTGAAAAGATAAACAAAACTGATAAACCTTTAGCCAGATTCATCAAGGAAAAAAAAGAGAGAGAGAGAGAGAGACCCCCAAGTAAAATCATAAGTAAAAAAGGGGAAGTTATAAATAACACCACAAAAATACAAAGGATCATAAGAGATTATAACAACTATACACCAATAAAATGAATGACTTAAAAGAAATGGACAAGTTCCTAGAAACATACAATCTCCCAAGACTGAATCAGGAAGAAACAGGAAATATGAAAAGACTGATTATCAGTAATGAAATTGAATCAGCAATTTTAAAAACTCACAACAAAAAGAAGTCCAGGAGCAGACAGCTTCTACAAGCGAATTCTACTAACCACTTAAATAAGTGTTAGTATCTATCCTTCTCAAACTATTTCAAAAAACTGAAGAGGAAGGAATACTTCTGAACTCATTCTATGAAGCCAGCATCACCCTGATAATAAAACAAGACAAAGACACCACAAAAAGAGAAAATTACAGGCTAAAATCACTGATGAAAATAGAAGCAAAATCCTCAACAGGAAAAAATTTTAAATAAAACATTACTCAAATTAGTGTGTCAAAATAGTTTATGGATTTTTTATATATTTTTTCAGGGAATATGTCATTTCAAAGTATATTCCAAGATACAACCCTTTCATTACCTTTTGTATTTTTTGGATCTTTTGAACTGATTCTTCAGAAAACTATAGGTTCAATGTATCCTTCTGTATGGCTGACCATCAGTCTCAGAATTCTGTTTAAACAAGAAAAACAAATTGTTAGATTTATTCAACTTACATAGCCATTTATCATGAAAAAGGTTTTAAAATAATTTTGAAACATAACAAAATTTAGAACTTCATCACAAAAATGCATGTAACAAACGCTAAACTCTACAAATTGTTTCTAAAAGAAAATAACTTAAAAAGTAAACTACAACAATCATAATTCTTACTACAGAAGCTAAAAGAAAGTATAAAGATAAGTGTAACCATAAAAATATGTTAATAAATACACAATATAAAAAGATGTAATTAGTGACAGAGAAAACCAAGTGTGGTGGGGGAGAGAAGTAAAAGAATAGAGTTTTTTGAGTTCAGTTGTTACCAGCTTAAAACAGACCATTACAACTACATAATGTTTTATGTAGACCCATGATAAGCACAAAGAAAACACCTTCAGAGGATACACAAAAGGAAATGAGAAAGGAACCAAAGCATGTCACTATTAAAAAAAAAAAAAATCAGTGAAACATAAAGGAAGACAAGAGAAAAAAAGTGACAAAAAGACAAAAACAGTGAACAAAAAAGACAATAGTAACTCCTTCCCTCTCAGTAATGAATTTAAATGCAAATGAATTAAAGTTACCAATCAAAAGACAAACTAGGTAAATGGATTTAAAAACAAGATTCAACTATATGTTATATATAAGAAACTCACGTTAGATTTAAGGACACACACAGACTGAAAGTAGAAGACTAGAAAGATAACCCATGCAAATGATAACCAAGGACGCGAGAGTGGCCACACCTGTATCAGACAAAATAGACTAAGTCATAAACTGTCACAAGAGAGAAAAAGGACATTATATAATAATGAAAGGGTCAAATTAATCAGGGAGATATAGCAATTATAAATACATACACAACCAACATCAAAGCACTCAAAATATTTGTAGCAAACATTGACAGAACTGAACTGAGAAAGAGATAGCAACACAGTATTAGCAGATTTCAATACCCCAGTTTCAACAATGGACAGAACCTCAGACAGAGATCAATAAAGAAACAGATGGCTTGAACAGCACTGTAGACCAATGGACTTAAAATATTCCACCAACAGCACCAGAATACATGTTCTTCTCAAATGCACATGGAACATTCTCCAGGATAGATCATGTTAGGTCACAAAACAAGTCTTATCAAATTTAAGATTGAAATCCTATCAAGTATCTTTTCTGACCACAATAGAATGAAACTAGAAATCAGTAGTACAAGGTAAACTGGAAAATTCACAAACATGGCAATTAAACACTCTTGAAAAATCAACAGGTCAAAGAAGAAATTACAAAATGTCTTGAGACAAACAAAAACATTACACATCAAAGCTTATGGGATGCAGCAAAAACAGTACTAGGAGGGAAGTTTACAGTGGTAACTACTACATTAAAAAAGAAGAGAGATCTCAAATAAAGATCCCAACTTTACATCTCAAGGAACTAGAAAAAGAACAAACTAAGCCCCAAACTAGCAGAAAGAAGGAAATAATAAAGATTAAAGAAGAAACAAAATAGAGAATTAAAAAAAAAATTTAAAAAATGAAAGTTTTCAGCAGAGAACAAGAATATGAAACACTGCAAGCAATACCACAGAAATACAAAGGATCATAATAAACTACCACGAACAATTAAGCACCAACAAATGAGGTAATCTAGAGGAAATAAATTCCTAGATACATACAACCTATCAAGACTGAATCATGAAGAAACAGAAAATCTGAACATACAAGTAACTAATAAGGATATATGAATCAGTAATCAAAAACCTCCCAATAAAGAAAAGCCCAGGGCCAAATATTCAACTGGAGAATTCTACCAAACATTTAAAGAATTAACACCAATCCTTCTCAAGCTTTTCCAAAAAACTGAGGAGAAAGGAATACCTCCAAAGTCATTTTATGAAGCCAACATTACCTTGAGACAAAGCCAGACACACCCACAAGCAAACATCCCTGATAAATACAGATGCAAAAATTCTCAACAAAATATTAACAAATCAAATATAACAGCACATCAAAGAATCACACACCATGATCAAGTGGAATTTATCCCTGGGACACGATGGCTTGCCATACAAAAATCAGCTAATGTGATAAACCACATGATAAAAATCATATGATTACCTCACAATTAATGTAGAAAAAGCATTTGACATAAATCAACACCCTTTTATGATAAAAACACTAAACAAACGAGGAACAGACAGAAATTTTCTCAAGATAATAAAAGCCATTTATGAAAAGCTCCACAGCTAATATCACACTCAAGAGTGAAAAACTGAAAGTTTTTCCTCTAAGATGAGGAACCAGATAGGGATTTCCACTCTCACTACTTCTATTCAACACCATACTGCAAGTCCTGGCTAGAACAATTAAGCAAAAAGTAAAACGCATTCAAATTGGAAAGTTAGAAGAAAAATTATCTCTGTTCACAGAGGTCATAATCTTATACGTAAGACAGTCTACAAAAAAGTTACAGCTAATAAACATCAAAGTAACAGGACACAAAATCAACATACAAAAATCAGTTGCATTTTTATACACTAACAACAAACACTGAAAAAGAAATTGACAATGCCACTTAAAATAGCATCAAAAGAATAAAACACTTAGGAATAAACTTAACCAAAAAGGCAAAATTTTTGGTATGGAAAGAACTTCAAGACCTATCAATTTTAATTAGAAATGTTCTTTCATTAACAAGGAAATCAGGAATTTTCTTACTATTTTACATTGTAGATGTGGGATATCACTGTAACATTCTTATTTTTAACATTCTTCTAAATCATGAGCTCCTTCAAAGCAGGAATTATACTTTACTTATTCATCTATTACTAGGACTTGTCAAAATATCTGGCAAATACTAAAAACTCAACAAGCATTGTGAATAACTGAATTAACCAAGATCAACCCAACCTTGCCACATCAAAGTTAATACAAAACTTTACACTCAAAAGTTTGCTTCTGACACATCCAATGTCCATTCTAATTTAAAAAAAGAAAAAAAACAGGAATATATTGTATATGTAATATGACAGCAACAAAAAGGGGTTTTTTTTTTTTTATGGCAACAACAAAATCCTTGGAGATTGAAGGAGTCAAATAAAAACAATAGGTCTAAGTCAAAAACACCAGAGAAACAGGACTGAATTCCTAAACTACACATGAAGTAAAATTCAGAAACCAGATTCTAGTGTCCTACTTGCTTTTAAAGGTACTTTGGGATAGGGTTATTTAGTCAGAATTAAAGCATGTAACAAACTCACTGTGCTGGAGAAGGATTAAGTATAGAAATTAAGATCAGGAGTTTAGAGTCAGAAAAGCATGGGAGAAAATCTTTGGACAATTTACTTATTATCCTAAGCCTCAGAATTCTTACCCAAGGCAGTTGTTGTGAAGACCAAAGGATACAATCCACAAGGATACCAATTATTAACAAAATAAACACAAATGGCATTTCCCTCTTTAAAAACCAAAATTAAATACTTAATTTGCAGTACGAAAACGGGTTATTATTTTTAACAAATAAGGGTTTCCAAAAGATACGCGTTAAAAAGTTAAAACCCAGCCAAAAAGAAAAGAAAAGTATAACTAAATAAGCCATGAAGAAAACAGATTATTAATAAATGTAAAAATTATTCCTGCCTAGAAATCAAAGAAATTCAAGTTAAAACATACTATAGTTAAATATTAGTGATTCCTTAAAAATTCTACTTCATATATTATCACTTAGCAAATATTTACTGAGCACCAACACAAGTGACTAATACTATACTGACTGTAGTTTTCAAATAGTGAAATAGACACAGCCACTACTTTTGAGGCACTTCCCAGAGAAGGCACAAAGTGCTCTGTGGATACACTAGGAGTGACAGAGAAGTTAAGGAAGTCTCCTGGAGAAGTAATACCTAAGCTGAGATCTAAAGGATAAATAAGAGTTCACCAGGCAAAGAGACAGATAAATTTGATCTATGCCAGAAAAACAGTGTATACAAAAGTCTGGAGACATAAGAAGACCTGTGCGTCTAGAGTACTATAAGTGGTTAAGTATTACTAGAGCAAAAACCTAAGGACAGGGGTAGGGTAACAAATGAGAATGAGGTGAGCAGATCATGAAAAGTCACACAAAGGGACCCTCCCCCTACCCATGAAGACATTGAAAGGTTTTAAGCAGGGAAATGGCATTAATAGGTTTGTTCTTTTGAACTATCATTCTGGATACAATATAGAGAATGGAATTGAAGGAGGCAGGACTAGATTTAGGGACTAGTAGGAGTATTATAATGGTTCAGGTAACAGATATAGAGGCAGAGGTTACAGAAAGAAATATAGAAATTTTAATAGATACTAAGATGATTAGACAGAATTTGGTGACTGATGAACAGAAGTCGGAGGCAGGGAGCAGTCAACAGTATTACTCAAATTTTGGTTTGGACACATGTGTCAGTTAGATAGGTAACATAGGAGGAATAAATTAGAGGGGAGTGGGAAGGAATGATGTTGAAAGCAGTAGCTGACATTTTTTGAACATTTACTATGTGCCAGGCATTCTTCAAAGTTTTCTCTCATTTAAGACTCAAAAATCATATTCACCTCTATTATTATGTCCATTTCACAGATGAGGAAAATGAAATACAAAGAGAAGAGGTAAACTGGCCAAGTTCAGCAGTAAACCTGAGATACAAATCCTGACAGCTTAGCTTGAACTATGCTTTTAATCACTCTGTTACAGATACTTCAGAAATACTTTCAATGATGGATTCAGTTTTAGACATGTTGTGTTTAAGATATCTATGGGACATGCAAGGAAAGTGTCCAATAGGCAGTAGGAAGTGTGGGTTTTGGCATTCAGGAAAGAACTGGGTGAAGATGTCAATGGGAGCCATCAACTCAAACATGTAAATTAAAAATAATGATTAGATGGGCTTTTCTAGAAAGAACATACAAAACGAGAAAAAAAGGCTAAGACTGAAACCAGGTGAAAAATTAGTTATCTTAGAGACAGGTAGAAAATTAGCTAGTAAAATGGGAAGGAGGCAGAGCAAAGAATTTAAAGAAATGGGCTCTACTGAACAGACTGATCACTAAAAATGAAATAGAATCAGCAAAAAACAAAACAACAACAAAAAAAAGCCCTCCCTGCAAACAAAAGTCCAGAACCAGATGGCTTCACTGAGGAATTCCACCAAACAACAAAAGGGCAAAAATCACATGATCATCTCAATAAATGCAGAAAAGCATTTCATAAAGTTCAATACCCATTTATGATAAAAACTCTTACCAAGATGGGTACAGAGAGAACATATCTCAACATAACAAAAGCTATTTATGACAAACTCACAGCCAGCATAATACTCAATGCTGAAAAACTGAAAGCCTTTCCACTAAAATCTGGAACAAGACAAGGATGCCCACTCTCACCACTTCTATTCAACACAGTCTTGGAAGTCCTAGCCACAGCAATCAGAAAAAGAAATAAAAGGGATCCAAATTAGAAGAGAAGAGGTTAAATTGTCACTATATGTGGATGACATGATACTATATAGAGAAAACCCTGAAGGCTCCACACAAAAACTACAAGAGTTGATTAAAAAGTTCAGCAACGTTACAGAATACAAGATTAACATACAGAAATCAGTCGCTACACTAACAATGAAATATCAGAATAAGAAGAGTACAGAAACAATCCCTATTAAAATCATATCCAAAACAATAAAATACTTAGGAATAAATCTGACCAAGGAGTTGAAAGACTTATACACAGAGAACTACAAAAATTGACTAAGGAAATTAAAGATGACTTAAAGAAATGGAAAGATATCCTTTGTTCTTGGATTGAAAGAATCAATATGGTTAAAATGGTCATACTGCCCAAGGCAATCTACAGATTTAATATGATCCCTATCAAATTATCCATGACATTTTTCACAGAACTAGAACAAACCATCCTAAAATTTATATGGAATCACAAAAGACCCAGAATTGCCAAAACAACACTGAAGAAAAAGAACAAAGCTGAAGGAATAACCCTCCCAGACTTCAGACAATACTACAGAGCTACAGTAATAAAAACAGTATGGTATTGGCACAAATGAGACATATGGATCAATGGAACAGAACACAGAGCCCAAAAAATAAACTCACAGACCTACAGTCAATTAATCTTTGACAAAAGAGGCAAGAATATACAACAGAGAAAACACAAGTCCTTTCAGCAAGTAGTGCTGGGAAAACCGGACAGCAGCATGTAAATCAATGAAGTTAGAACACTCCCTCACACCATACACAAAAATAAACTCAAAATGGCTTAAAGATTTAAATATAAGCAAGATACTGTAAATCTCTTAGAAGAAAACATACGCAAAACGTCCTCTGACATAAATCTTAGCAATGTTCTCCTAAGGCAGTCTACCCAGGCAACAGAAATAAAAGCAAAAATTAACAATGGAACCTAATTAAACTTACGAGCTTTTGCACAGCAAAGGAAATCATAAGCAAAACAAAAAGACAACCTATGGAATGAGAGAAAATACTTGCAAAAGATGAGACTGGCAAGGGCTTAATTTCTGGAATGTATAAACAGCTCATACAATTTAATAAGAAAAAAGCAAACAACCAAACCAAAAACAGGCAGAAAACCTAAACAAGCAATTCTCCAACGAAGACATACAAATTGCCAATAGGCACATAAAAAAAATGCTCAATACTGCTATGCAAATCAAAACTACAATGAGGTTAATTAACATCTCACAGTCAGAATGGCCATCATTCAAAAGTCCACAAATGATAAATGCCGGAGAGGGTGTGGAGAAAAGGGAATCATCCTACACTGCTGGTGGGAATGTAGTCTGGTGCAGCCATTATGGAAAACAGTATAGAGATTTCTCAATAAACTAAATCAGACTTACCATATGATCCAGCAATCCCACTTTTGGGCATATATCCAGAGGAAACTCTAATTCGAAAAGATACATGCACCCCAATGTTCACAGCAGCACTATTTACAACAGCCAAGGCATGGAACCAATCTAAACGTCCATCGACAGATTACTGTCTGTGGTATATTTACACAATGGACTACTACTCAGCAATAAAAAAAGAATAAAATAATGCCATTGCAGCAATGTGGATGGACCTGGAGATCGTCATTCCAAATGAAGTAAGCCAGAAAGAGAAAGAAAAATACCATGTATCACTCATGTGGGAAAGAAAGAAAGAAAAGAAAGGAAAGAAAGGAAAGAAAGGAAAGAAAGGAAAGAAAGGAAGGAAGGAAGGAAGGAAGGAAGGAGGAAGGAAGGAAGGAAGAAGAAGAAAGAAAGAAAGAAAGAAAGAAAGAAAGAAAGAAAGAAAGAAAGAAAGAAAGAAGAAAGAAGAAGAGAAAGAAGGGAAGGAAGGAAAGGAAAGGAAAGGAAAGGAAAGGAAAGGAAAGGAAAGGAAAGGAAAGGAAAGGAAAGGAAAGGAAAGGAAAAAAAAGAGGACACTAACAAACTCATCTACAGAACAGAAATAGACTCGCAGACATAGTAAACAATCTTATGGTTACTGGGGGGAAGGATTTGGGTAGGGATAAATTTGGGAGTTTGAGATTTGCAAATGTTAACCCCTATATACAAAAATAAATAAAAAACAAATATATCTGTATAGCACAGGAAACTGGATTCAATATCTTGTAATAACCTTTAATGAAAAAGAATATGAAAACTAATTTATGTATACATACACATGACTGGGACATTAAACTGCACAGCAGAAATTTCACACTGTAACTGACTATACTTCAACTAAAAAAAAAAGAAGAAAGCCAAAAAAAAAAAAAAAAAGTAAATTAGGGCTCTCTTTCTGAAAAAAAAGTTTGATAAGAAGTATCATTAACTTGAAATACTTATGTTCTTTGGCCTAGTAATTTCACTTAAAAACAAAAGGAAATAATCAGAGATGTATCCAAAGTTTTATATTCATTACACTGTTATTTAAAATAGTAAAGCTAGAAAGATTTAAACATCCAACAGCAGTAACAGGGGCATCAAAATACATCAAACATAAATCCAAATATGCCAAAGTATCAACTCTTGTTATTCCTGAGTAATAATACGAATTTTTTTTCCTTTTTTACTTTTTCTTTAGTACTTTCTAAAATTTCTCCCATAAGCACGTATTATTTTTGAAAATAATAATAATCAGAAAAACTTAACTGCTGCCTTTTTAATTTTTGGTTGTTTTCCATTGTCCAATACTAGAGCCCTGGCTATGCAAAAGAACATAAAATACATGTTATCCACTCCAGAGAACAAGACATGAATAACAAAGAAACATGCTACTGTTACAAAACATGAGTAAGAGGCTATTTTCCTATGTATTTCACATAATTTAAAGAAAATAACTTTTCATTTAATCTAATCATTACTAATTTTAAAACTATTAAAAAGTTAACTCAAGAACCTGGGTTTAAAAAATGCAAATTAAATAAATCCTTTCCTAACCTAATAACCTATTGACCCACTGACCTACTTCGGAATTTAGGTTAGTTAAATCTGATATCACAGGTATTTCTGGGACTGATGGATCTAATAACATTAATTAAAAGTCGTGCTGAAATTGACCAGTATAATACAAAATCCAAGCAACAATCCTTAACTACATTCATCACCATTTATGAAAAATTCAAATGTACTTCTGCAGATTACTGTTTGTATTATAGTTAAGAAGATAATTATTTCTAAGAGAACAATTTTAACTTGTAAAGAAAGACTGAAATATCTTTAAAATTAATTAATGTATGAGTAAAGGTGAAATTTAACAGCTGTTCTCAATTCAGTAGTGAATGGGAACATTAGCCCTCCTCTATAATGGATATAAAATATTAGCATGATGAAAAACACTCTAGACTCTACAACAATTTCTAAGAACATGAATTAAAAATTGACAGTAAGAACAAGAAACACACCCCAAATCAAAGTCTCATGAACCAGACCTCTTACAACCAAAGAAGATTCTGTTTCAAGACAAACATTAAATGCTAATAAATTCTAGCCTGTCAAATGTTTAGACGTGAGGTATTTTTGAAGCCTTATTAAGTAAACAAAAACTGAAAGATTAATAAGCTCTCTCAGTGGCACACAAGACTATTCCAATGATTCAACTAATGTATTTCTTCAAATAATGTCTGAGCTCCCTCTTCATATAATGGACTGATCTGGTCCACACAATACATGAGCACCGTAATCCTTTCTTGAGATGAGACTGAGGCCTGAGCCTGTCCTCAGCCTCAAATGAGCCCTACAGAAGATCTGAAGGTGCAAGGACAGCCCAAGCCTAGGTCTCAGCATGAACTACACACTGAACCAGGTACCATAACCCTGAATCTGTACACTCTGCACCAGGCCTCACACTAGTATCCACAGCAAAAGAAAGGCAGCCCTGTGGTAGGCAAAATAATGGCCCCACTTAAAGGACCACGCCCTAACCCCTGAAACCTGCACTATGTTACCTTATATGGCAAAAATGAACTATGCAGATGTGATGAAGTTTAAAGATTTTGAGATGGTAGATTATCCTGGGTTATCTAGATGGTCCAAAGGAATCACATGAGTCTTTAAAAGCAGAGGGTCTTTCCTGGCTGTGGTCGAGAGAGCTGTGAGACAGAACAGTCAGAGACATGCTGTGTTGCTGGTTTTGAAGGTGAAAGAAGGTAGCCACAAGCCAAGGAATATGGGCAGCCTCTAGAAGCTTGAAAACACAAGGAAACATTTTCTTCTGAAGCCTCCAGAAAGGAATGCAGCTCTACTGACACCCTGCTTTTAGCTCAGTGAGATGCACGTGGAACTACTGAGCTGCAGGACTCTAAGATAATAAATTTGTATTGTTTTAAGCCATTAAATTTGTGGTACTTTAATGGCAGCAAAAGAAATTTAATACAGGTCCAAAATCTCTGACTGCTCTTGATAAATCTGCCTTCCTCAAACCCTCTCTCTATGCATATTTAAAATAATCTGAGGGCGGAGGGTGTAGCTCAAGTGGTAGAGCACATGCTTAGCATGTACAAGGTCCTGGGTTCAATTCCCAGTACCTCCTCTAAACATAAATAAATAAATAAACCTAACTACCTCCCCCACAAAATAAAAAAAAAATTATATAAAAAATAAAATAAAATAATCTGCCTAGGAAACCATTAGAATGAATCCCATTATACCCTACTTTCCTTTTGTATCAGTCACCAGGAGGAGCCCAAGACCCCCAGGTCATCTCCCATCACCTAGACTCTTGTCCCTTTATACTTTATATATCCCCACATTAACCCCTTTCCCTTTTCTTTCCCATTTCCAAAATCCTTTAATTGTGTCCTCTGGAACTTACAGTATATTATTAGCAAAATATCCTACTTCTTCAATATTGTTGTTGCATACTCTCTCCACCTTTCCTGCACCAACAGAAAGTTCACTCTTCTCTAAGAGTTCTGCTCTAGCTCCATGCCTTCCAAATGATGACTGGTTTTCTCTCTCACATCTCATATGAGTAGCCCTGGTGTGAGATGGACTTGTTTCTCACTGTCCTGAATTATTCTCCTTTCTCCCCCACTAAACTCCCCAATTTTGAATCTCATGCCTCCAATTAAGCTATTTATCATCTCCTTGTTGTAAGCATTCATAAACCCCCAGAACAAGCCTTCTCATTCCCTGAGGGCTGTTTCTCTCTCCAATACCTCTTTTGTCATTATTTTTGGACTGTGATATCCACAAAAATGATCCTTCGAACATCTTGGCCAATTCCTTGATCTCCTCTCCTCCAACAATCCTGTGCTCACCTCCCACTCATCCCCCTGAAGTTACTCTAGAACTCAGCATTACCAACAATCACATGCCCCTCCATATTCTTAATTTCAAGCACTTTATCCCTCTGTATCTTACATAAGAGCTGGGAGAGCATGTGATCTGCTTGATTTGAATCCATACACACACACCACATACACTAAAAAACATGCACATTTTTTTTTCTAACTGGCTGTATAGCTCTAATTTATTTATTTATGTTTATGCTTTTTTTTTTTTTAACCTGTCCTATCCTCCTAATCTTTGCTGGGCCTTCAGTTTCTCATCTCACAGAGCAAGGCAGGTTATCTGAGATGGTCAGGGGATATAAGAGATAGTGTCAGTCTCTGTTGGTCAGGCTGCTCATCATCCTTTATGAAAAATGCTTAATTCTTTTTCATGTTTGTCCAAACTCTAGCCTTCCTTTTTGCCACTGATTCCTTTGTATGTTTAACATACAAATAAGCCATTCCATGAGCCATTCTGTGGCAAAATGCAGTAATAGCTTACAACTCAAATACAGCTAAAGTCAAGCTGATAATAAAAACTTCCTATACTTCCAACTTAACAGCATTTACTAATAGAAGTGCAAAGAATACAAATATTAAAGAACATGTGGAGGGAAACTAAGGCTTCTGAAGATCACTTGCTTTGCTACATTTTAAGACGCTAATTTTCCTTTCTAGCTTCATTCTCTCTCTCCAGCCTCATCTCCCACTCCACCCTCACTGTTTACATACTCCCTACTCTCCAGCCACACTAAATGTGTCACCATTCCTATTAAGTCAAAAATAAAGATCCCTGGTATACAAAGATCTGCCCAACATATTATCAACACAAATGACTTCCTAGTATACAAAACAGAATTGATCTTCCAGGAAATCACACTGTCAATCCCGACAGTGAATCAGGATTCAATTCATCAATTTGTAAAACTCATGTTAGTGAAAAACTTAAACAGAGGTACTGTGTATTAACTTCCTATAGCTGCTATAACAAATCACCACAAACTTAATAGAACGAAGCAGGACAAATTTACTTTCTCCCAGTTCTGTAGGTCAGAGTCCAACACAGGTCTCACTGGGCTAAACTCAAAGTGTCAGCGGGGTTGCATTCCTTTCTGGAAACGTGAGCAGAAAAACCGCTTCTTTGCCTCTACAAGCTTCTAGAGGCTCTGTGCATTCCTTGACTCACGCATGGATCTCCTCCTCAACCTTCAAAGCCAGCAGCAGGCCAAGTCCTTCTCACGTTGCCATCTCTTTCACCTCCCTCTTTCTTTATAAAGACCCTTGTGATTACACTGGGCCCACCCAGATAATCCAAAATAATCTTCCATTATAAATTCAGCTGATTAGTCACCTTCATTCCTCTTTGCCACATAACCTAATACAGTCACAGTTTCTGGGAACTTAGGATGTGGACATCTTCGAAAAGCCATTATTCTGCCTATCACACACCATGACCCAAGAAGTCTCTTTCGTCAAGACAAAGTATTTTCTGGGGATAAACATTAAATAATTTGATCTATCAACAGATAAAAGATCATATCATCATGCCCATAAGTTTGTAACTTCTGAACTATCTTTTCCTTTTATGTTCCTTCAAGGGAATTGAGAAGCAATGTGGATGACAGTTTCAGATGCCTAAGTTCAACTGCAACTGAAGTCTAACTTTATTGCTATATAGCAGCAACAGGCTCTATGGATGTTTGCTTAGTTTAATGCCCAAATGAATATGAGAGCATGCTTCTCCTTTTGGACAATTATTTAATATATATACTACACTCTGGCATAATTTATAAGTATCAAACAGATGTACAAAAAAATTAATTAATCCAAGTCTTTGTGGAATGTTTTCTTTTCAAAAGGCATCTGAGATGGATCTCCAGAAAAAGAGAGAATGAATTACAACAACCTAAAAAAAGTACAGAATTTCATTAGTGCTGTAAATCTATAGGGATCTGTTAAGAAATCTGCTTAAGTATTATGAAAATGATAGGCTTAGGGTCAGCTCATGAGATATTTACTAACTTATAACTAATCTGTATAAATATAATGACAATGTTATGACATATTATGTATTTCATCAATGAGGTCACCAAATCCATATAGAATACTAAAAAATGCACCAACTTTCAAAGCCACAAGTATTCCCCTAACTTTTTGCAGTGTAATCACTTCATAAAAAAGACAATTATTTTGACCTATTACCTGAAATGACAAGGTCTGAGAAAATTGCAGGGCAAGATCCTATCTGAATCTGTGGAGTATCAAGGGAGATGGAACTCAACTTGCACAGATACATTTTTTTATTTGCAGCATGCAAGTATGAGTAATTAAGGATAAGAGGATGTTTAAACAGCCTGCTAATTAACAGCCAGAAGGCCCATGACCAGGTTTCACAGGGTGCAACCTAGACTTAACAAGTATTATAGAATAGATACATATCCTTGATACAGAAGAAAATGACTTGAGATTTCCACTGATTTATCTTCAAGTCTGCTACCGAGCCCATGCAATAAATTTCTATTTCTTGTATGTTTCTGTTCTGAATTTCCTACTTGATTCTTTTGTATGATTTCTGTTTCAGAGAACTATTTTTCTACTCATTTCAAAAAATGTTCACTTTTACCTCATGGAACATGGATATATCAGTTGCTTTAAAGTCTTTTCTGATAATTTCATCATCTGCATCATCTCAGGGCTGGCATCTATTGTCTTTTCCCTGTTTCCTTAAGTTTAAAAAAAAAGTCACATTTTTCTGATTCTTTGTATGTCAAGTAATTTTGGATTATATACTAAGCATTCTGAATATTAGGTTATGAAAGTTTAGATCCTATTATCTTTTGAAGAATTTGGGTTTTTTGCTTAAGTTTAGACTACAAGTTCTGTATTGCCTTCTAAGAGTGGGAGTTCTAATGTTAGCTCAGTTTTCAAAGCCTCTGCTATGTTATTTGGGCTTATCCTTACACGCATCACTGAGGCAAGTCTGGATTTGAACACTGGTTTGTATTGTACATCAGTTCTCTAAGTCTTCGCTGTGTTTCTCTGGATCTGTTCTGTGCACATGTAGCTCATGAGTGACATGGGACCTTTGTGGGTATCCTCTCAGATCAGCTCTCTTCTGATATTTCCCTAGCATGCTCCAGTTTCCAGGGGCCTGTTTCCGAAAACCTCTGACCAGAAAATCGGTTTTCTCTCAAGGTTTTAAGTGCTTGTGCCACCATGACAATGCAACTTTATAGGTGGAGATGGTCTCAGGAAAGGCTTGGGGAAGAATAAGCAAAAAAGGGGTTTTTTTCCCTTGTCCTCTGGCTAGAAATAGGGAGTTTTTCTAAGGGTTTTTGCAAATTTCTACATCCATTGTGCAGTTCCATAATTTAGCCCACCATTTGGTCAAAGTTGGGTCATAGAAAGAAAGAAAAGTAAATTCACCATTATCTAGACTATTCCTCAAGTTATGACTCCCCTTCTCAATCTGCCTGCTATTATTAATTTTCAGAGATAGTTACTCTGTATTCTATTCAGAATTTTTAGCTCTAGAGAGGCTTATCCATTGTATTGTCCATTGTATTATATCCATTTTCCTAACACACTTTTCACCTAATGGCTTTAGTCAACGACTGATCATTATCTAGATCCATAATTCTATTAAGATACTGCATTGTGGTGAGTGTCTAATCCTATCATTCTCCCAGGATTTCTTGTTAGCTATGATTCTTCTATACAGTAAACTTTCTGTCTTAACTATTTGCTTATCCTGGAATATAATCTGCGCAAAAAAAGATAAATGGTTGAGTCTTTCATTTACCAATGATTTTCAGCTGTTCCCTATGAGGGTTTTTTTTTTTTAAGTATTATTATGAACTTCTAAATTCCTATACATTTGTGTTTCAATCTACAACAGTCATTAAGTCATTATTTATCTTTAAACTAATTTTTATGGAAAATTTCAAACATACCCAAAAGTAAAAAAGACTAATTATTAACCCAAATATCCATCATCCATTTTCAACAATTATTAAATCATGGTCATTCTTGTTTCATCTTTGCCCCTGCCCCCTTCCTTCCCATCCTTTGTATCATTAGAAGCAAATTGCCAAAACTGTATCATTTCATCTGTAAATACTCCAATATGAATCTATAAATTACAAAGACTTTACAAAAGCATAACCACAATATCATTATCACATTTTTAAAAGGTAATAAAAGATGTATACAAACTCTACATACAAAACAACAAAATATTCTGAGATAAATTTTAAAGACCAAAATATATGGAGATATACCATGGTTAATGTATTGAAAGTCTCAATATTGAAAGATGTCCAACATATCCAAATTGATCTACAGATTCAATATTAAACAAGTCAAAAATATGAAATAATATTAAATTTGCTTAATATTAAATACAGAATTTATTTATTTACTTATTTAAGAAACTGACAGGCTGAATGTAAAATTTTTACTGAAATTCATAAGGACTAAGAAGAACCAAAGCAATTTTAAAGAAGAAAAGTTGGAAGATTTAAAACTACAATAATTAAAAGAATATAGCACTGGCAAAACAACAGACCAATGGAACAGAACAGGGTCCAAAAATAGACTCACAGTCACCTGAATTACAACAAAGGCAACTTACTTCATTACAGTAAGAAAGGACAGTCTTTTCAATAAATAATGCTGGGCCAAATGGATTTCCATATGGAAAATAAAATGAACCATGAATCCTACCACCTAAGAATAAATCTAAATGTAAAAGTTAAAATAATCAAGCTTATAGAAGAAAACAGCAGAATATCTTCTTGGCTTTGAGATAAAAAAAGACTCCTTAAAACACAAAAAGCACTAATCATAAACAAATAATTTGATAAAAAGGTCTTCATTAAAATTAAGAAATTATCTTAACTAAGACACACTACTAAAAGAGTGAAGAAGTAAGAGAGATGTCTTTAATACTTAATTCAACAAAAAATTTAAATAACTCCTGCAAATCTGTAAGATAGACAACCCAAGACAAAAATGGGCAGAAGACATAAACAGCCACTTCTTAAGAGGATGCCCAAAGGATCAACAGGCATACAAACATCTGCTAATTTTTAAAGTTATCAGGGAGTCATAAATTAAAAGTACAAATAAAATTTCACAACATATACTGCAGAAGAGCTATTCATTTGAAATACTAATAACTCAAAGTGCTGATGAAGATGGAGAGCAACAAGAACTCTTACACACTGTTGGAGAAGTGTAAATTGTTTCAACCACTTTTGAAAACTAGGAGTATCTACTAAAGCTAAACAGCCAAATACCCTGTCCCAGCAATTTCACTCCTGGATATTTATCCAACAGAAATGCATACATACGTAACAAAGACATACTTGAAAATGTTCACAGCAAAATTCATCATAACAGCCAAAAACTGATTATGATCCAAATGCTAGTGGAAAGTACAATGGATAAATAAATTATGGTATATACATATAATGGAGTATTACAAAGCAGTGAAAAAGGATGACCTATTATTGCTATATGAATCAACATGAACAACTCACATAACAACATGTTGATCAAAAAAAGACACAAGAAGTTCAAAAATAGACAATACTAATGAATATTGAATGAAGTCAGAATAATAGTTACCTTTGGGAGTGCGTGATGACTGTCAGGGGGCATGAAGGAGGCTCCTGGATTGATGAAAATATTCTATATCTTGATCTTGGTATTGGTTAAATGAGTGTTGACTTCATAAAATTTCATCAAAATGACACTCAGTATCTATGCACTGTATAATATGCATGTTTTAACTCAATATAAAATATTTTTTAAAGTTAGCAATACTATGTGGGCCCCTTGATTTTTTAATTTTTAGGGGTTTCCCCATCAGTCTGCCTCTTACTTGGGTACTAAAAAGTCCTATTTACTTCCTTTTTCTGAGTAATTACCAAAGAATAGTCTTGATATGTGGCTCCTTCCCACATTATAAAGGCAAAAGCCTAGCTTGAAGTTAGATCTAAATATGGAATTTTTCTTAATATAAATACAATCAATTTTTCTACATTAAGTTCCTGATTACCAGTTTCCACAGCTTCTATTTGGAAAAAAGAGATAAGAAAACACAAAGCTTCTGAGGCTTACTATCTAAGCTCTGTTTTAGCTAGAATTGAAAAAACAAATCAAGGCAAGGTGTCAGCATAAGGTTGTGAAATAAAATATATTATTAAATGTAAAATACTTAGAATATGACAAGCACAAACTAAATACTCAAAAAATATCTGCAATTATTTATACCAATTTGAAAAACACTATAATAGATTCTTATTCTTGAATTTCCTTCAAAATACTTAAAATAAAAAAAAAAGATCTACTTTTAAAAACAAAGCATATTTATGGAGCCAAGGGACTTAACAGACTTTTAATGAAGCAAGCTGAAGTGAACATCAAAGAAACTACAGGACAGATGAGAATTAAATAGATTGTATCTAAGATTTTTTAAAGTTCTAAATTATACTAATAGATATTTAATGATATTATGATTAGAACTCCTATATATTTATCCAGCTCACTAATTGTTAACATTTGCATCATTTTCTTTATATAAGATAAACATATTTCCTGAAACATTTGACAGTAAGTTGCATATATCATGTCCTTTTAACCCAAAATACTTCAGTGTGTACTTCCTAAGAACAAAGACATTTTCATCAATAATAATATAGTTATTAACCTCAGGAAATTTAACAAGTATAAAGTATTTTAATGTCTATTTTCCAATTTTTTAACTGAGCAAATAAAGTCCTGTAGGAGTGTCTTCTTCCTCCAGTACAGGATACAGTTTAAAGTCATGTATTAGATTCAGTTATCATATCTCCCTAGACTCCTTTAATCTGTAAATGTTTTCCTCAACCAAATAACTTTTAAACTATCTCATCTTTACAAGGTATTCTCCAAGGTAATATTTTAAAAGTTGGGTTCTTGAGCAGACTATATAGGGAAGTTTCATTAAAAATAGAGGCTCAATGGAAAAGTTGGGAAAAGTTTCAGACAACTTAAATGAGAATATATAAATCTTCCTATCCAAGAGTGGCTTTAGTATATATACATTTTAAAATTTTTTAATGAGGGGGTTTCTAGATTTCTTTGAGACTGTTGATTCTTGGATTGGTGGTTTATCTTGTCCCTCAAGATTTCAAAAAATTGTAATATATAATCAACTGAGACAAAATAAGTCTGGCCAATGATTTGACAGCTATCTGTAAGGAATGGATCCAGAGAAAACTATTGCTTTCATCAAAATTCCCTCCTACAGTTAACAAAAAACACCCAATTCTAGTAAGCAAATCTTTAAAGGTACTGGCATTATTATGATTATGCATAGATGTAACAGCTATTAGCCACAACAGGATTTATTCCTTCACTCAACAAATAGTGACCGTATGCCAACTATGTGTCAGATCTATGGCAGCTGCATGTGGATCCAACAGCTAAGAAACAGGCATGGTACCTACCCTTAAAAAGCTTACAATTTAGTAAACCTAAAGACTCCTGTTTTCAGACAGGACAGGTATTACTTTCCCCTATTTTGAAAATGAAGCACCTATGATGCAGAGTGATAAATATGTCCAAAGCCACAAAACTATTAAGTGTTCTAGAGGGACAAGAAAGGTAGATCCTAAAATCCTGGTATTTTATCTCCTAATACAAAACTTAACCTACCTCTATCAGACTGCAGAAGAGCTGCTTAAGAATATCCTCCAACCTATCCACAGACTCCAAAAGGGACCACATCCCCTTCATCCCCAACATATGTTCTAGCTTTGTTCCACTGAGTCAGTCACCAACTAGTTTCCAAAAAATGTATTAGCATTTTCACTTTAAAAGTAACAGGTTATCTCCAAACACAGAGAAAAACAGAAACTACACAAAAGGGATATACATTTTTAAGTGCTTACTATATTACCGTAACACTAAAACCTGGTAAAAAAAAAAGAAAAAACTGAGAGTATATACTAATTTCTTTCTGCATATGCCCACATACATTTATTTTAGAAGAAAGGTTAGAAGAATCAATTTCTCTTGATTTATTTTCGGTTTTAAACAGAAACATAGGTCAATCTACTAAGAATACGGATTACACTTTTCAGGACAGAAAAAAAGGGTAAGTCACTGAGAGTTGCTATCAACTTTCACCTCCCTCTAATTTCCCCCAATTTATCTCTTACCCTAGCACTCAATCTACAAATACTTCTCCAACTATGTAGAGGTCAGCTAATTTATTCTGTAAAGGGTCACACAGTCAATATTTTTGGCTTTCTGGGTCCTAACGTCTCTG
Source organism: Camelus ferus (assembly GCF_009834535.1). Taxonomy (NCBI): domain Eukaryota; kingdom Metazoa; phylum Chordata; class Mammalia; order Artiodactyla; family Camelidae; genus Camelus; species Camelus ferus. Next base: position 38,036,141 of record NC_045697.1, read on the forward strand.
ATGCAACTACCTAACTCTGCCACTACAGCTTGAAAATAGCCATACACAATATGTAAAAAGAGTGGCTGTATTCCAATAAAGCTTTATTCATACACCCTAAAATCTGAATTTCACATAATTTTCACATGTCAAAAATAGTCTTCTTTTGGCATTTTCCCCCTAACCATTTAAAACTGAAAACACCACTCTTAGTTCTTGGGTCACACAAAAACAGGCAGCAGGCTGGATCTGGTGGTTTGCAGACCCTGATGGAAAGACTTGCTTGCAACCTGGAGCTGCAGTAGGTGACTGGCCCTTCTCTACCTCAGTCAACTGATTATCTCTACCTTTATCTAAACCTAAAATCTGACAGGAAATAGTTCTTATTCTACTTTTCAGTCATTTTGCAAATTATCTTTATCTCAGAAAAGGACAAATTATAATTCTTACTTAGGGGTAGTAACGGAAAAATTTCAAGAATTGCTGGGAAAAAAAAAAACTTTACCATCTGGATATCAATTATACCAACAAATAACTTCACTCCTCATAAGAATAAAAATTCTAAAGATAAATCAAGGGAAGTAGTAGATCATATATTTTTATAATACTCTGTCCTTTGCTCCTTGCCAGAAGATTGCAAACCTCACTGCAACCAATAATTATGCCAAAAAAAAGAAAGAAAGAAAAGAAAAAAAAGATGGCATACCTCTGAGCTCAAAATGAAGATTGAAGGTATCTAGTGAAACTCACCAAGTTGTAAAGATTCATCTAAGAGGAATGCAGAATTTTCCAAAGGCATCTTACACTGTGACAAAATCAGCTTCTAAGTTTCAGCAGCTTTACAGGAAAAAAAAAAATTCTGTAAAACAAGTGCAGCTGTGGAAATAATGTTAACCAAATTCTAAATAACAATACTTCCAGTATTTTTTTCCCATCCACGTATACAGCATTAATTGGGGCATCCTATATGCCAGGAATTGGGGATTTAGCAATGAACATGTCAGATCCCATCAACCCCTCTGGGACCTCAGTCTATAGAGCAACTCCAAATGGGATAGAAGGCTTTAAGAATTATGATGGTGTGAAGGGAAAGCATGGCAGAGATACAAACCAGTCTGGTGGGAACTGGTTAAGAAAGGTCTCCTAAAGGAGGGGCATTTAATGCATAATAAGTAGGATCTGACCAAATAAAGTAAGCAGAGAGGGGAGAGAAAGAACGTGTTTCATTGGAAGGGAACAGCCTGTTCAAAAGGTCAGATTTCGGAGAGAATATGGCATTCATGTGGAAGTGAAACAAGTCCAGTGTGGCTGCTCAGAGTAAGAAAAGGGATGAGAAGGTCATTCTCTAAGATGGGCAAGGGAGGAAAGAAAAAGGTGAAGCAATTTGCCCCAAGTCACACACTCCACTTGAGAAGGAAGAAGGCGATCCTTTCAGGGGGCTTTTGTGAGGGTCTGAGGGAAAACTGCCCTAGGCCAATAGCCAGCCTAGGATGGATGATTTGATCAACTGACCCTCTGGCAAAATGACAGGGAAGAAGTCAGTCTCAGCACCATTCTCAATTACTAATTAACAGTTGCCATGCATTCCACTATGTATGAAACCCAGTTTTAAGTGCTCAACATTGTGTTAATTAATTAAATCCTCACAACATTCCTATGAGGTAGCTATTTTTATTACCCTTTATTTCCAGTATGGTTTTATGAAACGGTCCAATCATGGTCATTAATTTTTATTAATGATTAAAATAAAAATTATTGGCAATGTTAACAACACTTCTTACCACAATATCAGAAGCATTTTAATTACTTTTCAAACAAAAAAATACTATTTTAAAGATCAATTAACAAAAACAAAAGACTTTCCAACTTTAATTTGGTAATTTCCTGATTAACTAGCAGTTCTGTTGGGGAAATTCTGTTCCTTGCTCATTCATTCACTTATTATGATAAGTTCTACATATCCAATGATCAGGGAAAAAACACTAAATTTCTGCCCTCGTGGAGCTTTAGTCACTGAAATACAATAAGGATCAATATCCCCTGGGTATTAATTAATTTTCTTTTTGCAACATATCCTAAGTTTTTTGAATGAATGAAGAACCAACAACCAACCAGACAAAAATCTGATGCAACAGAGGAAAATCAAAATCTGAGGGAAGTGGATTGTGAATAAAAATTAAACACATGTTAAAGGAGGAGGAAGAAGAACAATAACTGCTCCACTACAAAAGGGAACCCTCGTACACTGTTGGTGGGAATGTACACTGGTGCAGCCACTATGGAAAGCAGTATGGAGGTTCCTCAAACTACCACAAGATCCAGCAATTCCACTCCTGGCTTTACTCAAAGAAAACAAAAACACTAATTTGAAAAGACATGTGTATGCCTATGTTCACTGAAGCACTATTTTCAATAGTCAAGATATGGAAGTAACCTAAGGGTCCATCAATAGATGACTAGATAAAGATCACGCACGCACGCGCGCGCACACACACACACACACACGCACACACACTGGAATACTACTCAGCCATAAAAAGAATGAAATCTTGACATTTGTGACAACGTGGGTGGACAACATGGGTATCAAGCTAAATGAAATAAGTCAGAAAGAGAAAGACAAATGCTGAATGATTTCACTCTTACGTAGAATCAAAAAAAACAAGATAAATAAACAAAACAAAACAGAAACAGACTGAGAAACAAAGAACTGGTGACTGCCAGGAGGTAACAGGGTAGGGGGAATGGATGAAATTGGTGAAGATGATTAAGAGTTGTATAAAACTTTCAGCTACAAAATAAAGTCAAGGAGATATAACGGAAATACAGTCAATAATACTGTAACAACTCTGATTAGTGACAAAAGGTAACTGGACATATTATGATTATTTCATAATGTATAAAAGTATTGAATCACTATGCTGTATACAGAAATTAATATAATATTGTATGTCAAGTATAACTTAATTAAAAAAACTATTCCACAGAGGAACATACTCAGGAAGAATGAAAAAGAACCCTAACTCAAAAAGAGCACAGAGAAGTAGTAGTAATCACCCACAATGATGAAGGTCCTTAAGAGACTCAAAACAGTTGTGAAAATAAAAAGTAAATACATATTACACAGCAGAGGATTCAAGATTATAATCTAGTGATGAAAGATTATACCTTAATCCAGCAGTCTTCATGCGGGGTACCAGATAGTTTTTAAAGGTATCAGTTTCCAGATTCTCAATGTCTATAATTACCAACCAGTTACTGGAATAAGTCAGAGCATCGTGCTGGTTTCTCCTTTCCTATACTCTATTTTATATTCACCTTCTTTCAGTTCACAAGAGGAAGACATCTCTCACATATCCAAAATCTCACTACAATGCATTTCCCTGAAGAAATATCCAGAACACCAAAGGAATAACCTGAAATACTAATATCAGGGGAGTATCCTTTAATGGAGATATCACATACTTAAGGTGGTCCTGTCTTTCCCTATCCCAAACACTTTTTTAAAAAATATTTTATTTATTTATTATTATATTGTTTAAATTATTTTATTTGGGGGAAGGGGGTAATTAGGTTAGTTTATTTTTAGAGGAGATACTGAGGATTGAACCCAGGACCTCATAAATGCTGAGAATGCACTCTACCATTTGAGCGATACCCTCCCCCGCCACACACTTTTATTAAGAAAAACACGTGACATTAAAAAGGAGATACTTTGGCCCTAGTGCACTATTAAATCCTCAAGAACTGAGAATAACAAAAATTTTTCACTAAGAAGCCCATCTGAGAGAGAATCCAATGAAAATGGTGATGATAAATATTGAAGAAAGCTGTCAGTTAGTTCATTCAGGTAAAAAGCTTACGGCCAGACTCCTTATCTAATTTATCTAGAAATATTTACAACTCAAGATCTGGGACTAATTTAGCAGGAATATGCTATAAATTCTACTATAAATTATATACCTAACAAAATTATAAATAAGTGTCTTGTAAACCTCATATTTATTTATTACCCAGTATCTTTTCTCTTCACCATTAATTTCCACTGAAACCAGTCTCATTCAATTCTAATATATTTAAATTCATTCATGGTGATGAAACTTCTTTTCTTTAACACTTAGACCATCATAGACACAGTTAATAAACATTTTGAGTTTCAATTTATATTCATATTTTTGATGTCCAGAAGCATTTTTCAACTACTGAAAGAAAAGAACTGCCAACCAAGAATCCTATATCCAGACAAAATATCGTTTAGGAAAGAGAGGGAAATTAAAATGTCCATGGATGAAGGAAAACTAAGAGAACCTGCCATCAGTAGGCCTGCCTTAAAAAAAAGAATGACTTTAGGAATTTCTTCAAACCTAAAGGAAGTTATAAAAAAAGGAACATTGGAAAATCAGGAGGGAAAAAATGGAAAGAGTAAAAAGAGTATGGGTAAACACAACAGACTTTCCCTTCTCTAAGTCTTCTATATTATTTTTGATGATTTAAGCAAAAATTCTAACACTGTGTGATATGGTTCTCAAGATATGTAAAGAAAATATAAAAGGCAATTAAATTAGAAAAGGAGGTTTGGGGGGTGGTAGTTAAGGAACTTAACCAGTAGACTATAGTAAGTTATGTACACATAATATAAAACCTAGAACAACTACAGAAAAGCTATTCAAAGAGATACAATCAAAACACTATAAATAAAACAGGACAGAATCCTAAAAAAATGTTCAACTAGTCCACAGGCTTCTTTCTCCATCTCCAACTATTACTGAAAAAGGAGTTGAATTAAGGCTACTCTATCCCCAGGCAGGATGGATGTTGAACAAGTCTGAGGACACGGATGAGTCACATACTCTAGGGGTAGAATTTGCAAAGCACTTATAATACCAACTTTGACATTACTCTCACATATTGCTGTTGGGAGTAAATATTGGTACCAACTTATGAAGAACAATACATCAATACCTTACAAAATTACAAATGTTCTTATGCTTTGGTCCAGCAAAACAGAAGATTATAACCAGCATTTTTTAAATGAAACAGGATAGGAAAAAAAAAGTCAAAGTACAGGATATCTAATAATGGTAAGGGTATTTCCTGAAACTGTTTTATTAGGTATGTGTTAATGTGTGTTATGTGTGTACTGGGTCATAACATAAATTATAGTTCTCACTATAGGTTGCGGTCAAGGAAATTTGGAAGCCATTATTTCATCTCAAAAAGAGCCTGGGCAAAGGAACAAACTGACTCTTTGGAAAGGGAGGGTTCAATACCCTGATGTGAAGAAGTAAAAGGAAAGAAAGGCATATAAGGAGACAAAGCAAAGGCAAGGTAGTATGTTACCATGCTATACAGAGCCACGAGAAACATGGCCAATTCGAGGTGAATGCAGGGGAGAATAGGAAGAGAGAGAATTTATCTAACTGGGGCCAAAAAAAAGAGACAGAAGAGATCCATCAAAGTTTGTCCCACAGAGTGTTAATTCCTAAAAGGAATTCCAAATATTTCTTTTTCCCTCAATGACACTATTTTCTTTGCTTACTCTTTTTAAGGTAAATTGTAAATTATGTATGTGGCTTACATTTGTCTTTCACATTGTATTTCTATTGGATAATGCTGGTCTAGAGCCTGGAGTGCTGCTAACCTCTCTGCATTCATCTGCTGATTTGTCAGAAAGATGTGAAACATCTTCCACTGTCATTTTTCTTCTCTTTCCCATTATGGGTAGAAATGAAAGTTTCTGAATCCACAACTGTGTTCAATGAAAACTAAAAGCAGCCCACAAAAATAATGTCTCCAATCTTCTTTTATAACTTCTTGAAAAATAATGCAGTAACTTGGGCAATACAAAAAAAATTAAAAAACTGAAAAAAAGATGCAATAGTGCTAATTTTTTCCCATATTCTATCACTCCTCCACATGACACCATTATTCTTCTATTTTCATGTTATCTTTCTAGGAAAGATGGAAATAATGAATCATGATGAAATAAATCTTAAGATGATGAACTAGCACAATATTTAAAGGTAAGTGAATACAATTGATGCAAGGGAGTTTTATTTAATTTTTAAAGTAAATTTTGCCTTTGTTCTTTGGAAAACCTCCATAGTAACTAATCACAAAATACTAGTCCTTACAAATAGAAATGTTTAAAAAAAAATCAGAAAGTTAGAATTAAATCCAATGGATATTGATGTATACTAAGGATTAATCAAAAATTGGTAAGTAAAAGGTAACTAATAAAGCATTTTTCTTACCTGTCCTGTTAAACTATATTTCAAAGTAACTAAAGTGACCTAATCAGTGAGCGCTAGTCCTTCAAAATATTTTAGCTAATAAGAACAAAAGCAATGACATAATTAGGTAGGCAACAATCATCACTGGACTTTAAAACCATTAGGAGAAAAAGTCAATGAATTGCACAAACGGATCATGTTGTCACCAACTGAGTGCAACTGATCTTAGCATCTCCAAAAATGAGACAGATACTCTGCACCTCTTGATGTAATGAAATATGCAGTATGTAGTACTACTTATAAAATGTTCTTGTTTAAGAAAGAGTCAAACTGGAATATATCAAACCTTTGTATCATATATTCTTAACAGCAGCAATGTCACACCCAAATGGTGAAAAAATCTTAAATAAGTAAATTAAAATGGTTTCTTGCCCTCCAAAGCACAATGCTTTATCTATTCTTCGGTCTTGGGGGGCAGACAATAAAGAAAAAAATGTCTTCAAGTGAAAAACAGTGGAAAAAAATAAAGGTTGAGTAACACTGCTTTAGACCAAACTTTCAGGTTATACTAATACAGGAAAGGCTTTAGTAAAATGACATCAGGAAGAAGCAATCTGATAAATCCAGAATGTGAACCATTCTACAAAAGACAACTGACCTAGTTTCTTCAACACAGATGAAAAAAAGGGAAAAGGGAGTAAGGCCTTGTCAACTGTCCTAAAATTTTAAAAGATTCAGAGTCTTTAGTTTAAGAAATATACTTTAAAATATTTACAAATGAATGATATGTGAAATATGATTCAAATAGTATTAGGAGAGAGTAGATGGGTAAGGATATAGATGAAGCAAGACAGATCCTGAATTAATAGTTATTAAAGGTGGGTGATGGGTTGATGGGAGTTCATTATTCTACACTGTATACCACTGTGTATGTTTAAAATATTCCATTAAAACAAAAGCATGTGTTATTTGAGGAAGATTTTGCACTCTCAAGAAACTGGAGAACTGTGTAACACATAGTTTGCTCAAATATTTTCAATCAAAGGTGATCTATAAACTCATGTCACTCTCCTTCCAAAATAAAAAAAAACCTAACAACCAATTGTTAATACCTCATTTGAATCCTGATTCAAACAAACCAATAACAAATGGCATTTTTGAAACAATTGAAAAATTCTGAATATGGACTAAGCATTATATGACATTAATAAATTACCATTAATTTATAGTTAGATGTGGTAATGATACTGAGTTTATGTGAGAAAATATCCTTACTTTTTAAAGAAACATATAGAAGTATTTAGGGGTGAAGTGACAATTTCTTTCATCCTTTTCTTTCTTTTTCTATTTTTTTTTTCCAAAAGAAAACCTGAAGAGTGAAAGAGATGATGACAACAAACATTTTGTTTTGCCTCTTTTGCCTTTGGAAAGCCTACTGATAAGAGAGCACAAATGTAGAAAAAGTGAAATCTATGAAACAATGAAAAGAATGCAGAAGAAAATTACAAAGAGATGAAATGACACAGTAGATTTCTGGAGAACAGAAAGCAGATCCAAGTGTGTTAACAGGTTACACAGAAATAAGGAAAGCATAGTTCAAAATACACACATAAAGGGACTAGAGTTGGGGGAGGGTATAGCTCAGTGGTAGAATGCATGCCTAGCATGCATGAGGTCCTGGGTTCAATCCCCAGTATCTCCATTTAAAAAAATGAAAGTAAGTAAAAAATTTGAAAAAGGGACTAGAGTGGAGCTCTAAGTCAATCATGCTGAGACTCTAGGCTCAGTGTTAGCAGGTAAGCAGGCTGAAAACAAGCAACCTATAAAAAAAGCTTTATCTGTCTCTTTTCTCTGCACCCCTTCCCTGGCTAAACAAGGCCCAGTGTCACCCCTAGGCCTAAAATTGCGAAACTTTTTTCTAAAGAAATCTAACAAACTGCTCAGAAAGAAATCAGATGGATGTTAAGTGTCCGGAGGGCTCATGTCAATATGACAACTGGAAAGCTCCTGAGAATAACAATACTTCTCTGCTCTTCTGCTCTAAACCCAAACTTGCCAGCAGACAAGATGCTCCATCTATGTACAGAGAATTACCAACTACTCTTTTCAAACAGAGAAGGTAATTTCAAACAAAAATCCACCTATCCAACAAGGGAAAAAAACCTACCACAGCTACTTAAAATAATCAAGATAATCCTGTAGCAATATACATGAACCAACAATAATAATCCCCAGCCATACAAGGAAAAACCACAGCTAGAAAAAGACCAAAATAAATAATTAGATCAACTAACCCCAGAAGAACTAAAGATTATTCACGGTACAGAAAAAAAGGATACAAAACAAAATATCCTTGAGATACTTCTAAAGAAACTGCACTCAATTTAAAAAAACAAAACAAAACAAAACCCAGAATGCCACATATTTAATAATCAATGATACAGATTTCATTACACTAAGAACTGTTATAAATGCTTAACAAATATGAACTCCTTTGTCCACAAAATAGTTATTAACCTCATTTTGTAGTTCAGAAACTGAGCATAGAGAGGTTAAATAACTTGCCGAAGGCCACGTAGTTATTAAGGGTGGAGCTGGGATCTTAACCCATAGTCTGGTAGTCTGGTTCCATCATATATGCTTTTAACTACTATATTATACCCGGAGAAAACAAGCAAAGCTACTGAAATATTTACAATCTGCTTACAGTCATAGGAAGACAGGAATATACAGTTGAAGAAATCTGTTATAATACAGAATTAAAAACCAATGGCAGAAAACAGAAGAAGAGATAAAGACATAAGGATCAAACAGAAAGCCAATAATCTGCTGGTGAGCATTCCCAAGTGGGAGAACATAGACAACCAGGAAATACTACCAAAGAAATAATAAGAGAACATTTTCCACACCTGAAGGGAGAGACCTGTATTTCAACTGAAAGGGCCTACAAACTCCAGAGAGTCTGGATAGAACAACAAAAACAATTCATACCTAGACACATTAACTCTAAAATTCCAGAATTACAAGGACAAAGATAAAACACTAAAACTTCCAAAGAGAGAGGGAAAAGGTTATTAAAAAAGTAACAAGACTCAGAGTAGCATTAGACTCCCTTCCATTTTGATCTAAACAGAATAGAGCAAAATCCATTAAGTTCTTACGGTAAATTTAATTTGAATCTAAATTTCTGCACCCGAACTATTAAGCAATTATGAACCAGGACAAAAACTATGTTCAGGCATGCAAGAATTTATAATGTTTACATCTTAAATACCCTGTGTACTTAAGTTAATTTAGAATACATTCCAGCAAAAAGGGGAGTGCCATGAAAGAGAAAGATACCTAAGAAACAGTAAATCTAATGCAGAAATACACTGAAGGAGTATCTCAGAAAGATATACAGCAGACTACCAACCCATGAAGACTGAGGCAGGAAGCAGAAGAACTCTAAGAGGGATGTCTCCAGGAAAATGAGGAATTCCATCCAACAAAGAAGAGATACTATGATTCAAGCAGGAAACATTTGAGGATAGGGTGAAGGTAGATTTTTTTTCTACCAAAGAGAAAAAGGCAATTACAGACTGGGGAGGGAGGAAATGAACAAAACTAAGCAAACTAATCAGAATATAAAGCAAAATAGTGACAAGATAGTGGAAAAAACTTATGAACCTAAATAAAGAGAACCAACCTTACCTTGATTATCACATATTTTACTTTTTTGAGTTCCTGTAGCAACATAATTTTGGACCCATGGAAAATTAAAAAATAATTCTAGCTAAATGATCAACTGCAATTTACTGTGTTCAGCTTTTAGAATCAACATACTGAAAAGCCTGAATGTCTTTCAGACCTAAATCTTATTATAGAGCAGAATGTAAATGTCATGTGATCAGCCTGGTCAAATACCAAAAAAAAAAGTAGGAATGGAAGTGAGGGAATAGAAGAGACAAGATGGAGAAACAGATAAAAGTCTTCATCTGTCATACTAGGGATTAAAATACAATATCTAAGAAACTATTTACAGTTAAAAAGTACTAATAAAAGAACTAACTATAATAAAAGTTTTGAACTTCAGAATGAAGATAGAAGAGACATTCAGGACAACATAAGTAAGCTAAATCCTTATCTTTCTTAGCAAAATCAAAAGAATAAAGTTAATTAATCAAGAAATAAAAGCAGATCCCAACAAAGAGCCTAGGACCAGATGGCTTTGCAGGAAAATTCTCCAAAACATTTAAAGAACTAACACTGATCCTCCTCAAATTTACAAAGAATTAAACAGGAGGGAACATTTCCAAACTCATTCCAAGAAGCCAGCATTACCACAATACCAAAGCCAAAAAAAGACAAGAAAACTACAGACCAATGTTCCTGATGAATATTTATATAAAAACGCTCAACAAAATACTAACAACCCAAATTCAACAGCAAGTTAAATGGATTATGTGCCATCATCAAATGGTATTTATAACTGGAAGGCAAGGATGGTTCAAAATATGAAAATCAATCAATGTCATACACCACATTAACAGAATCTAGGGGAAAAAAAGATCACCTCAATTGATGGAGAAAAAGCATTTTACAAAATTAAACAATCTTCCAAAATAAAAACACTAAGCAAACTATCAACAGAAGCAAACCACCTCAATGTAATAAGAGCCATATAATAAATATCCACAGTTAACATCATACTCAACAATGAAAACTAAAAGCTTTTCCTTTAAAATTATGGACAAAGCAAGGATACCTACTCACATTGCTTCCATTCAATATAGAGCTGAAAATCCTAGCTAAAGCAATTACCTAAGAAAAAGAAACAAAAGGAATTCAAATACGGAAGGAAGAAGCAAAAAATTACCTCTATTCACAGATAACAAGGTTTTATATGCAGAAAACCCTAAAGATTCCACACCCACAAAAGACTGTTAAAGCAAATGAATGATTTCAGTAAAGCTGCCCAATGCAAACTAGACTCAAAAATCAGTTTTGTTGTTGAACATTAACAATGAACAATCCAAAAAAGGAAACTAAGTAAACAACTGCATTTACAACAGCATTAAAGAATATACTTAATAACCTTAATCAAAGAGGTGAAAACTTATACACTGAAAATTATAGAATATAGTTAAAAGAAACCAAAGACACAAAGAAATGGAAAGACACTCTGTGGACTGGAAGACTCAGTATTATTAAAATGTCCACATTATCTAAAGCAACCTATAGACTCAATGCAATCTCTCTTAAAATCCTGCTAGCATATTTTGCAGAAATGTAAAAACAATCTCAAAATTCATATGGAACCTTAAAGATTTCCCAAATAATCCCAAATAGCCCAAAAAATCTTGGGGGAAAAAAAGAACAATACTGGAGAACTCTCAAGTCCTGATTTCAAAACATACTATAAAGCAACAGTAATTAAGACAGTAGCATTAGGACAGATATAAAATACCAACGGAACAGAATAGACAGCCTAGAAACAAACCTTTGCATATACGGCCAAATGATGTTCAACAAGAATACCAAGACTACACAATGGGAAAAAAGACAGTCTCTTTAACAATTGATGCTGGGAAAACTGGATATGTAAAATGAATTCAGACCTTTACCTCATACCATTTACAAAAATGAACTCAAAATAGATTAAAGACATAAACATAAGATCTAAAACCATAAAACTCCTAGAAGAAACACTGGGGAAAAACTCAAGACATTGGATTTGGCAGTGTTTTCATGGATATGACACTAAAAGTACAGGCAACAAAAACAAAAATACACAAATGGACTACATTAAACTGAAAAGCTTCAGCTTATCAAAGGAAACAAATCAACAGAGCAAAAAGGCAACCAAAAGAATGGGAGAAAATATTTGCAAAGTATATATCAGATAAAGGGCTTAATATTCATAATACCTAAGAAACTATAACTCAACAAAAACCAAATAATCCAACTAAAAAAATGGGTAATGGACATACACAATTCTCCAACGAAGATAAATCGAATGGCCAACAGGATACAAAAGGTGTTCAACATTCCTAATTATAAGAGAAATGCAAATCAAAATTACAGTAAGATATCACCTCAAACCTATTAGGATGGAAACTGTTAAAAGAACAGAAAATAACAAGGGTTAGTGAGGATATAGAGAAACTGGAAACTTGTTCACTGTTACTGGAAATGTAAAATGGTGCAGCTATATGGAAAAGAGTATGGATATTCCTCAAAATACTAGAAATAAAATTACCATACGCTCCAGCAATCACATTCCCAGATACGTATTCAAAAAAATTCAAAACAGGATCTTGAAGAGTTGTTTGTACACTCATGTTCATTTCAACATTATTCACAAGAGCCAAGAGGTGAAAGCAATCCAAAAGTCCATCTACAGATAAATGGATAAAGAAAATGTGGGATATACAACTATGGAATATTATGCAACCTTAAAAAATGAATCTTGTCACACACTATAAAACGGATGAACCTCAAGGACATTATGTTAAGCAAAAGCAGCTTATAGACAAATAATACGCGATTCCACTTACTTGAGGTATCTAAAGTAGTCACAATCAGAAACAGAAAGCAGAGAGGCAGCTGCCAAGGGCAAGGGGCAGAGGGGAAGGAGAACTAGTGTTTAATGATTAGAGTTTCAGTTTTGCAAGATGAAAAATGTTTTAGAGATCTGCCACACAACAGTGTGAATATATTTATCACTAACAGGACATTTTAAAATGATTAAGGTGATAAATTTAATGTTATGTGTTTTTCTAAGATAATCTAAAAAAAGACATGTTAGTTATAACATAAAGATAAATATCAGAAAACCTGCAAACATGGTTAAAAGTGATTGCTTGTTATGGTAGTGGTTTCTATCGCTCAGCAGCTATAGAGCACTTCCATCATCACAAAAAGTTCTATTAGACAATGTGGGTATACAGAAATCACAATGTAATAAAACTAGAAAATTAATCAAAAAATCAGGAGGAAAAAAGTCTGCCCTCATAAATTACTGTGCTTAAACTTTCATACTTATGTTTCCAATTTTTCATATTCCTTACCATTTCTGTTGCTATACTGTTTATGTTTACTGAGTACAGAGAATATTTTGTCAAGTTTCCTTCCATTTCCTAAAATAAGATTTATTCTGAGTCACTTCTCTTTTGCATGTTACATTTCTATTCATTTCCTTTGGCAGAAGTTTTATCTAGGGTCTGCGCCAATTTTTTTTTTTTAAATATTGTGATTTCACATCATTTTCTAATGGGAACTTATTTCGGTTTCCTACGGCTGCCAAAACAAAGGATCACAAACTGGGTGACTCAAAACACAAAATACTTCTCTCTCACAGTTGAGGTACATGCCTTTCATACCCAATTTGTTGAGAATTTTTATCACGAAAGAACTTTAACTTTGTCAAATGCTTTTCTTCATCTATTCAATAGTAACTGATCATGTGATTTTTATCTTTCTTTCTATTAACATGGTGTGTCACATTTATTGATTTGTGTATACTGAATCATCCTTGCATCCCAGGGATAAACTGAACTTGACTATGGTGTGTGATCCTTTTAATGTGTTGTTGAATTCAGTTTACTTGTAGTTTGTTTATCATTTCTGCACCTATATCATCAAGGATATTGGCCTGTAGTTTTCTTGTAGTATCCTAATCTGGTTTTGATATCAGGTCTCAAAATGAGTTTAGGAGTGTTTTTTCCTCTTCAGTTTTTTGGAAAGGTTTAAGAAGAACTGGTGTTAATTATTCTTTAAATATTTGGTAGAACAATTCACCAGTGAAACTATTTGGTCCTGGCTTTTCTTTGTTGCAAGGCTTTTGATTATTTTTCAATTTCCTTATCCATTATTGGTCTGTCCATTTTTTCCACTTCAAGATTCAGTCACGGTAGATTGTACATTTCTAGGAATTTATTCATTTCTTCTAGATTAATCAATTTGTTGGCATGATTGTTCATAGTAGTCTTATTTTCCTTTGTATTTGTTGTGTCAGTTGTAATGTCTCCCCTTTCATTTCTGAGTCTTCTCTTTTCCTTAGTCTAGCTAAAGATTTGTCAATGTTCTCTTTTCAAAAAAACACTACTAGTCTCATTTATTTTTGTATTGTTTTCCTGGTCTCTTTCATTTATTTCTGCTCTAATCTGTATTTCCTTCCTTCTGCTAACTTTAGGCTCAGTATGTTCTTCTTTTTCTAGTTCCCTGAAATATAGTTATATTGTTTCTTCATGATTTTATTTCCTTAATCTAGGCATTATTTATTGCTATAAAGTTCCCTCTTAAAACTGCTTTTGCTGCATACCATGTGTTTTGGTATTGTGTTTCCACTTTTGTTTGTTCCAATTTTTTTTATTTCCCTTTTGATTTCTTCTTTAACTGATTGGCTGTGTAGGAGTGTGTCATTTAATTTCCACACATTTGTGAATTTTTCAGTTTTCCTCCTGTTACTGATTTTTAGTCTCACACCACTGTATGGAAAAGACACTTAATATGATGCCAATCTTCCTACATTTGCTAAGGCTTGTTTTGTGACCTAACATTATGTATCCTGGAGAGTGTCCATGTGCACTTGAGAAGAATACGTATTCTGTTGCTATTGGATGGAATGTTCTGTATATGTCTCTTAGGTCCAGTACCTAGTACCAAACAGTAGGTACAAGGTATATTTCATTTCCAGCATTTCCCTCATTCTTCTAGATGAGTTATCAATGAGCTATCCATTACTGAAAGAGGGAATAATTGAAGTCCCCTACTATTATTGTATTGTTGTTGATTTCTCTCTTAAGATCTGTTAGTATTTGCTTAAGATTTTTAGGTGCTCCAGTGTTGGGTGCATATATATCTGCAATTGTTATATCCTCTTGATAAATTGATCCCCTTTTCATTGTATAATGACCTTCTTTATCTCTTGTTACAATTTCTGACTTACAGTCTATTTTGTCTGATAAAAGGTAAGCTACTCCTACTCTCTTTGGTTTCCCTTGCATGGAATGTGTTTTTCTATCCCTCCTCTTTGAACCTATACATATTCTTAAAGGTGAAATGAAGAAATGAATCTCTTATGTGGCTGAAAATAGCTGGCTATTTTTTAAATCCAGTCAGCTACCATATGCCTTTTGATAGGAAATTTTATCCATTTACATTTAATATAATTATTTATAGATAAGAACTTTCTAATGCATTTTACTAAATGTTTCCTGCCTGTTTTGTAGTCCCCTTATTCTTTTCTTCATCTTTTGCTGCTTTCTCTGTGAAATGATAATTTTCCATTATGGTATGCTGATTCCCTTCCCTTTATCTTTTGGGTATCTACCGCAGGTTTTGCTTTTTGGTTCCCTTGAGACTTACATAAAACATCTTCTACATATAATAGTCTACTTATAGATCTAACAACTTAGATCACATGCAAAAACTTTACTCTTTATTTTTGATGTCATGATTTACCTCAATATTGTGCATCCATTAACAAATTACTGTAACTATAGTTACTTTTAATACTTTTGGCCTTTTAAACCTTTAGTTTGTAATTAACATATCACCATATTACTCTGAATACTCTCATATTATCTAATGCTCTGAAATGAATTACATGCTTACCTTTACCAGTATGTTTTATGTTTTCATGTTACTAATTAGCATTCTTTTCTTTAAACTTGAAGAACCCCTTTCATCATTTCTTACAAGGCAGGTCTAATGGTGATGAACCCTCAGTTTTTGTTTGGGAAAGTCTCTCTCCTTCATTCCTATAAAACAGCCTTGCTGGGTAAAGTATTTTTGTTGGTAGTTTTTCTCTTTCAGCACTTTGAATATATCATCCCACATTCTCCTGGTCTGCAAAGTTTCTACTGAGAATTCTGCTGATAGCCTTGTGGGAGATTCCCTTATGGGATTCCCTTACATGTGAAGAATTTTTTTTCTTACTGCTTTTAAAATGTTGTGTTTGATTTAGACAATTTTATATTGTGTCTTGGAAAAGATCATTTCCAGTTGAAATTTGGGGGTTACCTATTCACTTCAAGCTTCAGGAACTTAGATGTCCAAACTTCTCCCCAGATTTGGGAACTTCTCAGCCATTATTTCTTTAAATTAGCATCATACTCCTTTCTCCCACTCTTCTTCTTCTGGGATTTCAATAACGGGTAGATTGTTTCTTTTAATGGTATTCTTTTCTTTGTCTTTTCTTTCATTCTCTTTTGTTTCTTTGGAAGGATTCAAATGACCTGTCTTCTCATTCACTCTTTCTTCTGCTTTGTCAAGTCTGTAGTTGCAAGATTTCTGTTGAACAGTCAACTGTACTTCTCAACTTGAGGATTTTTTTTAATGGTTTCCATTTCTTTGTTGAACTTCTCATTTTGTTGATGCATTGTTTTTCCCAGTTTCATTTTCTTGTCTTTTTTTTTTTTAATAGTTTAACAAATTTCTTCAAGGGGATTACTCTGAATGCTTTGCAGGAGAGTTCATAATTCTCTTTAGGGTTAGTCATTAGAGTTGTGTTAGTTTCCTTTAATAGTGTCATGTTTCCTTGATTATTTCATGATCCCTGTGGCCTGCATTGGAAACTGCACATTTGAGGAAATGGGCACCTCTTTTAGTCTTTACAACATGCTTCAGTAGGCAAAGTCCTTCACCAGTCCACCCAGAGATCAGGTGGTGTTCACACATACTGCTGGAACTACTAGAGGGGCAGGCCTGGTGCTTGTATATTCAGACATCCCAGTGCCGGGGTCCAAGAGGGAGGACCCGGATCTGGGCCACAGGAGCCCATCTGAAGTCTAGTTCCACATGGGCCAGCCTAGAGCTCGGGTCTGTCAGGAACCTGTGGCCATGCTATTTGGACAGGTGCTGAGCCCAGCTGGGAGCCTCGGTTCACATGCACTGACTGGGATCCAGAGGCCACAGAAGACAGTGCTAGGATGTGCCAGAAGCCTGGGTTCACAGGAAAACTGCCAGTAGCCTGGTGCTACGGGAGCTGCCCAGTGCCGTGATAGCCAGCCAATATTGAGGTAAGCTGGAAGCACAGGTTCTCAGGAGCCTGCTGAGAGCCTGGTGCCATAGAAGTTGGCCAGCACCAGGGTGAGCCTGCAGCCTGAGTTCACAGGAGCTGACTAGTGCTACAATGGATCAGGGTTTACACGCATGTTGTAAAGACTAGGTTTACTAGGACTCTCGGAGTCTGGAGCTGAGGAGTTACAGGAGCTGCCTGGGGCCACTAGGGCTGACAGGCACCGGAGCAAGATGGGGCCTGGGTTTGCAGGAGCAAAACTGATGACTTGGCAAAGGATGAGCACCAGAAATTCCTATGCTGCCAATTTAGTCCAATGATAAAATCTTATATATGCTGATGATAATATTGTGTATAACTGCTAATCTTTAATAATTAAAGATTTTAGAAACTTAAAAATAAAGTTGTAAACATATGGTTTATATCTTACTACTTAAATAAAATGTGTTTGACCAAATAAAGCTGCCAGAGCATTAATTTTCTTAAGTGGCTGATTAGTAAGTTAGTATGAGTGAGAACTCTCAATTGGTACAAATTTGAGAATTTACATTTGGGCAACTAGATTATAATGTGGAATAATACTCCCATCCACAGTTTAGTATTTCAGTGGTATGAAGTTAATTTCAAACTCCTTAAGGAGTTTACAGTCTAACTGGATTACAGTCAACTAAATTTTCTTTTAGATGGAAAGATAAATTGCAGGGCTATTGTTATATACAATAATGTCAAAATATTTGCAAAATATGTACATATACACATACATATAAATAATGGATACATTAGTAGTTTCTGCACTTCCTTATGTTCAAAAATTATTGAGTATACACTATGGCCAGGCACTTTACGTACTAGGGTTATATGATTTAACAAGACAAAGTCCCTACCATTAGAAACTATGGCTTATGTTAGGAACATAACATTTTCACTTTTATTCTCATAATATCTATAGAAAAGTACTCACTAGTAACATCTCTAGACAATTTCAAAATGTCAGGGCTTTCAGCAAAAGGTAGAGAGGGACAGAGGGAGCCCTAAAGATGAAGAGATACTCTCTTCTAATCTATACAAACATATGGCTTGATGACAGTTGAAAGAATAGAAAAAGCACTTGTTTCAGGTTGGGTATGGTTCCAATGGTGCTTCAGCAGACCCCTGCTGCATACTGTAAACTATATTATTAAAGTAATTATTTTAGGGCTGGTAATCTTACTGTGGTACACCTAGGTTTAGTGACAAACACATTTTTAGAACATTTCATTACTACTGGATTTTTTTTTTATAACATGCATTAATGTTTTAGGACAAAGGCAAACAAGAAAATATCATGGACCTATTTAAAAGTAAAATTTTATACTGTATCTTAAAGTCAATAAACAAGTCTCCAATCTCCCACATTTTCAGCAAGCTCCTTATAATTGATTTAAGTATAATCATAAAGCTCTTTAGCCATTACGATGATTTAAATTACATTCTAAGACAGAAAAGTATCCTAACGTTATTTCTAAAACACTGAATTTTAAAATGTTGAAAATAGTATTTGGAGACCAAGACTCTACAATTATTATAAAAATAAATTAGTAACACCATACTCCCTATATCTTCCACCTCACTGGGGATTTATTTTTGGTCCTTCTGATGATTTGATGTTTTCCTCTAAGATAAATGTTTAGATTTAATCCCTATATGTTTAATGTTCTTATTTATGTACAAAATTACTTGAATCATCAAACTACAATATACTGACAGTTTCAGAGTGTCAAACTGTAAAAACCAGCTTGGCCAGTCTATTTGGGAAAGTGAAAATCAAGTACTGTACACATTCAACAAACAATGTGAACTAGTCTGCCTATATGCTTTCAGGTGATAGTCTCAAATGACAGTTCAAAACCTCCTTCTCTTTTGCCCTAACCCTTATCTATTGCTCCTCTCACATAGTGAATCTGCAAAAAAGATAAAATATAGTTCTGAAAATAAATAACCACAGCAATAACCAAAGCAACACGTTATGAATAAATAATATAATATAAATGGTATCCTAAATAACCAATACCTTCATTATATAAGCAGTAAAACTTTCATATAATTATTTGCCATATGGCCTTGTTAAAGCTGTCACTCTTATATTTAAAATGTTCCCTAGAAATTCCAAGAGAAATTGCCTTTGAAATATATCATAAGTCTTCAGGGGCTGTAAATACAGGTTTTGATTTTTATCTCCTGACCCTTTTGATGTTTGAAAGATGTTTATTTAGATTAAAATCTTAAAGTGCTCCAAATATTTTGGATGAATCTTTTATTGACTACTGAAATCAAATTAAATATTTTTGTCCATTAAAGATATGTAATAGCAAAATGATTATAAATCAATTAAAAAAAAAAGTCAAAAAAAAAAAGGTATGTAATGTATGTCCAAAGTCACAGAGAGCTGCCTGCTATCCTCATTGCTAAGTGGAAGAGAACTGGTGCCTGAGAAAAAATTTTAATACTTTCAGAATAAATTAATTGTAATAAAATCTAAAATAAACTAGAGTGTTTTTCACTTTATGCAAAGGAATAAAGTTACACTAACATTTACTGGATAAGAAGCTATCATGCAAAGACAGTTTATAGGCTGCTTTTGTTTATACATCCTATTAGTTTCTTAGAACATGCATGTTATTGGTGTAATACATGCACATGGTTTTAAAAAAACAACTGCAGTCCTGTTACCAAGAAGCAATCTCTTTCACCTATTTTTTATAGTTTTCATATTTATCTCCACAATTATAGATAACATGCCTCTGTATTTTCTGATTAGCTTCAAAGATGAGTACCACCAAACCACTCAAACAACAACCCAGCCTCCATATAAATTAAGGTGACTGGCTCCTTATTTTACTGTGTAGAAGAAAAGGTGAACACATTCTGGCACAACATACTTGGTAATGCTTGTTATTTTGGTTTTTTTAATGCACATGTCTGGCATTCAATCAAAAATTACAAGACAAACAAAAACAGCCAACTTGACCTAATTGACATTTATAGGGCACTCCATCCAACAACAGAATACACATAATTTTCAACTGCTCATGAAGCATTTACCAAAATAGACCATATTCTGGGTTATAAAGCAAATCTCAATAAATTTAAAAGGATTCGTCATAAATGTATGTTTTCATCACAATGGAATTAACTTAGCAGACAGATCTCCTGAAAATCCTCAAATATTTGGAAACTAAATAATACACTTCTAAATAATCTATAGGCCAAACAAGACATCAGAAAAGAAATTATAAAGTATTTTGAACTAGATGAAAATTAAAAATGTATATTTCAGAATTTGTAAGCAATATTTAGAGGAAAATTTATAGCACACATATATTAGGAGAAAAAGGTCACAAATTAATGATCTCACCTTCTACCTTAAGAAACTAGAAAAAGAAAAGAAACTAAAACCAAAGTAAGTTAATGAAAGGAATTAATAAAGATCAGAGCAGAAATAAGAAAATAAAACACAGGAAAACTAGAGGAAATTGGTTAAAACAAAAGCTGATTCTTTGAGAATCTTAATAAAATCAATAAATCTCAAGCCAGATTGATAAGGAAAATGAAGACACAAATTACCAGTATCAGGAATGATACCAAATCTCTGCATATTATACAGATATGAGACTCATGATATATTCTATAGCTATTTAAAGGATAAAAGATTATAAATATCATAAATTACTAATAAATTCAACAATTTAGATGAAATGGACAATTCCTTGAGAAATTTAGCAAATATGTGAAGAGACAGACCCATACAACTACAGGATGAACAACCAATAGAAAAACAATGTAATAAGCAAACCAATGGACGATGCAGATATTGTAATTAATAGACAAGCACTTAAATAATTATAATCAATTAGTTCAAGAGAGTTGGAGTCTATTAAAAAACCCATAAAATAGGATCAAATGGATGTTCCAGAACTCAAAAGTTACAATGTAAAATGAAGAGCACAATAGACTGGCTTGGAGAAAAAAGAAGACAGTTTTTGGTGTACTGTAAGATAGGTCATTAGAAGATACTCAAACTGAAGTATAGCAAGAGAAAAAAAAATTTAAGAGACATGTGAAACATGCTGACAGGATGTAACAAATGTTTAAATTAGAATCCAAAAAGGAAGAGAGAGCAGAGGCAATAATTGAAGAGATAATGAGAGAACTTTCCAAAACTAAAAGGCATTAAGGTACAGATTCAGAAAGCTCTATGACTATAAAGCATACAGAGGAACCACGGAGGGGCCAACTGTAAGTGGATTTTTGACATTTTCAGCAGCAAAGAGGGTCAATGCCCCTAACCCCCATGTTGCTCACGGGTCAACTGAAAACATCAAAGGAAAAGACTAAGACTAGATAAAAATGAAAATCTGAATTTATAGGCAAGGACATCCAGAAAACATGATGAAGAAAAAAAAAGTAGTTTATAAAACTGCATATATTCCACTTGTTATAAAATTGTAACATGTACACACACACACTCACACACACCAAATGCCTTAGAAAATGTTGAAAAAAATATTAAAGAGCTTTATCCCCCAGATTTTGGGTGATTTTTTTCATCATAGATCTTCTTTGTAGTTTTTGGTACTTTAACTCTTTTCCAAGGAGCAAGATTCATTTTTATATAAACCATAAAACTATTTTCAAAAGAAAAAAATCAAATCGCAAATGTGAATAATGATCAGCCCCAACAAAGTAAGAGACAACAGAAAACAGAAGAATCTGATCAAGTCTAAAAAAAGGCTAATGTAAACTTGTTTCATACAATAAACTCTCCTGGTGAAACAGACATTTATAATTACAAATATACAATATTATCACAATTTCTGATGGAGACAAAAATTATCAGGTAAGAGCTGCAAATAGCTTGTTCCATTAACTAATGTTTCTCTCATTTCTCTTCTTGTTTCTAATAAAAATTTATGAAGTTTCTATAGAACTATCTAAGTTAAAGTTGTAAAATAAAATTAGTTCTAACATTTTTCATTTTAATTTGTGGGGTTTTTCCTAAATAACTTCTAATATTATTTCAACTAAAATGTAAGTGTCAACATATAAGAAAACCAGTCAGCAGTTTTTCAAAACTGTACATGGCAAAGGAATTTCAAAGAATTACTCAACACCATGTTATCTTGGTAACATTTTCTAATAACTTTTTCTCTGTTGTAAGTCATATAAAAAGGTTAAGTACTCCCAAACTCTCTATATAAATACAAAACTTCCTTTTTTCATAATAAAAGAAAAAAGTAAAAGGCAATCACCATCAAAAGAACAGTCACAGAAACCTGAGAAAACGTTAACTTTCAAAAACAGACAAGAGAAGGCACATTAAAACTATTGCATACAACTTTAAGATCGTATCTATTTCTCCTGAAAATAGTTTAACATAATAGTTTCTCTCCCCTATTTACATTGGAGGATTAAAGATATCTAGGAGTAGAATAAAATGTCACCGAAGCCCTATAAAAAAGTAATGTCAATTTTTTTGGGTGAAAGGATTCTTTCTTGGTATTTAGATTTTCCTTTTAAGGAAGTTTTTGAAGCAATCAAACAAACTCTCTGTTCCACTGTAAAAAGAAAAAAAAACAAAAACAACAAAAAAACACTATAGCTCAATTTTTAACTGAGTGTGTGCAGACTGCTTCATAGATACCCACACTACCTAGAAGGCTTGTTCAAGAGCATTGCTATTCAAATAATTTATGCTCTTGAAATGTAAAGTTACTTTAATACAATTCAAAGTTAAACCTATCTTAGAAAGAAAATATATCAGTATAAAACTCTTGGATTCTTCATTACTATGGATCATTACTAGGTAATTTATCACCATATTTTTCAACAAGAAGCACAAAATTTGTTTAATCTGGACATTAATACAAATTCAGTGTGATTCTACTTGAATTCTAATTCTTCTAAAGATTATCCTACTGAAATTTTTTTCAGGTATCAACTCTACCTGATTCCTAATGCTGTCACTTCTAAATGACACCATTATTTATAATTTTAAAAACTGAAAACGTGTGTCCAACAGAAAAAGATCAGTAAGGAAACTGTTACACAAACATAGATGAAAATACTACATAGCTATTAAAAAATGTAGAAAAATACTGACATAAAAATGTTCAAGATTCACTGTTAAGTGAATAGAATAGTTTGCACTACAGAAGATGTATTATGAGCCCATTCTGTAAACATCATATATCTGTAAGTGTACATATACTTACATAATGGCCAAAAAAAAATGCAGGGAGAAGACATTCTAGAAGATTAACAATGGCATCTTGTGGTTGTGGGAATCCCAGTGACAATCTAATGATTTAATTCATGCTCTTTGTGTTTTCCCAAGTTCTCTACATTAGGGATACAATACTTTTATACCTGGGAGGAAAGAAATTAAGAAAGAAACTATATTACAGCCACAAATGATAAATTCTTAGGTAGGTACATATGGTTTAACCCTCTTTGGTGCAACACCCTTTTGTGTTTTATTTTTTAAATACAAAACCTCGAACATGAATCAATCTGTATTTTCACTTTCTACTACTTTTCTGGGTAAAAATTAAAAATTTAAGTATCTGATTAAATGTGAACTATGAAAAAGATAGGAATTTTTGTCTTACTATTGAATCTTATTAATGTAAAAATGAAAACAAAAGATTTCTGAAAAACAAAAAGCAAGTCACATTCTAAACAATACCCTATAAAAGTAAAAAAAAAATTTCATAAAATTTTTTTGTACAAGTGATTCCTTTCTGTAGACTTCTATGACTTAAAACAATAAGCAGAACTACATCTTTGAGAAACACACGCCTAAAACAGTAACTCAGAGTTGATACTATACTCACTAGGATAAGTTCAGGTAATTTAACATTTGCAAAATCAAAAACATGGAGAAAAACAAGAATCTCTTACCCACCTAATTCACAGAAGTTACAGCTAACAGCTATAAAAATGACTAACAAATGGTTGTAAAGCCATTATAATAATTAGTCAATTAGTAAGAATTAAATTGCTCTGACACTTGAAAGTATTCTATAATTCATACAACTCCACCTAGAAGTTTAGGTTCAGAAAAGGAGAAAATGCAATGTCCACTGGTACAATATCTACAAAAAAAACCGCACTTTAAAAATTTTTTTACTTTATGCATCTGCAAAGAAGTTAAAGGAAACATAAACAATAAAGGGTAGTTTTGCTGTAATGTGGAACTTTGATTCTTCACCACAGTTTGCTTTCATAGTTTAAAATATTTACAGCAAATAAATATTTTATTTGACACAGTATCAGAAGTAAAAATGTGGGGGAGAGGGTACATTAAATATGAGCTTTGAGGAAAAAATAATTTACTTTCAATACTACCACTGCCTGACATATTAGATGGTAGACAATAGTTAACTGGCAGAATTAAATTTCCTAATATTTCTAAAATCCTGAAATCTAAGACAGGCTGTATTATAATTATCAAATAAAAGATTATACAGTGTTTTCCAGTGGGATAAAGTAAAAAACAAACAAAAATAAACAACTATCAATTAGTGTCATAAATGCCTGCTATGAGGACACAACTTTTTACTTTCTTACCCTTAAGAGCTAAGAGTTGAGTTTTCTAAGTTTGTTCCATCCTTTCTTAACTATTTAAAGTGCTGAGATATCTACTCTCCCTCCAAACCCCATGCTCCCAAAAACAGAAAGCTGGAAAGTTTCATCCTTACAAATTTTATGTATATTTTCTGGAATCTATCATTTCCTATCTTGTGTTATAATCTTTACTCACATATTCTTTTAACCATCCTAGATTTCAAACCCACTGAGGGCAGGGTCAATTGTACTGAATCTATGTATCTCACATAGCTTAATAAAGAGTCTTGACTAATACTCAACTTTCTGCAGACTCTTATCACCTAAAAAGATTAAGTCTTGGTAATTACTTGCAACTTGGTTAAAAAATAAAAATAAAAACAAACAACAACAACAAAAAACTCTAGAACTCTTAGAAAGGTAGTGTTCTGTCTGCAGGAGGCAATGGGGGTAGATGGGGGTGTGCATACTACTTGTTTTCTGTCAGTAAAGCACAAACCAGATAAAAACACCTCCCATTTCCCCTTCAAAGGCTAGATTCTATCCCAAGTCAATCAATGTCTCTTAAGGACAGAGCCTACCTAAGTTCCCTTCAGAGGACCTGGAGAGGCTGATGCAATCTAAGAGGCTTCCTAGTGGTCTGCAAGCACAGAAGAGTAAAATCAAAGTTTCACCTGTGTGCTACTGAACACGTCAAAACTCAAAGAAAAACCTAGAATGAGGACCTCAAAGAGCCCTATAAAAGCCAGGCTCGAAGTCTTACAGCTGATGTCAATCTACACCAGATACAGTTCATGCCAGTAAGACCTCACTACAAACTGTGTAAATGTACCCCAAACCTAGTGTCCCCTACAAGGGAAAATACGAGAATGTTCTAAGACGTATACCAGATGTAAAACTTTTTGACATACTCCAGGTCATCTGCCTGTCCTGGGGGTAGTATAAGAGCCTACAGCAGAGGCATAATGACAAAGCAGACAATCAATCATGACAATTCAGTTCTCAAAATTGAAAGTCTACGTTTGTAAATAACCAGAAAAAGAACTAGAAGGTTATACAACGTTAACAGTACTTGTCTCTGGGGAGAGATGTGAGATAGAAGTGGAAGCATGCAAAGGGCATTTTCACTTATTCTATATACATTGTATTAATTTTTCATGGACATTGATTCACGTCTATAATTTTAAAAGCAAAACTGTAAGTAAAATTTTGAAATGTGATTTTTTTTTCAAAAAGACTGAACAGACCCACATGGAATTCAAATAAAAAATAAATGCCATCTGCAGAAGTTTGGCTACTAGAGATCTACAGATCAAACAGAAATAACACAAATATTCTATCCTGCAAAATAAAAAGAAATGCTGGTAACACAACAAAAATGGCCACAGCAACTGTCACACACTACTCAACAATGACTACTTTGATTATATAATATTAGCCACCAGAAGGACTCTGAGCACCCTCCCCCTAAAATTATATACTATTTTCAGCAACCTATAAGTCATTAAAAAAACTGTAGCTCTTTGGACCAACAGAACACTGCCTCTCAGTTTTAATTCTTCATAAGCAGTACTCTCTCTATATATATACACACACACACATATAAATTTACATATCGCTGAGGGTCGTGTCTTGAGAAAAGCATATCCCAATATGAAAAGCAAACTACCTGGACAACCAATTCTATTTTCATTTTAATGGAATGTTCATATTCTCCAGCTGCTTGTCATGACAATTTTGGGGTTAAAAAAGGTAAAAGTAAAATTTTCTACAACTATGACTCCTGAAAGAAAAGGAAGCGAGGACAAACTATGCTATGAAAACAGCATAATCCAGCCACAATGCCAAATGTAAATAATATACTGTTTTAGCAAAGCAAAATATGACTAAATGTCCTTAAAAGTTAAATTTGTCTGTGACTTCAGCATCTTAAAAACCGAAGTATAGATAGCCAAACTTAAACTTTCTTTCAATTTTAGTTCATTTTCCTAAAAAATATTTTTAAAAACCATATTGAAAATGGTCAAAATCACCATAAATTAGGAGAGACAAAAGCATCAGACAAAAACTACATAGCAAATTATTTTGGCGAGGAGGATTCTTGCTTAATCTAGTCTATGAATCCATAATATAGTTACAAATATTTTAAAATACAAAGACATACACAGTGTACATGTCATTTCCCACCCTCCCCTCCCCAGGCCACTTACTTCTCCTTCTCCCCTACTCTTACTAGTTTTCCAGTATCCTCCCAGTGTTTCTTTACACTTAGAAAAGCAAACACAGGCTTGTATTCTTACTCCACACCTGCCCCCTTAACACACAAAGGAGCACACCGCCCTACGTCTTGTTTTTTTCACTTTTATAACATATTCCGGAGATCTTCCCATGTCAGTACGCAGAAAGCTTCCTCATTCTTTTTTTTATAGCTGATCACGACTAGTTCTACCACAACTTTCATCTATCTTCTTCAGGCCTACCTTTAATGACAGTCTATTCAGTCAACTACTAACACCTGAGTTAGTTTCTCCCCCACCCCAACAAGGTCTTAAAACAGAGAAAGCAACACACTGTCTTAATTACATCCTTTTTAGAACGTTTGTTTTTCAACCAGGTAGAAGAGGAAAAACGCTGCAAAATTTTCTCCTCTTACCACTTAAAATGAAATAAAAATCACTACAAATTAGGACGCAGTCTTCAAATGAAATTACCTTTTTTTGATTCAGGGGATCAACGTAATAACCAAATCAACACTGACTGTAAAAGTTCTTTACTTCTTGTGCTTTTCTTTCACTGTAAAAAACATTGATTAAAAAAAAAGTTAGAAAGCCTTTAAGTCGTATAGCGGGCATTCTAATAAGAAACCGCCACCTGATTCAATCTTTCACCTGCCAGGTCAGAGGCCAAGGCTTCTTTACCTTTCAGGATTCTGCTATTATCAACAGGACGACTTCTACACCAGCGAAAACACACTCAAGAATGTACGCTCTGCGACGCTACGTGCTGGAAATTACACTCCAGGGGCCAGAGCGCCAGGACCAGATACAGACCCCGGCTTCTTAAACGGAAAGGGATCCATAAGCCAGCCGCGGAGGTGACAGCGAGTGGGCAGGCGCGGGTGGACGAAGGTTAGAAAGACCCGGCGCTGCGCGAGGAGCCCTCGAAACCCCGCAGTTGCCCGAGTCGGAGGCGCCGAGCCGCGCGCTCCCCGGGGACCGAGACCCGGAACCGCGACCACTAACGGGACGAGCCCACCGGCGGCGGCAACCGCCGCACGGACTGCGGACCTCCGCGCGCGGGCCGGGCGTCGGGAGGGCGGGGGTTCCCCGGAGGAGCTGGCCGCCCCGGCGCCCCATTGGGCGCCGCTCCAAACGTGCCCGAGTTGTGACAGGAATAAAGTGGGTCACAAGGCCTAGCGGGTCCCCAGCGAAAGCCCTCTCTGCACCGGGTTTCGGGCTTTCCCCGCCGCTCTGCGGCTCGAATCGGACCCTGCCCCTGGGTGCGCTCCGGCCACCCGGCGCCGCCGGGCACCCCAATCCCGCCCCTGGCCCGCAGGTAACCCCGGCGGTCCAGGAGGGCCCCGCCACCGGGGCGGGCCTCCGCCCCAACTCCCGAGAAAAGACACATTAGGGCGACAGGCAAAACTTGGGCTTCAGCGCCCACCTGCCCCTCCCCTGGCCGCCGCCCCCTGGCCCCACACAGGCCGCCCCCTCCCCACTCCCTCCCCTTCCCCGCGCCCTCACCGTGTGGCTTGCGGCGGCTCCGGCTTCTTCCTTCCCCCACCCCCGTGTCTACCTGAGGTGACTCGGAACTAACAGCCCAGCTGCGTCCGGGAGACGCCGAGGCTCCCAGCACGAGCAGCACCTGGGGCTGAATGAAGCCCCCCACCCACCCCAAAAACATTCACCGCTACTGCCGCCCGCTCCTCCTCCCCCTCCCTTCCCTTCCCCTCCTCCACCGGCACAGGGAGCACGCATGCGCCGCCCAGACGAGCCTACCGGCGGACGCCAGGCCCTGGGCCCACCGGTGGGGCGCCACTCACCGGGAGCGCGCACGCGTCAGCGGCCAGATTTTCTTCGCGCTCTTGCTCTCGGGGGTTTCCTTTTATAAGCCGGTAGCCGCAAGCCGAGTCTGTGATTGCGCTCCCTCCCGACGCATGCGTCGTCAGTGATCCCCGCGGACTCCGACGGCCGGCGCTCTGCGTTCGCCCCTCCCTTCACTCTCCCTTTCCCCGGCGCGTCTCGGTGCGCATGCGGCTTGCCCCGTTAGGTGGCGCGGAGCTGCGGAGGGGATCCCGGGCGCTGAAGACTTCGACTCCCTTGGCCGCGCGTGTGCGAGCTCCGACGCCGCCGCCGGGCGCAGAGGGAAACCGCGAACTCCCTGGCGCCCCCTTCCCCGCACGGGTTACTGGAAAGCCGGGGAGCCGGGGCCTGGTCTGGGAGGGAGCGGCTGGTCCGGGGAGCGTTAGCGTTAGGTAGGGGCGGCTTTGGCTTTCTCACCCTGGATGCAGGGAGCGAGGAGGAGGAAGAAGAGTTCTTACATGAGGGATCCAGAAGCCAAAAAGGGTGCCATCTCTCCCTTGAAAAGCGGATTACTTTGACGACGCCAGGAAAAGAAAATTTTTCTTTCAACGTCACTTGCGTTTCCTCTCCAGGGACTGGAAGAGGGGATTTTCGAAGGTGCCTGGACCGCCTGGGCCTGGGGAGACAGGACGAGCGCCCTTGGCAGGAGTAGGGAGGCAAAAGAAGGTCCGGATGTGCCCATTTGGAGTTTCTCACCTGGCCTTTAAGGAAGTATGAAGAAGGATGGATGAAGCAGTGGGGATACACCAGGACCCTAATTTGCACCGCTTCCCTTGTTAGAAAAACGTGACTACCTCCCACTTGTCTTAGGGAGAACTTACTTTCCTTGATGTGAAGACACCCTTGGTCCACATAGGAAGGCACATTAAGTAGCTGAAAGTGATTGGAAAAAAGGTCTTTACACTCCTAAAATTCCTAGTTTTCATATTTTAATGAATGTCCTTTGGATTTGAAATAGAAGCCATTTTCTTGTTTCAAAAAATAAAACTTTTGGCTATAAAATTCTTCAAGCTAACATTCATCTCAATAAACATTTCAAATTCTAGCTGTGTGCTCTAGAGAAAAAGAACATCAAAATTGAGGAACTTATTCAGATCATTCACCTGCGGATTTTTCTGTCCAGAGTGGGAAAACATGATTTGCTAACTTACTCCATTATATAGCAGACAAGATTTTACTAGACATATTTTCCTGCTTAGCTTTTATTCCCTATTCTGATAATTTCCTTTGAAGAGCTATCCTTTCTTCACTCTCAGTCCCTATGGCTGGGGCAGGACTCCAGGGGAAAACATATTTGAGTTAATCCTCTGCCTTTGGCCATAACTTAACCAAGAAGGGTGCTCACTCTTTTCCAATGAATATAAGTCTGAAAAAATGGAGGCCTAAAGCCATCTTCCTACTCAATAGATTCTGAGAGAGAAGGCTGTGTGAAAAAAAAAAAAAAAAAGGCAGATTCAAAATGGAGATGTGGCCTGGGGCATGTTTGATGCCCTGAATCCAACGAGGACTAGATAATTCCAGAAATGTCAGCTAAATTGGTCAATAAATCCTTTCATGTGTTTATTTTATCGCTAAAACAAATGAGAGGTTTTCTGTCACTTGTGATGGTAACAACATACTGGTAGCAAGAGAGGAGGCAAGATTAATAATACCGATAAAGTAGGTTGCAGCCAGACAAGAGGGTTTAAATGCTTTTCCCAGGTTGTGGCCGTTTGGATTTTATTCTAGAGAAGGTGATCCCTCTTATTCTCCATCATCTAGAACACATATCTTCAAAAATACCTTTGCCCTTTTTAATGATTCCACTGTCCTCTTAGTCACTAGGAACAAATCATGTTCGTGTTTGACTCCCTCCTCTCTCACTTTCTGTATTTAATCATTTACCAAGACCTGTTGATACTCCCGTTTTTCTGCTCAGTCCTCTGCCACTGCTTGAGCATTTCTCATGGCTCAGTTCACAACTTCCCTTTCTCCCCATATCTCTCCAAGAAGAAAACTGTATCAGATATTTTTGATAACTTTTCCAACTACGAGATTGCACTTCTCCCTAAAACAAAAATCCTGCCTCATAGTTTCATAGACCCTAAGTTTGTCCCCTAGCCTAATCATGGTCATAATACCCTGTTTGATCTGGCCCCTGCTACCTCTCTAACCTCATGTCCTACCATTTTCTCTTTTTCATAACACTTCCACCCAGAAACTTCCTTCAGTTCCTTGCTAATCTCTCTGTATTCTCAGGCTTTGGCACATGGTGTGCCCTTGACTGGACCACCCTCCTACCTTTTCTCATGGCTGACTCCTCCTCAATCTTCATGTCTCAAAGTTCTAACTATCCTATTTAGGAGGTCTCCCTTATAACTCTCACATGCCCCCCACCCAGTACCCACAGTTATTCTCTATTAGCGCACTCACTATTTTTTTTTTTTTTGATATTTGTTTTCTTATCTATTAACTATCTTCCCCACCCAACCACCACCACCATCACATGGTAAATTCCAGGAGGCAAGAACCATGTGTTGTGTTCACCCCTGCATATGCAGCATCCATTTCAGTACTTGAGTTAAACTGAATGAATGAATGACATGAGAGATAAAACATGCTAGAAGATTTTTAGGCTCATTCTTATATCCTAAATTAAGATTGTAGGCAGATTACAGTGTTGTCAAGAGGTAAACTTAGCAATGTGTATTAAAGTGCAAAGGAGAGAGAAACTGAAAACAGTGAAACACTAAGTACTGTGTTAGTAACTATTTGAGTACCCACAAGAATATGTAATATTGTAACGGACACAGCTAACACCTAAATAAGAGGCTGCTGAGTGAAGTTCAAAATGGGAACAAAGAACATGAAGTACTCATCCTCTAAATAGCTGCCAACATTTGGGGCCAGATAACTTATTCCTTTAGCCAGGACTAAAAGCTGGCAAAACGACCCAACATGGTCAAAACCTCCAACCCCTACTTTCAGGCAATATAAGCAGAGAATATGGGAAAAGGAGGATGAGAGAATCATTGGAGCCATGTCTTAACTAAATTCCTGGAGAGTACTATGGCTTTTCCTTTCCTATTTTTCACTTACCTATTCTGAGTTAAGTAAACAAGGCTCCAACAGAATCAGCTAGAGAAGAGACTGGCATCTCATGCCTTATGGATTTGTTGATATGCCCTACATCTACATAAACAAGAAGACAGAAACTTGGAGAGAAACAAATGGCCAGGAAGAGGGTTAAAGGAAAGCAACGTGCACTCCTACAACTTGGCATGGCAAGGATGTATAAGTTTCTCCTGGGTCCATCAATGATGTGTAGAAAGTACCAACCAGATTTGAAACATCTTGACACATAAGGGGAAAAGAAATTCTAGCAGCTAGCAGCTGGGTGTACTTCTAGGAGTGGGAACGGAGAGAGATCAAAACAGAGGGCACTCTGCAAACTGATCTCTCATGTCAAGGAGCTTTACCATGGAGAGGCTGCCTCAGAGTTTCTAGGAGAACTCAGTGTGCTCGTTAGAGTGAGCATTTAGATGCAATATGGATTGTACTTACCCAGTTAAGAAAAACTTATCCCTTTCTTCCCTAATCTCCCTCCCAGTTTCCAATACCAGAGAGAATGGACCGTGAAAAGAGAGGGAAATAATTGGCCAAAAACAAACTCTACTTTCCATCTTCAGAGTTCCTGAGTCGCAAGTTCAGCCAGAGAACACTTGCCTCGGAACTGAGATTGGACTTTAAACCAGACAGACTTTTAATAACGAAATTTTGAAAGAAGAGTTAAAGAATCTGCTCAAGATGTCTTTAAGGGGTCTGCTACCCAGTACTGCTTAATCACCTAAAGATCTCATTAAAACAAAAATTCCAATTCAGTTAGTCTGGGATGGGACCAGAAATTCTACATTTCTAACAGGCTCCCTGGGGATGCTGCTGATTTGAGGACCACACTTTGACAAACAAGGCTCTATAAAGTAGGTAAGGGAGTTCTAACAGAGCATGGTTGGCAGCAAGAAATAAAGTATTAGGTTGGAATATATGAAATATTCACTTTTGTAGGTCAAAAACAGTTTAATATTGGCAAATTCTAAAAACATTTCACATTTGTATCCCATGGAATAAAAATTCATTCAATAAAATGGGATACACAATATTAAATATTACATAATTTCCCCACATTCTAACAAATATTTATACCCTATTTAAATGAGAATGTAAAAAATGAAGTAGGGTATGAAGTAGTACTGACCTGTGTTGGCAAGCATGAGTACTTGCTAGAAGAATGTGTCTGTGTTTGTGCATCATTTGAAAAAGGCTGAGGCTGGAATCAAGACCAGCCACCTCCAACATGCTGTAATTCTATGATTTTTACAAATGTTAAAGTTTTCATGAAACTTGTGGATAAAAACTACTGCCACCTGGTGGATTTGAATTAAGAGTTAAGAAATCTGTGTCTTTTTATTCAGCTACCTTAAATACTATTAATACTACCTTGTTAATTTTAACATAAAAAAAGAGAAAATAGGAAAATGTATATTTACTTAAACAAAAGATTACATTTAGGGGAACCTTTATTTATATGCAGTAGATGGCATTAAAGTTACATTTTAACTTTATGATAATATGGCTTTTCCTTTCATTTCCATAACTGTTTTATCCTGAATAGGAGTTTATTCATCCATTTGTTAGAGAATTTCAGGAGTTGGACCCTATACATAATTCTCTTATATGTGTGCATAAAGCTATAATACAGACCATTGTGAGCAACTCCCAACTTTCCTTCCCTTCATTCCAATTAGTATATTTTTAAAACCTTTTCTTTGCTTTCTTGGAAGAAAGAGCTCTTTCTAATTCTTTCCAAAGTTAGATCATTTGATGTTACCTTATTGGTGAAATAAATTACTATTACCTTCCTCACGTCCGTACTTAACTTGCCTTCACTTCGCCATTCTCTGCAGCCTCTATGATCCCTACCCACCCCCAGGAACAGCACAGCCTCTTCTGACTCCATGTTCAACTGTCTCAATTCTCGCCAATTTATTTTTGTAATCTAATCATTTAAACTTAGTCTAGATTTCTTCACCAACATTAGTGAATATCTATAATCAGAATGATGAGTCATCAATGCAAACAAAGTAGAAGAGTAAAATCTGTTATTGAACTACTACATGCTAGATTTACCACCATTTTCTCTAAATGTGATGTTCCTTATTAAGCCAAGATAAAAAAAAATCCTGCAGGTCTTCTGCAGCATCCTAATATTGTATGTTTTCTCACGATGAATTCTTCTGTGATTACTGTGAAGACATAGGTGAGCCTCACAATATATTTTTCTCACTTCTCATGATTTAGAAACTTACATGTCATACAGTTCTAGATTCTACAGTCTGTTAGTGGGACTACTTAGTAAGTTGGTATTTTCTAATGATAATAGAACAACTATTAAAAACGATATTAATGAGTGGAGATATTTCTTATGTACTTTTTTTAAATTGCATTTTTCTATTGAGTGGTTAAATTTTTTTTAATAGATATAAGATTTTAAAGAAAAAGCGCATGGTCATAAATTTAAGGATTTTTCATTCAAGCCCCTAAATAATAGACTTTAATATCTACTGATGTAAATTAAATGAAATCTCACGGTGCTCTTTCATCATTTTCATTCATAGGCCTCTTTGGAAGTGAGCAGGCCACACAGAGGACTTGGAATATGTTCGTTTTTGTCCAACAAGGATCAGAAAAAGGATAAACTACAGAAAAACTTAAGGGAGTTCAGTACAAATTCCGGTTTTGTCGGAGGCAATGAATATTCAGAAACAGCTGTAAGTTTTTATAATGACATATAAGCTATAATTCTAATATAAAAACGAAATAAAATAGATCTATGTATAAATTTTCTCATCTCTGACTATAAAGGCAGTGACAAATAAAGTATTCCATATACTAACACCTTAAAGCTATTTATTAAGTATTTCTACTTGGTATCATCATTATCACTGTTTGAACTACTAGTGTCGTCATAAATAGAAGTGTTTCTAATTGAAGATACCATCACATCCACAGTGCCTTTTTTGGGATTTTCTTCCAAATCAGTCTGTATTGCTCCAACTTCTCCTAGCTTCCATTCAAGTTCTGCAATAAATAGCCCATTAAATCAGATAAAAATCTTGGAAAAAATGAAAGGAAGAATTTTTCATCTATATGAAATAGAAGTTGACGCTAATAAAGTTAATGTGGAAATGATATATTTAGAACTGGATTATAATGAATGTACTACAATATCAAAATATACATTGGATACAGCAAAGTTATACTTAAAGGGAGAAATTATGGTTAAAATGTTTATTTTAAAATGCCTGAAAATAGTGCTTTGAAAGTTCAAATCAAGAAGCTAGGAAAAGAACAATAAAGTAAACCCAAGCAGAGAGAGGGATATGATGAAGAGAATTCTTTAGCAAAAATAGAAAAACAAAATCAGTAGAGGTGACGAACAAAATCAAAAGTTGGTTCTTTGAAGAGAGTAATAGACACACCTCAGGCAAAAATGATCACAAGAAAAGTAAAGAAATCAAATAATATAAAGAATTTACATGGGGCATAACCAAGATTTTAAAGCCATAAGACTACTATGAAAAAATTTATGCCAATAGTTTTGAAAATTTTAAAGGGAAAATTTCAACAAAAATGTGAATTACAGAAAAATATCCAAGAGAGAAATCTGAAAAGAACTGAATGGATAACCAAAATCCCCCATCCTGGCAAATTCATGGTTTTGTTAATGTATTCCTAAGTACTATACAGATGAACAGAACATTTATGAAGAAAATTACAAAATACACTTATGAGGAAAATTACAAAATATATTACATTACATAATGTAATACAATTGACCCTTGAACAACATACATTTGAATTGCAGGGGTTCACTTACATGTGGAATTTTTTCAATAAGCATACTACAGTGCTACATGTTCTGTGGTTGGTTGAATCCACAGATGCAGAACCGCAAATACCATGGGCTGGCTGTAAAGTTATGGGCGGACTTTTGACTGCACAGGGGTCACTGCTCCCAACCCCTGTGTTGTTCTGTTCAAGGGTCAACTGTATATGCATACATAAATACATTACATTTATGAGGGAAATTACAAAAAACATAAAAGAAGACCAAAATAAATGACAAGCTAAATCTCGTTCATGGATAGGAACAGTCACTATTATTAGGATATCAAGCCTCCAACAAGTAATCTATAAATATAATGTAATAAGTTAAAAATGGGATTTTTCACAGAACTTGACTAATTCCAACATTTATATCAAATTCTGAAAAATATCTGCCCCACTAGAGGCAACTAGATTGTTATAAAGGTATAGTAATTAACACAGTGCTGTACTGAGGGATAGACAAACAGACCAGTGGAACACAGTAGACTTCTGAAACAAATTGAAGCATTTTTGGAACCATGAAAAGTGACACAGGAAACATTAAAACTCAATGGGGGGAAAACACCTTATATACATTAGGGTGGTTACTATTAAAACACACACACACAGAAAATAACAAGTGTTGATGAATATGTACAGAAATTAGAACTCTTGAGTACTGTTGGTGGGAGTGTAATGGTGCAGCCACTGTGGAAAACAGTATGGATATTCCTCAAAAGATGAATGTAGAATTACCATATGATCCAGCAATTCTACTTCTGAGTATATACACAAAAGAATTGAAAGCAGGGACTAAAACTAATTATTTGTACATCCACATTCATAGCAACATTATTCGCAATAGCCACAAGGTAGAAACAACCCGGGTGTCCATCAACAGACTAATGGGTAAACAAAATGTGCTATAAAAACATACAGCAATATTAGCCAGCCTTAAAAGGGAAGGAAATGCTGATACACACTACAACATGGATGAACGTTGAGGACATTATGCCAAGTGAAATCAACCAGTCACAAAAGGATAAACACAGTATGATTCATTTATGCCAGGTACTGAGAGTAGTCAGATTCAGAGTTAGAGAGTAGAATGGCGGTTGCTGGGGGGGGGGGGGGGTAGGGGAACAGGGAATTGTTTAAGGATGTGGAGTTGCAGTTATGCCAGATGCAAAGGGTTCTAGAGATGGATAATAGGGATGATAGTACAACAGTGAAAATATACTTAATGTTACTTAACTACATACTTAAAATGATTAAATAAAATAACTTATTTATTTATAAAATAAGTCCCGGGTATGTAATGTACAGTAGAGTAAGTATAGTTAATAATATTATATATATTTTTTAATGGTTAAAATGGTTAATTTCATGTTATGTGTATTTTACGACAAAGTTTTTTAAATATAACAATTTAAAAAAGCATGGACCAGGCGACACTCTATTCATGACAGTGATTGCTTAGTGAGGCAGGGAGGGGTATGGGACTAGGGATGGAAATATAGGTAACCTCAACTGTATCTGTAGTGTTAATTTCAACAATAAACAAATAGCTGAGCTGACAAACGAACAAAGGTTCTTATTTGTTATTTTTGGTAACAATTGCATAATGTTTGCTGTATTATTGTCTGTACTCTTATGTATTCTTTTAAGTTAGATGGATAAGGTACAAACTGAAAAAACAAGGTGGTAAAACAAAGAGCAGACTTAAAGACTGGGAGAAGGAAAAGGGAGTCATTCTGGAACAACTAAAGTACTGGAGGTGAGGCCAAAAACAGCTGTAGTGGAATGAGAGAGTGAAAGCAGTGCTGTTCAAAGTAGCTGTTCACAATGGCTTTAACATGATAATAAAAGAAAAAAAGTGTAGTACTGTAGAATTAAAGCAGTTCTAAGAAATGACTAGATGAAAGATATGGCCTTTGAACTATGTTAGGAAGTAAACATTATTAAAGAAGGTGAAAATATGAAGCCCTATGCTGTGCACTATGAAAAAGAAAATAGTGGTAGACATAGTCCTTGTACCTGTTAGAGAGACAAAACTGAAAGGGAATTGACTAACCAATGATATCTGATAAGACACGAAATAAGTTGTATAGGGAATGTATGCTATATAAATTCAGGAGAGAAGATGAAGACAGATTATAAATTGGTCCAGAATCACATAATGGAATAAATGGAAACCTAGGGGACCCATAAAGAAATAGGGTTTGTAAGGAAGAATAAAGAATGGTAGGGTATTTCAACTAGAAGAAAAGAGTATGAAACAAAGTACAAAGGCACAAATGAACTGTGTCTGGGGTAGTGAATGAAGACTAGCCTGGCTGGAGCAGAAACTAGAAAGCATTGAGAAATACAGTTGCATAGGTGTGGCTAAAAATCTCAAGCAGATGATTTTGAATTTTTTATTTGAAACAGTGAACCATTAAGGATTTAAGCCAGTAGGTGTTATGCTAAGAGTATTATTGTAGGAAACTTATTCTGGAGGCATATAAAAAGAAACTAGAAACAAGGAGGAAAACAACTTACGTTTTATGGAAATAAACTTTTATGATATTTGTTAATTTATAGAAGTTTTCACCTTTTTTTTACAAATTTTGAAAATAACATAATTACCTTCTAGCTTGAGATTTAGCCCTCCACATTCTATAATTCCAATGAATTTGCCTTCTATCTGACCATTTTTATAAACAAAAATTGTTGGTAAACAATTGTCATGGTAGTGTTGAATACAGCTGTTCACGATGGCTTTAAGAAATTTAGTTTCAGGAAACTTTCTTGCTAGAAGACTAAGATGCTGGTTAACCAACAAACACATTGGGATACTAAAAAGAGAAACAGTACATACAACATTTTAAAAAAAAAACAAGACAACTTATCTCAGTCTAATAAAATAAGTGAAACATCTCCATGACAAAAATATATCTTTAGATATCCTTTCAATACAAGAGCATATCAACTGTCATCCTCTATTGTTACCTTTAGTAATGATGAAATAATGAGTTCTCTGATTTTTGAATTATTTTATTTTAAAATTTATTTTATTATTATTATTATTTTAATGGAGGTACTGGGGATTGAACCCAGGACCTCGTGCCTGCTAAGCATGCACTCTACCCCCAGCCCTACCCTAGAGTAATTTTTATTACAAACATTGTTATAGCCTAGGAAGCTTGCTACCATGGTAATTTGATGCCTAGCTGAGGTTGACCACATCTGACTTAGCATCAATTTAATTGAGCCAGTTTATAGAACGCAAGAGGGAGGGAGGAAAGAGAAAAGAAAAAAACTGGACACATTTAGGGAAATCTTTAGCAATTCTGAATTGAAACAAGAGGATCCCAATTCTTATCATCATGGGTTTATTTCCACATGAGATAATCACATCCAAAGTTCTTATTTCAGACTTCTTTGAATTCTTTTACTCTAACAAACTTCATCCACCCTTTTCTCTGACATGCCATGTCCTGTTCCCCATTATCCAGAACTATTCCTCATCAGAAATTTAAAATCAATCGGAAATGTAACCCAAACCTGCAATTCCTCCTGCTCTATCACTTAACTCTCATTACATTCATGCTCTGATTAGTCCCTTCTCTTCCAGTCTATCACTCACGCACAGCTTTATCAAATTCTTTCAAAGCTAATCCTCTATCCCACACTCCTTCCATTTCCTATGGGGTCTTCCTCCATTTGTTATTCAGCTTCCCTACTCTCCTGTTCTCTTAATCTTTTCTTCTCCACTTTACATAAACATATCCAAGTTACTACATTTTTTAAAAAGTCCCTTCCCATTCTCTCCCCTTCTAATGACTACTCTCTCTCCTGGTCACAGCCCAACAAAAAAGATAAAAACCTCTATGCTCTGTTTACTTCCCTTCTTGAAAAACTCTCCTTTTTTGACTTCTTTGATAACACTTTCTATTAAATTTCTTTTTATTCCTTTGACTTCCTTTTTCTGTTTCTATGCCTCCAATGTAGATATTCCTTATAATTATGTCCTGGACCCTCTTCTCATCCTAGACACATTCACTGGGCAATCTTATCCATTCTGATATCAACAGCTGATGAACTTAATCTCCCCTCTGCCCTCAACCAAAAAAAAATCTGATCTTTATCCATATTTTCTTTAAAAAAAAAAAACACCTAAATTCGGTAGAAGTGTATCTCTCCTTTGTACTCACTTCCTCATCATTTATATGGAGCATATTTGAAATAATAGTGTATGAGGAAAGAAAAACTAGTGTGCACTCTTAATTAGGGAAGATACTTTGATCAGACAAAATTAGTGCTTTTTTCTCTTGTACTACTTTGTATGTATTTTCAAAATATATATATATATATACACATAATGTTTAAATGGCCTCTTGCACTATACCATAAAACTTCTTATTCTGCTTTGTATCCTCAACTCCTAAAACCTGTCACACCCACAGTCGAAGGTGAAGCTCTTGAAGGTGAAGTAACTAAGTGACTCACACCAGGGCATACTGCCTATTCTAGGCAGGTGGTGATCCTCCTGGACTTTGTCTACCTTTTCCCTCTACACCTGTTTGTGTCAACTGCACATTTTATTAAAATTAGCAAATAAATAAAAGTGCAACAGGAAAAATAATAGTTCTTATGAAAATTAAATGTGTACTCTGGAAAAACTTAATAAAGGTGAACCACTGAGGAAAAAAATGTTTAGTTCATTGTAGATCAGACAGATATAAATGATCAGGGAAGAATACAGATTTCTGCACTCCAATTGCTTTGCACGTATGTTTGAGTTCTTGCTCCATTTTAAACACACCCTGATAATGGAAATCAATGATAATGTATTAGGTTCTTATCAGCACCTGGGGAAAGACTTTGTATATTTTTTTGTTGCTTGGACTTTCTTTACCAATTTCTGGCTTTTTTATTTAATATATTTGCTTACCTTATTTCACACACACACACACACAAACCCAAAAAACAAAACTCAGCACACTGGATATAGAGGGAACACACCTCAACACGGCAAAGACCTTATATGACGAGCCCACAGCTAATATCATACTCAACAGTAAGAAGCTGAAGCCTTTCCTCAAAATCAGGAACAAGACAAGGATGTCTCTTGCCACTTTTATTCAACATAATATTGGAAGTTCTAGTGAGAGTAATTAGTCAAGAAAAAAATAAAAAGCATCCAAATTGGAAAGGAAGAAGTAAAACTGTCACTATTTGCAGATGATGTCATCTTATATATAGAAAACTCT
Organism: Camelus ferus; assembly: GCF_009834535.1. Classification (NCBI taxonomy): domain Eukaryota; kingdom Metazoa; phylum Chordata; class Mammalia; order Artiodactyla; family Camelidae; genus Camelus; species Camelus ferus. The sequence continues at coordinate 38,077,206 of NC_045697.1, forward strand.
AAAGACGCCATCACAAAAACTGTTAGAACTAAGAAACAAATTCAGTAAAGTAGCAGGATGAAAAATCAATACACAAAAATCAGTTGTATTTCTATACATTAATAATGAACTATCAGAAAGAGAAATAAAGAAAACAATCCCATTTATAATTACATCAAAAAGAATAAAATATCTAGGAATAAATTTAACCAAGGAGGTGGAAAACATGTATTTTGAAAACTACAAGACATTAATGAAAGAAAGTGAAGAAGAAACAAATAGATATTCTGTGCCCATGGATTGGAAATTAATATTGTTAAAATGTCCATAATACCCAAAACAATCTACAGATTCAATGCAATCACTATCAAAATACCAATGGCATTTTTCACAGAAATAGAACAAATTCATCTAAAGCTTGTGTGGAACCACAGAAGAACCAAATAGCCAAAGCAATCTTGAGAAAAAAGAACAATGCTGGAGACATCATGTGCCCTGATTTCAAACTATATTACAAAGCTATAGTAATTGTAACATTATTGTATCGGCATAAAACAGACACAAAGATCAATGGAACAGAATAAAGGGTCCAGAAATAAATACCCACGTATATACGGGCAATAAATTTATGACAAAGAGCCAAGAATATGCAGTGGGGAAAGGACAGTTTCTTCAATAAACAGTGTTGGGGAAACTAGACAGCCACACGCAAAAGAATGAAACTTGACCGCTACCTTACATCATACACAAAAATTAACTCAAAATAGATTAAAGACTTGAATGTAAGACCTGAAACCTTAAAACTCCTAGAAGAAAACATAGATAATAAACTCTTTGACATAGGTCTCGGAGATGATTTTTTGGAATATGACACCAAAAGCGAAAGCAACAAAAGCAAAAATAAAGAAGTGGGACTACATCATACTAAAAAGCTTCTGCACAGCAAAGGAAACTATCAACAAAATGAAATGGCAACCAACTGAATGGGAGTAAATATTTGCAAATCATATGGCTAATAAGGAACTAATATCCAAAATATATAAAGAACTCATATAACTCAATACCAAAAAGCCAGACAATCTAATTTAAAAATGGGCAGATCTGAATAGACATTTTTCCAAAGAAGACATACAGATGGCCAACAGGTACATCAAAAGATGCTCAACATCATTAATCACCAGGGAAATAAAAGTCAAAACCACAATGAGCTATCACTTTACACTTGTTAGAATGGCTATCATCAAAAAGACAGGAAATAACAAGTGTTGGGGAGGATGTAGAAAAAAGAGAATGCATGTGCACTGTTGGTAGGAAGAAAAATTGGTGCAGCCTCTATGGAAAACAGTATGGAAGTTCTTTTAAAAACTAAAGATAGAGCTACTATATGATCTAGAAATTCTACCTCTGGGTAGTTATCTGAAGGAAAAAACACTAACTTGAAAATATATATGCACTCCCATATTCACTGCAGCATTATTTACAATAGCCAAGATATGGAAACAACCTAAGTATCCATCAGTGGAGGAATAGATAAAGAAATTGTGGTGTGTGTGTATATATATAAAATGAAATATTATTCAGCCACTAAAAAGAATGAAATTTTTCCAATTTCTGACAACATGGATGGACCTCAAGGACAATATAATAAGTGAAATAAGTCTGACAGAGAAAGGCAAATACCACATGATCTCTCTTATATGTGAAATCTAGAAAGAGAAAAAAATGCTCATAGATACAGAAAACAGACTGGTGACTGTCAGGAGTGAGGGGGATGGAGGGTAAGGGAAATGGGTAAAGGGAGGCCAAAGTTAAATATATATAATATATATAAATAAATATATATATTTATTCAAATATGTATATTCAAAGTGGGGAATCACAAAAATATCTTTTTTAACTTAAATATTTTATTTTCATCTGACATATATAAACATACATTCATTTAGTAATCTTTGATATTGGCTCATGGGTTGCTCATTGGAGTTCTCTGTAGCTTTTTTCATCTAAACTACACCATCAGGCATTCATTGTCTTCTGTATTTTCATAGTTTGGCACTCAAACCAAACATCTCCCTTTCTTCTACAACATCTAATAAGTAATCAAGTCATATTGATTCTATCTCCTTATCTTATCTCCTCCTCATCTATCCTCTCCTCTATTTCTCTGCTGTCTTATTTCTTACCTATCTTATCTGAGCAGCATCAGATTGTCCTAAATGGTTCCTGTGTTCCAAGTTTTGGTTCCCCAAATTCATTCTAGACTCTGCTGACAAAGTTAGCTCAGCATGAAAATCTCATCATGGAGCAAATGCTCTTCCCTCAGGCATAAAATCCTTCAATGGCTCCTCACTGCCTTCAGGACAAAGTCTGGGCTCCTACACATAATTTTAAAGGTTCTCCATGGTCCAGCGCCTGCTGATCTCTCCTGCAACAGTGTCTGCCTGCTAATACTATGTAAAGTCCTCCAAAGCAAGATGATACCACTTATGTTTGTACCTCGGATTGAGCTGTATACTCCACCCAAAATACCCCATTCAGCCTGTCTGCATCCTCCAATTCCATAAACTTGGGGAATCTTAATTTTTGAGGCCAACATCAAGAATTAAAGTTCAGTACTTCCATCCTCCAAGGGTAGAGCTTACTACACCCTCTTCAGTGTCTTTACTCTGTATAGAATTCAAACATAGACCTAAAAGATGTTATTATTACATTTAATTGTCTCCCTCTACTGCACCAACATTTCTTTAATGGAAGAGGTAGATGTCTTAGATGTCTCTGCATCTCCAGCATCTAGAAAATCCCCAGAAATCCTCTTAATACTAAGTGATGTTATTTAACGATTTATGGAACAAGAAACTAAGAAAAACAAAGTAAATGCATTGTGCTTAATTTACATTTCAGAACACACGTATATCATTTCTTTTGATAATTATAATCTGCTACAAATCTAGATACTGCTTTATTTTAGTGGATGGCATGCTAAAAGTAATATTAGAAAAATATGTACTGCCTAACTTAAGTCTGAAATGGTTCTACAAATACACACACACACAATCACACAAATACAGCAAAATGTTCATTGTTGAATCTACCTGGCTGGTATTTAGAGTACTCACTTTATCATTCTTTCTACTTTTCTGTGTGTTTCAAATTTGTCAAGTTTTTTAAAAATTAACTACCAAGAGTACTTATTTTTCTAAGAAGTATGACAAGTTCTTTCAATTAGGCATGAAAATATATTAAAGTGCTTAATTTAATCCCTGAAGCCAATGACTCTATAGATATATTAAATTTTCTTTTTTAAGTTGAAGTATAGTTAATTTACTTTATTTCTTTTTCTTGATTAGTCTTTTTATATGCTTTATACAACATTAAAGCCAAAAATATGTATCTTAAAACATTAGTATTGAGCATTTTGCAAAAAAAGCTATGATAATTACCTTGATCTGTATAGATGAATTATAACCCACACATCTTTTTCTGCATTTGTGACTTCATTCACATACTGATTTCCAGAAATTTCTCTTAATTCCCCAAATTTTTGTTTTTTCTTAAGAGCTTTCCATTCCTGTAACCGCTTTTCTCTAATTAAAAAAATGAAGTTAAATTACATAAGAAAATTGTTATATTCTTAAGGCCATTCCCATATGCAATAACAATTTAGAGCAATGGATGTAATGCTAGTATGTATCAAACACTTTAAATGATGATAGAATAACTATTAATGGCCTTATCATGCCAATTTCTCTTTATTATATGGGAATATGTATTATCATGGGTATTGCAAAGTATAAGAAGTTAGTTATTGACTATTTTTATTTAATACTAAGTCTTAATCATATCAATATAGTTTATTTAGGCATTGGGCCAACAAATTCTCATATACATTATTAAGGGAGAATATACATAATAATAATAACTAACATTTATTGAGTACTTACTATGTTGCCAGGAACTGTTTTAAATGCATTACATTAACTAATTTAATCCTTGAAAAACTTTATGAAGTTAATACTATTATTTTCCCCATTTATATGCTCTTAACTATCATGCTGAGTTTCAGTTCAAAGCCTTTGTGAATATGTATAGTTACTTATTATAAATTTATTGCAGGTAGAGAGGTGGTAGAGAAGAACGATTACTCTAATATCAGACTAAACTGGGTTTAAATGCCATCTCCCACTTATCAGTAGTGTGGACTTGGGCCACTTATTTAATCTCTTCAAGCTTCAGTTTCTCCCCAGTGTGAATAATACTAATACAGACTTTCATGGGATTGGTCAGGATTAAATGTAAACATGTAAATTTCCTAGCACACAGTGAGTGTTCAATAAATGTTACCTAGTTACTTCATCTATGGAGAATCTTAAAACTTTGTTAAACAACTCTCTCAAAATTTACATACTTTGATTTAGGTGTTGAATACTTGAACTCATGAAGTAAATCCAAATGGTTTCTGACACATCTACAAGTATCTCAAAAAGTTACTGCTCTGTATCTCTAAGTTATCTGGGAGCACTTACTCCCCTTCTTTCTGTGTGTATTAACAATATTTTCCTGTTTTCTGTATTCTTGATCCTCTGGCATCTGGGACTTTGCTGATCCTGGAGAGGCTGCCCCTCCCAGGAGCAAGCTAATTCCCAAAGAGAGGTAACACTCACCAGAGAGCACATTCCTCAGATATAAACCAACCAATCCAGAGCCCAGTCCCTCAGCCACCTCCTCTACTTGGGCTGAGCCCCTACCCCCCTGACCAAATCATCCCTGGGCCAGGTACCAGACAACCAGAGATAGACACTATAGTCCAGAGCCTGCCAAAATCATACAAACTTGCCAGTCCTAAACCTGCTTACCCTGCCTAGCTTGTCTTTCCCACAGAAACTACATAATGGCTCATGTCTATGTTATCCCCTCACTCCTCCTGCCTCTTAACCAACTCTGGTGCTTCCCATTGTGGCCCTGCATTGTGGGGCATGCCCCTACTCTTGAGACCTGAGAATAATAATGGCAGTTATATCCTGATCTGTTGATTTCACCTGAATACATACAAAATTCTGAGTGTGTTTTAAAACACACTCAGGTGTGTTTTCAGATCCTCTGAGTAAATACCACAGGGTCCTTATTTCCCATATTAGAAACATGTCCAGTAAAACCACTCACTTTATATAACAAGTAATCCAAGCAAAATTAAGCCTAGAGGAGAATGTCAAGAATAGTAACCCAAGTCTAGGGTCCTCTCATTGTTCTCAAACTGAAGTCCTTCAATTTTCCCTTTACTGGCCCAGATATTCAGAACTTACACATACTCCAGTCTTTGGGTAGCCCTATTTTGTTTGTATTGAGTATTTTGCATCACTGTCATTAACTTCCTTCAGTTTGATCTCATTGGCTTAATATCTTTCAAATTTTTCAAAGTTTTTGTTCCAGTGATGGCACAATGCCCCACTTAATGGTGCAATCAACTACTTTTCTTCGTCCTCCTCTCCTTCACCTTCTCTTCCTCATTTTCCTTTGTTATTTTCAGTGGAATTGGGCAGGGAAAGACGTACATACCTGGGTTAGTTTTGCCATCAGGAAGTGACAAAGTGTTCAATGGCCTGCATTTTTCACCTAACAATCATATCAGTAGGGATTCAGTTGCATAAACAGAAAGCCCTCTAGCTATTTTAAGCAGCAAGAAGCTTAATCTGAGGAAATAAGGGCTTTACAAACTCAATGGAAAGATGAAGGAGGAGGCTCCAGACTTGGCTACTACGAATGACTCCCAGAATGACATTGCAAAACTGGTCTGCCAAGGGAACCGCTTTCTCTGCTGCAATCCAGAAACTGGGGAATCTGAAACTAATGTTCCAATAGTGTCCTAATATCAGACTACTCTAGGGGTCAGAAAACTGCTGGAACAACTATTGTCTCTAGAAACTGTCGACTGAAATAAATGCGCATCCTGAAAGTTGAGAGTTATATTTTATTTGGTGGGAGGACTCTAGCCGGGATGACAGCCTCTCAGATCGCCCTGAGGGACTGCTCTGAAGAGGTAGGGGAGGAGCTAGGATATATAGAAACTTTTTAACAAAGGCCAGGTAGTTGGAACAATAAAAGATTATTTGCTATCTTAAGAAAAAAAAGGCATCTCAAGTTAAAGAATTTAGTGCTTTTCTATGTATGGGAGGTAACAAACATTTGGGCTCATTGAATTCATTCCTTTGACAAGCATCTAGCTATCTAGGGCCAGTATCTTGTCCTTTATTATTCTGAGTCCCCTCAGGGTGCACCATTGTGAGTGGCTGCAGAGGCTGGGCTGCAGGCTTGTCTTCGGAGGCTGGGGGGTGGGGGGGAGAGTGTGCTGCAGTGGCTGACTTCAGCATTCTTTATTTACCTGATATGGTTTGCAGTATTTTTTATTCACAGAACCTATCTCTTCAGCAAAGACTGGAGAAAATATTTGCAAAAGACATATCTAGTAAAGAATTGTTATCTGAAATATACAAAAAACTCTAAAAAGTAAGAAGTCAACAATACGAAAACAATCTGATTTTTAAAAATGGGCTAAAGATCCTAACAGACACTTCATCGAAATAGATGATGACAAATGAGCATATAAAAGGACGTTCCACATCTGTGGCATCAGGAAAACACAAATTAAAATAGAGACCACTACGCATCTATTAGAATGGCCAAAATCTGGAACACTGGTAATACCAAATGCTGGAGGGGACTGAAGAAACAGGAACTCTCATTCATTGCTAGTAGGAATGCAAAATGGTTACAGCCACTTTGGGAGATAGTTTGGCAGTGTTTTTTTTTTTTACAAAATGAAATATACTCTTACTGTATGATCCAGCAATCAAGTTCCTTGGTATCTACTCAAAGGAGCTGAAAACTTACATTCACCCAAAAATCTACACACAGATGTTTATAGCAGTTTTATTCATAATTGCCAAAACTTGGAAGCAACCAAGGTGTCCTTCACTAGGTGAATGAATAAATAAACAGTGGTACATCCAGATAATGGAATATTATTCAGTGCTTAAAAAAAAAGTGCAGTCAAGCCATGGAAAGACATGGAGAAACCTTAAAAGCGTATTACTAAGTGAAATAAGCCAATCTGAGAAGGCTATATGATCCCAACTGTATAACAATCTGGAAAGGCAAAACCACAAAGGCAATAAATATATAAGGGATTGGCAGGGGAGAGGGATGAATAGGCAACCCACGGAGGATTTTTAGGGCAGTGAAAAAACTCTGTATGGTACCATAACAATGAATATACGTCCAAACCCAAGAATGAACTGTAATGCACATTATGGACTTTGGGTGATTCTGATGTATCAATGCAGGTTCATAATTATAACAAATATATCACTCTGGTGGGGAATGTTGGTAATGGGGGAGACTATGCATGTGTGGGCACAAGAGGTATATTAGAAATCTATACCTTCCAGTCAATTTTGCTTTGAACTTAAAACTGCTTAAAAAAGGGGGGGGGGTGGTCTTAAAACTTTTTGTTGTTGTTGCTGTTTTGTTTTGGATTTAAATGGGGAATTTGCTTTAAATCAGCAATATCAAGATGACTACAGAATTTTCTCTTAAGGACAAGTAAAATTTTAAAAGGCTACAGGTCCCTTTTTCCTTAGATCCGAAGTGACAACAGATATTGAAATAATGCCAGAATTTGATGGCAATTAGAGTTGTACTTTTGATGTGGAATATACAAGTAAAAGAACTTCTGTGTATAATATCTCCCTTTAATCTCTGTGGCAGAGACCATTTGGGTTGTCATCAGCACAGCTTCTTCCAGGACTCACAAGAAGACTGCATTTGCCAGCTTCCCTTGCAGTTAGATTAGGGCCATTAGACTGGATTCCGTCCAGTGGAACATAGTGAAAAAGGTATGTGCATTTCTATGACTTATCCCTGAAATGTCCCACCCCATCTTTCATATTGTCTTCCTGGTCTGCAAGCCTGGACGTAAAGGATTCTGAGCTGATGAAGCTCCACATGAAAAGAGCCCAGATCCCTAGTCATCACCTGGAGGAGAGCTGCCCAGAAGAATTATAAGACATACATCCCCTGTGAGTGAGGAACTTCCCTGTGTGAAACCACAGATCTTCTAGCTGTTTGTTCCAGCAGATAGCATTGATTATCTTAATAAATTCTGCTGACATAAATGATTACATCAGTAGGTTGGTGATCACTGTACAACACTTGCATACTTTGAAAAACCCTAATAATTCACTGTATCTGATTATTTTAAAATACTCTTTACTTGTTAATATTTCTTTTAAGATTTTTGCATCTATGTTTCAAGAGTGATATTGATCTAAAGCAGTATTTATCAAGTTGAGGCATGCGGACATCCTATATGAGAATCACTTGAGAATGGCAGGTTCCACAGATGTGCATATTCCTGAGACTCAACCTGAAGTTCAGTAATATTAACTCTTAGTGCTGGTCTCAGGAATATGCATTTTTAACTTTATATAATGGACGTTTATTAACATTTACAGTAGTTAAGAGATCCCAGATGTATGCATCTTCCATCAATAATTTCTATTCATGGTCAATCTTCTTTCATGGCTAACCCCATTAGCTCCCCCTTTCAAGGGCCCTTCTGAAACAAATATAGGACATCATGTCATTTCATCTGTAAATATTTCATAATACATCTCTAAAAGATGAGAATGTTTTAAAAAATTTAATTCATACAGCATAATCATACCTAAAACAATGGCAATTCCTTAATATATTCAGATATTGTTCAAATAATCCTATTATCCATTTAATAACTTTACTTAATTGTGGTAAAATATACATAAAATTTACCATGTTAACCATTTTTAAGAGTTAAGTTCTCCAGTTTTTAAGTTTATTTATTCAAATGCAGATCTAAATTAGATTTATAGAGTGGCTATTATATCTCTAAAATCTCATTTAATACACAGATTCTTTTCTATCTGTTTTTCCCCTAGAAATTTCTTTGATGAAGGAAACCAGATTGCTTGTCCAAACTTTCCCACAGCCTGAATTTAGCTTAATTCACTATCATGAAATCAATTCACACAAGAAATCTAAATTTTTCGTAATGATGCTAGGTGATTACTTTGACTAACCAACTTAAGTACTAGCCTTGTCTGATTATGATAATAGTATCATATTATCAATAATACAACAATGTTACATGTAGTAAATTAGTAAGCTTGCCATCCCTCTAAAAACAGAAATATCTATACCTTGAAAAGTAGAGAAAAATCAGCTACACAACAAATTTTAAGACACAGGTGCTCTTCTCAATTATATTTTTCTATCTCTTATTGAGTCTATTTCAGAAATTATTTTTTCATTAAAAATCATATTTTAAAAATGATGTATATGATAATATATTAAATTTTCTCCTGTGTCTGGCTTCTTTAATTCAGTATAACATTTTTTAATTTCACCAAAGTTATTGTATGTATCAGTAGTTTGATTACTTTCTTACAGAGTAGTATTCCATTTCATGAATACATTACAATTTGTTTATTCATTTACTTTACTTTAGTCATCTTATTGATGGACTTTTGGGTTGTTTCCAGTTTCTGGCTATTCTGAATATTCATGTACAAGTCTTTGTATTGATTTATACTTTCAATTATCTCAAGTAAATATTCAGGAATATAACTGAATGTAACTGGGTTATATGTTAAATGTATATGTAACTTTAGAAGAAACTGCCAAACTATTTTCCAAAGTGATCATATCAATTTCTCCACAATCTTTAGTTTTAAGCTGTAATATAATTCATATACAATAAAATTAAACTATTTAAAGTATATTATTCAGTGATTTTTAAAATATTCATGAAGTTGTGTATCTATAACCACTAATTCCAGAATTTTTTTTATTGCCCCAAAAGAAACCCTATATCCATTTACAGTTACTCCCTCGTCCTCCCTCTCAGGCCCTGGAAATTAATAATCTGCTTTCTGTCTCACAAATTTTCCTATTCTGGATTTTTCATATATATAGAATCATATAAGATGTGACCTTTTGTCACTGGCTTCTTCCACTTAGCATAATATTTACAGGGTTCAGTCCTGTTGTAGCATATGTCAGTTCATCATGTCTTTACATGGCTGAATAATATTCCATTGTATGAATATACCACATTTTGTTTATCCACTCACCAGGTGATGGCCAGTAAGTTTCTTTGTACTTTCTGGCTACTGTGAGTACTGCTGGTATGAACATTCACGTACACATTTTGTGTTCTCAATTCTCTTGGGTATATATAACTATGGGTGGAATTGCTGGATCATGGTAATTTTATGTTTAACATTGGAGGAAATTCTGGACTGTTCAAAGCAGTGCACCATTTTACATTCCCAACAGCAATGTATGACTGTTCCAAATTCTCCACCTGCTCACCAACACTTTTGTTATTTTCCTTTACTATAACCACCCTAGTGGGAGAGAAGTGGAATCACATTGTGGTTTTGATTTGCATTTCCCTAATGACTAATGATATTAAGCATCTTTTCATGTGCTTATTTTCTATTTGTATACCTTCTTTGGGAAAATGTCAAGCCCTTTGAATGTTTTTAAATTGGATTATTTAGTTTTTTGGTTGTTGAATTTTAGAAGTTCTTTATACATATTTTATACATTCTTTATACATTCTGGTTAGTAATCCCTTATCATATATATAATTTGCAAATAATTTCTCCCATTCTGCAGGATGTGTTTTCACTCTCTTGATAGTGTCCTTTGATGCACAAATATTTTAAATTTTGATGAAGTCCAATTTATCTATTTTTTTCCCTTTGTTGCCTGTGTTTTTGGTGTCATATCCAAGAAATCATTTCCACATCCAAGGTCATGGACATTTCTCACTGTGTTTTGTTTGAAGAGTTTTATAGTCTTAGTTCCTACATTTGGGTCTTTGATCTATTTTGAGTTAACCTTTGTACATAATGTGAAGTAGGAGTCCAACTTTATTCTTCTGCATGTGGATATCCAGTTTTCCTAGACCATTGGTTGAAAAGATTGTTCTTTCCCCACTGAATGGTCTTGACACCCTTGCTGAAAATCATCTGACTGTATATGAGATGGTTTCTTCCTGGTCTCTCTACTCTATTCCTTCAGTCTGTATATCTATCCTTATGTCACTATAACACTGTTTTGATTACTGCTGCTTTGTAGTAAGTTTTGAAATCTGGAAGTGTTAGTCCTCCAATTTTGATCTTTCTCAAATTACTTGGTTTCCAGGATCTGGATGTGTTTCTTTTTATTCATTCTGCCAATTTCTGCCTTTAATTGGAGATTAATTGGAGTAATTTAAAATCCATTTACATTTAAAGTATGTAATGTAAGTGTCTGACATTAAGCTTTTGATTACTGAGGCATTCATTTCAAAAGACACCCATCCTCCTTGAAACCATATTGCCAACTGTATGACACAGCTACTAGCAAAACAACCAGATAAAGAATTAGGCTTCCCCACCCTGTGAAAACGCTTTCTTTCAGAGAGCCCTTCATAACCTAGATAAATGACCACTTGAGTGACCCCTCTTCTCCCTTCCTGTGCCCTAATTCCAGCTCTTCTGCTCTAAACTAGCCAAGAAAGAGTGAACCCATGAAACCTAGATATCCCATCAATGGACCTTAATAAAGGTACAGCCCTCCTCCCCCTCTCTAAGACCTGGCTGAGTGGCTCTCAGGCACATTGTGTATTCTTCAGGACTTGTGACGAATAAATCTTGTTCCTCAAACTTCCCTGACAGTTTCTTGCTGAAGTGCATCCTAAAATCATAGTAAGAGTCACAATAACCAGTCCAGCCACAGCTATGAGTCACATAGGCCCAAGTGAGCACCTCAGGCATTCCTAGCATACAGCATCACTATCAACATGCTAGAACTGAAACAACAAAGTAATTACTGAAAAAGAAGGACTGATTTCTGCCATTTAGTTATTTTCTGTATTTCTATGCCTTATATGCTTTTTGTTCCTCAATTATTTCATCATTGCTTCTTTTTGTATTTCCATATTCTAGTTGATTTTTGTGATACTCCATTTTGCTTTCCTTTTCTATATTCTTTTAGTTTTTTCTTAGTGAGGATTTATTAAAATTAGTATCTTACAATAACCCACTGTGAATAATACCAACTTAGCTTAAACAGCATACAAACACTGCTCTTGTACATCTCCATCCTTCCCTCTTTATATTGTTATTGTTACAGACTACATTGTTATATATGGTGTGTCTACTAACATCAATTTATAATTACTGTTTTATGAATTTGCCCTTTAAATCATATGAAAAAAGGAAGTTAAAAACCAAAAGTACAGTAATATTGGCTTTTATATTTACCTATATTGTTACCTTTACCTATGTTATTTATTCTTTACATAATTTTGAGTTACTGTCTAGTATCTTGTAATTACAGCCTAAAGGACTCCTTTAGCTAATTTTCAGTACAAGTCTAGTAGTAACAAGTTCACTTAGATTTTATCTAGGAATGTCTTAATTTCTCCTTCATTCTTATAGCATAGTTTTTTCAGATATGGAATTCTTGGTTGACAGTTTTTTTTTTTCTTTCTTTCTTGCAGCCTCCAACATTTCTGATGAGAAACTGGCTGAAAGTCTTATTTTAAGGGATGCATCTTTGTGTGGGTCTCTGAGTTTATCCTGCTGGGAGTCCATTGAGCACCCTGGATTTGCAGATTTATCTTTTGTTAAATTTGGGAAGTTTTCAGTCACTGTTTCCACAAATAATCTTTCTGCCTCTCTCATTTTCTTTCTGCTGGGACTCCCGTATGCTAGCTAGTTCACCAAAAATGTACCACAAGGCCAATTAGGCTTTGCTCAGTGTTCTTCATTATTTTTTCTTTCTGTTTCTTAGACTCAATACTTTCAATTGTCCTATCTTCAAATCATCTCTTTCTTCTGCTGGTTCAAATCTGCTTTAGAAGCCCTTTAGTGTATATTTTAAGACAACTATTGTACTTTTTAGTTTCAGAATGCCTTTTTGGTTCCTTTTAATAATTTCTATCTCTTTATTGCTATTCTCATTTTCTTCATATGATGTTTTCTTGTCTTTGTCCATGGCTTCCTTTAGCTCTTTGTACATTTTTAACTAAGTTGCCTTAAAGTTTTTGTCTGGTAAGTCTGATATATTGGCTTTCCCAGTATATTTTGTGTTGATTTATTTTGTTCCTTTAAAAGGGTCATACTTCCCTGTTTCTTTTTATGCCTTGTGATTTTTCAATGAAAAACATTTGATTCTTATAATTGATAACTCTGGAAATCAGATTCTTCTCCTGCCCCATTTTTTTTTTTTTAATAGGGTGTGCCTGCATCAGGGATCAGCCTGAGATGAAAGCATAAGGTCTTCTTAGGTCTTTTCTGAGCCTCCACCTTTCCCAAGGCTTTCTAAATTCCCCCCATATATATGGTTGTTCAAAATGTATATCCAAAATCTAAAAAAAAAACCAAAAAACAAAAAACAAAAAAACAAACAAAAAAACCAACCAGAAGCAAAACACAGATAAAGCTCCTTAAAGTCCCTTGGAAGCCACTTGAGCCAGTGAGGGTTGACACAATGGTTGCTGCTCTCTGTGCCTGCACCTCTGCATTCAGAAGCAAAAATCTGCAATCAGAACACAGAATCTTGATATTTGAGGACAAAGTTCTCATTGCCTACCCTGGCTCCAGCAAGCTGTGCCAGAAACACAGGTTGCTGTTGAAACAGCTGCCTGCCTTGGGGATGGGGGAATAAGGATTGAAATCAACCAATACTAACTGCAATTTATCAGCCAAGCTTCATCCTGCAAGTATTCAAATAGACTCCAGAGTTTCAAAGCCATTAGTTCAGACAGTTTCTGCAAGTACAGTGTTGCCTACGTGGAGAGATGGATTCCTGGAGCTTTCTACCTCTGCCATTTCTCCTGGTATCAACCTGGCCAGTTTTTGTTAGAAAATCTCTCAAATTTGGGTTTCTCTGATGTATCTTATGATTAAATTGAGGCTATGCATTTTTGACAAGGGTAACATAGAGCTGATGTGTCCTCATTACATCATATTAGGAGTCATTTGATGTCAACATGTTTTATTGGTGATATTAATCTTGGTCACTTCCTAAAGACAGGGTCTGCCAAAATCTACACTGTAAACTTACTATTTCCTCCTTTATAATTACTAAATATTTGGGAGTGATACTTTGAGATTATGCAAATATCCTGTTTCTATTTAAACTTTCACCCACTCATTTTAGCATCTATCAGCAGATCTTGTCCATAAGGTATTATTACTGTGGTGTTCTGATGGTCATTTTTCTATTTTTCTCATTCCATCTACACTTATTAATCAGAAATCTTCAGTGAAGAAGAAGTGAATTTGTTTATATATTCATTTACTTATCTATATCACTTTGGGCTCAAGGATAATTATTTTTATAATCCCATATTACAATTATTTATTTTGTTGTTCAAACTGTTCTAACTCTGGCCATTGTAATATCTTTTTGTTTGGCTCCTGTGCCTTAAAAAAATTTTTTTAGCACTTCCTTAACTTTCAGATACCACAAAATGCCCCAGGCTCATACTCTTCTTTTTCAACTCTCACTGTGGAATAAAGCAGTCCTCTAAGGAACACTGGCTCCTTTTGTCGGAGAACAGTAATATGAAACAATAACTGAGTGCTGGGTGTACTCCTTGCTACCAGAGGATAGCTGCTTCTAACCCAATAAACTGATTTTTTTCACGTTAAATCTACCTTGGATTCCTGGGACCAATCTCACTTGATCTGGATGTATTATTCTTTTTTTTTAATTGCTAGACTTAATTTGCTAATATTTTGTTTAAAAATTTTTATGCTTACATTCATAAGAGATATTTTTCTGTAGCATTCTGTTTTTAGTATCAGGATAAGTTGGGAAATCTATGCACTTGTTCTAATTTCTGAAAGAATTTGTTTATGATTGATAATTAATTATTCATTAAATGACAGAAACTCTTGACATACATCATGCTAAAAGGAAAATCATGGCCCTCTTTTTACTGGCCTTCTATTGATATTTTCTACTTTATGCATATATAACTTGATAAAGTTCTGCTATATATTATTGAAGAGTTTTTTGTTTAAGCCAAGGCAAAAAGATCAGGAAAAAAATCCATCTTACATAAAGTGAGTTAGTTTTAAAATATTACTTAAAAATTAGTTTTGTTCTTTTTAAAATATATTCTATAGACAAAATAGGGCTTTTTCTTATTTCATTCTTACAATATTTCATTCAAAAACTCATAAATTATCCAAATAAATCACTGTACCTATATATTTCAATGGCTTTCAAATCTTCATCATCAAATTCATCTTCTGCTTCCTTCAACTGTGCAAGAGTCATCTTTTCATATGGTTTAACTAAAACAAAATAAATTGTAGATAATTCAGTTATTTAAAAACTAATTTTACTTTATAGTCACATGTCTAGAAAAAACAATATATTACATAAATGGAGATCAAGAATATCTTTAATTTTGCAGTTTCTCCAACAAACAAAGCTATATTGTGGCTGACTGCTTCAGGTTGTTTAAAGTGTTATTTAGTCCCTCAGAGTTCACAGAACTATCAGACTACATTTAAAATAGATGCAAAAATCAATTAGGCTTTACAAATTTAATTTTCCCAAGTACCTGGAAACCTTGACAAGTAATACATCCTATATAGAATGATCAAAATAGAGGTAATCACAAGGTAGAGAAACCCCACTAGGTTAGATACCAGGGCATGTCGGCTCTGATATTAACTAGCATGTAATTTTCAACACATGAATTAGGAATTTTAGGTGCCAGCATCCTAATTTCAAAAGTACGGGTGGGATTTATATTAAAGTATTTCTAATGTCTTCTCTCTAAGTTCATGAAATGCACTATCACTATTATAACTGTATTATTCCTTTCATCCAGCCCACCAAATACACAACTATACCCATTGCTTCCTTCTGCAAACGTAAAACCATTTCTTCAATTTCATCTTTTGGCTCTTCTTTTGGAGGAAGAATGCCAAAATCTCTTAAAATTTCATTCCACTCTGTATCTTCATTTGGATCCTATATTAAAAAAAATAGAAAATCTATTAGCATAATTGTGCATTTTAATATGTGTAAAATTGATATATTGCATTTCCTATGTAATTGTTCATGAACTCTACAGATACACTAGATCATTAGTTTCAAAGAATAGAACAAAATGGCCTACTTTTTCCCCATTTCCCAGTACTAATATGACTATATACTTTGATAAACAGAATGTATCCTCTACTCTTAAAGTTATGTATATATCAAGTGTTAATGAAGAAACTTGTATAAGTCATGGAAAATTATTTGAAGACTGTAGTAGGTAAAACCAATCCACAGCATGCAAATACTGTTTTCTTTTTCTACATAGGCATTCAAGAACTCCAGGTGAACTTGCTTCTTTTCAGTTATATCGCTTCATGGGACTCTTACTCACAAGTTAAATCTTAGAAGAAGCTAGGAATCTTTTCATAGTTCAATTTCTGTCTAACCATAATTTCCTTCTATGAAATTTAACCTTGTTTTCTTTGTTACTTAGGCTTTGATGTTTTATTTGCTGCTCTTCCTGAAGTTGTTTGTCACATATTAACTATTGTTTTGAGTGAATACTTTGGCAAACAAAGGATAGGATGGCCTTGAATGATTGCCACCTTTGGGTATTCACAACCTGCATAATCCTCTCTCTGATTATGGGTGAGAACCATGACATGCTTCTAATCAATAGAATAAGGCAAAGGTAAAGGAGTATCACTTCTGTGATTTTATTCCATAAGACTAATTCCCATCTTGCCAGTACTCTCTCTGACTTGCTGGCTTTGATGAAGTAAGCTGAAATATTGTGAGGCTGCCATGGAGACAACTATGTGACAAGGAGAATGTACTCAACAATCAGCTAGAAACCGAGGTTCTCAGTCAAATACCTCCAAAAAAATCCTGAATTCTGCCAACTACCATGTAAGTGAACTTAGAAGTGGACCCTTCCTCTGTTGTACCTTTAGATGCACCCCACCTCTAGCTGACTCTTTGTGGAAGACTCTGAAGCAGAGGACCCAGATAAGCAATGCTTGGACCCCTGACCCATAAAAACTGAGATAATAAATGTGTTATTTTAACTCACCAAGTTTGTGGAAATTTGTTATGCAACAATGCATAAATAATACAAGTATCATCTTATTTCTCCTCTTCATTCTATTCTTTGGCCAAAGTTTTGGATTTTTATTCATACAGGGTCTTTTACTGGTCTCTCCATCCACAGGATCTTCTGATCCCCATTCTTTCTATATGTCATAACAATTAAAAATCACCACCAGCAGGAGTTACGCATTTGGTAATGTCAGACTAGATATTTTGGATCAAGCCTTTTACTGAGAACAGCCAGTAAAACTGGACAATATAGATGAAAACCAGTTTGAAGCCACTGGAGAATCAATAAGGCAGTGAAAAGAATTATGGCAAGAACATCCCAGATGAAAAGGAGATCCAGAGAGAGCAGCTTTATGTTTGGGTCCATTGCCCTTGGGTCAACTGCCAATTCTGGAAGAGGTCAGGAGGTGGAGAAATTGAATAAAGGTCCACAGATTTGAGTACTGTGACCAAGGACAAAAATCAAAAGAAAATGATAACTAGGAGATTATCATTTATTTGGAATTTAATTTAAAAAATTCTAAATGACCTTAATGTCAAAGAAGAAATCACAATAGGGATTTAAAAGCATTGGGAATTGAATGATAATAATAAAGCCACATACCAAAAATATGTGGGCTGCAACCAACGCAGTTCATAAAAGGAGTTTTTTACCCTTAATTTAACATATTTGAAAATGAAAAAGGCTTACAAATTAAAATACAAGCATCCAACCTAAAAAGTTGGTAAAAGAAAACCAAAATAAACCAAAGGTAAAAGGAAGGAAATAATAAAATAGAAATTGATAAAAGAAAAATTTAATATATATAACAGAGTAGATTAACAAGGTCAAAAAATAATTTTTAGAGAAGACAAATAAATTAATTAACACTTGCCAAGATTGATACAGAAAACTGAGAAGGTACAAATAACCAATATTAGAAACAAAAAGGGGAACACCTAACAGAAAAAGAAAATCCTGTTGTGTTTTGCTCATATTTTTTTCTACTTCGAAGTGGAAGCTTAGATCATTGACTATAAACTTTTCTTTTCTAATATAGCCACTTAAAGCTACAAATTTCCCTTTAACAAAGCCTATAGCCACATCCTACAAATTTTGGTATGTTGTATTTTTATTATTATTCAGTTAAAAACATTTCTAATCCTACTTGTGATTTTTGCTGATATTTTTATTTGGAAGAATGTTGCTTAATTTTCAAATATTTGGGGCTTTTCTAGGTATCTTATTAATAATTTCTAACTTAATTCTGCTTGGCCAGAAAACATACTTTGTTAAAGTTTCCATTTTTTGAAATGTATTGCCTTGTTTATGATCCAAACTGGGCAATTTTACCCATCATTTACTTTATTTCTGCCCTCTATCTTTCCCCTCCTAGTTTGTTACATGTTAACCATGCATTCCTTTAATACATGGTTAATCCATTTAATAATGTCCCCTCAGTCCACTGGATCTCTATTGACTTTTAATAGTTTTCTATCTGTTCTTAAAATTGGATACTTCCTATTGATGCATCTTCAAGTTCCCTGACTCTCCTGCCATCTCCAATCTGCTATTAAGCCCATTCAGTGAATTTTTAAATTTCAGTTGTTGATATTTCCAGTTCAAGAATTCCCATATGATTATTTAATGACTGCTTCTAATTCTGTTAACATTCTCCATCTGTGAATTCATTTCCTTTAAGTCCTTGAATATATTTATAATAGCTGCTTTAAATTCCTTATTGGCTAATGTCAACATCAGAATAATCTCAGGATCTGTTTCCATTGATTGCTTTCCTTTTGAGTGTGAGTCATGTTTTGAATATGGCTTTTTTTTTTCTTGTCTAAATTTTATTGAATATTAGACATTGAGGATGACACATCATAGAAATTCATGACTTTTTATGTTCCTCTGAAGTGTGTTGACTTTTATACTTGCAGGCAGTTAAACTTGGCTAGACTCAACACCAACTATTACAATTGAAATGGACAGCAGCCGAAATTTCAGATCAGTTCAGTTCTTTCACCTTCTAGTGGTTGCTTTTTGCCAGGCTTCCTGGGGTCTCCCACATACATATGAAGTTTAGCTGACAATTAAGGATTTGTGTGGATTTTTACATAGGATTTAAGGATCATCCCTTCTGGATTACCTTCCTTTCTGAGACTTCCTCACAATTCTATCACTCTACCAGCCCCAAATTTTGCCCTCCAACATCCCCGGTAAGATGGTGGTTTGCTGTCACCCACTGCCATATAGTTGTAAAATGCCCTCAACTATATCTAATCTTTTTAACCTATTGTGGTAGTTTAAAAATATCTTCACAAATTCTTTCATACTCTTTTTGAGAGGTGAAGCTTAATCTTCCTTCCACTGAGTATAGGCTGAACCCAGTGTCTCATTTCTAATAAACTGAAAACACTGTGTGATTTCCAAGACTCAGTCGTAAAAGGCACTGCTGCTGCTTTTTCCTCTCGAGTCTCTCTCATCACTTGCTCTGAGGGGACCAGTGGCCCTGTTTTGAGGACACTCAAGCAGCCTATGTTAATCTGCTTGGGATGCTGCAGTAGAATATCACAGACCAGGTGGCTTAAGTAGAAATGTACTTTCTCACAGTCCTGGAGGCTGGAAGTCTAAGATCAAGGGGCCAGCAAGGCTGGTTCTGGTAAGAGTTCTTCTCCTGGCTTGTAGGAGGCCATCTTCTTGTTGTGTGCTCACACGGCCTTTCCTCTGTGTGTGTGCAGAGAGAGCACATGCTCTAGTGTCTCTTCTTCTTTAGGACACCAGTCCAATCAGAACAGAACCCCACTCTCATTGCCTTATTTAACTGTAATTACCTCCTTAAGCATCCTGTCTCCAAATACAGTCATATGTGGGGTTATGGCCTCATCATACAAATTTAGGGGGAGACACAGTTCACTCCAAAATACAGCCCTATTGAAAGTCCAAGTGGTGGGAAACTGAAGCCTTCTGCCAACAGTCATGTCAGTCAAACTGGAAGTAGATCCTGCAGCCCCAGCTGACATGTTGATTACAATCTCATTAGAGACCCTGAGCCAGAACCACCTTGGCTAAGCTTCTCACAAATGCCTGACTCCCCAGAAACTATGAGATAATAAATACTTGTTGTATTAAGCTGCTAAATTTCAGGATATTAGATATAGTACCTGTCCATTCAGATTTTCTGGGGTTTTTGTTGTTAGTTTGTTCTTTCTTCTTTTCTCTTTCTTTTTCCTTCCTCTTTTTTCTTCTAGAAATCTTTTTATCTATAATAATAACTAATATTGTTTTCTTTTTTTTAATTGAAGTATAGTCAGATTACAATGTTGTGTCAATTTCTGGTGTATAGCATAATGTTTCAGTCATACATATACATAATATATTCATTTTCATATTCTTTTTCATTATAGGTTACTACAAGATATTGAATATGGTTCCCTGTGCTGTACAGTATAAACTTGTTGTTTATCAACGTGGTAGTCAGTATCTGCAAATCTCAAACTCTCAAGTTATCTTTTCCCACCTCCATTCCCCCCGGTGACCATAAGTTTGTTTTCTATGTCTGTGAATCTGTTTCTGTTTTGTAAATAAGTTCATCTGTGTCTTTTTTTTTAGATTCCACATATAAGTGATATCATATGGTACTTTTCTTTCTCTTTCTGTCCTGCTTCACTTAGAATGATGATTTCCAGGTCCATCCATGCTGAAGCAAATATCATTATTTTATTCTTTTTTTTATGGCTGAGTAGTATTCCATTGTTATTTACCACTTTCTTTTTTTTCAATTGAATCTCAGAACTTCCAGCTGGAAAATTCTTTCAGCCTGAAGTACAACCTTGAGAATTCCCCCTAGCCTGCTAGGGCATTATTCTCTCAATTACATTAAGCATGTTTTTATTTTGCTCTTTTTGTAAAAATAAGTTTTCTGAGTATAGTTTTTTTTTTTTTTCTTTTAACACATTGATTATATTGTTTCATTACCTTTGGATACATTGTTGCTGTTGAGAACTCAGTTGTCAACCTCAGACTTTTGAAGATAATCTGTCTTTCCTTTGCCTGCATTTGAGATTTTCCTTGTAGTTTTCTGCAGTTTGGTTATAATGTGTTTAGTTGTGTATTTCTTTTTATTTGTCCTGTGTGAATTCCCTGGGCTTTTAGAAACTATAGAATAGTATCTTTTAATAGTTCTGGAAAATTCACAGCAACTCTCTTTTCAAATAATCCTTTACCCCTTTCTCTCTCAATTATACATCTGAGATGACAACTTAAAATGCTATATATCTCATTTGTTATTTTTTCATATTTTCCATATTTATAGTCCAACCTATTTGATAAACTTACCTGCTGATATTTTTATTTCTTTTATTTTAGCTTTTCATTTTAAGAATTTTTATTTAGCTCTTTATCAACATTTTATATTGTGGTAAAATATAAATAATATAAAATTTACCACTTGAACCATTTTTTAGTGTACAATTTAGGGGCATTAAGTACATTCACACTGTGCAACCATGACCAGAACTTTTCATCTCAAACTGGAATTCTGTACCTATTAAACAGCAGCTTCCCATCTTGAGCTGTCCCCTAGCCTTGGTAACCATTATTTTACTTTGTCTCTATGAATTGGATTGTTCTAGCTACCTCATATGAATGGAATCATACAATATTTGTCCATTTGTGACTAACTTATTTCACTTGGCATAAATGTTTTCAAAGATCATCCATGTTGAAACATGTTTCAGAATTTCCTTCTATTTTAAGCCTGACTAATATTTCACTCTAAGTATATACTACAATTAGTTTACCCATTCATCCACTGATGGACGTATGAGTTGTTTCCACTTTCTGTCTAATGTGAATAATGCTGCTATGAACATAGCTACACAAATACCCGTTTGAGTTTCTGCTTTCAGTTCTACTCCTGATCTTAGCCAAAAGGCCGAGAAGCAATCTGCTTTCAGTTCTTTTGAGTATATACCTAGAAGTGAAATTGCTGGACATATGATAATTCCATGTATAATTTTTTGAGGAATTGCCCTAATATTTTCCACAGCAATTTGCACCATTTAACATTCACATCAGCAATGTACAAAGGTTCCAATTTCTCCACAACCTCACCAACATTTGTCATTTTCTGTTTTTGATAATAGTTATCCTAATGGGCTTACTATTCCATTGCAGTTTTGATTTACATTTCTCATTTATATAATGATTAATGATACTGAGCACATTTTTATGTGTTTAATGGCCATCTGTATATCTTCTCTGAAGAGATGTCTATTCAAGTTCTTTGCCCATTAAATTTTTTTATTAAAAAATATTTTTCCATTATATCAATTTTTTAGAGTCATTTTAAGTTCACAAGCAAAATTGAGGGGTGTGATAACAAAGATCTCCCATATGCCCTTTGTCTCCACACATGCTAACCTCCTCCATTATCAACACTTCTCACCAAAGTGATATTTTTGTTTAAAGCAAAATTCCTCATTTAAAGCCAAAACAAAACAGCAACAAAATTTTTTTTAATTTTAAGACTTTATTTTTTTAAGCAGTTTTAGGTTCACAATTTGAGTTAACAGCAAGGAGATTTCCAATACACCTCCTGCCCCGACACATGCACTGCCTCCCCCATTATCAACATCCCCCACCAGAATATTTGTTACAATTGATGAACCTCTGTTGACACATCATAATCACTGAAAATCTAGAGTGTACATTATGGTTCACTTTTGCTGTATATTCTGTGGGTTTAGACAAATGTATAATGACATATATTCACCATTATGATATCATATAGAGTATTTTCACTGCTCTAAAATTCCTCTGTGGTCTGCATATTCATTTCTCTCCCCTACCAACCTGTGGTAACCCCTGATCTTTCTACTATCGCCAGTTTTGCCTTTTCCAGATTGTCATATAGTTGGGGGTCACATAGTATGTAGCCTTCTCAGATTGGCTTATTTCACTTAGCAATATGCATTTAATGTTTCTCTATGTCTTTCCATGGCTTGATAGTTCATTTCTTTTTAGCACTGAATACTATTCCATTATCTGGATGTACCACAGTTTATTTATCCACTCACCTAGTGAAGGACACCTTGGTTGCTTCCAAGTTTGGCAATTCTGAATAAAGCTGCTGTAAACATCTGTTTTTGGGTGAACGTAAGTTTTCAACTCCTTTGGATAAATACCAAGGAGCTTGATAGCTGGATCATATGGTAAGAGTATGTTTATTTTGCAAAAAACAAAACAAAACAAAACAAAAAAACCCTGCCAAACTGTCTTTCAAAGTGGCTGTACCATTTTGTATTCTCACTAGCAATGAATGAGAGTTCCTATTTCTCCAGTCCACTCCAGCATTTGGTGTTATCAATGTTCCAGATTTTGGCCATTCTAATAGGTTTGTAGTGATTTCTTGTTTTAATTTGCATTTTCCAAATGACATATCTGAAGTATCTTTTCATATGCTTACTTTTAATTAGTTGGTTTGTCTTTTGATGTTGAATTTTAGGAGTTGTTTATATATTATAAATATTAATCCTTTATAATTATATGATTTGCAAATATTTTTTCCTGTTCTGTGGGTTGTCTTTTCACTCTTTTGATAGTGGCCTTTGATGCATAAATATTTTAAATTTTGATGAAGTCCAATTTATCTATTTTTTAAATTACCTTTGTTTTTGGTGTCATATCCAAGAAATAAATGTCAATTCAATGTCACAGCAATTTCTCCCTATGTTTTCTTTTAAGTGTTTTATAGTTTTAGTTCTTAAATCTAGGCCTTGGATGGCTTTTCAGTTAATTTTTGCTTGTAATGTAAGTTAGGAGTCCAACTTCATTCTTTTGCATATGGATATCCAGCTTTCCCAACACATTTTGTCAAGACTATTCTTTCACTTGAATGGTCTTGGCACTCTTGTTGAAAATCACTTAACTGTATATGTGAGGGCTACCTTCTGGGCTCTCTGTTCTATCCCATTGACTTGTATGTTTGTTTAATCTGCCACTACCAGACTGTTTTGACTACTGCAGCTTTGTAGTGTATTTTGAAATTAGAACATGTGGGTCCTCCACTTTGTTCATCTTTTTCAACACTGTTTTGACTATTTGGGGTCTCTTAAGATTTCATATGAATTTTAGGATGGGTTTTTCTATTTTTACAAAAAAAAAAAGTCATTGGGATTTTGATAGGGATTACACTGAATCTATAGATTGCTTTAGGAAGTGTTGACATCTTAACAATATTAAGTCTTCCAATCCATGGGCATGGGCTGCTTTTCTACTTATTTATGCCTAAATTTCTTTCATCAATGTTTTGTAGTTTTTGGTGTACAAGTCTTTTGTCTCCTTGGTTACACTTATTCCTAAATATTTTATTCTTTTTGATGCAATTATACACGGAATTATTTTTCTTAATTTTCTTGATTATTCATTGCAGTGTATACAAATGTCTTCATCAAATTTTTAAGGTCACTTTTTATAATTTCCTACTCCTTGAAGATAATTCCAATTTGGTTTTTTGTTTTTTAAACATAGTAAGCATAGGAGGTTTTATAACCTGTTTCTAGTCATTCAGATAATTGAAGTCTCTGCAAGTCTGTTTTTGTTGGTTGATGCTTATAGTGCCCTATTTCCTTGTGTGCTTGATTCCTTTTGACTGACTTCTGCTTAATGTCCTTGAGAATGTATCTGCAAGAATTCTTTGAGAACTAAAATAAAGACGTATTCCTCCACAGAAGATTCATTATTTCTTCCAAGCACTTATGAGCACTACAATATATAACTAACTTGTAACAAATTTGCAGTTTGAAGTTTGTTGAACCACTCAGACAACATGCCTTAGGTTCAATCTATGTGAACATTGTCTGATCCATAACTTCTTTGGGATAGGTTTTATTTCTTTCTTTTTTTTTCCTCCCCTGCTAAGCGTCAAGACAACTTTCCCTGAATTTCCTTAGACATGAGTTTTTATCTCTGGCTCATACTCTTATTAGTCTCCCATACTTTGATGAATCACACCTTTTGGTTCCTCCTCACCCTGTGATTATACCCAGGACCAAAATGCAAATTGCTATGATACCCTTGGGGTAAAAGTGGAGTTAAAGCTCTGGAAATCCATTCACCTAACTGTCTACTTTCCCTTTGATTTTGGTCTCGTAGTTTACTATTATGTTACCTTGGATGTGCTTAAAGAGGTATGTTTTACATTCTAGCCAAAATTTTTACTTCTACTCAGTAGAAGAGTTGGTCCAAATAATCTAGCCCACGATCATCAAAATATCCAGCAATTGCCTTAAAAAAAAAAAATCATCCCTGAACTTCACATCCCTTACCATCCTCTCTTTTCTCCTTCCTACTCAAATTTCTTAAAGTAATTGTCTGTATATGCTGTAATCACTTCTACCTCGTTCATTCTTCAAACTGCTCAAAAAGTTGACTTCTATCTCTAGCATTCCTTTTGAAATTGTTCTAAAGTCACCTAAGAGCTCCATGTTGTTATTTTCAGTGGATAGTCATTGTATTTGATCCCTTAAGCAGAACTGGGGAGAATTTGTCATTCTTTTCTTGTTGAAACACTTTCTTGATATTCATGACATCACAATACTTATGGTTTTATTCATACCTCTCTAGCTGCTATTCCTTAACTGATCTAGGAGTTAGTTGCAATAGGATTTAATAGTAAATGCTCTATATTCTGTTTTTCCCTTTGCTTTTAGAAATCATCTATGAAATTGTAAAAACAGAAATAGGCACCATAATCTATTTGATAAAAGTATTATGGCATTTATCATAACATAAATAGTTAAATCTGACCCCCTCTTACTCCCCCATAGTAAGCTCTTTTAGAACAAGTCCATAACTACACATAAGCACCAAATAACTGGCTGTTGAATCAATCAATCAATGAACAAAGATTAACATGCTGTTGCCTTCACTCTCAATTACACTTCAGGCTATTTCTTGAAGAGCAGATGCGAGATCAGGACAAATCTGCAATGTTTTTACATAGTGAATAAAACGTACTTGCTAGGAACCTATTATTAACACAAAAGGAATATGCATAAAAATTATACGTAATTTATGTTGAAAACATGTTAATAAGTTATACAGCATACACAATTACCAAAACTAAATATGTAAAACAAGAAAAATAAAGGTTTTAATTTGGGGGAGCAGGTGGGAAGCTGTGTCTGAAGTCAGAAGTAGATAATTATACTCCGATAAAAAATGAAAGCACAGGCTTCTAGTTAGTAAGGCAGCTTTAGACAGAGGAACAGCCTTCTTAGGAATTACTGGAAGTCTGAGTTTTGTGATCACATCGGAGAAACCCCAGGGACTGCTGGTCTTTATCAAGACAGAGGCAAATATGAGGCAAATCTGATCTTTTGTTTCATGTGGTGGGGCAGGATACTTAAATTGAATTACACTTGGGCTAAAGTTACTGGTCTATTTCTTAAGTCAGAAATAGTGCTGCAGTTAAGATTTCCAGGATTCAGGTGTGAGATGCAATTGGAAAGCTTCCTCCAGCGACAAACCCAAGTCTTAATCAAAACACTCATTTGGAAAAATGGCGTTCTCCTAGGGTTAATTTGAATTTCTAGCAAATCGTGACAGAGACGCACGAAAAGTTTAGCTCTCACAAAAAACAAACGTTAGAACCTAGCCCCCGTAGTCCTCCCTCCCGACAGTGCTCAGCTTCATGCCCAGCCGGGGCCCAGCTGAGATGCCCCAAGGCAGCCGCGACTCCCACCTGCATGGTGTTCCGCCTCGCTTCTCACGCACAGGCGTCGTCCTAGCCCTGGCGGGGACTCCTGACTCGGATGCCCCTCAAGGCGGCAAGGGAGCCCGCCGCGCTCCTAGCGGTTCCCGCCGCCCATCGAGAGGGGCAGGGGAGAACAAGAGCCTCTCACGCGGTGCGCTTGGCGCCGCTCTGTTGCCAGGCAACGCGGGGGCGTGGCCCAGGAGGTGGCTGTGGGTACTGACGCACTTGGTCTTGGGCATTTACCCCAAGCGGTGCCTCTCCTGTTCGGGGTGTTGATACTGGTGCTGGTCACGTTCAGAACCAGCAAGGCTCAGAGCCAGACTCCAACCTGGAAGATTTCTACTAGGCCCCTGCTCTCCCAGGGGCCGAGGGCGGCGGGCGGCATAGGGGGTATAGCCTCTGTTGTTAAGCACATTTGGTGTTGCAGTCTGCGTGAGTTTTGGGTCAGGTGTGTGTGTCTGTGTGTGTCTGTGTGTGGGTCTGTGTGTGTGTGTTTAAGGACCAGATTCTCAAATGGCTCTCCACCCCCATCTTAAAAACCCTCTGCCTTAGGAGGCAGGAGCTCTATCTTTACGTAAAAAACCTAGACAGTTAGGTTCCTTGGTGTTTACAGTAAGGAAAGGATGTTTACTGGGAGCTGCCAGAAACATGAGGAAAACATCTAGTGTTATTGCCAAATAGTTATATGTGTGGTCATAGAGATATAATAGGATTTGGAAAAGAAGGGGAAAACATGTTTTTAGGGATCCAATTTTAAACTTGGGCTCAGCATTGGACCATTCCATCTGTAGTGCTCGGTTAATACAAATCCTACACTCCCAATAGCCTATATGTTTTGTTGTACTTGTGTGATATGAATGTGTTAAAACATAAACTATTTTAAAACATCCCACCATTTTTATAATCTTGTTTTGGTATATTTTCTTCTCTTCCTCCTCCCCCTTCCGCTTCCCCTCCTCCTCCTCCTTCCATTTAATATTATGGGAGCCCCCAAAATATAAGGGGCCTAAGTCTCTCCAGATTTCTGAGAGGCCCTTGGAATTGCTGCTTAAATTAGCAGTGAAGCCCCTTTCTTATTCTGACAATCCAAAATCCAGGCCGGTTCCATTACACACCACTAGCTAATGTTTTCGTTGCCCTATTATGCACTTATGGCTTTAGAGCAGAAGGCCCTTTCTGTCTCAAGTCCCCATCTCATCAATGTAATATTCATTTTTTAAGGGGGGCAAATAATATTTTATTTCTTTCCAATTGAATAAATAGTTCATACTTATCATAAAACATTTAAATAATATACCAAAGTCCATGAAGCAAGTAAAAATTGCCTGGAGTCCCATCATCCCCCTTTATACACACAGCAGACATCATGCCTGTGAGCCAACTCTGGTGTTGAATTTCAGCTTTACCACTTACTGGGCTTGCCTGAATAATTACTTAATTCTCTGTTCCTCGGTTTTCCCATCTATAGAGTGGGGATAATAAAAGAACATGTATCAGGTAGTTGTCAGGGGATTAGATGAATTAATATTTATAAAACACTTAAAATCATGACTGGTGCATGATAGGCATTATGTAAATATGTACTGAATCTTGAAAAAATACAATATGTACTGAATCTTAAAAAAATACATTTGTGCTCCCCCTGCCCATCCCCACGCCCTACCCAATATTAGCCAATATTAGGATCTGCTGTGGATCCTTCATGCTTTTTCTCTCTGGCCCAGAAATCATGTATGGTTGTTAGTAACTGCATGCTTTATAAAAATGCATTCATATGACACACATTCTCTCTGGAACATGACTTTTTTTTCCACGTACAATACCAAGATGGTGGAATCTGCTCTGCCAACTTAATTTGTATCAACAAATGACTACATAATAATTCCGTGGCAAAGATGTAAATCCTTTTATATAACCATTCCCTTATTCATGGCCATTTTCTTTGCTGGAAATTTCTGAGCATTAAAACATTACATTGGAAAAGCCGGGGAGAGGCCAATCTGATTAATTATACTTCCAAACTTGAGGAAGCTTTGGGGGCTGAGCTATGGATTCAATGCATATGGCAAGAGCTTCATTTTGAGTTAATTCATTTTTTTAAAAAGGGTGTACTTTTTGTTCTCTTCTGCTCCTTCTTATGTTCTTCACATGGGTTGACAAGAATTGAAATTCAGGGATTTTGTTAGTAAAAGGCATAATTTAAGCTATAGTTAGTGGTCAATGTTAGTAAGACAAAGGCTTATTAGATACTCTACTCTGAAGAATATAAACCTAATGCTACCCACACGGAGAGCCGCCCTTCTTTAATCAGCCAGCAACCTGCTTGGTAGAGAAGGTGGTTATCCAAGAGATAGGGTTGCAAGGGAAAACTCAGGGGAACCTGAAGGGAGATAATTTCAACATCTATCTGAGGTTCACTGTGTCCATTAAACATAGTTTGATGTAAAAAGTTCACCCACTGTGTTCATGATCCCCTACGAGTAAGGTTTTCTTTCTGGTAATGGACAAGGCTGGTTGCCTTTCAGATGCTGCAGGATGAAACAACTTATTTTAAGATAAACTGAATACTACTACTTGGTAGAAAAAGCTGGTCTCATGATTTGTTTGTAGCAGTCAGACATCTATTTTACAGTATGTAAATCAGAACTTGCTTATTGGACTTTTGGATGAATCATGGCCAAATCCTCCAACTAGTATAGTTTTAGTTAGTATTCACATTCTAAGATTACAGCTATTGGGCATTCTGGTATTTTATAAGAGCTGGTGATTTTGTCACTGATGAAATCTAAATAAGATAAACTAAAATATCTCATTAAAACTCAACTCTCTACTAAGCGCCTTTAATAAAAATAACAAAAGAGCATTGTATATGAGTTCCATCAGAAGCTTCAGGGATCTAAGGAACATTATTATTTACAGATTTATTACACACTATTTATCATTACAGCACTAAGAAAAAATATTTTAAGATGCTTTTTTAAATTTTCAACAAATTAAACATTTACAATCTCAGCGTTTACGGAGAATGTTTACAACACAGGGATTCTCAAATCTGTAAACTTAGCAAGGATAGTTTTTGAGAAGAAAAAAATGTCAGTACATTTTGTATTCCATGGCATTGCTTCTGCAGAAAATAGTTGTCATCCTGTTAAAAAAAAAAACAATTTAGATTCAAATATAAATGGTATGTGAATGTATCTATGTAACAAGTATAAATATAATCTATATATAATTCCTTGTAGATAGACATTTCTATAAATACTTTGTCACGTATGATAAAATTGACATCTGAGGTATTTCTCAGCTATTCTTCAATCTGCATATTTTTAACTGTCATTTAATCTCTCCCTGATGAAGCACTTTTTCTGTATGCCTATATTTTCCAAAGTTTTATTTTATTTAACTACATAAAAGAGGTTTCCTAAAGCTCATTGATACCAATAAGATTTATGAATAAAATGTTGCAGTTATTCTTTGGGTATCTGCAATTAAATCATCCTATTCTACATCCAAACACATTCTAAATGTAAGTTATAAGGACAGAGTAAGACCTCAGATAATCAGGTGAGCAAAACAAAGAAAAATGATTATTGAACTATTTCTCTATTGACAAAATAAAATTGAAATCTTCAGTGAATTAGCACATGTGGGCCCTAATGTTGGAAACAACCCAAATAAAGCTCTTTTTCACAATTTCAGAGTTTTTTTTACTAACTTGATCAAATCGTGGATTATTTTCCACTTCACATTTATGACCACTCTAACACTTAATTTGGTATTATAATCATGACATTTTTACCATTTAGTATTAAATTGTTTTTGTTCACATTTTGTAAATGCCTCTACATTTGTAATATTATAAAAGATAGTTTCTTTTCCATCAACTTTTATTCTTAGTTCCTTGAAAAAAGAACAAATTAGGAATATGTTTGCTCATGTTCTTAATGTGAACATAATATGCCTTTGTCAAAACGTTAGTTAATACTAAATATAATTTGAAAATTCAAGTTCCTAATTATGCCCTATGAGCACATTAAATTTGTTCTTCAGTTTTCCAATATTAATAACTTTTATTTCTTTCTCATCTAACTGAATTGGTTAATGCATTAGAACTACATGAAATAAAAGGGGACAGAGCATCCTTGTTTTGTTTCTAATGTTAATAGAAATGCTCCAAAATGTTTTACTATCAAGCCTTCTACTGACTTTGTTTGAGACCATTAAAGAAATACTATTATTAAAGATTCATCTCTTTCTATAGGATCTTCTTTGAAAATATCAGAAATTTATGTGGAACTTTACCAAAAGCTTCTACAGGCATTCCTCAGATATTGCAGCTTCAGTCCCAGAAAATTTTGCAATAAAGCAAGTCACACAAACTTTTTGGTCTCCTGGTGCATATAAAAGTTACGTATATACTATACAATAGTTTATTAAGTGTGTAATAGCATTTTGTCTAAAAAAAACTAATGTACATACCTTAATTAAAAAACACTGTCTTACTAAAAATTGCTGACCAACATCTGAACCCTTGCTGAGTCATAAGCTGTTTGCTGGTGAGGGTCTTGCCTCAATGTTGATGAATGCTTGAGGGATCAGGGTGTTAGTTGCTGAAGGCTGGGGTGGCTGTGGCAATTTCTTAAAATGAGATAACAATGAATTTTGCTGCATCATTTGACTCTTCCTTTCAGGAACAATTTCTCTGTAGCATGCAATGCTGTTTAATGGTATTTTACTCACAGTGGAACTTCTTTCAAAATTAGAGTCAGTCCTCTCAAACTCTGTCACTGCTTTATCAACTAAGTTTTGTAATATTCTAAATCCTTGTCATTAAAATTGTCATTTCAATAATCTTCACAGCATCTTCACCGGGAGTAGATTCCATCTCAAGAAACCACTTTCTCCACTCAGCCTTAAGAAGCAACTCCTCATCCGTTAAAGATTTAGCATAAGATTGCAGCAGTTCAGTCACATCTTCAGGCTCCACTTCTAATTCTAATTCTCTTGCTATTTCCACCACATCTGCAGTTACTTCCTCCACTGAAGCCTTGAATCCCTCAGTCAACCATGAGGGTTGGAATCAGCTTCTTCCAAATTCCCATTAATAGTTTGACTTTTCCCCATGAATCATAAATGTTCTTAATGGTGTCTAGAAAGATGAATCCTTTCCAGCAGATTTTCAATTTACTTTGTCCAGATTCCCCAGAGGAATCACTGTTTATGGCAGCTATCACCTTACAAAATGTATTTCTTAATTAATAAAAACTTGAAAGTCCAAAGTATTCCTTGATCCATGGGGCGCTGCATTAACATCTCCATCAGATCCCTTAGGTGACCAGGTACACTGTCAATTAGCAGTAATATTTTGAAAGGAATCTTTTTTTCTGAGCAGAAAGTCTCAACACTGGGCTTAAAATAGTCAGTAAACCATGTTTCATAAGATGTGCTGCCATCCAGACTCTGTTGCTTCATTTACAGAGAACAGGCAGAATAGATTCAACATAATCTTAAGGGCCTTAGGATCTTCAAGATGGTAAATAAGCACTGCCTTCCTCTTACAGTCACCAGCCACACTAGCTCCTAAAAAGAGAGTCAGCTTGTTCTTTGAAGCTATGAAGCTTCTCTCTAGCTTTGAAAGTCCTAGATGGCATCTTCTTCCAGTAGAAAGTTGTTTTGTCCGCATCAAAAATCTGTTGTTTAGTGTAGCCACCTTCATGAACGATCTGAGCTAGATCTCCTGGATAACTTGCTGCAGTTTCTGCCATCAGCACTTGCTGCTTCAACTTGAAGAGAAGCTGCTTTCCTTAAACCTCATGAACCAACCTCTGCTAGCTTCAGACTTTTCTTCTGCAGCTTCCTCACCTCTCAGCCTTCAGAGAACTGAAAAGGGTTATGACCTTGCTCTGGATTAGGGTCTGGTTCAAGGGAATGGTGTAGCTGGTTTGATCTTCCGTCCCGACCGCGAAACTTTCTTCATATGAGCAATAAGGCTAATTTGCTTTCTTATCATTCATGTGTTCGCTGGAGTAGCACTTTTAATTTCTTTCAAGAAATTTTCCTTTGCATTCACAACTTGGATAACTAGCTCAAGAGGCCTGGCCTTCGGCCTGTCTCGGCTTTTGACATGCCTGCCTCACTAACCTTAATCATTTCTAGCTTTTGATTTAAAATGAGAGACATGCAACTCTTCCTTTCACTTTAGACCTTAGAGGCCACTGCAGGGTTATTAATTTGGCCTAATTTAAATATTGTTGTGTGTCAGGTAATAGGGAGGCCCAAGGGGAGGGGGAGAGATGGAGGAATGGATGAGGACTGCAGCAGGCAGAACACACACAACATTTATCAAGTTTGTCGTCTTACATGGGCGTGGATTATGGCGACCCCAGACAATTACAATTGTAACATCAAAGATCACAGATCACAGATCATAACAAATAGAATGATAATGAAAGTGTGAAATACTGCAAGAATTACCAAAATGTGACATAAGACATGAAGTGAGCAAATGCTGTTGAAAAAATGGTGCTGATAGACTTGCTCAACACAGGCCACAAAACTACAAATTGTAAAAAACATTGTATCTGGAGTGCGATAAAGCAAAGTGCAATAAAACAGAGGAATGCCTGTATTGAGTTGATTGCATAATTTTTTTTCTAATAGTGAAAAGATTTTAATAGGCTTCCTAATGTTGAACCATCTTAGTTGCTGGAATGAAGTTCACTTCATGGGGTCATATCATTTTTCAATATATTGCTATTTTAAATGTTTGCACTGATGTTTCTAAACAGGATTCACCTACAGTTTCCTTTTTCATACTAATGTAAGGTTTTGTTATTAGTATTTGCTGACTTCATAAAAAATATTTTGAGATTTTTTTCTTCCTTCTCTGAGCTGGAAAAATACAAAATCTCTTGGCCTAGTATTTTTGAGGGGAGAGTTTCTAGATAACGTTCTCCATTTTTCTTCTCCCATGGCCATCAGTATTTAGATTTATTTCTCTCTTCTGAGGTCAATTTTGGTAGCACCTACTTTATTATATAATCCTCCATTTTATCTAGGTTTTCAAACTTATTGGCACAGAGATTTGCAAAGTACTCTTGTGATTCCCATTTTTTTCTGTATCTGCTCTAATCTCCCTCTTTTCATTTGTATTTTTGTATATATATGGTTGCTCCCTTTTTATAGATTAGCCTAGGCTCATTAGGCTAGTATATTTCATTTTTTTCAAAGAATCAGATTTTTGGTTTATTTACCAATTTTTGCTTTTTACTATAATTAATTAATTTCATCTTTCATTTTATAATTTTTATCCTCTGCTTCCTGAAGTTCACTATGTTGTTTTCTTTTTAACTTACTGACTTAAATTCTTAATTCACTCACTCTTTCTTGCTTGACAATAGTTTAAAGTGTAAAAATTGTTTGAATTTTCCACAGAATATGGCTTTGTCAGAGTCCCATAAGTATTACAATGCAGTGTTTTCATTGTCTTCATTTTCTAGATATTGTATAATTTTGATGTCATCTTCTTTAGATAGAAAGTGTGTTTTGATTTTTGTTTCTATAAGAAAATATTAAGCATTTTAACATTCTTTTGCTAAATATGTATTTAAGGGTTGAGATAAATGATATGAATGAAATATTTGCAAAAATACATTCAGCATAGAATCTGTATTTAGGACTGCATAAAGTTACTAGAATATTTTTTATTTCTGTGATATAAATTTTTCAGTGTGCATTTGCATTTAACTTTAAAATTCATATTTATTAAACATGTAGGGCCATTCAATAGCTACTAAGTGTCTACTATATCTCCAGCATTCATGTGGAAACTCTGGGAGTCCCATAGTAGAAGTCATGCTCTCTTGTCTTTCTACATTTTCTTAGTTCTCTAGTAATGGTAAATCACAGCTCTTATACAGAGTTTTGAATACAGGTCATTTGGAAGACAGAAATGCTTTCGGCTGTAAGTTCTGGCCTACTGTTACAGGCACTGATAAGCACAATGAGAACATGATCCCTAACATATTCTTCTTGCACAGTAAATGATGATCAGGTCAATGTCTGCAAAATTGATGATGACTACTGCAACACAGTGTGAGGAACACATGACACAGGCAAAGCAAATCTGCCCCTAAAACACTAGTATTTTCCATCACATGAAGTCCTCACAGCCCCTATATTTGTAGTATTTATATAGAATATTAATGTATACATGCAATTAAGTAATAGAAATACACTGAGCATAGTTTACTTTCTGAAGATCTGAAAAATGACAAAAATTTTCAAACTGAGTTGAATTGTGAAGCACATACCATTTTAAATATAACCTTCTGACCTTCTTCCATTGCGTGGCTGGAAAATAAGAAGTCAGAAACAAATCAGTGTAACTAGGAAGGGAAGTTAATTTTCACAGAATGCAGCCTAATGAGCTCAATGAGTGGTAATATTTCTTCCTCATCTAGTCTTCCTCCTTCAATCCATTCTCTGATTTGGTGTTAGAATTAATTTCCAAGTTGCAAGTCTTACCATATAGCTCCCCTTAGACTTTACAATAAAGTTGAAATTCCTCAGCTAAATAATTCATTGGCTAATGCTTCTTTCCCTAAATATTGTATTGGAACTTAAGGAGTAATGCATCTTTAATACAGTCATTTCCTGCATACGAAATGTTATGGAACTAAACTGTGAAATAGGTGAATGTCATCTGAGGTATTTACAAACATGAGCAGTGGATTAGAGAAGATATCAGAGATGCCATAATATTAAAGAAGTAAGGTGGTGACAGAAGTGAATCGCAGACTATAACATCTGACATCAAATACCTTTAGATAAATTCCAAAACTTAATTGCAACTCATGAGTTAATATAAATCAATGCACAGTGATGGTATTTTTCAATGCTGATGTTGATTGATTTTTTTTAAAAAATATGTAGTATGTGCATACCCTGAATAAGAAATATCCGTGACTTCGGCTTGCCATAGGACCTCGGAATTCTTCCTGGAAGGGAAAATAAGGGCATTACAAACCAAATAACAGTAAAAATAAGTGCAAACGCTTCTTGAGAGGACAGTTAGTTTCATCTGTCATAATTAAATAAGGAGGGAATCAAGGACTTGAGTATATAATTCATACCAATAAGTAATCTTTGTATTTATAACTGAAGAATTTTCAGTGATACTAGCAGTATCATCAGAATGTTGTATTTTGAGATAATTTCTTTACCAGTCTAACAGATTCTATTTCCAGGAAGTTTGCCAGTTGTTCATATATTCATCAATAAGTAGACAGAAGTCATTTAATGGATAATTAACTATATTTAAAATATCCCTTCAGAATTTTGCTAAAATGAAATAATTCCTTTAAAATACATATTGTATGTGCTAACAAATGAACAGGCTAAATTATAAAATAGAATTGTGTCAGAATTAAAATATACAATATATCTTTAGGAACTTAAATTGAAATTGAAGGACAATTTGGATGAACTAGTATTTATTCAATGAAACTTCAAAGTGGTTTTCCCAATATGATTATATTTAAAATACCAAATAGGAACAAACTAATTATTCATAATGAGTACGTTTTGAAGTGTTTCTTTTCTCAAAATATTTCACTTCAAACTAAATGGAAAAAATATTTAACATTTTATGATTTCCATAAAATTGGTTCTTAAAGCTTCCTATTTTTG
This sequence comes from Camelus ferus, assembly GCF_009834535.1. Taxonomy (NCBI): domain Eukaryota; kingdom Metazoa; phylum Chordata; class Mammalia; order Artiodactyla; family Camelidae; genus Camelus; species Camelus ferus. The sequence continues at coordinate 38,113,808 of NC_045697.1, forward strand.
ATAACTACTTATAAAAGTATCAGGATGGCATTCATGAAATTTGTCAATAAGACCTTTTACAAGTATTCCATAATATAAACACAATCATATTTTTTATATCTAAGCAATGGCTCTGACATCTATTAAAATTCTGAAATCCTTGCTTTACAATAAATGTGTCTTAAATTCTCAACATTTTATCACTAATTCTCATGCTGATGATAAATCCCCTAAATTAAAGATTGAAATTTTTAATATTTAAAAATGTACACATAGAAACTATGTATTTATATGGTTATATAAGAACAGTTATGTACTTTATATGAAACAGAAAAAAAAAAAGTAGGATAAAATGTAACTCAAACTGTGCCAAAATTTAAAACTTTGAAACTCAAATATACAGATCTTTTTATATACTTATCTCACTGGAGATAAGTATATCTAAGTAAGATAAGATAAGTAAAAGACAGTATATGAAAGAATTTGGGCGGTAGAGCTAAAAAGTTATGGGGATGGAAGTGAGAATGTCTAGTAAACAAAACTTAAGAAAAGTGTTTGAATGCACTGAGATCTGAAAACTCATTTTCTTTAAGAGTGCAAAATACTTCACTATCAAAAATGTGTATTAAAATTAGGTGACTCAACCCCAGAAAAGCTAATACTCTATTATAATTTTTTTAATTCATATTTTACATTCATTTCTTTCAAAGATTGCTAGGAAACTTGGCTTGCTGCTGAATACTTTTAGGAGTTGTCATTTGTCCATCAAGATATTATTACCAAGTCAGAATTCATATTTTCAGCTAGTTACCTGGAAATATAGATAGTCTCACTCAAGATGGAACATTCAAAGTACCAAACTGGCCACTGGCCACAACACCTGAGTAAATAAATAATGACACTGAAGTTTTGTAGTAAACTAATAATTTGTTGGTATATTTTAAGAAACTGCATATTTAAATTAAAATCTTACATTATTCATAAGTCAAGCAACCACTTCAGAAAGTAAATGTTAATCCAGAAAAGCACGTACCACTTCTAGAAGGTTCAAGGACAACTTACTTGGTTTTTTTAAATATTGGAAATTCTAAAATTTTAAGGGGCTACTACAATTCCTCTTACACTTCTCATTCAAGTTGGCAGCAGTATTGCCTTCCTTGATGGAAGCTTAGTTTAAGAATGTGAAGAATTTAGGGAGGAAAATGTGAACATAAAAATAAGTTTTGAGGAATTTATTTGCCTAAACTGTATGTGTTTTTTAAAGTATTTGAAAACTTTTGCTAGTAGAATTAAATTAATATGGTATATAAATTAAGAAAAAATTAACAATGAAATAATAGAAGTAGTCAAGATTAGACTATAAAGGGGACAGCATAGTGAAAAAAAAAATTGCCTAGACTGGAAGTGAAGAGATTGTTGTAATCTCTAACCTCATTTTACTGCTATGATCTTGAGAAACTCCTTTAACTATTCTGAGTTGTTTTCCTTTTTGTAAACCAGGGATAACTATACTTGCATAAGCACCAACAGAGTTGTCAAGAATAAAATGAGATAATACAAGACTGAAAACTACAAGGCGCTGTAACAATGTAAGGCATTACGTAAAAATAATGCCTAGAAACTTTCATCATCGAAAGAGTTAGGACTATTTTTAAAAGACAATAAAAATGCCATAATTTCTAATTTAAAAATGTGTCATCTCAGTAACATTCATTTTAAACACAGATGCTGGATTTGGGCCATATTTTTGTTAATTGTGGAAAAAACAAAATACCTACATTTAATTTCTGAACTATTTACTTTGTGAGCCTTACTCTTACCATCACTTTAATACTTTGATAGAAAGCCATACCAGCCATTTGCAGATCTGTACACAGAGGGGCAGTAAATGGTCCTTAATCTTTTGTCCTCTTCCTACCTAACGACTAGGCACACTGCCATGTCCTGACTTAAACCAAAAATCAATAGGCTTCCTCACTGGGAGGGTCATGACTCTTGGAAGGAAGTCTAATCCCAGCTTTCTCCACGGCCCACAGCTGGAGTTAGAAGGGACATACTATGGGGAGGGGGACAGTTCTCATTTTCCTGAGTGTGAAAACACATCTGCAAGCAGATGCTGTTCTGTGGGCTACTTGGGTGCTATGTGAGGCACATCCAGAAGAAGATCTTATAAACCAACACAATTGGGAATTAGCAGAAAGGGCTGTCCCACACAGACTGGCAGAGCGAGCATGCAGTTTGTGTTACATACGTCCACTTTGAATCTCTTCATTCTTCTCTCATGCAGTTGAGGAACGAGCTGCAGCAGCGGATGCAGGACAGATGACTGAGAGACACGAACACACACATGATGAGCACAAAGGCTTCTCAGCATTGGGCAAAAAGACGGCTTCCTACTTGTTTGTTTTTGTTTTTACCCACTATCCTTGCTCCAGACAACAAACAACAAGAAAGATGTGACCTAAGAGTCCTTTGCGAGCATTTCAATCAGCTGTGGTGAATAAGCCAAGAGATGGAATAAAAGTCGACAGTTCTGTGCTGGGATCTTGGTCATTCTGTTGACAAAGCTCTTTCCTGAGGGCCTGAGCTCCATCATCAGCTGCCAACAAGGAAAACCCCGCCTGCATCTTTGAGAGGATGAAGCAGTCTGTCCGCTTCCAGATTTACTCAAAATGACTTGGGACAGATGAAACCAACTCTGGGAGAATCAGTTTTCCATCATTAACATGTTTATCTGGAAAATTACACTGTACACACATCCAGTAATCTCCTTTATAAAATATATGTTTCATTTAAAACTGAACATATGGAACAAGACAACAGGGAACACAAAAAATGACAATGCATCATCGATAGTGAAAAATGTGACTAAGATACATTTTCTCAAGAAGTATAGATGCCAAGCAGAAGAAAACAAAAGCACATTTGAGACATGTGTCTACCTGATACAGTTTCATTTTAAAGGCAAGGCTTGAACTGAACCTACTCACAAATATTAAGTTCATTCATCAAGTGGATTACTGTAAGCCCCATATAATGGTTCTTTGTTAATCAATTCAACTTGTATTTGGTTTAAAGTCAGCATAACCTAACTTGCAACTCCTCACATGTAAGAATATTCAATGGGACAAACATTTAAAGCTGAGTTTCAAGTTACAGTTACTTTCCCACAGGGAAACACACATTTAAAATAACTACATTCCTCATGCTATAAATTGGTCCATGGCAGTGAGTCACAAGTTTAGAAGGAATATTATAATCAAATAATTATTAAGTATTCTAGGTTGAAACAGCAAAGTAGGTTGGTAAGTATTTTTTAAATCCATGAATATAAAAAGAAAAACTACCACTAAAACCACACAATTTAGAAGTGAATTGAATTCAGGTTATTGCTATCTGGCTAATTTTAGAGAATAAATTCTCAAATTAAATGCCTAGTTACAAAGAAGGAGCTCCTAGGAATACAAGTGGATACTTCTTGTTATATTTACTTACATTTTTGACAATCATCTTTTAAAATAATTCTTATAATGACTTTGGATAAATATTTTTCCCTTGCACTAATCACTATCCAAAACATTTGTCTTACTTAATCATCTGCTTTTTTGCCTCTAAAATGTAAGTTCCATGACGTTTACTACTGTATTTCTAGCACTTAGAATTGTGCTTGGCACACAGTAGAAACTCAGTAAAAAATTGTTGAATGAATAAATGAATTTAATGTATTTGTAGTTATTGAGATATAAAGTAAATGTATAATACATATTGCATTCCATTTGTTCATCCATCCACTTTTTAAGAAAAAACATGAATTTTGATCTACCTTTAAGAGAGAAAGTACAAAAACAGGATTTAAAAAAAAACTAGTGATTACTGATAAGAAGTAATTTTACAACTTACCACAACATTTGAATTGCCCAATTTTCGTGTCTTTGAATAATGAAATAAGAACTGTTAAAAAAAAAAAGTAGTGAGCTTTACTATAGATGATTAGTGGTTTCCTTTATTATTTTTTAATGTATATATTTATGAAAGTCACTTTACCCTTTTGGTATTATCTTTTTCATCTGTTTCCTGTTAAAAATGGAGATATATAAATATCATTATATTATATTATAAAATCTTAAAGAGATATTGTGTATATATATTATAAATATATAGTATAAAATTATAAGATTTATTATATAATTTCTAAAACATGTGACACATATGTAATGTATACAATATAGGACTGAAATTGGTTAAGCATATATTGCTCTAAAAATAAATGGGCAATTAATTAAAAACTGTTTATAAATAAAAGTATGAATGAAGATCTTTACTACAGCATTATTCATAAGAGTAAAAAAATTGGAAACAGCCTAAATGTTCAGTAGTGGTAGAATGGGAAATTCTAATATAATCGCATGATAGAATATTCAGAGAAAAAAGACTAGAAGGAATTATATCAAAATATTTGTAGTTGTATCACTAAATAATAAGATTATGGGTTGTTTTTGCTTTCTTTAACAAACTTTTCTACACTCCTCTCTCCCTCCAAAAATCTGACTTAAAGAATGAGACATATCATTCATTTCTTTGTTGTTCTTTTTTGTTCTCATTTGCTTTTAATATAAAATGAAACTCATGGATAAACACCATTGTCATTTGTTTTATCTTAATTAGGAAAAAAGTCAATTAAGTGTTTTGGGAAGTGTCACCATTTAAAACATCAGAAAAAAATACAGTTGTAAACACATTTTGTTTCAGAAAACATGCTTTCAAAATATTCTGTTTTCTTAGAATTACTGTACATGAAAGTATGGAAGTCAGAATGTACCAGTGATCATAGATTACATTGCTAATTAAAAATATACTTCTAAACCTGCGGTTCTTATCTTTAATAAGGGAGTTTTAAAACAAGTTCGCCTACAAGATACAGAATATAAACTGAGGTACATTATGCCATTTTTCAAGTTCCCATACCATAGCCTCACTTCAAGACAAAAAGTTCTTCCAGAAGAATCAAATAATAATTTTAATAAAAAACCAAGACATCACAGGAAAAATATAATTTTCCTGACATTGATGATATTGTCTGCTTTTTTTGCATTCTCAATGTCCTCTCTGACAAAGTACATTGTCCCAACCTCCCAGCTTAGAAAAAATGTGTCTGTGCTCCAGCTGTAGTATGAATCAGGGAAAGAAAAAGAGCCAAAATGACCCCAAATTTCCCTCATCAGAACTAGAACACATCTTATATTTCAGGGCAACATGTGATTTTCCAATTAGATGATTGCAAACTCCACTAATATGATTCTAAATTCTCAGGCGTCAGAGAAAATGAAGTATTTGTTTCTTATCCAAAATCAGTTTATGCTCTTCTAGCTCCTCTTGGCATGCTTTTCTAAATATTTTCTTCCAGGAGGCATTCCAAGATATCACTGAACAATTTTTTTTTTGCCTACAATTAAACACTCTTTGAACCTTACCTGGAGCTTTGGTAGAATCCGCGTAATTGTGAAGCAGAGCTCCTCCAATGCATTGGATGCCTAATGGAAATTAGAAGGTAAATAGGCAATGCTTCTGCTTTAACAACATTTGCATGGAAGATATAATCATGAAATGTTAGGATCCCAAGGATATTCCAACCACCCAAAATAGAATCCTTGTGGCCTATTGAAACTGTTGGAATCCCTTGATTTCCCTCACAATAAAAACTTGGCTCCTAAAAGTAAAACCTTCTTTCCAATCAGGAAAAAAAAAAAGTTATGTATTGTAAAATGCGCAGTATATCGAATACATGTATTTACATGCAATATAATGTATATATACAGTCAAAGTGTAATAATTCTACCTAATTAACTGCAAAAGGAAAAAAAAGTTATGTATTGTATATATGCACTGATTACGGCTTCCACTGGGCAGGGAGGGGGATCAGGGAGGCGCTGGGGGGTGGGTATAGCTCAGTGGTAGAGTGCGTGTTTAGCATGCACGAAGTCTTGGAATCAATCCCCAGTACCTCTATTAAAATAAAATTGAAAAAATAAAATCTAATTATCCCCCTCCTCAAAAAAAAGAGTAAAAATTTAAAAAATAACTAAATGAGCACTTTAAAAAAAGGCTTTCACTGTGGGTCCAGTTACAACATTCTTAGTATTTCCTAAAATTCTATGAAACTCTATGACTGAGAGTAACTAGGGAAACCTCAAAAGAGGGATTACTCTTCCCAGCTTGTAGCAAAGTCTGAATCTACATGCCAAGGCTGTGAGCCTCACCAAATGTTACTCTTATTGGCTAATTTGAAAATCCTGCAATTGCTTGCTAACAATGGGAGTTTGGAGGGGAAGAAGCTGTGCACAGTGCGCCTAATCTAAGTTCCCACCCTTCCAGGCTGCTGACTGTACACCACAGGATCAGGTTTTTCAAAGCATCCAAGCACAGAAGCAGGGCAGGGCTCCCGTGGTTAGGAGCCAACTGGGTGTGGTGAGGAGAAGCACAAATGGACAAGCAGGGGCGAGACCTGCTTTGCACAGAATTCAGCACACTGGCACCGTAAACAATTGATTATTTAGCAAATGCATATGGGAAGCAATGAGGAGCTGAAACAGTATGGGGGAGGGGCTGAGGGGGAGACATGGATGGTATCTAGGGAGTTGAGCAGCCTGCAACTCTAAAGCAGTACAAATTCCATGTCTACTCTTTATCAGCTGTGTTACCTTCCTTGGGCTGGTTAACTAACCTCTCCAACCTTCAGTTTCTTCAGCCATAAATTGGGGATGACAACATCAATGCAGAATTCTTGAAAGGATTAGATGTAGGTAAAGCTCTTAGCACAGTGCCACTTACAGAGCAATTAGTTAACAACAGCAGCATTAAAAAAATGCCTGACCAGTAAAGCTTGATTTACAGCTGCAGTTCCTCTTAACCCAGAAGACATGTCATAAAGGATTGTTCAGGGCCACCAATATCCTCACCCTTTGAACAACAGCACATGTTTAAGAGGTTTGGCTGTAGTTTATGGATATAGTTGGAGGCATGAAGCAGCTTCTCTGAGCATCCTTCCCAGCACGTCAGAGGCCTGCTTTTTTCTCACCTATTTGTTTGCCTGCCACGCAAATTGTTGGACTATTTAATAATAACATTAAATGGGGTTCTTCAAGTTTATGTAGTCTTTCAATAAATTATAAAACACTTTCTTATACATAATTCGTATTTTGTCTTGAAAACACAGGTATGCAGGATGGGAATTGTTATTCTCATATACAAAGGAGTGAGGTTCTGTCACTTGCCCACTACCACACACGGCTGGGCTGTCTGACCTGTAGGCATCCCTGTGTTGTACTGGTATTGACTGTAAGCCTACAGTTGGGAGTTAGATGAGAAAAAAAAAGTAGAGTGTGAACACTGATACATCCTTTCTCTCTTTTTCCCTTCAGGGTTGGGTGCGCAGGTTACCCCACAAAAATCTGGAAATAAATTCCCAAAACTTCCTTTTATGGCCCATCTAGAAATGTTGCAACATACAAAACAATCAAAAGAAAATATTGACTGAATGTCATGTGTCTCTTTGAAGAATACATTCAGATACATGAATGTCTCCTTAGAAAACAGCCTCTAAGCTAGATGAGGCTTGCCAACAAAACTGAAGTTTGACAGAATAAATTTCAAAACAAATTGCATGTTCCCAGAAACTCTTTACTTGAAGCCATTATTTACTGAGCTACAACTATTCTTTGAAGATTTTTCTCATGTAGATTTTTAATATTTTATTTTTTATCTGTGGACCTTTTAAAGATCCTTTCTTTTCTATTTGGTAAAAGTGTTTTGAAGAACTATTCAGATAATCACATACACAATAAAATAATAGTTAATGTGAAAATTAATGATTTTTTAAAATGTATCAGTTAATGTAAAAAATTTCAGAGTGAATTACTAAGTTCTCCTCAAAAGGTGCACAGCCTCCAAATCCAATAAAACCTTAGTTTATCTTGATGGTGTTCTTAGATGAGTGCTTTAAAATTCATCCTTTTAGTACTGCAGACATAAAACTGATTCTATCTAAAGGCATTCCAGAATTTTAAGTACAATGCAAAAGCTTGTATGCTGATTAATATCCATCACATGGTATGGATCCATTGACACTCCTCAAGCAATTTGAAATATTATTCCTAAATGTCATCTGTTGTGATCCTGGTCATGCTTTTCCATCTAATGCCTCTAGCTTGCTGCACGTGATCCTCTGCAGGCTAAGGAACTGGTTGAGGAGGGAAAACACAGCACTGTTCAAGGCTGCTTCTCCACCCCGGCCAGGATGACTTTCTGGAGGGACTACGTAAAGCACAGGCACTGCACCCTGGCCAGACCACGTAGGGGTTACACCCAGGCACACAGCTGACTGTGCTGGAAGAGGCTGAGCCAGGAGCCTCTGCTGAGCCCTCTTCTCTGTCCAGGAGGCTAGTGATACTGATTGAGAAAGTGAAGACACTTAAGGCTAACTCTGCTATATCTGCACTCAGAGAGAGAACTGCAGACAGAAGCAGCTGCGTCCAGTAGAGACAGTGTAAGGGGAACACTTAGTTCCCAGTCCCTGTGTTCCCATGTACAGGCATCCCTCCCTCCCCAACCCTCTCTTCACCCTTTCCTGTGGGGAGAGGAGTGAGTTACCTGACAGATGCCTGGGAGGAGGAAGGAGGGCATGCTCTGTTGTTCGGCCCTGTCCTCTTAGCGAGCCAGCTCTCTGGCCGGTTGTCCTTGCCTGGTCTCTGCCCTGTGGCAGACAACCTGATTCTGGCAGGAGGCTTGAGTCACTGTCCAATCTCAGTTTAATTTTAGGGGTAGATTAACAAACACACTTGGCATCAGATCTAAGGTCACACTCATCAACTGACTTTAGTTACAATACTTTGCTCTCCATAAGTCTAACTCTGTAAGTTCATCTCTCCATGGGTTTCAAACTCAATTGAGGGATAGGATATTAGCTCCCCAAATACAGCAGAAGATACATTATTTTTAATCTAACACAGAATTTGATTTTGGAATTAGTACTTAAATTTTCAAAATATGTGTATATTACCTGCAAACCTATTTTACTTAAAGATAAAAGCCTAGCACTTTACAACAGAAACTCATAGCACTGATAATTACCTGCAGATGATATAATAATTTCTAATATGCTGACATGTTTTAATAGGCCTATAAAATAATGACAGGTCCAAAGGGAGAAACATAGTATTTCAGCACTACAGAAATGCTTACGTCACTACGGAACACTGCCATTTGGAATTACCTGAGGCTGAGAATCCATGGACAGGGAAGACGAACAAGCATCACCTATCTGTAGAAAACAACAATGCCAGTTACATATTGGAAACAGACAGAAGACAGCAAAAAATGGAAAGCAGATCTTACAAAGTCAAGTTACATATGTAACATTAACTGAAATTCCACGACAGTTCAGGACTCTGGATTTGGGAGAGAAGAGTCTTAACTTTTGAAGGAAGTCCTAGAATTGGGATTTCCCCAACATTTGCCCACAGCCACAGGGGTACCTGCCTCCACTAGTAGTCAGTAGGGATCATCAGAGAGCAAGTATAAGGATGCTTCAAACATTGAGAGGGAAAAGCTTCTAATACAATTCAGCCTGAGAAATGTGAGTAGTGACCAAAGAATGGCCTCAAAATTAAGGTGCACCCTGCAATCGTGGTCCTTTACAACACAGAGATTTAATCACACCATTGAAATTAACATGATACTAGCATACATGGGAAATGACAACTAGCACACCATAAGAACTCTTACATAACATGGGGCATCTTCCAGTTCTCAACCAAGGAGCCAGCTTTAGAAAACAGTTCTATTTTGCAATGAAGGTTTATTGAATTACAGTTGGCAACCAGCTGTTATCAGCCTTTATCCTGAAAAGAAAACTTGAAAGCCAGTAGTATGAGAGATTTATATTCATCATTAAAAACTGTGCTGAGACATTAAGCACTAAACTGGATGTCTGGAGTTATTTATGGTATTTATTTCTTTGGTGGCCTTTTAAAATGGTACTGAGTCTTATCTGTCTGGGATGATTTAGGCTGAGTCCTGTTTATGGCATAACATCTCAGGGGCCCCCTTCTAGTTCCACAATTCTTTGTTGATCAGTTTCATTTAATTTCCATTCTCACACCAAACTGAAGGGGGATAATCGTACTCTTTAGTCATAATTCTCAAGCTCCTTACTGTTTCCAGGTCGAACATGAACTAAAATAAATAATTCTCTAATTTAGTAGAAGAGCATAAGTTTTTGTCTCCTTTTTACACTCACAGAACTTGTCCTCTTCTCTATATATCACAGATATTTAGGGAATTGTTTTATTCTGCTTGTCCCTTGTGTCCACCCTCCTGCTCCCTCTTCCATGCCATACAAACCCAGAATCATGGATTCAGACACACACACACACTCACACACACTCATGCGGTGAACTTCTTGAGGGTGGGGGCTATCTAACTTGCCCAAATAAGTGTTCAATAAATATTCTTTAATTAAGTTGCATTGAGTTTGGGGGGTAAAAAATTTAAAAAGAAGTCATTTGAGAGGGGGAAGTCAAAAGCACCATAACAGGTAATGAAACTCCCCAATAGCTACAGCCCTAGGAAATACTTTTTAATTAAAAAATTTTACATAGTCTTTTATGTTACACAAAAAAATTAGTGAATCTGTTTGACTATATACTGCCTCACAAGTTTGAGAATATGACATTTTTACACTCATTTCTACTTTCATTGTTACCATCAGGAATTTAGTCTTTCACCTACTGAAAAAAAAAGGGTTCTCCCTCATAGTCCCCCCACTTCTAAGCTTTGTATTGTGACCAGTGCTTAATATATCACTGCCAAATGCAGTTTAGTTTGCTTCAGTAGGTCGGAGGGAGTGCTCCCTCCCGATATTTCTGTGATGTTTAGGTAAGACATTACATGCTCCAGGGGAGAGCTGTCCACCCCCAGCCCAGGCTGCCCATCTGTGTGAAGTGGTTGTGTCCAAAAACAGCAAACCCTTGAACCTCTAGGCTCACTAATCAGTGCATCACTATTGCTTGAATAAAAATATCAGAATAAAAAAACACCAATTAGAAAAATTAGGAGGTAACTGCAAAACTTTTCGGCCTTTGTTCTCCTTTCTTTAAAAGGCACGGCAGCACCACTCACCCACTTTTCCTTTGGATGAGGCCTTGTTCCTTTTACTCAGCTTATGGCCCTAATGGCTTTAAGTGCTGCTAACTGCTTTTGAGAACTCTGTAGAGTCCATTGATGAATCTATTTCAAAATGGTTAGGTCTCTACACGGATTGAAAAGTATGTATTTCTAGTGTTTGAATACATTCGTAATTTTTAAAACCTCTAGCAGAAAGCTTAACTCTATGTTCTTAGCATCTTAACTTCTTTTAATATCTCTTTCTAGAAAAGAATTTCCAGTGCTTTTACAACTTTGAGTTTTCTTTCCCCAGAATTATCATCTAGAAGTTTTTTCAAAGATTTTCCAAAGAAATAGAGCTAAAGTAAATGTTAAAATATTTTAATGTTAAAATTATTAAAATTAATAATTTTAATAAATACACTCAGTTATCAATAATTTATTATTTCAATAATTATTTATATTTATAAATAATTTTATAATTCATAAATATAAATAACAACTATAATTTATAAATATAAATAATAAATATAATTTATTATTATAAATATTGTAATAATAAATATAAATTGTTTATAAATATAATTATTAATAATTTAATAATTTTAATAAGATTGAAATTATTAAAACTAATAATTAAAATTAATGTCAAGCTAAAATAAAATGTTTCTGTATTCTATTACATTTCTATATTCTACATTAATATCTGTTCTCTAAATTATTGTTTGTCCTGCTTATATATTTCTAGGATGTACTATGATATACCAAGGCAGAGACCCTTAACATTGACTTTACGAACTTCAATGCTATTAAAGACTCAGTACTTGGCCCTTATCATGGATCTTATCTTTTCCCTTATGGTCTTGTTAGGGATGGCTTAGGTACAAAGGGTATTCTCCTCAGTTCAGAGCTTGCTTTCATGATTGGACTTGTTTTATTTACTCATTCTTTTCTATTTTCATTTCCTGCTCCTATTCCATCCTCCCATAGGCAACTCTTCTAATGTATTTGATGTGTATCCTCCATTTATGTTCTTGTAAAATCTGTGCTGTGTGCATGGATGGTATTTTTCTTACTTTTTTCAACTTAACACTATACTTTGAGATCTATCCATGCTTCTGGACACATCTAGTATGTTGCCCCTAACTGCCATGGAGTACTTTATAATATGTACCCACCACATGTTGCCTACCCATTTCCCAGTGATAGGCAGCCAGGTTCCCTCCAATTCTTTCCATTACCTCCTTGTATCTGTCCTCCACATATGGATTTGTAGGTGAATACATTTGTGCTATGTTCCCAGCAGAGGGAGTGCTAGACCATAGGGGTATCTGGGTGGCATTCCAGATGGCTTCACCAGTTGACTCTCTCATCAGCAATGATGAGGATTCATACACCCCACATCCTTGCTAACATTTGCCATTATCTAGATTTCAATTTTTTACCAGTCCAACAGGTAGAAAATGACACTTTGTTGTTGTCTTAATTTTCATTTCATTGTTACCAAAGAATTTGAGTGTCTCTTTAGATACTTGCTGGCCTTTTAGGTTTCCTCTTTTATAAATTGTCTGTTCTATTCTTTGAATATTTTTACTTTGGATTCCTGTCTTTATCTAATCAGTTTAATAGAATATCTTAGATATCCTAGAAACTAATCTCTTATCAGTTTTAGACATTGTCAATATCTTTTCAAAGGCTCTTACCTTTTTCAGTGGAGTCCTTTGTTGAAAGAAATATTTACTTTTACTGTAATTCAATTCATCAGGTTTTTGTTTTTATAATTTATAACAAATTTTATTTTATTTCCCTGCTCCTAGCTCTCAACAATATTTTTCTAACAGAAAAGATATTTTCTATTAAATCTATATTTTTACCCTGTATGTTTAGATCTTTAATCCACCTAGAGCCCACTTTTGTATGGGGTGTTAGGTTTATTCTTCCCCACATAGTAAGCCAGCTTCTCAACCTACATTTGCCCAATAATCTGTCCTTTTCCCTCTGAATTTTAGTGTTATTTCTATTGTGAGTTAAGTTTATGTGTACATGCATTTCTGTCTTAGGTGGGTTTAACCCAGAAACAGACCTTGAGATAAGGATGTGGATATGAGTAGATTATTTCCAAGATGACCCAAAAAACACTGGTAGAAGAATGGAGAAGTGAAGCAGGGAAGACAAGGACTCCAATAAAGGGTACATTATCAAGCAGGTTACCACCAGTGGTAACTGAGATCAATCCGTCCAGGGAACACTGGGAGTCAGTGCAGAATACAACTCAGAGTTATCCCAACTGAGGCAGGAGGCAGCTAAGTTAGGCTGTTCTCAGTGGTGGGGGCATTTGCTCCCTGGCACTTCTGGTTTACCCCAATCACAGGCCAAGCAGGCAGAGTCACAGTTGCAAAGAGAAACAGTGAGTTTGGAGTGCCACGGAGAGCATGACAAAAGGATATGACAGTGCACTGCCAGTGTCTGCCTAACTCTCCAAGCTCTCATCTTGGTTCCATTGGTTCATTTGTCTGTTCTTGTATGGCCACTACCATACTTTTTTATTACTACTGTTTTACAGTATCTCTTGATATCTGGTAGGGCAAGTTTCCTTTCTTAGCTCTTTACATTTAAAATTTCCTTAGCTATTTGTACACTTTTATTTTTTCATATCAATTTTAGGTTAAATTTATGAAGTTTCTTTTTAAAATTGATTGGAATTCTGATTGGGATTGCATTGATTTTTATGGGACTTAATTGACTAATTTGGAGGAAAATCGGTATTTTTATTACATTAAATTAACTGTTCCATGCAAGAGCAAAGAATGTCTCTTCATATAATCACATCATCTTCTATTTTCTTTATTAAAATTTAATGTTTTTCTCCATAAAGCTATTGTATATTGTTGGTTAGGTTAATTCCTAAATTCTTACACAATGGCAACAAAAACTGTAAGAATTTAGGAATTAACCTAACCAACAATATACAATAGCTTTATGGAGAAAAACATTATGATTGGAAAACATATAAAATAGATTCTTTCTAACTTATGAAAACTTTCTTTGTCTTCTAAGTCACGATCTATTTTTTTCAATGCTCCAATTATACTCAGAATCAATATTCATACTATTTAGTGCAGGTTTTAAAAAATATTTCTAATAGCTCAAATTTATTAATTGTATTGTTAGGTCTTTGTGATATCTACCTGCATGTTACTTGCTTTAACTATCAGTTTGTAGGGAGGTATATTAAAATCTCCATCTATAAATATTCATTTATCTATTTTTCCTTGAAGTTCTATCAATTGTTAAATAAATTTTGAAGTTGTTTTGTTAATATATATTAATGATGGTTGTATCTTTTTGCTCTGTAGTAATTTATCATCATATAAGACACCACTTTGCCTGATACAGTGGTTTGTTTATTTGAATTCCATTTTATCAGATATTAAGACTGCTACTCCAATTTTCTTGCAGATCATATTTGCTTGGTACATCATGTTCCATTCTTTTATGCTTACATTTTCTTGTTTTCTGTTTTAAGTGTGACTCTTATAGAGACTATATTGCTGGATCTTTTTAAAGAATTCAGTCTGGGAATCTATCTTTTAAGTAGTGTATTTTAGCACGTTCACATTTATTGTAATTACCCTATTATTAGGATTTATTTCTTCCATCTAACTTTACCATTTACTACATTTTTGTTTCCTTTTTATCTTTCCTTAAAAATAATTATGAATATTATGATATCAGAATTTAGTAAAATCAAAGTTGTCCCAAAGCTAAATTATATCATTTCATTTTACCATGATAATTTCAAAGATAAAGTTTACACTAATTTGTGTAAGAATAATTCTTTACCTCATTCCACAATCGTAGTTCTTGTTCAGGCTGTAATCCTTGAGGTAATATTGGAGCACCTAAAAATAAAGTTTTACTCACATGTTAATTTTACAGTATTTCTTCTAAAATTACATATTTATATACAATTCAATTTTGGATGATATTTCTCATCTTCACTGTTTTCACTGTTTTTTCTACCCTCTTATTTCCACTAGGTATTTCAGCATTTGACTTAGAATAAGGAGACATAATTACTAAATAAGCCTTATTAACATTACTCTCAAGAGTGAATTACTTCTATGTCTACACAAAAACTTGTACATGAATGTGCAAAGCAGCATTATTCACAATAGCTCCAAAGTGGAAACAATCCAAATGTCCGTCATCTGTAAACAGATAAACATACAATGGGAAATTACTGGCCATAAAAGGGAATGAACTACTGATATATGTTGCAACAGAGATGAATCTCAGACATATCATGCTAAATCCAATAAGCTAGAAGCAAAAGATCAACTACTGTAGGAAGCCATTTACATGGAATGCCCAGAGAAAGCAAATCTATAGTGCTAGAAAGATTAGTGGTTGCTTGGGACTGGGTGTAGGAGTGGCGATTAACTGCAAATGGACAAAACAGACCTTTTGGGGATAATGGAAAATTGTACTGTTGTGATAGCTGCACATTTCTTTCTTTTTTCTTTTTTTTGGGTGGAAATGAATCAATATTGTATTTATTAAGGAGAAGTAAAAGTACAAAAAGGTTTGTACAACAGAGCATAAAAAAGTGATAAATCAATTCTACTTAATTCAGATTGCTTGAAGAGTTACCTGTGCTATTATGAATAAATAATGCAGGAGCAAAAATTTATTATAGACATATTTTTTTGGTTTGGATTTAGTGCTCACCCTGGTTTGACTTAAATCTTGTAAAGAATGGTATTCAACTAATTGAAATAACATTTTTTAAGTAAGACAATGCCTCTAGGGTATTCAGAATGTGATCCTGAAATAGAATTTGGATGATGAAGTATCAGGTAAAATTTATTTAAATGGTATGATGTTATAGCATGTTAACTCTGATGAGTGAGGATCTTTTTTTTTCTTCTGTTTTTTTCTTCCCACTTTTACAGAGATGTAACTGACATACAGCACTGTGTAAGTTTAAGGTTTATAGCATAATGATTTGACTTATATTGTGAAATGATACACAATAAATTTAGTTAACATCTGTCATCTCATATCGATACAAAAAAAGAAAAAAAAAGTTTCTTTTTTTGTGATGGGAACTCTCAGGATCTCCTGTCTTAACTTTCAAATACACCACACAGCAGTGTTCACCATAGTCATCACAGGCAAATGGCTGCCCAACTCTTTAAACTGACTTAAAAATCACTGAGTTGTATACTTAAAACAGATATAGTTTATAATACATGTATACATGTATGTATCATAATCTATATCTCAATAAAGATCTTTTTAAAAAGAATAACTTCTTAAGGCCTTAGTTATTGTTGAAATAAAACGTTAACTACTTAACATCCTCTAAAAACAACATTTTCTTCATCGGTTTAATTTTCTAATTCACGCTACATAAGTTATAAATATTAAATGCAATTACTATTTATTTTCTTATATGTATACACTTGCGTTTACTAAAATCAAGAAAACATCCTTTAGAAGAAGACTGTAAATATGTCTAAGATTTCAAATGCAGTAAAATCAAATACTTAAAAAAACAGACATTAGAGAACCTTTTAAAAAATAAAGACAGCACCTGCTAACACTGATTGGTACCAGGCACTTCAACCTTCATACCAGCCTTTTAAGATAGCTATTCTCCTTATTCCCACTTTAAGATGAGGAAACTGGTATTGGTGCAAAAACAGACATATAGAGCAATGGAACAGAATAGAGAGCCCAGAAATGAACCCACAAACTTTTGGTCAACTAATCTTCGACGAAGGAGGCAAGAATATACAATGGAATAAAGACAGTCCCTTCAGCACATGGTGTTGGGAAAACTGGACAGCAGCATGTAAAACAATGAAGCTAGAACACTCCCTTACACCATACACAAAAATCAACTCAAAATGGATCAAAGACTTAAACGTAAGACAAATACAATAAACCTTCTAGAGGAAAATATAGGCAAAACATTATCTGACATACATCTCAAAAATTTTCTCCTAGAAGAAATAAAAGCAAGAATAAACAAATGGGACCTAATGAAACTTACAAGCTTCTGCACAGCAAAGGAAACCATAAGTAAAACAAAAAGACAACCTACGGAATGGGAAAAAATTTTTGCAAATGAAACTGACAAAGGCCTGATCTCCAGAATATATAAGCAGCTCATACGACTCAATAAGAAGAAAATAAACAACCCAATCCAAAAATGGGCAGAAGACCTAAACAAGCAATTCTCCAAGGAAGACATACAAATGATCAATAGGCACATGAAAAATGCTCAATATCACTAATTATCAGAGAAATGCAAATCAAAACTACAATGAGGTATCATCTCACACCAGTCAGAATGGCCATCATTCAAAAGTCCACAAAGGACAAATGCTGGAGAGGCTGTGGAGAAAAGGGAATCCTCCTACACTGCTGGTGGGAATGCAGTTTGGTGCAGCCACTGTGGAAAACAGTATGGAGACTCCTCAAAAGACTAGGAATACACTTAACATATGACCCAGGAATCCTGCTCCTGGGCTTATATCCAGAAGGAACCCTTCTTCAGGATGACACCTGCGCCCCAATGTTCATAGCAGCACTATTTACAATAGCCAAGACATGGAAACAGCCTAAATGTCCACCAACAGATGACGGGATAAAGAAGATGTGGTATATTTATACAATGGAATACTACTTAGCCATAAAAACCGACAACATAACGCCATTTGCAGCAACATGGATGCTCCTGGAGAATGTCATTCTAAGTGAAGTAAGCCAGAAAGAGAAAGAAAAATACCATATGAGATCGCTCATATGTGGGATCTAAACAACAACAACAACAACAACAACAAACAAAGCATAAATACAGAACAGAAATAGACTCATAGACATAGAATACAGACTTGTGGTTGCCAAGGGGGTGGGGGGTGGGAAGAGATAGACTGGGATTTCAAAATTGTAGAATAGATAAACAACATTATACTGTATAGCACAGGGAAATATATACAAGATCTTATGGTAGCTCACAGAGAAAGGAATGTGACAATGAATATATATATGTTCATGTATAATTGAAAAATTGTGCTCTACATTGGAACTTGACACAACATTGTAAAATGATTATAAATCAATAAAAAATGTTAAAAAAGAAAAAAAAAGATGAGGAAACTGAAGGAAAGAAGGATTAAGTAATTTGTCTCAGGAAATACATACTTAGCAGAAGCTGACTACAAACCAGGTCTGGCTGAATCCAAATCCTGATGGATTTTTTTACCCTAATTATACCACTTTCAGTCATGTCTTGCCTTGAGTTCTCACAGATTTGTACTATTATTTAATCTAAGCTCTAATAATATTAATAGTATTTAACTACATTTTCTGTACTCAGCCTTAGAAGTCACTTACTGGAGTCATGTAGTCCGTGGTAGAGAGTTGATTGATTGGAATCCTCTTACATGGGACTGCTATTCAAGGTGGACAAACAATCTTAAACACTTCTCAATTATATATTTCTCACCTTAGCACAGATGTATATCCCAAAGTTATTGTTGTCTGGTGGATATCACTCTGAGCTGATTTTGTTTTCAGGAAGGGATAAAGCTGTGCTTCTCAAATATTCATGCAAAACAACTGGTGATCTTCTAAATGAGATTCTGATTCAGTCAGCTGGGAACAGGCCCAAGAGTCTGCATTTCTAGCAAGCTCCCTGGTGCTACAGATACTGCTGGTCCATGGATAACACTGAATAGCCAGTGGAGTTAGCACTGCATTTTAGAAATAAACGGAGGATACCTCGTATTTGACAGAACTAGGTAGCTCAAACAAACGTTTTAGGTCTAAGCTCTTTAACAAGTCTGAATATTTCCAAAACAGGGATACGACTGTTCTCATGAAAAAAATCTAAAAGGCCATAGGCCCATTCCTTACAACTTGGATGCAGTACACATCTGCCGTTACTAAGAGTGAACTTTGAAAAATTGAAAAAAAAAAAGAGCAATGGAGGGAGAGAGCAGTATTTGATCTAAGAGAACCAGAGTTAACTATGATGCAAGGAAAAATACAAAGGATTCCACTTGCTGCTTGTACTTCTGATTTCTCCATTCGTCATACCACTGTTAGTTTCTGTTTGACAGGGCACGGCTGTTTAAAGAACATAATTTCATATTCTTTTTCCTCCTGGCCATCTCCTACCTCCACACTACCTTGACAAGACCGTTAAGAGTTTGCCTCCTTCCATGTCCCCAAGCTTGCATGGGCCACACCAAAATTGTCATCATGTCTAACTAGACCCAGGTACTTATATAATCAAAAGGGGTACCTTGTGGCTTTTACACAAAACATGCAAACACAGTATCAGGGTAAAAAGGGTAGAGATGCCAAAAAATTTTAATGTTTATCTATACTTTATAGAAAACCACTTATATCCTATGACCAAATCCAAAGGAAAAAATGTCCCCCTTTCTCTATTTGTTATTTATAAAGTTGATGTGATTTTTTTCCTCTCATTATATCCTAGATGTGGGCTCTCTACCATCAAATAGGAGATGCTTTCCTAAATACTGTCAGAGACAACACCACTATCTTCTACATCACAAAGCTGCACTGCTTCTGATCAGTCAGGTTCAAGATATTTATACTTCATACTATGTAGTGAAATGCAATCTTTAGTCTTATACTGTACAATTTAACTGATACAAATAATATGGATAGAGAACGTGTGCTTCTGTAAATACACTATGTGTAAGAGAAAGAAAAACAGACGATTATTCTAAAAGTGCCAATTTCCTTTTCTCATTGCTAGTACTCAACTAGCGTAGGATTTGGAAGTGAGAAATTGTCACTGCTGACTGAATTTTAAGAATTATTCCATGAGCAGGGGCCTGAGTAGGAGAAGACACTTCTTAATTAAGTCTTGGACACTTGATCACTTAATTGTCACAGGACACATCAAGTGACGGTTTGTTGCAGATATCCAAATATGCCCCTCTTTTAGGAAATTTTCTTCTTTATTTTAATGTTCTCTGAATAGTAAACCGTTTCCAGCCACAGATTCGGTGGCTTTATCTTATTGCTAGTACATAGTCTGCTAACTCATTTTTGCCAAAGATCTGTACTTATTGGCACTATTTTATTTTCCTCTGGCTTTGTGGTATGTGCTTTATTGTTTTTCGATGCATCTTTTTGCATCTTGCATAATCATTAATCTTGGTAGATTATCTCCCAGCTTTGCTTATACATGTCATGCGTACCCCCCAGTGCTATCTTTAGGGGCTCAGGACTAAGGCAGATCACCAGGGCAGATCAAAGGAGGGTAAATTCACCCTCTTTCCTCCTCATCACATTTTTAGAGAGATAAAATTAATTTTATAGTATCAAGAGCAGGTCTGAAGGGGAAAGAAGGCACAAAGGAGTAGTCTAGAGGGTCTCTGTGTAGGGTAAGAGGTATCTCCTCCCTTTGCTTGAGAAATACTGGGGATATTTATGAGACGATTGGTAGGCCGGCCGACATGCTCTTTCAGAAAGCCCAAGACTTGCCTTTTTTAGATATTAGCTCTGGCTTTTCATAGTTTCTGCTCAATCACCAGCAGCCTGAAAGTCTCCCCCACCACCCAAAAAACCAGTTATCATCCACTGATACAAAAATTACTGCAGGCATATAGCATGTAACATGCACAGAAAGTACATTTGCTTTACAGAAAAAGCCACTTTTAAAATTAGAGTTATGTTTCCTTAATAAGGTAGATAATTATTACCATCATAATTTTACCAACAACAGATTTAAAATCGAAACAGATTAACATTACTTTGCATGTCATGTTGCATTACTGCTGGGTATGTGATGGAGAAGGTTTAGGTCTCCTAGCTTCTGAATGCTTAGATTTCAAAGCCAAATTACCTTGCCTTTCAAGCAGGGAAGGTCCCCCACCCCCACCTCCAAAGCCTTAAGCAAAGGGGCAAATCAAAACAATGAGAGGACAGCAACAAAAACAAGTACATTAGGGAAGAAATATCTTCAGTTTCCCCACATCTAATTGAGGGATGGTCTAAGTGCTCTGCCAGGTCCCTGCAGTTATGGTTTCAAATCCTTAACTTCTGAACAGTCAGCCCACTGTTATCTCACTGACAGCAGAGCCGAAGGAAGCTAAGAGAACCTGTTGCGAAGCTAGAAAATTCATGGTCCTAGCAGGGCAGTGACTGGCCCTAGAGGGGCCCCTGGCTCAGGGCTGGGAGGCGAAGGATGGTCCCCTGGAGATACCTGGAAAGGTAACCTTAAGAGAACTGGGAAGTGATCTCTCCACTGGAACACATTGTATCTGCTCTATCCTGAATCCCAGGCTTCAGAAACCCCTCTCCGTCCTTGATTTTGCTTTTCCCACATCTCTCCTCTAAGCCAGGTTCAGGAAGTCCCTACTGCTATCAAACTGCATCTGCCTTTAGTGGTTTTAGCTGTAGCAATGACTGAAAGCCCGGCTTGTACACTTGCTTCCCGAGCTCTGTATGATGAGAAAGTCTCTCTACTCGTTTTCCTGATGTAATGTCTGAAAACCTATGAGGCACAGAGCCTACACTTTCGCCATCAATACTGGAAAGCTACAGCGGGGCCTGTTACTGCTCAGGATTATCTGAACAGAACCGGAGCTCACTCACCAAGGAAGCTGAGCACTTTCCAAACTCACCTGGCATCAGCAGGTGAGGTATCAACCTCACTCTAGTTTTGCTTCACCATCCAGTAATTGCAATCAAAGGAAAAACATCTTAATTTTCACTGTTTTAATTCCCGTTACCAATGGGCTACGAGAGCTGGACATCTCTAGTTGAGGGAGCTCTACAAGTTTCCACCACCTGAAGGCTGCCCAGCCTGGGGATTTCGGCCAGGCCCAGGTCCTTGCTCAAGCCGGGCTACTGGGACCTGAGCCGCTGGCTGCCCTGGGGTGGCGAACGGCGCCGCTGGTTAAGAGAGAGAACCTGGAGGGCCCCGCAGCTCCAGGGGGTGGCAAATCCCAGGAGCCAAGAGAAGAGATGAGAAAGGGAGGGCGGCGATCGCAGCAGGGAGAAGCGGCGCGGGACGCGACCGCGGCGCGGGTGCCCCGGGAGTCGCGAGGTGGGCTTACCTCGGCAGCGGCCCACGCAACAGGCGAGCAGTAAGAGTAGCAGGAGCGGGGACGCAGCGGCCACCTGCCTTGCTGCTCTCGGCATGTTGGCTCCTGCTGGCGGCTGGGGGCCCGGGACCCTGAGCTACACCGACCCGCGCTCCACGCTATGCTGTGGCCGAGCCTCTGCGTCCCTGGCGCGCTGCTCGCCCGGCTCGGCGGCCAGACTGACCGCCCTGCGCGCTGCCAACTTTTAAATCTCGCGGACACGTGGGCTGAGGCGGCGAGGTCCCCACGCGCGTCACCTCGCCGCCCCCGGCCTCCCTCGCGTCACTCCCTACCCGCTTCCAGCCCCCGCCCCATCCCGCAGCGGGACCCGCGCCCCACGCAGAAGTTTCTGACTCAGGGTACCACGCCTTTTCGGTCTCCCCGCCCTAGGGGCTCTGAGAGAGAGGGGAATGGAATTAAAACAATGCAAGTCCATTCTCTTCTTTGAAAGGATTTGGAGCTGGATGGGGATGGCAAACCAGGCGGCCTCAAGAGGCTGGGATCCCGGTTTTCAAACTTGGTGGTTGCGACAGTCTGCCTCTGATGCCCCTTCTTCACCCTCCCGGTGAAGCCTTCTCTACCCCAACCGACTGTGCGGTGCCTCCTGTCCCACAGCTCCCGTAGCCACCTCTGTCCACGCACTTCTGTTCTGTTCCCTCTCCAATCCCCCAGCCCCTAGCACAACGCCCGGGGCGTGTTAGAGCGAAACTGGTTCAGAGGTGATGGTGTTCCCCAAATTCATGCCAGGTCTGAGGCCTTTCCAGGAATGCAGCTGTCTGTTAAAGAAGGTCAGGAAGAAAGGACGGCTGGGGCTTGACCGCACACGTTTCTAACAGTTCTAGAAGGTCTCTGGCTGCCCTGTGGATTTCCAAGTCAACTCCTTTTTCTATGCATTTCTCCTGCTGTCACTCCCTAGCTGATGCATTCTGATTTCCAGAGTAACCTGTTTATCCCTCCCCAAACCTTCCTTCCTAAGTGGAAACATCCACCACCCCAACCCCCCCACCCCCGCCCCAGGCAGCCTCTTCCAGGACACTGGCTGATACCGGTTTAATTTCCTTCTCCAGAAAGAAATTAGATGAAACTTATCTGACCCCCTTTTGAAAGGAATGCTGAGGAAAGGATAGGAAGGAAACACATTTACATTTCTTAAGGGACATCTTTCTGTCAGGCACTCTCCCATGCGATCTCATGTAATATTCATGGTGTCTCTGGGATGTAAGAGTATTATGATTCTCATTTGACGATGCTTAGAGATAATAGGCAATCTGCCCAAAGATATCATCATGTGAGGGAACCACTGGCCATTCTACTCTGTGAAGGTGTTTCTTCTCTAAATTAGGGGCTTTAATGTACGAAACATGAACTATGCAATCCACTGCAGTCAAGGCTTGTCCTCAAAGATACAACATTTAGTAATCTTCCTAAAGGAAATGACAATTTTTTTGAAGTATAGTTGATTTATAATGTTGTGTTAGTTTCTAGTGTACAGTAGAGTGATTCAGTTATACACATATGTATTCTTTTTCATTATAGGTTATTACAAGGTATTGAATATAGTTTTCTGTGTTATACAGTAGGATCTTGTTGTTCACCTGTTTTACGTATAGTAGTTTGTATCTGCTAATCCCACTCCTAATTTATCCTTCCCCCCTCTTTCCCCTTTGGTAACCATAAGTTTGTTTTCTATGTCTGTGAGTCTCTGTTTTGTAAATAAGTTCATTTGTATCATTTTCTAGATTCCACATATAAGTGATATCATATGATATTTGTCTTTCTCTGACTTACTTCACTTAGTATGATAATCTCTAGGTCCATCCATGTTGTTGCAAATGGCATTATTTCACTCTTTTTATGGCTGAGTAGTATTCCATTATATATATATATATATACACACACACACACACACACACACACACACCACATCTTCTTTATCCATTCATCTGTTAATGGATATTTAGAATACTTCCATGTCTTGGCTTTTGTAAATAGTGCTGCTATGAACACTGGGGTGCATGTATCTTTTCCAATTAGTGTTTTCTCCGAATGCATGCCCAGGAATAGTATTGCTAGATCACAAACCTCTTTTTAGTTTTTTAAGGAATCTCCATACTGCTTTCCATAGTAG
The DNA here is from genome assembly GCF_009834535.1 of Camelus ferus. Taxonomy (NCBI): domain Eukaryota; kingdom Metazoa; phylum Chordata; class Mammalia; order Artiodactyla; family Camelidae; genus Camelus; species Camelus ferus. The sequence continues at coordinate 38,138,216 of NC_045697.1, forward strand.
CACCAAATGTTGCACCAAATTACAAAAGGAAATTACAGGGGAGAGTAAAGCTCAGCAGCAGAGTACATGCCTAGCATGCATGCGGTCCAGGGTTCAATCCCCAGTATCTCCATTAAATGAACAAACCTAATTATCTCCTCTCCACCACCACCAGAAAAAAAAAAAAAGAGGAAATTACAATTTGGTAAAGGACCCCAAACCCAGACTCAAATAGCTGTATGACAAGGCCTAATGGGATAGTGCTCTATCAGAAATACAGAGAGGCAAGAAAATAACCCTGATAGGCAAAGTGAAAAAATAATGGCTATCACTTTTAAGTTCTTTATATCCATGAAGCATGTGTGCAAGGCCAGATTATAGAGTCTGGTCCAGGTTCAAGGATGGATGAGAACAGATTTGATTCAAGAATTCTTGTACTTCGATTTATTCCCAAAGAAGTAAAAGAGTAATAATACAAAGGATGTAAATGACATAAGGATGTGGGCAGGTGGAGGGGGGTCTGGCTTCCCATTGCCTTCCTTGTGTCTCCTGGAGGCACACTGAAAGATCACTAGTCTCAGCTGCCTATGTCGGGTGAGACATCAGTGAAAACAGAGAAGCCTGGAAATAGTGGGCTTGATGCTTTTTATACCCCCAGCAGGTCAAGAAAAGAAATGACTCATGTACTACAAGTTTTTTCCTGCATAAACCAGGCTGCTCTGGATGTTCTTGTACATGGCCCTTGGTACAAATGTGCGAGAGCTTTCTGAGTTATACCCCTAGCAGTGGAGTTATTAGGTCATAGGGGATAATCTAGTTAAACCCTAAATTGTTTTCCAATGTGTTGTTCCAATTTACACTCCACCAGCAGTGCGTGAAGTTTCCGTTGTTGTACATCCTTGCAAAAATCTTTGCCTGTCTGGTGGATGTGGCATCTCATTGTGGATTTAATTTGCAATGTCCACTGCTAATGGGGCTGAATATCTTTTCGCAAATGTATTGGCATTATTGTTTTATCTTCAGTTCATTTGTTTCTTTTGCTCATTTTTCCCCATTAGGTTGTTAGTTTTCTTCTTACCCATTATAGAAATGCTTTATGCATCTGGAGCTTTTGTTGGTTAAATGTGTAGCCATTATTTCCTCCCTATTCATGGCTTTTCCTTTACTTACTGTATATGAGTCATTATTTTTGAAGAACTGGTTAAGAAAAACTTGCAGATAAGAGAAGATGAATTGGGGAATGAGGGAAAACAGACACTAGGAGCAAAGGTTGGGGAATCCCACAAATGACTAAATGGAAGGAAGCTAATTCCAAAGGTCTTCTTTTGTTCAAATATTCCATTTAGAAGTTCACATTCATTTGAATTGAGATTATACATCAGTATATACCCCCAGGTGTAGTGCAGCATCTAAAGCATTTCCACTTACTCTGTTCAAGACTGAAAGTTTGATTCTGGGTACCATGATGATTCTTCTCACCTATTCATCTCTTGGAAATTGGCAACTGGACATTGCTTTCTGCTTACAACCTGTAAAAATGAAGTCTCAGTTAGAACATAGACCTGCAAATCAGTGAGACATGTTAGCTTACAATAGAAAAGTCATCACAGAGAGCATTAGGAAGGGGAGGATGGTTGAATGTCAGGAGTATGGGAGAGTCAACAATAGACAGAAATTCAGTCAGGCAGTAGTTGGCAATAGCAAAGTCCAGTAACATGTAAAGAGATCCAGCTTTAGGAGCTGAGACTAGGGGCAAGAGCTGGAAGATTTAGGGGTTAGGCAAGATAGACATGCATTCCTTCAAATATGAATTGAGCACCTTCTAGGCTCCCTTCTAGAAGCTGGGCATGTAGCAGTGATCAAGTCGTTAGAGTCTCTGCCTTCATGGAACTGACAGATTTTCAAGGAGAGGCAGATAGTAAGCAAGTTAACAAAAGATTTTCAGATAGTAGTAAATGCTACAAGGAAATTAAAACAGGGTAATGAAATAATAGAAGGTGGCTGGGAGTTGGGGAGAAGATACTTGACACAGGATTATTATGGGTTGCCTCTCTGAGGGAGATGATACAAGAGGCCTGAAAGATGAGAAGAAACCAGTCATGGAAAGCCTGTGAAAAAAGAGCCCCAGGGATGAAACTTGAAAACATTACTCTTACTGAAAGAAGCCAGAAACAAAAGGCTACATATTGTATGATTCCATTTATACATAATACCCAGAAGAGGCAACTCCATAGAGACAGAAAATAGATTAGTGGTTTCCAGGGGCTGTGGAAAGAGAACGGTGACTGTTAATAAGTATGGGGGTTCCTTTTGAATGATGAAATCATTCTCGAATTAGAGAGTGGTAATGTGAATATACTAAAAACCACTGAATTCTACGTTTTTAAAGGATGAATTTTATGGCATATCAATTATATCACAATTTTTTTTAAAGAAAGAAATCTTCCTTTTTAAAAGATACAATAATAATGACCTGTTGCAAAGGATGGTGGCAGTCTATGCAATTTAGCATAAGAAAAATATGTCTATTTTTGGCATGAAGTATCCAAATATTGTCATTTAATTCCTGGATGTTCTTGGTAACTATGAAAAATCCTCCTCTCAAACTTTGTGAAGGTATTCACCTAAGACACGTCTGTATCAATCACCATGCTATAGTGATTAGCTGTAATTTTTCAGGACAGAAAATACTTCCTAAAACCAAGATGAAGATGCATACTACTATAAATAAAATAAGCAACAAGGATCTACTGCACAGCACAGGGAACTATATTCAATATCTTATAATAACTTATAATGGAAAAGTATCTGAAAAAGAATAGATATGTATGTATGTATGTATAACTGAATCACTTTGTTGTATACCTGAATCACTGTAAATGAACTGTACTCCAATAAAAAAAGAGAAGTTTGAAAAAAAAAAAAAAAGAGAAGTTTGGTAATGCTTTAAAAAAATCCATCATGTATGACTGAAAAATTGTGCTGTACACCAGAAACTGACACAACATTGTAAACTGACTATAACTCAATTAAAAATAATAATAATAATATCCTTACTGTCTTGGGCATCCCAGTCCTTAAGACAAAAAAAAAAAAAATCCAGGTGTGGAATGTTGGTTTTCATAGTCACTTTGATGTACCTGTTAGCTATGAATAGCTTCATTATATAAATAATGGCAACTGGATACTATTTGTGAAATAATGATGACCTGTTCTGTCTAACTGTTTTACAGGATGCTCACTCATTCATTCAGTGAGCATTTATTAATCCAGTGTCAGCTGTAGGATTTAGAGACTCACAAAATGCTTACAATTCTGTGTCCTGTTCTATCTTTTCTAAGACCATCTGCACCTTGTCATGAATCTTCCCAATTTCTTGTTATTTACTGCCTATGCTCATGCAGGATGATCCATTTAGAAATACCACCCTATTTTTCCAATTTGAAATAGAGAAAATTTTTGTTTAAGGACATCTAAAAGTGAAGAATAAAGTTCTGCTGAGATTGTGGAAATTAAAAGAAAACTACTGCAAAAACTCAATTTAGCCTATGGTCTCTAAGTAAAACTTAGAGTAGAAGCCAATTGTAGGGCTACAGAGTTCAGACTCAAGGGGAGATAGTCATTTGTGGCAGTTACAAACAAATGACCAAATGATTGGGGATCTATTTGATTTTTGAAGACAGGTATATATTATTTAGTGACAAGGATACCTTTCAGCTCTCTCCACAGAGATCTCTGGAATCTGGATGAATCCCAGTTTAGAAATTGCTTTGCCGTTTCTTTGAACAATAATGTTTCATGAGTTTTATAGTAACTCCAATAATCCTAATTATTCCTTATCCTACTTACGTCTTCAAACTAGGTAGATGCAACCTCTCTGTTTCCAGGAAAATCTCTTAACTTAGAAAGACTTTTGGATGAACTACACTGTACTGTGAAATCAACCCAGAAGAAACACTTTTCTAAAAGACAATGAAAGAATAATGAATACAGAGAAATGGAGGACCATAGAGCAAATACATCTACATTTCTTAAGACTTACTACTGTAGGATAATTAACTTTATCCTGGTAACGATGTAGCAGCTCACAAAGTTTAAAAAATACAACATCCTTTATAGAAGAGGATAACTTTTCTTATTTTCTCTAATTACTTGATAAAATTTATTTTGAACAATTTACAGGAATAATAAGCAACATTATTAAAAAGTCCTTCCCCTTGATGTTGCTTTCAGGTTTATCCAATGCACATAGTGACTGTCATGTGGACTAATGGCTAATAAAAGATCTGTATGTCCAAGAGACATTCTTGCTAATGTTTTTGCAAAAGGAGCTAGGTTTCATCTCTTCAATCTCTTGAGGTCAGGAGATGTTGTGGGTGGAGATACTGTCACTGAATTCTTTACACACAGACCAGGGAAAGTTTGACATGCAGCCTGAAAACAGCCTAGATTTATCTCAGAGAGCCTTTAGAGATAAATTTCTTTGGGGAAAAGTAATAAGAGAATTTTTTAAAAAGCAAAAAGTCAATAACTTTTTGCAGTTACATCAATGCCCACAAGGCTAGATTTTCACATGATAGATGTTCTGAGGGTAAAGCCATTATAGAAAAACAGCACCATTATTGCTAATTTGAAACATGACATTAAAAAAAATTCCAGTCCTTTGAAGGCAGAATCCTCCTTTGTTCCTTAAATTGCAATTAAAATATTAATACGTACTAATGAAAGATTTATTAGATTTTCTTGACATGTTTATGAATCACATCACGGCAAAGCTGGCAGCAAAATAGATACTTCCAGACGTATGAGGTAAAAACGGAACCTAAAATTAAATGGTAGCTATAAAAATACAAGGATAGATCAAGTAAAATTTATTATTTCTACACAGTAAGTTGTACAACAATTTTTATCACTAGACTGGTTTTTCAATCTATTTAAAAATGAATCAAAACATTGTTGTATTTTCTAAAGACATCTGGTATTTACAAAAATACATAATTTCTTTACATAGGCATGTTAAAATCAAAATTTTTACTGTATTTGGTAATTGAAAGAAATAAAGATAAAAAAATCAGCATAATTTGATCTTATATTTAAAAAATGCTAAAATAATCAGAAGAGACCTGAAATGAGTTCTGAGATATAAAAACAAATGACATTTCATTTAGTATCATCAAAGGAGTAATCACTACTCATTTTATCTCTAGAGTCTCAAATAATTTTAACTCTGATTTTTTCAGTGGATATAAAATGCTCAAAGTTGTATATGTATGTATGTCATGTTGCTGTAAAATAAATACTAGATGATACTATTTTGAGAAATTTAAGACACTTCCAAGAAGAATAAAATTAGCCAAAATCGAGTAGTTTTTTTCTCTTTGTTCATCTGTGAAGTAATCAAATCCCTTTTTTTCAAAAATTAGTCAGAGGTCCTTTTTCTATATTTTCACCCATTACTAACATATGCAAGCTACTTTCAACCTTTCTGAGTTTCAACTCCAGTTTAAGAATTTTTAAACAGCTTAAAAGGAAAAAGCAGAAGTAGACAATATATTTACTTCTTAGAGAAAAGTGAAAAATAAAATTAAGACAATTATTGTCTGAACTCAGTATGTGTCCAAGCAGGTCACCCCTGATTTCCTCATCATGGCATCCATATGTCTGATGGTTCAACTACCAAGGGCAGTTGTAGCTGCTCCATCAAAATCATTTGAGCTTCTTTTCCTCATTCTTCTATCCTTCTGTAGTATTATTCTCTTTAAGAATATATCAAAGAATTACCTTCAACTCCTATCATATCCCGCCATATCGTTATCATTCTACCATATAATAGAGACCTTCAGGACTATTGAGTTAATTCTACACTGGGCAAAGCATTCAAGGCAAATATGTTACCTTATCAATGGTGTCTTCCTTCTCTGATCACCTGAGAGTAAAGAGCACCCTCTTCCTCTGAGCATTTCCTGTCACTTTTACACAGCTTTTTCTCCTTTGTACTTATTATCACCTGACATACCATACTAGGTATCTCTATATAGTTGTTGGTTTGTTTATTATTTGTCTCTTTTCACTAGAATGAGGACTCCAACTCAGGTCTTTAATCCTTTTATCTCTTTAAAAAATACTTATTTTGGATTCACTTTCATATTGTTTTGTAACTCAAGTTCTTGGTGTTAAGAGTACTTGATGTGAAGACACAGAAGCAACCTAAATGTCCATCAACATCAACAGATGAATGGATAAAGAAGATGTGGGATATATCTACAGTGGAATATTACTCAGCCTTAAAAAATGAAATGATGCCATTTGTGGCAACATGGATTGACCTAGAGGTAATCATATTGAGTGAAGTAAGTCAGACAGAGAAAGACAAATATCATATGATACCTCTAATATATGTAATCTAAAAAAATGATACAAATGAACTTATTTACAAACCAGAAATAGACTCACAGACATAGAAAACAAACTATGATTACCAAAGGGGAAAGGAGTTGGTGGGGGAGGGATAAATTAGGAGTTTGGAATTATCATATACACACTACTATATATAAAATAGATAAACAACAAGGACCTACTGTATAGCACAGGGAACTATATTCAATATCTTGTAGTAACCTATAATGGAAGACTGAAGAAGAACATATATACATGTATAAACTGAATCACTTTGCTGTACACCTGAAACTAACACAACATTGTAAATCAACTATACTTCAATTAAAAAAAAGAGTACTTGGCATGTAGTAGGCACAAAAATATATATAAATAAGGAAAATTTAGAAACTGTTTTATAGAACTTTTATTTATAATAGTATACAACCTTTAAGCATACGTTTATTGTATAAATGGTGATACACCCTAAAGCTATATTGGAATGATGAAGTGATCTTTCACTGTATAAAGCTTTGCTTATAATCTTCCTGAACTCTATTTCCTATTCTGTTTTAGTTGGTGTGGGAGACTTGAGAACCTGGAATTTATAAAGAAAAGAGTCAATAAGCATATGGTAGAAAATAAAAATAAATATAGAAATGTTAGAAACAGGGATTATCTAACCAAGAGAGGAAGAGTTCTTGGAGGCAGTGTGACCTCATGATTGAGAACTTGAGCAGGGGAGCTGGACAGTCTGGCTGTGAGTCATGTAGCTCCATCTACTAGATGGAAGACATTGGGATAATAATTGACCTTTAAAAGATTCAGTTTTTAATATTTGTGAAATCAGGGTGTATAATCTTTTTGCTTGCATAACATCCCTTCCTTTGGAAGACCATTCTTTGTTCTGCAAGAATCTCACACAATTCAAGGATTGATCCCTGAATTTGCCTAGGAGCTATGGCAAGGGCTTTCTCTGTGAGTCTGACACATAAGGACCAGGTGGGTTACCACATGAAGAGAGACTGTCTTAGAAATGACACCAGGTAGTGACGAGAAATGGAGAGAGAAAGAGATTGAAGCTGTTACACATGCTGACATCTGCCTGTGCCTGGAGCCGGGTCCATCCCTTGGCATTCAGAGTTCCATAAATCAAGCATTTCCACTTTTCTTTTGTTTAAGCTGGGTTTCTGAAATTTGCACCAGTGACAGGCATGAAATAAGTGCACAATAAGTTTTACTATCTTGGTAATGATTAACAAATGGAGGATGAAAAGAAATCGTTAAATGGAAGAGGGGGTTTTGAAAACTTCTCAAATTTACTCCATTTTTGTGTATTTCATAATGAGGAGTGGCAATGCCTAGAATAGGAAGAAGAGACAAGAAAGAGGAGAATTTATTTACTGCCATGAAACTTTCAAGATCCAGACCCACCAATTTTTTAGGAAGGCAGAAGGAAGAGAGGGAACAAATTACAACAATGGTCTTTTACCACCCAGACTTCTCACTAAACACACAACCCTGGCTCTCATGAACTTTTTAAACTTCTTATTTTGAAATAATTATAGATTCACAATAAGTTGCCCAGAAAAATTTACAAAGGTCCTATGTGTCCTTTGCTTAGTTTCTCCTAAAGGCAGTATCTTGTATAACTATAGAACAGTATCAAAATCAGGAAAGTAACACTGATACAATCCATAGAGCTTATTCAGATTTTACTGGTTCTACCTGTTTTGTGTGTGTGTATGTGTCTGTAGTTCTATGCAGTTTTATCAAATGCATAGATTCTCATAACCACCACCACAACAAAGACACAAAACAATTCCATCACCACAAAGCTCCCTTGTGCTACTCTTTTATAGACCCCTCCCCGCCTCCTCATTACTAACCGCAGCAGCCATCTATTTTTCCTATTATTTTGTTATTTTAAGAATGTTAAATAAATAGAATCATATGTTACCTTTAGAGAATGTTTTTTTTTTCCCACTCAGCATAATTCCCTTGAGAGCCATTCAAGTTGTTATATATCTGTTGATATCAACAGGTTGCTCTTTTTCATTATATCTCATTTAACCATTCACCTACAGAAGGGCATCTAGTTTTTGGCTCTTATGAATAAAGCTGCTACAAACATTTGTGTACAGGTTTTTGTGTTGATGTAAGTTTTCAATTCTCAGATAAATGCCCTAGAGTACAATTGCTGGGTCATATGGTAAGTGCTTGTTTAATTTTATAAGAGACTGATAAATCATTTTCTAGAGTGATGTTACCATATTACTTTTCCATCAGCATAGAGTGATCAGGTTTCTCTATATCTTCTCCAGCAGTTGGTGTTATGGTTATTTATTTATTTATTTATTTATTTATTTATTTAGTATCTGAGCCATTCTCATGGGTGTACAGTGCTATCTTATTGTGGGTTTGATTTGCATTTCCCTAACAGCTATCGATGTTGTGCATCTTTTCATTTGCTTATTTGCCATCTGTGTGTTCTCGTCAATGAAGTGTGTGTTAATATCTTTTGTCCATTTTCTAATTAGATTGAGTTTTGAGAGCTCTTTATATATTCTAGATACAAGGACTTATGTTGAATATGTGATTTACAAATATTTTCTTCCAGTTTGTAGCTTGGCTTTTCATCCTCCTCACAAAGAACAAAACTTTTAACTCCTTTTTGAAATCTAGAATCTTTTTATTTTTATCAAAAAAATTTTATTGAGGTATAATTGATACATAATTAACATAAAGTTCAGGTTGTACAGCATAGTGATTTATAAAGGTTACTCCATTTATAGTTATTTAAAAATATTGGCTATATCCCCTGTGCTGTACAGTATATCCTTGCACCTTATGTATTTTATACATAGTATTTTGTACCTCTTAATCCCCTACGCAATCTTGCCCCTTCCTCCTTCTCTCCCCAGTGGTAACCATGAGTTTGTTCTTTATATCTGTGAGTCTGCTTCTTTTTTGTTATATTCACTAGTCTGTTGTTATTTTTTAGATTCCACATATAAGTAATGTCATACAAGGCAAAGCTTTTAATTTTGATGAGATCTAATTTATCACATTTTTCCTTTTACGAATCATGCTTTTGGTGTCAAGTCTGAAAGCTTTTCACCTACTTCTAGGCTCTGAAGATTTTCTCTTATATTCTGTCCTAGAAGTTTTATATTTTTATATTTTATACTTAATTAAGTCTGTGATTATTTTTAAGTTAATTTTTACATAAGATACAAAGTTTAACTTGAGGTTCTTTTTTTTTTTTTTCCCGCCTGTGGATATCCAGTTGCTCCAGCACTATTTTTTGAAAAGGCTCTCATAAACTTTTAAGAACATTAAGTTGCCTTTGATTGTGTTTTCATCCTTTTGGTATTATTTTCAAGGCTGTTCAGAAAGTAGGATAACCACTTTTTATTCAAAAGGCACTTTTAGGATAATCTCATTTGCTTTGATTTGATTTTACTGAATCTGCAGCCTCTGAAAGCTGTTTTTGCTGACAGATCAATTGCATCTCATTACATCTCAGGAAAGGGAACAGCAGCCCACTCAAAAAAACAGAAATGCTGTGACATTTTCCAGACCTCCACCCCAAAAAATGCTACTTGTAAAAATAATACCCAGGTCCCAAGGTTCCCATCATTTAACATAGTTTCTTCTTCCTTAACAAAACCTGGCATTTACAAGGGCATTAATGAGATCGCAGAAAAATCAAGGCCTCAAGTGTTACATGGAAACTGTTTTCAAAAAGCCCATGTAAGGAGTCAGTCAGTTTACAATAAGTGTAGAACAAAACACATGCTGGAACATGACCTCATTTTGAAGAAAACATACTTCAGTTCAGAACCTGAAAATGTCAAAGGAAAGAGCTATGTAACCCTTCTGTCAACTGGAAAACTACACTGGAGAGCGAATGTGGATGGGTCTGTAGATGGATGGAATTATACAGTATCTTTTCCCTTGCATCTAACACAAAGACTCCTACAATCCTTAGAAAAATTTGAGCGGGTTTGTGAATATCTGAAAGAAATCAATCCATCAAAAGACAGGCAAATTATATACTGCTATTACATACGTGTGTCCTTTACTGAACTATGGCTTAGGTATTAACACGACAGAATAGCATCCATCAGATAGCATGCATGGGGCTTCAAAATTCAATTTGGCTGATTTACTAAGATTTATAGCTGCAAATTTGACCATTTCCTCAGCAATGTATGCTGTGAAAGAATAATAATAGTAATAACAATAGTCATAATAGCTACTGAACTTTATATATATTATTTCACTAAGAGGCAGTTGCAAAAAAATAAAAAGAAATACATCAAGAGGGGAGGGTATAGCACAAGTGGTAGAGTGCATGCTTAGCAAGCATGATTCTTGGGTTCAATCCCCAGTACCTCCTCTAAAAATAAATAAATAAACCTAATTACCCACCCCCTCAAAAAAGTTAAAAAAGAAATACATCAAAATGGTGATGTGGTTGTTTTTATTTTATTTTCTCTCATTTTCCCCTGTTTTACAATGTGGTTAAGTTACTCTTTAAAATTAGAAATACACATTCATATCCAAAAGATCATCAAGCTATACACTGGAGACTTTGCATTTTATTATATGTAAATTATTTCTCAAAAAATCACTGAAAAAATAGAGTGAAGGAAATGCATGTGCAAAATACACACTACCTATAAATCAATTTTGTTATTTTTCTTGAGGAAAAAAAAAGACTGGAGAGACATACCAATTAAGGGCAATGTATAAAATTTATTTAACTAATTAAACAAATCAATTATATATAAATAATTAGGGGATTCAGAACTGGATATTCTATAGTATTAGGGAATTATTGTTATGATTTTAATGAATATATAATTTGCATACAATAAAATGTACAGATCATAAGTGTCCAGTATGACCAGTTTTAATAACTGTATCCCCTGTAACAATTTGAGTAACCACCACCTAAAGCAAATTATAGATGTAGATGTCAAAAGTTTCCATCAACCCGGAAAGTTACCTCCTGTTCCAGTCAATAACCCCAATTCTTAACTCAGAGCAACCAATGTCTAGCTTCTAGCACCATAGATCAATTTTGCCTATTCTTGGACCTCATATAAAAAGAATCATACACTAACACGTTCTTTTGTATCTGGCTTCTTTTACTTATCATTACATATCATTAAATTCACTCATTGTAACTGTACAATTGAATGACTTTTAGTAAGTTTACCGAGATGTGCAACTATCATATAATCCAGTTTTAGAATATTTTTATCACCCTAATAAGATCCCTCATGCTCATTTTGAAGTCCCACACCCAACCCAGGCAACTACTAATCTATTTTCTATCTCCACACATTTGCCTTTTCTAGACAACTCATATGAATTGAATCATACAATATGTGGTCTTTTGTGTCTTTTTCTTTCACTTAGCGTAATGTTTTGAAGTTCATCCATGTTGTAGCATGGATCTTTATTTCATTCCTTTTAATTGGCTGAATAATATTCCATTGTACAGATATACCACATTTTATTTATCCATTCATCTGCTGTTGAGCATTTGGGTTGTTTCTAATTTTGGGCTAGCATGAAAATGCTGCTATGAACACTCATATGTAAGTCTTTGTCCTAACATATGTTTTCATTTCTCTGGTGTAGATAAGTAGGAGATGAATAGCTGGCTCATATGGTACATTTATGTTTAATTTTTAAAGAAGCTGTCAGACTATTTCCCAAAGTGACTTTGTCATTTTACATTCCCACCAGCAATGTATAAGAGTTTTAGTTTTTCCATACCCTTGCCAACATCTGTTATTGTCTTTTTGATTACAGCCATTCTAATGGGTATACATCAAAATAATATTTTTGAGATCTATACATGTTGTTGCATGTATTAGTAGTTAATTTCTATTTATTGCTCAGTAGTATTTCATTGTATAAATATTGTTTGCAAAAAACTGTTCATGGACACTTGGGTGCTTTCCAGCTTGGGACATATGAATAAAACATTATAAACATTCTTGCACAAGTGTTTCTGTGCACTCAGATAGTCTTCAACTTACGATGGGGTTACTTTCTGATAAAATCATTATATGAAAATGTCATTAACTTGAAGATGCATTTAATACATCTAACTTATCAAACATCATAGCTTAGCTTAATTAACCTGCCTTAAACAGGCTCAGAACAGTTACATTAGCCTATGGTTGGGCAAAATCACCTAGCACAAAGCCTATTTTATAATAAATTGTTTAATATCTCATGTAATTTATTGAATACTGTACTAAAAGTGAAAAACAAAATGATCGTCTGGGTACAGAGTGGTTTTAGTGTATCAGCTGTTTGCCCTCATGATTGCATGGCTGACTGGGAGCTGTGGCTCGCTGCTTGGCTCCCCATCATGAGAGAGTATCATACCGCATATTGTTAGCCTGGGAAACACCAAAATTCAAAATTCCAAGTATGGATTCTACTGAATGCATATCACTTTCATACCACTATAAAGCTGAAAAATCATAAGCTAGGGACCCTCTGTATATGTTTTTGTTTCTTTGGGGGTAAATTCCTACAAGTGAAATTGCTAGGTGATAGTGTAGATGTATATTTAACTTTATAATAAACTGTAAAGTAATTGTGCTATTTTACACTCCCAACATCAATGTATGAGAGTTCCAGTTGCTCCACATGCTCACCAAATTTTGGTATCAATCTTTTTAATTTTTGCTTTCCTCTTTAAGGTCACGATGGCATTGGGGTTATTTTCATATGTGAGTCTTTATATTTTAGGATAACGCTGAAATTTTTACAAATGAAATTAAATGTTATCTGGAATTTGATTCATAATAATCCTGTTGGAGAGGGGCAGGGAGTGAGGGTGAGTTAGATGGAACAAGAGTTGAAGGTTTTGCAGCTGGGGGATGAATGCCTTATTGAAACCTCTCTAATTCTGTGTGTTTGAAATATTCCTAAAAAAATGTTTAAAACATTAAAAGAAAAAGTATATGTATACATTAAAAAATAAACCAAGTATTTAAACTGTTGAACCAGCCACAATATTTCATTATGGAACATCTACAATTTGTTTCTTAGGTATTAGCAATTAACTGCCTCAGATTACTGAAAACTAATAGAGCATCCGTGCCTATACACAATTTCTTCCTAAAAACTACCCTTCTTGTATAAAAGAATATCATTTCTACATTCAGTATTAGGGACAGCCCTATTGCCCCATGATTTATTATCTCAGAGAGAAACAAGTCTTAATAATGAGGAAATGTTACTATTTAGAGCTTTTCTGACTAACATGGATGATTCTGACACAGACTAATTCTTGTGAAATCTTGATGGCATCAGTTGTACCATGTAAGAAAAATCTATTGGAGAGAAAATAGAAGATTCATAAATAACTTTTTTTCTCTAAGCACTTTGGTTATCCCAGGAGCATGGAAGACTATTTAAAGTAATTACAATCAAATTTTATTAAAACATTAGCATTGTTTTCAATAACTTAAGGAGATTAAATTGTCTGATAACTTGCCCAGGTGATAAATGAATAAATGAAAAAGAAAATTATCTTCAGATATAGACTTCTAATGTATTATTTTGTTCTTATTTCTTAGAAGTTAGTTTTTATATTTTTAGTGGTATCAAAAGTGCCAAACATTAGCATTCTCATTTACAATGGTTATCATTTTTTAAAACACAGTAAGAAAACCCCAAAAAGGACACCATCTAGACTCAATCACACAAGATAACTGATTGCTCTTACGCCGAAGGTCAGCTCAGAGAACACAGCTCCTTCTAAACATCATCCCTAAGAATTATTAATATTCTCTTGGAACAGAGATGAAAAGTCTCTCATTGCCTGTCCGTGGCTTTGACAGCCAGACTTTCATTTCTAAGCACACATAGTACTTATTTAAAACTTACAAAGATACCAAGTGTCTCTTTTCTTCTCCAAGGTTTGATTGATGATTTCATTCTGTGACTTTCTACTCTGTGAGGATATGATTTCGTGAGAGTCCATTTAATTTCCCAAGATAGAACTGAAGTGTTACTTTTTTGGCTATTAATTGTGAAATCTTAAAATTCACTTGACTCACTTTTGAGTCTTATATACCAAAAAATGACATACTGAAGGCATTCTGAATTATTTAACTTTATCCTGTACAGCTCTAAATTCATGAACCAAACTTAAGCTCAGCTGGATTGTAAGTGATTATGGTAAATGTAAATGATTCTAGACAGCCCCTAAATCCCATATATCCCCAAGTGAAGGATTCTTAAACATCAAAAAAGTGCTTGAAAATTACATTCCTGTCACACATTATATTAAAAATAACATCAGTAGAATGTCTATTTCCAAATGCCTTTTATGTACAGGAATACAAGGAACAGGAAAGTGACAATTAAAGTTTCTACAAGTTTGTTTTATGAACAAACTTTCTGCAGGTTTAAGTATTTAAAGTTCCCTTGCTTTGGAAGCCATTATCTAAGATGTATTTACTATTTTTTCTCAGTCTCTCGGAGATATTTCCTGAAGTTCAAATTACTGAGTTATTCAATATAAATAATTACTGTTTTCAACGTTTTCTACACATATTTTTCTTCAAGTAGAGAGCTTCAAAAAGCACTTTGTTTCATGATATAAAAAGTCCAAGCTAAGCCTGATATTTTATTTTTGTATTTGGATATTTCTTGTGGATGTATCATGCTCAAGGCAAGATTTAGCTGCACATGAAGAACAAAGTGTGTCTCCACGTAACTGACTGAGACACTGCATTTGAGGTCTTCAAACAAACCAGCAACAGTCATTCTTGTTCCAAGAGCCTTTTGAATAATCACTTCATCTGAGCTCCACCATCTAGACCTTCCTATGACTTGTGAGCAGTGAGAGTTTAGCTAGTAGATAAGCAACTGGGTTCAGTAACAATATACCAAATTTTGTGAGAGAATTTATATTATCCAGAGATATTCACAAGCTTGTAGTTTCACAAGCTCTCAAGATATACCCTGTGGGAGGGTCAAGGGTCCACAGACTTACTATACATATTTTATAGATAAGAAAAATTAAGCTGAGGGTAGGTAAATGGCTTTCTTAAGTCTGATTCACACCCAAATCTGTCTAACAAGAAAGCCTATTTCCTTCCACCATGAGAAGGGCCTTCTAAGCACTGATGCTGAGCAAACATTCTGGGTACAAGTGATATTTGCCCTTTTGAATCCAAGTGCGAGCTATAAAATGATAATAATAATAGAGTCCACAAACCCATAATGGCAATTTTTAAGCCTCAAAAGCCCCAACTAGGTTTCATAACTCATTTGGTGGTGAAATCTGACATGATCTGAATTAATTTGATGGCAAAACTTGGCCTGAGTAAGACTGCTCACAGCTCTTATTTATACCATTTGCTTTGAATATTCAACATTTTGCAGCATAGACATTTATTTGTTCATTACAGGATTCTTCCCCAGACCAAATGAGAGTTGTTTCATAATACACAGTAAATATATGGTATTATTTTTCAAAAGCCAAAAAAATTCTGAATTCTGACCCACATCTAGCTCCAAGAGTTTTAGACAAGGAATTACAGACCCGCATAACAACAATAACAGTGATAGTGAAAGTTGAGCTCTATAGTTTTATCTCATCTTTATGTCTTTTATAAAATAATCTTATATATTTTTTATTGCATTTGCCATCATAATGTTAACACTTTCTAATTTCTTTGAATAGGTTTGCCCTGATTATCTATTTAGAGGGAAGAAAAAAACATGACTAAACTCTTGACTTCATAAAGTCTCTTGGTCAAATGCATACCTGACATCAAACTTTTACCTTCTTAAAATGGAAATTAATTCCAATCAGAAATAGAGGATACTGCTGTGTGTGTATATGTGTGTGTGTGTGTGTGTGTGTGTGTGTGTGTGTGTGTGTGTGTGTGTGTGTGTGTGTGTTTCTTTTTCTAAACTTTTCTTAAATATAAGCCTCTCTGGTAATTTTATTTAAAGAGGGATGGCATTAAATTTTTATTTAGTTGTCTTAATATAATTTGACCACTGTAATAAATTAAGGGCTTTACTGACCAGTGTTGTGAAATAGGATTCCAGTAGATACTAAGTAAATGACAGGATATTATTCTCATACAAGCATAAAAAAATTTCTTTGTCTCATAAATTATGGATGATCAGTTGTACATATTTAATCAAGATATTACTTTACTCTCTAGAAAATTTTAAATTTAAATCAAGTTTTCAAATATTAGCTGTTTTCCAGATCAGAAGTTTTCAATCTTCTTTTTCTGCCTCAAAACACACAGGGATATAGCATATTCCCTTCAGTAACAGCAATTCACAAAGTAAATTATTACTTACACAACCAGCAACCATTCCCACACCTGGAGTACAACAGAGCCAGACAGTGAATCAGTTTGGATTTTAATAACCATCCAACACATTCCATATATTTCCTTTAAATGCTCCAGAAGCTCACTTCTTATAGTTTGCACTTTGTTGGCTTAGTTTGCAGGCCTAGGGGGAGGGGAATCTAGAATGGAGGTTAGAGGAGGTAGACAATAAGTATCAGCTACAGCCTGGAGGCAATTTGCACCAGTGCGGACTGTAGCTTGTTCCATTAACTGTCCTGAATTGAGTCTTTCATAGAAATTGTGGCCAGCCACCATCTTGAGGGCTCTGGATTGGACTTAACGTAGGGCCAAGCCTCAAAGATAAAGATACTGTTATCAGGCAGGATATCCTAAGGGATCAGAGGTTATCTCCTAGGAGGTAGCTAAGGTCCAGTATCATAGAGACAGGCTTTCTTTGGCATGTACAGGTTTTGGGCAACCCAGACCTGCTTCTACTGTACACATATATTGGTCTTATCTTCCTAAATAGAGCATAAGGTCCTCAAAGAAAAGGATCACACATTTATACAGTTTTATCTCAAGTGAATACATACTTGGTTGTCCCCTTGTCACAGCAAAACAGCATTCCAAAATTTCTGAACTTAGTTTTCTCCCAAGAACATGTTTCAGTATTACATTCTGAAAAACACTCTGGAATTGCTTTAAAAAATGGTTTAACATCCATGCTGATTGCATGCAATTATTATTCACCTCTATGAAAAGCTCAAGGATCCACATTCTTGTTGACTCTCTACTCCAAATCTGGTCAAGGTCAAGGATAAGGTTATTTTATTGTATCACAGTGCCCAGGAGGAATTTCACTGCTAACACAGGGGAGTGAGAAGTCCAGATTTTCCCAGAATCATCTCTTTCTGACATCTTCCTTTTTGGTTCTCTTCCATAAACTCCAACTAATCAAATGAGAATATCTGGAGTTGGGGACCAAGATCCCAGGTGATTATAATGTGGAGCAAGGGGTGAGAACTAGTTATGTAAAAGGCCAAGAGTCAGGTGAGGGCTCAGGCAAGCAGGTGCAGAAGAATCCTTTTGACCTACTTAGACTGGTTCCAGCTTAGACTTCACTAAGAAGGTGGTCCATGGATCAGCAGCATTGACTCTACCTGGGAACTTGTTAGCAATGTAGAATCTCAGGCCCTACCCAGTTAGATTGACTCAGAACCTGCATTTTAACAAAATGATTAGGTGATTTATTTGCATATTAAAATTTAAGAAGTGGTGACCTAGGCAACAGGACTCCTCCTTATACCCCAGGGCTCCATATTGGAATTAGAGACCAAAATCTCTAGCTGACCAAGTAGTCCTTGGTCTGGCACATTACTCTCTTCTAGATAGTTGGTGAAGGATGGAATCAGGTTTCTGCCATTTCCATCTCACTCAGTCTATCATCTTAACTCTACTTACAATTATTTGCAGAGGGTAAAGAGAAGAATGAAGAGATGCCAGAATTTATTCCATCAATGATACCAGATTACATAATAAGGAGATAGATTAACAGTGGGCTTTCACTATACTCAAGAGGCTTATTTTACAAAGTAAAGATAATCAAGTTTCAGGGAATTGGTTAAAAATCTTCTGTGACTTTTACCCTTCGGCACTAAGCTACCAACTGGCAGTCCTATGCCAGGCCTAGACCTTACTTAAAGGAGTTTCAGACAAACCCATCTAACTCACGTTCTCTGAGCTGACCGGCCTTATCTCTGGATCATTCTGTCAGCAGCAGCCTTAGAGGAAGACTTGAGATTTTAAGATAATGGCTTACAAATCTCAGACCTTGATAATGACAGTAATGAATCTTTTTGAGTGCTTGCTATATGCAAAGCACTTGTTCTGAGAGCCTCAAAAATATTAATTCATTTAATCTTCACAACTGTTTGAAATACTACTATTACTTTTATACAGGTGGGGAAACTGAGGTACAGAGAAGTTATAAAAAGGGTAAAGCAAGATTCAAACAGAGGCAGCCTGATACCTCCAACACCAGGCAGCAGACTTCACTACATGGAGAATCGATGCAGTAAAAGGGGAGGAGACACCTGACTCTCTCTTTCACTCATCTGGGGAGCATTTTTAAGTTCTACAATTAGATAGGTTCAGCCTTCAAAACCTTCCCTCAGTTATGTTTTTATCTCTCCAGTGCAATGCCTTTCAAATTAATAGGCATATGAATGAGTCAGGGAACTTTTTTAAAATGCAGATTCTGACTCAGACTATCTAGAGTAGGGCCCAAGATTCAGCAGTCTAACAAGCTCCCAGGTAATGTCAATGGTGCTGGTTAAGGGTTCACACTTTGAGTAGGAAGACCATAGGATACATAAAGATTTTTTTTAATGCATAAACTGACAGTCTCACCACTTGTTAAACAGATTTTGTAATAAGCGTTTTACTCTGAACGTCTGTGAGGCTATCTAATTGTTTATAGGACTTAGAAATGCTCTCCAGAGGGGCAACGGGTCAGATGGTTTCTGATGCTATGTGGTGAAAAGCTGAATATTCTTTATTCTTGTAATTTGGTATCACTGGTATGTTTAGGATGAAGGTATTCTAAAGTATGTTTCTTATCTCACTGATGATAATAGTGGCTAATGTTATTTCCTTAGTTGATACTTAACCTGCTTAATGCTTCAGATTTTACCTAATATAAGAAACACATTAACCAAATGGATAGTAAAGAGCAGTAATTTAATTTCTAGGCTGTAGACACAAGTGAATTCTCTTTTATTGCATTCTGTCATAGCAAAACAAACAAAAAATGTTTTATATATATTATTTTGAAAAGATGCTGAAGTCTGAATTTAAAAAGTGAACTACAGAGTGTAGACCAAAATATCACTTATTGCCTACATGGCACAAGGGAGCACAAACTGCAAAATGATATCTCACACCTATCCTTTAAAATGTTAAATTTGGCAAATGTCAAAGTTATTTTTATAATGTGATGTATTTTTTTTAAGTGAACAGGTTTCAGACCAGCATATATAATTGGATGTCAATAGTACACACACACAAAAGAAAGAGACAAGAATATGTAGTGAGATTATCAATAGTTATATATGGGCACAATCAAGGGCAGATAGTCCTCTCTCACTGTTTTAAAGAAACCAGAAAATGGCCCAGAAGTTCCTTGTGGACATGAAACTTCTTAAGACTCAAGTTCATCATGTTTTATTAAGAAAGTTGAGTTCCTCCTCTTCTGCTTGCCTCAGGGTGGAAGACTCAGTGAAAAGGACAAACATCAGGAAGGATACATAGAAGCAAGCAGCATGGTCATGCAATGCTTTTCTGAAAGAGTTCCAATTAGCTTAAACTATAAATATAAAAATTAAATCACAGTATCAATACACCTCTCTCTTTCCAGACCTCATTTGTTTCCAGAAATTTGGAAGTTGATTTCTAATCCAAAATTATCATGGAGCCTAAAGCCCACATTCATAATTCTGAGTCTGCAATTTCATAAGCTGTCTGTATAAGAAACTCAATTACTTTATACTCCACATTCCCCACTGTCCATCAAGATGCCATAGCTGATTCAACTGGGGCACTAGGAACAAGAACTTAAAGCTTCAGGAGTAAGGTCCTTCCAGAAGGAAACTCAGCAGCCCTTTTCACAGACAACTTGAAGCTGTGTGAATCTTCTCCCTGGGCTGGGCCACTCCTTATTTGCTTACTGGAGTCTCTACAGACAGCTCCATAGAGAGCAGAGCAGAGCTTTTTTGGAGTCAGGTGCATCAGACAGATACTGCTTCTCATCTTGATCATGGAACTCATTGCCAGTTTTATTTTTTGTTTTGTTTTATTTTGTTTTTCCTCCTGGATTCTAAGATCTAAAACACTACTCAGGTGCCTTGGCAGCTGAACAACGTATCCTAACTCCTTCAGCACCTCCACTAAAGAACAGCTCCCCACAGGGTCTGGTCTACATTGAACGGCTTTTTCAGTGGACAAAAATTCTTACAGCTGTATAAGGGAAGTAAGGCTATGCGATATTGCACCATATCAGCCTCCTACCTGCCCTTCAACTAGGGCAAGTGCCTGTTCAGTAATGTCTGAACTCAGATGTAAGGGAACTTAGGCAAAATCATAGATTCCCATTTATATGAACTCGTCTCAGAGCAGAGGAGCACATATAATAAGAACAATAGTATTTACTCAGCACCTGCTACCTGCTATGTACCAGGCACTGTTATAAGAAGTTTACACAAATAAACTTATTTAAGTAACTATTCTGCAAGGCAGCTACAGAAAATATTGTCACAAAATAATATCTTCTTAATATAAAATAATGTTATCTCCATTGTGCAGATGAAGAAACTGTAGGTTGTGACTTAATAATTGAGTATATGTAAGCACTAAAAACTGTGCCAGGCACACAGTACATTCAATAAATGTTAACTATTCTTCACTAAAGAAAGTCTCAAACTACAAGGAAAGAGATAAAACAAGAAACAAGAAAGGAACAGAGAACTACAAAAACATTCAGAAAACATAGTAAAATGGCAGTAAGTACATACCTGTCAATACTTACTTTAAACGTAAATGGACAAAATTCTCCAATCAAAAATCACAAAGTGGCTGAAGAAATTAAAAAAAAAAAAAAAGACATCTATATGCTGCCTGCAAGAGACTCACTTCAGAAGTAAAGACATACAGAGACTGAAAGTGAAGGGATGGAGGAAGATATTCCATGTAAATAGAAATAAAAACAGAGCTGGTGTAGGTATATTCATATCAGACAAAAAAAAAAGAATTTTAAAACAAAGACTGTAATAAAAGACAAAGGACATTATATAAGGATAAAGGGGTCAGTCCAGCAAGAAAACACAACATTTATAAATATATATGCACTCAACATAGGAGCATGAAAGTATATAAAGCAAATATTAATAG
This sequence comes from Camelus ferus, assembly GCF_009834535.1. Lineage (NCBI taxonomy): Eukaryota > Metazoa > Chordata > Mammalia > Artiodactyla > Camelidae > Camelus > Camelus ferus. The sequence continues at coordinate 38,159,881 of NC_045697.1, forward strand.
ACTTAAAGGAAGAAATTGATAGCAATACAATAATAGCAGGGAACTGGGGGAGGGTATAGCTCAAGTGATAGAGTGTATGCTTCGTACACACAAGGTCCTGGGTTCAATCCTGAGTACCCCCTCTAAAAAAATAAATAAGTAAACCTAGTAACCTCCTCCCTCCAAAAATACTGAAAAATTAAAATTAAAAAAAATTAATTAAAAAGTAGTACAGGACTTACATCAATAAACAGATCATCCAGACAGAAAATCAGTAAGGAAACATCAGCCTTAAACAACACATTAGATCAAATGGACTTGATATATGCAGAACATTCCATCCAAAAGTAGCAGAATATACATTCTTCTCAAGGGTACAGGGAACATTGTGAAGGATAGGTATTATCAAAAAGACAAGAAATAGCAAGTTTTGGTGAGGATGTGGAGCAAAGGGAACCCTCATGCACTGTTGGTGGGAATGTAAATTGATGCAATCACTATGGAAAACAATATGGGGTTTCCTCAAAAAATGAAAACTATAACTACTATATGATACAGCAATTCCACTTCTGGGTATCTCTTTGAAGAAAAGAAAAATAGTAATTCAAAAAGATACATGCAACCCTATGTTCATTGCAAAATGATTTACAATAGCCAAGATATAAAAACAATCTAAGTGTCCATTGATGGCTGAATGAATAACAAAAATGTGGTAGATAGATAGACAGATAGTTACATAGATAGAAAGATAGATAGATAGAAGGAAGGAAGGAGGGAAGGAAGGAAAGACTAGTCAGCCATGAAAAAGAAAGATATCTTGCCATTTACAACAACATGAATAGAACTTGAGGGTATTATTCTAAGTGAATAGGTCAGTCAGAGAAAGACAAATATCACATGTTTTCACTTACATGTGGAGTATAAAAAACAAAACAAAACAAAACAAACAAAACATAACCCAGAATCATAGATACAGAACACAGATTGGTGGCTGCCAGAGTAGAGGGTAGTTGGGGGTAACAAAATGAGTTAAGGGGATAAAGAGGTACAAACTTCCTCTTTATAAATAAATAAGTCATGGGGATGTAAATTACAACATGTGTAATACAGTCTATAATACTGTATTAACTTTGTACGGTGACAGATGGTAACTAGACTTATCATGGCGATCATTTTGCAATGTACACAAATGCTGGATCACTGTGCTGTATACCTGAAACTAATATAATATTGTATGTCAAATATACTTCAATAAAAAATATTTAAAAATAAATGCTAGTTATTTTAATCACACAATTAGTAAGTGGTAGGGCTGATGTTCAAATAAAGGCACTCCACATGATTAACCACTCATTTTCTACTGTCCCATCTACACAAACTGAGCTCTAAGAATAGCATTAAATATCCCATACTTACTCCACATACATCCGGAAACAAGATTTCTAATACAAAGATCTGATCACGTTACCCAGCACTTGCAGGATGAGGCCATCTCTTCTCAGCATGACATTTAAGTCCTCTCACCATCTCATCCCAGTCACTGCTCCCCAACACCCTGTGTTCTAGCCCACTGTTCCACTCACCGTGACAGTACTCCTGGCTCGTTCAAAACTCTTTTCCTTGCTCTCTCTGTGTTCATTCTCCTCCTTTCAAAATGCTCTTTTCCAACTTCCCTACCTAATGCCCCCCATCAATAAAGCTTTCTCTGAAACCCCTCCTTCACCCCTAATCCCACCCTGCTGAACTGTTGCCTCACCTCTATTCTCCCACAGGAAGTTTCTCACACTTCCCTACAGCACTAACTACATGGCACTCAGGTCTCATGGTTTATATGTCAGCCTCTCCAACTGGATTGGGCACTCTTTTAGAGGAGGACCACAAGCAGTGATTACCTGAAAAGCAATTATTATTAAGTACCAACCACTATGTCCATTACAGTTCACCAACTGTAACTTCTGGATTTGATTGGTCCTATGACTGGGACATTTCCTCTTCTCCATTATCTCACCTTAGAAGCAAACCCTGAGACAAGGACTGAAATGAAAGCAGTTTATTTGTGAGGTGCAGAAAGCACTGTCAGGGATGAGGAAGTGGGACAGGGGAAAGAAGGAAGCAGTAAAGGGTGTGTTATCAAGCCAGTCATTACTGTGGGCAACTAGAGCTTAGCGCTGCTAGAAACAAATGGTATAATACACACCATGAAATTATCCACCCTAGAGGAAGAGTTGTTGGATATTTGTAAACCAGGTCCCAAGAGTTCTTGGTTAAGAGTGGTCAGGGTTATTAATTCCCCATTCCTTCCTTCTAGCCTAGCCCTTATATCTGAGAGGAGCACAAGGCTCTGGAACAGGCATCGGGCAAAGAGACGCTGATACTGGCAGCTGGAAGTGGGCTAGTGCATGCGGGGGTGGCAAGGGAGGAATCTGGGTGAGGCACTGACAGCACCTGTCCAGGATGCCACTCGGAAATCCCCGAGGGCTGTGGAGGAGGAACGTGAGTTAGAATTTTGGAAGGTTTCCAGTCATTCTCACTTGATAGTAGAGTTTCTTAACTCCTAGAACACAATAAAAATTCCCTGTCTTTGGAACTAAAGAACATAGGTGATTGGAAGCCTGAAGGTAATATGAGACTGAACTCATGGATAAAATCTAATACAAATTGGTACTAGTATTATGTTTGCATTATAGATGAGGTTATAATTTGAGGAATAGGTGAATATCCACTATAAATCAAGAAATTTTAAAAAAATGTTTCAGTCAAAACAAAATGAGCACCAACTGCAAATGGAGAGTATGGTCTTCAGTCATGGATAAATAAGCCAAATAAATATAAAGACATTTAATAGCAAGTTAATAAAGAATTCAGCAGATAGGATCTGGGAAAACACATCCCGAAGGAAAAAGTGTATTAAGAACCTGAATAGCTATACTGCAGCTGAGCTTGTGGTCCAAGGATCTCCAGGTTTTCATAAGGGAGTTTTTTGGAGAACAAACCAATATAGGAGCAAAACATAAATGAGCAGAATCTCTGATAATAGCTTATGGGGAATAGTGCTATGTTATTTTTTAAATTTTCCCCAGCAGTGTTTTTATAGCTACCTTAGCAAGCAAAATTAAAGTTTTAAAAGTAACTGCTGGCAAGGAGCTGTGGTAGTTACCCCATTCAGACCAAGCCATGTCTGTGCGGGCAGTACCTTGTAGGTAGGGAAAAGGGATAAAGAACTGATCTGATTTAAAAACATTAGCCCCTAGGCCAAAGGTAGCCAAATTAAAAAACAAACAAACAAATCAAAAGGATTCCTGACCAAAAACAGAAAGAGAATTTATCTGTGTGATATTAACATCTCTTAGTAAAGAATGTTGCAGTAAGAGAGGGTGGTCTACATGGAAATACAGAAATGGGGGTGAGAACAACTAAAGTTTGCAGTGTTCATCCGACTAACATTATTCAGGGGAGAACCTAAGGAAAATAAATATACTTACTAAAGGGCAGTGCCCTGCTCTGAGTTAGAAACGACTCATTCAGCTTCCAGCCATACCATCACCCTCTCCTTGCTCTGACTTTGTGCTCACAGAGCAACCAACTGACTTATGTCCATACAGGCTTTAAGATATCGTGAAATCAGGAAGAACTTCCCCAGGGCAGATGTGCATGTGTCATGTGCCCATCATAAACTGATAATTTGGAAAGTGATGTTAGTTTAATCAGACCACTTGGGTCAGATGCATTTTTGGGTAGGCTGAGAAAGTGAAGTTCCTGGGTCACAAAACTAGACTTGGGAGTCCGGTGATTTCATCAAGGTAACGCCAATCTCTGACATCTTGCCTAGGCAACTAGTCAAGCAACCCCTACCCAGATGATCTCTGTGCCTTCAAACTGGACAGTATTACCCACATTAGTAGTAAATGTAGAAAAACATATACAAACAAGGACTTTCTCAATATTCACAGGCAAAGAGGGCCAGGACAGCCTGAAGAGGCCAGACTTTGGAGGGAAGATAACCAAAATACTTTGTACCTCTGCCTTCACCTGTAAGATGGAAATAATTATATCTCTTCCTGCCAGGACATCAGAACTTATACACACAAATATTGTTCTCCAAATTCATCCTAAGAATCTATATGTCCTTTCCAAAAAAGTTACTGTTCAAAATGCTTTTTTGGAACTTTACCTTGAAATTTCCCCTCAAAGCCATCTTTCAGGCAACAAAACAAACTCTGTCTTATTTACCAGGGTCACACCTCAGTTCCCAACAAAAAGCAACTTGTCACAATCTAATTACCCACTTTAGCCATCATACAATGCTGTGAATGATAACTCCAGTCAGTTTACAACTGTGACTTCACACTCCCCAGCCCACAAGCATGGCTGGACTCTGGACTTTGTTTCACTAGCTCCAGCTCTCTTTCTCTACCCTGCCACAAACCCTAGAAAGAGTAGTTTGCATTTCTGCTTCTTAATTCCTCCAAAATTACTCACCATGGACAACCTGACTTCCCTTCCTCTACTCTACTAAATTCCCTCATCAAAGATCACCAACAGCTTTCTAAAAGCCAAACTCAACCACATCCTGTTTCTCTAGAGCATCCAACCTAGTGACCAGATCCTCCTGACACACCTCTCTTGATATCTATGTCAGCCTTTTCTTCCGCTTCCCCTCTTGTCTCTCTGATTACACCTCAATACATTCTGATTCTTTTTTTCTTGAATATAGGCTTTTCCTGAGTTCTGGCTTTTGGATCTCTTCTCACTTCATACTGTCTCACTGGGCAAATTTAATCATTTCATGGCTTAACATTAACTAGGTGTAGCTGTCTCTTTTTAAAATTTTTAAAAACATTTTCTACAATTTTTAAAGGTTACTTTCCATTCTCAGCTATTACAAAATATTGAGTCTATTCCCCATGCTATACAATACATCCTTGAGCCTATCTTGCACCCAGTAGTTTGTACCTCCCACGCCCCCACCCCTACTGCTCCTCCCTGCAACTCATAACCACTAGTTTGTTCTCTATATCTGTGAGTCTGCCTCTCTTTTGTTATATTCATTAGTCTGTGGTATTTCTTAGATTTCACATATAAGTGATATTATACAGTATTTGTCTTTCTCTGTCTGACTTATTTCACTTAGCATAACGCCCTCCAAGTCCATCCATGTTGCTGCAAATGGCAAATTTCACTCTTCTTTATAGCTGAGTAGTATTCCATTGTGTGTGTGTGTGTATACACACTGCATCATTTTTATCCATTCATCTGTTGATAAGCACACAGGTTGCTTCCATATCTTGGCAACTGTAAATAATGCTGCTGTGAACTGCAGTGTTTTTGCTTTTTTCAGATATATACCCAGGAGTAGAACTGCTGAGTCATATGGTAGTACTATTTTTCAGTTTTTTGAGAAACCTTCATACTGTTTTCCACAGTGGCTACACCAATTTACATTCCTACCAACAGTGTACGAGGGTTCCTTTTTCTCCACATTCTCTCCAACACTTGTTATTTGTGTTCTTATTATTGATGGCCATACCAACAGAGGTGAGGTGATAGCTCATTGTGGTTTTGATTTGCATTTTCCTTATGATTAGTGGACATAGCTATCCCTCTTTTTTTTTCTTACAGTTTACTTTTTAAAAAAAAAACTGAAGTACTGTTGATTTATAATACTGTGTTAGTTTCTGGTGTACAGCAAAGTGATTCAGTTATACATACAAATAAATATTCTTTTTCAGATTCTTTTCCATTATGGGTTATTACAAGATATTGAATATGTTTCTTAAGTTGGAGTATAGAAAAGCAAACAAAACTAACACAATAATAAGTTAGGTGTTATAATAAAGTACAATGTTTTATATTACATAAAATGCAAGAGAAAATGATTACTTCTGCCTTTGAGAAGGCAGCTCAGGAGAGCAAAGACAAAGAGGAATTCCAGGCAGAGGCGAACTGCAGGAGAGAGGGCTCAGAGGTCAGAAGGTACACAGGATGCCCAGGTAAGTGACAGTGAGAAATCTTACTATGGGGGAGAGAGGATGGAGGCAAATCTGGAGGGAAGAGCTTAGCAAGGTTGGAAAGAGGCTTTGTTTACTGTTCTAAGATGTACAGTCTTTATTCAGAGGGTGATGAGACGCCATCAAGAGTTTCAAGTGGATAGATGCCTGGTTAAGATCTGTGTTTTAGATAGATCATGCTAATTCAATGTGGGAGACTGGATGGGAGAAGAGAGAGCTGGGAAACAAGGGCTATTGTGCACATTCAGGACTGACTCAGGCAGTGGGTGTGGATAGGAGCGGATGGAGGAGACAGCTCAACAGAGCCTAGGGTCCTCGCTATTCAGAGTGATTATGGCAACTTAACATGAGGGAAAGAACGGCACATGGGAGTGTGTGCATATTTGCCCATTCGTGTATTCAAACTCAGCTTTTTTTCATTTATTCCTTAAGCACAGCACCTAACAAACTCCAGATTATGAATTTTATTCTACTTGCCGTGTTTTGTGATTGCTCATTATTTTAGATTAGTTGGGAATTTGTGATGAAGATAATTGCTGGGTACAATTTAACTTGGCCCTGTTTGCTAAAAAAGAAATGGAGGGAGGAAGGGAAGGAGGAGGAAGGAAGGAAGGAAGGAAGGAAGGAAGGAAGGAAAGAAGAAGGCAAGATATACTAAGCAAATTAATACTATAAATCAGACTGCAAAAACAAATTTCTTCTGAAGATAGCAGTTTCGAGACTTTAAAAAGCATGGCACAGAAATATGGTGCAGCTGACTTCCAGTCCTCAAAAGAAGTCACATTGCTACGCTCCACCCTCTGTTCCTCCCCCAAACGTCTCTTAGCAATATAATAATCTTAGCAATATTAGGCAAATGGTGGAGTTGAAGGGAAAGGAAAGAAGGAGCAATGACAAACTGTGATGGGGTGAGGAACTGCAACAGGACAGTCTGCAAAACCTCAATTTCTTTCTCCCTCACTGCCTGGATCTCTATATTTGGCTTTCATCATCTAGCCAGAAGTTCTACCAATTAGCAGTTCCCCTGGTTTCACAATTATTCTGTTAAAAAATTCAAATAATACAGAGATTGTTAAAATCTGGTGAGTCATCCTCAGATTACAGTAAAGGGTGGGCATTTAGGCTCACACCCACTATTTGGAAATTTTCACCAATTCTTATCCATTCACTTACCCACTCACTAAGGGGCTCCAAAATCTCTTATCTAACTATTATTATGGCACTTGAAAGTATTTTTTGATAACTTAAGGTGGCCTTTCTCTATTGGACTGAATTATTTGAGTGACACCATTCCTATCACTATTAACAGCAGTTACAATAATAAAGGATGCGGATATCAAAGCACCTCTATATTGCTTTTGAGTAAAATAAATATTTAGTATAGCCACTAGTAACACCAGAGTTAAATTTTATCCTTGAAACAGTTGAAAAATTAACTGCAATTATATTATTTTAACCAAAATAAGCATTTAAACAGTTATTTACATTGATATTTCCAATTTTTAGGTAGGTGGATCAGATATAATTATCCCTAAATAATTATTCTAAGTTTTCTTTCTTTTTTTTCTCTTTTTTTTTTTTTTTTTGCTAAGTGTAAAAATCTATTTTAATATTCAAACGCATGAACCCTGACAAACATACCAGAACCCAGGGCTCTAATGTAGACGGCACTATGCTATGGACACCAGTGAACCACATGAAGAGGCAACTTACTAGAAGCACTGAGTCTAGTGATGAATATATGATATTGACACCTAGATCAGCATCATAAGTAAGAACCCATTCTGGGTAGAAGATAATATACCACTGGAGTGGCTATCAGGTTTAGAAGCAAATTTTAGACAACATCGGCAGGCTTGTGTTCTGGTTCTGACTCTACTACTAATTCACCCTGTAAACTGATGTGTTATTGAACCCCCAAAGACTGTTTCCTCATTTGTAAAATGAATACTTCTTATCCTGTCTGCTACACAGGGCGGCTGGGAAGCCCAAGTGAGATATTATACCCGCAAGTTCTTTGAATCACATAAACACTCGAGAAATACAAATTACTATTACTAACACTTTGAATCATCACCGTCACCAATGCAATTACTTCCCCATTTGTTACATGACAGGCACCATGAACAAACTTTTCACAGGTATGTCACATGTGTAGCACATGACCTTGCTGTGCCATTAGTTACAATAGAGTGGAATTGCATACGGAGCAGATCTGATTTTGAAATGGCATTTTACTAATGCGGCTTCCATACAATTGTAATATGACATTAATAAAGCTGTGGCAACTTTCCAACATACTGTATTCTTCTTCTAGAATGCATTCCAGTGCCAACCTCACTTCCTCAGACTTAGCTAATTGGTTAAGGACATGAGTTAACTCCTCCAGACCACTGGGTACCAATTAATGGTAATTTAGGCTGTAATGAAGAATGGGCTGAAACCAATCTAAAGACATTTAATGGGATAAATATAAACTAATATTCCGAGGAACAAGGAATTCTGGAAAACAGTCATTAGTTATCCTCTCATTGTTTGGGAGAGCCCAATAAATAGCACTGAGTGCTGAACCAAATGAGAAACAAGACAATGACATAATGCCATTTGAGCAGGACTATCACTTTATTATAGATAAAACTGATAATGGAGAAACTGACTTAAATCTGCAGGCAAGTGGGCTTCAAAATACCAAGTCTCACTAGACTAGTGCAAGCTCCCTGGGGGCACAAACCCCCAGCAAAACTTACAGCACAGGGAGAGCAGGACAAAGCATGGGCTCTCTATGGGCCGACTTGTTCCCAAAGAAAGAGGAGAAACACACTGAGCCAAGGATGTCCATGTTCCCCTTCCAAACTCACCCATCAGACGAATTCACTCCTCCTCTGGGAAGACTGAGAGAACTGGAGAGAGTCCGAGACTGATTCAAGAATGAGGCTTCTCAGAAGGAAACATCAAGAAACGGGAAAGAAGATTTCCTCTCTGTAAAGCACAGAAGCCCAGAGAGAATTTGTGACCTTTCCAGGATTAAACAGCAAGTAGGTAGTAGTGTCAGGGTTGAAAGCTTTATTTATTCGTGTTTTAAAAAAAATGGAGCAAAACAGGATAAGAGAGACTCCCTGATTTATTAGCATTGCACATGAAAAAGTTGGGGATTGGGATTGTTTCATAGTCTAAAAAGTTAGCCTGAAACTCTTGGTCATGCATGTGGCTCACAGTATAGGATCCAGACCACAGAAAAATAACATATCTGTTCTCCAGACCTTTCTGGAGGATTGTACTCAATTCTGTGAAGCACATTTTATTAAGAAAATTGATGATTTAGAAAGTATAGAAGTGGGGGGAGGGTATAGCTCAGTGGCAAAGGGCATGCTTAGCATTCAGGAGGTCCTGTGTTCAATCCCCAGCACCTCCGTTTAAATAAATAAATAAATCTAATTCTCTCTCCCTCATACACAAAAACAAAAGTATAGAAGGATATGAACAGGACAGTAAGAAGCTGAAACAGAATTGGAGTTTGAAAAGACCTCACTGAGAAGAGGGAGGAGACCTGTTTCTGTAACAACAGGACCAAGAGCAGAAACAGCAAGTGATACAGAGGCAGTTTTAAGTTAATGGAAGGAAGACTTTCTAACACACACACACACACACACACACACACACACACACACACACACACACAAGTCTAGCCCTGAATGGGATGCAAATTTGATCATGACACCCTCTTGTAAAAACCACTGGATGGTTTCCTAGTGCTCTTAGATAACGTCCAAGATACTTAGGAAAGTTTACAAGCCCTTTGTGGATGGGCCCTTTGGTTAGTGTCCAGTCCCAGCTCACACTCACTCCCTCCCATTCCGCTGGCTGCAGCCACACTGACCTGGTTTAGCCCTGGTGCACAACAGGCTCCTCCCTACTTCCCAGCCTTGACCATGCAGGTCCCTCTGCCTGGGTGGTCTTACTTCTTTTCTATAGCAAACCAACTCCGATTCATCCTTCAGATCTCAGTTCTCCCATCTTCACAGAATCCTTCCTACCTCCTGGAGGAGGTCACTTTGCCCTCCGTGTTCTTCTTGTTTGTACTTGTCAGAGCTGTGGCTTGACTTGTCTTGTTTGACCGTTTAATTAATGTCTGTCTCCCCTACTAACCTGTGACTTCCGTGAGGGCAGGGAATGTGTTGTTTCTCATGGTAGAGACCCCAGATAGACCTACTCATCATAGACCTACTGAACAAGGAGGGGTAGGGAGGAGGGAGAAGAGGAGGAAGGAAGAGGACCCCCCCCACCAACACCAGAACTAGAAAGGTTCAAGCAGAATATATTAAAGACCATCTTTCAAGAAAAAGGTTGAAAATATTCCTGTGCTGAGTGGGATGATTGAACCAGCTCAAGCTAGTCAGCAAATATTTGCGAAGCACATACTGTGTTCCAGGTGCCAGATGCCAAGGATGCCAGTACTGAATCAGCCCCTGCACTGATGTATAAGAGAGCTTCCAATTCTAAGAGCTGGTGATTACACGGAGCAAATCCATTTAATAGTGTAAGACAGAAAAAACAAGAAAAGATAAAACTGTGTGACATTCTGGACCAGGTTTCCATTCCCAACTGCAGTCGTATCTAACTTCATTAGATACATATTATGCACTTTGAATATTGGAATTACTCATTTTTGGTGAGCCACAGCTATCATTAACAGAAAATGGGAGAGGGAGAATTGACTTAATATCTTGTGGAAAGCAAGTGCAAGAATTAATGTAAGGAACCACCCCAGTGATTCAGATTAACCTTTCTTTGTAACCATTAAGGACATGACTCAACAAAGCCCAGTGGAGTTGGTTTCCACTGAGTCCTTCCAAAGAGTTCCAATATGTAAGGACAGAGATAAGAAAAATTTGAATTCTCCTTTTCCAGGATGTTGCCAGCAGCAAATGCCTCCATTTAGGATCCATTGCTTTTAAAACTGTAACTTTCACATTCTAAAACCGTGTGCCTCTGATCAGAGATTGAAGCCAGACATATGGCTCCTGTTGTCAGGAGAGGTGGGCAGAGGGGATCGTGAAAGAACAGAAGGAACAGAGTATCCTGAAGGAATAGGCCAGAGCTGATTCTGGCCCTAAGGAAAACCAAATGAACCCTTTGCCCATTTAATTTCTCTGCGCGATTTATTTTATTCTTTAACTTGCTGGCCCAGGCTTGAGAGACTCACCCATTTCTGTTAAATACATATCTGCTCTCATTTATCCTGGCTCATGCTTCCTGGAGATGGCCCTGTGAGAAGCAGCTTGAAGGCAAATTAGTGCCACCATTCATGGCCTCTGCCCTGGGGACACTGAGCAGTCACTGCTTTCTCTATCCAGGTGCCTCAACACCTAGAGCATGCAGTCTTGTCCCCTTCTTGTGCATCCACAAGAGTTTCATGCCTGGGAAGAGTTTTGTTGTATTTTAAGATAAGGAATATCACATCAGACTGGTCCACAAAACCGGAAAAAGTAAGAACATGGAGAAAGATGGAAGATACAGTTAAGGGAAAAGATAATTAACCAAGCAAGATTTTGGAGGAGGTGGGAGAGGTGCAACAAAGGTCTATGCATCTAACAAATTTTAAGACTGAGTTCCAGAGATCTCAGAGTTCTCTAACTTGGAAACTACTCAACTTTACAACTCCTCTATTGCTTGTATTTCTTTCTTCTTATCAAACATAGTAAAATAATAATGCAAAAAAATTGCCATTCAGCTCTTAGAATAAAGCCATTCATAATACAAGTTTAAACTACATTGGCTTCATAGCACTGAAACTCCTGGGGTTCCCATTAATTAAGGCCTGAATTGATTAGCAGGTTTAAGAATCACATTTATAAATGTAGTTTTCTGAATGCCTGTGTAACAGAATATGAAAGAGATAAATAAACAATGAAAGAGATAAATAAACAATGTTATTATTCAGTCATTGCCAATGGATAATTACCTGGACACAATTTGTGCCCTCAGTGTTAAAAAATACAATGCTAAAAAAAAAAATGTGGAAAAGTGGCTGTCAAGTTAATGGTGAAAGTACAGGAAGCTGACTTCTGTGACCATCATTGTTTCATTTTAATATTTTTCAAACCAATTATATGACCCAGCTCTGGGAAAATGTGACATTTACTAGGCATTTGAGAATGATTAATTTGGTATGTATGTCTTTGTACTTTTTTTTAACTTCGTATAACGGAAAAACGGAAAATTTGAAACATACGCAAAAAAGATTGTATTTAATGAAACTTTAGGTACTCATCACCTGTTTTCCCTGCAAATTATTTTGAAGCAAAGCTCAGATGTCATCTTATTTCCTCTGCATCTGTGTATTACAATTCTAACTATAATTATCAGTGCTTACCTCCTGGGATTGAATTATTTATCAGTCATCACAGACGTATAATAAGAACAACAGCAACAAGCTTCTCAGTAAATATTTGCTGATATAACGAATGAACAAAAGGCTAATGTTTACTGAGCACTTACTGTGTGCCAGGCCCTGTGCTACGTGCTTTCCATGCACTCTCTCATTTAATCTTTATAAATGACAAATATCATTTAACTATGCTATAAATATCTTCACATTTCAGATGAGAAAACAAGTGTAAAGAGATTGAGGGATATCCCCAAAGATATATATAAATTAAATGAAGATGAAATCAAACTAAATCATATTATGAATATAGAATAAAAGCAAAGCATGAATGGCACTAGGTATTTTGATTAGGTTCAGAATCCAGGCCCTTGAGGATGAAAGTCAATGTGGCAAAACATTAAAAATTGGTGAATCTGGGTAAAGATGTATGGGAGCTCATTGTAGTAATATTGCAACTTTATGTTTTAAGTTATTTCAAAATAAAAAGTTAAAAGTGACCCCATGTTTTTTCTCAACTAACAAAGTTCAAGGAAGACCCTTGACTAATATTTTGCACAATGGGCCAGGATTTCTCTTATTTTGGGCCCCTCTGAAATGAGAACCTAAGTCATGCTCAGGTTTAGGTCAGTTGGCGGCGGTTGGGGGGAGCGTCATCTCAGGAAGCAGAAGTGAGGGGATGGGGAGAGTAACTCAGAGAAGAATAAAAAGACAACACAAGAATGCTTTATCAGTTGATCCCTCCCTAGGGGCACCTGAGATGCAGTCCTGCCAGAGACCAGTGGTAGCCAGCCTCTAATACGGCTCCCAGTAGTCCCTGCCTCCTTGTAATCACTCCTTCATGTAATGTCCTTCCAGACTCCACCAGGGTTGGTTGTGTGACCAACAGCATACAGCAAAAGTGAGGTTATGTCATTTCTGAGATTAGGTCATAAAAAAGACTACAGCTTCCATTTTTGGGCACTGGCACTCTGTCTTTCAGACCACTCACTCTAGGGGAACGGTATGGCAAGGAGACTTAGGAGGTGACTCCTCCTGCCAACAGCCAGGTGAGTGAGCTGGAAGTGGATGCTTCAGACCCAGTCACGCCTGGGATGACTGCAGCCTTGGCTGACACATGATTACAGACTTGTGAGGAACTCTGAGCCAAGATCACCTAGCCAAGCTGCTCTCTGATTCCTGACTCATAATAACTGTAAAATAAGAAACTTTTGGTATTTTAAACCACCAGGTTTGAGGTAATTTGTGACACAGGTAATGAGTATAGGACCCTTTGAGGAACTGAGTTAATACACCTCAGAAACCTTCCACTAAAGATTGGGAGGCTGAGGCAATGATGCACAAAATCCCAGTTCCAGAGTGGGCACTGGAGGTTAGATGCTGTCAACATGCCAAAGCTAATGTAGATGAAATCATAGGTGGGCTGAGCGTATATGAGGTGGGGGCACCAATAAGCTTCTGCTAAAGTATTTCATGCTAATGCCATCCATAACTTTTCTGGGACAAGATATAGGTTTCATACAACATGAAGCTTCCCTAGGAGCTTTATTTACTGTGTTAGTCTTTCAAAATCTGCCGAGTTCATCTCACAGAAGCATTAACCTAGCCAAAACTGGAATTTTTAAGACTTAATTTTTCTGATTAAAGAAGTAACCTTCTGATAAATTAGAGTTTGGGATAAGCAGATATAAACCACCATATATAAAACAGATAAACAAGGCCCTACTGATAGCACAGAGAATTATGTTCAATATCTTGTAATAACTTTTAATGAAAAAGAAGATGAAAATATGTGTATATATTTATATGTAGAACTGAGTCACTATGCTGTACACCAGAAACTAACACAACATTGTAAATCAACTATACTTTAGTTTTAAGGAGTAATCTCTGTTATTAAAATATATTTGAAAATACAAAAATACCCAAAGGAGAAAAATTTTAAACACCAAAAAAAGACACTATTCACAGACTGCCATTGTTAAAATCCTGTGCCATTTAGTATGCTGTAAAAATGTATATACACTTTGATCAAAATCATATCAGTTATAGTTTTATAGACTTTTTTCTAATGTGAAGTGATACCGCTTTAATAACTGAATCTTAAAGACACTATTCAATGAAAAACAATATATTTTATTGGGCTTAATTATGTTTTCCAGAATGAGGAAGTTACCAGTTGGAGCTTCAAGGAAGTTAGGGTATGGCATGAGTTATTTGAGCAATACTAATAAACCCCATGCCTTGACCTCAAGGGAGGCACTTCTAAGTGCAGGCTGAAATCATCTTCCAATTGTGTTTTTCAGTCTCTATTAAGATTTTTCATTAAAAATAAAAATGAGCTGAGCCAGGAGGTCAGCTTCCACTCTTCAGCTGCTGAGCCAAGAGTCTGACCTTGTGCTCATCCCACACTTGTTGTTTGACCAGATGCTCCCTAACAGCCTCCTCTGTGGGGCAGAGACACTCCAGTGTTCCTAAATTCAGGGCTAGCTTCTCCTAGAAACAAGTTTTAGGGAATAAAAATGAATTCCGCTCCTTCACTAATCTAGAAGAGAGAATGAATACAGATGTTTAGTTGTTTAATGCAGAAAACCAATGTAGTTCAGAATCAAACATAGGTCTGAAAGAGCTAATGTGCCCCTCTCAAGCCCTCCCGAGGGCCTCATCAGTCAACAGAGATGTGCTGTGCGTGTCAGGACCAGTTGACGGGTCTACCTAAACAGGGAAACAGGATGGCAACAATAATGGTCATTGGGTCCATCTAGTCCTGACCTTTTCCTTGTCAACACCTTAAGGGATTCTACATAAGGCCTATAAAAGGATTAGTTAAGAAAGTAGAAACCTCTAATGGGACAAGCCATATAGAGTTTATATATAAGGTAGGTAGTTATGAAACAGCTTGCAGGTAGCACGGAGTGTGGATCTGATGTTAACTGTTAATCCCCACTCAGTAGGACACAGAGTTCTGTGCTTTTGTTCTAGTCCTAGTCCAGAGCTTTCTCATCTCCTGGGTCAGCTCCTATGCCTCTGACCTCACTTCTGTGTTCTAGATAGGTCCCTACGTGCCAGGGATCAAGTTGTGAACAAGGAAATTACCACTTTCTCGTATTAGGCTTTGTTCTCTCTTCAATTATTCAAAATTTCCGTCACTCTCAAGGTTCAGCAGGGCTATTTCTTTTGGGTTTTGTCATTTTTGTTCTTTTTAAAACTGCTATTGCCCAATGCCAATGTGTCAGAAATTAAGGCCTCTTAAATACACTCTGTAGCAGGGTGGGCGTGAATTAGAATCCACTAAGGGAAAAAGAATATTCTAGGTTGAATATGCCTGGAATGCAGTCTCTTATTATTTAAGTGGCCTTTCTTCTAGAGTCGTTTCTCTGTTCCAATACAAATGCCTCCATTGCAACGGTCCGTTCTAGGAGACAGACTGGCCTCAGAGCAAACAGCCCTGCAGGTTAACTGCATGGATTCTACAGGCAAGGCACTGGTATGTGTTTCAAAACTTCCTTGAATACTCTTACTTTATGCTGTTTGAAAACCTTTGTGGATTTCAAAAAATTAGAAAAAAAAGTCTTTAAGTCTACTCAGGATAATTTGCAAGATTTCAGTTAACACATGATAAATCCCCAATATAAAAGACAATGAAAAATGGCAGATTAAAGAAAGGTACTTACTTCGGGGGAAAAAAAAAAAAAGAACAGTAAGGCCAAATAAAATTTGAAAGCAAATTTTAAAATGTTTAATTCCATTAAAATTGTTTCAAGAATTCTGAACCTGAAGTTTTGGATTCTGGTGAGATCATCCTCCACTTTAGATTTCTACCTTGTGGAATGCTGCTAGAAACAGTGTTGTTTGTGAGCTCCTGTGAGCTGACCAGATGGACAAAGCATGACTTTGCTAAGAATGATTCAGAGACCACTTTGAGAAAAGGAAGTGCTCTTACCAGGCACAAATGAAGATCATATGAATTGTTCATTGTTTCTGCCAAGCCCTAAAATTGTAAGAGAACCCAATTCACTAAAAAATCAAACGTAACTCTTCATCAATCAAATTAAACAAGAGACAAAAGAGTCAAGTCAGAAACCTGGATTTTTGATTACTTCTCCTGTAGCCATAGACCTACATGTGATTCTCCAGGAGTCAAATAAAATGGGAATCCAAACTATGTTTCCAATACTCTAAAATCCATATAAAGCTGAGAATCACATATTTACAAGGACTGAGCCACATCACCAATGAAAACTTAACATATCCAAGGCAGATAATCTATTTTCATTAAGCTTTAAGAAGTCCTTCCTAATCATGAAAATGAATGATTATTAGTTTTTTAGTGAGACTAACACTGGAACTTGTAGGACAGAATAGTTTTCACTCAGGAAGAAGGATGATCTAAATGAATTCCCATTCACTTAGTAACCAGTATGTATAAGTCTCGTGTACCACCTCATACATGATCCTCATTCCTTAACTCATGAGATTTTTTACACATTTCTCTTAAGTTATGGAATCCAGAACTGGACAATTTATTGGTAAACATCTGATCAACATTGAGCTTTCGTGTCCACAGAGGAAAGTAAACACTCGAAATAAGTAGGAACCTGTAAGCCAGTCTAAGGAGGCAGTACCCCAAAGCTAGGTGTCCCTAATGTCTCTGAAGCAAATGTCTGTGGAGGGAAAACAGAACTTTTCAAAGTGTGCATATACGTGACCATGTAACAAACAGTTTAGCTAGTCTAATAAAGCTAATATTAATTAAAATATTTTGGCCTTCCTCAGCAATCTAAAATTATTTTAAAAATATTTTTCTGACCAAATATAGGTTTTGCCAAAAAAGAAAATTTTGTAAAATTTCTTCCCACATAAAATGTTACAGTTTTCTGGAACACATATTTGAATTTGTTTGGTGAGGTTTTATACTACCTGTGAACCTTGTTTTTACTTAAGTTTATGAACATCATTCCAGCTTATTCATTTCCATATTCTTATCTTTGGTTGTCATTGGAAAATGTTGGCATCATTGTATGAGCAGGAGTTGGGGGAACTGATAGCTAGACCTCACTTTCAGTCCTCGTTCTGCAACTTACTAAAGCACCCTGGGCCAAATCCTTAACTTACAGAGCCGTTTAATTTTGTTTTTTAATTTGTAAAATAGGGATAATAAATAACTTACAAGGATGTTGTAAGGATCAGATGAGAAAACATATGTGAAACCCTTAGTGCAGTGTTCCTGTAGTAGGTACTCAGCAAATGAGACACTTTTCCTTTTGGGAGCACAGACATCCTCAATCTAAAAATTATAGTTGCCCAGGCCCTGAAGGAACATGTAATTATTCATTTGAAAATGATTGTTGTAATTACATATATGCAAACTAAAAATTAAATACTGTATATATTAGACTTCTAATAGTGGGCTCTGAGAAGACTGTAATTTAATCTTAAACCTCATTCCCCCAGAGCTCATCAAGAATGGAGTCAGTGTAAACAGCCAGATAATATAAGGCCAAATGAGCTTGGTTCTGATTCTCTGTCTGGGCCCCATCCTTAAAGATGTAGCCCGGTGACAACATGCAAAGGCCATCATCAGTCATCTTACTTCATTGGTGACCACCTGAATGAAGTTCTAGGAAAAGTCATCTCTTCATTTGAGGTTATATATAGTGAATGATAATTCATAAAAGTTACTGGGAACTATTTTATAAATATGCATGCCTGATAAAAATGATTAGCAACCAGGGAGCACGTATTTAGAACGTGTGAGGGACTATGGGAAAAATAAGAGAGATACTCTTTTCTCTGAAGAAAACTTCTGTCAACTTTGGAAGACAAGATTTGCTTTTTGACATGATCTAATGCATTTTGGAAAATATTAATTTTTTTTATTTTAAAATGAACTGGATTCATGTCTGGAAGGAACTGACATGTGTTGCATACCTATTTGTGACAGGCCTCTGGGCATATATTATCTCACTTAATCCTCACAAAAATGCTATGAAGTGGATATAATTCTTCTCATTTTAAGAAAGCTGAGGCTCGTACAGGTGAGGTGACTTGGATAAGGACATATAACTAAGGAGTGACAAACCCAAGAAGCCAGCACAGGCCAATATCTCAGGGTCCAATGTTCATGCTATTTTCATGACCACTGGGACAGCCACAGAGAAAATAGGAGGAAAGAAATCATCGTGAGATACACTTTGAAAGAAGAATTTGCAAATGTTTAGAACTGCTTGGATATGGATGACATTAATATCAAGACTTTGTTTTTTTCTTTTCTTTTCTTTTTTAACACCTTTACTTTGGTATAATTCCTGTACAGTAAACTACACATATTTCAGATGTACAACTGGATGAATTTTGATAGATGTATATATACACTTATGAAACCACCACCCCAGTCAAGATGCCTAACATTTCCCTCACTCTCCAAGAGGTGCAAATTTTGAATTCTCAATTTATCCTTTCCTACCCCCTTTATCTCCTGGTAACCATAAGTTTGTTCTCCATGTTTGTGAGTCTGTTTCTCTTTTGTAGATAAGTTCATTTGTGTCCCTTTTTTAAGATTCCACATACAAGTGATATCGTATGGTATTTTTCTTTCTCTTTCTGCTTTAGTTTGTTTAGAATGACGATCTCCAGGTCCATTCATGTTGCTGCAAATGGCATTATTTTATTCTTTTTTATGGTTTAATAGTATTCCATCATATATATATACACACACATGTATTACATATATATGTAAAGATTTTATATATGTGTGTGTGTGTGTGTGTGTGTGTATATATATCTGCCACAACACTTTGTTAATAAAACTATATGGAGCCTTGACTGAATTTTAATGAAACCTTTCAGAAATGAGACAAAGTGGGAGCATCAGGAAACAAGTCCAATTAAATGTGTTGAAAGAATCAGATTGGCTTTATCCACCTATTTAAAAAGACTCAAAAATTTAAATAAATGTACCACTGTCCTCTTATGCAATGTTTTTAATATTGGCATTTTAAATTTAGAAGACAATACTGTGGTGAGGAAAAGGCCTCCAAATTTTTTTAGGTTAGAAAAATCTAGATTTGATTTTTAGCCCTCAAATTACTGTGGTAAGATCTTGGGCAGCTCATTTAAACACTTTTAATCTTGTAGGAATAACTGTCCCACTCCATCCAACCATCTACTGACCTCCCCACTTACCTACTCATCCACCCACCCATCTGTTTATTCAATTATTCATTCAGTATACATTTGTTGAGCATGTAGTAAATGCCAGTCACTGGAGACATTTCAGAGGTAAACTAGACTCAGACTCTCGAGGAGTCCATAGTCTAGAAAGAGAGACAGACTTGAATATAAAGGAATGTGGTAAAACACAGTGGGGGCTGTAAAGAAAACCCGTCCTGGCCACAGCAGGTAGAAAGGAGAGGTCACGTCCACCTGGTGAGACATGGACTGGAAGGACATCTCACTGACACCATGAGAGAGGTAGGACAGGCATTACAAAAGAAGTGGCACATGATCTGGTAGAATATGAGGTGTGATTTTGGGAAGGATGTTCCAGCCAGATGGAACCACATAAATAGATAACTCAGAGGTATGCTATGGTGTGGTAGCCAACAAACTACACGCAGCTTGATTTGGCTGAAATACAGGGTGGGAGGAAGATGCAGCTAGAGATGAGGCCAGAGAGGGTGGTCTGCCACACTGAGGAAATTTCATTGTGTTCTACGGGCGTTAGGAAATCTTTAAAAACCAGTAAGTTGGAGTGAAATCATCAGATTTGCATTTGAGAAAGATCACAGCTGTAGAGCAGAGAATCAGTATGAAAATGTTACAAGAAAACATATGAAGACCCATTGTAAAGTTCACTACATAAATGTTTGCTTTTATCAATGTAAGTCATGACTTGCTATATTGTGAACCATACACAATAGATAAAACATGAATTCTACATAACTCTATGTATTTATTTAAACAGATAAAGCTACAAAATACAATATTTTTTCAATCAGAAATGAATTGTAATAACAAATTAAGGAGACTTACAAAAATTTCACCTTGTTCCAGAATTCTTTTTTTTTTAATTTTTTTTCATAAATCTTATCTCAACAAAACACATGGCTGATGAAGTTCCCTAAAAAGAATAAATCAAAATATTGATGATCTTTGGAAATAACAAGTGTTGGCAAGGATGTGGAGAAATTGAAACCCATGTGCAATGTTGATGGGAGTGTAAAATGGCACAGCTGCTATGGAAAAACAGTACGGCAGTTCCTCAAAAAATTAAAAATAGAACTACCATATGATCCCTCATTTCCACTTCCGGGTTTGTGGTCAAAAATTTGAAAGCAGGGTCTCATAGAGGTATTTGTACACCCATGTTTAGAGCAGCATTATTCATAACAGCCAAAATAGGGAAGCAACTCAAGAATCCACCAGCGGATGAATGAATGAACAAAGTGTGGTATATACATGCAATGGATTATTCACTTCCTTAATAAAAAGGAAATTTTGACACATGCTACAACATGGATAAACCTTGAGGACATTATGCTAAGTGAAATAAGCTAGTCACAGAAGGATAAATACTGTATAATTCCTCCTATATGAGGTCCCCAGAGTAGTCAAATTCATAGAAACAGAAAATAGAATGGTGGTTGCCAGGGCCTGGGGGAGGGAGAAAATGGGGAGTTGTTAATTAATGGGTATAGAGTTTCAGTTTCATAAGATAAAAAAGTTCTGGAGATTGGCTGTACAATAATATGACTATTTTTAACACAATGGACTGTACCCTCAAAACTGGTTAAGATGGTAAGTTTTATGTTAAGTGTATTTTACTATGATTTTAAAATATATTGATGGTCTTTAATAGATTAAAAACTGCATTAGAAGGATATATGAACAATGATCATCACATTAGTTTTAAAGAGTTACTTTTAAAACATTTAAAGTATGAGGAGTTCTTTTCTTACTTTTTTTCTTACTTTGTTTTATCACTATGAGGGTGGTAGTGGTTATGGTCAAAGAAATTATTATATATCTCCAAGTGACACTAAATTAAATTAAACTAGTATATACTTTTGGAACATTAAGAAGGGAATCAAATGATTTTATTTATTACTTTAAATTAAATAGTAACTTAAAAATTTGTGTTTTTATAATCACTCAAAAATAAATTCCAGAACAGAAATTAAAGAGGAAGATACTCAAATAGAGTTACTGTACGGGTTATATATCACAAGGCAAATCAACCTGTTTTACAGGCCAAGCTCATTTTCTTTCAGGATAATGACTGTAGGATTTGCTTACTAAGTCACGCTACCTTGCTTCTATGCTTTCAGCAGGATGGTCAGAGGGGAATTATTACCAGCTCATTAACATGATGGTTTTCAAACCTGAGTGTGAAGAAGAATCACCTGGAGAATTTGTGAAACTTGCAGATCCCTGAGCATCAGAATCAGATTCTGATTCAGCAGGTCTGGGGTGAGGCCAAGGAATGTGCATTTTAGCCACACATGCAGAGGGGTGGGGACTTTCTGATGCCTGAGGTTCACACACTTTGAGATAAACTACATTGCAAATGGTTAAGTAAAAACAACCTATTCCACGTGTAGCCTGAATGTCCAGGTACAGCTGATAAATGGTCCATTCTAATTGGGAAATTCTTTTTAACAACAAAAGGAAAATTTGTATCTTGTAATGTCTGTCCAACAAGCTGACCATGAGCCACAGGTCAGACTGGAGGTCCAGGATGGCTATGACTATGACACGAACTTGAAGAGATTCCCAGCAGTAAGGAGTGTTGCCTGTCACCTCTTCTATTGGAAACTTTTCCCTCTGCTCCCTCAAATTCACAACAGATCATTTTTAGAAAATTTAAATGTTTGGGGATGCCTATATATACATTCCTTTTCCTATTCTTTTTCATTATAGGCCATTACAATATTGAATGGGTGTCTATTCCCACGGGAAAATATTCCCTGTGCTATACAGTAGGACCTTGTTGCTTATCTATTTTATTTATAGTAGTTAGTATCTGCAAATCCCAAACCTCCGATTTTATCCCTCCCCTACCCCATTCCCCCTGGTAACATAAGTTTGTTTTCTATGCTTGTGAGTTTCTTTCTGTTTTATAAATAAGTTCATTTGTGTCATTTTTTTTTAAGATTCCACATACAAGTGATATCTAGTCTGACCTCTCTTTTTACATGTCTTCACTGGTCATGAATAATAACAGAGATGCAAATTTACTAAAATTTCACATATGATGGAAATAAGCCTGGTAGATCAACAAAATACTGACAAACTCTCACATTTGAAAAAAAACGCATTGATCTTTCTGCTGATAAAGTATGTAACTTGATTTAGTTGCTCCTACATTTTTATATTGTACCTATCAGAGCAAAAAAAAAAAAAACTGAAACATTTAGTGGTGATTTGAAAAATAGCTAGCAATCGGAGCAATCGATTATTAATAGTGCAACAGACATGAAGTAGAGAAGCAGCCATTTTACACAGTCAGTGAGCACCACAAAGTAAAATCTATGCCCTTTTTTGCAATTGAATAAGCAGATCACAATGAAAATGGCATAAATACCCATAAAGTGAGAAATTAATTGATGCCTAGATTCAAAGTCAGGTGCGTCTTGTAAGCCACCTCACATCCTTCTGTGAAATAAATCAAGGCATAAACAGATGCATCCTTGCACATACATCCCTACACACACACATAACTTTTTCTCTTTTATTTCACCATCATTCACTTAATTCATTCAACAGATATGTATTGTGTCTACCACATGCCTTGTGGAGCTGATAAACCAGAGGGAGGAAGACAACAATAAGCATGAAAGTAAGCAGATAAACAACATAATTTCAGAAGTAATAAGAGCTCTGAAAAGTTTGATAAGAACATGTGCGGGAGACTGGGTGGGAAGTGGTCACATGATGGGAATGTCTGTCTGAAGAGGTGATATGTCAACCTGAGATGGGAACAAGGAAAGGAAAGTTCATGGAAAGAGCCCCCGGGCAGAGCAGTCAGTGAGCGTAGCGTTGTCAGGAGGCAGGAACAAGCTGGTCACCGAGCACGGTGAGCGGGCCAGGTGAGCCCAGGTCAGCAGGGGAGGCAGCTGTCGGGGCACGCTGGGCTTCAGGGATTATTCCAATGCTGCACAAGCGATAACGGTCAGAGCTTGCCACTCTGCTTCAGTGGGGAACATGGGAGGTAATAGCCACTCACACAAATGAAATTCAAGCTGGCCAAGCTCTAGAAGACATGGACGAGGTGCCCATGCCCCACCCCTCACTGATTTCCTGGATGTGGCTCCTTCCTGGTGTTCTCTTGCTTTGATTTCTATCACTCCCATCTTGTCCAAGTCTCTGAAGTGTGGTTGTCCACACAAGGACAAAGAAATAGTCCTGTCCTTATCTGAGATGAGCAAACATTTTTAAAGGATAAGTATACTAAATGTGAAAGGAAAAATAGATTTCCAAAGTATAGGTTTCCGAACACCAAGACCCATTTATCTGCATATTATCCAGTCTCAAAGGACTAGCACAGATGCTCAGATATCTTGCTCTGCTTTTTTTCTGACCCAAGTCCCACCTGTCATCTGGCATTGGATCTTGGGGATCCTTCCTGTTTACTGATCCTGGGAGATTGTCTGCCTGTCCAGTCTATGTCATTCTGAGACAAGTTCTCAAAAGAATCTAATTAAACTTAATTTAATAAGGGAGATTCTTTCCTTCAGGTATATAGAAGAAGAAATGCACCTGCTCTTCAGAGCGTACTGTGGCAGTCATAAATCAGATTGACTCCACAGCCTCAGGAAGATTGCTTGACTGCGTTACACTCTTCCATATTCAAATAAGTAAGAGGCAATTCGAGGCCATCTCAGTCAGGTGCAGAGTATGAGATTTACGATCAGAAGTATAAAAGTTCTCCTCTCTTTGAAATGCATATAAATCCTTTTGAAGACTGGATCAGCCTTTTTCAGCTTTGTGACCCAGCACTGTCTTTCTTGAGAACCTGGGAGCCAACTCTTTGCGATGTCACCATGGAGGGAGACTGTGCCTCTACCTCCCAGTGTCTGTGCGCAGGTAGGAGCTTAACTTCAGTGGGGCCTTGCTCCAAGCTGCAAAGCTGCCTCCTCTCATGTCATACAGACAGGAGAAATTGGTTTCTACTGGATAAAGCCAATTAGCCAACATAGATGGTCACCCCAATTACCAGGTAAAGTTAGCACAAACTATGTGTGACAAAGGTGCCGTCAGGTCCCCTTACTTGACTAGTCATTGTTTATCTTGAAAACACATGTGCCGTGGATTCCATCTGCTGGGCTACATAAAATGGCGGGGATTTCCTTCCGTCTTTACAACCTCTTAGCGGACTGCCTGTGATGTACATCACCTTCTTGTTTAATGCTTAGTCCATAATAAAACTGCTTCTTTCTCTATGTCTGCTGTGGAGAAGATTTCTGGGTTGGGAAGAGATTTGTTTTTGAACTATTTCCCCAACATCCCTCAGGAGCAATCAGAGAAGGAAACTCCAAGATCCTGCTCCCAGCTGAAAAGGTGCGATACAAGCATAACAAAAGTAAACTCTCTGAACTATGTAGCAGCCTCCAAGGTGCACACACATTCGATGGTAAAAGGTAAAAATCTAACTGGCTAAGGAGGCTTACACATAACCTTTGACCAACTTTGCTCTTCTTTTTCAAGACTGTCTTGGCTATTCTGAGTCCTCTGAATTTCTAAAGAGCACGATTTAGCAAAGCACTGTTAAGGGATGTTCCTGTAACCTCAAACCTAATGGCATCACCAAATGCCACTATACTATCTGTATTTCAAAATAGTTTTTAAAAAACTACCTGCTATATTTATGAATGACAAAACATTTACTCTCCTAGGAAGCTCCCTCTTTTGTCACTGCCTAGCCAAACCTTTCCCATTTATTAAGATGGAGTTGACATTCTGACTCTTCCAGGCCACATTACTGTCCTTCTCCAAATAGCTACCCACCTGCCATTTTTATAAGACAACTGAGCACTTTATTCTCAAATTTTATTCTCAAATTGTGGCAGGAAAGCTGGAAACACATCAAGGATAGAGATAATATCATAATCTTTATTTTCATTCCCTGCTTGTTATAACTTGAAACTTAAGTCAATATTGGGTTAAATGCTGCTGATTTTTACAGGTTTTTTTTTTTCAAATTCTGAGTTACATTTATATCTTAAATTAAACAAAAAGATATATTTTTAAAAAATTAGACAGTCTAGCATAACTTTGGGCACAATAGTATGCAACTGACATTTTGGTTCAATTTAATTAGGAGATAAGGGTTGCAACTAATATACTTCACATTTTTCTTTGCGCCAGGCAATGTGACCTTGGCACTTCACGTAAATAATTTCATTTAATTAAATGGAATCAAATGTGAGCCATATGCAAATATCATTATACATTAAGGATGTGCAAACAAGATATGTTATTTTTATCAGCTTAAAAGTGTTGATTAAACTAATTTAGCTACTCAGGAGATCATTGTTTAGAATCCTAAATTTCTGCCTTGACCCACCCCAACATCATGGAAATGTCAAACTTAAAATATTCAGTAAACTTTAAAACAATGCTATCAGCATATTCTCCAATAATTTTATTGCAATAACCACTTTTTTTACAATATGGTTACAAAAATTATTATAATTGTTCTAAGAATCTTCTCATGTTATGCACTTGGACTATGTCCTGGAATAAATAATAATTTCCTCTAAAACAATTGCTTTCTCTCTCTTTCCACGGTATCTTTCCTTAGTATCTAAAAGTTTGCTTTGTTCATATTCGATTCACATGACTGTCAAAATATGTAACTGCAGATGTCAGAAATATTTTTCAGATCAGGGCAAATAGTTAGGGAATATTTTTCACTATTTTTCTACTAAAATAGTTACTGGAAAATATTTTCTAAAAGTACTCATTGTGAAACATGGTAGAATTATTTCATGATGGAACCACAGCTTTAATTCAAATACTGTTGACATCAGTGAGTGCGTGAGTCATTAAGTGGAATAAAAGGCATCATTCTTAATCATTATTGAAATATTAAAAAGATTTCAGAAAAATACAATTTTAAACAAATATAGTGTAATTATGTGTCTCACAATATTTGACACAGAGTGACACTCAATAAATAGAACCTTTCTTTTAAATTACATTATCACATGATTCTCAACACTTCCAATGGTAAGATTTAATGAACAATGGGGATAAGTTGCTTGTATGTTAGTCTTTTGTAACAGTCCCAACTATCACATATTTTAAATATTTTTTCATGCATATACTTATTCCTAAACATTTTCGACTACCTAATATGGGCCAAGTACTAAAGGGTTAAGTGTTTTCTACAATATATAGTATACGCATCAGTATCTAATGTACTATAAACTAAACTTAAATATTATCTAATATTTACAACAGAGAGTAATTATTAAATAATGTGTGTATCTTGCTTCTTTTACATTTCTAATTTTAAGTACTAAGCATAGGCAGATTTACCATAAAATAATGAATCTTAAGCTTTAGAACCCCTCTCTTGCACAGGCCCTTTTCAAAGTCTGAGAGAGGCTCCAGCAACATATTCACATGAACTTATATTTTTGTAAATTTTGCAGAAGATATTTTAACTACAGTTGTTTAAGGTAGCTTTCTCTTTTCACTAGCATCACATTTTCCATCTTGTTGGGTGGCACTGGAGTGACCAGAGGTATTCAGAAGATCCAGCTAAGTGGAAGTTGAGTTGGAGATGCAATTAACTTGGATTTAGTGGGATAAATTGATGCAGTTATCAGTCACTTTTCTATATAATTAGGTACTGCTAACCCTTCGAGGGTATAATTTCTTCCAGGAATAATTCAAGTGCCCAATCTGTGACTCATCTGCAATCATGATATGAAGATGAAGGGCATTGAATATACTGTGTTATGAAAATGGAGAGAGACAGAGCCAGAAGCTAGTCTGTGGAGGGTTCTTCCAATCATCAGATGTGTAAAATTGTAAGTTGAAAATCTGACCTCATTATCCCTTAGTCAAAATGGAATTTTTATTTCATCATAAATATGCTCTATACTGCCATGTATACAACTTAATATAAACACAGCATATGTATTTTTTACAGAAATCCTACAAAACAAAAATTTTTACAATTCCTATGAATGTAAGGTACAAATTTACAGCAACACTACAAATAGTGAGAAGCAAACTTACACATCTATGTATCTCAGCACATCAGATCACATCTTGGCATATTGGAGACATCTTGAAATGAGGCAATCCCAAATGAAATGGTCTGTAAAACTCTGTTTCTTAAAAAGTGATCCCCAAACTCATACAAGCTTCAAGTTCCACAAAACCTGGATTTGTCCCTAGTCAACAATTCTGCCTAGATAATCCTCACAGAGTGAATCAGAAAATCATAACATCTTGGAAATAACATTAACTTTAAATACCATGTAGTCTGGTGGGGGGTTTCATATATTTTCTTTTAAGTTTTAAGACCTTTTTTCCCAAGTAAAGCTTATGTTATAAATGCAGGAGAAAGTCTTAGTGATCAACATTATAAGGAAAGTAGAGAATAACAAGCTAAATAAGAAATACACATGAAACAAATGAGAAACAATAAGCCAAAATTTAAAAATAAGTGTGAACTCATAAAACTCAAAAAGATACACACTTTCCTCTGTTTCTGTCCAGAGTAGCCCACTATTCAAGACACTAAGATAAACAACGGCTCCTTACACAAAAAGATATTAATGTACACAAAAGATATTAACGTTAAAAGAAAATAGATAAACTGGATCTCATCAAATTTATAAACATCTATTCACCAAAAGACATCATTACCAAAGTGAAAAAACAAGCCACAGACTAACAAAAAAGATTTTAAAAATCAATAATATATATTTTAAATGAGCAAAAGAGTTAAACAGGCACGCCACAAAAGAAGTTATCTAAATAATCAATAAGCATGCTAAAAGGGTGCTGAACATCTTTAGTCATCAGGAAAATGCAAATTAAAACTTCCATGAGATGCCACCACATACCTATCAGAGTAGCTAAAATTAAAAGATTAATAATACCAATGTTGGCAATAAAATGGAGCAATAGGAATTATTATACACTGCTGGTGTGAGTATAAAACTGTACAACCACATTGGAAAACTGCTTCCCAATTTCTCTGAAAGTTAAATAGACATCTGCCTGCCCAATGACCTATAATTCTACTTCTAATATATATAGTATATCCAAGAGAAAGAAATGCTTATGTCCACAAAAAGACTTGCACAAGAATGTTTGTAGCAGTTTTATTAAAAATAGCTTCAAAACAGAAATAACACAAATGTCCATCAAAAGGAAAATGGAGAAACAACTTGTGGGATTTTGATACAATAAAATTTTATTCAATAGAAAAGAACAAACTACTGCTAAAATAACACTGATGAATTTCACAGGAGCCAATTTAAAAGAACTCTCACTGGTCAAGTTGTCCTAATTTGAGCATCAATGGAAATAATAATAATAATGTTTAATTATAATAATATGAATAATAGTAATTAGTGATTACTAATCAGAGTAATAACAATTAGTCATTATTTTGGTTAACTAAAATTAACTGAATCTATGAAAGATATAAATTCATAACAATATTGAAAAGAAAAGAATTAATAGAAAGCAGTGACTTTCAAACATTTTTTAAAACCAAGGTCCACAGCTAGAATTATACTATAGACACAAACACACACATACACACACACACCCCATCTTAAATGCTGTTCAAAATATTACTCACTCTTCTTATTAACTCTGGCTAGTTCTATTTTATTCAACTCTTTAACCAATTTAAAAAAACTGATTGCATGAATAACCAATTGGTTGCAAATTATAGTTCATAAAACATTGATAAAAATTAGTTGAAATGAAAAAGGATAAGGTTCCTTTTTTTAAACTAATTTTGAGATTTTGATCAGTAGGAATATTCTCATATGTGAGCATTTTGTTTCACTAATTACACATCTGCTTATATGTATACAAGATGACTACTTATTTCCATTTATGTATGCAAAGAGGAACAAATGCAGAGAAATAAAAAGTAAACCAAATAGTCCTAGAAAAAATAAAAATTGTACCGAAAAGAGATTCATGTGCCCTGACTTCAGATTATACTACAAAGCTACAGTAATCAAAACAGTGTGGTACTGGCACAAAAAGAGATTCAAAGATCAATGGAACAGAATAGAGAGCTCAGAAATAAACCCAAATAACTATGGTCAATTTATCTATGACAAAGGAGGCAAGAATATACAATGGAGAAAAGACTTTTCAATAAGACAGCTGGACAGCTACATGTAAAAGAAGAAAATTAGAACTTTTTTTTCACACCATATACAAGAATAAACCCAAAATGGATTAAAGATCTAAATGTAAGCTCTGAAATCATAAAACTCTTAGAAGAAAATAGGTAGAACACTCTTTGACATAAATTGTAGCAATACTTTTTGACCCTGTCTCCTAAGGCAAAGGAAACAAAAATAAACAAATGGGACCTACTTAAACCTAAAAGCTTTTGCACAGCAAAGGATATCATCAACAAAATGAAAAGACAACCTACTGAATGGGAGAAAATATTTGCAAATGATATGACCAATAAGGAGTTATTATCCAAAATATATAAACAGCTCAAACAACTCAATATCAAAAAAAAAAAACAAAAAAAAACAAAAAACCCAACAACAATCTGATTAAAAAATAAGCAGGTGACCTGAATAGACATTTGTTCAAAGAAGGCATACGGATGGCTAACAGGCACATGAAAAGATGCTCAACTTCATGAATTACCAGAGAAATACACATCAAAATCACAATGAGATATCACCTCTCACCAGTCAGAATGGCTATCATCAAAAAGACCACAAATAACAAATGCTGGCAAGGATGTGGAGAAAATGAAATTCTTGTACACTTTTGGTGGGAATTAAATTGATGCAGCCACTGTGGAAAACAGTATGGAGATTCCTAAAAAAACCAAAAATATAGTTACCATATGATCCAGCAATTCCACTCCTGGGCATATATGCAAAGAAAATTAAAACTAATTCAAAAAGATATATGCACACAGGTTACTCTCTCTCTTGCCTTCTGAGATGGCCCATACTCTGCCTATGGAGCGTGTGTCTACTTTTACTTTCACCACCCCAACAACACTCCCTGCCTTGTGGCCTCTCTGGCCTTCTGAGATGGCCTACACTCCACTAGGTCTATGGAGTGTGTATCTCTCTGAATAAATCTGCTTTTACTAAAAAAAAAAAAAAAAAAAAGATACATGCACTCCAATTTTCACAGCAGCATTATTTACAATAGCCAAGATATGGAAGCAACCTAAGTGTCCATCAGTAGATGAGTAGGATGAATGGATAAAGAAAATGTGATTGATATAATTATACACACAGGCACACAGACACACACACACACACACACACACACACACACACACATACAGTGGAATTACTCAGCCACTAAAAAGATTGAAATTTTGCCATTTTCAAGATGGACCTGGAGGTTATTATGCTTTGTGAAATAATTCAGACAAAGAAAGACAAACAGTGTATGTCATCACTTATATGTAGAATCCGAAAAATAAGACAAATGAATGAATATAACAAAACAGAAACAGACTCACAGATATAGAGAAAAAACTAGTGGTTACCGGTAGGGAGAGGGAAGCAGGGAGGGCCAAGACAAGGGCAAGGGATTAAGAGTACCAACTACTATGTATAAAATAAATAAGCTACAAGGATATATTGCACAACATAGAAAATACAGTCAATCTTTTATAATAACTTTAAATGGAGTATAATTCATAAAAAATTTTTGGATCACTGTGTTGTACATCTGAAAATAATATAATATTGCAAATCAACTATGCTTCAATAAAAAAATTAAAAATAATTTTAAAAAAGAAATTGTTCTAAAAAGAGAAAGGATTGTCCAGCATGAGTAATCAAACATCATAAACAAGTAGAAAGGGGATCCAACAAATATGTTTCCTAAAGATAAATTAACAAAATGATCTAAAAACTAAAGTTAAATATGTGTATTCAAGCTCTCACATCTAGGGATTGACACCTACGTTTTACCAAACTAACCATAATAAAACTCTAATACAACATATACAGTTTTAATTAATTGTATTATTTTTTAATTTTTAAGAGATACTATATTCACATGGTTCAAATTTTAATATAAAATTATAAAACATTAAACAGTACATATAATTATGGTTTTTTTTAAAATAAAAATCTCTCTCTCTCACTTATCTCCCAACTGCTCAGTTCCTACTCCATCAGAAGCCCCTCCCAATCTGGGTAACCACTGATAAGTGTCATAGTCTCCTTATATAATTTTTTTGTGCATAATCAAGAAAACCTGAATTATTTGCCCCCTTTAAAATGTGTTAATTCCCTCCAGAGGGTTTTTAATTAAAATTTAATTCATATACCATAAAATTCACTTTTAAAGTATACAATTAAGCAGCTTTTGGTATATTCATGAAGTTGTACAACCATCACCACTATCCAATTAAAGGACTTTTTCATTACTCCAAAAAGAAGGCCCATGTCCCTTAGCTATCAGCCCCCCACCTTCTTATGCCTAAGAAACTATTAATCTACTCTCTGAGACCATAGATTTGCCTATTCTGGACATTTCATGTAAGTGGAATCATGCAATAGGTGGCCTCTTATGACCAGTTTCTTTCACTCAGCATAATGATTTCAAGGTTTACCCAGACTATTTTCCCAGCGGGGCTGCATCATTTTACACTCCCACCAGCAATGTATGTGTGTTCCAGTTCTCCACATCCTCACCAACAGTTGTTACTGCTCATCTTCTTGATTACCTCCATTTTTTAACACAAAGAGAAGAGAACATACTACACACACTGCTACAGGCTTGCTTTTTTCACATAGCATCTTGGAGACCTTTCCCTATCAGGAAGTAGAGAGGATCTGTTTCTGGGGGAGCAGCTGGTACAGAGGAGGAGGGGGCTAGGGTACTCCAGAATGAACATACATAAATACATACGTACACACATACATTTTTTTCTTCACAGTTTTCTTGTATCACAGGAACACATCCACAGGCCCCTAAAGGGCTCCCAGAACACCATCTAAAAACTATTTATCTGTCTGG
Organism: Camelus ferus; assembly: GCF_009834535.1. NCBI lineage: Eukaryota > Metazoa > Chordata > Mammalia > Artiodactyla > Camelidae > Camelus > Camelus ferus. The sequence goes on from NC_045697.1 coordinate 38,192,485, forward strand.
GTCACCCCTCACTTGACAAATGAGGAAACCAAAGCCCAGAGAGGCCACGTGATCTTCCTAGCTAGGGTTTGCTAGGGCTGCTGTAACAAAGTATCACAAATTGGGAGGCTTAAACAACAGAAATGTGTGGTCTCACAGTTCTGGAGGCTAGATTTCCAGAACTAAGGTTGTTTCCTCTGAGAGCTGTGAGAGAGGATGTGTTCCAAGGTTCCCCTAGCTCCTGGAGGTTTCTGAACAACATTTGGTTTTCCCTGGCTTATAGACGCATCACCCAATCTCTGTCCTCCTTTACACATGACATTCTCCCTGTATGCGTGCCTGTCTCAAAATTCCCCCTTTTCATTAGGACAGAAGACATACTGGATTACGGTCCACTCTAATCATCCAATTTTAACTTGATTATCTCGATAAGGAATAAGATCACATTTTGAGGTACAGGGGGTAGAACTTCAGTGTATGAATTTGGGGGGAACACAATTCAACCCATAACCCCATAGGGTTATTGTCACTAGTGAAGCTCTCTGGGTTTCCCAAATATCCTTGAATTTCATAAATGTCTCTCATACCAAGAAGCCAGTTTATAAAACATTTTCATTATTGACACCTCTAATTAAAGATAAATATCTTAACTCAATAAGCAAATAACTATGATTTGACTTCAATTTTAAAAGAAAGTTATTAAACTAACATAACCACTTGTAAGCATTAGTGGGAGATAAATCATCATACACACTGTGGCACTTTGGTCAGTTGACAGGAGGTCAGGAAACACAGAGCTGAGTCCCAACTCTTGACATTCACTCATTTGGGGGACTATTTACCACCTGGATTGCCAAGCCTCTTCTCATGGATGAGTTGATATGATCTCTGAAGCCCAGAGGATTCTATGATTTCTATTCTATTTTTTAAATTTTTAAAAAATTTATTGAAGGATAGTCAGTTTATAATGTTCTGTCAATTTCTGGTGTACAGCATAATGTCTCAGTCATACATATACATACACATATTCATTTCATATTCTTTTGCATTACAGGTTCCTACAGAATATTGAATATAGTTCCCTATACAGAAGAAACTTGTTTTTCTGTTTTATATATAGTGGTTAATATCTGCAAATCTCAAACTCCCAATTCATCCCTTCCCATCCTTATGGTTGGTTTTGTACTATTCTTTTCTATCTCCATATAAAAACAGGAGTAACAGAGAGATCAATGACACAGACAGACAAGCATATTTTATAACATCTATTCATAGATTCACAGATTTTTAGAAATAAAAGGCTTTCATTTACCACTCTCATTTAATAGGCAAAAAAAAAAAAAAAAATGGAAGCCTAGGGAAGTTAAGTGCCTAGTCCTACGACACACGTACTGTTCCTTGCTTGAATAACTTCAAATAGGGCAAGGGTCCTTAAATTTAATCCACAGACCTAAGGTCTCCATGGATGAACTTTGGAGGTCTATACACCTTCTGAGAGCTCAATAATGTTCAAACAAATCCTCAGTGCTTATGCCCTAAATGCCTGGCATATAAGACATACTCAATAAACATTAGTTGACTTATGTATATTGAATCATTAACCAAGAAAATTAATAACCACTGAAGTAGAGTAAAATAGAATATGATCATTCTCTGGAAAATAGTCCTCACTGTTTCTTGTTCTGAAAACACTCCATTTGTGTGGAGCCTTTCATCAGCCTTCCCAGTCCTGGGTGAATTGTACCATGCTTATCTTTTAAGCCAATTAAGAAAGATGTTTAAATCACAATTTCATCTCCTTTAGGAAATCATCCACCTTTTTATTTAACTCTACCACTGTATTTAATTAACAAGTGTTTAATGGCAGTTAATAAGTGATATATTAATTAATTTATGAAATCACTTTGTCCTTATTAAAGTAATTCAGATTTTTAAATGCTTGTAATTTTCATTACTCCCATCAAATACAGCACAGCACATTCAATTAAACTTGAGTTACCTTGCTTTACTATAAGCCCAAGTACCAGCGAAAACCTCTAGTGTATCTAGGATATGCGCTAGAACAATTATCAAAACTGTGACTTTGACAAAGTCAGAGAAATGCCTTGGGCCCAAGACACATGGTGTCATAAACAAAAAGCAGCAAACTATAGAGTAGGTGCACAAGAAATATTTGATGAATCAATGAAGGAAAAAGGAAGTAGCTAATGCTCTTGGGAGAACAGAAATTTCTCATTGAATGGAGAACTGTTAACCTTGGGAAGAGCTGATAGGACAGCCATCAGTGGAGGAAGATGCAATGGTTACATCCTCCTCTGAAAGAACACATCTATTTGTGGGACACTAAGGACCCACACCAAGCTGATGATTATCAGTGTAGGTATTAAATACAACTTCTGTCTTTTGTTACTAAATATTTCCTTTTGGTAATTCATTACTAAGGACTGGCAAATATGGAAGCAAGCCAGACTTCCAGGAATGGAGCCACAGGACAGAAGTATGAGACTCTGCAGGAAGCAGGCCAGGCTATGTATGCAATAGACGTGTATGATAATGAATTACATTTTTTAAAAAAAAACCACAGATGTTATTTATAAATAATTTATACTCTTCAGAAGCATTCACAAATAATGATTTACTTTGCCAACAGAGATGAAAAGCTCTCTTCTTTACAAGATTGGGTCTTACTCACATTTGTGCCCCAATTCCAACAAAGAGTTGCTGCTTTACAAATGACTGCGGATTTATTCTTAAAATTAATTATAAGAGTGTTATTAAGTATAATCAAGGAAGATCCTGCAAAATCTTGCTATTTATCTTGTCTAGCTTTCTAGATCACCCTGTATCACAGAGAAAAGTGGATTTCTCACCCTAGAAACTTTCTGAAAAAGTAATTATCATCTTGGCAACCAGGTACCATCCGAGACTTAAAGAAATGAACACAGGAATTTGGGGTGTTCCCTTGGTGAATGCCAAGACAAGAGGGATCTTCCTGTTTCTTTACTCTGCACCCCTTGGAACAAAGATCCTTGATACAGTCAGCCCTCCGTATCCACGATTTCTGCATCCATGGATTCAACCAACAGCAAATTGACACTATTCAGAAAAAAATTCCAGACAGTTCCAAAATGCAAAACTTGAATTTGCCAGGGAAGGCAACTATTTACTTAGCATTTACATCATATTAGGCATCATGCGTAGCCTAGAGATGATTTAAAGTATACAGGAGGATTGCCTAGGTTATGTGCAAATACTGTGCTGTAAGGGACTTGAGCTTCCTGGATTTTGGTATCCACTGGGAGTCCTGGGACCAATCAGTCCTCTGTATTTTAGAAAAAAAAAGATCCAGATCATCAATGAGACATCAAATTTAAACCATTTACCTTACCCGGAGTTGAGGTTTCTTTGTGTCGAGTGTTTTCTTCCTAGCAGCTGAGAATGGAGTCTTGGGAGAAACTGTGGATGCCTGAATAAGAGCAGATATTTTGTTGTTGCAAATTTTATTTTAAACTTACTCATATTATGATCCAGTCATTATGTAGAATACTAAGCACTTCTTAAAATGGTGTTGTAGAAGGATATATGATGAAAAAGTTAATGTTCGTTTTAACTTTTCCTTCTTTTATGGTATATTGAAAAATATTTCATGTAATAAAGATAAATATAATAAAAACATAAATTACATATATAATTCATATTAATATAAATGAATAAACATAAATATAATCTTAAAAGTATATGGACCCAGAATTGGTGAACTACAACTCAGAAATAAACTCCAATGTTTTACAACATTATTACACATAAATATTCTTACTTTCCAAACTTCTTCAAGTTACATCAAGAGTTCCTCTTGGTGGAAGGATGGTGTGGAAATCTTTCAGGATGGGAGAACCTGTCTTCATTACACAGGCATGTACAGATATTTCCTTGTAGTTCATTTGAGCAATTGTCTGACAACAACCCTGAGTAACTGAATACAAAAGAAATTTGGAGTTCATAGATGCATCATCTTCTACACTGACACATGAACATTATTTAACTTACAACTTCAAAAGGGAGTTGATAGTACTGAATTATCCAATGTCAGTGGGAAATCTGTGGCCAGGTTCAATTAGCCTCTTAGCTCTATCTGATCACAAATATGAAAGTCATTTAAGGATAGAATTGTTGGTTGTAGCTCTCTGCCAGAATTTTAACTGAAGAAGGTAATGCTTCTATTGTGTGCTTACAGATGTGATGAATACAAGGAAGTGAGAGTTTAAGTTGTCAGGGAGAATGATAGTTCCAGCCCTGGAAGAAAAGGGAGTGGGGAGAGTGGAATTCAGAGACCACTGAGAAAATTTATTTATTCATACAAAAATACTCATTGAAACTATTATGTACTAGGCTACAGATGAAGTGCACAAAAGAGACAGTGCCTCACTGTATGAAGTTGTATGTATTTTCCACTCATGATTAATTCTTAAGCATCTTCTTTGTGCCAGTGTTGTAGATTTGGGGCAGGGGGCTAAGGGGAGAGACAGCCCACAGTGCTTAGTCTTGAAAAGCAACACCATGTTCTATGTCTGCTCTATTTGGAGATATTGAAGAAATACAGCATTAAAAAGTAGGGGAGGAGGAGATACCATTTAAGTAAATGTGCAAGGGTATAGGCAGAATAATTTGAGGTAAGATTATTAAGTAAATGAAGTTCAATTTTGGTGCTTTGCTTCTGTTTTTATATATTTCCTTTCTTTGGGCATCTCTGAGGCTCCTTGGCAGCTTCCTGTGGACTTCACCTTGATAGTCTCCATCCACGGGGGAGCCAATCCAAGGCCAAATAACTAATTTGACAAACTAATTTCTACTAAAGTGTCTACTAAACTAATTTATACTAATTGGATGAACTTATTTCTAATAATTAATTTAGGGTTATTCTCCTAAATAAAAGATAATGAATTTTAACTTCAGCCTTGTCAAGATACCTAGAATAACAATGCCTTATATTCTCATTGTGCTACTAATTTATTTACAAACACCAATGCAAAGTACTGTGTGTCACATAGTAAGGGGCTGTGAAGATGAATAAGATGCTAACCTTGTCTGTAAGGGGTCTTCCCAGCTAGTAATGGGGAGAGTTCAACTTGCAACTTTAACCAAAGCAGTGAACAGTGAGGGCCGCATGGTCATAAAGGCCAAGGGAGGGCTTAGTATTCATCATCCCACATCGGCTGCCATTTATGCACTTTTGAGGTTCTGAGATACAGCATGCTTCATGTTAAAGGGTTCTTGCAGCTAAACCTGCCATCCAGCTCCCTTAATGAACCCCAGCCTAGATCTTCCTAGGTAGGCAAGGTACAGAAGGGTGACCCCAGCACTAACAGGAGCAATTAGTGAGATCCCCAAGAGGAAGATGAACCTCTAGAAAGAGGAGTCGGGGCTCTGAGGTCCAGCCACCTTCTTGCCTCAGAGGGTCTGGGCTCAATTTTTTAAAAGAGCTGGCAGTTTTCCTTAAAGGTATGTACCACTTTTCAGAGATGGTAGGGAGGCTGATAAACAGCTCCTGTTCCAACCTACTGCGTACAAATATTTGTGGTTTAACCCGGTAGTGATGAATAATGGTAATTCCAGGTCAGGCTGGAGGAAAGATAGTGCCTTTCAGAGCAACAGAGGCAACTATGGACAAGCAGCCCCTCTAACTGCCTCTCAAGTCACACACAGCATTGGGTCTTATACCAGGAAAAGGCAGGTCACAAAACTGATGTATATGAGCCAAATGTGTCCCCATCTCCTGGGTCCTTCCCTTCTTAAATTTTCACTTCTGTGACATTAGATCAGGTTATTCACACTAAGTCACAACAGTCTTCCTTGTCTCCAATAAATCTGATCGCAAAGCATCCTCTTTCAGCAAAGTCACTAGAATAATCCTTAAACACAATTACATCATGTCATTTCTATAAGCAAAGGTAGTTTTTTTCTACTGCCTGAGGCTGGTAAAAGTATTGAAAGCTTCCACCTACCCCCTCTCTACTGAGTTATTGCCCTCATCCTTCTGTACTACACATAGTCTCCATTCCAACCAAGAACCACACTTCAGGGTCTTCTGTAGGAGCTTGCTATTACACTGTCTGGGCTATTTACTCCTCCTGGGATCTCCATTCATTCATGTCACTCAAAAGCAAGCTTTATACTTACGTTTCCAGGAAACCTCTAATCGCTGACCTTAACTATTCATATCTTAAGCCAACGCTTCTAAAACTGACTTGTTTAATAGTGATTTGCCTGTTAGTTTGCTTCTTTTGATTTATTCTACTCTAAATGTGTTATTTTGTTGTTTCATGTGTTACATTCTAACTTCCCAAGGAGTTTCAATCTCCTTAAAATCAGACACCATGTCCACTAGCCTTTTTTTTTGTATATACTGTCTTCATCCCATTTCCCCAGTCTCCAAGACAGTACATTTTAAGCTATGGATTTCTATCAATTAGCCAGTCTAGTCCCCTATCAACACCTTTTAAATGAAATCAAATAGGAATTAGAGAACTGAAAATATCAGGGTGCCTCATCCATGGGGAGAGCAAGGATCTTCCTAAAACTCTGAACACAGGGCTGTGTGCGAGTGTGTATTAGACCATGATATAAAATATATTTCTTACTAAGTTGTGGTCAGGAAACCTTGAGAAATATGGCCAGAGACTTACCACATAGTTATCCTAAGCAAGAAAGTTACCTTTTCACATTTATTTGGATCCCTCTAGCAGTTGTTCCCAGATTCCTGGCTTATTTCCCTTTGGCTTTTGATGTCACCCGTCGGCTCCAAGCATCACTTAATGACCTCCCAGAGTAGACCCTGCCTGCCCCTGGGATTGCAGGCTGACCCCTGCATGCCTTGGTCTCCACACCTTCTGTCCCTGTTGTACCAGATGCAACCCCATCTTGTGAAAAAGCCCAAAGATGATGATGGCAAAGCTTCTGATATACATAAATACCTACATTCTGGCTCTTGTGGGGAGCAGGGTCTAATATCCTCTGTGTTAAAGTAACTGACTTTATTATATAATGAAAAATAAGACTCATGAAATTAACATTTCTCAGAGCCACCTGGGAGTAAAACTCTAATTCGTGGAAGAGTATTTACACCCATGATCTTAAATTAGCAACTTAGTCAAACTTTGCAAAGAGAGCAGCAAAAATTCAGCATTTTTGAAGAAATAAGTCCAATGAGGAAAAAATTCTAATCACTAGTTATTATCTGAAGTGATAGTTACTATAATAAAAGTACTACTTAAAGGGTCAATTAGAGTGAAAATTATACTGCAACCATAGTTTTCTTCTTCTTCCTTCATACATAGAGATATAAATAGAAAATTAGAGTAAATATTCTCATGATTTTTTTCTAATGGTCCTAATGCAAATGCAAATGACCTGGGAGGGACTTTCTCCAAAATTATTTGGTGAAAATATAGAAATTAGGTAGTGATTTGAGAGGGAGAACTGTAGCTTTTTACATAGCTATGGTAATAATCTCCACTTCCACATATTTTACAATCATAACTTTCTATTCATAATTTGCTCTGGAGCCCAAAATGACTCTGTTGGTATCACCAGCACTCTCACAACATTTGGAAAGTAATAATAATTTCTGTATCTTATTTGCTTCCATTTAGTCAGTGTAGAGAAGATGAGATATAAATGAGGTTTCTTTTACAAAGGCAGCTATAACTTGATGAAAAACTGCTAGGCATTCATTTTACTATATAGTGTATGCTAAGTACATACAAGCTGGAATGGACATTCCCTGGAAAAATTGAGGGATACCCTGTCTCCCCAGCATAATTATAGGAATGGTCTTAAGTCTGGTATGGGAAACCTTAAACCTTGAAGGTTCAGAGAAGAGCTACCAAGATATCAATGGAGTTAGAAAATAAGTCCTTTAATGGAAAATATGAGCACAATTGAGACTATAACATTGGCTAATTTCCAGGACAAATGATAGTAAGAAGTGAGTGCTTCAGGGAGAAGTTGGGTAGCTAGGGGGCTAAATGATTAACATCAAACCTCTAGTGATGGTTTGAAGCTGGTCTCTGAGAGCTTCCTAGGGTTGAAATGGTCTATAAGTCACAGCTCTGTCCCGACTCAATCCCGCTTTCCAGGAAAGCAGGGATAGTCTAGCATGTGGGACATGGCAAGTACCCAATAAATGTTTGCAACAGTTGGCTTTATCTTATACTCCTATATTTATTTTCCTTTCATTACCATTTTCTCATTTATATTTTCTTCCATAGGTTTCCTTAATGGAACAAGAAGGGTTATAAATAAATACTATATAAAGGTAAATGAAACGCTGTTGAAGAGTAAAAGGAAGAATGCAAAGCATGCCATATGAATGAGTGTCATAAAGACATAAAGGCTTTCAAAGGATGGAGAAGTCACATATAGATAAAGGAGCCCGGTGAGGTTTCACAGAAGAAACAAGGCTATAGCCAATAGGTAGAAGTGTGATTAACAGAAAAGATTCTGATAGATGTAGAGAGCCTAGTCTTCTAATTCATTTAATAAATTTTACTCAAATATTTATTTGCTGATTCTAAAAGAGAAGCTTAGGATACAAAATACAGCAATATAACCTGTAGTATCAGTATTAAGGAACAGTGAACCAAGAAATCCATCTTTTCTTTTGACCATAAAAAGAATAATGCGGGATTTCTGTTGGAAGAGGAAAACAAAGTTATCAGAATTTAGGATACCACAAGCTATTATTTGGATTTTTTTAAAGCAGTTGTAATATCCATTATTCATTCTACGATTGTCTTAGCTCATTTGGGTTGCTATAATGGAATATCATAGACTGGGTGGCTTATAAACAACAGAAATCCTACAAGACCTACTCTTGGCCCAGTAGAACTCACTAATCATTTCCTTACATCTCATGTCCGCCTCTACTGGCCTGCTCTTGCCTCACCTGAGAGTACTGTCCACCTCCAGAGCATTCTCCAAGGCTGCAGGAGACAGGTTCTCTTGTGAGAAGGGTCTCCTCAGCTTCATAGCACTATTCAAATCCTCTCATATCCCTTCTCCTCTTTAGGGAGATCTGTCACATGATTATGCCCACCATGACCCTGATGAATTCAAGAGGGTGAAGCTTCAAGGACACCCAGACCCTTTTAGACAGGAAAACCACACAAGCCTAAATCTTCCATTTGCATCAAGAGGGCTGGAAGGGTTTTACCACCACACAACTCTGTGGCTGGGATGTTTGTGACAGTTTGCCTCTCAGGATCTCCTCTAGTTTCCTATGAGCACTGGAGCCCTGCCATAAACAGATCAGTTCACTGGAGCCCTAATTTCCACATCCAGAAAGTGACAGCCCTATTTCTCAAGACTACATCGTGCAA